>NC_092723.1:42570971-43770971 GCF_047496885.1 Scyliorhinus torazame | reverse complement strand
GTGATCGTGTCCCAGGGAGAGGGCCAGGGAGCCACCCTTCACCCTGCTCACCCAAGGGTCTCAGATGGCCCGGGAGACCCCCCCCCCCCACTCCAAATGCCGTTCCGCCTGATCCACGTTTGTGTGGACCAGCACTGATCGGAGTCTGGCTGCAGCCTCCCTGGGGAGGCTGGTGGATCCCGCGATGCCGATGGATTCTGGGTAAGTTCGCCAAAGCCGGTTTAGAACCGGCTTTGGTGCATGCCGGTTTGTCACACCCCTTGTTGGTGGGATCCTGACTCTGATGTCTCGCGGGACGTGGGTGAATCCCATGAGGCGCAAAATACTTCCCGGAGGTCCGCGAGAGGGCTCACCAGGCATTCACTGGCTGCACCACACTCCAGCGAGAGCGCAGCATGGCCGGTGGATCACACCCAATGTCTCTTCATCTCTGCTTTAAATTTTCTACCCCTAATCCTAAAACTATGTCGTCCTGTTCTAGACTCCCCCACAAGAGGAATCATCTGCTCTACATCTACTTTGTCAATATCTTTTATCATCTTATATACCTCAATTAGATCTCCTCTTGTTCTTCTAAACTCCAGAGAGTATAGACCTAAACTGCTCAATATTTCTTCATAAGACAAACCTCTCATCTCTGGAATGAACCTAGTGAACCCTCTCTGAACTGCCTTTAATGCAATTACATCCTTCCTCAAATAAGGGGACGAAAACTGTGCACATTACTCCAGGTGCAGTCTCAACAATGCCTTGTAAAGTTGCAGCAACACTTCACTACTTTTATATTCTATTCCTTGAGCCAAAGAGGCCAAACTTCCATTTGCCTTCCATTTGCTTTATACAACTTGATAGTGTTTAATCATGGGAAGCTTTCCATTTTAATAATAGTGTGATACATTATAGATCGAACTGACAGATGGTTACAAAATCAGGATACAAGGGTGAAAATTCCAATGTTAGAATGAATTTTGAAACTAATATAAAGTATGCAGAATTCCAAAGGCCTTTATTGAGGATATTTTGCTTTTGAACTTTCCTCCATATACTAGTGAAAATACTTTCTTCTCAAGCAGAGAAGAAATCCTTTTAGATTGCAAACCAAAAACGGGATTCTACCCAAACTGGCCGGTTGGCCTGACGCCGGTGCCAAGAGCGGCGCGAACCACTCCTGCGTCGGGCCGACCAGAAGGTGCAGAATCCTTCACACTTCTGGGGGCTAGGCCGGCGCCGGAGGGGTTGGTGCCACAAAGAAGGGCTGGCGCAAGTTGGCACATGCGCAGAACCGCCAGCGTGGTTTCGTGCATGTGCAGACCGGCCGGCGTGTTTCCTGCGCATGCGCAAGGTGGTTCTTCTCCGCGCCTAGCATGGCAGAGCCCTACAGAGGCCGACGCGGAAGGTAATAGTGCTCCCATGGCACAGGCCCGCCCACAGATCAGTGGATCCCGATCGCGGGCCAGGCCACCATGGGGGCCCCACCTGCGTTCGGATCCCCCCGCGAGTCCCCCCCCCAGGACTCACCTAGCCGGTCTACAAGCCAGGTCCCGCTGCGATGGATCATGCCCATTTCACGCCGGCGGGACTGGCCAGGAAACGGCGGCTGCTCGGCCCATCGGTGCCCGGAGAACTGCCGGGGGGGCTGCTGCCAACGGCCCCCGACCGGCACAGCGTAAACTCCGCCCCCTCCCGGAAACTGGCGTCGGAGAATGTGGCAGCGGCGGCGGGGCTGGATTTGCGCCGCCCCCCGGGGGATTCTCCGACCTGGCTTGTGTTGCAATCTGAAAAAAGCTGGGAATGGCCTGTCTGTTATTGAATCACACAGCAGCATTTTCAGAAAAGACAGAATATGCAATCTGTTTCTTGGAGGAGTTAAGGTGTACAATGAATGGAGACCTGAACAAGGATAGGAATCCCTGTAAATTCACCAAAGGATTAACACACATGAAGTGCTGCTTCTCTAGAGGTGCAAGATTTGAAATAATCCCGATGCAAGTCCACTCATCATTTGTAATTTTGTCTAAGGTCATATTTGACCAGTACAAATAACATTGATTCTCATTACTTTCTATGTCATCATTAATACTTCCTAGAAAATGTGGCGTCAGCCTATCAACTTTTTTCCCAACATCTATAAATGCTTCATAATGCTTTTTTTGGCTAAATATTGTTAAACTGTTTTGGATGGGAACTGAGTTGACCCCAAACCAAGTACTGGAAAATATTTGAGAGGTTATTCACTATTTGGCGAATTGGACATAGTAAAGTATGGACCGTGCTGAAAAGTTTAAAGGAATGGAGATAAAGGGGAAAACCCATTAATGTTTTAAACGGATCAGTTTTGTTTTCAACATACTAAAACTACAGTTATTTGGCCTTCACTGGTTACTAATTGGCCAACCCAATTGCTCAGGGGGGAAGTGATATTTTGACTTTGTATATTGCTAGTTCAGAATTTTGTTCCCTTATGAACATATTTCTCAAATTTCTCAGTGGCCCTGATTAATGGTCACCAGTGAATGAATGAGGGCAGCACGGTGGTGCAGTGGGTTAGCCCTGCTGCCTCACGGCGCTGAGGTCCCAGTTTTGATCCCGGCTCTGGGTCACTGTCCGTGTGGAGTTTGCGTGGGTTTCGCCCCCACAACCCAAAGATGTGCTGGGTAGGTAGATTGGCCGTGCTAAATTGCCCCTTAATTGGAAAAAATAAATTGGATACTCTAAATTTTAAAAAAAACAGTGAATGAATGGCACTCAGTTTTCGTCGCAGCTACCCACAGAATATTTGCGGGCTTTTATTTACGATATTTAGAGAGTTAATCCAGTGTTACGCCCTCTACAGGGGACCTGTGATATGTGTATACATGACTTTTCAACCAATTGGATTGAAGAATCCACATTGACTGGCGCAGGGAACTAATTTTGATGATGCATTATTATCCAGTGCCTGATTGATGTGATGCAAGCAGTGTTTGAAATTCGTGCTGCCTGCTTATTCCCATAATTGTGGCCTGCAGCATCGTGCTAAATGTGTTGCTGTGTGATTGGACACCTCAGAAGAGGTTTGATGTGTGGGAAGAGACCAGCACCATTTAAAGCTAGCCTGCAAAGCTAGACGTCTTAAATGCAAGGTGCATTCTGGCTGCAGAAAGTAGGACCTGAAATGGTGCAACAGACAAGAGAGCACACCTGCAGTCTTTCTGATCCTGTGCTCAAGTCACTGTGCGCAGGACATTGACCAGAGGAGAAATGTTCTCTTCTCCACAGAAGCTTTGAGGCCCTCAAAACAACTGCTGAGGTTGGAGTGGGAACGGGTGGCCATGGAGGTCCGTTTATCCCTGAGGGCCTGGATACAATGCCTCAAGAAGTTTAATGACTTCACACGTGTGCTCAAAGTCAGTGAATGCAGCCTTTATGTGCCAAGCCCTACCAACTGCACTACTCTCCTCATACCTATCACCTCACTCACCATATCCTCTTGAACCACAAATTAAATCCTATATTCATGTACTTCACCACACACTCACTTCTGTGCACAGTATTCCACAAACACATTGCAACACACTGATACAACTCCCTCTCTTTTGGAGGATAAGGTGGCCCATAATAAACGGAAGCCAGACAAAATTGTGCTGGGGAAAATTAGAGTGGCCATCATTGAGGCTGTGACAAGTGATATCGTTGAAGCCATCCATGATGATAGATCCTGCCTTACGTATCATCTTGTGTACAAGCCATTGATGGTGTAGCATTGCATCTCTTGTTCCCTGCTTCCCATCCACACTCCAAACATTCCCATACCCCAAACGTTCCCTCACTCCAAACCTCCCCTTTTGCATTTATGCTTTCAGACATCCAAGAACAACCACTCGGACAGCTTGTGGTGCCTGAGGCTGAAGGTCTAAAGGAAGAGCAGACCACTCAGGAAGAAATGCAGTCAGTTGATGTGATGCTCTCAACTCCAATATTGACACTGCATAGATCTTAAGAGGGAAGGATAGAAATGCGATTTGCATGTGGTGAGTCACCAAGCAAGACTTGGCTGTAGCCAGGCCAGGGCATAAGATAGCATGTGAGCAACTTAATGGAGCGTGAGGTCGAACACAAGTTATGTTGCCGAGCACTCATGAGGATTTCAATGAGGCGACCAACAGAAAAAGGCAAATCTACACGTAAATGCTTGCTACACCGGCAAGCCTATGAGAGAGCCAGGAACATGGAAAAGTTTGGATCCAGCATGGCACAGGGCTTTGCACAGAGCTTGGAGCCCATCCTTTCCAGCATGGGAGGGTTGACCATGGTTGAATTAATCATGATGCAGCTTCTGATGGCTCATGTCTCAGCATCCATTGCAGTACGAGCTGGAATTACTCAGCATCTGATTGCGACAATGGATGCTCAGACATGAGCTCTCCATTTGGTGTACTGTAGGCTCAGACCACTGTCAGCATGACTGCAGATATCAGTGCTGAAAGCGGTATACAGGATCCCACAGTAGTCCATCACTCAGTGGTCCAAAGGATTACCAGGATTGCTAAGGTGCTACCCCGATTGGGTGGCAGTGACTTCATGGTGCACGGACCTACTGTTCTCTCTCAGGCTGACTGCATTCATGCTCCCACCACTGCCACTCTTCCAATGTTGTTTCTATTGTCTATCAGCCAACTAATTCAGACTGCTTCCACCCATGCCGAGATGGTGCAGGCTGAAGCCAAGCCCTGAAGGCCCACAGCTGCTTGAGGGGATCCTCCAAGGCCATCCGCAGTCTCCCCACAGAAAGCATCCTTTCATTCGCCACTGGAGTGCAACCTGCAGGAGCGGGCGGCCAGGCAAAAGCACCCATAAGATAGGCACTACAGAAATGCACCAAGATGACCCGTTGAATATTGTATTGAGTGTGTTGATGGATAAAGTTGCTATGTAAAGCTTGTTTTGCGGTGTCTTCTGTTTCAGCCAGGAAGTCACTGGGATGGAGAGTCTCTTGTAGGATGATATGGTGGGGAAGTGTTGAGCATTGGGGGATCTGGTCATTAAAGCGAAGCAGTGCCTGATGATATGGCACACTTGCTTTCTTCCTCCTCCTTCTGAGGGGGAAGTTGATTGCTTGTTCATCTGCATGTGTTCAAGAGAGGATATTAACAGGAGGTCAGCTATCAAATCAGCATTAGACTGACACCAAAATCTGCCTAACCTGCCATATGCCTGGCAATTGCAGGGTACACCGGTGCTGATAGCCTCACCATTATTTTCAAAGCAAAATCAGGACCCATGCTTTTCATTTCTCTTTCTGACTATTTACCTCCATGCAACATCCTTCAGCAGCATGGATCTCTTGTTACACTGGAGGGGATCCTTAGACATAATGGAACATTGTGATTGTTGCACAACAAGAAAGCATTCATGATTGCTCAACTGCAGTTTAATATTTTTCAACAAAACATTCTGGAGGGAAGTACCAACCTTTTCTTCTTCATTTGTGGGATGTGGGTGTTGCTGGTTAGATCAGCATTTATTGTCCATCCCTCGTTGCCCTTGACAAGGTGGTGGTGAGTTGCCTTCTTGAACTGCTGCAGTTTCTGAGGTGTAGGTACACCCACAGTGCTGTTAGGGAAGGAGTTCCAGGGTTTTGAGCCAGCAACAGTGGAGGAACGGCGATACATTTCCAAGTCAGGGTGGTGACTGATTTTTAAAAAAAATATTTTTTATTCTCTTCCTTTTTCACATTTTCTCCCAAATTTACACCCACCAACAATAAAGAATAATCAGTAACAAATATGTCAATTCCCATATCAATAACAACGATCCCATCCTCCTACCAAACCCCAAACATTAGCCCGCATGTTCACACAAACAAATAACAAAAAGGAATAGTCGCCATTAACACACACAGCCACCCCTCCCCCCAACCCTCCCATCCACACGCCCCAACTGTTATCCGGTTCTTGAAAGTGCATGATGAATAATGCCCATGAATTGTAGAACCCCTCCATCCTTCCCTTCAGTTCAAACTTAACCTTCTCAAGAGTCAAGAATTCGAACAAGTCCCCCCGCCACGCCAGGGCACAGGGTGGAGAGGTTGCTCTCCAACCTATCAGGATATGCCTTCGGGCAATCAACGAGGCGAAGGCTACAACATCTGCCTCTGCACCCGTTTCCAACCCTGGCTGGTCCGACACTCCGATTATGGCTTCCCGGGGGCCCGGGTCCAGTTTCACGTGCACCACTTTAGAAATTACCCCAAACCCCCACCCCCCACCCCCCGCGCAACGTTCGCACACATCTTCTATTCCTTCAAAGAATCGGCTCATCCTCGCCCACGTGAGGTGTGCTCTGTATACCACCTTCAGCTGTATCAGCCCCAACCTCGCGCACGAGGTGGAGGCATTCACTCTCCGGAGCACCTCACACCAGAACCCCTCCTCCATATCTTCTCCCAACTCTTCCTCGCACTTTGCTTTGACCTCTTCCAGTGGTGCCTTCTCCTCTTCCAAAATAGCTCTGTAAACAGCTGACACCACCCCCTTCTCCAGTCCCCCTGTCGTCAGCACCTCCTCCAGCAATGTGGAGGCCGGCTCCACCGGGAAGCTCTGTATCTCCTTTCTGGCAAAATCTTGAACCTGCATGTATCTAAACATTTCCCCCTGCTCCAGCCCATACTTCGATTCCAGCTCCTTCAATCCTGCAAACCGACCCCTAAGAAACAAATCTTTTAGTGTTTTAATACCCTTCTCCTCCCATTTCCGAAAATTTCCATCCGACCTCCCTGGCTCAAATCTGTGGTTCCCCTGAATCGGCATTTCCCTTGACCATGCTCCCAACCCGAACTGTTGGCGAAACCGCCTCCAAATTCCCAATGAAGCTATTATTACCGGACTCCCTGAGTATTTCCCCGGGGCTGTCGGGAGCGGCGCTGTTGTTAGTGCTTTCAATCCAGACCTCCTGCACAAACTCTCCTCCATTCTGACCCACTGGGAATCAACCCCTCTGACCCAGCTCTGCACCTCCTCCACATTCGCCACCCAGTAGTAATAAATCAGGTTCGGAAGACCCAAACCCCCTGCCTGCCTTCCCCTCTGTCGCAGCACCTTTCTAACTCTGGCCACCTTCCCTCCCCATATGAACAAAGTAATCCTTCCCTCAATCACTCTGAAAAAAGCCTTTGGGAGGAAAATCGGCAGGCATTGAAAACCCCCCAGAAATCGCAACATGTTCATTTTAACCGCCTGTACCCGACCCGCCAGTGACTGAGGGAGACCATCCCACTTTGGCAGATCAGTTTTTACTCTCCCCACCAAACTAGAAATGTTGTACTTGCGGAGCCCCCCCACTCCCGGGCAATCTGCACCCCCAGGTATCTAAAGTGAGTCCCTGCCGTACGGAATGGCAGCCCCCCCCCCCCATGCCTGCCCCCACCCCCGGCCGAGACACCACAAAATACTCACTCTTGTCTAGATTTTATTTGTACCCCGAGAAAGACCCAAACACTCGAAGCAGCTCCAATATTCCCCCTATTGATACACTTGGTTCCGACACGTATAACAGCAAATCATTGGCTTATAAGGGCACCCTATGCTCTATCCCACCCCCCCCCCCCCCCTGCACTATTCCTTTCCATACCCCCGAACTTCTTAATGCGATGGCTAATGGCTCAATCGCGAGTGCAAACAGCAGGGGGGACATAGGACATACCTGCCTAGTCCCATGGTGGAGAGCAAAGTATCTCAAGCTGATGATGTTTGTGCGGACACTCGCCCTCGGTGTCGTGTTATGTACTCTGGGATAACACAAGCTGCAGCTGGATGCAGCTTTAACCAAAAGATATTCCAGACCTTGAAGCTAGTTCAATCTGATTTATTGAACCAATACCACAGTTAGCAAAGTTCTCTATGAGTTTGACTCTCTGCTAACCTAAGTGTGGTTACTCTGTCTGACTGAACCAGACTAGCTCTTAGCCATGTGTTGGAGGTGTGATACTGTACATACACCCTGACTCACTCTGTAGATGGTCATCAGTGGAAAGAGACGGAGTGTGAGTGCCTCGTGACCTTTATAGTGAGATACCACCCCTGAGTGTCCTGCCTGCTCATTGGTCATGTCCTGTTCTCTGTGTTCATTAGCTGCCTGTCTGTGCCTGTCTGTATATCATTATCTGCATGTCTGTATGTCATGACACCTCCCCTTTTAAAAAAAAAAAAATGTTTTGTTGGCACATGGGAACGTACTTACATGTGGTGGTGTGCATTAACATATTTACAAGCGGTGGCATATGTGAACGTATTTGCATGTGAAGACAACTGTCTAATGTGAGAAAACAGAACATAGCAAACAAAACAAATGTTCATAAGTCCAGTATCTGGGGCTTGCGTCTGATCCTTGTCGACCGCCGGTGAGGTGGTGGTGGGGACGATGGCGCCTTGACAGGCCGGATGGAAGCCTGACTGGTGGCCTCGGATGTTCGAGGTATCAGGAGGTGGCAAAACAACGGACGGAAATGGAGAAGAAAGCGGTTGCGGGCAGGCAACATTGCGCAGTGCCCGTCTCTTTCCTCGCACAACAGAACCATCAGCCATACTGTTGCTAACTTTCCGGTTGGTTCAATTGCTCTGTTTTATTACCTTTGCTCTCGAGTCGCCAGGAATCTTTATGATACCGCCACGAGGTTCAAGCCCAAGTAATGATCAATAACTCAATACACCGATTAGTAAGATTCAAATCAAAGCACATTTATTATACACCGGAATCGCTACTCATGCACAAATTCTACGTCTAAGCTACTTCTACAACTAACAGGCCTATACTTAACTTCGGTCTGGCCCACCAGGTCAGGGTAACAAATGGCCTTTCGTTCGGGTTCTGAGTCTGCAGGATTCGAAGTTGGTACGGATTGGTAGCTAGGAGCGCCTATCTCGTAGCGAGCGTTGAATTAAGACTTACTTCTTTCGGTGGTCACTGCACCGGTCACGGTCAAGGTTGGTTCGCGTTGCTGGGTGACCAGGGCAGGACAAAGAGAGCGAGTTGAACTTGGGGGCTTAACTTTATAGTCCCCAGGGGCTTCCCGCCTTTCGGGGCGGACCCTGTACCTGGTTCTAGGTGATTGGACTTTGTTCCAATCGCTTGGTTCGATTTCTCCAATACTGGAGCAGTTCCCTGGTCAATGGGCTTTCTTGAGGGGTTCGTTAACCTCTTTTGTGTTGGCTCCTGCCAGCGCCGGGGAGTCTGGCTTAGTTTTGTGTGTCCCAAATGTTGCGATTGTTCCCGGGAATTGCTCATTAGTATGTAGATGGCTGCTACATTATTATGCTGATGGTCGCTGGTATCGTGCTGTCTGGGCTTTTGCAGAGTTAAATACACAGCAAACGAGCACCTGCTGGTTTCTGCCTGTGTTGGCTGAATTTCCCTTCAGCCTTTGCCGTTCACCATTTTAAATCGGGTGTTGGCCAATTTAGGTGGCTACAATATGTACAACATACGAGCGGGGCGCAGCCTGTCGAATAACGACAGCTGGAGCAGACCAGCCACCATCCGGTATCTTGATCCTGACAGTGTCTGCCGGGGATAACACGGGCAAATTGGTGGCATGAGCATCATAGCCTTGTTTTGCTGGTTTCGGAGCTGCTGCACCTTCTGCAGCACCGGGAGGTGATCCAGGTTGGGCAAGTGTATGGCTGGAAGTGTCGTCCGCAGGTCCCTGTTCATCAGGAGTTGAGCCGGCAACATGCCAGTGGACAGTGAGGTCGCCCTGTACGCAAGCAGCGTGAGGTAGATGTCAGAATCAGAATCCACGGCCTTGCAGATGAGCTGTTTCACAATGTGCACCCCTTTTTCAACCTTCCTATTGGACTGCGGATAGTGTGGGCTGGAAGTGACATGTTTGAAATGGTATGACTTGGCAAACATAGACCACTCGTGGCTGTTGAAGCACGGGCCATTGTCAGCCATGACAGTGAGTGGGATACCATGCCTGGAGAACGTCTCCTTACAGGCCTTGATGACGGTCCGAGATGTGAGGCTGAGAGCTACACGTGTTGCTGAATGATTCTCTCTTTATTTGGCTCTGAATATGGCGGTTCAATATGGTCGCTTTCCTTAATTCTAATTTCATTTGTTCTAGAGTCGCAAGGTATCTTTTGATATCGACACAAGGTTCAAACCGAATACTGATCAACGACCCGATACACCAGTTAGTTAGTTCAAAGTCAAATGTTTATTTATTTCCTCACACAGTTAAATATACTCATGCACAAATACTACAGACTAAACTATCACTACTGCTGAAGCCTATACTTAGCTTCGGGCCCCCACTCAGTCAGAGGAACAATGGCCGTCGTTCGGTTCTGAGGCTGCTGGGGTCGAAGTGGTGAAGGGGAATAGCTAAGGTCATCTGTCTGGTAGCATGCATTGACCTTGGACTTACTTGTTCTGGTGCAGCTGTTGGACAGGTCTCTCCTCGGTGAGAGCTGGAGCCAAGAGAACGATTCTCTCTTGGGGTTCCTTCTTGTACCCAAAGGGGCTTTGCATGCTTTTGGGCGGGCCTTGAACTTGGCCCCAATCAATTGGGCCGTTTCTTGATAGTTCCTATCGATTTCACCCAATAAAGGTGTCAGTGCCCTAATGACTGGGCGTGTCCTAGGTGGCCGTTGACCTGCTTTGTTCTGGTCTCCTCTGGCCTTAGTATCGGTTATCTTTTGTTCCCGGAGATGGGCCATTAGTATGCTAAGGATGAGATTTCTAAATTCTTGGAAGTGCAGGGTCAGATTAGGACAAGTCAGCATGGATTTAGTAAGGGGAGGTCGTGCCTGACAAACCTGTTAGAGTTCTTTGAAGAGATAACAAATAGGTTAGACCAAGGAGAGCCAATGGATGTTATCTATCTTGACTTCTAAAAGGCCTTTGGTAAGGTGCCTCACGGGAGACTGTTGAGTAAAATAAGGGCCCATGGTATTCGAGGCAAGATACTAACATGGATTGACGATTGGCTGTCAGGCAGAAGGCAGAGAGTTGGGATAAAAGGTTCTTTTTCGGAATGGCAACCGGTGACGAGTGGTGTCCCGCAGGGTTCAGTGTTGGGACCACAGCTGTTCTCTTTATATATTAACGATCTAGATGACGGGACTGAGGGCATTCTGGCTAAGTTTGCCGATGATACGAAGATAGGTGGAGGGGCAGGTAGTATGGAGGAGGTGGGGAGGCTTCAGAAAGATTTAGACAGTTTAGGAGAGTGGTCCAAGAAATGGCTGATGAAATTCAACGTGGGCAAGTGCGAGGTCTTGCACTTTGGAAAAAAGAATAGAGGCGTGGACTATTTTCTAAACGGTGACAAAATTCATAATGCTGAAGTGCAAAGGGACTTGGGAGTCCTAGTCCAGGATTCTCTAAAGGTAAACTTGCAGGTTGAGTCCGTAATTAAGAAAGCAAATGCAATGTTGTCATTCATCTCGAGAGGCTTGGAATATAAAAGCAGGGATGTACTTCTGAAGCTTTATAAAGCATTAGTTAGGCCCCATTTAGAATACTGTGTACAATTTTGGGCCCCACACCTCAGGAAGGATATACTGGCACTGGAGCGGGTCCAGCGGAGATTCACACAGATGATCCCAGGAATGGTAGGCCTAACATACGATGAACGTCTGAGGATCCTGGGATTATATTCATTGGAGTTTAGGAGGTTGAGGGGAGATCTAATAGAAACTTACAAGATAATGAATGGCTTAGATAGGGTGGATGTAGGGAAGTTGTTTCCATTAGCAGGGGAGACTAGGACCCGGGGGCACAGCCTTAGAATAAAAGGGAGTCACTTTAGAACAGAGATGAGGAGAAATTTCTTCAGCCAGAGAGTGGTGGGTCTGTGGAATTCATTGCCACAGAGGGCGGTGGAGGCCGGGACGTTGAGTGTCTTTAAGACAGAAGTTGATAAATTCTTGATTTCTCGAGGAATTAAGGGCTATGGAGAGAGAGCGGGTAAATGGAGTTGAAATCAGCCATGATTGAATGGTGGAGTGGACTCGATGGGCTGAATGGCCTTACTTCTACTCCTATGTTTTATGGTCTTATGGTCTTAATGGGCCTGCAGTTTTGGTCTTGTCTGGGAGCTGCAGCTCCAATTAACAGACAAACCCTGAACCTGCTTGTTTTCTCAGTATTGTCCATTTTCGCTGCAATCTTTGCAAAGTGTCCATTTTGTAATCGGGAAGTGGCCATCCCAGATAGCTACACTCCCTCCTTGTGATCCTCAACGCGAAACGTGAATGATCACATTACCGCGTTGTCTTCGTTCTCTGACCAAGCGGGGCATCCATAAGCACTTCACGGGCTCTACACTGTCCTATCCCATGAATCACAATTTTTACCTAAAATCATTTTACATACATACATCATTATAAAACTCTACGGGGCGCTATGACGTTCAGGCATGCATTACAAAATTTAATAAAACTGGAACCTCTAACTATCCTCAATAAACTATCCTCACTCAAACAATCAAAAATAATCTACAACACTTTAAACTGTACAAATAGCAGCAACACAAGTTTCTCTGGCTTGGCAGTCGAGCACAGAGGTTTACATTTCTTTATTGAACGAACAAAACACACATGAAGAAAAACGGATGCACTTTAATTCACTCAAGGGGTTGGGGGGTTTGGTGAAGTCCGAAAATAGGGGACCTAAACGTGTATACCGGGGTGCGAGAGCGGGAGGCTCTCCTTCGCCATTTTCTGAGTCTAAGTGTCTGCACGACACTGCAGAGTATCACCAGTACTAAGAGGGCTTCTACGATGTAAGATAGTGAATACCAGGTGATAAACTTGCCACACCAGGTCGGGGTATCGGTAACTGTCTCGGGAGTAACTATCTCGGGGTTAACTGTCTCAGGGTACAGTGTATGGCAGAGGTGGGATTCATTCACGGCCTGTGTGGTAGGGGTCAGGGGGGTAGCGTCCACGCGCAACTGGATGGATACCGCTAAGATCCAGGTGAAAAACGTGAAGGTTGTCTTCATCGTTCCTTTTGTCTGTCTTCTTCTAGTTCTTCCTCTGGAGTTGCTGAGGTTCCGGAGTTTTATGGACACAAGCATTATATCTGTTATTATCTTGCTCAAGATCTTGTATGTCTGTCTGTCTGTCCTTTGTTGCCAATTACCCATTATAATTGGTCACCATCTGTTACTCCCTCATTTTTTTTTTTTTTAAACCAGATCTTTGGACAAGGCATCCGAGAAAAATACTGACACCGTGCGAGCCGTCTCGCAGCCTGTGCGATCTACCATCCTAGTGTTTGAGGATGTAAATAGCATACGGAAGCAACCTAAGGGTCGCCAGAAAGAAAGAAAAGAATTTTGAACATAACGAGCCAAAATGGGGTGCGTATGGCCGCGGCGGGTAAGAAATGGGTGGAATCCCCGGGTAGGACGGTGACCACTGCCGTTTCTGCTCTACCCGAGTGTAGCTGACCAGAGGGGGGCCCTCAGGCAGGGCGGGGACCAGTGCCGTTTCTCCACTGCCTGAGCGACCGGCAAGAACAGGTAAGAATGTGGTCGTCGTGGGGCTGCCTCTCGTGATCGAATCAGAAGAGTAGCTATGAGTGGTGTCTGTCAACAAATTAGTTTCTCTGAATGGTTGTCTGTTGACAAACTTGTTCCATTAACAGCCATTGGGCATCAAAAGGGTAGTGGCCTGGGGCCATGGAAACTTTTAAATTCGCAAACAACAAACATGTACATTAAACGAACAAACATGGTGAAGGTTCCATCAGAAAGGACACCGTATCTCTCCATCGGTTCCTTTTTGCCATCATGTAGACACCTCATTGCTCAGTAGTGAACAGGGTCACAAAGGGATTTGTTTGGTGAGAGTCAGACTCTATGTCATCATCTTCTCCCGGCTGCCATACTCTTGACTGGAGTAGTTTGGCTAAAGCTGCTTGGGGCGAATTGGGGTCCATCTCATCATTCCGGATGAGCCTGAATGAATTGTCATGGTGCCAGAATTGTGTGTCGAGGTTGGAACTACTAGGTTTTAATCCGTAATCGTCGGGCGGTGGGTCTGGGTCAGGGGCTTTGATGTACGTGATTTCGAAGGGGTCACTGGAATCATGCTCGGATTCGCTGGGAGTGGGGCCTGTTGCAGGGTTGTAATCAAAATGTGGTGTGCTGTGGCTGTCGTCATTGCTATTGCTATCACTGTCGCTGTCGCTGCTGGTTGAAAGAAGGGAGAGGCGGAGACGTGCCTCTGGGGGTGGAGTTGAAGAAGTGTCTGAGGATGGGCTGGACTGACTGGGGGAGGGTAGGAATGCGTCATCTGTGTGAGGGGCGCACTCATCTGCTGCTGCCGGCGAGATGTGGTGTGCATGGTTGTTCTGCGAGCCTTAAGCTGGTTTATGTGAAACCATGCAGACTTGCCATTGGGATATGTGCTCTTGTATACAGAGGGGCTGACTTTGACTGAAATGGAGTACGGTCTGGAAAATTTGGGGGAAAGGAATGAACTGGGATTGTATAGGGAAAGCATCACTTGCTTCCCTACTACAAACTCGGTGGTGTGTACCGTCTTATCGAAACAAGCTTTGTTTTGTTTCCTCTTGGTCCCAAGTCTCACAGCTGCTGCGAGCTGGGCTGCCTTTATATTCTCAATAACTTGCTGTACAACATTTTCATGCGTGAGGGTGGTGAATGCGGGGCTGGCCAAATCCAGCCCTAGTAAATACTCTGTCCCTTTCATGGGGCATCCAGTCATGAGGGTTTGGGGGGTGTATCCTGTGGACGTGGATACCGTGTTTCGTAAGAACATTAAAGCAAATGGGAGAACTGAATCCCAGTACTATTATTCTGCTGTACCATTTTCCTGAGAGTGGCTTTTAGAGTTCTGTTCATCCTCTCTACAATGCTGCTTGACTGGGGGTGGTATGCTATGTGAAACTTCTGCCTAATTCCGAAAATTGTGAGGACGTTTTTCATTACTCGTCCTGTAAAATGAAATGAAAAAATGAAATGAAAATCGCTTATTGTCACAAGTAGGCTTCAAATGAAGTTACTGTGAAAAGCCCCTAGTCACCACATTCCGGCGCCTTGATGGGAGCCTTGATCGGACTCTATACTGCGTGGGAGGCCCCATCTTGTAAAGATGTGATGTGTTAGGATTTTAGCTGTTGTTTTGGCCGTATTCGTTCTGGGTGGAAAAGCTTCCACCCATTTTGTGAAGGTGTCAATGACCACCAACACATACTTAAAACCATTTCTGCAGGGGGGTAGGGGTACTATGTAATCTATCTTCAAATGTGTCCAGGGGCCATTAACGGGGTGGTGTAACTAAGCTGCGCCTTTCTTGCATATCTGTCCGGATTGTTCTGGGCACTGATCAAGCAATTTTCAATGTAATGGGCTACATCGGCTTTTAAATCAGGCCACCAGCAGGGAGGTCTGAGGTGGGTTAGGGTGGGTTCAATGCCTTGGTGTCCATGATTGCCATGGAACTGACAAATAATCTGGTTCCTGTCCTGGCTGGGAACTACATAAATGCCGTCTTTCAAAATCACACCGTCATGTGTGGTTATTGTGTTCTTAAACTTATCGTACGGGGCTGGGAAGGTTCCTTTTAAAACTTCCCTGAGCTTTTCATCTTCCTTTTGGGCTTTCGCTCGATCCTGAATGTTGGTCTGCGAGACCTGAATCGCATGTACTGGGGTGCTCTCGGGGGGGTTCCAATAGTAACCATGTCTGGAACCTGCCTTCGCTAGGGCATCTGCTTTAATGTTACATGGGGGGGGGGGGGAAGAACGGTGATGACTGCGAACCTTAATTATACCATATCTCCTATCTTTAGCTGTCTCTAGGATATGCCGGAGTAATGGGGCTGAGGGTAGGGGCGTTGCGACTGTGGAAACGAATCCTCTAGTTTCCCACAGGGGTAGGAATTCCGTTAAACTATTACAGACATATAAACTGTCCGAATATATGTCTGCTGGGGTCGGAAACGAGTCAGGGTGATCAATAATATACGCTGTTGAGGAAAGATGGTTCAGTTCTATGAGTGTTTTTGATGAACTGATGGGACATCGGAAGGATGGTTCAGTTCCACGAGTGTTTTTAAAACTATAGTTGATTATGCTAAAATTGTATCCTTGGACTGTAGTGGCGAGAAACGCAGTCTTGAGGACCAGTTAGAGATTAAGGGGAATTGCTTGGATAAATTTCAAAACAAAGAACATCCATAGAACTGGATGCTGCATGTTAGTTAAAGCAGAAGTCTCTCAAAGGGTTAACAGCAGCCAAAGTTAAAGACTACAGACAGTGCTTCTCACACGGGCCTTGAGATAACAGTAGCAGCCTGTGGTGTAATTGGATACCTTTCTTTCGAGTCAGTGAAACTCCAGCAAAGTTACGTTTTGAATTAATTAAAGGAAACCAATGGATTTCTCCACCACTTTGATAAAAGTTAATTATTTTAGCAAGCAATTGTTTGAAATTGCCAGAAGTTTGAATTACTTGAAATAATGTTTATTTCATTTTATTTGCGAATTAATAGAAACTTAAAGAAACTCACTGACGCCATTTTAAAAAGTGTAAATCTGGAAATGACAGTTGACTTTGCTCCGGTATAAATCACCGCAGCTAACTGCTCCCTCATTGATAGCAGTCAACATTTTTGTGAATGTAAGAAAATCTTGTTAAAAGAAAAATTGTAAAGATAAAGAATTAATTAAGTTGTAAAAGTTATACAAGTTTGTGACAAGCAAATTGTAAATTCAGTTCTGAGTTGAGATCAGAACTAAGCTTGCAGTTTGCAGTAATTCAATTTGAATTTTCAAACATTTTAAGTTTTAAAAGATCACTGTTAAAACCTTTTAAATAACTTTGCCAAGTAGCAAAAATTGCCATTGGTTATAAAGAGGCAAATGAATAAAAAAAAAGAGGCAAAGTATGAAAGCTAAAGAGTTAATTGGATTATGGAGACAATATTGTCAAGAGGAGAGGGATAAGATCATGTTCTTAAGTTGGCAAGAAAATGCCCTTAAAATGGGGATTCCAATTAGTGAAGGGGGAACCAGAAAACTCTGGAGATCTTGAAAAAGGAGTGTGCATTCAAAAAACACGCAAGTAAAGAGAGGGTGGACTCGAGTAAAAAAAATGGGCTACGTAGTTCAATGGCTGGCCTTGCATTGACAGACGCAGATGATGACCTAGAGAATTGGACCATGTCGGCTAGAGTCCCGACTGCACCAGTAGCATTGTCTGCACTAATTCCGGAACCACCAGGGTATCATAATGTATATCCAGTCACTGCTCCCAGATTCAAATCATGCCAGCCTCTCCAGCCCCTTCGGTTAATAGTTTAGGCCCTATTTCTGCACCTTCACTGTCTGTTAGAGAAGGGGAGCTCTGTTCCACAAGCCCAATTAGCTCTAGGACCCGACCGATCTCGGACAAAGAGAGAGGGGCCTGATCCTATCCAGAAACAATTACGCATACCACCTAGATTCCTTAAGACCGATATAGTAGGACAGAAAAGTAAGAGAACAAAGAAAGAGGATGGGAATGGTTCTGAGGAGCTGGAGCTCCCCCTAGTGGAAGGGAAGGACATCGAAGTCTTTGAAGAGCCAGAGGAATCCGCTAAAGCTCCCCCTAGTAAGACTCTGAGATAGTTGCTGATTAGGAAAATACCCAACCCTGATGTTGCAACAGCAGCAGCCCAGCCCACGATAGATGTTTATTTCCCATGGAGACCCAGTGAGATGATGGCTATTCTGGCTGCAATCCCAGACAGGAAGAAATCTCCTGCTGCTTTCGTGGACTATCTGAGAGCTACCACCTCAGTTTATCAAGCTGATTATAGGGACCTCTGGGCCCTAGTCCAGCAGCTTTTAACCCCAGCAGGGCACCGCAGTTACCTCAACCACTTGAATTATGCTAGCCACGCGCACTTCAGCAAGCCCATGCCTTGGATGATGATAAACGGGCACAAATCCTGAATGAGTTGAATGCCACATTTCAAAAGCCCATAAACATCTCTGCTATCTTAGACCTCAAACCTAAAAATAATAATAATAATAGCTTATTGTCACAAGTAGGCTTCAATGAAGTTACTGTGAAAAGCCCCTAGTCGCCACATTCCGGCGCCTGTTCGGGGAGGCTGGTATGGGCGCCGAAAAAGACTGAAGAGCCAGAGGAATTTCTGGAACGTTTTAATGAAATCTACCGTGGGCAGTCAGGCGACTTGCTGTACCAAAATGGTCAGAATTCCCCTCAATATTCTGCTATGTTAATGCATTGCCTACCACCTTCTGTGGCTACTGCCGTGAAATGTAATAACATGAACTGGACAGAGAACGACCCTTCCCAGATGGCCTGGGCAGTCAGATTTTATTGGAAGGAGGGTGTAGGCCAGGAAGGAGGCTCAGTTACAAAGATTAAGACTGAGTATGTAATGAAAAAGGATGATCTGAGACCCCAACCAGCGGCAGATATAGAGGGAACAATGCATGTTTTAATTGTGGCCATACAGATCACTGACATCAGGAATGCCCCTTTAAAAGACGGGCATCAGAAGGAGACTACACGACCCAAAAGGAGGGGGTACCCACCAAGGGGAGGACAGACGAGGTACACCGACGTCTCCCAGGCAAACCCTTTCCCAACACAAGATTGACTAGCTAATTTAGTCGTAAGGACTCTCCAATCGGACAGGGAACCTATTATCTCTCTGCAGACAGGAGATCAACATTACCCATTTGTAATCGACACTGGAGCAGCCAAGTCTTCGGTGCAATCAGAACTTCGACTACCACTATCCGACCACACCCAGCATTTGTCGGGGCCCCAAGGACAGGTGTGTGAGTATCCTATTTCTGAACCTGTGACAGTCACTTATGAGAATATTGTCATGATATTCAAACATACATCATAACACATACATAATGATAGACAGACCAATGGACCAATTAGCACACATAACACGACAGCCAATCACAGACAAGAGCAGACACAGTATAAGACAAGAAACACAACACTTCCTGGGCAGTCCATCTGGAGACAGCACAGTGCCAAGACCTCATAGCAAACACTCACACTGTCACAACGTGCTGAGTACCAAGTCTGATGTATAAATAGTTAGATGGAATAAAACTGCATTGTACCAAACGCAGCCGTGTTGGTTCGTCTGTACCTCAGAGCACCCAACACCTCAAATATGTCTACAGATCATCAGTTTGTGGTGACTACTGGATTGGACTGTAACATGTTGGCCCGAGATTTACTGTGTATCTTCCAGCTACAGCTAGAATGTGGAGACGAAGGGGTAACGGTTCAATCATGGAGGATGAGACAACAGTGCTATATTTCTATCACACCCTAGTGGTGAACGTTAGACATTGAACTTTCACTGTACCACGTTACCCTGGCCTGTGACAGAACCGGACAGAACAGGGAGTTGGAGGACAAATACCGGCCGTTAATTGGGACCGAATGGCCAGTCAAGGTTACAGCCACAGTCACGGGAAAAGAAGGTACAGCCGATTTTGTTACAATACCACCACATTTATGGCCACAGTCAGCTTCTGTAGGCCCTCGTATTACACGTCAGGTCCACGACCAGTACCATGCCAAGGATCTGGGGCCTATGGTAAGGAGGGCAGTGGATCATTCAGATCCAACAGAGTACGCACTTCCATAAAATATTTTGAGGTCCCTGAAACGATTTACACTCGACTTCAGCCTACCCACAGCTCTGGAAGAATAGGGGATTCCTTACCTCGCCCGGCACGGAAATATCCCACCAGGGTTTAGTTAATGACCTACTGCAGGCCCTCCTTATGCCCGCGCAGATTTCCGTCATTAAGTGCGTTGCCCATATAAACGGTAAAACCCCAGTTGACGTTGGTAATGAACAAGCAGTTTGTGCAGCGCAGACAGCTGTGCAAATTCAGCAAGTGATGGTGCCTAAGATGTTAAGTCAGACTAAACGATCTGCTATAAATAGGTCTGCTTCTGACAAGCCAATGCCAACCATCCAAGACGTCATAAGGTTACAGGAGGACGCTCCTGAGAGTGATAAACAAATGTGGAAACGGTTAGGTTGTACATATGATTCTGTTTCTTCTTTATGGACCACGCCAGCACCTCAGACTTGTATGTCTGAGATACTGGCTTTATGGGTCATCGAATGTGTACACTTCGCAACTCATTGTGGGGCTCGGGGGACTAGTGATTTGTTGCTGGACACTCGGTGCCACCCTAAAATGCAGGGGCTGGCCCAGAGTATCAGTAATCGGTGTTTGATTTGTCAGCAATATAACACTGGCAAAGGTATCCCTTGTGGTATGAGGCAAACCCCGTTGCCCAGTGGTCCCTTTGAAACGCTCCAAATGGATTACATTGAGTTGGAAAGGTGTCAATGTTATATATATGTTTTGGTTATTGTGGATGTGTTCAGCAGTTATTGTGGGTTGAGGTGTATCCGACTACCGATAATAAAGCTGCTACTGTGGTTAAGATTCTGAGGCGGGAATTCATACCCGGTACGGCATGCCAGCTCTGTTGAGTTCTGATAACGGGCCTCATTTTCTTGGACCGATTAACCTGCCTCCCTTCCCCAGCGCTGTTTTACAGGTGTGGAGCATGATGGTGTGGCTACGCACCGCCTGTGTAATCTTCGGCATCGCCTCGCTTGGAGTGACATCGGCCGTGGAAATGGAAAAGGGAAATATCATCTACATCTGTAACCCCAACCAAACTAAACGGACATTTCACTTCTGCCTAGGTGACATTCTGCGACTCGTGGAAGGTCATCAAGTTAACGGACAATGCAGAACTCATGAAGCAATTGCACCGGTCCCGGCGATGGGAAGGGAACATTACATGGACATTGCCTTGTTTTAGGAGTACATGTAAATTTGATTTTGGATGTGTTAAGATTGGTGCCATAAAGGTAAAGTCAGACCGTCAGGAGAGGGTAGGAAGAGGTTGTGAGAGCGAGAGGGGGACTAGAGAGAGGACGGAGCGTGTGAGAAGGGGAGTACAACTAGAACATGGGTTATCAGGTGATATACTTAATTCATTTAGGACCCAGAATGAGGGAAACCTGGGTAGTATGAATCTCTTCTACCAGATCTACCACCGCTTGTCTGCTACCCGAATCCCGCATCGGTGTCTAGGTTATTTTCTGTTTCACCGCTTTGGGGCACTCCCCAAACGGTGGTTCATTGTCAGCGTTCCGAGACATTGCCCGAGCAAGTCACTCTTCCTTATGATCCGGGTTCCGCACCACCGGCTATTTACCTTCCCCTTCCTCGGGATAATTCTTACTCACAGTATGATAGGCTGCAATGGTGGAGGGCGTATGTACCTAGCCACTTCACTCCCAATAGGGATTCCCGGTCGTACGAGAATTGTTTCAGCAGTGATAGGTACGGCTGTTTGCTGGTAGAGGTGGAAACGAATATAACATGTCTGTTCCCCACCTGTACGGACGGGAGGTGTCATATCGGATGCTCGCCTGTACACGGAGCAAGGATACTACTTTTTTTTAATGGCACAGCGACCAATGTTTTGTCACCCCCATTTCCCCGCCAAATTGCTATCGGGACTCTAGTCCCTACCACAGTCCCCTGCCCCTCGGCGTGGATGCTGCATAATCAGTTGGCACGCCGGGCAGTCTCAGCCGAATTCTGCAAGAACTGGAAAAAACCTCAGGTTCTCGCACCCAACCGCGGCCACTCAGCCGGATGGGGAATTCTGAGCGTCTTGACACTGGGAGGTGTGGGGGGTTCCTTGGCGTTTAGCGATAGGAATTATTTTATTTGTGCCCTTCCCATCCTGGGAAACGAAACCCTGGGAGCCCTCGGGGCAATAACTAAAAAATTGTCTCAGCTGCGGTTGTTTGCCATGCAGAACCGGTATGCTCTTGACTATCTTCTGGCCCGTGAGGATGGAGTATGCACCATAGTGCAGGGCAAGTGTATCATGGGAGTTCAAGACCTAACCGCATACGGGATCACCTGGATGGAATGCAGGACCCTGGCTCTTGGGGTAACTGGGGATTCGGAGGTTGGAAGGACTGGTTGATAAATATGGTCATGTATTTAGCAGTGGCACTCGACTGCATCTTTGTGGGCCTGGCCATCCTTAAATGCATGATGGGTAGAATGCAGGGTGCACTGGAACAGATAGACGCCCCTAGAATCTTGGCTGTTAGGATCCACGAAGGTACAGCGGATGACGGAGTGCTGCAACAGGAATTGGAAATGCAGCGATGAATCTTCTTAGATGAGGGGCCATAGCTATGTGTTGGACAGATAGGTTATCATGAAATGATAAAAGGAGGGAATGAGGGATTGAACAAACGAATGTGATATAAAATAGTTAGTTCAAATATTAGTTACAGTAATGTGGATGTGATCAGTCTAATTGTAGTGAGTTCACAGACAAAGGATTTCAGAAAGCGTGCCAAGGAAGGGGGGGAGGGTGTCTGGTGGAGGATGGGAAAAGGATGCTGGGTAACAAGAGGCCCAGGGTTAAGGAATGCGAAGTGAGCCAATCAGGATATATGGCCAGGTCAGGAGGTGTATAGGATGACCTATGGGACTCTTGTATGTTAAACTTGATGCCATTTGAATGTTTTTGTAGAGATTCCTTTGTCTCCAATAGAACTCAGTTCGGAAGACCCCAGGAGGCAGCTTGTGTTCTGGGTCTTTGTGAAGCAAGTCAGACTTGCAAGTTGGTTAAAATAAATAATACTATACCTACAAATCCATCTCGAATTTTATTAAGGCCAGACTGACGGGTAAATAAATTAATATTGTAACTATGGCTGCCAGTTTTGCTGCCTGCTAGCCTAGATGTCCTGGCAACTTTAATGAAATCTCATCTAGGGCGCGTCCCTGCGCGTCCTCTACATAATTGTGGAGGAGCCATCCACATAAATTTTCAGGAGTGCGCACGTGTCTGTGGGCTGTGGTCTCTGGGGTGTATTACCTGCTTTCCTGGGAGCTGACTTAGGTATAAATGGGCCCGAATTATGGTTCGTGGTGATGATCTCACACTCATGTGGGGTACCTGCATATTGCAAATTGTCGGCTAGGAAAGTGTGGGTCTTGGTTCTTTTAACTGTAATGTCCCGTCCCTGTAAAAGAAGGGTCCAACGGGCTGCGCAGATTTGGCTGACTGTGCCATCTTTAAGTCGACCGTCTAATAATAGCTGTGTTGGGGTGTGTTCAGTGAGAATGGTGATGGGGTTGAGTCCTGTAATGTAGGCGAAGTACTGTACTGCCCAAAAAACATTCGCAGGCAGGTGTCTTTCGCAGGCAGAAAATCCTTGCTCGACAGGATCTAACACGCGTGAGGCGTATGCCACGGGGCGTAATTGGTCATGGCGTTCCTGGAGGAGTACGGCCGAAAGGGTTCGGTCGGTGCTTGCTACTTCGATTGCGTACAGGGAAAGTGGATCCGGGACCTGTAATGCGGGGGCTGTGCTGAGGGCTCTCTTTAAAGCATCCACGTCATCCGTGTGCTGTGGAAGCCATTCCCAAGGTGCCTGTTTCTTGAGAAGTTCGGATAGGGGAGCTGCTTTTGTGGCAAAACTGCCGATATGGTTTCGGCAGTAGCTAACCAGTCCTAGAAATGACCGGAGGGCTGAGACATTATGGGGAACGGGCAATTTGACGATCGAGTCAATTCTCTTTTGCTCGATCTTACGTTTACCATGAGTGATTACTGTACCCAAGTAAATCACTTTTTCCTGCAAAATCTGGGCCTTCTTGGGGTTGACTTTACATCCAATCTGTTTTAGGAGTCCTAGGAGTTCGGCGAGAAGCGAAATGTGCTCTCCCTTTGTGTCTATCTCTAGTAGCAAGTCATCTACATACTGGACCGGACAATCGGGTCGGGAACATTTTGCTAGTCCCTTTGCCAGCTGTCGATGGAAAATGGTGGGGGAGTTGTGGAAGCCTTGTGGAACGCACGTCCACGTGTATTGTTGCCCTTGGAATGTAAAGGCGGATTTATATTGGCACGCTTTATCCAATGGAATGGAGTCTCTGTTTGAGCATGGTCTCGGGACTCATGGCTGCGGTGGGGGCTGCTACTGGGGTTACTTTGTTCAGTTCCCGTAATCAATGATCAGTCGCCATGATCCACCGGGTTTCCTGATGGGCCAAATTGGTGCATTATTCGTGGAGGCTACTGATATGAGTACGCCTTGACCCAACAAACTCTCTATTACTTTGGCGATCTCTCCCTCTGCTTCTTGGGGAAAACCATACTGCTTTTGGGGTCTGGGGTCGGGATCTGTAATGTTCACCAAGCCAGCTATCTTGCCACAGTCGTGCTTGTGCTGTGCAAATGCTGCTTTGTGTTGCTATAGGACTTCCCGAACTTCTGACTAATGGCTCGAGGGTCGAACCAGAAGTCTCCTACTGAGCTAATTCTGTTTTCATATTCTCCAATTGTGAGCGTGGCGGGGGCTCGTGCTGCCTTTGCCATTCTCCATACACATTTATTAACCGGATCAAAAGAGAGGTTATGGGAGCTCATAAAATCGATTCCTAGGATGTGTTCAGCTGTCTGGGGTAGATTGACCAAAACTACAGGGTGTTTTGTCGTAATGTTCCCTATTTGTATCGCTACAGGCGCTGTGATGTGTCCTTGTTGTAAATGACCTGTAAAGACACTGAGTGTGATGGTGTCTGTTGTGGGCCACGTGTCTCGCTGAAACATCGTGGAGGAATTAAGTGTGGTGCGGGTCCCTCCTGTGTCCCAACGAAATTCTATGGGGTGTCCCCGGAATTGGCCTGCTACTACCGGACTTATCCCAAAGGGTGTCGCAGACCCAAGTTGGGGAGCCCGAACACCGTCAGTTGGTGAAGTCCATGTCAGCGTTCTCTGAATGGGCGCTAACTCTATGGATTGGCTTTGCTCTATTCTTATTTAAGGTGCCTGTCTGTTGGTTTTTCTGCTGCTTTTGGGGCGCGTTGCACTCTCGTGCATAGTGACCTAATTGTCCACAGTTGTAGCATTCCTGGGATTTGGGTTACGGTGTGCTGTTCCTGCCCTCATTCACCCATGCGGGGTTCTGGTGCGTCCTAACTGGATTCATGTCTGCCTGCTCTTCCTCTGATTTTGCAAATGCGGTTTTGCCTTGAACGGATTGTTCCCAAGTGCGGGACAATCTTTTCAAAACCCATTTCTCGTTGTGGGCCTCATCTGAGGGGGTCGTAATTTGCACAAGCTCTCTGTCCTGCCTCTGTCGCATGAGAGACTAGGATTCAAGTCCATTTGGCCATATTATCCGAGGGCAAATGTGCACGGGCTAACTCTCTAAATACTGCTGTGAAATGAAATGAAATGAAATCGCTTATTGTCACAAGTAGGCTTCAAATGAAGTTACTGTGAAAAGCCCCTAGTCGCCACATTCTGGCGCCTGTTCGGGAGGCTGTTATGGGAATTGAACCGTGCTGCTGGCCTGCCTTGGTCTGCTTTCAAAGCCAGCGATTTAGCCCTGTGCTAAAAGCAAACGCTGTGGGGTGCTCTGTTTTCTTTTGCCTACACTTGTTTAGGCCTTCTATGAGGTCTCCTCTGTTATAGCCGATCGCATCCAGGATCGCTGTGTGCATTTCTTGGAGTGTGCCTCCTCCTACATTCTGTGGGTCGGGAAGGGCTGCCACGACTGAAGGGTCGAGGCTTAAAACTGTGAGATTCACTTGCTCCTTTTCGTCCAGGCCGTACATGGTAGCCTGCTGTTTAACTCTAGCGAAAGATGGGCGGGGGTCTGATGTGGGAAGGAACGGTGTAATTTTTCCACACGTGTCCCGTAATTGGGTCACCGTGAACGGGATTGTATACAGGAAATCTGTGTTTCCTTCTGCTGCGGCCCTGCGGTGTGTGGTTACAGGGTTCATGGGGGTGTGTTCTGCCTGTTCAGTCGGGGGTTGGGGTGCTTTTCTCTTTTGTGGTTTTTCTTGCGTACATGTCCCATGTACGTATCTGTGGGCAGTTTCATTTAACTCCTGCCAATCGGGGCCGTTTTCCTGGTCTAACTGGGGTCCAAACGTACTTTGAAACCCATTCTGGACAGAAGGCAGAGATTGCAATTCTGCAATTTGCTTCCGGCACTTTGCTTTTTGTTCTACGGAGCTCTGCCTTTGTTCCATCGTGGAAGTGTGGAGGGCTCGTCGGCTGCTTTTAAATCATTGCACTGTTTCTGCAATTGCTCTACTTGTTGCTCGGTTTCTTGTCTTACCAAGACCGCGCGTTGCGTGTCCTGGTAGGCCTTATCGTACTGGGTCTGAAAACTACTCAAATGGGCGAGACAAGACTGGTGTGCCATCTTGGCATCATCCACCTCTCTGTCCCTCGCTGCTAACTGTTCTCTTAACTCCTTATTCTCCTTCTCAAATTCGCTCACACCTCCCTCACTATTTCTGTCTCGCTCCTCAATCTCTCTACGGAGCGTCCTAACGACCTCCTCTGTGCCTCGCAATTGTGCCAAGCAGGACACGATTGCCATCGGCTTGCGAGCTTTCCCTAAGCTCTTCTTGTGGATCTCTGACAGGTTCTCCCACCAAGTATGTCCTATACTCCCGGGACCTGTTTCGGCCTTGGTGCATAATTCACTCCAAAGGGGCCATCCTTTCCCTTTGAGATATTTTCTGATCTCTTCTTCCCATACGGGACACTGTCCTACTCTACTGGTCGCTGCGACCTCGAATTCCTGGGAGCTCATAAGGTGTTCCATTGCCTTCATTGCCATTTTCTCTCTATCTCTGGGTCCTCTACTGAATTTGGAACCGGGGGTGATAAAGTGGTGATGTAAACATGGGTACGCTAATTTCTGGCCGACAAAACTCCCGACAGTTTTACGCAACAAAATCTCTCAGGTTTACCTTATATCCCTGTTAGTACGCATGCATTAACACACTTCCGAATCGCGGAGGTTTGATCAGTATCGTTCTCACACTTGTGGTATTTCTGTTTACAATTGGATTCCAATTCAAATTTTTGTTATGTCGGAGTGACTAGGCCACTTCTAAGTCGAGTCCCACCAGAGGTCGCCAGTAAATGTTGCTGAATGATTCTCTCTTTATTTGTCTCTGAATATGGCGGTCAATATGGTCGCCTTCCTTAATTCTAATTACGTTTGTTCTAGAGTCGCCAGGTGTCTTTCGATACTGCCACAAGGTTCAAACTGAATACTGATCAAAGACTTGATACACCAGTTAGTTAGTTCAAAGCCAAATGCTTATTTATTTACACACACAGTTAAATATACTCATGCACAAATACTGCAGACTAAACTATCACTACTGCTGAAGCCTATACTTAGCTCTGGGCGCCCACTCAGTCAGAGGAACAACGGCCGTTGTCGGTTCTGAGGCTGTTGGGGTTGAAGTGGTGAAGGGGAACAGCTAAGGTCGTCTGTCTGGTGCAGCCATTGGACAGGTCTCTCCTCGGTGAGAGCCAAAGCCAAGAGAACGGTTCTCTCTTGGGGCGCCTTCTTATACCCAAAGGGGCTTTGCGCGCTTTTGGGCGGGCCTTGAACTTCAATCAATTGCGCCGTTTCTCGATCGTTCCTATCGATTTCATCCAATAAAGGAGTGGGTGCCCTGATGGCTGGGCGTGTCCTAGGTGGCCGTAGGCCTGCTCTGTTCTAGTCTCCTCTGGCGCCAGGGTGTCTGCCTTAGTATCGGTTACTTAAATGTTACTCTTTTGTTCCCGGAGATGGGCCATTAGTATGCTAATGGGCCTGCAGTTTTGGTCTTGTCTGGGAGCTGCGGCTCCAATCAACAGACAAACCCTGAACCTACTTGTTTTCTCAGTATTGTCCATTTTCCCTGCAATCTTTGCAAAGTGTCCATTTTGTAATCGGGAAGTGGCCATCCCAGATGGCTACACACGACTTCAGGATAATTGGAGAAATAGTCAATAATCAACACGTAGTCACGATCATTCGCATGAAAGAGGTCGATGCCAACCTTGGACCACAGGGAGGTCTCGATTTCATGCTGCTGGAGTGTCTCCTTGCTCTGCGCTGGCTGGAAGCGTTGACAGGTCGCACAGCTGAGGACCATGTTCAAGATGTCCTGGCTAATACCGGGCCAGTAGACAGCCTGCCTGGCTCTGCGTTTGCACTTCTCAACACCCAGGTGTCCCACATGGATTTGGCGGAGCACCAAGCTCTGGAGACTGAGGGGAATGACAATCTGGTCCAACTTGAGGAGGATACCATCAATCACCGTCAGGTCGTCCTTTACGTTGTAAAATTGAGGGCACTGCCCTTTCTGCCAGCCATTGGCGAGGTGGTGCATGACACGCTGCAAGAGGGGGTCTTTGGCTGTCTCCTTGCGAATACGAACCACCTTCTCATCAGACACCGGGAGGGTGCTAGCACACAGCTGCACGTGTGATTCAAACTGCTGGATGATTTCCAGCGATTCACTAGGCAATGTGATGGAGCGGAACAATGCATCAGCGATGATGAGCTCCTTGCCAGGCGTGTACACTAAGTCAAAGTCGTACCTTCTGAGTTTGAGGAGGATGCGCTGCAACCGAGGCGTCATGTCGTTGAGGTCCTTGTGGATAATGTGGACCAGAGGCCTATGATCCGTCTTGACAGTGAATGTCGGCAGGCCGTAGACATAGTCGTGAAACTTGAGAATGCCAGTGAGAAGACCCAGGCATTCCTTCTCTATTTGCGCATACCTTGTTTCGGTGGGCGTCATGGCCCTCGATGCGTAGGCTACCGGTGTCCAGGGTGAAGTGTCATCGCGTTGAAGCAGCACTGCACTGATGCCTTCCTGGCTCGCATCTGTCGAGATCTTCGTCTCCCTGTCTGGGTCGAAAAATGCCAAGACGGGTGCAGTGGTGAGCTTGGCTCCAACCACTCTGCCTGATGTGCTGCCTTCCACTCAATGGCAGTGGACTTTTTCACCAGGTTTCGTAGGGCTGTGGTGTGTGAGGCCAGGTTTGGGATGAACTTGCCCAGAAAATTGACCATGCCCAGGAAGCGCAAAACCGCCTTCTTGTCTTCAGGGACCTTCATGGCTTTGATGGCCTTGACCTTGTCTGTGTCCGGGCGCACACCCTGCTGAGAGATCTGGTCACCTAGGAACTTGAATGTCGACATACCAAAGCAACATTTGGACCTGTTCAGCTTCAGGCCATTGGCATGGACATGACGGAATACCTGCTGGAGATGGGAAACATGCTCTTCAGGGGTCGTGGACCATATGATGATGTCATCCACATACACACGAACCCCTTCAATGCGCTCCATCATCTGCTCCATGATGCAATGGAAGATCTCCGATGTCGAGACAATGCCAAACGGCATACGATTATAGCAGTATCTGCCAAACGGTGTGTTGAAGGTGCAGAGCCTTCTGCTGGACTCATCCAGCTGGATTTGCCAAAATCCATGTGACGCATCTAACTTGGTGAAAAGACGTGTGTGTGCCATCTCATTGGTGAGTTCCTCCCGCTTTGGGATGGGGTAGTGTTCACGCATTATATTCTTATTGAGATCCTTGGGATCAGTGCAGATGCGCAGGTCTCCTGAAGGCTTTCTAACACGTACCATCGAGCTGACCCAGTCAGTCGGTTCGGTTACCTTGGAAATGATGCCCTGTTGCTGAAGATCCTTGAGCTGTGCCTTCAGGCGCTCCTTCAGCGGAGCCGGGACCCAGCTTGATGCGTGGACCACTAGCTTGGCATCAGGTCGTAGCAGAATCTTGTATCAATATGGCAGCATGCCCATCCCGTCGAACACATCTGGATACTGAGTGAGGATGTCGTCAATGCCGGCCTGAAGATCCACATTGGAGGATGTCGTTGTGGAAACCCGCTGCACGAGGTTCAGCTGCTTGCAGGCATGCGCACCAAGTAGGGATGCCCTGTCTGGCTTGACAATTTCAAAACTTAACCGTGCATGGGTGCTCCTGTTGGAGACGAGTAGATGGCAGGATCCCAGTGCCGTGATGGCATTTCCGTTGTAGTCCAGGAGCCTGCAGGCTGCTGGAAGGATGTTGGGGGGCTTCTTGATGCGTTTGAAATCTGCCTATGAGAGGAGGTTGGCAGAAGCACCTGTGTCCAGCTTAAACAGCATCACCGCATGCCATTCGTCCGCAGAATCCACAGCGAGGATGGATTGAATTTGTGATGATTTGGTAATGATGCCCACACAGTAGGCGGAGTTCAGGCATTCTTCCTCTGGATCCGTTGTGTTGCCAGGATCAGAATCCTGTAATCGTTGTTGCACACTCTGAATGCGCCGTCGTTGGAATTGGGAGCGCTGGCCCCTGACTGGTGGTGTAGACCTGCACAAGGCTGCATAGTGTCCAGGCTTCCCGCAGTTTAAACATCGCCTGCCTCTTGCAGGGTAGTGTTTCTTTAAGTGGGCGTTGCCGCAGTTCGAGCACATCATGATGTTGGCGTCCTGACGCTCTGCGCGTCGTCGCACTTCGTTATCTCATTCGCATCATGCATGCGTGGGGCCCCGGGAAAAGCACGCAAAATGGCCGTTTTCATCAATGCTGAGGTGCTGCATCCGGGAGATGGCCTGCACACTCTCTGCCTCGTGGGAGGCTCTGACCTGTACAACCTCTCATAAAATTCCTCAAAAACCTTGTTAATCAGATCCGGAGCCACCACCAACTTCCCTGCCCTATCCCACACCTGAACAATTTCCCTTACCGCTGCCTCCCTCCAGAGCTGACCTGCTAACATCCCCCCCATCTCAGTTGGCGCACCGCCTTCCCGGTAGATAGTCGGTCAAAGCTCGCCTGTAGTTCCTTCCTCTTTTCCAGCTTTGCTGGGTCTCCATCTTCTGCATAACTCCCATCTACCTCCAACGCCTCATCTATTACCCTCTGTTGCACCAACCTCTCTTCTTTGTCCACCCTAGCCTTAAACAAAATCGCCTCACCCCTCACCACCGCTTTAGAGCCTCCCAGACAACTGCCTTCAACACCTCACCCGTACAGTTGAAACCTACATATTCCTCAATTACCTTTTCAATTTTGTCACAAAACCCTTGGTCCCCCAAAAGTCCCACATCTAATTTCCACCCCGGCCTCTGCGATACCCCCTTCTCCAGTACCATATCCACCCAATGCGGAGCATGATCTGACACTGCGATTGCAGGATATTCCGACCCATTAACCCCAGCCAGCAAAGCCTTCCCCACCACAAAAAAGTCGATCCGCGAGTATACCTTATGGACTGCTGAGAAAAATGAGTACTCCCGTTCCCTTGGGTCCAGAAACCTCCAAGGGTCCACCCTCCCCATTTCCACCATTAGCCCAGCCAACGCCTTCGCACCCCCCCCCCACTCGCCACCCCCCCCCCCTTCCCCGATGGGACCAGCGAGCGCGGCCATGACCTGTCCAACCTTGGCTCCTGCACCAAGTTCCAGTCCCCCCACACACAATCAGTTTGTGTGTGTCCAAGTCGGGGATGGCCCCAAACACGCTCTTTGCGAATCCTACATCATCCCAATTGGGACTGTATACACTTAACAGCGCCACTAATCTCCCCTCCAGCGCCCCTGTCACAATCACATATCTACCCCCTAATCTGCCACCACTTTCTCCATTTGGAAGTGTACTCTTTTTCTGACCATTATCGCTACCCCTCGAGCCCTTCCATCAAATCCAGAGTGAAACACCTGACTAACCCAGCCCTTTTTAAGTCTCACCTGGTCCTTCACCCTCAAGTGAGTCTCCTGCAGCATTGCTTCATCAGCTTTCAAACTTTTAAGATGCGCAAGCAACCTTGACCTCTTGACCGGACCTCCTAACCCCCTCACGTTCCATGTGACTATCCTAACTGGGGGTCTCTCACACCCCCCACCCTTCTTATCCACCATCATCACACCACCGGGCCCTGCTTCATGAGCCTGACCCGCCCCTATCCATTATTAACATAGAACCACTTCCCCCCCTCCCAAAACCCCCCCCCCGCTACATTTTCTCTCGAAAAAACATCTCCCAGCATCAATCCCTTCCCCACTCGCTCGCCTCGTAGGCCCATCGAAACCTGCTAACCAGGTTTCAATGTCAGCAGCACTCCTCTCACCTTATCTCCGTTCACTAGCCAACTTTAGTTAGCTCCTGGTGGAGGTGCAGGAGGTGGCTGGTCTGGGGGCGCCAATTGGGGTGGAGGAGCTGGTTAAAGGACTGGGGAGCATGCAGGCAGGGAAGGCCCCGGAGCCGGATGGGTTCCCGGTGGAGTTCTACAGGAAGTATGTAGACCTGTTAGCCCCGTTGCTGGTAAGGACATTCAATGAATCAAGGGAGGGGGGACCCTGCCCCCGACAATGTCGGAGGCGACGATCTCTTTGATCTTAAAGCGGGATAAGGACCCACTGCAATGTGGGTCATATAGACCGATCTCGCTCCTTAATGTAGATGCTAAGTTGCTGGCAAAAATGTTGGCCATGAGGATTGAGGACTGTGTCCCGGGGGTGATTCATGAGGACCAGACGGGATTCGTAAAGGGCAGGCAGCTAAACACCAATGTGCGAAGGCTCCTAAATGTGATAATGATGCCATCGGTGGAGGGAGAAGTGGAGATAGTGACAGCCATGGACACGGAGAAAGCCTTTGATCGGGTAGAGTGGGAGTATCTCTGGGAAGTGTTGAGGAGGTTTGGGTTCGGGGGAGGGTTTATTAGTTGGGTTAAGCTCCTGTATAAAGCCCCGGTGGCGAGTGTGGTCACGAACCGGCGGAGGTCGGAGTATTTCCGGTTGTATCGAGGGACGAGGCAGGGGTGTCCCCTGTCCCCTCTGCTGTTTGCATTAGCAATTGAACCTTTGGCCATGGTGTTACGGGAGTCGGGGAAATGGAATGGGGATGTTCGAGGGGGAGAGGAACATCGAGTGTCGCTGTATGCAGACAACCTGTTGCTGTATGTGACGGAGCCAGTGGAGGGGATGGTTGAGGTAATGCATATCCTACGGGAGTTTGGAGACTTTTCGGGCTATAAGCTCAATGTGGGAAAGAGTGAGCTTTTTGTGATCCATCCAGGGGACCAGGGAAGAGGGATAGATGACCTACCGTTGAGGAGGGCGGAAAGGAGCTTTCGATATTCGGGGATTCAGGTAGCTAGGAGTTGGGGGCACTGCATAAACTCAGTTTGACGCGATTGGTGAAACAGATGAAGGAGGATTTTAAAAGGTGGGACATGTTGCCACTCTCGCTGGCGGGTAGGGTACAGTCGGTTAAAATGGTGGTCCTCCCGAGATTTCTTTTTGTATTCCAATGCCTCCCAATTATGACTACTAAGGCCTTTTTTAAGAGGATAAGCAGGAGCATTACGGGATTTGTGTGGGCGAGCAAGTCCCCGCGGGTAAGGAGGGGGTTCTTGGAGCGTAGCAGAGATAGAGGAGGGTTGGCATTGCCGAAACTGGGTGGTTATTATTGAGCAGCCAACGTGGCAATGCGTAAGTGGGTGATGGAGGGAGAGGGGGCGGCGTGGAAGAGGTTGGAGATGGCGTCCTGCAAAGGAACGAGCCTGAGGGCGCTGGTGACGGCACCGCTGCCGCTCTCGCCGACAAGGTACACCACGAGCCTGGTGGTGGCGGCAATGCTAAAGATCTGGGGTCAGTGGAGATGGCACAGGGGTGCGACGGGAGCCTCGGTGTGGTCCCCGATCAGAGACAACCATCGGTTTGTCCCAGGAAGGATGGACGGGGGATTTCAGAGCTGGCATCGGGTAGGGATTAGAAGAATGGGGGACCTGTTCATTGATGGGACATTTGCGAGCTTAGGGGAGCTGGAGGAGAAGTTTGGGCTTTCAGGTACATGCAAGTGAGGGCGTTTGTGAGGCGGCAGGTGAGGGAATTTCCGCTACTCCCGGCAGATAGGGTGATCTCAGGCGTATGGGTCAGGGGGGCAAGGTGTCGGCGATATACCAGGAGATGAAAGAAGAGGGGGAGGCTTTGGTAGAGGAGCTGAAGGGTAAATGGGAGGAGGAGTTGGGGGAGGAGATTGAGGAGGGGCTATGGGCTGATGCCCTAAGTAGGGTTAATTCCTCTTCCTCGTGTGCCAGGCTTAGCCTGATACAATTTAAGGTGGATCATAGAGCGCATATGACGGGGGCGAGGCTGAGTAGGTTCTTTGGGGTGGAGGACAGATATGGGAGGTGCTCAGGAAGTCCGGCGAACCATGTCCATATGTTTTGGTCATGCCCGGCACTGGAGGGCTCTGGAGGGGAGTGGCGGGAACAATATCTAAGGTGGTGAAAGTCCGGGTCAAGCCAAGCTGGGGGCTAGCACTATTTGGAGTAGTGGACGAGCCGGGAGTGCAGGAGGCGAAAGAGGCCGGTATTCTGGCCTTTGCGTCCCTAGTAGCCCGGCGAAGGATCTTGCTAATGTGGAAGGAGGCGAAGCCCCCCAGCGTGGAGGCCTGGATAAATGATATGGCTGGGTTTATCAAGTTGGAAGGGATAAAGTTTGCCTTGAGAGGGGGTTCTACACGGGTTCTACAGGCGGTGGCAACCATTCCTAGATCATCTCGCGGAGCGTTAGATGAAGGTCGGACAGCAGCAACAGCAACCCAGAGGGGGGGACATCGTTCGTGAGGGGGGAAGGGGGGTTCCTGTGGGGGGCATGTGAGCAAGAAAACACATGAATGATCCGGAAACTGACATGTACGGGAAAAATCCAATGTACAAAGTTCTGTATTTTATTGACTTGCCATGTTCATGTCTTGCCACGCGAGTTCTTTTTCTTTTATTTGTTACGGGGGTGGGGGGGGGTGGCAGTTTGTAAGGTGGAAAATATTGTTATTGAAAAATTCATAATAAAAATATATTTTTTTTTAAAAGGAAAGGGTGCAGAGGAGATTTACCAGAATGTTGCCTGGTGTGGAGGGAAGATCTTATGAGGAAAGGCTGAGGGACTTGAGGCTGTTTTCGTTAGAGAGAAGGTTAAGAGGTGACTTAATTGAAGCATACAAGATGATCAGAGGATTGGATCGGGTGGATAGTGAGAGCCTTTTTCCTCGGATGGTAATGTCTAGCACGAGGGGACATAGCTTTGAATTGAGGGGAGATAGATATAAGACAGATGTCAGAGGTAGGCTCTTTACTCAGAGAGTAGTAAGGGCGTGGAATGCAACAGTAGTGTACTCGCCAACACGAAGGGCATTCAAATGGTCATTGGATAGACATATGGACAATAAGGGAATAGTGTAGATGGGCTTTAGAGTGGTTTCACAGTTCGGCGTAACATCGAGGGCCGAAGGGCCTGTACTGCGCTGTAATGTTTTTTGTTCTAAGCCTTCTGCCCTCACAAACGTGTCAGCCGCCTCCGCTGTCTTGAAATAAAAGTCTTTGGCATCATACGTTACCCTCAGCTTCGCCGGGTACACCACACCAAATCGCATCCCCTTTTTGTACAGTGCCGCCTTCACTCACCCGAACGCCGCTCGTCTTTTTGCCAACTCCACCGTCAAGTCCTGGCAGATCCAACTCCGGCACCATCCCACTGCACCTCGCGCTTCTGCTGCGCCTAGCTTAACACCTTCTTCTTCATGCAGTACTTATGGAAGCAGATAATTACTGCTCTTGGCGGCTCATTCACTTTGGGCTTCGGCCCTAATGACCGATGAGCTCGGTCCAGCTCATACCGGGAGGGGTTCTCACCCTCCCCCATCAATTCCGCCAACTTCTTAGCGAAGTACTCTGTTTGCTTTGGGCCCTCTGTCCCTTCGGGCAAGCCCACAATTCTCAGATTGTGCCGCCTCGAGCGGTTCTCCAAGTCCTTGAGCTTTGCTCGGAGTCCTCTGTTGCCCTCCACAACCCTCCGCAGCTCGTCCCCCATTGAGGTGAACTGGTCACTGTGCTGCGACATGGCCTCCTCCAGTTCCTTCATCTTCTCGCCCTGCTCTCTCACCTTGGCCGATGTCTTTGCCGCAGCTACCCTCAGAGGGGCGATTGCCTCCTCCACCATTGACCGCCATCTCCTTCCTCAAAGCCTCCATGTGCCTCGCAAACTGTTTTTCCAGCTCCACCGCCATCACCTCGGTCATCTTCTCCACCATAAGTAGTATGGCCCCACCATGCGGTCCGGCATCCGCCATCTTGTCAGCGCTTTTGCTCGTCCTCACATTCAATGGCGAGCCCGTGTTTCCTCCCTCCCTCGACACTGCTTTTCGCACCCTTTAACGACTTATTATTTTTCCTTTTTTTTTCACCCTTCTTTCCTTCTTCAATCTTTTTTTAAATTTTATAGAAAAATAAAAAATTCTTCCTTCAAAAAAAAGAAAAAAAAACTTTCACCAAGTTTCTTTAAAGCTTCTTTCTCTTCATTTTTGTATTCCTCCAGAATTTCCGTGGGACCGGACTTCAGTCTTCTTACCACGTTCTAGGCAGGAGCCACCCAACATCTCACCTACATCGCACCCTGGCTTCGGGCCTGCTGCCTTGCCCTCCATTTGGCTCCACCCCCGCTGCTCCAACCTCCCCGTGAGCTGGGCCTGACTCCTCAGCACCAGCCGCCCGACACCCGCACGGGGTTCCTCGCCGGTTTTCAAACCGGCCCCGCTTGATGCCCGGGACGGCCCCAAAGAAGGGTGGTGGCTGACTTAGAGGGGAACTTCCAGGTGGTGGTGTTCCCATGTATCTGCTGCCCTTGTCCTTCTGGATGGCAGCAGCTGTGGGTGTAGAAGGTGCTGCCTAAGGAGCCTTGGTGAGTTCCTGCAGTGCATCTTGTAGATGACACATACTGCTTCCACTGTTTGCATGTGGTGGAGGGAGTGTGGAAGGGTACCAATAAAATGGGTTGCTCTGCCCTGGATGGTGTGGAGCTTCTTTGACTGTTGTTGGAGCTGCACTCATCCAGGCAAGTGGAGGGTATTTCCATCACACTCCTGATTTGTGCCTTGTAGATGGTGGACAGGCTTTGGGGAGTATGGACGTGCGTTATTGCCACAGGATTTTCAATCCTTCGTATTTGTAAACATCCCTAGATTCTGAACTAACCTCCAATTACTACTATCCATACAAACTGCTGTAAAATTAAATACATAAAATTAGAAAATGTAAAATATTTCATTCTTCAGTTTCAAATGAGTCACTTCACCTCAGTAGAGTGGTTCTAAACTGCTTAAAACACATTATACTTGTTTTAATTGGATTTTTGTTGAGGTGATAAGCATCAGCACCATGGAACTGTTTTTCTCTCCACTTTTCACAGCCAGTGTTAGTATTAAATATTTTCTGTTCAAATATAGCATGGGTTCAAGCAAGGCTAAGAACCTCCTCGCTAAGTGAATAATGTGGCGCAATCTTTTTGTCGAGAAGTATTTCCTGCCCAACTATTATGAGACATACATTTTATAATGGTGACTTTTCACTATGACGGAAGTGACAAATTGATGTCTTTTTCTAGTAATTTGCTCTCTCAATTACAATGCACTTGCTACCGCTGACAATGAGCCGATGCTAACTCTTCATTCGAACTGAAAAATCCATCCTTTGGCTTCACTTGAGTGAAGCTGCCAGTGTAATTATATGCAGCTTTGCAGTGTGAATTTGAGCTCTTTAGGAATTATGTTGAGACTGCCAAACCGTTTCATATTTGAACTCTATGCCCAGCAGGAAAAGAAGATTTTCATCTCATTATTGGGGTTGAATTCAAATCCAGATATTTGAGATGAAAGTTTCGAACTCAGACCCACTGTGCCACATAATCTATTGCCGGCTGCTTTGAATGTTACCCCAATTCTTCCTTCCCAAAATGGGAAATGAGCTGGTCTAAAGAGAGTACTAGACACCACTGCGCTCATTCTGTGCCTCTTGTCTTGTTAATAATGGCTGTTTTCCCATCCAATTCTATGCTGCCTGCTTCTTTGTGATACTCTGAAAGATTCTGCAAATCATTGTTGGCTTTGTAACAAATAACAAAATCGCTCTAGGCAACATTTAAACTCAACAGTTGGCAATGACCCTTACGGAGGGTAAAATCCAACCTCTATTGGTATTAATGATTCATCCATAACAGGTATTCCAACTCTGTCTTGCGGGTCCTAGCAGGTTTCAGTGTTAGCTTCAAAATAAACCTTCCAGACACATTTCATGTCAATATTGTTACTATGCATCTGCAATTATGGTCAGACCTTTCACTGTGTGGAATTAACAGTTTCTTCTTTCTTTGGCTTCACTTGAGACTGGTATCTGTACTGCAAATGACCATGCTTTTATCGCTGCTGGCACCAACAACAGGTTCAGTTCAGGTCAGCTTGGCATGTTCCAAATAGTTTTTTATTTTTAAATGGAGGCCATATATGCACTTCTGGGTTTCGATCCTGAATCAGGTACACGTTTCAGTTTGTGCGGCTCTTCACAGGAAAGGCGAAGACTTCTCGGGATCTCCCAGCTCTCAGTCCGAGCCACCAAGCTGCAATGTGGAGGCAAGGGACTGGAGTAGATAATGTAATGTACAGTAACCTCATTGCAGTGTTAATGTAAGCCTACTTGTGACACCAATAAAGATTATTATTAAATTCAAGTTACTTCAAAATAATTCCAATCATAACATTTTACAGCACAGAAAGAGGCCATTTGGCTCATCGTGCCTGTACTCGCTCTTTGAAAGAGTTGTCCAACTTGATGCCAGACATCAGCTTTGTCAAAGAAACCCTGTAAATTAGCCCTCTTCAAGTGCACTGTCATCTGCCCTTCAAACCGTTCCTACGGAATATAAGACCATCGTCTTTCCAGGCAGTGAATTCCAGATCTTAACAAACTGCTTTGTGAAGAATCTTCTCCTCATTTCCCCTCTAGTTCTGTTGTCAATTATTTTAAATCTATAAGCTCTAGTCACTGATCCACTTGCGAGAAGAAATAGTTTCTCCCTGCTTGCTCTGTCAAAATCCCTTATAATTTTGGTCTCTCCTTAACCATTTCCATACAGAACATTTCCAGTTATTTCCATATAATTGAAGTCATCTTGTTTAATCAGTTCTGTACTTTCTCCAGGATCTTGCCATCCACCTAAAAATAAAGTGTGATACTTATCCAGCACACCAACCAAGGCGTAAAGCAGCGATTTGTAAATGTTTAGCATAATTTACTGAACCATATTAATTTGGAGGGAGTGAGTAATTTTGTTATTCATTGTACATGCCAAAAATGTTGAATAAGTAGCAGAAACTTTAAGATACTCACATAATATTATTTACAGACAATGTCCAGACATTACCATCAGCATTCTGGGTACATCTTGTCCCACCGACAGGCCAGCACCACTAGAGGTGGTGGCACAGTGCTGTACAGTTGGAAGGGAATTGCCCCAGGTGTCCTCAACATTGGACGGGATTTTCCCAGAAATTGCCAAAGGCCAATAACGGTCTGGGAAAGCAGCATTGACGCTGTGGACAGTAACAGTGTCTTTCACTACTATATAGTCCAGTACATAGAAAAGAAAATCAAAGGATGTATCGCTGGCAGGGTGGTCTTAATTTCCGCCTCCCATCTGCAATTTAGTCTCTAAAGGATTGAGGTACCATTTTCAAAGGTCTCCCCGGTGCAAATGAGTTCATCCTTGATGCGACCAACAATTCACTCGAAAACACGTGGAGAAGTAAACCGTGGTTTTAATCAGCTTAGAACTGTGCCTGCCTGCGACCGGTGCAATACTGAAGACAGCCCCGCAGGTCAGCTGCTCTTATACTTCCTCTAAAGGGGCGGAGCCAGGGGCAGAGCCTGTACATGCCCCAACATATTCCCCTGTGGGTGAAGCCACACAATGGCCCATAGGTGGAGCCCACAGGGCTAATAACATAACATAATTCACCAGTGCACTGTATTATGTTATCAGTAGTTATACATTCACCACATTCACCCCCTGTTTAAAAAATGAAGTCCGGCGGGGGTGACGGGCTCATAGATTCGTACGATCCGGGCACCGGACCGACTGTGGCGACTGCCGAAGTACTGGTGTTGCAGCCGCTTCGGGTGGCTGTGGAAGTGGGTCCGGTGCGGGCACAGGCGTGACTCCGGGAGAGGCTCTTCCAGAGCTTCATTCCTGTGGACCGGTGTGGCGGGTGGGAGGGAGCGCGGGAACCATATAGGGGTGGGGGCGCTGAGGTTGGACGGGACATAGTGTGGGGGTGCAGTAGTGGTAGTGGTGGTGGAGCCTGCGGACGTCAGGTCCCGGAGGGGGACAGTATCTTGCAACCATCGGGGTGTTCGACGTACGAATAGTGTGGGTTGGAGTGCAGGAGCTGGACCCTCTCTCCCAGGAGGTCGGTCTTATGGCTCCAAACATGTTTTCGGAGGAGGACTGGACCCGGTGTCATCAGCCAGGGCGGAAGCGAGGCCCCTGAGGTAGCTCCCCTGGGGAAAACAAATAAGCGGTCATGGGGAGTCTGGTTTGTGGCCGTGCAAAGGACGGAGCTAATAGCATGGAGCACATCGGGGAGGACCTCCTGCCAGTGAGAAACTGGGAGATTTCTGGACCGTAAGGTCAGTAGGACGGTCTTCCAGACTGTCGCGTTCTCCCTCTCCACCTGCCCGTTATAACTGGGAGTCCTGCTCGAGGCGATGCCCTTACTGAGCAGGTACTGACGCAGTTCGTCGCTCATGAATGACGAGCCCCTGTCACTGTGGACATAACTGGGGAAACCAAACAAGGTGAAGACACTATGCAGGGCTTTAATGACAGTGGGGGTGGTCATATCGGGGCAGGGGATGGCAAACGGGAAGCGGGAGAACTCATCTATGATGTTAAGGAAGTACGTGTTACAATTATTGGAGGGGAGGGGCCCTTTGAAATCGATACTGAGGCGTTCAAAGGGCCGGGATGCCTTTACCAGGTGGGCCTTATCCGGTCGATAGAAGTGCGGTTTACACTCCGCACAGATTTGGCAGTATCTGGTTATAGCTCTGACCTCCTCGGTGGAGTAGGGCAGGTTGCGGGTCTTGATGTAATGGGCGAGCCGGGTGACCCCCGGGTGGCAGAGGTCATCGTGGATCGGGTCTGTGAGTTTGAGTTCTTAGACATGGCCAGGCAGACCTTGACGAAATGTCCTTTTCGCCCGCAGCTGCTGCAGTTCGCGTTGCGGGCCGGGCAGTGCTGTAGGGGTTGTTGGGACTGGCCGCAAAAATAGCAGGGTAGCCCCCCCATGATGGGCGGGCGGCCGTGCGGCACAGGCCTGGGGTAGTCTCTGGTCGTGGGCCCACGAGGGGGTCGCGTGATCGGCCGGGAACGCAGCAAGGCTCTGAAAAGCGACCTCCAGAGAGTTAGCCAGTTTTACCGTGTCGTCCAGGTCCTGGGCCCCTTTTTCGAGCAGGCGCTGTCTGACATAGTTTGATCGGACCCCTACAACGTAAACGTCTTCTCGAACAGCGAGCTCCATATGCTGAGTGGCCGTAACGGCCTGGTAGTTACAGTTGCGCGCGAGGGCTTTGAGGTAGCGTAGGTAATCATCTAGCGACTCACCCGGGGCGCTGGCGGCGAGTGGTGAAGATGTGTTGCACGTAGACCTCGTTCACAGGCCGCACGTAGAGGCGTTTGAGTAGTGCGAGGGCCTCTGTATAGATAGTGGCTTCGTCGAGCTGGACAGAAATGCGATGGCTCATCCGTGCGTGGTGGAGGCTCAGCTTCTGTTCATCAGTGACGGGTGGCGTGGACGACGCAGCGAGATAGGCCTTGAAGCATCGGAGCCAATGTGAAAAAATGTCTTTCCCCTCCGCGGCCTGTGGATCGAGTTCCAGTCTGTCAGGTTTGAGGGCTGATTCCATAGTAGTATTTAAAGCTGATTAAATTGATGCGACCATCAATTCACTCGAAAACGCGTGGAGAAGTAAACCGTGGTTTTAATCAGCTTAGAACTGTGCCTGCCTGCGACCGGTACAATACTGAAGGCGGCCCCGCAGGTCAGCTGCTCTTATACTTCCTCTAAAGGGGCAGAGCCATGGGCGGAGCCCGTACATGCCCCAACATATCCCCCTGTGGATGAAGCCACACAATGGCCCATAGGTGGAGCCTACAGGGTTAATAACATAACATAACATAATACAGTGCACTGGTGAATTATCAGTAGTTATACATTCACCACAATCCTCCCTCCTCTCCGAGCAGTGCCGGAGTGTGGTGACTCGGGGCTTTTCACAGTGGCTTCATTGCAGTGTTAACATAGGCCTATTTATGACAACAAAGATTATTATTATTATTATCCTGGAACCCCCCCCCACCCTCGGTACTGCTCCTGAACACTGTCCCCATCACTGCTCGGGAACTGTCCCCTAGTCCAGTCTAGGCAGTGCCTCCAGGGACAGTGCCAGGACAGTGACCTTGCACGACCCTCTCACCCCTGAGCGCTGCACTAACTTGAGCTCCCCTGCGCGGTCTGTTTGCCTGGTACATGTCTTGGGAGACTAGTTGGGTTTCATGCCATTCTGTCATCACATCGATGTGGATGGATTTTCTTGAGGTGGGGGAACGGGGGAGTTATGATAATGATATGTTCATGAATGCAAATTATGTCCCTGACCTCAAACATTGGGGACAATTGCTTCATGTATTTACTGCAACATAAAACACGAATTGGCTGTTCTTGGAAATTTCCGGCCATGATTTGGGACCCCATGATAGGCAAGGAAACATCCTTCTGATTATCACTTCCTGACCTCCCTCAGACAATGAATCAATATTCCTCTATTTTGAATACTCCTTGGAAGGGCACTGAAGTCCCCCACTAAGGGTACATTCTATGTGCATCACCAAGAGTGGCTCGGTAGCACCACTACTCACTGAGCTGGCTGAGTCTTGAAGGACGTATCTACCGGACTGGACCTGCTAAACGTCCTGAGGAAACCAACAAGAGGGGAAAACCTACTTGACCTCATCTTCACCAATCTAGATGTCATAGATGCATCTGTCCTTGACAGTATAAGGAGATAAAGTCCTGTCTTCACACTGAGCATATCCTCCATTGTATTGTGTGGCATTACCACCGTGCTAAATGGCATCAATACAGAACAGTTCTAGCAACTCAAAACTGGGCACCTTTGAGGTGCTTTGAGCCACCCGCAGCAGCAGAATTGTATTCAACCACAATTTGTAACCTCATACCCCTCACTCTATCATAATCATCATACAAGGGGATCAATCCTGGTTCAATGAAAAGTGCAGGACAGCATGCCAGGAGCAGCACTAGGCATTTCGAAAGATGAGATGCATGCCTGGTGAAGCTACAACACAGAACTATATACATGCTAAACAGCAGAAGCAGCATGCAATATACAGAGCTAAACAAACCCCTCACCAACTGATCATATCAAAGCTATATTTTCATGTCACCTCCAGTGCTGAATGAATGCTGGTGGAAAATTAAGCATCTAATGGGAGGAGGAGGCTCCACAAATGTCACCATCCTCAATGATGGGAAGCCCAGCACATCTGGACAAAAGACAAGTCTGAATCACTTGCAAATATCTTCAGCCAGAAGCGGAGGGTGGATGATCCATTTTGGCCTCTTCCTGAGGGGACCTCAGCATTACAGATACAAATCTTCAGCAAATTGGTTTAGTTCACATGATATCAAGAAACAGCTGAAGGCACTGCAAAGGCTATAGAGCCTGACAACATCTGACAATAGTATTGAAGATATATGCTCTAGAACTAGCTGTGTCCCTAACCAAGCTGCTCCAGTGCAACTACAACACTAGCATCTACCAGCAATGTGGAAAATTACCAATTAAGTTCTATCCACTATAGCAGGACAAATCCACTTTGGCCAAATCCATCAGTCTACTTTTGATCATCAGCAAAGGTAATCAGGAAGGCGTCATGACAGTGCTATCAAGTGGTACTTGCACAGCAATAAACAGTCCACTCATGTTCAGTTTGGTTTCTGCCAGGACTATTCAGCCCCTTACCTCATTACAGTCATGTTCTAAATATGGACAAAATAGCTGAACACAACATTTAAGGTCAGAGTTACTGTCCTTGACATCAACACATGAATTTGATTGTGTGTGACATCAAGTAGCTCGAACAGAATTGAAGCGGGTAGGAAACCAGGGAAAACCATTGGCTGAAGTCATACCTAGCACATGGGAAGATGGGTTGAGGTAGTTGCAGGCCAACCATATCAGCCCCAGGACATCCCTGCAAGAGTTCCTCAGTTTAGTATCCTTGGTCCAGTCAACTTCATCTGCTTCATCAATGAACATTCCTCCGTCGTAAGGTCAAAAATGAAGATGTTCACTGATGATTGCACAATGTTCAGCACCATCCCTGACCACTCAGATACTCAAACAGTCCTTGTCCCATAGGCAACAAGACCTGCACAATGTTCAGACTTGGGCTAATGAGTAGCAAGTAATATTCACGCCAGGAAATAATCTCCCGCAATCACTTACACCCACTATTGTTCTCTCTCCAGTCTCTGGTGCTCTACTCCGAGCCCCACAATAGCATGCAATCACTAGAAGGGCAGAGAAAATGCTGCAAAGACACTCTGAAAGCATCCCTAAATAAATGCAACATTTCCATGGACATGTGGGAATCATTTGCCTTAGAACGCACAAACTGGAGAGAAAGAATCTGCGAGGGCGCCAAACACCTCGAGCGTCGTAGGGTGGAATTCACAGAGGCCAAGCGTAAACAGCGGAAGGAGAGCGCAGAATCCAGAGCGTCCCACCTCATCGAACACCACCTGCCAAACCTGTGGCAGAGTCTGTGGATCCAGGATTGGACTTTTCAACCACCGCAGAACCCACCTCCCTAGAGTGGAAGCAAGTCATCCTCCACACTGAAGAACTGCCCAAGAAGAAGACACCTACTGCCCCTACAGACTTAATTAAACTCTGACCAACTGTAATCCGCTCTTGTATTGCCACACCATTGGTGGCCGAGCCTTCAGCTGCCCAGGCCCAATGCTTTGGAAATCCCTCTCCAAACTCCTCCCTTTCCCCACTTTTATTTTATTTGTCCATGGGCTGTGAAAGTCGCTGGCTGGGCCAGCATTTATTGCCCATCTCTGAGGGCATTCTAAGAATCAACTGCATTTCTGTGGATCTGGAGTCACATATAGACCAGACCAGGGAAGGATGACAGATTTCCTTCCCTAAAGGACATCAGTGAACCAGATGAGGTTTTTTTTCATGACAATCGGAAATGGTTTGATGGCCATCATTGGACATTTTAATTCCAGGTTTGTAGTGAATTCAAATTTCACCATCTGCCATGATGGGATTCGAATCCAGGGGACCCTGGGCCCCCAGATTATTATCCTGGGTATCTGGATTACTAGTCCAGCGACAATAAACTACGTCATTGCCTCCCTATTTCCTCCTTTAAGACTTGCCTTAAACCCCACACTAATTAACCTGTTGGCTACTCCGATTAGCTCCTTCTTTGGCCCAGAAGCTTTTTTGATTATGCCTTCATGAAGAACTTTGGAATTTTTTTGTACATTAAGATCTAAATAATGCACATTGCTGTTCGACTGTGCATACTCCCATGCAAGCCTTATCCTGTCCTTGCGCAACAAGCATTGGCGGAAGCCAAAGCTAACTTGTTTTTCCAATTTGATCTGCGCACACAGGATAAAATGAGCAAAGCTCAAGCAAGAAGTTAGATTAGAAACTTTTCCCATAAAATTATGGATACATTGACTATATTCTCAGATAAAACTATTAATGTTGAATTGATTGCCAACATTGCAAAATAACCGATTGAATATCTGGCTAGAAACAAAACCATGGGCGGGATTCTCCGACACCCCGTTGGGTCGGAGAATCGCCAGGGTGCGGCGTGAATCCCGCCCCCGCCGGCTGCCGAATTCTCCAGCGCTGGGGATTTGGCGGGGGGCGGGAATCACGGCGCGCCGGTCGGCAGCCACTAGCAGCGGCCCCCCCCAGCGATTCTCCGGCCCGCTATGGGCCGAGTGGCCGCCCTTTTTCGGCCGGACCCGCCGGCATATGTTACGACAGGTGCTTACCGGCGGGACCTGGCTCCGCAGGCAGCCTCCGGAGTCCTTGGGGGGGGGGGGGGGGGGGGGGGGTGGCATGGGGGGACCTGGCCTGCAACCGGGGCCCACCGACCCACAGGCGGGCTTGTGACGTGGGGGCACTCTATTCCTCCGCGCCGGCCAGTGTAACGGTCCGCGATGGCCGACGTGGAGATAAACCCCCCCCTGCACTTGCGCTGGGATGGTGCCAGCACACGCTGGCGTTCCCGCCCATGCACCAACTCGTGCGGCCGGCGGAGGCCCTTCGGCGCCGGTTGGCGTGGCGCCAAGCCCCTTCCCCGCCGGCTGGCACGGCGCACACCACTCTGGCGCCGGCCTAGCCCCTGATGGTGCGGAGGATTCCGTACCTTTGGGGCTGCACTACGCCGGAGTGTTTCACACTACTCCTTTGCGCCAGAGTTGCCGGTTTCCGAAGAATCCCGCCCCAGGAGTTGTGTAACGGAAAGAATATATGAACAAAATACTGTGTCAAAATAAATATGTTTTGAACTGCTTGAGGTCCAAGTCTGTACAGTAAATTTTGCAAGGTTATATAGATCATGCATGTTGCAGACCTCTTTAGAAATACAACAGGTATTTATTAATATGAAAAACTGTACAGAGGCCAGCAGCCCACCAGTTGTAAGGGGATCAGGGGTTATGGGGAGAAGGCAGGAGAATGGGGATGAGAAAATATCAGCCATGATTGAATGGCGGAGCAGACTTGATGGGCCGAGTGGTCTAATTCTGCTCCTATGTCTTATGGTCTTATGGTCCCAGCCCTATATGCCTTCTAGATGTCTTCCTCCCAGAGAGGACTCCACCCTCTGGGGTGATTACCCACTCTCGGTCCCAATTGGTCCCTCAAGACAGGTGACCCTCTTCTGCTCTGTTGCCCTTCATGGCATAATTACCACAAAATACCACATAGACGTTCTGGAAATAGAACTAAAAATCTCTGGCAATCGGAGTAAAAAAGCTGAAAATGTTGGAAGTACATAGACATTCTGGAAATAAAATTAAAATCTCTGGAAGTCACAGTAAAAATGCAGAAAATGTAGGAAGTACACACTAACTCAGTCAACATCTGATAGAACAGGTAGATTGGCTGAAATCCGTGATGTAGTGGTACGGACGTGCAGTTTTAATAGGTGAATATCTTGCCTTGCTCCCTGCTTTCTAACACTCTTCTACAAGTAACTGGAACAATTGTGAGATTAACCAGGTAGTTTAAATGCAGTGGAATAATAGAGATTTCATGACTCACAGATTAGACTGATGGTCTTTTATGACAAGAGCTATATTCATATTGCCAATATTGCAACCTGATTAACTATTGCTTTGAATGTCCTTGAACAAAGGAATAGTTAAATCTAGGAAATAAGAGTGCTGGTCCAAACTGGTCTTGTATACCTTAAAATGGAACACCAGTAATACCTGGGAAATGGGAGTACTGGTTTGAATTGGTCTTGTATACCTTAAAATGGAACAATAATAAAAACTGGGAGATAAAAGCACTGGTGAGAATTGTTCTTTGCTGTAGGCACAAAGATTGTTTTTAATGGCAGCTGGGAAAATAGTGTAGGCAGGGATGGGGGAGGGGAGGAAGGCAGGGCAGGGGTGGAGACGAAAACTCCAAAATACATTGAATCAAAATGAATTGGAGAATTATGAGAGTTATTTTCTCAGTAAGGATCTTTGTAATGTAATTACTCTCCATGTGATGGAAGCTAACCAGGGATTTGATACATGCAGTAGACTTCATGAAGCCTTTCTAGGAATCAGGTTATTGAAGACAGCAGTAATGTTTGCTCTCTCCAGGGACAGGTACTAGGCTGTCATTTGTTTTATTTTTCGTGGGTGTGAAGGTAAAAAAAATTGAATGATCCTTTTGTGCCTTACTGCATTCAATGTTCCGCAACACAAAGGAGGATGAGTAGTGGGAAGCGTCACTTCACCTCCTGCAGTCGATCAGATTGATTCAACGAACATTCCGTTCCACAGCTCTGCCCCCATTCAAATCAATGGTAATAGTGATTTCTTTCAAAGCGGTTTTGTGCAGCAATCAAGTAAAATTCGAAATAGCAGCACTGATGATCTGGCGATGGTGTGGCTTATTGCTCCAAGATCAATTTATGGACACTTAAGCATGCTTTCTAGTAAGCCTGAGCTTGTTCACACAGTTCCTGGTAACTTATATTCAAAATATTTTGTTTTAGCTAAAGCAATGTAGCTGTGGAAATGCTTTGGAAATCCATTACCATTCCCTCAGTGTTCCTTCAAAAATCAGAGAGGGAGTTTGGGGATGAAGTGAGGAATATGTGCGTGTGTGTGTGTGTGGGGGGGGGGGGGGGGAAATAAACCATAACATTCCTAATTCGATGGGGGCAATTTTAACTTAACCCACCTGCTGGGAAAAGGTTGGGATCGGCTGCAACACTAGCTTTACACCAAGTCGGAATTTACTCTTCAGTAGAGAGTGTTGCTAACTTTTGGTTGGCTCTTAATCTGGCTCTGTTTAATCACGTTTGCTCAAGAGTCGCCAGGTATCTTTCGACACCGCCACAAGGTTCAGAACCGAATACTGATCAATGACTCAATACACCAGTTAGTAAGTTCAAAAGCAATGCTCATTTATTTACACACAGTCAAATCTACTCATGCATAAACTCTACAAACTAAACTACCACTATTACTAAAGCCTATACTTAGCTTCAGGTGCCCACTCAGTCAGAGGAAGAATGGCCATTGCTCAGTTCTGAGGCTGCTGGGTTGAGCTGTTAACAGGGTAGCAACTAGGAGCGTCTATCTCGTAATGTGCATTGGCTTGGGACTTACTTGGTCTGGTGCAGCTGCTAGGCAGGTTTCTCTCTTCAGTGAGAGCCAAAGCCAAAGGAGGGCGGTTCTCCCTTGGGGGATACCTTTTATACTAAAAAGGGCTTTGCGCGCTTTTGGGCGGGCCTTGAACTTGGCCTCAACTAATTGGGTCTTTCCCAATCATCTGTATCGATTTTCCTCCAATAGACGGGTGGTTCCCTGATCGATGGGCGTGTCCTGGTGACTGTCAGTCTGCTTTGTCTTAGCTTCTTCTGGCACCGGGGAGTCTGCCTTAACATTGTGTATCTAAATGTTTCCCTTTTGTCCCTGGAGATGGCTCATTAGTATGTAGATTGTTTGGTGGTTTCTGTCCTGTCTGAGAGTTTAAGGTTCTAATCAACAGACAGAGCTTGCACCTGCTTGTTTCTTAGCATTATCCAATTTTCCCTGCATTCTTTGCAAGTGTCCATTTTGTAATCGGGACATGGCCATCCCAGATGGCGACATGCCCTCCTTGTGATCCTCAACACGAAGCGTGAAGGATCACATTACTATGTCGCCTTCATCCTCTGACCACCGGGGCACCCATACTTAGGCTCTACACTGTCCTATCATATGCAACACAATTTTACCTAAACCATTTTAAATACATTCATTCTCATAAAACTCTAAGGGGCGCTATGACATTAATACATGCATTACAGAAAAATAAAAAACTGGAACCTCTAACTATGCTCAATAAACTATCTCATTCAAACAATCCAAAAATACAAACAATCCAAAAATAATCTATACATCTTAAACTATAGAAAATAGCAGCACACAAATTTCTCTGGCCTGACAGTCAGACACAGAGGTTTACATCTATTTATTCCATAGAATACATTAAACAAATGGATGCTCTTTAATCCGTCCCAATGGGTTCGGGGGCCTGGTGAAATCTGTATACCGGGGTGCGAGAGCGATATGCTCTCCTTCGCCATTTCTTGACTCTAAACGTTTGCACGACACTTCAAAGTATCGCCAGCACTAAGAGTGCTTCGACGATATATGAGAGTGAGTACCAGGTAATAAACATATCACACCAGGCCGGGGTATTGCTAGCTGTCGCTGGGCTAGTTATCTCGGGGTTCCATGTATTACAGGGGTGAGGATCGTTTACGGTTTGTGTGGTAGGGGTCAGGGGGGTAGCGTCCACGCGCAACAGAAGAGATCCCGCAAAATCCATGTGAACACGAAGGCTGTCTTCATCTTTGTTGGACTTCTTCTTTGTCTTCCTCTGGGGTTCCTGGGTTTCTGGAGTTCTGTGAACACAAGCATAATTTCTGTTATTATCTCGTATGTCTGTCTGTCTGTCCTTTACTGCCAATTTCCCTTTATAATTGGTCACCATTGACTCCCTCATTTTTTTTTTCTAAACCGAATATTGGGACGACATCTAAGAAAAATACTGCCGTACTGCGAGCCGTCTCGCAGCCTGTGTGATTTACCATCCCAGTGTTTGAGGATGTAAATAGCAGAGGGAAGCAGCCTAAGGGTTGCCAAAACCAAACAATGTAATTTCGAACATAATGAGCCAAAATGGGGTGCGTATGGGCTGCGGCGGGTAAGAAATGGGTGGAATCCCCGGGTAGGACGGTGATCAATGCCGTATGTGCTCTACCCGAGCGTAGCTGACCAGAGGGGGGTCCTCAGGCAGGGCGGGGACCAATGCCGTTTCTCCACTCCCTGAGCAACCGGCAAGAACGGGTAAGAATGTGGTCGTAGTGGGGGGCTGTCTCTCGAATTAGGAGAGCAACTATGAGTCGTGTTCTGTCGACAAACTAGTTCCTCTGAACTATTGTCTGGGGACAAACTTGTTCCATTAACAGCCGGGGGGCGTTAAAGGAGTGGTGATGTGGGGCCGAGTTTACGAACAACATTTAACAATAACACTAACGAACAAACATTCAACAAACATGGTGCAGGTTCCATCAGAAAGGACACTGTATCACTCCATCGGTTCCTTTTTCTGCATCATCTGGACACCTCACTGCTCAATAGCGAACAGGGTTGCAAAGGGATTCGCTTGGTGGGAGTCAGACTCTAAGTCATCATCTTCTCCCGGCTGCCAAACTCTTGTCTGTAGTAACCGTGCTAAAGCTGCTTGGGGCGAATTTGGGTCCATCTCATCATTCCGGATGAGCCTGAACGAATTGTCTCGGTGTCATCTGTGGGCGGGGCATGATCGTCTGCTGCTGCGAGCAGGATGTGGTGTATGTGGTTATTCTGTGAGCCTTAAGCTTTGAGCTGGTTTATTTGAAACCACGCAGACTTACCATTGGGATAGGTTATTTTGTATACTGAGGGGCTGACTTTGTCCGAAATGGAGTACGGTCCGGAAAATTTGGGGAGAGGAATGAACTGGGGTTGTAAAGGGAAAGCATAACTTGTTGCCCTACTGTGAACTCAGTGGCGTGCACTGTTTTGTCGAAACAAGCCTTGCTCTGTTTCTTCCTGGTTCCAAGTCTCACTGATGCTGCGAGTTGGGCTGCCTTTATATTCTGTACTAGTTGTTGAACCGCGTTTTCATGTGTGAGGGCTGTAACTGCGGGGCTGGCCAAATCCAGTCCTAATAAATACTCAGTGCCTTTCATGGAGCGTCCGGTCATGAGGGTGCGGGGGGTGTAACCTGTGGATGTAGATACCGTGTTTCTTAAAAACATTAAAGCAAATGGGCGTTTGCTTTAAAAAAACTGATGAACATTTGCCATTAGCTGTACTGCCTCTAGCCTGCAGAAAGGCATGCTCATTAGAAATGGACAGGAAAATATGGAATAATTAAGCAACGGCAGGACTGGTAGAGGGTGAAATCTACAGTATACGTTAGCAGGAAGATCGGGCCTATCAGAAAATGATACACCCTGTAATTTGAGCTGTTGACACGTGACAAGATTTTCCAGAACAATTTACAATTTCTCAATTCTTTTTATTCCCTCAGTTCCAATGTAGAGTTGATGACTTTTCCAAAACCTCAGTTCTTGATCCCCAGAGATTTAAAACAGCTTCGCAGCTGATGGTTTGCTAATGCTGTTGAGGCACGTGTTTCTTCAAGTGGCCACAGCAGCAAGACAGGGGCTGATGAGGAGTTAGACTATGTGAGTCATGCAGAAGTCATGCCTGGTCAGTACTGACTCAAGTTCAATTGACTGGCGAGAAAAGGCAATATGGCAAAAGAACAAAATGTTGCCTGTGGGGAAAAAAAATATAGACACAAAACTCAGAAAATAAAGACTGAACTGAGAATAAACTGTATCAGAATTACCAGCTGTAAAGTACGTTTGAGGGTGTTCTCAGTGAGAAGCTGGGACTTGGTCTTCACAAAGACTGTGCGGTGGTCACTCCGACCGGTATTATCATGGACAAATGCATCTGTGGCCGGTAGACAGGTGAGGGTAAGGTCAAATGTTGCTACTTGGTTATGAACATTGAAGCCCTCACTCCTCACCCAGAGTGTATTCTGTGTCCTTACTGTTTTGTTACCTATGTGGTAGGTCATATGTGCTACTCAAATCTTGGGTTAGTGATGAGGTCTTCTGAATCTCGATGAAGAAGACTCGAACTCGTCCAGTAGTAACAAAAGGTTTATTGAGTAACTATAACAATAATTGCATGAGTTCTTTACTTTAACTTTGATACTGGTGATAAGGTTAACAAGATCTAACTACGGTAACTATACGTAACTCCACTAGCCATCTGAACTAGTCTGCTATTGCCCTGGTCACAGTGCACCCAAGAGAGACCCGAGACCCAATGTGGTTGCCTTTTATACCCCTGTTGGTCCGGCCCGCTAGTGATCATGTGGTGCTACTGATTACACATTAACCCCTTGTGTACATGCACACATAGAGATCACTACACATACTACCCTCAGTACTCTCTCCAAGTGTGTTCAACATGACAGAGTTGGCTAAGGGTGGATGATCAGTGGTAATCAGCAGTAGTTTCCTTGCCCATGTTTGATTTGAGACATGGGGTCGAATCTTCCATTCACAACAGAGTGATGGCCGAGAAAACCGATGTGCAGCTCGCCAGCTTCACAGCCGGCTTTTCTCTCCCAATAATCCAGTACTCTGTGCAGGAAAAATCTGGAGGCCCGCCCACACCATCCGGTTGATGGCGCAGGGCCAGAAAAGGCCGGCTGCTGCGAATCCGAGATCGGGTACCATTTCTAAATGGCGCCCTGATCTCCGCTGGACAACATAGGAAATGCCCCAACACGCACAAAGGGAAGCTCACTAACCAAAGAGGGGAACCCCCTCCACCATGGAATTTCCCAGAGGGCCCCCCCCCGGCACTGGCTCGGCACTGCCCAATGGCACCCTGACACTGCCCTGGCATTGTCGGAGGGCAGTGTCAGGGCACTGCCCAGGCATGTCCCTCTTCCCGCCGGGGGCTATGTTTACCTGTGCACCCCCGGCGGGTTCCCTTTGCCTTGTTCATGTTTTTAAAAAGCAGTTATAGACCTCACTAACTCTCCACCAGTCCTCTGACACTATTCTCTTTGCTGCTTGTTTAATATATTTGTAATAGTACTGCTGTTATTTCTTCCCTTTTGTAGGTAGAATGTTTGCACAATAAGGTTGATGAGGACTAGACCAAATAGATTACTGCGGTTTTGACAACTATAACAAGGAATCAATGTTGTACTACTGTGTCATCTTGAATTAATTCTCTCAGGATTTTGTTCAAGTGATGTTGAATATGGGGGAGGATTGATGTATCATTGAGGTTGGGGGCACTTGGTGGCAGTAACTGGTCACCAGTAGAAAGTTGGTACAAGTTACGGATTGTAGTCTTTCTTCCCAGAGGTGAATCAGTTGGGCACAAAATCATAAATTGCCAGATTTATTTTCGGACTTGTCCAGGTGAGATTTGAACTGATATTCTCTGTGCTGTCACTCTGATGGCATAACCACTTGGCTCCTACATTCCTTTTTTCGATTTTATATTCCACATACAAACTATAATGAAGCCCAGCATCCCATTAGCTTTTTTGAATGCGCTTTCTGCCTGCAAGCCAGCTTCTAATGAGTACTAGTGGCACATACTACAATCATAATGCACCATTGTCTCACTTCAAGGATGAAGAGTGAATGCCAAGTAAGCAGATGCAGACATTTTTGACCTGAAAGGAGTTTTATCACATGTTTAGGCAACGTGCACTTATTCCTGGGATCGTAAATCTGAAATAGATTGTTTCCTCCTCGCGTGAGTCGTGCAAAGATAGATTCCTGGTACAACACAGAGAAAAAAAATCATTTTGTGCACTCACAGTGAATTCTATCAATAAGAACGCAATGGCCATTTTGCTACATGTGTTGTTTTGGTCACTTGCATCTGTCTGTGCTAAGAGACGACAGAGATGATGTGAAACTTTCTGTGTCAAAGCAAGAGGAGATTGAGAGTGATTTCTATGTCTTCTGTTGAATAGAACAAGATTTATATAATTGCGCTATGTACACCTTGAGACCTGAATGATTACATTTGTGCTGAACCAAACTGGATGGAGTCACTTGCAGATAAATAGAGGTAGCTTGCACAGAGTTGTGCCTCGGATAGAAGTGCTGTTTAATTGGGGGCTGAAATACGCAGCAAAAGTTTTTCTGCTACCAACGATCCAAACCCGAAATTTTTTAGTTCCACACCCAGTGCATGAAAAAAATGCTCCAGATACTGAGTTTGAAGTTAGTCATAAAGTCAAATTTGAGGCGCAAGTATGAATCCAAAATTTGACGCCAAACTATTTAGTATAAATCTTTCTGCCCGCTCATTCATGTCCTAAAGAAAAGCTCCATGTGTGATCTTTCACTTGTGAAGAAAAGATCAGCCATTATACTTAATAAAAAAATTTGAAGTACCCAATTCTTTTTTTTCCCAATTAAGGGGCAACTTTAGCGTGGCCAATTCACCTCCCCTGCACATCTTTCGGTTGTGGGGGTGAGACCCACGCAGAGACAGGGAGAATGTGCAAACTCCACGGACTGTGACCCGGGGTCAGGATCAAACCCAGGTCCTCGGCGCTGTGAGGCAGCAGTGCTAACCACTGCGCCACCATACCGCCCAACAGCCATTATACACCCAGTTGGAAATCATTTAAGAAAATGGCTGTCCTGGATGCATCCTGTAAAAACCTGGCCTGTTTTGCAATCACGGACCCCAGTGGTTATGGGGAGATGGGGAGGGTATGGGGGAGTGTGATGGTCAGATGGGAGAAAACCTCAAATCCTGGGGATGCCAAAGTTCTGTTGAGTTGAACAGAATGTGGTCTGTGCTCAGTAAAATTAGAAATTGCAATGCACCAGCTCTATTTTGCTGGGAATTATTATGGAAATAGTAAGCTATTATTTACATAGCACCATCCATGACCTCAGAGTCGGTGGTGGCAGAGATGCTGATGGAGAAGAAGTACTTAACTCTGATGGTTTAACTATTAAGGTGTGGAACTGGCTCAATGGCCCAACTACTCCATTCCTGTTTGTAACCCCCCTCCAGCCATCTGAAGTCGGAATGCTATCACTGAGCTAAGATTAACACCTTGTTAATATCCTGCACATCAGAGATTATGGGCTTGATTGTCACATAGTCAGGAAGACTTGGGAGATCTTTAGAAATGGCGAGAAGATCCCGATTCTGGAATTCCCTACCCTATTCACCAGGTTTCCGATTTTCAGGAGTGTTTTTTAAAGGTCCATTACAGGGATAGGCATGTCCCACTATTTTGCAATTTGAAAAGAGTTGTGGTTCACAGTCCCTCAGAGATATCATGAATAATAGTCTGAATGAGGGAATCCTTTGAAGGTAAATCCAAAATATCCTCCTCATGCACCCCTGCCCCATGCCAAGATATGCCCCCCATCTACCTCTGATGGCCATTCATGCCGATCATGCCAAGCTATGATACTTTCATGCCATTCACCTATTATATGCTGCATAGAAGCTATGAACCCAATAGTGACAAAAGGGAGTGCAAAAAAATACACTTCAAAAAAACATTCATTCATTGATAACTCACCAATGACCATGCTGCACTGGAAAAGCAGCTCACCTCTGTGCGGCGTGGCTGTTGAAAGCTGGGAAACCCCACTCCCAGGATCTACCTGGCTCACAACACCTTGCGAGATTCAACGCAATCGCGCAAGACATTGCGATGTGAATTCTGCCCATAAGCGGGGACCAGATGGAACAGCACTCATGGGGGTCGCCCAGGTGATTGGAGACCCCAGCTGCATGCCCTTTGGGAAGGGTGGTGCCGTGGCTTGCTGGTGCCACATGGGTACCCTTGCAGTGCCACCTGTTATCCTGGCAGTGCCACCTGGGTGCCAAGGTTGGGCTGTTGATTCCAGTTGGGCATTTATCCGCATCCAATTAGCAGGATGTAAATCAATTTCACACCAGCTCCCAGCAGGACTTCCGACGCGTCATGGCAGGCACCAGCAGAAGATCCCGCAGCAAATTCATGCCGGCACAAAATCTCTCCCCTCCTGCCATTGAACCTGCCATCGGGGCCAAGGGAGAAATCCGCCCACAATTGCTATCAGCCCTGCTAAAGTTATAGTGGCAATGTTAAGTAGCTCTGAGGAAATTCCTGGCCTATGTTAATTCTTAAACAAACAGGTTTATAAATACAGTGAGATGCAACAGATTCAGACTTGGACTTTCTAAATAGTGAACAGCTAGAATTAGTGGAGGTCCAAAGATATTTGAGGTCCAAATACATAAATTATTAAAATGTCATGAACAAGCAAAGAATGTAATCAAAAAAATGAATGTAATAATGCCCTTAATTTCTAGAGGAATGTGATACAAGGAGGTAAAAGTCATGCTTGAGCTGCTCAAAGCTCTGGTTAGACCACACCTGGAGTATGGCGAGCACTTCTAAGAAGCTGACCTTAGGAAAGATATATTGGCCTTGGAGGGTGTGCAGCGTAGATTTACTAGAATGATAACTGGATTCCAAGGGCTGAATGACAAGAAAAGATTAGACAAGCTGGGGTCATATTTCCTGGAATTTAGAAGGTTAAGGGGTGAATTGCTTGAAGGTTTCAAGATATAAAAGGAAACATATAAAGGTAGATAGAATTTATTTCCACTAGCAGGGAAGTCCAGGGTTAGGTGGCATAGTTTGAAACTACGGCCAATCTTTTCAGGAGCAAGATTAAATACTTTTACAAACAAAGGGTGGTGCCAGTACAGAACTCTCTGAGAGTGGCAAACTGAGATTGACATGTTTTTGTTCAAGAATGTTCAGGAACATGGAGTAACGGCAGGTGCAAGGAGCTGGGCTCAGATCAACCCCGATCTCATTGAGCGATGGAACAGGCTTGATGGACTAAATGGCGTACCCCGTTCCTAAGTTCCGGCTTTTCCTCCGAGGTCATATGGAATAGTTTGCGAGTGCTTCCTTCAGAGGTTCAAACATGAAGAATGTACATGTGAGGGAGGATGTCGGACAAGAGCAAGCGCCTGTGGAAATTGTCAGCCAGTAAATGTCAGTCTCCTCAAGAGCTGAGGGAAAACTAGATGAAGATGACGGCAAAAGATCCATCCACAGATTGTTAAATAGTGTCTTGCATATACTTCTAAATTTACCAAAAGGTAAGTTAAGCAGGAATCCAGCAGCTGATGGAAGCTCATACTTCAATAATCAGTCACAGTAGCCGTTGACACTACAGCCAGCTTTAAAGTTTGTTGGTAATTTATAAATTGTGTCTCTGTCCTCCTCACTTTGTTTTCATTGATAACAATCATTGGAAGGATGGCATGGTGTGCAGCGGTTAGCATTACTGCCTCACTGCGCCAGGGACTCGGGTTCGATTCCGGCCTGGGGTCTGTCTGTGTTGTGTTTGCACGTTCTCGTCCTATCTGTGTAGGTTTTCGCTGGATGCTCCTGTTCCCTCCCACAGTCCAAAGACACACAGGTTAGGTGGAGTGGTTGCGTTAACTTGCCCCTTAGTTTGTCTGTCTGTGTGAGTGTGGCTGTGCTTGATGTGGTGTGATGCCCCTCAAGCTATAAACCCTGGCGACAGATTGGCGACTTGTTCCAGAAATAATTAGCTACAGAAACAGATGAAAGTCAGGGTGCAGAAAGGTTGAGAGAGAGAGAGATTCATTGGAAGACAGGCTGGGTAAACTGATTCCTACTGATCATCTTTAGTCACTGAATTATATGAATAGGTGAATCAGGAGCAAGAGTAGGCCATTCAGCCCCTCTAGTACACTCTTCATTCAATAAGATCATGGCAGAGCAGATTGTGGCCTCAACTCCATTTTCCTTCCTACCCATTATACCTTTTGACTCCCTTCTCAATCAAGAATCTATCTAATTCATCTTTAAAAATATTTAATGATGCCGCCTTCACTACTCTCTCCCTCTCTTTCACCTCTTGATTCACACTTACTTATGGGGTGCCATTTGTATCCTCCAGAGTGAAGACAGGTGCAAAACATCTGTTCAATTCTTCTGTCCTTTCCTTATCTTCCATTATTAATTCCACAAAATCACTCTATAGAGGGACAATGTTCATTTTACTCACTCTTTTGTAAATACCTGTAGAAATTCTCAGTATCTGTTTTTATATTTCCAGCTAGCTTTCTTTTGTACTCTAATTTCCACCTCCCTTTCATTTTTAGCTATTCTTTGCTGTTCCCATATTCTTAGAGGAGTACTGGTGGTATTGTCACTGGACTGGTAATATAGAGACCCAGGGTAATCATGGCAGATGGTGACATTTGAATTGAATTGAAAAAAATCTGGAATTAAAAGTCTAATAGTGATAACGAAACCATAAAAATTAATGAACCAGCTGGTTCACTACTATTCTTTAGTGTGTTATGGGCCAGGGTTTAGAGAACCCCAAACCATGGAGTTCACCTGACCCACAACTTTTACTAGATTGTGGTATGGGGAGCACACGGCCCACTCTACAGGTGTGGTAGAGCAGAAATGGAAAAGTATTTTTTAAAAACAAAACAATGTTTATTCTATGAACTCAAATTAACCTTTTTAAAACATACAGTGAACATCTTAGCAACCATTAATACAAATACAACTCCCAAAGAATACAACATTAAGTAATCCTTTAAGCTTTCCTTTTAACATCCGTAAGACTTAAAACACCTTTTACCAGAAGCACATCAGGTCAAAGTCACTACTGTTATTAGTTTTAAATCACCAGGATCAATTTACAGTCTTTAGGTTATGGAGAGAGATTCTAATACACCTTCTGGCTGTGACTGCAGCTATCCAGCTCTGAAAACGAAACTAAAACACACCCTGCAGCAAGCAGCCTAAAATGAAAGTAAAAAGCTGACCGACAGCCCAGCTCCATCCACTCGCTGACATCACTGCAGTAATAAACACCCATTTCTTAAAGGTACTCTCACTACAGATATTTATATTCACACCCATTTATAAACACCCATTTCTTAAAGGTACTCTCACATGATAAGTGTTACAAAATATATCCTTAACTGTCTGCCATTACACCTCTAGCAATTAACCTAATTTCCCAGTTCATTTTAGCCAGCGCTGTCTTCATACCCTCATAATTGCCCTTAAGTTCAACACACTAGTCTTAGATGCACCTTTCTCTACCTTGACCGGAATGTGTAATTCAATCGTGTTATGATCACTGCTACCAAGGTACTATGAGGTAATGAATTAATCCTGTCTCATTACACAGAACCAGATCTAGAATAGGCTCCAGCAAGTACTGCTCCAAGAAATTGTCCCGGAAACACGATAAACACATCATCCAAATTACCTTTGCCATCCTGATTTTCTCAATTTATATATAGATTAATATCGCCCATGATTATCACAAGCTCCATTATTTCTACCTGTATACCATGTCCTATTTATATGGGGCCTATAAACCACTTCACAAGTGACTTGCAACGGAGAATTCTGACCTACGTCTTGACCTTCAGAACTAAATTTCTCTCTCCCTTTCGTACTAATGTCATCCTCAAGCAACCTCTACTTTTTCCTAGCCTCCTGTCCATCTGAAATGTCATGCACCCTTTAATATTCAGGTCCCAGCCTTTGTCATCTTTTTAATAATCCATTTATGGGATGTGGGCATCACTGGCTACGCCACCATTTATTGCTCATCCCATTTGCCCTTGAGAAGGTGGTGGTGAGCTGCCTTCATGAACTACTGCAGTCCCTGAGGTGTAGGCGTACCCACAGTACTGTTAGGGAGGTAATTCCAGGATGTTGACCCAGTGACAGTGAAGGGATGGCAATATATTTCCAAGTCAGCCATGGCTCTGTAATGCTGATCAGATCATACATATATTTTTCTATTGGAGCTGTTAATTTGTTATGAATGCTGCATGCATTCAGATACAGAGCCTTTCGTTCTGTCTTTTCATCATTTTTACAATCTCTGGCTTAATCTGCTGGTGCAGTCTTAAGTTTGCACTCTTTGACCCTTCCTGTCATGCTCTGATTAACACTTTTTTATTGCTACTTTGCTCTCTTGCCTTGTCTTCTCTCATTAACTGATCACACCTTGTCACACTTGATCCCTTGCGCCAACTAGTTAGCTTAAAGCCCTCTCTCCCACCCTAGTTATACAACTTGCCAGATCACTATTTCCAGCAGAGTTCAGATGAGCACCATCCAATGGTATAGATTACATTTTCCCCAATGCTGGTGCCAATGTCCCATGAATTGAAACCCATTTCTTCCACACCAATCTTTGAGCCACACATTCAACGCCCCAATCTTATTTATCCCCTCTGCCAATTTGCTCGTAGATCAGTTAATAATCCAGAGATTCTGGGCGGGATTCTCCGCGAACCGGCAGGGAAGGTCACTCCGGTGCCGAGGAGTGGGGTGAACCACTCCCGCGTCGGACCGCCCCGAAGGCGCGGAATCCTCCGCACCTTCAGGGGCTAGGCCGGCGCCGGAATGTTTGGCGCCACGCCAACCGGCGCCGAAGGGCCTCCGCCGGCCGGCGCGAGTTGGCGCATGCGCAGGAGCGCCAGTGTGTGCTGGCGTCATCCCAGCCCATGCGCAGGGGAGTTCTTCTCCGCACCGGCCACGGCGGAGGTTGACAGCGGATGGTGCGGAGGGAACGTGTGCCCCCAAGGCATAGACCCGCCCACGGATCAGTGGGCCCCGATCGCGGGCCAGGCCACCACAGGGGCACCCCCAGGGGCCAGATCCTCCCGCGCCCCGCGAGGACTCTGCAGGCCGCCCGTGGAGCCAGGTCTCGCCGGTAAGGACCTGTTGTGGTTTACGCCGGCGGGATCCGCCGAAAACGGGCGGCCACTCGGCCCATCGTGGGCTGAAGAATCGCCGGGGTGGACCCCCCGGTGGGGGGGGGTCGGAGAATCCCGCCCTTTACCTTTGAGATTCTGCTTTTTAATTTAGCTCCTATCTGCTCATGCTCACGAAGCAAAACCTCTTTCCTAGTCTTACTATGTCACTGATACTAATGTGGACTTTGACTACTGGATCCTCACCCTCCCACCTCAAATATCTCTCCAGCTGAGGGCTAATGTCCTGAACCCTGGAACTGGGCCGGTCACACAAATATTTGGGCTCTCGTTCATGGCTGTAGAGAACTGTATCTCCCTCGACTGCACTGTTCCCTCCTACCATTATATTCCTATTAACCCCCTTCCCCCACTTGAACAGCTTCCTGAATTATGGTCAGTTTGCCCATCCACTCTGCAGTCCCACTTTCCTGTATATCTGTTGCAAGTGCCTCAAACCTAAAGGATAATTGCCAAGGATGAGGCCCCTCCACTTCTACCTTCTGGGTCTCCACAACTGCCTGATTCACAGTCACAGCCTACCATCCCTGACCACTCACCAAATCAGAAGACCCTATGGCAAATCTTACAGAAAGAGGGTAATGGAGAGAGGAAGGAATGCAGCGAGGGACTTACAGGGCATTGAGATGCAGTGGCTGAAAGCATAGCTGCTAATACTAGAAAATATATATGGGAATTAGGGGGAAGGTAGCTAAAATCCTTCCTAGTTCAATGGATTGGAGCATTTTTATTAGAGTTTTGGTGTCAGTTGTCACAAATCAGTTTGCTTTTCAATGATAACAGAAACCCAATAGCCTCACCTATGGCATATGGAAAGTAAATACAGTTTGACTGCAAGCACAATCATATCATCTATGAAAAACAGCACATTTCAGAAATGCTTAAACAGGGACTCCTTAATAAAATCACCGATGGCAACTCAAATGTAATGAGCAACAGTGGATAACCTTACCTAATTTCTCTGCTCAGAAATATAGGTTGATTGAATTCTCCATCACCTCCATCGTATCAGTACGGTGTATGCTATCTATAAGCAACGCTGCAGCAAGTCGCCAAGGCTTCTTCAATAGTATGTGCCAAACCTGTGACCATCTCCACTTAGAAGAGCAGCAAGTGCAAGGGAACAAGGGAATCTTGAAGGTCTCGGCCAGGCTGTACACTATCCTGATTTGAGACACATCATTTCTTCAATGCCCTTGAGTCAAAATCATGGAAATTGCTGCCATGCAGCATTGCATGAATGCTGTCCGCCCAGGGATTGCAGCACTTCAAGATGACCCACCACCCATTTTGTCAAGGCCAACTAGAGATGGGCAACAACTGCTAACCTAGAATACAAAAATAGTCTCTCTACCCATACTTAAACCTTGGAACTGGAATGCCCCATTTAGATAAGTTTGAAGGTTTGCCATGCCCTCCAATGGAACCACTGAGGGAGGTCATTGTACCCGGACTTGCTCCTTTCCAGAGTAATCGAAAACAAATCCCAGCGTCCTCTTTCTTGCTCTCTCTTAAATATTTATCCAATTTTCTCTGAGAAGGTGCAATGGTCTTTGCCTGAATCACCCCATGTGGTAAACCAGTCCTTGTTCCAACAGCCCTCCATCCAATTCTCTTTGTGGCAGTTTTAATTTACTAATGCCTCATCTTGAGTGCTGAACCAAAGGGAATAGTTTTACTTCATTCAATCGTTGAAAGCCTTCCTAATTCCTTTACAAAACAGGTACACATTTTCGGCTCCAGGAAACGTAGTCCGAGGATCATAAGTTTCTTCTGTTATAGTTTCACAGACCTGGTATATATACTGCACATTCTCTGTGACATTAAATTACTCCTTATGGTGGTGTAGCCAAACTGCACACACAACTATCACTGTTGCTCATCAATTGTTTGTTGTCCTAGTACAAAGCTGTTTATTTATTCACTCCACGTGATATCAAGAAATGGCTGGAGGCACTGGATACTGCAAAAGCTATGGGCCCTGACAATATTCCAGCAATGGGACTGAAGACCTTTGCTTCAGAACTTGCCGCACCCCTAGCCAAGCTGTTCCTGTAAGGCTACAACACTGGCATCTAGCCGGCAATGTGGAAAGTTGCCCAAGTATGTCCTGTACACAAACAGCAGGAAAAATCCAGCCCAGTCAATTACCTCCCCATCTGTCGACTCTCAATCATCAGAAAAATGATGGAAAGGGTACATCAATAATGCAATCAAGCGGCATTGCCGAGCAATAATTTGCTCAGTGACACTCACTTTGGGTTCCGCCATGGCTACTCATCTCCTGATGTCATTATGGTGTTGGTTCAAACTTGGCCAAAAGAGCTGACCTCCAGAGGTGAAGTGAGAATGATTGCTCCTGACATAAATCAAGGCAGAATTTAACCGAGCGTGACAACAAGTAACACTAGCAAAATAGAGTCAATGGGAATCAGAGGTAAAACTCTCCGCTGATTGGAGTCATACCTATTACAAAGGACGATGGTTGTTTTTGTTGAAGGTCAATCATCTCAGTTGCAGGACATCATTGCAAGAGTTCTTCAGGGTTATGTCCTAGGCTGCTTCATCAATGATATTGTTTCCATAATAAGGTCAGAGTGGGTATGTTCACTGATGGTTACACAATGTTCAGTACCATTTGTGACTCCTCAGATACTGAAGCAGTCCATGTCCAAATTCACAAGACTCCAGGCTTGGACTCACAAGGGGCTGGTTTAGCACAGTGGGCTAAACAGCTGGCTTGTAATGCAGAACAATGCCAGCAGCGCGGGTTCAATTCCTGTACCGGCCTCCCCGAACAGGCGCCAGAATGTGGCGACTGGGGGCTTTTCACAGTACCTTCATTGAAGCCTACTTGTGACAATAAGCTATTATTATTATTATTATTATTACAAGTCACAAGCAACATTCATGCCACACAAGTGCCAGGCAATGACCACCTCCAACAAGAGAGAATCTAACCATCACTCCTTGACATTCAATGGCATTACCATCACATGGTTACAATTGACCAGGTTACAATCCTGAACTGGACTAGCCATTTAAACACTCCAGCTACAAGAGCAGGTCACAGGCTCAGAATCCTCTGGTGAGTAACTAACCTCCTGACCCACCAAAGTCTGTTCACCATTTACAAGGCACAAGGTGTAATAGCACACCCTCTACTTGCATGGATTAGTGCAGCTCCAACAACACTCAAGAAGCTTGACACCATCCAGGACAATGTAGTCAGCTTGATAAATGTATTTGAATATATACAATTGATCAGAATGCAGATATCTGACGTGTCACAAATATAGGCTAGAGAGGTTGTCCTCTAGCTGTTATGAATCTGGCGTTCCTTAACAACCCAGTAACACCTCAAAGTGGAGGGTTTCCTCAAAAGACAGATATGCAAGTTACCAGTACAGTTCCAATGCTGGAACCCAATGTTTCACAAATATCCACTCCCTCCACCACCGATGCACCGTGGCAGCCGTGTGTACAATCTACAAGAGGCACTGCAGGACCTCACCAACACCTCCCAAATCCTTGACCACTACCATCTAGAAGGACAATGGCAGCAGACTCCTGGGAACACTACCACTTGGAGGTTCCCCTCCAGGCTACTCACCATCCTGACTTGGAAATATATCATAATTCTTTCACTGTTGCTGGTTCAAACTCCTGGTACTCCCTCCCCAACAGCACTGTGGGTGTACCTGCACCACATGTACTGCAGTGTTTTAAGAATGCAGCTAACCACCACCTTCTCAAGGGCAGTTAGAGATGGGCAATAACTGCTGGTCTAGCCAGTGCCTACAGCCCATGAATTAATAAAATAAATTCCAAATTCACATAATACCTGTAATTCGTATTTCACTTAATATTGAGCCTCTTGTAGATTATAGATTTCTTTAGAATACATTGGTTATTTATGATCGGCATCTCCATCTATTCTTCCTACATTTTTATTACCTTCTAAACTATCTGAAATCTTTGTGAAAACTATATCAACTGTAACATGACTATTTCATGTCATGTTACAATTTGAGCTTGTCTAATTAGAGGATTCTGAGAGGATATTTGCCCTCACGGGAGAGTTTAGGACCAGAGGGCATAGTGTCAGAATGAAGGGTTGCCAATTTAAGACTGATATGAGGAAGAATTTCTTCCCTCAGAGGGTTCTGAGTCTTTGGAACTTCTTGTCACAGTGGGAGCAGAGTCCTTGGGCTGGATTCTCCGAAACCCCCCCCCCCCGGGCCGGGTAGGGGTGAATCCCACCCCTTGTGTATGTTTAAGGCTGAGTTGGACTGATTCTTGATCATGAAGGGAATCAAGGGTTAAGGGGAAAGGGCAGGAAAGTGGACTGGAGGAATGATGGATCAGCCATGAATGGCAGAGCAGGCTTGAGGGGCTGAATGGCCTACCCTTGTTCCTATTCCTCATGATGTGGAGATGCCGGAGTTGGACTGGGGTGAGCACAGTAAGAAGTCTTACAACACCAGGTTAAAGTCCAACAGGTTTGTTTTGATGTCACTAGCTTTCGGAGCGCTGCTCCTTCCTCAGGTGAATGAAGAGGTATGTTCCAGAAACATATATAGAGAGAGATTCAAAGATGCCAGACATTAGCAGGTGATTAAATCTTTACAGATCTAGAGATGGGGTAACCCCAGGTTAAAGAGGTGTGAATTGTGTCAAGCCAGGACAGTTGTTAGGATTTCGCAGGCCAGATGGTGGGGGATGAATGTAATGCGACATGAATCCCAGGTCCCGGTTGAGGCCGCACTCATGTGTGCGGAACTTGGCTATAAGTTTCTGCTCGGCGATTTGTAAAAAGAATAGAAAAACATAATTTTTCTAACGGTGAGAAACTATTAAATATTGGTATTCAGAGGGATTTGAATGCCCTCGTGTATGAAATGCAGAAAACTAAAATGTAGGTACATCAACTAATTAGATTAGGAAGGCATGTTGTCAGTCAGCCTTCATTGCAAACAGCTTGTCGTACAAAAGTAAGGAAGTGTTTCTACAATTGTACAGGCTTTGGTGAAACCACACCTGGAGTAGTGTGTACAGCTTCAGTCACTGCATCGAAGGAAAGTGATATTTGCCTCAACAAATGTTCTAACAAAGATCCGTTAGGTTGATTCCGAGGATGAGAGGGATTGTTCAATAAGGAGAGATCGAGCAGAATGGGCCTATATTCCTTGGAGTTTGGAAGAATGAGAGGTGATCTAATCGAAAGAAAATTCAAGGAGGGCTCCTCAGGGTAGATGCTGAAAGGTTGTTTCCTCTAGCTGGAATATCTAGCAATAGGCATCATTATCTGCGGGTAACGGGTCAGCTATTCAGGACTGAAGTGAGGAGACACTTCTTTAATCAGGGGATTGTGAATCTTTGGCATTTTCTACCTCAGTAATTGAATCTATTCAAAGCTGAAATTAATAGATTTTTGGACTTGGAGAAAATCAAGCGATAATTGGGATCGAGCGGGATGGTAGAGTTGTGGCCAAAGATTAGCCATGATCTTATTGAAAGTCAAAGCAGGCTTGAGGCACCATATGATGCAGTCCGGGCCCTATTTATTTTATGACTGCACTCCTGCCTGCATGGTTGCCATATCCGCAAAACAGCTGCAGATGATCTTGCAGCTGAGCTCTCACAGCACTTCTTCTACCACTCTGCTGATCTGGACCCTGAAAAACAAACAGTTCCTAGGTGAGCTTGATGGGCCATTGTCCCAGGGCCTGCAGAAATACTTAGTGGCATCATGGTATTGCAGCCAACCAGCCTAAGGTGGTTCTTGATCACCTTAACATGGATTCTTTTAATGCCGAAAGCGAACGTGAGTGTGACAGAAAGAAAAGCAGAGAGTCCTGGAAAAACCCAGCAGGTCTGGAAGTGTCCAGAGGAAGAGGATACAGAGTAAACATTTTGTTTCTGTATGACTCTTCTTCAGAATTAAAGTGAGAGAAAAATGTATTGGATTATATACTGTATAAAAGGGGGCGGAACAACTGAAACAGTGGGGAGTAGTAACTGGGAGAGATTGCAACAAAGATGTGGCAAAACTTAAGAACATGTGACAGATGGCCCAGTGGGGGAGAGGGAGGGAGGGTTTTTGCTTAGGAACAAAAATGTTCAGGATAGTTAAAATAAAAGGTTAAGATGTAGGAGAGTACCTGCAGTATTTTGCTTTTTTTTTATTAGTGAGACTGAATTGCATCTGAGGAAACATCTATCCTTATGGTTAGTCGGGCATTCCCAAATCCCAGTGATGCTGGCGCCAAGAATCTGTGATCATTGCTTCCTTTGGAAGAACTTCCGCCAGAATGCATGTGTCAAATTAAGGTAACCTGTACCTGCAAGCGGTATTTACAAGCAGATGTATCCACATCCTCACACAGAAGGGGAAATATCTGTTGGGCTACTTACACCTAGGACGGCATGGTAACACAATGGTTAGCACTGTTGCTTCACAGCGCCAGGGTCCTGGGTTCGATTCCCGGCTTGGGTCACTGTCTGTGCGGAGTCTGCACGTTCTCCCTGTGTTTGCGTGGGTTTCCTCCGGGTACTTCGGTTTCTTTGCACAGGTCCCGAAAGACGTGCTGTTAGATGAATTGGACATTCTGAATTCTCTTTCTGTGTACCTGATCAGGCGCCTGACTGTGGCAACTCGGGGCTTTTACAGTAACTTCACTGCAGTGTTAATATAAGCCTATCTGTAACAATAATAAAGATTATTATTACACCTGCCCTAATACTTTTCACTAGGGTTTGCTTTTCTTCTGGACACATTACTTTAAAAGATTCATAACTGGAATTCCATAGGTGCCAGTGGTGGTGCTGGGAGAACTAATAAGTAAGTTACATCTGCAGGACCTAAGTACTAAGGGATAAGGAATTATGAAAAGATGGTTAAGAAATGATTAAAACCATCCTATTGTTATATTACTGTGGCCCTTCTATGACCTCCGGGATATTTGCTGGAATGATCCCATTAAACTATTTTGAAAAGAGCAAGGAGCTTCTCTTGGTGTTCTAGTCAATATTCATCCCTTGACCAGCACTCTCCAAAACAGATACACAAACACTTATTCATGTCCTGACCATGGGATCTTGTTTTCTACAAAATGCGAGCGAACCGTTTCTGTATTTTAAACACAATTTCCTGGGGATAAGAAGGGCAGTATGTGAATGAAATATCTTTCTTTCCTGGAAACTCTGAGTGCACGTATTTTGAATGATTCCAGGATGTGCAATAAGTATATAGTTTGATTTATTTTTTTGCTTTCTCAATACCTTTATAGGCCCGTTTTGAATTCTGATATAACACAAAGGACACAGCTTTTTTCTGAGATCAGTCAGATTCCTCAATACAGCTAGCTTTTTTCTCCAGCCTTCAATTCCCTGTAATTATGCAGTCATGGAATGTACTAAGGTAAGTATAGAAATAGTCGAATCGTTCTGATAATCCACTAAAAAGTCCAAATGCCAGCCTGCGGCACAATTTGAGTAAAACAAGAAATATGCATCTCCATTTTAGATTCTGCAAATAAAATAGCAGTCAGCTTGGAACCAGGCATGGAAAGGGAGGAGCCACAGCCTTGCTGGTCTGTCCCTAGTGAATTCATTCACTGTTGCATCCATGTTCTGCGTTGTAAAATTCAGAAGCTTATGCAGCATGAAAGACATGTACGTTATCTGAATCGAAATGTCTTGCAAATATTTCACTCAAGCCATTTTTATTTCAGGTGACATCTGTGGACTAGATCTCTTTGCTGATTGTTGTACATCCAGATCAGTGTGGGATTCGTTTTCTCATTTTAAATTCATGCTGAACCTGAAGTGCATACAGAACAGCAAAAATGCGTGGTAGATCTGTGGTTAGCACAGTTGCTTCCCAGCGCCATGGACCTGGGTTCCATTCCTGGCTTGGTACACGTCTGTGCGGAGTCTGCACGTTCTCCCCGTGTCTGCGTGGGTTTATTCCGGGCGCTCCAGTTTCCGCCCACAAATCCCGAATGACGTGCTTGTTAGGTGATTTGGACATTCTGAATTCTCCCTCCGTGTACCCGAACAGGAGCCGTAGTATGGCGACTAGGGGATTTTCACAGTAACTTCATTGCAGTGTCAATATAAGCCTGCATGTAACACTAATAAAGACTATTATTATTAAGAACAAGGACATCTGTTGCATGCATAGGCAATGCATATACTCTATTATAAATCCTTTCCCCCAATAGCATTGGTTATAATTCTGAACGGTAAGATAAAAAGCACTGGTATATTGATGTATGTGCTTTGAAGTTATTTTAGGCAGTGCTGCTTTTATCACCATCTTTTTCATTAATCCTGTTGATATATTATTTCAACTTCTTTTCTCTACCCTGGTAAACCTTGGACTTTAATTAGTTTAATAAGCGAGTTGCTGCAGTAGTGTGAGAAAGATTAATTGATAAGAAAATAAGAAGTCAAAAAGGTCAGTGCATTAACAAGGACCAAGTCAGATAAAATAACATCACGAGCAAGGAATGGACCCTTGGGACAGATTGAATTCAGTTCTTGCAGTTAATACTTTCCAGGAAGTCAGATTCCTGGAAGGAGCAATTACTGAATACCCTTCGCCGTTATTCTCTGACTGACCTTCAAACTCTCCCAAGAAAATAGGCCATTAAAAGAAAAGACAAGCTTTTATCGTTGATGAAAATAGGTCGAGTCAGGCCAGCTAATATAAAGGCAGAAGAAGAAGACAGCGTATTAATTTTCCAACCAAACAATGCAATTTTGGCACCAAAATCTCGCCAGCTCTCTGTATTTCTCTTTGATATTTAATTATTTTCCACAACGTTATTTCTGAGAAATTCATTTCAGAAATAGGATAGCTGAGGGCTGGTTATGTTCATCTATGGAGAGAGAAAAACAACTAGCTAGGAGTTGAGTTGGAATTGCATTATCCTCCACCCTTAATTGAATATTTTGCATTATTTATTAAGGAATCGACTATGATGAATACATTTTTGGTTTCAGTCTATTTTTGAACAAGTTTCTTCTTCAGCATTTTAAACATTTGCAAGACATTTGACACATCTGGGGTGATTTTGAGCCTGCATCAGCCGTGCGTGGGATTGCTGACGTGGGCGGAAAATCCGAAGAGAATCGGGAAATGCAATTCTCCTCAGGGAGATGACGTTTCCAGATTTTTCATACCCCTCGCTGGTGACGTCACGAGGTTCAAACCTACAAAGGGCAATAACCTAATTTTAATGTTTTTGAATACATTTCAATGTAACTACCCAGCTCCATCACATGTTGCCCTCACTGAATAATCAAACCTCACCAATGTAACATCACGTAACGCGGTTTGCAACAGTTATTTGAAGATGTGTATCCATCGAAGAGATATCCCCAGGGGTGCCAAGGTAAGTATTGCCCCTGAGAGGAGAGGAATATGCCGGCACTGCCCCTTCACACAGGTTGGCACTGCCAGATTGTCACTGGAAGATTGGCACTGCCAGGTCGACACAGTGCCAATCTGTGCCAAGGGGCAATGTCGGGGCAGAGCCTGGGCACCCCCTCTAGGGAGCCACATGGGGGAGGGTTTTCCCATTATGTGTCGTGGGGGAGAGAGTGCCGAGGCCAATGAGGGGGGACTTGTAGCTATGGTGGGGAGCGGGCAGTGTAGTTGATTTTTAGTTCTGATCGGGGTACCCTTTAAAGATGGTGCCCGGATCTCTGTGGAGCCGCCCTTGCCTGCTCAATCAGGACCCGGCCTGCCAGACTGATGGCGTAAACCACATCCACTGATTTGTTTTTACTCAGGGAGGCTCAAGACCTGGAGTGAAACTTGGTCTGTACAGCTGGAAAGCTACACGACGGTTTTTAACCCAAGCCTGACACTTTGAAAAATATAGTAAGATTCTACCCATCACATATGCAAATATAATTTTCTGTATAATAATAATCTTTATTATTGTCACAAGACGGTGTTGCCTTTTTACCCTTTATGTGAACCACAAGCTGTTTCTGATGTTGACCAAATGACCACACAACCAATATGTTAGCTCAAAAACACAGTTTATTAATAGCGCAAGACTTGTATCTCTATGCACTAATACACGCGGCTCCGTACTAAACTACACCTTACAACTAAGATGACCTTTACTTAACTTCGAGTGACTGGCACTGTGCGAGATAAGGCCTTTATCCGGGTCCACATCGTTGGTTGGAAGTTGTTGGGTTTGTCTCAGCTGGGCTCGTCCTTCATGATGGTCGCGGGTTCTTGAACCTGGTTCTTCTGCTACAGTTGGTCGCGCACAGGCCAGCCCCAAAAGAGACCAATCTCTAGTGCGCAGGGCTTTTTATCCTTCATCTCTTTTGCACCTTTTTTGACAGTCCTTACTCCAGGTCCACTGGATCAATAGGGTTTTCGATCACCCTCATCGATCTTAGCCAATTAGGGGGCGGATACCACGATGGCTGGGCAGGTCCTAGCTATCATTGTCCCAGGCACGTAGGCCTTTCCAAATAAGGGGGGTGGTGCCAGTTAGTCTGCTATTGTTGATGGTCCTTAATGCGAGTGCTATTGTCTTGGGGAAAATGGTAAATGGTTCTCAATGGATGCAAGTTTCAGCCAAGTCTGGTTTCTTTGCACAATACACAGAGGCTGTGTACCTGTATGTGTCCCAAAATGACAATTCCCATGGTCCTTTGCAGGTGGCCATTTTACATGACTACATTCCGTCCTCTTGATCCTGAACGTGAAGCGTGGTGGATCACCGTAGTCTACCTTATCAAGCCGGCCACTGGTCAGTCAGTTCAGGTCCTACTCTACTTTGTCCTAGACTTCATTGTACAATTTTACCGAATACCTTATCACATACATTCATTAAAACAATTCACTACAACTAGATATTTTATATCCAAATTAAATTCATACCAATTAATTAAACTTAAATTCATACTAAACGGCTGGTTGCTATCTAAACTTTCTATGCTACACTCATGCTGCTGTTTTTACATAAAGAACTTATCTACAACACAAAATCTACAAAACTTAAACAGCAGCACCACATTCTTCCTTCTTATCACATTTCATCAGTACAGAGGCACATAGGGTCCATTTAGCAGCGGTTATCACAGTATTTTTGTAAGTTGTACATTCTTAGTAGAACTCTATTGGATTCCAAAGAGTGGGACTCGAACTGTGTATATAGGGTTCCGGGAGGCTTTTGTCTTCCATTTACAGAGTTTGAATGTCAGGATTACACTATAGATTACTGCAATCAAGAGGAGGGTCTCTATTATGTATGAGAGTGGGTTCCATTTTGCAATGCCTTCCCACCAGGTGGGGGTTTCGGTCTCTATCTCTTTTTTTTAATAACCATTTTATTGAGGTATTTTTTTGGTATTATAACAACACCACAACAAACAATGTACATGAAACTATAAACATAGTGCAAAAGCTGTCACCCTCCCTTACAGGTCGCACCTTTATTAACCCCCTACTCTAAGCTAAACTAAACCCCCCCCCCTTCTGCTGACGATTACTTTTCCGCGAAGAAGTCGACAAACGGTTGCCACCTCCGGGTGAACTCTAACAGTGACCCTCTCAAGGCGAACTTGATTTTCTCCAAACAGAGAAAGCTAGCCATGTCCGATAGCCAGGTCTCAGACTTCGGGGGCTTTGAGTCCCTCCAAGCTAATAGTATCTGTCTCCGGGCTATCAGGGAAGTAAAGGCCAGAACATCTGTCTCTTTCTCCTCCTGGATTCCCGGGTCTTCCAACACCCCGAAAATCGCCACCTCTGGACTCAGCGCCACCCTTGTTTTTAACACCGTGGACATGACATCTGCAAACCCCTCACAAAATCCCCTAAGCTTCGGACAGGCCCAGATAATGTGGACATGGTTCGCTGGTCCTCCCGCACATTTTGCACACCTGTCTTCCACCCCAAAGAATCTGCTCATCCGGGCCATCGTCATGTGAGCCCAGTGAACGACCTTAAATTGTATCAGGCTGAGCCTGGCACATGTTGCGGACGCGTTGACACTACTCAACGTGTCCGTCCATAGACCATCGTCTATCTCTCCTCCCAGCTCCTCCTCCCACTTGCGCTCCAGCTCCTCGGTCTGCATCTCCTCTAACCCCATAAGTTCCTTGTAAATGTCAGAGACGCTCCCTTCTCCTACTCACCCTCTGGAAACTACGCTGTCCTGAATCCCCCTTAGCGGTAGGAGCGGGAAGGTTGACACCTGTTTACATAGGAAGTCCCGCACCTGCAGATACCTGAATTTGTTTCCCCTCGCCAACCCAAACTTCTCCTCCAGCTCCCTCATACCCGGAAAGCTCCCTCTATAAACATATCCCCCATCCTCTCAATCCCTGCTCTCTGCCATATCCGGAACCTCCCATCCATACTTCCCGGGGCAAACTGGTGATTATTACAGATTGGGGACCAGACCGATGCTCCCTCTGCTCCCACATGTCTCCTCCATTGCCCCCAGACTCTCAGGGCTGCCACCACCACGGGCTTGTGGAGTACCATGCCGATGGGAACGGCAGAGGCGCAGTTACCAACGCCCCAAAACTGGTGGCCTTGCATGAAACCGCCTCCATACGCTCCCATGCCAACCCCTCCCCCACCACCCACTTCCTGATCATGGCTATATTCGTCGCCCAGTAATAGTTACTAAAATTTGGCAGCGCCAGCCAGCCCTCTCCCCGATTTTGTACAATCATTACCTTCCTTACCCGCGGGGTCTTGCCCACCCAAACAAAGCGAGAGATCACTTTGTTGACCGGTTTAAAAAAGGACCGCGGAATAAAGATGGGGATCCATTGAAACACGTACAGGAATCTCGGGAGGACCGTTATCTTCACCGTCTGCACCCTCGCAGCTAATGACAACGGGAGCGCGTCCCATCTCCGGAAATCGTGCTTCATTTGGTCTACTAGCCGGGCCAGAATTAATTTATGCAGCCAGTCCCATTCCCGCGCCACTTGAATGCCTAGGTACCTAAAGCTTCCCCCTACTAATCTAAACGGCAGCTCCCCCAATCGCCTCTCCTGTCCCCTCGCCTGGACCGCAAACATCTCACTTTCCCCCATATTTAGCTTATACCCCTAAAACCGGCCAAATTCCCTTAGAATCTTCATAATTTCTTCCATTCCCTCTAATGGGTCTGATACACATAGAAGCAGGTCGTGTGCTTAGAGCGAGACTCTGTGCTCCACCCCCTCCCCGCCCCCGATCAGCCCCTTCCAGCCCCTTGAGGCTCCCAGAGCCATTGCCAATGACTCTGTAGCTCGCGTGAACAACATTGGGGAGAGGGGGCATCCCTGTCTCATCTCCCGATGCAGTCTAAAATAGTCCGATGTTGTCCTATTCATCCGTACACGTGCCACAGGAGCCTGATACAGCAACCTGACCCAGTCAATAAAGCCCCGCCCGAATCCGAACCGTCCCAGTATCTCCCATTCTACCCAATCAAAAGCCTTTTCTGCATCCATTGCGATCACTACCTCCACCTCCCCACCTTCCGATAATGATCACATTTAACAACCTTCTTACATTGGCCACCAACTGCCTACCCTTAACAAACCCCGTCTGGTCCTCCCCAATAACTCCCGAAACACAATCCTCAATCCTGGAGGACAACATTTTGGCCAGCAGTTTGGCGTCCACATTCAACAGGGACATCGGCCTGTAAGATCCACACAGCTCTGGGTTCTTGTCCCGCTTCAGATTCAGTGAAATCGTGGCCTGTGACATCGTCGGGGGCAGCACCCCTCTTTCCCTTGCCTCATTGAACGCCCTCATCAACACCGGCCCCAATATCCCAGAGAACTTTTTATAACACTCCACTGGGTACCCGTCTGGCCCTGGGGCTTTACCCGATTGCATGGCCTTCAGATCCTCCATCATCTCTTCCAACCCGATCGGGGCCCCCAGCCCTTCTACCAGTTCCCCGTCCACCTTTGGGAAATTCAGCCCCCCCAAGAAGTGCCTCATCCCCTCCGGCCCTGTAGGGGGTTCCGACTTATACAGCCTACTGTAGAAATCCCTAAACGCCTTATTCACCCCTGCTGAATCTCCAACCAGGTTCCCAACTCCGTCATTTACTTTCCCTATCTCCCTGGCTGCCTCCCACTTTCTAAGCTGCTGTGCAAGAATTCTGCTGGCCTTCTCTCCATACTCATAGATCGCCCCCCTCGCCTTTCTGAGCTGTTCCACCGCCCTCCCTGTGGTTAACAAGCCAAACTCTGCCTGTAGCCTCCACCGTTCCCTTAAACGCCCTGCCTCTGGGGTCTCCACATACCTCCTATCGATCTGTAGTATCTCCTTAACCAGTTGGTCCATCTCTACCCTGTCCCTATGGACCCGGATCGAGATCAGCTCCCCTCTAACCACTGCCTTCAGTGCTTCCCAGACCATCACTGCTGAAATTTTCCCCCGTGTCGTTGACCTGCAGGTAGTTCTGAATGCACCCAAATATGACGCTTGTGTTCTTACGCACCCATAGGGCGCCACTCTCACATTCCCCTGCATCTGGGGGACGGTACCACAGACCACCGGGCTGTGGAAAGTCTTGGATATCTTGTGCTCCGGTATGTGCGGCAATTATCCAGACGAAGATCATGGGTGCTGGGTTCATCCTGCGGTGTCTGGTTTCCGTGTAATCCTAGGGAATCAAGCATAGTATCATGTCAGTATCGTTGGTTAATATCTGTGTGTGTTAGTCTCTCTCTCTTAGTTCCAATTTCCCTTCATGATTTTGTTTTAAAAAAACATTTGGAGAGGTACTAATCCAAGTGTCTCAATTCAAGTATTCAAGTGTCTCACAGCTTGTGTGGTCAATGCGAGGAGTGGGTGGATACTTTCTTTGACCATTCTCCACCTTTATTAGCAACCATGGGAGGTTGAGGCTTTGCTTAACCAGCCAATTTTCAGGGCGGCCAGTTTTATAGAGTTTCTTCCCAGGGGCTCAGAGGTAGCAGCAGTGATCAGCAACCATTGTGTTTTAAGTGTAAATAGCATTTGGAAGTGACCTGAAGGGGTCTGAAAGAATAGTGGAAGAAACAAGGGTTTAGATTTGGAGCAGAAAGGAAGATTCAAGACCTGTCCAAAGCAGCAAAGCAGTAAACCATTCCAGAGAGCATGATGAGAAATGTGGGGTGCGTGTTGGCCGCTGCGGGACAAGAATGGGTGGGATCCCCGGGCAGGGCGGGGGTTAGTGCTGTTACTCCACTGCCCGAGCGTGATTGACCAGATAATTTTGGGGCCCTCAGGTAGGGCGGGGATCAGTGCCGTGACTCCCTACCTGGATGACCAGGATGAACTACCATTGGTCAGTAGACTGCGTCTGACGGTTCAATCAGAAGAGTAGTTGTGACTGTAAAACCGAGTGTTGGGCCGACATAGATTGAAACCATGTTTTGGAGAGAAGAGGAGGTCAAAACAAGAAGACAGGCAGGCTCCATCAGAAATTTGGACACCTTAATTCTTAGGTAGTGTCCATTTCTCATCATCTGGACACCTCAAGTATTTGTGTGCATCAGTTCCATTAAATCATTTCCCAGAAGGGGCTCATCACTTAAATCATCACCTTCTCCTGGTTGCCAGACTCGTGTCTGCAGATTCCGGGCGGTAGTCGTGTAGGCCTGTGGGTGGTCCGATTCGTCATGTCTTACCAACCTGTAGGAATTTTCAAAGTGCCAAAAAGGAGTATCAGGGTTGTCGTGTGACGGAGGGTAGTCAGGAATTGACGTACTGGCAGTGGAAGCAATGTTGCTGGGAGTGGGCCTAGGAAAAGTCGTTGGGCGGGGACGGTCGTACAAGGGGTTGGAAAAATTCAAGGCGTCGTTCCGGGGGCTAGGGTAGCTGATGGTGGGCGCTAGGGATGGTAGTCAAATCCGGGAGGCTCTCATCAGAGTCAGCTTCGAGGTTGAAATCTGTGATTATGGGTGGAATCGAGGGGAGAGTGTCGTCCGGAAGGTTGGAGTGGGCGTCGGGCTGAGTCGTCAGTGGGCAGAGCGTCATCCTCTCCCATTACCAAGGCTAAGTGGTGGGTGTGGCTACGTTGTAATCTTTAGAGTTTGAGTTGGTTGATGTGGAATCAACTAGTCTTACAGTTGGGGTACACTATCTTGTACACAGAGGGGCTTTCTTTGTCAGAGATGGAGTAGGGGCCTGCGAATTTAGGGACTAGGAAGGAGCTGGGGTTGTATAACAAGATCATAACGTGTTGGCTGACTGTATACTCTATGGGGTGAACCTTTTTGTCAAAGCTGGCTTTACTTTGCTTTTTCCTAGCGCCTAGTTGGACAGCCGCAGCTAGTTGTGCCGCTTTAATGTTTTCTGTGACCTGTTGCAATGCTTTGTCGTGGGTGAGCGCGGATACTGTGGGATTTGCCAAATCGAGCCCTAATAAATATTCAATGCCTTTCATGGGTCTCCCTGTCATAAGGATGTGGGGGGTGAAACCTGTGGAACTGGAAACTGTGTTCCTGATAATCATGAGAGCAAAGGGTAGTACCGTGTCCCAAGTGGAATTGTTCTGCTGTGTCGTTTCCCTAATGGTTGTTTTTAATGTGCGGTTCATGCGCTCTACTATGCCGCTGGACTGGGGGTGGTATGTTATGTGGAATTTCTGTTTGATACCGAAAATGGTCATAACGTTTTGCATTACTCTGCTGGTGAAGTGGAAACCTTGATCTGACTCAATGCTGCGTGGAAGACCCCAGTGCGTAAACATAATATGTTAGCGGTGGCCTTTGCTGTGTTTGAACGTGTGGGGAATGCTTCGACCCATTTTGTAAATGTATCTATGACGACCAGCACGTACTTGAAACCGTTTCTGCAGGGGGGGTGCGGGGACCGATGTAATCAATTTGCTTGCCTAGGGACATTCTACAGGTCGGGTGTGTCTTAATTGTCCCTTCTTTGCATAATGTTCTGGGCGCAAATGAGGCAATTGTCAACATAATGTGTGACATCGCTTTTTAATTCGGACAACCAGCACAAGGGTCTTAAATGGGCAATGGTTGTGTCTATTCCCTGATTATGTGTCCGTTATGGAATTGGTAGATTAACTGGTTTTTGTCTTGGGTGGGGACCACATAAATTCCGTCCTTTAACACTATTCCATCTGTATTGTGAGTGTGTCCTTTCATTTATCATAGGGTGCTGGGTAGGTGATATGCCTTCAATAAACACACGAAGAGTGATGAACGTAACTGAGGCTTTAATACACTAAACAGCTAGCCTCCTGCCTCTGGTTCCGAGCTGGGTCGGAGGCAGAGACTAGCCACCTTTATACATGAGCCCGAGGAGAGGAGCCACAGGCGGAGCCAGCCGGGACAAGCCCAGGCATGTACAACACAACACAATGCAATACAGTGGTTTACACATTCACCCCCTGTTAAACAAAAGAGTCTGGCGGGGGTGAAGTGGTCTTAAAGGTCAAGTCTGTCGGGGATCTTGACCTTCCACCGTGATCGCCTCAGTCCCGGCTGTGGTGTGGGCACTGGTGTCGAGACCTGCGCATCTGGGAGCGCGTTGTCCTCTTCTTCACCCAGTTGTTGAGTCAGTGAAGGTGGGGACGGTGTATGGGCGGAAGTGGTGGTGATGGTCAGCGGGTGCTAGTTCGTGAGGTAGGTGGGTAGGGTGGGGGAAGACGGTGTAGGCTCGGGGGTGGTGTGATGGTCGCTGGGGAATCTGCAGGTGCCAAATCCCGAAGGGAGACTGTGTCCTGTCGCCCGTCCTGATGTGCCACCTAGGCATATTGTGGATTGGCATGGAGGAGCAGGACCTTCTCGACGAGGGGGTCGGATTTATGGCTCCTCGCATGCTTCCGGAGGAGGACGGGCCTGGGACTGCCAGCCAGGGTGGGAGCGAGACCCGGAGGTGGATTTCCTGGGGAAAGCAAACATACGCTCGTGAGGAGTCTCATTGGTGGCTGTACACAGGAGCGACCGGATGGAGTGGAGTGCATCGGAGAGGACCTCCTGCCAGCAGGAGACTGGGAGGCTCCTAGACCATAGGGCCAGGAGGACGGCCTTCCAGACCGTCGCGTTCTCCCTCTCCACCTGTCCGTTGCCCCAGGGGTTGTAGCTGGTCATCCTGCTGGAGGCGATGCCCTTGCTGAACAGGAACTGACGCAACTCGTCGCTCATGAAGGAGGATCCCCGATCACTATGGATGTAGGTGGGAAACCCGAACAGGGTGAAAAGTCTGTGCAGGGCCTTGGTGACAGTGGCAGAGGTCATGTCAGGGCACGGGAGGGCGAAGGGGAATCTTGAGTGCTCGTCAACAATGTTGAGGAAGTACACGTTACGGTCAGTGGAGGGGCGGGGCCCTTTGAAATCGATGCTGAGGCGATCAAAGGGGTGAGAGGCCTTTACCAGATGTGCTGTGTCTGGCCGATAGAAGTGCGGCATGCACTCCGCGCAGACCTGGCAGTCCCTGGTCACGGACCTGACCCCTTCGATGGAGTAAGGCAGGTTGCGAGCCTTGATAAAGTGAAAAAGACGTGTGACCCCCGGGTGACAGGGGTCATTGTGGAGGACCCGGAGTCGGTGTACTTGTGCGCTGGCACATGTACCGCGGGATAGGGCATCTGGGGGCTCATTGAGCTTCCCAGGTCAATACAAGATATCGTAGTTGTAGGTGGCGAGCTCGATCCTCCACCTCAGAACCTTGTCATTCTTGATCTTGCCCCGCAGTGTGTTATTGAACATGAAAGCAATCGATCGTTGGTCAGTGAGGAGAGTGAATCGCCTGCCGGCCAGTTAATGCCTCCAATGTCACACAGCTTCTACGATGGCTTGGGCTTCCTTTTCGATGGAGGAGTGTCGAATTTCAGAGGCATGGAGGGTATGGGAGAAGAAAGCCATGGGCCTGCCCGCCTGGTTGAGGATAGCGGCCAGAGCAAAGTGCGACGCATCGCTCCCCACCTGGAATGGGATGGACTCGTCCACAACGTGCATCGCGGCTTCGGCAATATCTGCCTTGATGCGATTGAAGGCCAGTCGGGCCTCAGCCGTGAGGGGAAAAATGGTGGATTTGATAAGTGGACGGGCCTTGTCCGCATAATTGGGGACCCACTGGGCATAGTACGAGAAGAACGCCAGGCATCTCTTTAGGGCCTTGGGGCAGTGGGGGAGGGGGAGTTCCAGGTCGGGGTCGGGCCCTAGGACTCCATGTTCCTCGACATAGCCGAGGATGGCTAGGCGGGTTGTGCGGAAAACGCATTTTTCTTTATTATAGATGAGGTTCAGGAGTTTAGCGGTGTGGAGCAACTGCCGGAGCTTTTTGTCATGGTCCTACTGGTCATGGTCGCAGATGGTGACATTGTCTAAGTACAGGAACGTGGCTTGCAGGCCTTACTGGTCAACCATTCAGTCCATTTCTCTTTGGAAGACCGAGACCCCATTGGTGACGCCGAAGGGGACCCTGAGGAAGTGGTAGAGGCGGCCATCTGTCTCAAAGGCAGTGTATTGGCGGTCCTCCGGGCGGATAGGGAGCTGGTGGTACACGGACTTCAAGTCAACTGTGGAGAAGACTCGATCCGGTGCTTCTCCTCAGTCTTGACGACCACCACTTGGGCTCTCCAGGGGCTGGTACTAGCCTCAATGATCCCTTCTCGCAGGAGTTGTTGGATCTCCGACCTTATAAAGACCCTGTCCCAGGCACTGTATCATCTGCTCCTAGTAGCGACGGGATTCCAGTCCGGGGTGAGATTTGCGAAGAACAAGGGTGGGGCGACATTAAGGGTCGCGAGGTTACAGACGGTGAGGGGGGGCAGCGGTCCACCGAACTTTAAAGTAAGGCTTTAGAGGTGGCACTGGAAGTCGAGCCCCAGTATAGGGCAGCGCAGAGATGGTGAAGGACGTAGAGTTTGAAGTTAGCATACTCTACGCCTTGTACAGGGCGCGACACAGTACCCCCGGATTTCGACTGCATGGGGTCCGGAAGCCAGGGAGATTTTCTGGGTCGCGAGTAAGATTGGGAGGGAACAGCGCCTTACCGTATCTGGGTGAATGAAGCTGTCTATGCTCCCGGAGTCGAAAAGACAATCTGTCTCGTGCCCGTTGATCCGGACGGTCATCGTGGACTTCGCGAGGTGGTGCGGCCGGGACTGATCGAGCGTGATGGAGGCGAGCTTCGGAAGGCGGTTGGTAGGCCGGTCGGAGGTAGCGGCGGCCAGCGTACGGTCGGGTGAGCCGGGCTCACGGGAGGCTGCAGAGTAGTCCCAAGATGGCGGCCCCCATGAGTCTTGCGTGGTGGGAGGCATTAGCGATGGCATCCAAGATGGCGGCCCCTATGGGTTGCGCGTGGCAGGTGGCAGCAGCGATGGCGTCCAAGATGGCGGCTCCCGTGGGTCGTGCGTGGCGGTTGGAGGATGCGTTAATGATGGCGGCCCCAATGGGTTGCACGTGGCAGCCAAAATTGAACATGGCGGTGCCCATGGGTCGCACATGGCGGGTGACACGGCAGCTGGGGGCGGCCCCGACAGGCTGCAGACAGCGCTGCTGGGCCTAGATGTTTTAGGGGGAGATCGGACCTGGCAGGCTTTTGCAAAGTGGCCCTTTCTCCCAGACCCGTTGCAAGTTGCGTTCCGTGCAGGGCAGCATTGTCTGGGGTGATTACACTGGCTGCAAAAGTAGCACTTCGGGCCTCCGGCGTTGGCGGGCCGCTGCGCAGCACAGGCTTGCGTCGCACCCAGGTCGGATGATGGCAGCGCCCACGAGGTCCTCGAGGGTGCCGCGCGACCGGAGGTGTAGGCCTCCATGTTCTGGGAGGCCACCTCCAGTGAGTTGGAGAGCTGCACTATCTCTGGGAGGCTGAGTGTACCCCCTTCTAGTAATCGCTGGCGGATATAGTTTGATTTCATGCCTGCGACATAAGCGTCCCTGATCAGCAGCTCCGCGTGTTGGGTAGCCGATATCGCCCGGCAATCGCAGTTCCGGCAGAGTACACGCAAAGCACGCAGCAATTCTGCAAGTGATTCCCCAGGGCATTGCCGTCTCGTGGCAAGGAGGTGCCTAGCATACACCTCATTAACAGACTTCACGTATTGCCCCTTCAGCAGCGTTATTGCCTTCCGCATACGCGGGGGCGTCCCTGATGAGAAGGAAGACTCGTGGGCTCACCCGTGCGTGGAGGATCTGCTTCTTCTGGTAGTCTGTGTAGTCTTCGGTGAAGGATGTGAGGTACGCTTCAAAGCAGCTTAGCCAGTGCTCAAATGTTTCTGTCGCGTCGGCTGCCTGTGGGTCCAGCTCCAGGCGATTAGGCTTGAGTGATAAGTTCATCGTAAAGTTTAATGTATTAAATTGATATGCCTTCAATAAGCACACGACGAGTGATGAATGTAACTGAGGCTTTAATACACTAAACAGCAAGCCTCCTGGCCTCTGGTCCAGAACTGGGGTGGAGGCGGAGACTAGGCACCTTTATACATGAGCCCGAGGGGAGGAGCCACAGGCGGGGCCAGCCGGGACAAGCCCAGGCATGTACAACACAACACAATGCAACACAGTGGTGTACCACATTAGGTACCTGTTTAAGGGAGTCGTCTGCTTTCTGTGCCTAAGATAAATCCTCAATATTGGTTTGGGAGACCTGGATTGAATGTATCTGTTCACACTCGGGGGGTTGCCAGAAGTGACCAGTGCGTGATCCAGCTTTGGCTAAGGCGTCGGCCTTGCGATTCCCCGGGGGGGGGGGGGGGGGGTGCGGTGATGGCTCTTTACTTTAATGATGCTGTATATGCGGCCGGTGGCTTTTTTAAGAATATGTATCAGGAGAGGGGCGGAGGGTCGGGGTTTTCCATCAGCGGATACAAAACCTCAAGATTCCCATCGGGGAAGGAAATCTGTTAGACTGTTGCAAACATACAAGCTGTTAGAGTGTATGTCCGTAGGCGTTGGAAAGGAGTCTGGGTGATCAATTACATAAGCTATGGCTGCCAGCTCGGCTGCCTGCCAACCCATGTGGCCGGGTAATTTTAAAGATACCTCTTCTAGTGGGCGTCCCTGTGAGTCCTCCATGTAAATCCCGCATCCTGTGATTCTTACTCCATCCTCAACAGTGGAGGAGCCATCTACATAGATCTTTACTGTGTCCCCTGTATCTTGGGAACTTTGTGTCTCACCGTTTACACATGATTGTAGCGAGTTGGGAACAAAGGATCTTGTGGGATGTGTGGCTGCAATTATCTGGCATTCGTGTGGGGTCCCTGTGTATTGTAAATTGTCTGCTAAGAACATGTGGGTCTTGGTACGTTTCACTGAAATATCCCTGCCTTGTAATAACAGTGTTCAGCGAGCTGCCCTGATCTGGCTAACTGAACCATCCTTTAGTTTGCCGTCTAACAACAGTTGGGTGGGGTGTGCTCGGTTAATATCGTGACTGGGTTGAGGCCTGTAATGTAGGCAAAGTACTGGACTGCCCAGAAGACTGCAAGCAAGTGTCGTTCGCAGGCAGAAAATCTTTGTTCTACGGGGTCTAAAACTCTAGAGCCATAGGCTACTGGTCCTAATCGGTCATGGCGTTCCTGTAGGAGCACTGCTGAGCGGGTTCGGTCGGTGGTTGCTACCTCAATGGCATAGGGCAAGTTGGGGTCGGGGACTTGTAGAGCGGGTGCTGTACCTAGGGCGCGTTTTAAATCGTCTATGGTGTCTGTGGGCTGGGGAAGCCAATTCCATGGGGTGTTCTTTTTCAGAAGCTCTGACTGCGGGGCAGCCTTGGTGGCAAAACTATTGATATAATTTCTGTAGTATCCCACTAAACCTAGAAATGAGCGGAGTGCACTTACATTACGGGGCAGGGGCAATTTCACAATAGAGTCAATGCGTTTTTGTTCAATTTCACGTTTGCCGTGGGTAATAATGGTGCCTAAATAAAGTACCTTTTCCCTCAATATCTGTGCCTTTTGGGGGTTTACCTTACATTCGATGGACTGGAGCCGGGTTAGTAATTCGGCCAATAGAGCCATGTGCTCTTCCCTGGTATCGGTTTGCAGGAGCAGGTCGGCTACATACTGAATTAGGCATTTGGGGCGGGAGAATTTGGAAAGACCAGCAGCTAACTGTCTGTGGAAAATGGAGGGGGAATTATGGAAGCCTTGGGGAGACACGTCCACGTGTATTGTTGTCCTTGAAAAGTGAATGCGAATTTATACTGGCAAGCCCAATCTAGGGGAATGGACCAAAATCCATTGCTGATATCCAGCATGGTGAAATACTTTGCTTGCACTCCCTGCTTAAGCATGGTGCGGGACTCGTGGCAATGGTGGGGGCTGTTAAAGGGGTAACTTTGTTTAGTTTGCGGTAGTCAATGGTGAGTCGCCATGAACCATCTGGTTTCTTTATGGGCCAAATCGGGGCATTATTAGTGGAAGCTATGGGTCGAAGGTAGGCTAGCCAGTAACATTAGGAATGATAGTAAAAGTTTACTTAAATACATTCAAAACAAACGGGAGGCAAAAGTTGACATTGGGCCGCTCCAAAATGACGCTGGTAATTTTGTGATGGGAGACAAGGAAATAGCTGAGGAACTGAATCAGTACTTTGCGTCAGTCTTCACAGTAGAAGACATGAGTAATATCCCAACAATTCCGGAGAGTCAGGGGGCAGAGTTGAATATGGTAGCCATCACAAAGGAGAAAGTGCTAGAGAAACTAAGAGGTCTAAAAATTGATAAATCTCCGGGCCCAGATGGGCTACATCCTAGAGTTCTAAAGGAGATAGCTGAAGAAATAGTGGAGGCGTTAGTTATGATCTTTCAAAAGTCACTGGAGTCAGGGAAAGTCCCAGAGGATTGGAAGATCGCTGTTGTAACCCCCCTGTTCAAGAAGGGAACAAGGAAAAAGATGGAAAATTATAGGCCAATTAGCCTAACCTCGGTTGTTGGCAAGATTCTCGAATCCATTGTTAAGGATGAGATTTCTAAATTCTTGGAAGTGCAGGGTCGGATTAGGACAAGTCAGCATGGATTTAGTAAGGGGAGGTCGTGCCTGACAAACCTGTTAGAGTTCTTTGAAGAGATAACAAATAGGTTCGACCAAGGAGAGCCAATGGATGTTATCTATCTTGACTTCCAAAAGGCCTTTGATAAGGTGCCTCATGGGAGACTGCTGAGTAAAATAAGGGCCCAGGGTCTTCGAGGCAAGGTACTAACATGGATTGATGATTGGCTGTCAGGCAGAAGGCAGAGAGTTGGGATAAAAGGTTCTTTTTCGAAATGGCAACCGGTGACGAATGGTGTCCCGCAGGGTTCAGTGTTGGGGCCACAGCTGTTCTCTTTATATATTAACGATCTAGATGACTGGACTGAGGGCATTCTGGCTAAGTTTGCCGATGATACAAAGATAGGTGGAGGGGCAGGTAGTATGGAGGAGGTGGGGAGGCTGCAAAAATATTTAGACAGTTTAGGAGAGTGGTCCAAGAAATGGCTGATGAAATTCAACGTGGGCAAGTGCGAGGTCTTGCACTTTGGAAAAAAGAATAGAGGCGTGGACTATTTTCTAAACGGTGACAAAATTCATAATGCTGAAGTGCAAAGGGCCTTGGGAGTCCTAGTCCAGGATTCTCTAAAGGTAAACTTGCAGGTTGAGTCCGTAATTAAGAAAGCAAATGCAATGTTGTCATTCATCTCAAGAGGCTTGGAATATAAAAGCAGGGATGTACTTCTGAAGCTTTATAAAGCATTAGTTAGGCCCCATTTAGAATACTGTGAGCAATTTTGGGCCCCACACCTCAGGAAGGACATACTGGCACTGGAGCGGGTCCAGCGGAGATTCACACGGATGATCCCAGGAATGGTAGGCCTAACATACGATGAACATCTGAGGATCCTGGGATTATATTCATTGGAGTTTAGGAGGTTGAGGGGAGATCTAATAGAAACTTACAAGATAATGAATGGCTTAGATAGGGTGGATGTAGGGAAGTTGTTTCCATTAGCAGGGGAGACTAGGACCAGGGGGCACAGCCTTAGAATAAAAGGGAGTCACTTTAGAACAGAGATGAGGAGAAATTTCTTCAGCCAGAGAGTGGTGGGTCTGTGGAATTCATTGCCACAGAGGGCGGTGGACGCCGGGACGTTGAGTGTCTTTAAGACAGAAGTTGATAAATTCTTGATTTCTCGAGGAATTAAGGGCTATGGAGAGAGAGCGGGTAAATGGAGTTGAAATCAGCCATGATTGAATGGTGGAGTGGACTCGATGGGCCGAATGGCCTTACCTCCGCTCCTATGTCTTATGGTCTTATGGAATCACTCCTTTTTTTAACAGACTGTTAATAACCTTTAAAATGTTGTCCTCAGCCTGCTGTGGAAATCCATACTGTTTCTGTGGTTTGGGGTCGGGACCTGAGATCATAATTGTATCTGGAATGTGCCCGCAGTCGTGCTTGTGTTGGGCAAACGCATCTTTGTGTGTGGCGTCTAATGGTGTCATCGGTGCTAATTGCCGAAGGGTTAAACCAATAGTCCCCTACTGAGCAAATCCTGTTTTCGTAATCTCCTACTGAGAGCGTGGCGGGGGCTCTAGCTGTCTTGGACATTCGCCAGACACACTTGTTTACGGGATCGAAGGAGAAGTTATGGGAGTTCATAAAGTCTATGCCTTGGATGTGTTCTGCAGTCGGGGGTAGGTCTACTAGAACAACGGGGTGGGTAGTGGCTACGTTTCCTATTTGGACGGATATAGCGGCTGTGATGTATCCCTCTTGCATGTGGCCTGTGAATCCACTAAGTGTGATGGTATCTGTGGTGGGCCAGGGTGTTTTTTGGAATAGGTTTGCTGAGTTTAGTGTGGTTCGGGATCCTCCTGTGTCCCAAAGAAAATCAACTGCTTGTCCCCGGACTGTGCCTGTGACTACAAGTCTTCCGACGTTGTCTCAGCGCGTGTCACAGACCAATGTTGGAGACTCCGGACACCGTCAATCTAGGGAGTTATAAGCGAGGTTATCTGATCGGGTGTTTACATTATGCATGGGACGAGCATTGCCTTCTAGCTGTCGCGGCTGGCGATCATGATCTGGCCTATTGTTTCTGGGTGGGGGGGTTGGGCTGTTGGGGTTGTTGGTGGTGTGGGGGGTTTTGTCTGCAATCGCGGGCGAAATGTCCTACTTGTCCACCATTGTAACATTGACTTCGTGGTGCATGGGCTGGGTCTTGTGCTCTGGGGAACTGCTCTCGAGGGTAATGTTCCTGTCTTCTGCCCTCAATTATCCATGCGGGTTCCTGGCTGGTTTTGACTGGGTACATTGTGGCTTCTTCTCCGTTCTGGGCCATCTGATTCTAAAGTGACTGTTCCCATGCCCTGGATAGGCGTCAAAGTACCCCAGCCTCATTATTTGTGGTATCTGCCGGGTCATAATTTGCGCAAACCCTTTTACCTGCTTCCATGGCATGCAAAACTAAGGTACGGGACCATTTAGTGGTTTCTTCCTCATCTAGGTGAACGCGGTTTAAATTTCCGTATACTGCCTTGAAATGTATCCAGAGGTGACCGGCAAAAGCGGTCGGGTGTTCCCCTTTTGCCTGCATTTGTTCAAACCCTCTACCGGATCCCCTTTGTTGTATCTGATACCATCTAATATTTCGGCCTTCGTTTCCTCTAGGGTTCCTCCTCCTACGTTTTGGGGGTCTGGCAAAGTTGATCATACTGACTGGCTGAGACTCACCACAATCAATTTTACTTTCTCCCTCTCATCTAACCCATACATCACCTTTTGCTGGAGCACCTCCTCGAAGAATCTATGTGGGTATGCGGTGGGCTGAAATGGAGTAATTTTACCGCAAGCGTCCCTTAACTGGGTTACCGAAAGTGGGGTGGTGTAGGTGGTATCTGGACCTGCTTGGTCTCTAATCCTTCTCTCTGTGGTTATCGGATTCGTGGGTGTCGGGGCAGCTGTGGGGGTTGGTGCGACCTGTACAGCCGGTGCTGCCGGTGCCTTTCTTTTTGGGATGCGTGGCGGCTGCTTTTGACTTTCCATTCCTTTAACATATATTTACGCGCTTTCAGTTAACTCTTCACAATCTGCCATCTCTTCCTCATCTGTCTCGTCTGTCCTGAAGGCACACATAAAACCATTCTGAACTGAAAGTAACGACTGGAGCTTATCTATCTTCCGCTTGCATTTAACGTGGTCAACGGTGCTGTGCCTTTGTTCTTTCGTGGACTGGCGGAGCGCTCTTAAAGCTGCCTGTAAATCGCCGCATTTCTTTGTTAATTGGGTGACCTGGCGTTCAGTCTCCTCTCTTATCAGGACTGCGCACTGTGTATCTTGATAGGCCTTGTCGTACTGGGTCTGGAAGTTGCTAACATGTACTATGCAAGATTGGTGGGCGCGTTTAACATCGGCGATTTCCCTGTCTTTGGCAGCCAACCTCTCCCGGAGTTCCTCAATAATGTTCTCACTTTCTTTACTGTTTCCCTCATTCTCTTCCTCCTTCTCTACTAACTGTCTGCGGAGCGTCTCGACGACCTCCTCGGTGCCTCACAATTGTGCCAAGCAGCACACTATTGCCATTGGCCTTCTAAACTTTGCTGCATTTTTCTTATATATCTCACAAAGATTCTCCCACCAAGTCTGTCCTATCTTTCCTGGACCTGTCTCGGTGTTTGCACAAAAATTCGACCAAAGGGGCCATCCTTTCCCCTTTAAATACTTTCTCAACACATCCTCCCATACGGGGCACTGCTCTGATTTGTCGACTACTATGACCTCGGGTTGCTGCTGTGGATTCATCATTCTCTCTATCATCTGCGCTGCCATCTCTTCTCGACTTAAAATTTGGAAGGGGGGGGGAATAAGGAGTCGATCGAACAACGGGTACGGCTTAAGGCTATATTCCGGTTCACAATCCCTCCAGATTTGCATGCAAGTCTGACGAGTTTATCTTACCCTTCCCTGTTAGTTACGCATGCGGTTAGTGCACTCTTCCGAAATTCGGTTATTTGGTTGATATGAAACTTAGTCTTGTGGTTTGTTCTCTTTCCCCAATTTCATTCAAAGTTTTGGGATCCCTCAGAGTAACAGAGTCACTTCTAATCGAGTTCCCACCAGAGTCGCCAATAAATGTTGCCTTTTTACCCTTTATGTGAACCACAAGCTGTTTCTTATATTGACCAAATGACCACACAACCAGTATGTTAGCTCAAAAACACAGTTTATTAATAACACAAGACTTGTATCTCTATGCAATAATACACGCGGCTCCGTACTAAACTATACCTAACAACTAACAACTAAGATGACCGTTACTTAACTTCCTGTGACCGGCACTGTGCGAGATAAGGCCTTTATCCGGGTCGGTTGGAAGTTGTTGGGTTTGTCTCAGCTGGGCTCATCCTTCAGGATGATCGCAGGTCCTTGAACTTGGTTGTTCTGCTACAGTTGGTCGCGCACAGACCAGTCCCAAAAGAGACCGATCTCTGGTTTGCAGGGCTTTTTATCCTTTATCTCTTTCACGCAATTTTGGGCAGTCCTTACTCCAGGTCCAATGGATCGATCACCCTCATCGATCTTAGCCAATTAGGGGCAGATACCTCGATGGCTGGGCGGGTCCTAGCTATCATTGTCCCAGGCACGTAGGCCTTTCCAAATAAGTGGGGTGGCGCCAGTTAGTCTGCTATCGTTGATGGTCCTTAATGCGAGTGCTATTGTCTTGGGGAAAATGGTAATTGATTCTCAATGGATACAAGTTTCAGCCAAGTCTGGTTTCTTTGCACAATACACAGAGGTACTGTCTTGTCCCAAATTGCCCACAATTCCCATGGTCTTTTGCAGGTGGCCATTTTACATGGCTACAATGGCTTACATTAACACTGCAATGAAGTTACTGTGAAAAACCCCTAGTCGCCATACTCCAACGCCTGTTCGGGTTCACTGAGGGAGAATTCAGAATGTCCAATTCACCTAACAAGCACGTCTTTCTGGACCTTTGGGAGAAAACCAGAGTACCCGGAGGAAACCCACGCAGACACGGGGAGAACGTGCAGACTCTGTACAGACAGTGACCCGAGCTGGGAATAAAACCCGGGTCCCTGGCGCTGGGAAGCAACAGTGCTAACCACTGTGCTACCATGCTGCCCCTACAATATAGACACTTCCCACTCTCCTGGCATCATGTAATCCTGTTAACCTTGAAATGAGAACTTGATAGAGTCAGACACTACAAGGCCGTTTTTCATAGCTGGAGAGTCAATTCTAGGGGCGGGACCTTCAAACCCCCCCCCCCCCCCCAGCAGCAGCAGAGGCGTCACTCCATTGGTCTCACCACTGTCAATGGGATTTCCCATTGTTCGCACCCTCTGCCGCCAGGGAAACCACAGCGGGGTATCATCGTCAGCGGGACTGGAAGATCCCGCCAGCGGGAATGGTTGGAAAATTCCGGCCATAGTTTGAGACCGATCTTGAGACTGAGATGAGGAGTCTTTTCTCCACTCAGAGAGTTATTGATCTTTGGAATTCTCTACAGCAGAGGGCTGTTTTTTCCTTCGTCCATGAGGATATTTAAGCCAGCGATCAATCGACCTTTGGGCACCGAGACTCCAGGAATATGGGGATTGAGCAGGAAAGTAGAGTTGAGGCAGAAGATTGGCCATGATCTTGCTGAATAGCAAAGCAGACTCAAAAGGCATTTGTGGCCTATTCCAAATCGGATTTCTTATATTCTTAAACTTGGATTAAAAGCTTATAGACTGAAGAAGCAGTATGGATGACACTGGAAATAAATTGATGTGAGAACACTAGAAAATAAATAGAAAATAACACAAATTCTGGAGAAAAATAGAAAATGTTAGAAAATCCTAGTTCAGTTAGCATCCGAAAAACAGATGGGCTGGATTCTCCGGTCCACCAGCCGCGTTATAGTCGGCCGCGCTCTTGCAACCGGCGAAATTTGGCCGATCTGTTTGGATTCAAAATATCTGGCATTTTTTTCTTTTTGACAATGTGAGGAGGCGGCAATTTGTTCAACAATAACAATGTGAAAGCAATGATGTTTTAAAGGTATCTTTTGAAAAATGTGTCACTGGTTTGTTTAGGCGTTCTGAATGTGAGAGTTGTTGGAGCTGGAAAAGGAACACCTTTCCAATTGTTCAAACAACTCCAGGTCAGATGTTACCCGATCAAATGTCGTGTTAATTTAACTCTGCCTCAGTCATGAATCACAATTCTTAACTCAAGAGAACAAAACCTATAGTATCATTGTGGAGTTTATTGGTGTATTTTAACACCCAAGGTGGCTGGATAGAGGCCAGTGAGAAGCAAAAGCTATTAAAATGTCAAATGCAAGGTTGCCAAGACTTCTTCTAGTTTTCATGGAGGTAGGAGTAATTCATATCTTTTCTATACGCTGTGTTCTCCCATTTCCACACAAGTTTCATTTTTAACTAATTTCAATAAAAGGAGGTGTAAACGGCTGGATCCAGGAGCTAAATGCACTTACAACACTGTTCAGGAGGGCCAGGATTATTTTGAGCCTGTCATAGGTGACCACCTCCCATTCGCACCTTCTCTGCAGAATTTCCTCTCCCATTTCCCCAACAATCTCTCCTTGTGATCTACCCCAACACCCATGCCCCCCAAATGACCTCTTTGTCCACGCTCTCCCCATTCCTCAATGCCAACCCCCTGCCCCCGTCTCTGTGCCCTCTAGTTCTTGATGCTCTCTTGAGTGGGAAGTTTCTCACTATTTATCCTGTTCGTGTCCCTCAGGATCTTGAATACCTCAATCAAGTCTCCTCTCTTCCTTTCTCCAAGGAAAACAATCCCAACCTCTCCAATCTATCCTCATAGCGACACTTATTTATCCCTGGATTCATTCTTGCGAATCTCCTCTGTGGTCTCTCCAGTGCTTTCACATTCTTCCTCAAATATGGCATCCAGAACTGGTCTCAGTATTCCAGATGAAGTCTTACTAGTGTCCTATAGAAGTTCAATAGGATTTCCTTACTCTAGTACTCTATGCCCCTATTAATATAACCTAAGGATGGGATTTTCCAGCACTTCCTGCCAGTGGGATTTTCAAGTCCCGTTGAAGGCAGATTTCCTAATGGTGCAGCTGTGAGCAACACAAATGGGCACTGACTTCGGTGAGACAGGAAGATCCCGCCGGCAGCCGATGGCGAGGCAACTCCGCCAATGGAAAACAGGTCATGGGGGGTGGGGGTGAGCGGTGGTGGTGGAGGGGAGTGGTGCAGTAAGTCCCGGCCTAAGATATTATATGCTTTATTAACTGCCCTCTCAACGTGCATTACTTTCTTCAATGACTTGTGTACATCTACACAGAGGTCCGTTTGTCCCTGTACCTCTTTCCGAGTTTCCCCCTTTATTTTATATTGTCTCTCCATGTACTTTCTGCCAAAATGAATCATCTCACACCCCTCTTCATTGCACGTCATTTGCCACTTGTCTGCTCAGTTCACCAACATGTCTACATCCTTTTGAAGTTCAATATTATCCTCATCACAGTTGACAACATTCTCAATCTTTGCTTTACCTGCAAATTTTGAAAGTGGCAGCATACTGGTCATGACTATAAGTGCTATTCGACTTCAGCACAGGATATTATTTTGTTCTGTCTGGGGGTGGGTTTGATCATGCAACTCATTTACACAAACCAACAATATGGCTTTCACATTACTGGCCTTTAACCACATTCCCCAAAATGATGTGGGAACTTGTGATTTTATACAACTGAGCATTCATACTTTTGTCCCGCCTGCTGTAACAATACAGCAGAAATATTTCGACAACACAAAAAAAAGACATCATTCTGCTTCCCATTTGATCTGGTGAGCTATCACAACTGTTTTTTGGAGTTTCTACCTGTTGCCAATGAGTTTGTGTAGTGAATGAAAGGTTATGGTTTTTAAACATGCATTAAAATTCTCCACTCTAAATTGCAATGTGTTTTAATAACAAACTTGTTTTGCAATATAATCAATTATTCCACGGCTATAAAAATATGAATGAAAGGACTAATTTGGATAGCCCCAAATACCATTTGTGATTATACTATGGTCGATCAAAGTGGTGTAGATGGTATGCAAACTCTGTGCTGCCTCCTCATTTCCAAGATTGCGATGTGTATCCCAGTGTTAAGCATGCTGCTGACTGGCTGCACATCAGTAGGAGGCCCACGTCTTAGCCAGGCTGGCGCCACTTAAACCAGCCTAAACAACTTACAGTCAGACTGCATCTCGTAAAGTTGTGGGTAATGTTTGGTTGCAGCAGGGGCGTAAACTGCTTGGGCAACGTTTGAAGGCCTTCAGCAGAGAAGGGAATGTGCCCATCATGTTTTTGAAGGCTGCACTGTAGTTGCAACTGCGGGAGGTGGACCAGAGTTGTGGTCTCATCTTCACTTTCCTGTCTGCCCTTCGTAATCCTTGACTGCCTAGTCTGACAAAAATCCATCAAACCCGGCCTTGAATAAATTTAAAGACCCAGCCTCCACTACCCAGAAGGAAAAAGCAGGTCCTAACCGGAATAACTGGCATGTGCCTGGGATCAACCGGAGCAACTAGGAACTAACAAAAAACCAATGGAAGTCCAACCAGAACACATTTCACACCGATTTTACAGCCGGTTTAACTAGTTATGTCTGGTTATGGTTTACTTGGAGCAGTTAACCTCGACTGGGGGCAGGTTAAATTCAAGCATGCCCCTTGATTTGATTTGTGTAAAACGATGTTGCTTCATTATTGGGCAGAAGCCTGCAGAGATATATTTCCTGTGGTTTAAAGCTGGGTTATGAAACTGCAGGCTGACAGGGGGAGGCAGGGAATGGCTTTCAAGTGTGACAATGAGCAGCTCATCACCCCAGGGTGACCTACAAATTCCATGTCGTATCATCTGGGATTGGGATTGCCGCTCAATTTTGCACAGAATTACAAGTAAGTATTTCAAATGGAACTTTGCCATGAAGGAAAAATCAATGTGCCGTTTTATCTTTCCATTCATAGAATTTACAGTGCAGAAGGAGGCCATTCGGCCCATCAAGCCTGCACCGGCTCTTGGAAAGAGCACCTTACCCAAGGTCAACACCGCCACCCTATCCCCATAACCCAGTAACCCCACCCAACACTAAGGGCAATTTTGGTCACCAAGGGCAATTTAGCATGGCCAATCCACCTAACCTGCACATCTTTGGACTGTGGGAGGAAACCGGAGCACCCGGAGGAAACCCACGCACACACGGGGAGGATGTGCAGACTCCGCACAGACAGTGACCCAAGCTAGAATCGAACCTGGGACCCTGGAGCTGTGAAGCAATTGTGCTATCCACAAGGCTACCGTGCTGCCCCATTGTTTTATTCATACAAAACATTACATAGCGACAGCATCATTGACAATTTGGAGTGAGAGTATGTTGAGATGTACTCAAAGAATAGGAGTTCCATGTGGCGCCTGAAGCCAGCTCTGGAGTGACCCACTGCTGAATTACAAACAACATCACTCTTCCATCTCTTTCCCTTAATAGTTTGTGCACAAAAGGCATGTGGTCTCTGGCATTACAAAACGTTAGTTTTAAAAAATGGGCGCGATTTAATAGCCTCGTTGTGCCTGGTGAGAATCCGTGTGAGCTGGTTCGATTGTGGGAGCGGTCTAAATCGAGAACCTCGCCAGGCGCCAAGCGGTTTGTGATCGTATCAGCTCGCTCCCATTAGCGGATTCCGGGACTCGCCTAGGCACAGCGAGAAAACAATAATCACCAATTAAGGCCATTCCCCATTCTATTAACAAGATGGTTGCCCAATCTAGCTTCCTCCTGGTATCGAACGGGTTCGCCAGCTAGCCTAACTGACTCCAAGACCTGCCTGCCCACCGCGTACCTGCTCCCATCCATCCGGCCCCTGGACTGGTTGTCACTACTCATGTGTCACACCCAGGCCCCACATCACACTGCAGCTAAACTCCCAGCAGACACATATTTCCCTCACGCACCCCCATCTGTAGGACCTGCCCATGCTTAATCCTCTAAGCATGAAGAGAATTGATGCTGACCTGACCTTCTCCACTGCACAACCAGATGCCACCTTGCTGTCGGGATAACACACGGCCCACTCAGTGAGGAGAACCACAGTAGACCCCACTGGGGAACAGGACAGGAGTCACACAGAGCCTATCGTTGACATGGATTGCTGCAGCCACTAGTACCCCTGTTGACAGGGATGGGTGGTGAGGATAGGAGCTTCCCACATCATTGGCTTGGTGCCACTCACAGTGGCACTGCCAAGGGGCAATGCACAGCATTGGCCCTCAACCCCCAGGGCTCCCAGGCACCTCCATGCCCCTGCCGTCGTCGCCATGACTGTTTTTCGCTTTTGAAAACCAATAGCAATTTGCTGCAACGTGATGGGAGGAAGAATCCACCATGGGCCGACGGTATGGTGTAAAGCTGTTTAACTATATTGCAATTTCTTAAAATCCATGGAAATCAGGTTCACGTCCTTTCTGGGCGTGAACCTGATCATGTCACCGGCGGAAGGCAGGGGAGATCTCAAACCGAGATCTCACTGCCGTAAATCCCATTATGGTCCCCTTGTGGGATTTAGCAGCCATAACGGGATTGCACTCGCGGGAATGGGCCATCTAAATTCTGCCCAGAGACTCAGAATGCTGCCATAATTGCTACAGATGGCAGTTATGTGGAACACAAACCTACTGTCCTCTCTCAGGATTACAGCAATCGTGCACCCAGCTTTGCCCTCTGCCAGTGCCCCTGTTGTTGCTAGTCATCTAGCCTGCCAGCCTGCTGTCAGCCATGCTGAAATGGTGCAGTCTGAAGTTGGGTCTTCCAGGCTCAGAGTTGATCAAGGTTATCCTGCAAGACCATCTGCAGTCACCCCTGATGAAAATCAACAGCTTTCCACCAGCTATATCACAGGTCAGGAAAAGGCACCAAGAAGACAAGCACTAGGGTGAGATATATTGGCGGCCGGATTCTCCGTTAATGAGACTAAGTGTTGATGCCGGAGCAGAATTCGTGGAGTTCTATGACAGCAAAACTGGCGCCACACCTGGACCGATTCAGCGACCACTGAGGGGCTAGGTGGAACATGTGGAAAATGTTCGATTCCAATGGAAAACAGTGTTGTATTCGCCGGGGTTGGAATTGACACCAGAGAGGCTGTGGTAATACCAGGTATTGCAGTACCTGAGAGGTGGATGACCATTGGCTAGACCTAGGAGTCTACCATTGGCTAACGTACATAGCTCCGCCCAGAGAGGCGGGGTATAAGAACCAATGCCGTCCCAGCAGCCTTCACTTTCTGTATCGAAGCTGCTGGGTACAGTCCTAGCTGATTAAAGCCTATTAGTTATGACTCACCTTGTCTCGAGAGTAAATGATTGTGCATCAATTTAATCAGCTATTACTTCTGAAAGGATGGATCTCCGCATCAAGCCGGAGTGCCTTCAGCTCAGCCCCCACGCAGACAACTCCGCTGCTATTTTCAAGCATTGGCTGGCGTGTTTTAAAGGCTACCTCGACACGGCCGCCGACACCCCCGCGGAAAGGCAGAAAATGCACCTGCTACGCTCGCGGGTCAGTCCTGTGATCTCCCCTCTGATCGAAGAGGCGGCGAACTATGCTGCAGCTATGGAGCTGCTAGAAGGACATTACATCTGTCCTCTGAACCAGGTCTACGCCCGTCACCTGCTGGCAACTAGAAGGCAGAGCCCAGAAGAAACACTGGAAGACTTCTATCGGGCACTACTAGTGCTGGGCCGAAGCTGTAGCTGCCCAGCAGTTACGGGGAACGAGCACATGGAACTTTTAATTCGGGATGCTTTCGTGGCAGGTATGACTTCCCCCGACATCCGCCAAAGGCTCCTTGAAATGGACACACTGGGCCTCATTGAGGCACGGGCCCTGGCAGGGTCCATGGACGTTGCGTACAAAAGCGCACTGGCCTTTGCTCCCGGACGCACGGCGCCCCCCGGGCTGCGTGGCACCCCGTCGCGGCAGCCCGCCAGACTTTCCTGCTAACCCCGCAGGCTTGCGCGGCAAGACGGCCCGCTATCACCACCGGCCAATGCTGCTTCTTCTGCGGCCAGGCGAATCATCCCCGCGTGCGCTGCCCGGCCCGAACCGCCACCTGCAAAGGGTGTGGCAAGAAAGGTCACTATGTCGCGGTCTGCCAGGCCCGCGCCGTGGCAGCGGTCTCCAGCGACTATCGGCAGCCTTTCTTTCAGGTCCCGGCCGTCCAAGGCCCACCGCCGCCCTTCTATCCCCAGGCAACGTGCGACCCACGGCCGCAGCCATTTTGCCCCCCGTCCACCACGCTGGATCGGTGGGCGCCGCCATTTTGTCCCTCGCCGCCGCCATCTTCGGCATCCCCGGACTCCATGTGCGAACCGTGGCTGACGCCATCTTGGATGGGGCCTCAAGCCCCCAGCACAGCTGACTACACGCTGCCCGACCAGTACTCCCCCTTGCTGCAGCTGGCCTCCGTTACCCTGGACCAGAGTCGGCCCCGGACGCTAGCGAAAGCTACCACAACGATCGCCATCAACGGCCAGGTAATGCCTCCAGTGTCGCACAGCTTCTACTATGGCCTGGGCCTCTTTTTCGACCGAGGAGTGGCGAATTTCGGAAGCATGGAGAGTGCGGGAGAAGAAAGCCACGGGTCTGCCCGCTTGGTTGAGGGTGGCCGCCAGAGCTACATCGGACGCATCACTCTCGACCTGGAAGGGGAGGGACTCGTCGATGGCGCGCATCATGGCTTTTGCGATGTCCGCTTTGATGCAGCAGAAGGCCTGGAGGGCCTCTGCGACAGGGGGAAGGTTGTGGACTGGATCAGGGATAGAGCCTTGTCGGCGTAATTAGGGACCCATTGTGCATAATAGCTAAAGAAGCCAAGGCAGCGCTTTAGGGCCTTGGGGCAGTGAGGGAGGGGGAACTCCATGAGGGGGCGCATGCATTCAAGGTCGGGGCGGTGACGTTGTGCCTGATCGACTCCGGGAGCACGGAAAGCTTTGTCCACCCCGACACGGTAAGGCGCTGTTCTCTTGTCACCCATCCCGTAAACCAACGGATCTCCCTGGCCTCCGGGTCACACGCAGTGGAGTTAAAGGGGTTCTGCCTAGCGAACCTCACTGTCCAAGGCATGGAATTCCGCAATTTCCACCTGTACGTTCTGCCGCACATCTGCGCAGCCACCCTTCTTGGGCTGGATTTCCAGTGCCACCTACAAAGCCTGACCTTTAAATCTGGTGGCCCTATACCCCCCACTCATTGTCTGCGGCCTCGCGAGCCTTAAGGTCGACCCGCCTTCCCTGTTTGCGAACCTCACCCTGGATTGCAAACCCGTCGTCACCAGGAGCAGACAGGTACAGTGCCCAGGACCGGACCTTCATCAGGTCCGAGGTCCAAAGGCTGCTGAAGGAAGGGGTCATCGAAGCAAGCAACAGCCCCTGGAGGGCTCAAGTAGTGGTGGTAAAGACCGGGGAGAAACATAGGATGGTCATCGGCTATAGCCAGACCATCAACAGGTTTACGCAACTGGACGCGTACCCTCTCCCCTGTGTAGCCGACCTGGTAAACAGGATTGCGCAATACAAGGTTTTCTCCACGGTGGATCTCAAGTCTGCCTACCACCAGCTACCCCTCCGTCATGGTGACCGCCAGTACACTGCCTTCGAAGCAGATGGGCGGCTCTATCACTTTTTAAGGGTTCCCTTCGGTGTCACGAACGGGGTCTCGGTCTTCCAACGTGAGATGGACCGAATGGTTGACCGGTACGGCTTACGCGCAACGTTCCCGTATCCTGATAACGTCACCATGACATGACCAGCAGAACCACGACACCAACCTCCGAAAATTTCTCCAGACCGCGAATCTCCTTAATCTGACCTACAATAAGGATAAATGCGTGTTTAGCACCGACCGTCTAGCCATCCTAGGCTACGTAGTGCGAAGCGGAGTTATAGGACCCGACCCTGAGCGCATGCGCCCCCTCATGGAGTTCCCCCTCCCTCACTGCCCAAAGGCCCTAAAGCGCTGCCTCGGCTTCTTTAGCTATTATGTACAATGGGTCCCTAATTACGCCGACACGGCTCGACCCCTGATCCAGTCCACAACCTTCCCCCGGTCGACGGAGGCCCTCCAGGCCTTCAGCCGCATCAAAGCGGATATCGCAAAAGCCACGATGCGCGCCATCGACGAGTCCCTCCCCTTCCAGGTCGAGAGCGCGCGTCCGACGTAGCTCTAGCGGCCACCCTCAGCCAAGCGGGCAGGCCTGTGGCTTTCTTCTCCCGCACTCTCCACGCTTCCGAAATTCGCCACTCCTCAGTCGAAAAAGGGGCCCAGGTCATAGTAGAAGCTGTGCGACACTGGAGGCATTACCTGGCTGGCAGGAGATTCACTCTCCTCACGGACCAACGGTCGGTGGCCTTCATGTTCGATAATGCGCAGCAGGGCAACATTAAGAACGACAAGATCTTGCGGTGGAGGATAGAACTCTCCACCTACAATTACGGGATCTTGTACCGTTCCGGGAAGCTGAACGAACCTCCTGATGCCCTGTCCCGCAGCACTTGTGCCACCGCGCAAGTGGACCGCACCCGAGCCCTCCACGAGGACCTCTGCCACCCGGGGGTCACTCGTTTCTTTCATTTCATTAAGACCCGCAACCTGCCCTACTCCATCGAGGAGGTCAGGACAGTCACCAGGGACTGCCGAAACTGCGCGGAGTGCAAACCGCACTTCTACCGGCCAGAGAGAGCGCATCTGATAAAGGCTTCCCATCCCTTTGAATGCCTCAGCATGGATTTCAAGGGCCCCCTCCCCTCCACCGACCGCAACACGTACTTCCTGAACGCGATTGACGAAAACTCCGATCTCCCAGTCTCCCGATGGCAAGAAGTCCTCCCAGTGGCCCTTCACTCCATCCGGTCGCTGCTCTGTACTACCACAAACCAGACACCTCACGAACGTCTCCTGGAATTGTTTTCCCCAGGAAGTCCTCCTTCAGAACCTTGCTCCCAACCTGGCTAGCGACACCCGGACCCGTCCTGCTGCGGAAACATGTGAGGGCGCACAAGTCGGACCCGTTGGTCGATAGGGTCCACCTGCTGCATGCCAACCCCCAGTACGCCTACGTAGCGTTCCCCGACGGCCACCAAGACACGGTCTCCCTTTGGGACCTGGCGCCCGCCGGAGCCCCACGCGCACCCGCACCATTGCCCCCAACCCCACCCTCCCCGCAGCAACTGACCGGAGGGTCAGTACTGCCGCCGCCCCTACCCAGTGCCGAACAGGCACCGACGCCCCCTACAGGCGCCCCTCCCCTCTGCCCACTTTTCGCCCCAACAGCGCCGCCTAGGGGTGACGACGACCTTCTGGGAGGAAGACACCACGTTCCCGGAGACGCAACCGCCGGGGCCCCCACCAGGATCATCGCCAAAGCCCAGACGCTCCAGAAGGATGTTCAGGCCACCCGATCGTCTATTGCTGCACCATAAACACTTCTTCTGTTACCCTCGACATCACGGAACCTCCATACCTGGTCCTACCATGCAAAAGGCGACAGTAACGCGGGCCATCACTCCGCTGGGTTCTTTTTAACAGGGGGTGAATGTAGTAATACCAGGTATTGCAGTACCTGAGAGGTGGATGACCATTGGCTAGACCTAGGAGTCTACCATTGGCTAACGTACATAGTTCCGCCCTGAGAGGCGGGGTATAGGAACCAATGCCGTCCCAGCAGCCTTCACTTTCTGTATCAAAGCTGCTGGGCACAGTTCTACCTGATTAAAACCTATTAGTTATGACTCACCTTGTCTCGCGAGTAATTGATTGTGCATCAGAGGCTGACTAGCTGCCCCCGCATATAAGCACTCCACACCCCACACACACTCATCCCAACCAACAGGGTGGCACTGGTTGCACTGGAGTGCAGCCATCCCGTTGATGGGTCGGCTGGGTCCAGAGGGTACCTAGGAGGGGTGGCCTGGAGGAGGGGGCAACCATACGACCTGCAGCGCTAGGTCCACTGTGGGCAGTCAGCTGCGTGCGCAGCTGCATGGCTGCCTGGCAGGCTGCTGCAATAGTGTTCCTTGCCCATCTATCCCAGTGTTCTTCAAACTTTTTTTCCGGGGACCAATTTTTACCAACCGGCCAACCTTCGGGACCCAACCCGGCCGACCTTCGGGACCCAACCCGGCCAATCTTTGTGACACACGCCGGCCGACCTTCACGACCCACGCCGGCTGACCTTTGCGAACCACGCCGGCCGACTTGAGCGACCCACCATTTTCTCTTACCTTGTTTGCTGCTGATAAAAATGGAGGAAATGGTTTTGAGTCCCTTTGGCCCTCGTACACGCTCCTCCAATGGAACCAGTTGGATGAAGGTGAAGCCTTCCGGTGTTGGAAAGTATGGAGTCTCCATCTGTCCAAAGTTCTGAATTTTTTTCCGTAAAATGTTATTAAATAAAATCCCCCCGAGCTTGTAAAAAAAAAATTTAAATGAAAAAAAAATTAAATGAATAAAATGAAAAAAACCACACCCGAACTTGTAAAAAAAAAATGAATAAAATAAATGAAAAAAATAAAAATTAAATGAATAAAATAAATGAATAAAATTAATTAAAAAAACCCAAGCTTGTAAAACAAAAAGCTGCGCCCGTTTAAAAAAATAGCAGCCGCACGGCATAGTTTTGCGTATGCGCGCCGATGATCGTGCGGAATGCGGACGAATTTTTTTTACATGTTCGCGGCCATTTTAAAGGCCGCTTGCAGCCAGCATTATTCAAAGCCTGCTGCTGCGCGAGGATTTGCGCATACGGGAATGCCGCGAAGGACGGCTCCGCGACCCTCCCGACATCCGCCCGCGACCCACCCGCGGGTCGTGCCCCCGACTTTGAAGAACACTGGTCTATCCAACCCAAAGCCCAGCTCCTGGCTGCCCCCCGCTACTCCCTCCCGCCCTGACAGAAGCATGTCCCCCATGTCGATGTTGGACACATTCCGTACCCCCTCGCTCCCCCTCAGCAGCCACGGCACCAGTTTCACGATTTTTGAAAACACAAGTGTTCTGCGCCGCGAATTCCCTCCGTTGAGGCGGAGAATCGTGGAGGTCGTGGGGAATACTGGGTCAGTTTTGCTAATGACATGCAAATGATGTTTACTGTACATGTGGAGTGGAACATTGACGCCGCTGTTGAGGCACCAGAGATTTGCGATTTGGTGTGAACCAGGCAGCCTTCACAATTTTGCCGTCAAAACCAATCTCCGCCCAATCGTCTTTCCCGATTTCGCCGTCGGCCGATGGAGAATCCCGCCCCAGATGTTTGTTGGATGCGGTTGCCATGGAATAGTTGTTTTTTGCTGTCTTTTATTTGAACATTATAGCCAAGCTGATGCTATGCTAGTTGGTCACTGAAGCATGCTAAGTTCTGGAAGTGTTGAGTAATTGAGATATGTGATTTCATTTAAGGATATCAGTGTCTAATGATGCGCTCACAGACAACCTGCTTGGAAGACAGATAGGCTAGTTGCCTCCCTTCTTCCTATTCTTTCTCCTCCTCTTCTTCATCCTCCTCGTCCTGAGGTGCTGAACCCATAAGGTCTGCATCCAATTTGTAGATGCAACAGACAACCACTAATCTAGACACACATTCCGATGAGTACTGGTGGCCTCGTTTCAGAAGTCCAGATGATAGAATCATTGGATCGAATCATGCCAATATTTGCCAGAGTGTTAGTTCCAAACTGAAAACCGATGTGTAGCTCACCAGGTACACAGCCGGGTTTTCTCTCCAGATGTACTGGCGCTCTGTGCAAAGAGAATCTGGGAGCATGGTTTGCACCGTCAGTCTGGCAGGGTGGGGCCTGATAGACCGGTAAGGTGGCGCCTCAGAGATCGGAGAATGTAAGATTCAGGCAGGCACAGAGCCTGAATGTATATTTGTGAGCAAAGAATCCAGACAGCATCAAAACCCCCAACCGATTAGCATTTTAATGGCCCATCTCCGTCAGACAAAGGATTGATACTCAGGTAACCGATACAAGTCCAGACATTTCGGCGTCACTCCCTTTACTCAGGAAGCATAAACAATAGGGTCAACGACCGCTTAGAACACGCCCAGCCATCAAGCCACCCGCCCTTTATTGGCTCAGATCGAAGGCAGTGATCGAGAACTGCCCAATTAATTGGGTCCAAACCTAAGGACTGCCCAAAAGAGCGCGAAACCCCCCCAAGGATAAAGAGAGATGCTGCCATGTACAATAAGACAATTTGAAGAATTATACATACAATCTGCATGATCCCACAAAAGGAATATTTAATGGCCAATGACTATGGTTTAAAGCCTTCTCCCTACTATTGCCGGCATCGTGACAAATGCAGGATTTTAGATATATTGGATTATAAACATTTGTTAACTTAAGGGTTGACAGCCTGGGTTAGAGTGTGTTAGACTGCAGTAGTCATGTTTTTAAAAAGACTCTTGTTTTGCAAGACCAGAAAGCTTTTTGAAGCCAGAGGTGAAATTAGCCAGAGTAATGTGTTTTCAGCCTGGACAAATGCAATGTTGCTTGACTAGGGGGAGTCCCTGGGAAGTTAATGTGTTTTCAGCCTGGGGAGTTCATTTGTTTTCAGCTTGGGGAGGTGATGCCATTTCTGGGTGGGGCCAAGGTATTCAGACATTTTGAGAAAGCCTTTTGAGTTGAGTTCTCATCTGGCTACCTTTTTAGACCACAAGTAAAGTATTTTGCTCCCAGTAGGAAAGTTGAAAAGAGTAATAGTATTTTAAGCAGTACAGAATTGTCGGAGGAAAATGGGGAAGCTGAAACAACCAGTTGAAACAGCTTTTTGAAGATTTCCAGCCAGAGTCTGCAGGGGTTCTAACCAAAGTCAAATCTGTTCTGGAGAGCTAGTATTAATCTGTGCCATTGGAATGTAGGATGGTTTGAGAGCTGCATGTTTTTGTGTCTTGTTTAATTGGGAATAGAGTAGTATTGTTTAGGGGGTAATTGTAAGCTATTTTCGGGTGTGTTGTTAAAGAGTTTAATATTGTATTAATAATAAAGTTTTGGTTCAGAATACCAAATCCCTATTTCTTTGCGCAATCACTCTTGGAGCAAAGTATTCTTTCCATTCAGTCTTACAAAATATTATAAAATATTGGGGTTTCGGTCCAGTATCCTAGCCACTGGGGTCTGGTCTGGGATTGGAATAGACATATACATGGAACACTGAATAAAATTAAGAACATTTATTTGCAAAATGTAATTAGAACAACTATATTTCCATTTGGTCCTTCAGCACACCCTAAATGTACCTCTCAGTCTTTATGTGTAGGCGGCAAATTATTTGATTTAATTGTTTAGTTTGAGTGACTGCAAGAAAAAAATGAATCAATTGATTTGTGTTGTTTGTTGCACTCAGAACGCTCTCTCGCAATCGTCTATGTGTCTTTTTGAATGTTTTTCCAAGGATTTACTTGCATGCACAATCTTTCCCCCTTTCCCCTCCAGAAAATGCTAATCGGGAACTGTGGGTGGGAGGGAGGGGGGGGAACATATACTCTTAAACTCTTCCATTAAACTCTGCACTGCCTGTGCGGAGTCTGCACGTTTTCCCCATGTCTGTGTGGGTTTCCTCCGGGTGCCCCAGTTTCCTCCCACAAGTCCAGAAAGACGTCCTGTTAGGTGAATTAAACATTCTGAATTCTCCTTCTGTGAACCCGAACAGGCGCCAGAATGTGGCGACTAGGGACTTTCCACAGTAACTTCATTGCAGTGTTAATGTCAGCCTACTTGTGACAATAAAGATTATTATTATTAAATTAATTAAATCCTTTTAAACAAACAAGAATAGAGATTAGTGGATTCCTTTCAAAAGAAATATTACTGTCCAATAGAATACCTGATGTATAGCCTGTCTGAGCATTATTTTCAAGAGAGTTGTATTACATCCATTATGATTTAATACAAGAAAAGATTGAAGTCATTAACCTGTGATGATTTGCCAATTCATTAGATTATTACTGGATAAATGGTCGAATACCACTTTGTTGTCCCTGATGATGCATTCTAAACCTGTTCCTCTGAAGGTGAAGTAGTCCTTGCTGATATCTGCCCAGCACATGCTGCGAGGTGCAAAGCTTACTATATGACAGAAAGGACAAGTTTTCTTGAAAGCCACAATGTACAGTAGCAAACAAATGTGAAAAAGAAAGCATGTTGACAAATATCCAGTATAGAAAATGAGTGCATTTTAGAACCAGAGCAGCCAAAATTTGCTGGTTGTTCCTGCCAGCAGGGTCTTCTGATCCAGCCACCAGCTAATGGCCAGTTGCCTCCGCAAAACGGGAAAGTCCACTTGGGCCTCCATGTCTATGCCAGTCTATTCTAGAACTCTACAAAACTAATTTTGTTGACCATACCCTGCCCCCCACCCCCCCCCCCCCCCCAACTCTACCTTGATCTTATACTTTCCACTGTTTTAAATGTTATATTTTCTTTCAAAGATGCAGCGGCCTCTGCCTCAACCATTCCCTGCCACAAATTGACATGTCCTCACCACTGCTACCCAACAGAGGGAATAGCCCTTCCCTATTCACCTTATTAGAACCCATCCTAATTCTATAAATCCCCATTATATTTCTTCTTTGCCCTTTTAGTTCCTGTAGAAATAGTCCCGGCATCAAAAGTTTCCCTCATAAGTATAGATTCACATTCCTGGCAGCATCTTGGTGAATCTGTGCTACATGCCCTCTGAGGCTTTAATGCCAAAACGGCACCCAGGACTCCATTTATGGCTTAACTAATGATTTATACAGCGTTTGCATCCTATATTCCTACTTATAATCCCAAAAATGCTGTTATCCACCTACACTTATACATTTAAGGAATTAGTGTATTTGTCCTCTGAAGTTAGTATCCATCCACTCCCTTCAACACTTACATATTGAGTGCACTCTCCCCTTGTACTATTTACACCACAAGACATTTAATTGTATCTGGCATTCTGCTAACTAGCCTATGTTTTCCTGAAGCCCTTTACAATCTTCCTCACCAAGGCCAAACTTTCTTCTTTTGTACTATCAAAGTATTGTGAAATTATGTTCTCGATACAGAATCAAAATCAATTATAAATAAATATTCTTATAATATCTACATATATCAAGAGCAAAGGTAGAGCCAGTATTGACCTCTAAAGTACACAACCTTCAACCCTTCCCCAATCCAAGCAACACCCATTTGTGCTTACTCACTCAACCAGCCTTGTGACCATGCTGCTATACTTATTCCGATACTGCACATATTGATTTTTCTAATAAGCCTCTTGCGTATTATATTATGAAACACATTCTGAAATACAAAGAAGTCAACTGCATTCCGTTCTTTTAACTGGTCACTTATTCAAAAACTCAATTAATTGTGTTAAATGCAAGTTACCTTGAATTAATCCCTGCTGCCTCTCCTTGATAAACCTATGCTCATTAATTTTATCTTGCACATATGTCATAGAGTTTGGTCAAACTGCTGTTACACTAACTTATCTATAGTTGCCCGGGGCGGGATTCTCCCTTCTGACGGGAGAGTGCTGATGCCGTCGTTAAAACAGGAGAGTTTAACGACGGGGTCATCGGGCCGCTAAGTGTAGTGATCGTCTGCCCTACAGGAGGCTGGCACGGCACTGGAGCGACTCACGCCGCTCCAGCTGGCGATGCCGGCATCAAACATGCGCCACGGGTCTGCGCATGCGCGCTGCGGCCGACGGGAATGCGTGCATGCGCACTGCGACCGGCGTGATCACACGCATGCGCGGTAGCTTCCTTCTCCGCGCCGGCCCCAATGCAACACAGTGCAGGGCTATAGGGGCCGGCGCGAAGTAAAAGAGGCCCCCGTCAGGAGAGGCCGGCCTGCCAATCGGTAGGCCCCGATCGAGGGCCAGGCCACGGCGGAGGGCCCCAACCCCCCGCTTCCCCCCCCCCACCAGGCCGCCCCGACAGGATGGATGCCGAGGTCCCGCCGGATAAGACCACTTGGCCCATCCCGGGCGGAGACTCGCCGGGGGGGGGCAACGTAGAGCGGCCCCCGAACCAGCAGCGCGCCGACCGCGCCAGTGCCAATGGCGCTGATTCTCCGGTCACCGGCGTCGGGGCGACGTCGCACGAATTGCGCCCGGCCCGGCGATTCTCTGAACCGGCGCGGACTCAGAGAATCCGCCCCCAATTTATCCTTCTCGAATAAAAATGTCACATTGGCTATTCTGCAGCCCAATAGCATAATCTGAATATTTAAGCAGGGTTGATTGAAAGATTATGGGTGGAGCCTCAATTTCCTCCATTCAAACATTTTTCAACAGTCTTACGTGAAATCCTTCAAGGGCAGATGGTTTATTCACAGTTATTCTTACTTTTTTCAGAATGTGATGATTGGTTACTGTGTTACTGTACCCTTATCATCATGTAAGGTGATGTCCCCTTTAAGACCGGGCTTGGAATGCTGGGGGACCCCGCCTCCTGCTCTGCCCACCAGGGAGTCGTATATAAGGGGCTACTATAAGTCGTACTGTAGGCGGCACCCAGTAAGCACCCGTCTCGGCATCAGGCTAGTTTTCAGCTTATTAAAGCCTTCTTTACGGTTCTACTCTCTTGCGTCGTTATTGAGGGTACTACAATTTAATAAGCTGAACTACGTTAGGATGGACGCAGGTCTAAAGCCAGAGAAGCTCAATCTGGAAGCACGGACACCGGAGGCAAAATAAATTTTTAAGTACTGGCTCCGCTGCTTCGAGGCCTACCTGGACTCCTCGGAGACTCCCGTCTTGGGCCACGCAAGCTGCGTCTATCCCCGCCCGGGTGAGTCACAGAATCTCCGCCACAATCGAGAAGGCGACTACTTACGACGAGGCGGTCAAGATCCTACGCAAGCGGTTCGTCAAACCCATAAATGAGGTACATGCCCGGCATCTGCTCTCTACCTGCCAGCAGCGCTCAGGGGAAACGCTAGACAAATTCATGGAAAAGCTCACCGCGCTCGCCAGGAACTGCAATCATCAGGAAGTGACGGGGGAAGTCCATTTGGGCTGTTTAGCACAGGGCTAAATTGCTGGCTTTGAAAGCGGACCAAGGCAGGCCAGCAGCACGGTTCAATTCCCGTATCAGCCTCCCCGAACAGGCGCCGGAATGTGGCGACTAGGGGCTTTTCACAGTAATTTCATTTAAAGCCTACTTGTGACAATAAGCGATTTTCATTTCATTTCATTTCATTCATTTTCATATGAACCTGCACTTCCGAGACGCTTTCGTGTCCGGCATCCGTTCGACCTATATCCGGCAGCGACTCCTCAAAAATGGAGCAAAAGACCTCCAGGACATGGTAACGCTCGCCACCTCGCTGGAAGTGGCCCGCCACAATCTAGGTACGTACCCCGTGGACCCTGTGAGCCCCCCTTGGACATCCCCAGACTCGGCCACGCTACGGGCCTGCGCTGCGATCCGCCCAGACCGGGGCACACCGTGCTATTTGTGTGGGCAGGGCCAGCACCCACGTCCACGCTGTCCAACCCACTCCACCATCTGCAGCGACTGCGGGAAGAAGAGGCATTTCGCGAGGGTCTGCCTGGCCAGGCCTAAGGCCCAGGATCAAAAAGATCATCAGGCCCGAAAATTAGGCTCACAGGCCCGCAGGCCTCGCAATGCAGCTGCGCACTGACCGGACACGCCCCCTTCTGATGCATCATCTGCCTCGTGCGAATCATGGGGTCGGACACCTTGGCGGCAGCCATCTTCTCGACCCGACACGTGCGACCGACGGCGGCGGCCATTTTGTGAATCCAACTCGGCTGAGGACTCGGACTACCCGCAACTGGGAGTGATCACGCTCGACCAAACGCGGCCAAAGCACCTGCAGAATTCCATGATGCAGGTCCAGGTCAATGGGCACGACACTCCCTGCCTCTTCGGCTCCGGGAGCACGGAGAGCTTTATCCACGCAGAAGCAGTAAGGCGCTGCTCCTTGCGCACCCATCCCATGACCCAAACCATAGCCCTCGCCTCCGGGTCCCACTCGGTCCAAATCAAGGGGTATTGTATTGCAGACCTCTCGATCCAGGGCGCCGAATATGCTTGTTTCAAATTTTATATCATCCCTCACCTCTGTGCCCCCCTGCTGCTCGGGCTGGATTTCCAATGCAGCCACCGAAGCCTGACACTGAAGTTCGGCGGACCCTTGCCCCCCCCTCACGGTATGCAGTCTTGTGACACTGAAAGTCGCACCCCCCTCTCTATTCGCAAACCTCACTCCCGACTGTAAGCCCGTCGATACCAGGAGCCGGCGGTACAGTGCGCATGACATGACTTTTATCAAGCGTTTACTGGGAGAGGGGGTCATCGAGGCTAGCAACAGCTCCTGGAGAGCACAAGTGGTGGTAGTACGGTCCGGGGAAAAGAAACCGATGGTCGTGGACTATAGCCAGACCATAAACTGCTTCACGCAGCTCGATGCGTACCCCGTTCCTTGCATAGCAGAAATGGTCAATCGGATCGCTCAATACCGGGTATTTTCCACTGTCGATCTCAAATCTGCCTACCACCAGCTCCCTATCCGACCGAAAGACCGCCCCTATACTGCTTTCGAAGCAGCCGGCCGGCTCTTCCACTTCCTCAGGGTCCCCTTCAGCGTCACAAATGGGGTCTCCGTCTTCCAGAGGGCGATGGACCAAATGGTGGACCAGTACGGCCTGCGGGCTACATACCCGTACATGGACAATGTCACCATCTGCGGCCATGATCAGCAGGACCATGACGCAAACCTTGAAAAGTTCCTCCAGACCGCCCGAGCCCTCAACCTGACCTATAACAAGGAAAAATGCGTTTCCCACACAACCCGACTAGCCATCCTCGGCTACGTCGTGGAAAACGGGGTCCTAGGTCCCGACCCCGACCGCATGCGCCCCTTAAGGAACTTCCTCACCCCCGTAGCCTCAAGGCCCTCAAACGATGCTTGGGGCTTTTCTCCTATTACGCCCAGTGGATCCCCAAATATGCGGACAAAGCCCACCCACTCATAAGACCACGGCATTTCCTCTGACGGCTGAGGCCCGGTCGACCTTCAGCCTATCAAGGCCGACATCATCAAGGCCGCTATGCACGCGGTGGATGAAACCATCCCTTTCCAGGTAGAGAGCGATGCGTCAGACATTGCCCTGGCTGCTACCCTCAACCAGGCAGGCAGGCCAGTAGCTTTCTTCTCCCGGACCCTCACCGCCTCCGAGATTCGGCACTCTGCAGTCGAAAAGGAGGCACAAGCCATTGTGGAGGCCGTGCGGCACTGGAGACAGTACATAGCCGGTAGGAGGTTCACCCTCGTTACAGACCAACTGTCGGTAGCCTTTGATTTGTTATGTTCTAGGTGTAACATAAGCGGCTTCCTTGTGGTGCATTTGACAAAGGAAGGTTCAGACGTGGCGATAACATCAACACGTTTATTAAACTATTTACACTTCTATTACTCGGGTTCGGCACTACCGCTAATCCTACTATAGCTACCCAGACTGACTAACCAGCTGCTACAATCCACGTGGTAGGTGTAATATTGAATCAACCCTGTGTCTGTACTCACTGACTGTCTCCACTGGAAAGAGGCAGATCCTGTGTGTGGTGTCCTTTATATATGGGTCGGTGTAATGCCCCCCTGTGGTCGTATCACCTCCGTGTGTATCATGAATGTCCATTGGTCGTATCCTATCTACTTGATCTATTGGTTGAGTGTGTGTGTGTGATGTTTCTGGTGCTCCCTCTAGTGTCTAGCTAGCCTACATGCATTTACATTGATGCATATCACCACAGCCTTCATGTTTAATAACGCACAACGGGGCAAAATTAAAAATGATAAAATCTTGAGGTGGAGGATCAAACTCTCCACCTACATGTATGATATCAAGTATCGTCCAGGGGAGCTCAACGAGCCCCCAGATGACCTGTCCCGCGGCACGTGCGCCAACGCGCAGGCGGATCACCTGCGGGCCATCCACAATGACCTCTGTCACCCGGGGGTTACCCGGCTCGCCCACTTTATCAAGTCCCGCAACCTACCTTACTCTACCAAGGAGGTCAAGGCCAAGACCAGGGCTTGCCAGATCTGTGCGGAGTGCAAACCGCACTTCTACCAGCAAGACAAGGCTCGCCTTGTAAAGGCCTCAGGGCTCTTTGAGTGACTAAGCGTGAACTTCAAAGGTCCCCTCCCATCCACCAAAGGCAATACCTATTTCCTAACCATCATCGACGAGTTCTCCCGCTTCCCATTCGCCATCCCCTGTCCCAACATGACCTCAGCCACCGTGATTAAGGCACTGCACAGCATCTTCACCCTGTTCGGTTTCCCCGCTTATATCCACAGCGACCGGGGTACATCGTTCATGAGCGATGAACTGCGTCAGTATCTGCTCAGCAAGGGCATCGCCACTAGCAGAACGACCAGTTATAACCCGTGGGGAAACGGGGAGGTGGAGAGAGAAAAAACACGACAGTGTGGAAGGCTGTCTTCCTGGCCCTACGGTCGAGATGTCTCCCAACCACCCGCTGGCAGGAGGTCCTACCCGATGCCCTACACTCCATTAGGTCGCTCCTCTGCACGGCCACGAATGAGACCCCTCACAACCGCGCGTTTGTCTTCCCCAGGAAGTCCACCTCCGGGGTCTCGCTTCCACCTTGGCTGATGACTCCGGGACCTGTTCTTCTCCGGAGGCACGCGAGGAGCCATAAAACGTACCCCCTGGTCGAGAGGGTCCGAATACTACATGCGAACCCCCAATACGCCTATGTCGAGCACCCTGACGGCAGGCATGACATGGTTTCCCTGCAGGACCTGGCACCCACTGAGCCCCCCCCCCCACCCAACCCCCCCACCCCCCCGACCGCGCGCGCCCCCTAGCGCCCCCCCCCTCCACACTCCCCGCCGGCGCCGGCACCGCTACCCCGAGCCCCAGCTATCCCCCCTGCGCCCCAAACCCATACCCCAACTCCAGCTCTGCCCACCAGGGAGTCGTATATAAGGGGCCGCTCTGTAGGCGGCACCCAGGAAGCACCCGTCTCGGCATCAGGCTAGTTCTCAGCTTATTGAAGACTTCTTTACCGTTCTACTCTCGTGTCGTTATTGAGGGTACCGCACAGAACCAATTCTTTTTTCTCGTCACCGTTAATGATTGACTCTCTGCTATGCTTCTACTTAAATTATCATTTTATAAGAACTGATGCTAGCTATTTATTCAATATCTACAATGTGATACCACATGTGTCACCCGTGCTTTTGTTAAATAAATAGTTATTATAACTGCGCTTCACAGACCATTCAAATCTGGAGGGAGAGGTTGCATTGTAAGAAGCACTGTAATGTTCAAAATATCATGTGGCTGAGCTACTTATTTTTTAACCTGAATGACTCATATCTGTTTACAGGTAACATTTTGAATAGTAAATTACCAATATAGCCCAGAGCTTTGAGGCACAATTTGTATCTGTCAGATTTGTGCAAGTTTGAGTGTGATGAAGTCCAAAGCCCACGTTCATAGAATATCATAGAATTTACAGTGCAGAAGGAGGCCATTCGGGCCATCAAATCTGCACTTGCCCCTGGAAACAGCACCCTACTTAAGCCCACGCATTCACCTTCACCCTATCCCCGTAACCCAATAACCCCACCTAATGTTTTGGGCACTAAGGGGCAATTTAGAATGGCCAATCCACCTGCACGTCTTTGGACTGTGGGAGGAAGCCAGAGCACCCGGAGGAAACCCACGCAGACACGGGGAGAAAAGGGCAAACTCCACAGCCACCCGAGGCTAGAATTGAACCCAGCGCAGTGGAGAACATGCCCCTGTCCACATCAATGGGAATGAAGCAGAAAGGGCCGAGAGCTTCAAGTTTTTAGGTGTCCAGATCACCAACAACCTGTCCTTGTCCCCCCATGCTGACACTATAGTTAAGAAAGCCAACCAACGACTCTACTTTCTCAGAAGACTAAGGAAATTTGGCATGTCACCTACGACTCTCACCAATCTCTACAGATGCACCATAGGAAGCATTCTTTCTGATTGTATCACAGCTTGATATGGATCCTGCTCTGCCCAAGACCGCAGGAAACTACAAAAGGTTGTGAATGTAGCCCAATCCATCATGCAAACCAGCCTCCCATCCATTGACTCAGTCTACAATTCCCGCTGCCTCGGAAAGGCAGCCAGCATAATTAAGGACCCCACGCACCTCGGACATACTCTCTTCCACTCTCTTCCGTCAGGAAAAGATACCAAAGTTTGAGGTCACATACCAACCGACTCAAGAACAGCTTCTTTTCTACTGTCATCAGACTTTTGAATGGACCTACCTCGTATTAAGTTGATCTTTTCTCTACACCTTGTTATAACTGGAACATTATATTCTGCAGTCTCTCCTTCCTTCCCTATGTACGGTATGCATTGTTTGTACAGCATGCAAGAAACAATACTTTTCACTGTATACTAATACATGTGACAATAAATCAAATCAAACGGAGCTGTGAAGCAGCAGTGCCAACCACTGTGCCACCGTGCCACTTACTGTCCTCACCCAACCCAAGAAGGAAAATCGTCTGGAAGCTGACTCACTCTGTTCAAGGCCCCGCCCCACAGCCATAATGTGTCATGAGAGGGATAAATTGGTGGCCAGTGGGACAACCACCTCCCACTGGGGGGAATCTAAGCCCTGCCCTCAGGAGCTGCCAGCCAATCTGATTGTCTGGCAGTTCCAACAGACCCGGCCATGAACGGAACTCAGCAGTGGCCACTGCCGAGACTGCAACCAATCCCAAGAGAAGAAGGCTCAATGGATCTCCAAGTGAGGTAAGGCTGGATATTTGGGAAAGGAGGGTTAGGTCAGCTGAGGGAGGGTGGAGATACTGAGTTTGGGAGAGCAGGTCAGCAGGAAGGAAGGTGAGGTACTACCTAAGGGGAGCTGCCCCCAATGCACAATGGACACCCCTCCAAGTACCTGCCTTCCTTCGCATCCATTGAAAAACTGTGGGAAGAGTCCCCATGAGCCCACAGGGTTAAACCTGCAGGCCGCTCCTGCCACCCATTATAACAGAGATAAGGCCCATAATTGGCCATTAATTGCCCATTTAAGGTCTTCAATTGGGCCAAAGATAGGTGACCTAGGTAAGTATTCATTTGAAATAATTTGTGGCTGTTGAAATGTTTTTATTAACATCAAAAGCTTTAATGTTATAGCCGTCCCTGAAGTAGAAAATAGACAGCGAACTCAATTTTTGTTTAAAGTTTTGCACGAAGCACCTCAGTGTTCCTGTCTCCAGTGACTACTTCAATATTTCCTTAAATGTTTTGTGCTGAATAGTGGCTGTTTCAATAAATGTTCATATTTCACTGTCAATCTTGCTTGTTCCTTTGTAGGCTTTTACGGGAGGCAGAGGAGACATCTTGGCAGTCTTATCACTATCCAACAATATGAGCCATCGGCTACTCTCCAACTGCCCTGTCCACTGCAGCTGGGGCTCCCTTAGGTAGCCAACGAACCATGGCCCCAGAAGTACCTGGGCTAGGACAATCCATGTCGTTCATTCCTACTGATATTTTGTCTGCCGGTTAACAGTAATTCCTTCCAACAGGACAAACGTGTGCAATGCGCAACAGAAGACCACAATCCTCGTCACTTTGACAGATGAGTACTGCAAAGAGGCCCTCCATCTCGAGGCACCGGAAGTGTGATTTTAGTGTACTGATTGTCCTGCTTGGATTGTGTACATGAGTGCACAGTTGTATCTTCCCTATGGTTCGTTATTATCACAGAACTTACAGTGCAGAAGGAGGCCATTCGGCCCATCGAGTCTGCACCGGCTCTTGGAAAGAGCACCCTACCCAAGATCCACACCTCCACCCTATCCCCATAACCCAGTAACCCCACCCAACACTAAGGGCAATTTTGGACACTAAGGGCAATTTATCATGGCCAATCCACCTAACCTGCACATCTTTGGACTGTGGGAGGAAACCGGAGCACCCGGAGGAAACCCACGCACACACGGGGAGGATGTGCAGACTTCGCACAGACAGTGACCCAAGCCGGAATCAAACCTGGGACCCTGGAGCTGTGAAGCAATTGTGCTATCCACAATGCTACCGTGCTGCCCTTGATCTTACCTGAGCAGGTAGGCCTTGACACAAATATCCATCCAGGTCCTTAAGGCATGTGTAATTCGAATGCCAAAGGATGGAAGGTGTGATGAGTATCCAATGATCTTCATTGACACTTGTGATGCATAGTTGGGCCCGGAGAGGATCCTTGCATTTAATGAATTCCTGTAGATGGTGGATTACTGGGTATGTTCAATGGGATACGGGTTCCATTGACAACCTCCTGCATTTTGGAGAAACCAGTGATCCTGTGGAATACGATAGACCCTCTCCTTTTTCTTTACTAGATACCTGTTAAAGTTGAACTCAGAAGCCCTATGGAATATGCTATCCATGGTCCAGTGAATGCAGGCCCTTGCCCATTCTGGCTACATTCCATCTGCCACCGGTGCCTGACTGAAGTGACCCACATGCTTAAAATTTGCGTGCCACTTCTTGGACACTGGCAAGGGAGTTTAGGACTTAGATATGGCTGAAGGTTTCCTTTAACATGTCTAGTTGATTGACTCTTTGTTAACTGTTATGAACACTAATACACAACTCTGACATTTTGGATGAAATGTTAAACCAAGGCCTAGATGTAAAAAAAATTGTATTCCTTTGCACCTGACTCCTTTCAATCCAACTCTCTCTCTCTTCTTCTATTCTCTTAAGCAATCTCTCAAAATCAAAGATAACTTGCTTCCAGTCTGGTCCTATGGCTTCCGACACATGAGCAGCCACCTGCTCGGCAGGTGGTGCTTGAAGGGTTCTTAGATGAGTTCTTTGCACTCTCTTCGACACCTTGACTTCGTATCTGTGTGTTCCCAATAAAGTCTCTCGATGTGTTAGATGCCTTCCCAAATGAACATTCTCCATTTTAGTTGGTCACAAGTCAGTGCCTCCCATGAGTCAGCTGGTATGTTCGACCTCTTCAGGGATGCTTTGAGAATGACCCCAAAACGTTTCCACTGTCTTCCTGGAGGAGGCCTGCTGCAACTAAATTGTGAGTAGAGCAGTTGCTTCTGGAGTCTGGCGTCAGGCATGTGAATGGCACGCCCTGCCTAGCAGAGCTGATTTTGAGTTAGTGCCTGACATTAGGCATGTTGGCTTGGGAGAGGACTCTGCCATTGGACTATGGAGGTATTGATGATGGTACATCTCCAGTGCTCTGAGGTGCTTACTGTAAGTTGTCTAAGGGGTGAATTCTTTGCCTCTCCAGCCATGTGTTTCTCGACAGCACGCCGTCGTTGTCAGCGGGATTCTCCCTGCCCGCTTCTGGACAATGGGATTTCCCATTGAAGGCACCCCACACTACTGGGAAACCCGCAGGCGGGGGTGCGCTGCCAGCGGAACGGAAAATCCCGCCGGCGGAGAATTCACCCCCAAATCTCTGAAGCATACAGGAACTAACATTGATTTCTTGACCAACATTACCAAAAACGGATTACCTGATCATCTGTCTTGTTGTGTGTGGAATCTTATTGCGCACAAATTGGCTGCCAGCTTTCTCTACATCACCACTGTGGTGGTGTGGCCCCTTTAAGGGTTGATCCTTCGCTGGCCATGTGATCCACCTGGAGCCTATGGGGACGGAGCGTGAAAACCTTACCCTATCGGTTGTCTAGACGAGGGACCTGGCTGTTGGGGTGTCATCAGAGTAAGCTTGGGAGTTGTATATCAATTCAGTTTTTATTTTAGTTTTGTCTTTGTGGAGGTTTAGCAATTTATTTCTGTGTTTACTTGTCCCACCCTAATTTACGTAGCATCATAAAATAGAACTAGTCAACCTGACACCACAAAATCTTCAGGAGTGTTGAGAATCCTTTTTGTAAATGTACAAACTTGGGTACTCAGGAATCTTAATGGTTTGCAGAGTTTTTTTTTTTTTGACGACCTTGAGAATTCATTAAATACCAGATGGATATAACACAAAAACGTTGCTGTTTTTAATTTTCAATAGATGCACAATTCATAGATTCAGAAATAATCAATCATCATGTAGGAACAAGCAAATCTAAACTCTTATGAAAACAGCAGCCTTGTGATTTTATAAAGACAAAGGCCCATCTCTGCTTTCGGTGGTTATGTCAGACAGAATAAAGCAACGTTTAAGATGTAAGTCAGCTTTGACGAAGAGTTGTCCAGACTCGAAACGTTAGCTTCCTTCTCTCTCCACCGATGCTGTCAGACCTACTGAGATTGTCCAGCATTTTCTGTTTTTGGTTCAGATTCCAGCATCTGCAGTAATTTGCTTTTATTTAAGATGTAAATCTTTGAGCTCAAAGAACACAGCTCAACTACGTGAATGTCATCTGTTAATTCCTTCAGTCAGTTTATTTGTTTCTTTATATACAAACAATTTTGGAGCATTGGCAACTCTGTGTCCCAAGCGACAGTGGTTGTCTTAATTCCCCTTCTCTTCCTCCTGTTGTTGCTCGGTCCTGCTGGGTGCGAGCCTGTAGCAGCGGATGCCCAGGCAGCGTCATGGGAAATCTCAGTAATGTTAGGCTTGGGCAGGAGCAACATACTTTGGGTGTACCACCCCTATTCAGTGCAGTCACGGAGGAACAGGGAAATCAGCATGTTCATACATCTTATCATTGCCAAAAAACCTAACGATAGGGTAGCAGGAAACTTACTGCTCTGTTAATTTCAGACAGTAGCAGGGCAGCAGCTGCATGCCAGGGCTTGTTGGATATTTCAAGGGCTTCAATGGTGTTATGAGTGATTCATATAGCGAGGAATTGTGACAGAGGCAGTCACCACCCACTTTCTTTGCTGTTTTAAGCCACAAAGCAGACAAGGTCAGTTCAGCCTTTGGCAGAAGGGGGACAAAAGCTCTTGCCGTTCCCTCCCACCTCCTTCGCTATTGCCTGCAACTATAGCAGAACTCCAGCAATAGCGCAACCAAACTTGATTTCATTTTCAAATACTTTCATCACGCTCACATCAACAGCCTGAGACGGTTTGATTAAACGCATGGATCGTACCGCCCTGCAGCAAATAATTTGGGTGGGGGGGGCAACTTTTATTTTTGTCTGTTTGTGCAAGTCATGCATCTTCTCACAGGGATGCAGGGCCCAGTGAGTGTTTGCTGAAATAAAAGCCTGCATTTTTACTTACAAAAGATCACTATTATTTCAGGCTTCAATGGGTCATCAAAGTTCAAAACGAAATGAGTCCCTCAGAGAATTTTGGCAATTTCATCACTGACCTTCTCCTAACGTTGGTCTGCCAAATGACGATTCCACAGTGTTCATCTTCAATAACAATTGCTGAGATATTGCAGGAGACTGTTGTAACCCACATGAGGATTACTATAACATCTGGATTCGGGCGGAAAACTGGCAGGTGGTATTCACACCAGTATCAGTACTTTCCAGGTAAAAACAATCTTGAAAGATAGAAAGCCCAGTCACCTCCGCTTGACTTCCAATGGCCCTGCTATTGCCAAAACGTCCACCCTTAACATCTTTGGGGTGATCACACATATAGACCACAAGTTGAACTGGACCAGCCACATATCTACTTGAGTGGTGCAGAGGCTGGCAACTCTGAGAAGGGTTGCTCACTCACCTCAAAGTTTATTCACCATAAATAATGCTCACAACAGCAATGTGATTGAATAGTTACCATCCACTTGGATGAGTGCAGTGGTAACAATACTCAAAACCGTAACGTTATGCAGGATGCTTGGTCAATGTCTCTGCCACTGGACTCGGCATACTCATTTGTGGTTCCGGTCTGCACTACCTACAGGGTGGCACGACCGCAATTCACCAAGGATACTTTAACAGCAAAAACAAAGTTCTGGAAAATCTCAGGCGGTCTGGCAGCTTCCGTGAAGAGCGAAGCAGAGGGCGCGATCTACCGGCTGCATCCCACCAAAAGCGATAGTTTGAGAACCCACTCAGCCGTACTCATGCCTGATCTAAAGGCCTACCAGCCTCGCTGAGTAGACCCAGCTGGGCACCACACCAGGTGGAATGGTACCTGGGGTGTCTCACAGGCGATCGGAGGCCCCTGGGTAGTCGGCCTCTGGGCAGTGTGGCACCTTGCACTGCTGGTGCCATGTGGACACCTTGGCATGATCACCTTGACACTGCCAGGCTGCCCAGATGGCACTTCCATTATGCCCAGGTGGCACCACCAGGATGGCTGAGACATTGTCAGTGTGCAAGGCTGGCAGTGCCAAGGTGCCAGCCTGGCATTTTGACCATGCCTGGATCAGGCCCGACTGTGCCCTACCCATTTGAGATGGGGTGTGGTAAGTTCGAGGACTCTCTTATAGGTGAAATGGGGCGTTGGGTGGGGGTCCAGGGGTTGCGTCTGGTCGGATGAGAGATCGGGACGTCTTTTTAAATGGCTTCCTGATCTCTACCCGCACAGAGGAGCTCCACTTGCCAACTTGCCAGAGCTCCTCAGTGCTGGAAATGACACTGAGTGCGGCCTCGGCGGCGGCTGGGGTGATGGGGGGGGGGGAGGGAATGAATACAAAAAAAGCAGTGTGTACACACGCCGGAAACAACCCCTCTAATTCCTCCCCAAAGGGACTCTATTTTCTTTTAGTTTGATCACGCCCAGAGTTAATTTTTTGAGTCCAATTTGACTCTTCTTCGGTTCCAAGGTTTTTGGGCGGGATTCGCCGTTGGCTGACGCTGAAATCGGGAAACGCGATTAGGTGGTGAATAGGTTTCAATGCCAAAATCGTGGTAGGAGCCGAATTGACGCCAAATCGCAATTCTCCAGTGCCTCAACAGCGGCGTCAACGTGGTCCGGATCGCACGTACAATAAACACCGTTTGCATATCATTAATGGGCCTGACCCGGTATTCCCCGGGGCCTCTGCGATTCTCCACCTCCGATGGACTGAGTTGCCAATGGCGCGGTTCACTTGTGCTTTTAAAAATCATGAAACCGGTGTCGTGGTTACTGAGGGAGAGAGAGGGGATACGGAAAGTGTCCAACATTACCATAGTGTCTCCATAGTTGTGTCGCTGGCCGGAGGGCTTCTGCCAGGGCCGGGAGGAGTAGCAGGGGGTGGCCACGAGGTGGACTGTGGGGTCAGGGGGAACGGGCACGGAACATCATTGCCGCATCTGGAAAGGCAGCCATGCAGCTGCACATGCTGCTGACCGCCCACTGTGAACGTAGAGCCACAGGTCAAATAGACGCCCCTCCAGGCCACCCCCCTAGGTACCTCTGGCTCTAGCCAGTGCCATCTTGTTGGCTGGGATGAGTGTGTGTAGGGGCTGCAGCTTTTTAGCCTCCTGAGTGTCAATCGCAAAGCCGATGAATCCGGCACCGTTTCTTATTGGAATCGATTGTGTTCCACATTGCGCCAGTGCTAGCCCCTCCACGGTAGCTGAATTGGTCCAGATTTGGCGCCAGTTTTGCTGTAGTGAAAGTCCATGAATCCTGCCCTGGGGGAATCCATCCACTTAGGGCTGGATTCTCCGATTTTGAGGCTACATCCAGAGGAAGTGTCTAGTTTCACGATGAAAAGGTTGGCGCCGCTCTCGCACCGATTGTCAGGCAATGGAGACTCCCACCCTAAGTCTCAGGAAAGGAGAATCCAACCCTTTATTTCAGATCCACATCATGTGCACTATTTTGCCTGTATTTTAGTGTTTATGTCAACAATATCTCCGTCCCCTGCAGCTTTTATATCCAAGAAGACAAAAGCAGTAATGTTGTCTGGGCGTCATAGCAAGACACCTGATTTGGGCATACATATCAGTGTTCCTTCATCATCGCTGGTTCAAAAATCAGAAATTCTCTACCTACTGACATTCTGGGAGCATCATTTTGAGAAGGAAATAGTGAAGGAGGCAATATACCACCAGCTCCACTGGGTACTATTCATTTTTGTTTTTTTCATTCATGGGATGTGGGCGTCGCTGGCTAGACCAGCGTTCATTGCCCATCCCTAATTGACCTTGAGTAGGTGGTGGTGAACTGCCTTTATGAACCGCTGCAACTCATATGGTGTAGATACACCTACTGTGCTATTATGGAGGGAGTTCCAGGATTTTTACCCAGCAACAGTGAAGGAACGGTGATATATTTCCAAGTTAGGATGTTGAGCGGGTTGGAGGGTAACTTCCAGGTGGTGGTGTTCCTATGCTGCCCTTGTCCTTATCCTTCTAGACAGTCGTGGTCGTGTGTTTGGAAGGTGCTGTCTAAAGGGCCTTGGAGAGCTCCTGTGGGGAACCTTGGGCAATAAATGTTAGTGATGCCCACATCAAAATGAAAGCAAAAGGAACACAAGACACTTGATAACTAAACGATCAGGGAATTTCAGTAAAGACCATGGGCTGGATTCTCCATTGGTGGGATCTCCGTTTCGCCGGCAGCGCACTCACATCCACGGATTTCCCGACGGTGTGGGGGTGTCCACAATGGGAAATCCCATTGGCCAGATGCCGGAATGGAGGATCCTGCTGCCGGCAGGGGCGCGCCACACCAGAAAACAGGTGCGGCTCGACGGAGAACCCCACCCCATTACTTTTCCACCTGTTGTTTGCATGAACTGAATCATTTAAAGCTTATTCTAGTATTATGCTTGTAGAATATGCTGCTTCGCATAAGTGGCACGATATGGAAATTCTAGTCCACGTAGCTCTGATTCCTGGCAGAGAATTATGCTTCCTGACTACAGAATAAATTTCCACATTGCTTACTGACAACATTGTTCTTCAGCGATGCAATCACAGGGCCCTTCAATGTGATTTCAACAATGTAATTTTGACTGTCATCAGCTTCCTTTTGTTGAGGCAACAATACACATTAATACAGTGAGCAAAGGACTCCATTGTATCTTGGGATTCAGATGACATGCATAATTACTGGTAATGTCAGCGTTTCTTTTATGACACAGAAGGCACAGTTTTTAGGTGCTTTGCAAAAGAAGCAGAGTTAACATGAGAGTTAACTTCTATACATAGCAACTGATTAGAAATACACTGCTTGATAGGATGGCAGAGGAATTTTTTCTTTGAACAAGTCGGTGCAGATTTGATGGGCCAAAGGTCCTCATTCTGTACTGCACTATTCTGTGATTTTATGACATACATGAATATAAAGAATGATTCACAATGTTACTATTCACCATCTATAATTCTATATGCAACACAGGAATGCAAATATCATCTGTTTTTAAATCCTGGTTTATCAATGTCCATCATCATAATATTGGCATACGTTCTACTTGCCCTTTCACAAGACTATCTAATACTACAAAATGTAATCTGTGGTTACCTAGAAGTTGAATGCAGATTCTATCGCATATTGTTCCATATCTCACACTGTTACATTAAGGTGTTGAGTCTTAGAAATGACTCCCAACATCAAAAACCATTAAACAAAATAAATTATATGAAATAAAATATCCCTAATTATAAAAGGACCTTTTAAATGATCTACCATAGCATTGATTTTATTTGAGGTTGCAAGTCATTAAACTGTATTATGCTAAGTAGTTTGGTGCTTTATACAGTGGTTAGCACTGTTGCTTCACAGCGCCAGGGTCCCAGGTTCAATTTCTGGCTTGTTCACTGTCTGTGCGGAATCTGCACATACTCCGTGTGTCTGCATTGGTTTCCTCTGGGTGCTCTGGTTTCCTCCCACAAGTCCCGAAAGACGGTCTTGTTAGGTGAATTGGACATTCTGAATTCTCCCTCTGTGTACCCGAACAGGCGCCGGAATGTGGCGGCTAGGGGGTTTCACAGTAACTTCATTGCAGTGTTAATGTAAGCTTGCTTGTGACAATAATAAAGATTATTATTACATAGTTTTTGTTGTATGTTGGCTGCAATTGGCTAAGGTATGATGCCTAAAACATAGGTATGTCTGAATAATAAAGGGTTTTCTGCATTAACATAACTATTTACAGATATACATAATTAGATGTTACTCAGTCTAAGCCATGAGCATTCTCCCTCTTGGTCATGTGCCACTTACATGATCATATAGGTGGCACTGTTTCCGCAGTCTCACACGTTAATCCTTTCAACCCTGATCACCCTAATACTGGATTCTCCGATTCTGCGGCTATGTCCGGAGGATGGGTCAGTGCCACCCCTGCACTGGTGCTCTGTCCGGTGGGGGGCTTGCAGCCGTGCCATGTAAAGCTGATACGGTCGCAGAATGGCTGGGTCCGTGGCTGCGCATGCGCAAGGCGGCGGCCTGCGGTGGCCGTGCTATACAACATGGCGCCAGCCGGGCGTGGACCCGGCCTGCTAAAAACTGCCCCCCTGTAACCCACCTTGCCACCGCCGGACCACCCCCCAGCCCCTGCCAAAGCCCCCCCCCCCCCCCCTGCCAGCAGAACGTCTCCCCTCCCCCCCGACTGTGACGGCCGCCATGCCAGGTTTCTGAAAATTGAAAGGACACGCAACCGATGTCGTTGGGAAGTCAGCCCATTGGGGGCGGAGCATCGGGGGAGGGCCTCAAGTGACATCCTGCGGCCGTCCGAACGGTATGCGGCGTAGTCCTCGATTACGCCTTTTGAGGGGTGAAGCATCGGAAAAATGGCGCCAGCCCTGATTTTGCCGTAAAACTGGATTCTCCAGCCGATCGCCGAACACGATTTCGGCGTCGGTAATCGGAGAACCCCGCCCTATATCTCCCCTCAAGTCTTTGTCCAAGTAAATATTTTACATTTATATTTACACACTACCCCATCTCCCCCCAAGTCTCTGAATTCATAGATTCAATCTGTCAGGAGGCCTGACTTCCTGATTGTGTTCCTGTCAGACTTGGTAGAACAGTGGTAGTTCTTTGGACTTCTCTTCTTTGTCTTGGTTGATCTTTGGTGAGAGTTGCAGTATCTGAAACTATCAGTTTTTTACTTAACATCTAATTCTCCCAAATATATGATGGAGGTTGTCTCTGAGGTGATTTATCCTGATCCTTGCTACAGTACCTTCTGACGTTTGTACTAAATAGGATCACTATTGATTGCTACCCTTTTGGACTCCTTCTTTGCCTCTTAACCGGATATAGACATGATCCTTTTCTTTCTCTCTTTGCTGTTAAACTTCTCAATTATTTGTCTCTCTCTTGATTGGTGTTTGTGGGTTTATCCCGCTCTTTGCATTTCACATGTTCCCTACCCTGGTTCCTTTTGATGGCTTTGTCTGTCATTCTTTACCTCTGCAGTGATTATTCCTTGTAGACTCTTGTTTGTGAATACTTTGATGGTCTGGGATTTCTATATCTGGGAATAATTGTTTAGGTAGAAAGCGAAACTGTGAGGAAGTTATTTGATCAACATTTTGCTTTGCCTCAAATTCCAATACCCCGAGTGTAGCAGTGAGATCAAGGTCTTCCAACATGGAAGAGGTGGACATTACATGGTTTGACACTGTCTCTAGTTCTGGATATTGTCTGGGTGCTAGCATCCTCGAATGCCACTTGTGGAGGTGGATAGGTGAGGGTGCACTTAAAAAGGGATCAGCACTGTTGGATGAATGTGAAATTGGCTTGGGTTTTGTCTTCCATTTTCTCAGCAGAACCACAAAGTAATGAAGGATCATTGTTATACGCAAGTGCTTGTTGGTCTAGTTGGTTTACTACATTCCTATGCAGCCATTTATATTCTTCAATTGCTGCCTTGAAGGTATAATAGCAGTGACCTCTGCCCCGGAATGTGAGTAGAAACCCGCACTCACTAAGGTTGGAATTTGTCCAGAGCTGCCTGCTTAGTAAGCAGATAAATTGAAGATTGTTACCCTTTTTCTTTTCTTTTTTTAAAATTTGGAGTACCCAATTCATTTTTTCCAATTAAGGGGCAATTTAGCATGGCCAATCCACCTACCTTGCACATCTTTTGGGTTGTGGGGGCGAAACACGCGCAAACATTGGTAGAATATGCAAACTACACACGGACAGCGACCCAGAGCCGGGATCGAACCTGGGACCTCAGTGCCATGAAGCTGCAGGGTTAACCCACTGCGCCACCGTGCTGCCCTGTTGCCCTTTTTCAAGGGTTGCTTACGCATCAATGATCATTGCCAGGTTCTCTGACTCTTGCCGGATAGGTTTTCTAAATGTCACAACCACCACGTGCTGTGGTGCAGCTCTTATTGAGTTGTACAGTTGGTTTTCTGCCACTCCCTGCCTCCATGTCTTCTATGGAGCTCTTTTGGAGATCTTCAACTGTCTTACTGAAGTCTTCAGTTTCGGCACCCTTTTCTCAGTCAGACTTGAAAACTCCTTGAAATTTGATTTTTGGAGGTTTCAGGGTGCTTCATAGCTGCCACCATGTTGTATGTTGATTCTGATCAACTAAGGAATGAAAGCTGCGACATAGGTACATCTGAACTACAGCTGATTTATTGGATATACATAAACATACAGCGATATACATGACTAGATGTTACTTAGTTTAAGCCATGAACAATCTCCCTCTTGACTCTTGGTCATGTGTCTCATGTGGGTGGCACTGTTCCTCCAGTACCACACATTCACCCTTTCAACCCTAATCAGCCTAGTACTACAGTTTTTATATTATCTATATGTGCTACTTATACTCCTCCAATAATCTGATGTATGTAGTGAATGATGCCAATTGCTGCTTTCTGAACTTAAAGTAGGCATACCCAGAATAGCCAGATAAACTATGTTTGGCTCAAATGAACTAGCTCAGGCCCTGCTGAAGAGTAAACAGCAACAGCACCAATCTGCTATATCCACCACCCTGTCAGACAATGCATTCCACATCCTATCGTTTTGTAAAGATGTTTTCCTCAAAACAACTCTGGGTCTTTTGCCAATCATCTTAAATCTGTGTGTGCCCTCTGTGCCATATTCTCCCGAGTGACATTTTCAAACGTTGGTCATTTTATACACCCAAATATGTTTCCTGCTGCGTTTTCTTTAATAGCATGACCCTCGCTGTGTAATTATTCTACTATGTTGAGCACGACTAATACATTACCACAACAACTTGCATTTACAGAGCATCATTAATAGAAAAAATATATTTCACAGTGCTTAGCCACAGGAAATAGAGAGGGAAATGGATGTCAAGGCAGCAAAGATTAGTAGAGAAAGGCTATTTGAAAATATGTGGTTTGCGAAGTCCCTTAAAGGGAGAGGGAAAAGTGGAGAGGGAGTTCCAAAGAGTAGGCTTGGCCAAAAATGATGGGATGATAGAAGGAGAGAGAGAATGATTATCTAGAACTCTCTCTAGAAACCCAGAGCAAGATCCACAGAACTTACAGTTTGTTTTTCTTTTTATTCATCCTACTATCCATCATCTTCCTCTCATTCATTAAATGTGTTACATGCTCCAAGAATTTCAATCAATTTTCTCACTGTGATGTACCTTTAAGAAGCCTTTATTGCCTTGATGTATTGCCTTTAATCTGGCCACAGTCCCTTTAGTTGCTTCAGTGTTATAGACATTAATATTTTTCACATTATAAATATCAGTTAAAAGGCTCAGATTTTCCAAGATCTTGTATCAGACCTTTTGTTTCATTTCCAATCCTCTGTGAGTTTTTTTTGGAAAATTTCCACCCCCTCACTTCCTAATTCTACTCTTACTTTTGCTAGTGACTGTTGGAGACCTTCCAACCGTGCTTGGTATCTTATGAAGCTTTCAATTCTAAATGACGCTGGAAACCATTATTTTCTCTGCAGCTTGGGTGCATTTCTCCACTTCAGTTACCGCCTGAAAAATACGGCAGCCTTCAGCAGCGCAATCTAATCGAAAAGATCCATCATTTGTTTAACGTCCCGATTTTATTCATCTTGCATTTAAGAAGCTTACTCTTCTCTCTTATTATCCATGTCATGAAGATGCCTAAAAAAATATTGGATACAGGTACCGTGTCTTAAAACCGACAACCTCAGGGACCAAGACCCTGCTGGATTTTGGAGCTTGCCGGTTTTCTGGTCGGATGGATTGGGGCGAGTCAGGTTTGGCATATAGGGTGGAATTTTCCATTCTGTTGGCTAAGTGTTGTTTTTGGCGAGAAAAGCAGAGTAGCCCAGTGGCTTCAGCGGCGAGGTATCATGCCGTATTTTCAAGCACTTTAAAAAAAAAGACTTTTCACATGTTTCAAGCCGCATCCGGGGCAGTCTGACTCTGATTCGCCATCCCGGTATCACTTGAGCTCATCGATCAGAGGGGGGATCCATTTAAACGTTCACCAGCTCTTCCCAACACTTGTTCCAAGTCCAATCGGGGGGGCGATAGCAGCCAGGAAGACAGCCCCACGGTTTTCGGAGGGAACACTCACAGAATGCTGGATGGGGTGGAGTAGAGACATGACATCTTCTACCCTCAAGTGAGCAGAAGACAAACCAGCAAGGTCACTAACCCTATGTGAGAGGTGGTGGCAATGCTGGTAAGCATAAGCTCACTGCTCAGGTGAATGGCCATCCGCTTCAGGACAGAAGATGAATGACCTCCTTTGTGCGGCCAGGGTACGTCACTCTTCTCATTTCTCATGTGTCCCTCATTATAATGGGTCTCTGCTATACTCTGTGGCCTCCGCACAGGCATCATCAGCCATGTCCTGAAGGGTACCCCTAGTCCTTGAGGAGCCGACTCTGTAGCTGGAGAGCTCCCTCAAATACTTCCTGTATCTGAGAGCAGCCAAGGATACATCTGTCATGGACATTCCCCGAGAACCTGACACACACCTGCAGGATGCACTTGGCATTATCACAGATGATCTGGACATTCATGGAGTAGAAGCCCTTGCGATTCATGAAGGGGACACCATGACACCATTGGGAACAGTGAACCACATGCATGCTTTCAATGGTTCCTTGCACTGCAGGGAATCCAGATATGTGGGAGATCTCCATGGCTCTGGAGTCCTGGCTAGCCTGGTCCCAGTCAAAATTAATGTAGTTATGCGCCCTTATGAAGAGCGCATAGATGACCTCCCTAATACACTTATGTGTCTAGGCCATGTCACACGTTACCAGTGGGACCCTGAAATGAGCCACTGGCAGAGAAACATGGGGCAGCTGTAACCTTCAGGGTGACAGGTAGTAGGTGGCTTTCGAGCTCATGTGGCGCCAACACCTAAATAGCCTGGCAAAGTTACCGTGTCCCTGGATATCTGCAGCCTCACCTTGCACTGATTCTCACTCATCTCCAGGTAACTTGTCCAGTGTTGGTATATTCTGGCCCAGTAATGTCACCTCCAAGTAATCACTCTCTGGGTGCAGCCTCCAGCAGCTGAGCAGGCCCTGACACCCTTCCTGCTCAAGGTTATTCTCCTGACCCCGTACAGCCGCACACTGATGCTAGCGTTGTCTCCCCGAGCCAACTGTACAGGCTCTATGATTTTATCTTTGCAATAACTGAAAGGGAAGAAAAAGAATGAATGAAGACTGAAGATCTCTGTCTGTGCCTTGACCCATTGCCCATTCAACCATTAGAGCATTCCACTATGTGACTGATGTGATTGCCTTCTCCCTGAGCTCCACTCTCTTACCATCACCAACACTGGCAAAGGCCCCACATGAGCCTCTCACAACTCAGTGCAACAGATGGCTGTCCCACCTTGGATACCTCATTAGCACTCAGGCACCCCAAATCATAAGGCCAATGGCTTAATTGAATGACCTTGTGTGTAAACCTCCGGGGGGGGGGGGGGGGGGGGGGGTTGCTGCGATGACATTTCTGCAACAACACATATTGGAATGTTGGAGCTGGGTGACCTGATGAGTTCTGAAGCCTTTGCCCCCTGTCTTTGGTGCAGTATTTAGCCCTCTCAGCTTGCTGAGGGCAAGTTTTGGGCTTCATGGTGTGCAGGGCTCAGCATGGAATATGTCAACTCATAGGTGGCAAAAGCATACATCACAACTAAATAAATGGGCACAATTGGCTCATCCATCATGGCTAAGGAATGTTAATAAGCAAGTGGAATCTGGTTTGATGTTTTAAGTTTCATTTGTGATTTGCTTTTTAGTTCAAACAGCATCCACTTAAGGTGCTCCCCCTTAAATTTGTCCCTCAGTTTATTTCATTTTGGTTAATGCTGTGATATCCTGCATCAAGCACACGGGACAGGTTTGATGTCGTCCCCATGTGGCTCGAGGAGTATGCACTCCCCTCTTTAACTACAAGGCAGGGACTAAGGTCGGCCTGGCTAGAACAGGCCTCCAGAGAGAAAGAACCAGTGAAGACTAAACAGGTCCTGTGTGTGTATATACGCTTATGTTCTGAATAAACCAATATTTTATTTTTACTCGACTGATTCTATTGCCTTTACTAAAAATTGATTATTTGATTTAGCCAAAATAGCCCAACTGTAGCAGGCATGGGTGAGCTGATTGCTGTCAATTCCATATTAAATTTACCCATTAGACCATAAGAAATAGGAACAGTAGTAGGCTATTCAGTCCTTCAAGCCTGCTCTGTCATTTATAGAATTTTTCTTGAACAATAGAATCCCTACAGTGCAGAAAAAGGCCGTTCGGCCCATCGAGTCTGCACCGGCCCTCTGAAAGAGCACCCTACTTCGGCCCAATCTCCCACCCTATCCTCAAAGCCCCATCTAGGGGCAATTTAGCATAGCCAATCCACATAACCTGCACATCTTTGGACTGTGGGAAGAAACCGAAGAACCCAGAACAAACCCACACAGACATGGGGAGAATGTGCGAACTCCACACACACAGTCATCGAGGTCAGAACCAAACCCAGGGCTCTAGTGCTGTGAGGCAGCAGTGCTAACCACTGTGCCACAGTACCGCTCAATGTTTTGTTTTAATTTAGAGTACCCAATTCATTTTTTTTCCAATTAAGGGGCAATTTAGCATGGCCAATCCACCGACCCTGCACATCTTTGGGTTGTGGGGGCGAAACCCACGCAAACACGGGGAGAATGTGCAAACTCCACACGGACAGTGACCCAGAGCCAGGATCGAACCAGGGACCTCAGCACCATGAGGCAGCAAAGCTAACCACTGCGCCACGCTGCTGCCCCTCCGCTCCATGTTTTAACAATACCATGGCTGATCTCACACTCGCGAAGTCCACTTTTCTGCCTTATCTCCGTAACCCTTAATTTCCTTACTGATTAACAGGATCAGATTAGGTCACTGGCAGTCGCCAGCCACCAAACATTATTGGTCATATGAGCATTCTATTGTGGACACCCACCCACCCACCCAGCCCAGCTGCCCAGGTTTCCTCAAGACTGCACAGGCCCTTCAGTTGTACATTCCCGCCCAAGGGTGGGTGGGATTTATCATAGAATTAACAGTGCAGGAGGAGGCCATTCGGCATATCGAGTCTGCACTGGCTCTTGGAAAGAGCACCCTACCCAAGGTCAACATCTCCACCCTATCCCCATAACCCAGTAACCCCACCCAACACTAAGGGCAATTTTGGACACAAAGGCCAATTGATCATGGCCAATCCACCTAACGTGCACATCTTTGGACTGTGGGTGGAAACCGGAGCACCCGGAGGAAACCCATGCACAAACGGGGAGGATGTGCAGACTCCACACAGACAGTGACCCAAGCCAGAATCGAACCTGGGACCCTGGAGCTGTGAAGCGATTGCGCTATCCACAACGCTACCGTGCTGCCCCTGCTGGTGGCTTTGTTGTCCTCTCAGTCAAAATGTCTTTCCCTGCGCATGTGGCCAAACCGGAAAGTCATGGGGCTGCCTCCCACCCCCACCAAGGAACATCCCTTTCCGCCCTGTGATGCCCCATTGACTGGAACTCCCCCTTCAAGAAACTCCCCATAATCGCCATTTCCTCTCATGCCTCAGCTCTAACCCCCCACCCCCGAAACCACTCCCCCCACCAGCCTCGACGCCAAACTCCCCCACCCCCAACCCATCCAGCTAAGCCAGACTCAACATCCCCAGACCCCCCGAATCCACTCGGACCCACAGGAATACCACCCCAGAGCTGCGACCCTCCTATCTGGGTACTCCCACTGCTTATCTGGTGTCCTTTCTCTCATGGACTCCCGGATGGGTAGTAGTGACCTGTATTCCCACCTCCGCTATGTCCCTGAGAGGTGAGGTCGCCAGGTTCATGTTTTTATAAAGCAGTTGTAAACCGCATGAGGGTTGAGGGTGAAAGTTACGGTGGGACTATTGAGATGTTAATGTATTGAAATGACATCTCTGTCCTTCCTGGGCGGGAACTTCATTATGTCACCAGCGAGGGGGTGTGAAAAATAAGAAAGTGAAATCTCACCTGCGAGAATCTCATTTTTTGAGCCTCGTGATATTTTGAGCCCACATGTCGTTTGTGCTCACACTGGACGCCGGTGTAAAAATTCACCCATAGCATGTTGATGTCTTTTTTTCAAATAATGAATGCAAAGGGCAGCTCTGAGAGAAATAGAGACAGTGCTGCAAGATTACCTGAGAATCCTTTGGATCTACTTCAAATCCGAGAGTGTTGTTTTGCCGGATGTGTGACAGAAGCGTGCATGCAAATGTAGTTCCCGCTGTACTTCAATGAAGTGTTGGTGGCGGAATGGGAGCAGCCTCAAAGAATTTTCCAGACATATAGTTGGATCAAAGATATTGGTGAGGAGAGAAAGTTGGCAGCTTAACAAAATGTCTGGTTTTTGAACATTTCCAGTTTTCGGATAGCTGGATTTGAAACACTCTACCTGGAATAATTTAGCCCCATAGCTGATACCCAGGTGTATAATATGGAAAGGGCTAATTTAAAAAAAAATGAGACAAGGGCTTAAACAAATTGAACGGATTCCACTCAAAGAATCCTTAGTTGAGAGACAAATAGAACCCTTTTTAAGAGCCAGATACTGGATACCCAGCACCAGACATGCAGACTAAACAATGCGAATGTCCTAACTGGACAATATGAACAATGTACTTTTTCTCAATGACTTCCCTCATCGTTTTCCCTATTAGCTTTGTGGGAAAACATTGAAGAACGTCGGTGGGAAATGCACAAGAACCTGCACAAAAGTGAAAAAGAAATATCGCGGAATCACAGAATTGCTACAGCGCTGCAAAACAGATGTACCGCTTTGGATACTGTTGAGGGAGATGGCTCACCAGGGGAAGGCAGCAGCAGCCAGGTTCATGGCACCGTGGCTGGCTCTGCTGCGCAGCTGGGCAGGAAGAAGAATGGCAGGGCTATAGTGATAGGGGACTCAATTGTAAGGGGAATAGACAGGCGGTTCTGCGGACGCAATCGAGACTCCAGGATGGTATGTTGCCTCCTTGGCGCAAGGGTCAAGGATGTCTCGGAGCGGCTGCAGGACATTCTGGGGGGGGGGGGGTGAACAGCCAGGTGTCATGGTGCACGTAGGCACCAACGATATAGGTAAAAAACGGGACGAGGTCCTACAAGCTGAATTTAGGGAGCTAGGAGTTAAACTAAAAAGTAGGACCTCAAAGGTAGTAATCTCAGGATTGCTACCAGTGCCACGAGCTAGTCAGAGTAGGAATGTCAGGATAGAGAGGATGAATGCGTGGCTCGAGAGATGGTGCAAGAGGGAGGGATTCAAATTCCTGGGACATTGGAACCGGTTCTGGGGGAGGTGGGACCAGTACAAACCGGACGGTCTGCACCTGGGCAGGACTGGAACCGATGTCCTAGGGGGGGTGTTTGCTAGAGCTGTTGGGGAGAGTTTAAACTAATGTGGCAGGGGGATGGGAACCAATGCAGGAAGTTGGAAGGTAGTAGAACAGGGACAGAAATAAAAGGCAGGAAGGGGGAATGTGTAAGGCAGAGAAGCCATAGTCAAAAATCAAAAAGGGCGACAGTACAAGGTACAGTGACTGAGGGGAGCTCAGTGAATAGGACCAGGAATACTAAAAGAAATAAAACGGGAAGTGAAAACATGAATGGTAAGCGACGCGGCAGGTTGTTACATGAAGATATGGGTTCAACGACAAGGAGAATTAGGAGAAAGGTTAAGAGGAAATATAACTTAGGAGAGGTTACTGATCGAGGTGTTAAGATTCAGAACACAGGTAAAAAAGCCAACATAAGTGTACTTTACCTGAATGCTCGTAGTATTCGGAATAAGGTAAATGAGTTGATGGCGCAAATTATCGTGAATGACTATGATTTAGTGGCCATTACTGAAACATGGTTAAAGGATGGTCAGTACTGGGAGTTAAATATCCAAGGGTATCAAACTTTTCGGAAGGACAGAGTGGATGGTAAGGGAGGTGGTGTAGCTCTGTTATTTAAGGATGACATCTGGGCAACAGTAAGGGATGACATCGGTGCTGTGGAGGATAAGGTTGAATCTATTTGGGTGGAAATCAGGAATAGTAAGGCGAAAAAGTCACTGATAGGAGTAATCTATAGGCCACCAAATAGTAACATTATGGTGGGGCAGGCAATAAACAAAGAAATAACAGATGCATGTAGAAATGGTACAGCAGTTATCAGGGGGGTTTTAATCTACATGTTGATTTGTTTAACCAGGTCGGTCAAGGCAGCCTTGAGGAGGAGTTTATAGAATGTATCCGCGATAGTTTCCTAGAACAGTATGTAATGGAACCTACGAGGGAACAAGCGGTCCTAGATCTGGTCCTGTGTAATGAGACAGGATTGATTCAGGGTCTCATAGTTAGGGATCCTCTCGGAAGGAGCGATCACAATATGGTGGAATTTAAAATACAGATGGAGGGTGAGAAGCTAAAATCAAGCACTAGTGTTTTGTGCTTAAACGAAGGAGATTACAATGGGATGAGAGAAGAACTAGCTAAGGTAGACTGGGAGCAAAGACTTTATAGTGAAACAGTTGAGGAACAGTGGAGAACCTTCCAAGTGATTTTTCACAGCGCTCAGCAAAGGTTTATACCAACAAAAAGGAAGGACGGTAAAAAGAGGGAAAATCGACCGTGGATATCTAAGGAAATAAGGGAGAGTATCAAATTGAAGGAAAAAACATACAAAGTAGCAAAGATCAGTGGGAGACTAGAGGACTGGGAAATCTTTAGGGGGCAACAGAAAGCTACTAAAAAAGCTATAAAGAAGAGTAAGATAGATTATGAGAGTAAACTTGCTCAGAATATAAAAACAGATAGTAAAAGTTTCTACAAATACATAAAACAAAAAAGAGTGGCTAAGGTAAATATTGGTCCTTCAGAGAATGAGAAGGGAGATTTAATAATGGGAGATGAGGAAATGGCTGAGGAACTGAACAGGTTTTTTGGGTCGGTCTTCACAGTGGAAGACACAAATAACATGCCAGTGACTGATGGAAATGAGGCTATGACAGGTGAGGACCTTGAGAGGATTGTTATCACCAAGGAGGTAGTGATGGGCAAGCTAATGGGGCTACAGGTAGACAAGTCTCCTGGACCTAATGGAATGCATCCCAGAGTGCTAAAAGAGATGGCTAGGGAAATTGCAAATGCACTAGTGATAATTTACCAAAATTCACTAGACTCTGGGGTGGTCCCGGCGGATTGGAAATTAGCAAACGTGACACCACTGTTTAAAAAAGGAGGTAGGCAGAAAGCGGGTAATTATAGGCCAGTGAGCTTAACTTCGGTAGTAGGGAAGATGCTGGAATCTATCATCAAGGAAGAAATAGCGAGGCATCTGGATGGAAATTGTCCCATTGGGCAGACGCAGCATGGGTTCATAAAGGGCAGGTCGCGCCTAACTAATTTAGTGGAATTTTTTGAGGACATTAACAGTGCGGTAGATAACGGGGAGCCAATGGATGTGGTATATCTGGATTTCCAGAAAGCCTTTGACAAGGTGCCACACAAAAGGTTGTTGCATAAGATAAAGATGCATGGCATTAAGGGGAAAGTAGTAGCATGGATAGAGGATTGGTTAATTAATAGAAAGCAAAGAGTGGGGATTAATGGGTGTTTCTCTGGTTGGCAATCAGTAGCTAGTGGTGTTCCTCAGGGATCAGTGTTGGGCCCACAACTGTTCACAATTTACATAGATGATTTGGAGTTGGGGACCAAGGGCAATGTGTCCAAGTTTGCAGACGACACTAAGATAAGTGGTAAAGCAAAAAGTGCAGAGGATACTGGAAGTCTGCAGAGGGATTTGTATAGGTGAAGTGAATGGGCTAGGGTCTGGCAGATGGAATACAATGTTGACAAATGTGAGGTTATCCATTTTGGTAGGAATAACAGCAAAAGGGATTATTATTTAAATGATAAAATATTAAAACATGCTGCTGTGCAGAGAGACCTGGGTGTGCTAATGCATGAGTCGCAAAAAGTTGGTTTACATGTGCAACAGGTGATTAAGAAGGCAAATGGAATTTTGTCCTTCATTGCTAGAGGGATGGAGTTTAAGACTAGGGAGGTTCTGCTGCAATTGTATAAGGTGTTAGTGAGGCCACACCTGGAGTATTGTGTTCAGATTTGGTCTCCTTACTTGAGAAAGGACATACTGGCACTGGAGGGTGTGCAGAGGAGATTCAGTAGGTTAATCCCAGAGCTGAAGGGGTTGGATTACGAGGAGAGGTTGAGTAGACTAGGTCTGTACTCGTTGGAATTTAAAAGGATGAGGGGGGATCTTATAGAAACATATAAGATTATGAAGGGAATAGATAGGATAGATGCGGGCAGGTTGTTTCCACTGGGTGGTGAAAGCAGAACTAGGGGGCATAGCCTCAAAATAAGGGGAAGTAGATTTAGGACTGAGTTTAGGAGGAACTTCTTCACCCAAAGGGTTGTGAAACTATGGAATTCCTTGCCCAGTGAAGCAGTAGAGGCTCCTTCATTAAATGTTTTTAAGATAAAGAGAGATAGTTTTTTGAAGAATAAAGGGATTAAGGGTTATGGTGTTCGGGCTGGAAAGTGGAGCTGAGTCCACAAAAGATCAGCCATGATCTCATTGAATGGTGGAGCAGGCTCGAGGGGCCAGATGGCCTACTCCTGCTCCTAGTTCTTATGTTCCTATGCTCTTATAAGTGGACCATTCCGCCCATCGTGTCTTCACCAGCTCTCCAAACGAGCATCATGGCTTAATACCATTCCCAGGACTCCTATAACCGAAGTGGTAACTGAATATAGCTATGAAAGTCTAATGGCATTATTTAAAAATTCCACCAGTGTTACAACAGGAAAGGTATCATCAGGGGAAAGCTGTGACCACTGAGGAATGATGGATTTGAAATTGGACCTGAACTAAAAATAGATCACAGAATCTTTACAGTGCAAAAAGAGGCCATTCGGCCTTTCGAGTCTACACTGGCTCTCTGAAAGAACATTCTACCTAATCCCACTCCCCTGCCTTGTCCCTGAAACCATGAACATTCTTTATTCTTTCTTATCAGGTAGCAATCCAATTCCCTTTTGAATATTCCGATCGTTCCAAACCCCAACCAACCTCTGGGTGAAAGATTGTTCCACACATCACTCAGGAGATACAGTTCAAATTGCTCAGCAAAATCAAAAGAAATTAACGAATCCTGGGGCTGCTCCAAGGTCTGGATCCAACATTTCCAGTAAAAATGTCAGAGGAGGAGCTCAATCCTGAATCTGAATCCCCTCCCCTAGACAATTTTGAACTGGCAAAGCTTAAATTGGAGATAGAATTTAAGGTGAGGAAAAGAGAGAGAGAGAGAGCAAAAGAGCAGGAGAGGGAAAGAGAGAAAGAGAGGGATGAGAGATCAAAGGAACGAGAAAAGGAAAAAGAAATCCAGCTCCCAAAAAATGGAAATGGTGCTACCAACTCAAAGGGCGAGAGAGAGGAGCAGAGAACTAGCCACTGCAAGGGGAAATCTTTCTCTTCCCAACCATTAGGCCCGGAATCATTCTCTGAGGCCCTCAGGTTTTCGAGATTCCTTCCCAAATTTGAAGAGTGATGTGGATTAATTTCCTACCACCTTGAGAAGATAGCAGGATATTCAAAATAATCATTGGAGATCTTGGACATTTTAAATCCAGCTGCCAGGAAGAGCCCAAGAATTCTACTCCATGCTGCTTCCTGAAGTGTCCCCAGATTATGAGCAGACTTGAGCAGCAATCCCAAGTGCCTAAGAGTTAGTCCCAGAGGCTGACTGCCAGAAATTTTGGAACACCTGTAAGAAGCCCACTCAAACCTACATCAAGGTTGCATGGCTGAAACAAATTGCGTTTGACTGATTCCTAAAAGTTCCATGCAACTATGAGGAGTTGGGGGGAGCTAATACTGCTGGAGGAATACAAAAATTGCCAAAAACAAAACACCTGGAGGAGCAGAGAATCCTCTCAGCCAGGGTTGCCACGGTCACAGAAGACAGCTACGATCTCACCTATAGGCCCGGAAACTCCGGCAAACCCTTTCCAAACCATTCCCTTGATCATTGGAAAGATAAGCAGGGTGAGCTGGATAGGAACTCCCCTCCCCCACCCCATCCAGAAAAGAAAACACGAAAGAGGGTGAAAAAATCCCTCCGGTAGCTGAAAAGGAGACCCCCCAGAGGCCAGTGTGTTCTCATTGCAACAAAATAGGCCATTCTAGATCCAAATGCAGGACACTGTGAGGAAAGCCAGTTGGCCTAGTAGGGCTTCACAGGAGTTGTTCCCCCAAGGGATGCCCCCAATGGGCAGTGCAGCAGAGCAGGTAGAGCCTCTTATTTCAGAAACTTACTTTTTGGAGAGAAGGGCATCATGTCTGAGCCGGAACCACCACCAGGCCGGGATTCTCCGACCCTGCGCCGGGTCAGAGAATCCCCGGGGGGGGACGTGAATCGCACCACGCCGCCCCGACGCCGGCTCGACGATTCTCCGGCGCCGATTCTCGGGCGCCGGCAGGATCTCCGTTGCGTCGGTCTGGGGCTGTTGAAAGCGCCCCCCCACCCCCCGGCTATTCTCCGGGCCTTGACGGGCCGAGTGCCCGCCAAGCCCCCCCGGCGTGGGTTACTCAGGTCGCACATGGCGGGACCTGGGAAGGTGTGTCTGCGGGGCCGTCCTGGGGGGGGGGGGGGGGGCGGGGGGGGGGGGCATGGGGATCCGACCTCCGGGGGGCCTCCACGGTGGCCTGGCCCGTGATCGGGGCCCACCGATCGGCAGGCGGGCTGATTCCGTGGGGGCCCATGTTCCTCCGATCCGGGCCCCTGTTGGGTTCCGTCATACTGCCCGGGGGCCGGCGCGGAGATGGGAACCCAGGCGTATGCGCGGAATCACGTTGCGCGCATGCGCAAACACGCACCGGTCGTGCCGCGCCAGCTGGAGCAGCGGGGACCACTCCGCCGCTGACCTAGCCCCTAGGAAGTGGAGCATACCGGACGATTGAGGACCATTGGCGCCGGAGTGGTTCACGCCGCTTTTCACGCCGGCATCAGAACTTGGCCGCGGGATTGGCGAATCCCGGCCCCGGCCTCTGGAGTTTTGTTCATTCAGGAACAGTGCCTGCGTATCTGTCCCAAATGTGAGTAAGTCCGTTGTACTGCTCTGACACACAGGGGTAATTCAATCCTTAATGTTGGAGGGAGACTTCAACCTACTCCCCGAATCGTCTCTGAAGGCCGAAGCTCTGGGGCTGAATTCTCCATTATTGGGACTAAGTCCCCACGCAGGCATCAAAACGGTGGAGTTTCACTCCTGAGAATCCTGGATTAAAGGTACACGAATTCCTAGCCCTGCAGGGGGTTAGCAGGGGCCTGTCGTGAATCTCGCAGGTTTTGCTGCAGATACGGGCCCCCGCACTTCCAGGTCTGAGGCCTTGCATGCGCACGGCAGCGGCTGCGCTGTGCTCCGTGGCGGCCTCGGACCGCGGAGGTAGACCCACAAAGGAGACCCCCCGATCGGCCGTGCGCCCAACCCAGCATGAACATTCCCCAGCCGCCTATAAGGCCCTCCCTGGCCTCGAATCAGACCGCCTCAGTCCAGGGCAGCCATGGACGCAGCCGCCACACGGGTATCCCGACCGGCTGGACCAGGTTAGATCCACGCCATCGGGACAATGGCCCCAGGCGGCGCGGCTTTTCAGTGCCCGGAGAATCGGCGAACCAGCGTCAGTCCCGATTTCCGCGTCAAACTGTATTCTCTGCCCACGCGCCGGCCACAATTGCGGTGCGAGGATGCGGAGAATCCAGTCCCCGATCGGTGGCATGGGAAGAGGATCTGCGTTTTCACCCCTCCATAAGGTTCAACTGGAGTATGACCTTTCAGGCACTGTTACAATGGGAATTGTCCCTAAACTACCAATCGTGAGAATTGATTTTTTTCCTTGAGAATGATTGAACTGGCAGAAAGGTACTAGCCAGTGAAAGAAGAGAGGCCAAGATCAAGCAGCAGAAATATGCAGCAGGTCAGAAATCTGGAGATGGTCCAGAGGCAAAAAAGGTGGTGTCGCACCCGTAGACTTCAAGCAAGGCCTGCTCGAAGTTAGCAAGGCCAAAACCAGGCCAGTAAAATTAAACAAGGTGCAGAGAAGACCCCTAGAATCTGAAATAGATTCCCCAAATACCTGCAATAGGGAGCAGAGAAGTGCTAAAGCAGGGAAAGAAATTGTGAGGAAGATGGACCACATGGCTGAAGAGTCTATCAGAAAACGGGTTAATAAGCCTGAAAAAGAAAAGGTTAAGGACTTGCCTGAAGTGTGGCTGGCAGAAGTCTTCTTTCTGGTATTAAATAGGGACAAAGGGAGTTCCTAAACCAATAAGCAGATAGGGAGGGTGATGCATACCCCAGTTGAAATGTCACCAAGAGGGTAGCTGGAGCTGCATGTCCATTTGAGGGCAGTGATGTTCCAGGGCACATGGAACATATTAGTGGAGTGTCCCCTGCAAAGCCAAATGTCCAACCAGAAAACCTGTGATTGATTTCACAGAACCCTTTATGGCAGAAAAGCTCCCAAATTTGCCCAGAAAGAGTGAGGGTGATGCCTTATGTAGTTGTTCAGTCACTCAGAGGTACAGCAGGTGCTGAAATCCCCCCAGTGGGCAGTAGTGTTGCAAAAGGCACCGAACCTATTCCACAATTAACTAGTCAGGTGGGACTCCATGCTCACCCCACCTTCACGCAGAATTGCAAGAGGACCGATAAGAGTTAACCACCACCTTTAAAATAATTCCCCACCCCCACTACTACCCAACACCCCTCAAGTGGCTACAGCACTGCAAAGATATCCAGTACAGGCACGGGAGTGGCCCCTGCCAGAAACCCATCATCCTGTCATCCCGGCACAGAAAGGCTGGCCGAACTTTCAGGGTGCAACTACCCGCCAGCTGCTCTGCTAACCAAAAGCATCTAGCACCAGAAGCTGGAACTATCTCGTTGTGTTGGTGCAAGAGCCAGACCCCGAACTGCAATTCCCTAAAGAGGCCAAGGTCCCTTTAAAGCACCCCACTCTCCTGACCCTCAGCTGATCCCCAGTCGCTGGATCTGAACATACCGACCCACAGGTTACCAAAGTGGACGTACCACAGTTAAACTGGACAAGTGCAGCTCAGTCCTACGATTCCAGGGTCCTGCACACCTAGAGTGAGATGCCCAGCTTTCCCCTGTGGATTGCCCAGAGCTGCTTGACCATCATTTGCCCCCACCCCGCTAACCACGCTGAAAACCCCCCAGATCCCTTTTGTGGATACTTCACCAGGAGGTTAGAGTGCCTGACCTCCAACAAAGGGAAGTCAGAACTCTTTCAACAAATAGACCTCCTTGTGCTGCAGGGAACTGCAGCTGGCCTGCTCGCTGTACGTCTCATCTGTTAGTATGAATGAGAGAATGCTTGCATATTTCTGCACTTGCAATTTTCCCTTCCCATAGGCAGCAAAATAAATTCCATTTCATTTTTCTCCAATGGGTGAGGCATGTCCTGTTCAGAGGAGAGGAAGGAAAATATAGATCTATATCAACCTGGCTAATTTATAAAATTAATTTATTTTTAAAATGGACAAAGGATTTACCCTGTGTAGCCACCTAAGTTGGCCAACTCCCGATTTAAAATGGAGAACAGCAAAGGCTGAAGGGTAATTCAGCCAACACAGGCAGAAACCAGCAAGTGCAGGTTTACTGCGTATTTAACTCTGCAAAAGCCCAGACAGCATCGATACCAGCGACCATCAGCATAATAATGTAGCAGCCATCTACATACTAATGAGCAATCCCCGGGAACAATCGCAACATTTAGGACAAACAAAGCTAAGCCAGACTCCCCGGCGCCAGCAGGAGCCAACACAAAAGAGGTTAACGAACACCTCAAGACCGCCCATCGATCAGGGAACCGCTCCAGTATTGGAGAAATCGAACCAAGCAATTGGAACGAAGTCCAATCACCTAGAACCAGGTACAGGGTCCGCCCCGAAAGGCGGGAAGCCCCTGGGGACTATAAAAGTTAAGACCCAAGTATAAATCGTTCTTCTTGACCGGGTCACACAGCAAAGCGAACCAACCTTGACCGTGACCGGTGCAGCTGCCGCCGAGAGATCCAGGAAGTCTTAAGTCAACGCTCGCTACGAGTTAGGCACTCCTTGCTACCAATCCGTACCAACTTCGAATCCCGCAGACTCAGAACCCGAACGAAAGGCCATTTGTTCCCCTGACCTGGTGGGCCAGTCCGAAGCTAAATATAGGCCTGTTAGTTATGGAAGTAGCTTAGACGTAGAATTTGTGCATGAGTAGCGATTACTGTGTATAATAAATGTGCTTTGATTTGAATCTTACTAATCGGTGTATTGAGTTATTGATCATTACTTGGACTTGAACCTCGTGGCGGTATCATAAAGATACCTGGCGACTCGAGAGCAAAGGTTATAAAACAGAGCCAATTGAACCAACCAAAAGTTAGCAACACCTGACAGGACTAACCATGATTCATACCAGAGGAATTTCTAGCCTTCAGAAACCAACATGGAGCTCGTTATCTTTAAAGAGGTGCTAATGCGCCTGTGAATGCAGACAATCAAATTCCAAAGAAATGCACCAACACCCGTTGCATTTCTAAGGCAAGGCTCTGGCCAACGGAGACAATGTGTCACCAAGGACAAAGGACCCCTGACATCTTTTGATTAAAGACGTGGAAAAAACATCCATTGTCCAACACCCAGGAGAGGAAGTAGGAGGTATGTCACATGACCACCCCTTTACTGCTAGAACGTGTAATATTGCCATGAGGAACTGAACTCAGGCAGTCTACCATTTTACCACCCAACAGGTAGCAGCAGAAAGAGCTCTGACCAAGTGAATTGCCTGGTGCTCATCTACACCTTGCACTACTGGAACCATTGGAACTCCTGTATTGGTGCCTATAAGACTGTGTCTGCGTGCCTTCTTTCATCGTGGAAGTCCTCACTTCGGAAAGATGGATACGCCATCGCACTTTTGATCACCCTGAAATGGTCAGCTTGCTACAGCCTGAAGGAATACGCCATTGCACTTTTGATTCTGAACTCATGTGAAACTATGGGCTGGATTCTCTGATTTTCAGGCTATGTCCAGAGGATCCATTTTACGTCAAGAAAATTGGCATCCTGAGGCCATCCCAACAGCTCCCCGATGATGCCGTTTTGGAGGGGCAGAGCATGCGATTCTCCGCCCCATCGCCAATTACAAAATTGGAGTTGGGGAACGCAGAATCCCGCCCCATTACTCTTATTTGTTTCGTACCCCTTGTACCTCTATCGTCTCCTTATCCCTCGTTTATTGTATGAGTACAAAAGGCGAAGACATTTCAAAACCCCTTTCTACGTTTTGTGTGTAAAATAAACCAACTCTCTTATTTTACCTGATCTTGAGTTTGCTGAGGGTTTATTAATAAAGGATTGGACCACTCCAAAACTGAAAGGTTGGTAAAAGTACACCACCATTTATAAAGGGGGAAATCAAAAACACCTTTCTATTTCTGGATGGGTAGTAAGAGGAAAAATCAGGGCTGTATGTATCAATCCCCCTCCTGTCCATAACGGGTTCCTCAAATTTATTAAATTGTAAAACATACATTTTAAACATTAATCTTTGTTCCCGTGGATGCACATGGTGTAACTTTAATAAATTACTTTGGAACAGAGGATAACAGACTAATTCACTCATGATGCCAGATTATGAAATACACTCCCCCCCCCCCCCCCCCCCCGCTCCCCCCCTTCCAGCTCATGAATTATGAGGGCTGGCACTGCTCAAGGGATTTTTTTTCACATTTGACTAGTCTGTCAGGTTCCTACACTGCTAGGACACAAGAGGGTGAGAATGTTTTGGAAATATATCAATGTTTTATTGTGCGTTCACAAAACCTGTAAAATAAAAAACATTCTGTCTCTTCCTCTTGCTGTTACAATTGATGTTTATTTCAAATTGTCATGGCCCGCTAGCTTTTCAAGGATACACCTTCAAACATTAATCAGCATTTAGCAAACATGTAATTAAGCGCAGTCTGCAATTGTGTGTGAAAGTACAGAACGTACTGTCCGCTCTGCCCATTCACCGTATGCTACACCGGGAACACTATGATTTCTCAAATCATCTTCTGAACTTGGGAGAAATAGTACTGAAAATATGCACGGATTCGATAATAGAACTCCGAATAGCAATTTACGGGAAAGTTAAAAATAAATTTCCCTATCCCACTTTTGTAAGAGTTCACACCGAGTTGTAGAGAAAAACAAAACCTACTTTGTTCAACATGTTAACTTATGTACAGCTCCAGTAGTTCCCTACTGTGTCTTCTCTAGTTGGTGCCCGACTGGCTGACTATTTGTATAAAGACACATGAACCTTGTTAAGGGTCCCCTGCCGCCTTATAGGGGGAGCTCATATTTTGCAAGCTCCACGGGGTAGTGGATCATCCCTATCCCATAAGACCCGTGCAGCATATAACATCACCACATGCCTTGTTTTGAATTATGAGGCTGAGCAGGTAGTCCCTGTGAATGACAGTCTATATTCATTTACAAGAGATTCAGAAGACAGTCATGATGTTTCACCTGATACTAAAGTAAGACCACTTTTCCCAATACGATGATCACTCTATAAGTGCTTCTTCCTGGTGTTACACCAAACTGGAAAATGTCATCAACTTTGCTTCAAATGTCTATCCCTCCCTTGCCTTCACATGGTCCATTTTTGAACTTTCCCTTCACTTTCTTGACTTCTCTCTGTTGGTATCCAGGGATGGACTATTGGCCAATATCCACTATAAGCCAACAGCAACATTGGATACATCTCTCTCAGCCCACTTTCTGTCAGGATTCTATTCAATATCCTCAATTTCTTGGTCTCCATCGCATCTATTCTACCGATGATGCCTTCAACACCAGTACTTCTGACATATTTTCCTTTTTCTTCAATTAATGAGTCCCCTGCTTCAGTATTGACTGGGCTCTTAACTGTGTCTCACATTTTTCATACTTGTGCTCTCATCCCTTCCCATCTCCTCCAGAACCACAATTGTATTCCCCTTGTGCTGACTTTTCACCAGCCTCCACATTCATTTCTAGGCTGTGATGCTGTCACTACCAAGTATTTCTTCCCTTTTCCTCCCCTTCCAGAATTCCGAGGGGACAATTCTCTTTTTTGACACTCTGGTCCATCTTACATTACCCTCAACGTTCACTTCGATTCCCACGGCAGCTTCCCATACAAGCACAAGAGATGCTACCCTTGCCCCTTCACCTCCTCCCTTCCTCGACGAGCCTGAAACACTCCTTTCAAGTGAAACGTTGACTTACTTATACTCCATTTCATTTTGATGTACACTGTAGTCACTTCTCATGATGTGGGCTCCCATAACTGGTGACTTCAAACACAGAATGATTGCTTTGCTGAAAATTTCTATTCAATCCACAAGCATAAGCGTGAGCTTCCAGTCATTGCCTTATTTTCTGTCCCACTGACCTCTCTGGCATCGACCTCCTAACCTGCTCCAATCAAGCTCCAAATCAGCTCAATGAAGAGCACTCTTCGATTTGACACATTACAAGTTGCTGGACTAACATCAATTTTACACCACAGTCACTGCTTCTGTTATTCCAAAGAGAAGGTGATAGAAATGATTCTGCTATTCATTTAATGATCTCTGCCTTCCCCACCATCACATACTATCTCTTTTGTGCTTTTCTCCCTTCCCATTTTTGTGCCTCTGCATGAGCTTAAAACCGATTCTATTTTCCAGTTCTGATGAACCAGCCCGGGTGTGGGAAAATTGGGGCAATAGGGCTTAAAGCTGAGAAAATAGGGCAATATTGCATCCCCAGTCTCGTTGTCAGCAAGTGCGGACTCAGGACCCCCATTTGGTCCTGTGTCCCGAAGCCTGCGGAAAAATCTTACCTGTTACCTCTGTTTCTCTATCCACTGATGCTCCTTACCTGCTGAGTATTTCCGGAACATCATGCTTGTATGCTTCAGATGCCAAATGTGATGTGCAATGCTGAGCAGATACTTCATGTGGAGTCAATGGTTCTTTGTGCTGACTTGACTCTTGGTCTTGAAGTGCTTCATACTTCTTGACGATGGCTTCAATGGCGTTGTTCACACTCGGCCGATAGGCTGTCTCTCTTGTGAGTCTTCTTGTCCGATCAATGCCCATGTGTGTGTGATGAAGTTGTTGGGAGAATATCAAGTTGCAAAGATTCTCCATTGATGACTTCTCTGCTTTTGAATTGACTTCCCTGGGACATGTTCGTGGACATGTTGACTTGATCGGCCATTCTTCAGTGATAATTTTCCACAGGTTCTGTAGTGTACAATCTTTTGTTGTTTATTCTTCTGGCTGTTGGCATTCACGCTGTGCAAGATGTACTTGATCAATTTGGATAAGATCTTCAAGTTTGATCTCAATTAAATCAACTTGTAGATCTAAGGAGACATATTCTGTTTTTGGCAGGTCAGGCAATCTGCTAAGTGTATCCAGTGTGGCTATCAAGTTACTCGGCTTGTATCTAATCTCACAGTTATAACCTTGAATCTTTATCAAGCGACGTTGCAACCTTGGTGGTACACTGGTCAATGGTTTTTGCTAAATCATCTCCAGTGCATTGTGGTCTACCACCAATCTTTTGACAAACAGATGATATGAAAACACATGATTGCAAACACTGACGCTAATGCTTCCCATTCCATGTTGGAGCAGTTGGACTGCATTACATACAGAGATTTTGAAGCAAATGCAATCAGTTTGCCTTTTAGTGGTGCGCATGCTCCCAGACCTTTCTAGGAGGTCTTTATCTCCATGGTAGCTGCTTCCCTTGAATCATAAAATTGCAATGTTGATACTTCCGATAATGACTGTTTCATTACTTCGAAGATATGATCTTCATGCCACAGGAAAAAAAAATTATTTTTCAACAATTCCCTTGACGATTAAGATTTTTGGGTGAAATTGAGAATGTATGGAGAAAAAAAAATACAGAGCGAGGAATCTTTGAAGCTTTTCCTTATCTTGAAGTGTTGGCATTTTCTTTCTATCCTTTCATTTTATATGGATCAGGACATATGCCAGCACTGGAAAAATTAGAACCGGAGAAATTGATGTGCTGCACATTAATGTTGAATTTCCGACTTTTGAACAACAATTCTTCATTATGTGCCACTTACATCAATAAGTGCAGATTATGGTCATGTTCTTGATTTGTCCTTCTCTCAATAGCTGTGTCATCTGCGATACAGATGCATCCTGGTATAATGTACGTAATATGCTCCATGTGAGATTGAAAGAGATATTGGCTAGCAGATAGCTTGAAAGGAAGTCATTGAAACAGTATCATACAAACGGGGTGCAAAATACAGTAAGCGCTTGACACCTCTCCACAAGATATACTGACCCTAACCATGCTAGGCATCAGGTTTTGGGAAGAATTTTGCAACTGCAAATCTCGGCTTTATCTCTTCCAATTTGGGCATTTTGTAAGGATAATATTTCAAAACTTCATTTAAATGTTGCTGTTAGAGGCATTCTCTCAATGATCTGCCCTTCTTTATGACGTGATTGAGCTTCACCTATCTGTGCACTCTTGTACTCTTTTAATGATTCTGTTCTTCTCCATTTTGTCTAGTTCAAACTTCATCTGTCTTGTACATCGATGCTGCATTTGCATGGCGGATCAATTGACGGACTTGCATTTTCCTGCAAGTTTATTGTTGCAGCTCCCTTGAAACTGCCAACTTTGTCAAAGCATTCTGGATATTTTGATGTTAGGTCATGAAATGAGGTGTAGGAGCAGTTTCTGATGTTGATCTGCCTTGTGAAATCTGATTGATCCCGCGGATTGTTACCAATGATATCATGACATGCCAGTAGACCGGCAATCGCTGTGCCTTTAATTTCCATGATGTGACACTCAGGAGGATTGATTGTACTTTTACTCCAGGATTATGGATCCTGCACATGGAATTAGTGAACCATTGCATGCAGAAAATGTCACTGTAGTAGGTTTTGCCAGGGTCTTCCATGTCTGTGGATACATGTCTTTTAGCATTTGCAGGAGTAGCATGTTGGCTTGTGCCCCTGTGTCAATCTTTGCCAATAAAGAATAGTTGCCAACTTTCTTATGACAGATCAATTCAATCTTGGCAAAGACTTTGGATGGTGAGATGGTATCTACGTTTTCCATTGATGGTGTGAAACATATTCTTTGCTCTTCCTCTTGTCATGCACATTATTATCATTTTCTGGTTTCTCAATCACCTCATGTATATGCTTCTAACAGGATACCGGATGGTCGTTCTTATTGATTGAAGCTAGCCATTGTGTTTGAGTCAGTGCACAACTCTTTGTAGTTGCATCAGCCTATGGTCTAGTGTACTACTGCTGCCAATGGACCTTTCTGCCACATGCCCCTCAGAATTGACAAAAAGTTGAGCACTTCCTTGGGGCATACAGAAGGCTATACCGTTCACATTTCTTGCCGGGTTTGGGTGTTCTCGTATGTGTGTCAATAGTTGATGTTGCATTTAGGGCCTGTAAAATTTGTCGACTTGTGAGGGTCACTTCGCATTTACATTAATTCTTAAGTTGCTCTTCAATGCTATATGTTTTTTGTTTGTCTAGCAGTTCTGTCTGTAATGCTTCCATGGGAATGGATGTGATCACCAACTCAATAATTCTGTCTGCTAGCTCTGCATTACAAAAAGCACAGTATGGAACCTTTCCTCAGCATTTGCTGATGAAGTGGATTTTGTTGGCTGTACTTGAATTGACATGAGCTCTAGTCAAGGAAGTTTAACTGTTTATGAACTGATTTTTCAATGTAGTTCACATCTTTTGGGATCCCTTACCTCTTCTATTAATCCTGACGTGTTCAGCTGTGTAGATCTTCATTCCCCAATTGTTAGGCAAATTATTTTTTATTCATTTACAGGAACTGATGGGCCAAGTGGCCTAATTCTGCTCCTTTGTCTTATGGTCTTGTATGAGCATCGCTACTAGGTCAGCATTTAATGCCCATCCCTAATTGCCTTGAGAATGTGCTGGTGAGCTTCCCTCTTGAACCGCTGCAGTTTATATGTTGTAGGAGCATCCACAGTGCTGTTTCGAAGGGGGTTCAGGGATGTGACCTGTGACAGTGAAGGAACAGTCACATAGTTCCAAGTCAGAATAGAGAGTGGCTTGGCAGGAGTTATGTATCAGAGAATACATTCCTGTTGGTAAAGCATCAAGTAATGTGTAGTGACATCAGCAGAGTGTTTGCACATGCTTTGTAGTTGTCCAACTTAGACTGTATGAGCATCACCTCGTAATAAATCTCTTATCGTGTTTTACCAGAATCTGGAATGTGGGGATGTCCATTTCTTTTCTCTTTGCGTCAAATGAAAAATTTAACAAAAGAGAAAAGTGGCGATGAGGATTGAGGCCAAAAAAAGGTCTGAGGACGAAATTTGTTGACTAAAGAGTGGAGATGGTGTCGGGAGCAAAGGATGATTATCAGGACTGGACTTTCACACATACGTCGGGTGAAGTAGAGCCACCGGTGCTGAAGGTTTAGAAAATGTTTTGACTACAACTGTGAGTAAAGAAGAACGACTATTTTGGAAGAAGATTTGCTTGCCATTGAAGTGAGGAGGATCGGGACTGCAGAGACCGCGCACACGACTAAACAGGCTGCAGGAAATGGGGATTCAGAAGCCTGCCAACTTTGCATTGACCACTAAAGGGAAAAGCTGAACCACAGTAAGGAAAAACAGAAAAATATTCTAGTTGCTTATGCATAAGGAAATTGTTTGTGCCATTCTTTCAAAAGAATCAGAAGGAAGGAAGTTGGTTGAAGTATAGACCCTAGGAGCTGTGACCCAAAATGCGGGGAAAACCGGCGCCATGGATGCATTTGATGAAGACTGTGAGATTTGGAGCTCATACGAGGAAAGGTTGCAAATTTAAAAAACGGGGCTATGTGCGGCCTCTGCCGTGCATTCCCCGTTCAGGTCCCTTATTCAAAGCAAGTCGGGTTGAATAGCCATGTGTTTCTTGGCACCGCAAGTGCTGGGAAACACATGGCTAAACAATCTCACTCAGGGACTTTTGGGAAGATTGTGCCCCAAGTGCCGTTTGATAGTGGTGGGGAATTCGCCGGCAGAGCCGGCGGGAAACTCCCTGCAAAACCTGCCACAAATTAATTTAGAAATTTTCTATTCAATTCTGCCCATTGTCTCTGCTTTTTATTCAATGTATTAGTCAGCAACTCCAGAAGCAGCCCGTTGTCATCACAATCTTCTCTGGCATGATTTTAGTGGGTTTTTTTTTGTTTGTTTGACTCCCACTTGCTCACGATCGATCTGGCCACACATCGCCTGGTCTTTACCAATTGAACCAATCTGATGCTGGTCCCCTCGATGCGCTCTCCCGCTCATGGAACTGCCAGTCTACGCATTGCAATCTCACCACAAGTGTTCCCTCTGCTTATTGGGTCTTTACTTGAGCACTCGTTCCGTTTCTGAAACTAGGGGCGGGATTCTCCGGTAACCGGCGGGCGGGCCTTACCGGCGCCAAAGAATGGCGTGAACCACTCCGGCGTCGGGCCGCCCGGAAGGTGCGGAATCCTTCACACCTTCGGGGGCTCGGCAATCGCTGGAGTGATTGGCGGCGTGCCAACTGGCACAGAAGGGCCTCCGCCGGCCAGCGCGTGTTGGCGCATGCGCAGGAGCGCAGGAGTGTTCCGAGAACCGCTGGCGTGATTCCTGTGCATGCGCAGGGGGTTTCTTCTCCCCGCCGGCTATGGCGGAGCTTTACACATGCCGGTGTGGAGGGAAAGAGTGCCCCCATGGCAAAGACCCGCCCGCAGATCGGTGGGCCTCGATCGCGGGCCAGGCCACCGTGTGGCCCGCCCCCCGCCCCCCAGGGCCGGATCCCCCTGCGCCTCCCCGAGGACTCCGCAGGCCGCCCTCAGAGCCAGGTCCCGCCAGTACATACCTTGTGTACGTCACGCCGGCGGAACTGGCCGAAAATGGGCAGCTGCTCTGCCCATTGGGGACCGGAGAATTGCCGGGGGGGGGGGGGCACTGCCAACGACCCCCGACTGGCGTGGCGTGATCTCCGCCCCGCCAAAAAACCGGCGGCGGAGAATTCGGCAGCCGGTGTCGGAGTGGCGGAGCTGGATTCACGCCGCCCCCCGGTGATTATCCGACCCGGCGGGGGGTCGGAGAATCACACCCTCGGTGTTGATGCCAACTCAAAATTCGTGGATTTTTAAGACCGAGAAACTGGTGCCAAACCTGGAGCGATTCTGCTACCGTTAAGGGCCTAGCACCGGCGCCACATGGAACACAATCGATTCTAATGAGAAATGGTGCAGAATTCTCCTGTTTCATGATTGACCTCAGGAGGCTGATAAGCTGCAGCCACATATACATACTTCACTCCCCACACACATCATCCCAGCCAACAAGATGGCAGTAAGGAAAGCGTCCCCGAGGGCCATGGACGCAGAGCTCGAGATCCTCACGTACGCCGTGGAGGAGAGGAGGATGACCCTTACCCTGGCCTGGAAAAGAGGCTGCCAGCCGCCGCCATTCGCCATGCCTGGCGCAGGTGGTAGAGGCAGTCAGCACTGTTGGCAATGTCTTCCGGACCAGTCAGCAGTGCCATAGAAAACTGCATGAGCTCCGCAGGGCGGCTAGGGTGAGTGGGTAGCACTGTGCCCCTGGCATCAACCCCTGTCCCACGCACCTGTAACCTTAACCCCCCCTTCCACCCATAGGCGGGCAAACCACTGCCCTGCACCACATGGGATCGCTGAGGTGGAGTTCGACCGCGGGTGAGGAAATGAGACCCCGCTAAGTTACGGTTCCCCATGCCACGTGTGTCAACCCCCACCAACACCATCCCCACACCATGCTCACCCCCACCCTCACCCTGCACCAAGCTCACCCCCTCCCTCAACCCTGCACCACCCCCACCAACCCTCACCCAACATCCTCACCTCCACATCACCTTCACCCTACGTCACCCTCACCCACCAACCCCCAATGTCACCCACACGTTCACCCCTCTTCCCCTTGGCCCACAGTCTAATCATGCATCTTGTCCTGTGTCTTACAGGATATGCTGGTGATGGGGCGGGTCCATCTGGCGTCCCCCGCCCCTAGACCTTGCCACAGCCAGAGTCCTCCTTTGAGCCGAGCAGCGATGGGAGCAGCTCGGATACAGGCCTCCACCTGAGACTCAGGAGACCCCGGAGCCCGGGTCGGAGGATGACAGAGATTCGCCATCACAACTGTCTCCAACACTCTCCATCACAGAGACACTCACCTTGGTTGGGCATGTTAGTGAAGAGGCTCCCGGGACACTACCTGATGCTCACCACACAGCTGATTCGGTACAGCAGGTGGAGGTAGGAACACCCGAGGGGGTGGATGGTCGTAGGGAGGCTGTCCCCAGGAACTAGCTGCCGTCTAGACGGGTCTCAGGCTTGTGGAACAGCCAGTCCCATCTATAGTGGAGATGCAGTCGCAGAGCTAGGGACTACAGGAGGGGTTGTCGGCGAGCATCCAGCACCTGCAGGTACAGTTGGAGGAGTCCAATCGCGTGCAGGAGCAAGTGATGGTGCTGACCATGCGCCACACAGGTGGCGTCCGTTTGTGTAGAGCGGCCTGTCACCTGCAGGTGCTCGAAAGGGGACATGCATCCTGTCCATCACCCCCTGGACCCGGGGCATCCCGTTGATGGTTGTAAACCCCGCTGCCCGGGCAGCCTGGTGGGCTCGGTCCACATTGAAATGGATGTATCGTGCCGACTGGGCATATAGGGCCTCCATGACAGCGCAGATGCACCTGTGCACCGAGGTCTGTGAGATCCTGGACAGGTCCCCACTCGGCGTCTGGAAGGACCTCATGGCGTAAAAGTTCAGGGCAACCGTCACCTTGACGACCACTGGGACCGGATGCCTTCCTCCATACACCCGCTGTGCTAGGTATGCCATCATCTGGCAGATATGTCGCACTGTCTCTCTGCTCAGCCAGAGTCTTCGATGGCATGCCTGGTCGAGCATGTCCTTGAATGACAGGCCCTGCTGGTACACACAAGGCCCCATGCGGCGCATCCTTGGCACCTCCTTGGCTCACTCTTCAACCTGGGTGGCTGCCACTTGTCCCTCTGTGGCACACTCCACTGCTGCTCGCTCCGCTGCTGCTCGCTCCGCTGCTGCAGCTTCCTCCCCCTTGAGCAGCTCTAGCTCGTACAGCCGCAATGTATCCCCCAGGGCTGCAGCGACTAGCAGGAATGCCACCATTGCTGGTTGAATTCCAATATCCATTGTCTGCAGGGGTTGAAATGCTGACATGTTAACATGATGGTCCCGGTTGGCACTGCGGGCTCTGCCCCCGCATGTCCCCCCCCCAACCCTGCACCCCTGGTCTCGTCGGTGGCCAGCACCATGGGGGTTTCTAACCCTGGCGCCCTTCCCTGATGCCAGAGTTTCCGGAGCTGGCACTGGCCTCACTTGGGGTATGCATCGCGGTCCCCGTAGCGGCTACTGTGTGCGTTGCCCTGCAAGATCTGCCAGTGCGTGGTGGCCGAGTGGTGGGGGTGGGGGGTGGGGGGTGGTGGAGGGTGGGTTGGCGGGGGGGGGGGGGGGGGGGGGGGGCGGCGGTGAGGGCACCCGTATGGCCGGTGTCACTCTGCAGAACCTGGCGCCAATGTGGGTGTTCAGTGGGATGCACAGCAAGATGGCTGCCTTGCAGGTCGCGGTAATGGCGGTCCATGCCTGGGCACTGACCCAGTCCCATGGGGGGCACCCTAGCCACTCAGCCTGTTCCACAATCACCCAACCTGGCAGGGCCCCCCCACCCCAACCAGCCCGGCCAGTGTCCAGCCGGGCAACCCACGATTGCGCCTCTCTATGAATGGGGAGGAATATAAAGGATTCCTGAGGGAATCCCGCTATTGGGCCTTCATTTTGAGCAGGCGGCCCGAGAGCGAAGTCCTGCAGCAGGCCACAACCCACCCTCGCACGTAAGTCAACCCCCCCCACCCATCTTTGCATTGCAAAGCAGACCCCGCCCATGGATTTTCTGGGTGCCCCCTTTCCATCAAGGATGGGAGTGACCCAGCCCATCCCCCTAAGGGACCCCCAAAATCGGGAGACCCCCTCCAGCAACCCACTAAGGGAGACCACCCCAGGTATCCCCTAAATTGGTTGATGCCCTAGGGCCCCTAAAATAGGGAGACCACCCTACAGGGTCTCACTAAATAGAGAGACCCCCCCCCACAGGGATCTTTTAGCTAAAAGGATGACCCTAACTAAAGGGACCTCCTGAGACCCCCTAACTATGGGGACCCCAGTGACCGCCTAACTAAAGGGAACCATCCCAGATACCCCCTAAATAATGAGACTTCCAGAGACCCCCTAACTAAAGGGCCCAATGTGGTAGTATGTATTGGGGGTCATGTGGGACTGGAAGCCCTAATGTCATTGGCTGACAGATCCCGGGTCCTGGTTGGCCGTTGACCTCAAGCTCCGCCCTGAAGGCGAAGTATAAGAAGCCGGTGTCTTCCCCCGCATGCCAGTTTACTATCGGGCTGCTGGGGAACAGTCACGCTTAATAAAGCCTCATCGACTTCACTATATTCGTCTCATGGAGTCTTTGTGCGCTACACCCCCCCAGAGGGATCCCCTGACTAGAGGGACCTCCCAGAGACCCCCTAACTAAAGGGCCCCCCAAAGGGTTCCTCTGACTAAAGGGACCTCCAAGAGACCCCCGTAACTAAAGGGCCCCCCCACAGGGATCCCATGACTCGAGGGACCTCCCAGAGACCCCCTAACTAAAGGGCCCCCCACAGGGTTCCCCTGACTAAAGGGACCTCCCAGAGACCCCGTAACTAAAGGGCCCCCCACAGGGATTCCCTGACTAGAGGGACTTCCCTGAGTTCCCCTAACTAAATGGACCAGCCACAGGGACCCCCTAACCTAACTAATGGGACCCCGCCCCAGACCCCCTAACTAAAAGGAACCCTCAGAGGGAAGTACCCCATAACTAAACGACCCACCCAGAGACTCCCTAACTAAAGGGAAACCTCAGAGACCCCCTAACTGAAGGGACCACCCACAGGACCCCCTAACTAATGGGACCCCTCACAGATCCCCACAGAAAGGGGATCCCTGTGTGGAAGCTAGGGGCAGTAAAAAACATTACAGTTGTTAACATTCACTTGGAAGAACCACGGGTTGGATTCTCTGCAGCCCCACGCCAAAATCGCGTTTGGAGAATCCAATTTCACCCCAAAATCGGGTCCGGTGCCGGTCAGCCATTGTCTGGGCCTCGAGAATCGGCGTGATCGCAGAGTAGTCCGCGCGGCTTGGGGCCCACTCACAGAGGCCCCGGCCCAGCGATCCTCTGCTCCCGACTGGCCGAGTTCCCGGTGGCGGGAACTAACCTATTGCCGGTCAGGATGCTCGCGTGGCAGCTGCGGAACAAATCCGTGGCCGCCCTGGTGGGGGGCGGGGGGATCGGACAGCGGCGGGTGGCCTTATAGGCGGCCGAGGGGCAGATCCACATGGTCAGATGCTCGGGCGCGCAGCCGATCAGGGGGGTCTAGTTTTTATGTGTGGCTCCACGGTCCGAGTCCGCCATGGCGCTCGGCGCGGCTGTGCGCATACGCGGACTCAAAACCAGAAGTGTGGGTGCCTGTATCCACAGCTAAAGCTGCGTGAATTACTCTGGGTCCCTGTTAGCTCCTGCAGGTCATTGAATCAGCTCATCCTTTTTGCAGGAATCTCCAGAGTAAAACCCCAGCATTTTTACGCTGGCATGGGGACGTAGTCCCATTTTGGGAGAATCTAGCCCCACTTGTCCATTCCTGGAAAGAGAACAGCTGTGATCTGTTTTTAAACCCCTCAGATCCATTAGCTGCAAGCCATTCATTTATAGCTCCTAGTGGGCTGTGATTGACAGCTTCTACAAAACAGCTGCGAACCTCGCTTCATTCATCTTCTTCATGGATGAGTAACTCTAGGTGCTGTAACAACAATGTTTACAAACATCAACCACATCAAAGAGAGTTAAGTTCATTCCAATCATGCCCTTCACACTTGAGCGATTGCCGAGGTGGAATCTGACAGCACTTAACACTCTTTGATGTGGTTGATGTTTGTAAACCGGAGAATCGCAAGATCCTGGAGACTCTGGTGCCGGGCCCGCTAAATGGATGCAAATGGGTTATTAGGACCCATTTGCATCCTCCCGCTGGCACGTGTGTGAAAACCCCGATCCCGCTGTCAGCGGGCGGCTGGAACATAAGAGTTGTTTAGCCGCCCGCTGAACCTCAATTTCAGCCAGATGCCCAATTCTCTACCTGATTGCAATCCACGTTGCTGGTATCATGGGGCGGAGAATCCACTCCTTTGTTCTTCTAGAGATAGTGCAGCACCTCAGCAGGCTGAAGTACTGACAAAGAATACCACAAAGCATTTTGTAATTTGTTTTTGTGTTGTTTGAGTTATTGATCAATCCATACAGCAGTGGGAGCTCAGGCTCTTCCTAAAGGGAGGAAACGTGGTGTGGCTCATGAATATTGTTGTTTCACAGCCTCTTCCAGTCAATCTCAGATAACCAATTGCTGAGACCTGGAACCATTCAGAATGCTTGTTTCCTGCAAAAGGAATGGTGCAAGAATAAAATGTAAAAGGGTACACAAGGAGAGAGTACAAATACTGCAAAGAGGAAATCTCACCCGTTTAAGAAAAAAGTCCCTGCTAGCTATTTTTCTGATTCGCAGAACATCTGGTGAGGCGTGACCATCTGGAAGTTTTATTCCCATCGTATTTTTATTTAATTTGGATGTTCGTTATGCAAAGTCCTGCTGCAAACAAGTAGGGCTCGGCCAGCGAATCATTCTCTTTATGAAGTGAGTTAGCACGGATTAATGGGAGGAAGGGATACTGGGAAGTGCTTAGAATGTAACAGAAAACAGCAAAGGAGTTGGATAAAAATGGGAAACAGGATTAGTAGAAAAGAGGTAGACTACAATGTGACAGTTGGGAAGGAGATTAATTCAAGAAGAATGCGCAGGGACGAGTTTGTCCGAAGGATAAGACACTGAGAATCTCAAAGTAACAGAAGGTCCTTTTATAGGAACATTGCCGACTGCAAATGTGTGGATATCCTTACATCAACTGTACTCAATAATATAAACAAACACTACTTCCAGGAACCTACGGCTTCTTGGAATCACTAAAAGTTTGGCTTGAAATTTTACCATTGGAATGAAGGAGTCTGTTACTCTCTGTGGAACTTAATAAAAATGGAGTTGAGTGCTCAACAGATAAAAGTTCATGAGCAATGCACAAATATGTCCTCCTGAAGCGAGGTGCAATGTTAATTCTAATTATACTGGCTGTAAGTCACGGGGGGGAGATGTTGAAACCATCCTTATCATCGACTTTGTTTTTAACTTTGTGATTTTTTTTTTGTGCTCGTTGAGGTGAGGCACTTAGGCAACGTATCTGCTTTTAGAGACCAGGGTGTCTAATTTTGTTCATTTTAACGATAATGGATAGAAGAGCTGGCTACTTCAGTTTTCTGCTAGCTAAATGAGTTTGTGCCATAGGATTTCAGTAGTTTAATGGGTGGAAACTTGGCTATAAAGGCCGGCCTGCAAGAATGCTCATTTGGTGCCTTTCAAGGGGCTTCAGCGCCATTTAACTAGAAAATCAAGGGCACGAGTCCAGCTCCGGAAAGCAGGGGGCTGTAGTAAATTCAGCAGTGCAATGAACTTATACAATCCAATTCACCTACATGGCCATTTCCGGATTTAGAATGACTGTTTTCGAGATCTAAAGGAATTAAAATCAATGTATTTGCTTTTATGTCTGTAATCAAGTTGTGAGTTTTGAAATGAGAAATAAGGAGCAAATACAGTTCAAGTTTGACAAATTTTGAAGAATCTCTTCTGGTACCCAGATTATATTTCAATTAGTTTCTTGGTCAGATTTGGTATCCTTTGATGTTTAAACATGAAAATTCTGAGATTTTCAACTTCCTTTCAAGAAGATTGAAATTCGCAATAAGCTGCACCCATCCTGGCTTGTGCAACGGTTTTCTGCCCAGATTGTTAAAGTACAAAGCTGAGCACTGCTGGTGCAGCAATGCAATTTTAAAATTACGATGGATGTAGGTGTGGCGGAGGCCTTAATTCCAGTGGGGCCTACACTGTCAGAAAGCCTTCTTCCATTGATCATGAACTCTCCATGATCGGGACTAAGTGAGGTGGGAGGAGGCTCCAGCGGTGCCTGGCCAGCTGCCCAGAATGGCAGGAGCCCGTCCCAGATTCAGCACTCGGAACCTCATGAGTTATGTGTGGGCACTTCCCATTCGCCTCTGCTCGTGGCCTGGCAGCTGATTCAGCTGGCTGGTGCGAACTTCCCGGCACCATATTTAAATGTGCAGTCCAGCACATTCACATCCCTCTCTCCAGCCCATCTGTCTTCACCAGACCATGCAGAATGTCCAGAACACAGAGGGAAAAGGCGAGCAGCGTCAAGAAGTCAGCTACAGAGCCCTTGAGGCCTTTATTCGGGGAGTGCGGGCCCACCGGCATGCCATCCACCCCAGGGACGGCTCAAAGAAGCATAACAACTTGACCTCGCCAGCCTGGAGGCCATTGCCCAGGAGCTGTCACCTGTCCGTGAAGCGCCTTCCAGTGCAGGAAGCGCATGAATGATCTCATCCACAATGCCAGGGTAAGTCCTCTCTCAGCACCCTCCACTATCAAACTCTCAACATGGCATCATGTACTCAAAAGGCTATTCTCTTCACAGACCTCACACATCCATTAGTGGGCGACACATATAACAGTCACTCTCTCAACAAGACTTTCGCAACACCACCATCCCATCTGCCTTGTTGCTCCAACTCCAATCTCATTCCCTTCTGGGGGAGGGGGGGCACACCACACTCAGAGGACATGCATTTCACTCAAACTCTGCTCCATCCCTCTCATCACATCTCTTTCTTTTGTCTCCCATACAGGCCTAACGCGTGCACAACAATCAAGACTGAACCCAAACCGAGCGAGGGATGGCAGAGATCAGCAGCCTCACTGAGTTCGAGGAGGCTGCAGCAGAGCTCGCTGGTGAGGACCGAGATCGCTCCTGTGACGATGCAGATCATGGCCTCTTGCCACACCCTAATACAGACCTCAGCTCCATCACTTCATCCAATCCTGAAACTCACACTGGGTGCTATGAACTCTGAATCAGCTTCAGCTCATCCACTAAGCCTGTCCTTTTGTTGGGCAGCACGGTGGCGCAGTGGTTAGCACTGCTGCCTCACGGCGCTGAGGTCCCAGGTTTGATCCCGGCTCCGGGTCACTGTCTGTGTGGAGTTTGCACATTCTCCCCGTGTTTGCGTGGGTTTTGCCCCCACAACCCAAAGATGTGCAGGGTAGGTGGATTGGCCACGCTAAATAGTCCCTTAATTGGAAAAAATTAATTGGATACTCTAAGATTTAAAAAAACTGTCCTTTTGTCTTTTGCAGAATCCAGCAGACCGCAGGCAGCCAGCCAGCCCAGCAGCCCTCTGAGCACCCAAACTACATCTGAGGATGAGGGTCTCAGGAATAATCATCACAGCACTCAGCCTCACCCTTCACCCGCACAGGGACACACATCTTGGTGGGGCGTCATTCAAGGTTAGACCTGGGGTCACTTTCTGGAGAACACCTCACAGACACAAACCTGTAGCAGTTGGACGCAGGGACAGCCCAGGTCTCTAGCACTTCGAGGGTTTGTGGAGACCAGGCACCTGCTCAATCCCAGTCAGATGGTTCGGCTCTGAAAGCAGCTGCTAGCTCACTGGTGGAGAGCAAAGAGAAGCAGTGTAACGCCAGGCAGAGCTTCGACAGTCACTCGGCACACTAGAGCACATGATGGAGGAGTCCCTTTGCATTCTGTCTGATGTTGTGGCTGCAGCATGCAAGCACCTTGAGGCCACCATGGGAAGGTTGGTGACCATCATGGAGACCTTAATCAAGCAGGTCCTGCCAGATTTGCGCTTGGCCATGGACTCCATGGCCACATGCACTGGTGGACACAATCAGGATGTAGGCCAAATGGTGACAAGGCACCTTGACCTTCCTCCAGGTGCCCCATCCCCTGCAAGACCAATGCCAGGGACCTCTGGAACCCAAAGGGTAGATGAACGTCAGCCGGACAACCTAAGGCTCCCAACTCAGGACACCCCAAGGATGTGCAGCCACTCAGCCCTTTCCCCTTGCCGACATCAAATTCAGCAGCGCAAGTCACCGAGGGTGCTTCTGCCCCTGAGCAGGCAATCCTTACAAGGTGGACCCCTCCAGGGCACCACCAGAGAAAGTCTGCCAAATTCCTCACAGGAATCAGGACATAGCAGTCAGCAAGCTGCCTCCAGGGGCTGCAGCAAGGCATTGTGGTAGGGTTAGGAAAGTTAATGGCCGGGATTCACCGATCCCGCGGCCAAGTTCTGACGCCGGCGTCAAATGCGGCGCGAGCCACTCCGGCGTCAACGGGCCTCCAGGCCCAGGTATTCATCCCTTCCCAGGGGGCTAGTATGGCGGTGGAGTGGTGTTTGCTGCTTCGCCGCTCGAAAGCCGGTGCGGCACGGCCAGCGGGGGTCCGCGTATGCGCGCCACGGCCGACGCAGGTCCGTGCATGCACGCCACGGCCGGCATGGGTTCCTGTCTCCGCAACGGTCCCGGGCAATATGGCAGAGCCCCACAGAGGCCCGGTGCAGAGGAACATAGGCCCCCACGGAAATAGCCCGGCCCAGCCCAGTAACCTACACCGGCGGGACTCGGCTGAACTCGACGATTCATGTGATGCCAAACTCAGTGTGACTTAGTACCGTACCATTGTGTGTTGTCTGGGAGATGAGTGCAATTCTTCATTTGGAGTGTATGATGGGCAAGTTCTCAATCATTAATCCTCAAGGGATAGTGATGGTTGAGGAGGGCTTATCAGATATGTGACTCTCTGTGTATCTGGGTCTCCTAGTGTCCCAAACCAGGACATACTCTTTAGGATGAGAGCCTTACGCTGGTCCGTATTTCCTTCACGGCAGTGTTTGCATCCTTACATAGGAAACATAGAACATTACAGCACAGTACAGGCCCTTCAGCCCTCGATGTTGCGCCGACCTGTGAAACCACTCTAAAGCCCATCTACACTATTCCCCTATTGTCCATATGTCTATCCAATGACCATTTGAATGTCCTTAGTGTTGGCGAGTCCACTACTGTTTCAGGCAGGGCATTCCACACCCTTACTATTCTCTGAGTAAAGAACCTACCTCTGACATCTGTCTTTTCTCTATCTCCCCTCAATTTAAAGGTATGTCCCCTCGTGCTAGACATCACCACCCAGCCTCAACTCATCACTTTTCTTCCTTGCTGGACTTTAAGGTGACAGAGTGAGCCCATTACCAGGACAACAACGACCACAGCTAAGACCTGACCCTAGTGAGTAGTGAGCACTTAAAGCCCAAGTGTATATGCAGTAAATCTCAGCGATGGTTTGGCTATTCTTTCAGAAGTCACAAATGGCTTGGAGGGCTAGAGGCGATGTCTCCTGATGATCGGGCTTAAAGATTTACTCCTCTTAAAATTTTCCAGCTATGAGGGTATCACGGGAACACCTCCCATATTTCCCCTCCTCCATGACACCAGGGCACTCATATTGTCCCTCGGCAGCCCTCATCGTCACCTTCCAAGGAGGGCAACAACTCTTCCAGTGCATCCTCTGGCAGGGCCTCACCTATCTGCTTAGCCAGATTGTGAAGGGCACAGCAAACTGCAAAGGCGTGACAAAACCTCTCCGGTGCATGTTGCAGAAAGTCACCTGAGCGGTTCAGGTATCTGAGTCATGGCAACTCCCAGGGAACCATGCACAAACATGCAGGGTGTGCTTTCCATTGTCGCACACCAACTGCATGTTGACAGAATGGAGGTCCTTGTGGCTGATGAGTTTCAAGGGCTGCTGCCAGGGTGTCCATATAGCCACATGGATCAGACTGTTGCCCCCTGTGCCATATGGATCCTTGAATCTCTAATCCTGGCTATCCTTGGCAAAGTTCACATAATGGTGGGCTCTCCTGCATGCACCAATGTGTGCTGACTGAGAAACGCTGTGCAGGTCCCCAGGTGCTTCCTGGAAAGAACCAATGGCAAAGAAATTGAGTGCTGCCGTCACCTTCAGGGCCACTGGTTACATTTGGAGCCATGTGGTGGGTGAGAACTTGTGAATTACCTCATTGAGCAAATATGGCTCTGAACTCCACTCATCGACTTGACATAACTATGAGCATTTTTTTGCTCATGGTGAATGAATGGAATCTACCCGACCACTGATGAATGGCATGAATTCTTAACCAGTGACTCCCCTTCATCAATGAGATGGCAGAATTGGAGCCGCTGAGCACCCTTCACTATAACCTTCACTCTTCAATGTTGCATTCCTCCTTCCATTATGCAGCTTTTCAAAACTTGAAGTGAGCCTATTGAGTTGTGCAAAAAATTAGAAATCTAACTTGCTCATGCTTCCTGGGCAATGGACTCCTGTATAATTGACCTAGATTCTGTCCACTGTAGTAGCACCAACTAGTGAGTATATGTTGCAAGAAGGAGCCCCAGAGGCAATGTTTATCAACCACCCCATAATTCATCATACCCCTCCAAGACAGAATCAACCTTACTTTTGAATTTGCAAGACTCCATTTTACCTGAGCACCATGGTGGTGGTGCACCTTCATTGCAGGACATGTTTGACACTGCCTCCATCACTGTCAGCTTGCCTTCGGTTTACCTGGAATCTCACGATGTTCAGGTAGAGATGTCACCTGTTCTTTTCCAGCCTCCCCCACTAATACTGGATCCTGTAGTTGTGGTGGTGGGCATTGACACACTCTCCCTCGAACCCGTCATTTGCGAGGCACCCATGTCTCAAGTGGACCTGTACCCACTGCATTTTGAGGATGTGTGCACCGTCACATACAGGGTCACCCCTCCCCATGAAAGCCTCAAAAACACTAACCCCCCTCTCGCCCCATATTTTATCTTCCCTATCTAGAGGCTGCAGGTGCCCCCTGTGACCATCGCCAGCCCTGTACAGAGCTCCCTATGCCCAGCATCAACTGTAGGACACCATTTACAATTTTGAAGCACTTAGCCCTTGCCTCCCTCTGCAGCAGGGGTAAACCATGATTCCATTGATCGCTCCAGTTGCATGGCTGCTGCTCTTCTGCACTGTCTCCTATCTCTGACTTCAGAAATAGCCCTTGGACATCCTTTCATCTGTAACTCCTTTCCATTTTGTAGTGTGGATGTCTGTACTCTGCCAGCTCCTGAACTTAAACAAGAGACGTGATATTCTGCCCGTTTCCAAAGAGGATTATGGAGCTTCACAATATGTTGCAGCTTTGACCTGTTAGTGTTCATGAGAACCATCCCTAATGTGTCACACTAATGCGCATCCACCCTATAACCTGCAACCTGTGTGGAATCCCCTTTGAGTAACACATGTGTGAGGCCTTAGACCCCCTTGTTTGTCTTCATGTGATGTAGCATTGTCAGGGTCCAGCTTCCTTCCCCTCCATCTTCCCTTTGTCTTCCATTGTTCGTTCTCTTCACCCAACTCCTTGCCCTCTGCCTGCCATCGTCAGCCCTTGCCCATCTCCACCCCACTTCTTGGACAGCCCTTCTTCCAAATTGCCCCCTAGTGTTTTCCCTGACCCCACCCCCATCCACATTACCCTATTGCCCCCCCTGTCTTCATCTTCCCATCCCACCTGCTGCCCTCACCTCGCTCTCCACCCCTGGTTGAAATTTAAACCTTTGCTGCGGTCACTGCATGAGTCCTGCAACAGTGTTATCTAGATAGTCACTGGTGTGTGGAACTGTGGGGGAGGAGACCCATATACTCCCCAACCACAGGTACAATATTGGTCTGAGTTGGTGACGCTGGGTCCAGTGGGTCAGCAGCATGGTGCTGCTCATGAAGACCAGCATAGCATGGAGATAGAGAGCAGGAACCGGCCTGCCTCAGCGGAGTGGAGCACAGCGCATCAGGAGCAGTGCAGCAGCATGGTAGGAAGGTTTTGCATGTTGCACTCACCCTGAAGTCTCTGGAAAACTGAGGATTGTCCTGTGCATGGCAGCCATTTTCAATTGGGTTTGATGCTGACATGGGGCTGGGTTCTCCATTTATGGGACTAAGTCCCCACGCTGTTGTGAAAACTGTAGTCTTTTACGCCAGCAAAATGGGCGTCAAAAGACCACTGATTCCCCATTTTGCTGGGGGCTAGCAGTGAGCCATCGTAGAGCTTGCATCTCTAGCTGCCGATACAGCATTTCCGGGTCAGAGGCCGCGCATGCGCACGGTGGCGGCCCGCAGCAGCCGCGCCATGCTCCATGGCGGACTCAGCCCGTGGACCTGGACCGGCAAAGTAGTGCCCCGCATCGGTTGCTTGCGCGCCCCGGACCGCCCACCCATATTGCCCCCAGCCCCGAATTAAGCCCCCCACCCGCCATTCAGCTCTCCCCGACTGTGGCGGCCTCGGACTGAGTCCGCAGTGGCCACGCGAGAATCCCGGATCGTGTGAGCACATGTAAGCCACGGCGCCGGGAATTCGGCCGGTCAGCAATGGAACATCGCGGGGCGGGCCTCAGGCAACGGCCTGAGGCGGTGGGTATTCGGCACGGTGTGCTCCACAAGTACGCCGATTTCGGGGGGGGGGGGGGAGAGAATTTAAACACCGCCGCCGCTCCCGATTTCGGCGCCAAAACGGATTCTCCGCACAGTCGCCGAACGCGATTTCCCGCTGGTGTGACACAAAATTGAAAGGCCTGACAGGATGCTGGCGAGCAGCTGTTTTAGTCAGCATTCATGAGATGCAAATGAATACAGATGGCATTAGCGCCACTTACCAATGTATGAGTGAGCCGCCATTAATTTGTCATTGAGAGAATTGCAACACAGTTTTACACTGGCAGGCTTCCAGGTTTTTGGCTCCTGCCATATTCACACCCACCGCCGCTGAACCAGCCGGGGCAGCTGGGAGTATTCCACCCCCATGTAGCATTGTTGGAAAATCCAGAGGCAAGTGATATCTGCTGGATAACTCAAATGCCAGAATATTTCTTTTGGTTAGATTATAAATCTATAAAATTAATCAGAATTTAATATTTCTAATTTATAGATCCAGAATGTTTCATGGCAGAGCGCCAACATTTCCAGCTCACAATTAATCCGCACGATTAACCTCAAGTATAGGAAAACAATGTGGTAGTTTGATTTCATATCAGAGCATTACTCTCCTGTGTCCAGCTTGCACCAACGTTCATAGAGGGCTCTATCCTCCTTCTGATGCAATTCACAGAGCCACAGTGCTCTATCCAGTTCGACTGCTTTTCACTCCCCTCTTTTGGCATCCCTTCTGACTCGGTCTGTGGCAATTCCTTTCCTATCCAATGTTGACAGGATGTAGTCTGACCTTTTGGCGAATATGGTATGGGTTGTTGTAATTTCTGGGCCTTAATCTACACAATTAGAGATAGTCTGCCACCCTACCCAGCAGGAGAAGCTACAGCACCTGCAGGCTGCGGGAGGGGTTGAGTTGTAGTACACCAGTGCCTGAATGACGCACAACACTAAGGTAAGAGCTGTGGGATACACAGAAGTATTCCTGCTCCTCCTGATGGTCAAGGAAATGGACAAAAATATTGGGCTGAATTCTCCATTTCACGCCGCCGGAAATGGGAATTGCAATCAGGCATAGAATCACGCAAAATGGAAAAATTCCATTTTGTGTCCTGCACCGATCCCAATGCCATGCAAGCGACGCTCGCTGGCGGTGACATCGAATTTGGGTCCCACGCGGCAGATCCATCCAAAACTATCATTTGCATGGATTAGCGGCTTGGACGCTTCATGCCTCACCCCTCCACGATGCTTTGCACCTCTTAGACAGTAGACTCATAGGCGTAAATTAGTGTAAGTATTTATTTACAAGCAGGGACTGGATACCATGACTACGGAGGGGGAGTGGAGTGCTATAAAAACTTGAGCTTGCTGGGGGTGGTTGCCAAGGCTGGGCGCAGTAGCATAGAACATAGAACATTACAGCGCAGTACAGGCCCTTCGGCCCTCGATGTTGCGCCGACCTGTGAAACCACTCTAAAGCTCATCTACACTATTCCCTTATCGTCCATATGTCTATCCAATGACCATTTGAATACCCTTAGTGTTGGCGAGTCCACTACTGTTGCAGGCAGGGCATTCCACACCCCTACTACTCTCTGAGTAAAGAATCTACCTCTGACATCTGTCTTATATCTATCTCCCCTCAATTTAAAGGTATGTCCCCTCGTGCTAGACATCACTATCCGAGGTAAACGGCTCTCACTGTCTACCCTATCCAATCCTCTGATCATCTTGTATGCCTCAATTAAGTCACCTCTTGACCGTCTCTCTAACGAAAAGAGCCTCAAGTCCCTCAGCCTTTCCTCATAAGATCTTCCCTCCATACCAGGCAACATTCTGGTAAATCTCCTCTGCACCCTTTCCAATGCTTCCACATCCTTCCTATAATGCGCCAACCAGAATTGCACGCAATACTCCAAATGCGGCCGCACCAGAGTTTTGTACAGCTGCAACATGACCTCATGGCTCCGAAACTCAATCCCTCTCCCAATAAAATCTAACACACCGTACGCCTTCTTAACAACCCTCTCAACCTGAGTGGCAACTTTCAGGGATCTATGTACATGGACACCGAGATCTCTCTGCTCATCCACACTGCCAAGAATCTTACCATTAGCCCAGTACTCTGTCTTCCTGTTATTCCTTCCAAAATGAATCACCTCACACTTTTCTGCATTAAACTCCATTTGCCACCTCTCAGCCCAGCGCTGCAGCTTATCTATGTCCCTCTGTAACTTGTAACATCCTTCTGCACTGTCCACAACTCCACCGACTTTAGTGTCATCTGCAAATTTACTCACCCATCCTTCTACGCCTTCCTCCAGGTCATTTATAAAAATGACAAACAGCATTGGCCCTTGACTAACAATGCCACCCCTCCCCCTCTTTTACCACCTTCCCTGAGCTTACTGAAATATCTAAACCCCGGCACCTGCAACAACCATTCCTGTCCCTGCTCTATCCATGTCTCCGAAATGGCCACAACATCGAAGTCCCAGGTACCAACCCAATGCCACAAGTTCACCCACCTTATTCCGGATGCTCCTGGCATTGAAGAAGACACACTTTAAACCACCTTCCTGCCTGCCGGTACACTCCTGCAACTTTAAAACCTTACTCATGACCTCACTACTCTCAACCTCCTGTATATTGGAGCTACAATTCAGGTTCCCAAGCCCCTGCTGAACTAGTTTAAACCCTCCCGAAGAGCATTAGCAAATTTCCCCCCCAGGATATTGGTACCCCTCTGGTCCAGGTGTAGACCATCCCGTTTGTAGAGGTCCCACCGACCCCAGAATGAGCCCCAATTATCCAGAAATCAGAAACCCTCCCTCCTGCACCATCCCTGTAGCCACGCGTTCAACTCCTCTCTTTCCCTATTCCTCGCCTCGCTCTCACTTGGCATGGGTAACAACCCAGAGATAATAACTCTGTTTGTCCTAGATCTAAGTTTCCACCCTAGCTCCCTGAATTCCTGCCTTACATCCCTATCCCTTTTCCTACCTATGTCGTTGGTACCTATGTGGACCATGACTTGGGGCTGCTCCCCCTCCCCCTTAAGGATCCCGAAAACACGATCCGAGACAGGGAACAACTTGGTGACATGTCCATGGACTCGGGGAGTCCCCCTTGGCATCAGGGTGGCCTGGCTCAGACTGTCTTTTCTTCAACACGTGTTTTAAATTAGCCCCTCTCGATCTACTTACAGGCTCCTGGCTGCTCATACTGCTGAGTGCTGCCTGTGGCCTGTGAATGCTAAGAGAGCCTCTGGTCATCTGGGGACACAACCAGGCTGTCCCTCTGGACACCCTCATACCCCAGCTGTTTCATCAAGGGGATGGACGTGGCCAAGCTCAATCAAAGGCCCACCAGGTGTTGGCACTCCACAGAAGCACTGCCCCACTGCGGAGGATGCAGTGGATTAGCAAGAGCTCACCCCACACAGAGGAAACCTGCACCGTGGCTTTGGATTCCCCCCCTGGCTCTCTGACCCTCTCAGGGCCGAGGCCTCAGCAGTGATCCCCACCCGTCCAAATCACCAGTTGTCTCCACCTGGTGAGGCTGGCAGTGCTGACTGCCTCTGCCACCACCTCCCAGGTGCTATTCAAGAGGATAGGCTTGAGTCTGTGGCCCACCCTGATGAAGAGAGTGTCCCTCCTCTCCTCACAGGCATGGAGCTGTGGGTCCACCTTGGACTCCCAGACTCAGGGGACAGGTCTTCTGTGAGCCACCTTTGTGTTTGCAGTGAGTGTGTGGTAAATGGAGTGCTTAAATCACTTGTGCCACCGTGCTTAGGGCAGCACGGTAGCACAAGTGATTAGCACTGTGGCTTCACAGCGCCAGGGTCCCAGGTTCGATTTCCGCTGGGTCACTGTCTGTGTGGAGTCTGCACGTTCTCCCCGTGTGTGCGTGGGTTTCCTCCGGGTGGTCCGGTTTCCTTCCACAGTCCAAAGACGCGCAGGTTAGGTGGATTGGCCATGATAAATTGCCCTTAGTGACCAAAACGGTTAGGAGGGGTTATTGGGTTACGGGGATAGGGTGGAAGTGAGGGCTTAAGTGGGTCGGTGCAGACTCGATGGGCCAAATGGCCTCCTTCTGCACTGTATGTTCTATGTTAAAACCAATTCCAGCTGTCAGGCTCTTTGGCGCTAACTCTAGCCCTATTGCTTACAATGCCCACAGGGCCTGGAATTGCTCTCAATTTGTCCCGGCAGAATGTTGGCCCTTTTGCATGTCCTGTCCCGCTTACCAAATAGCACCCCCAACGGAAACACAAATCACATGCTATTCAACCCGGCGGGAACACTCTGCCAAAGAGAGAATTCTGGCCATTATCTTGACGGTCCTCCTCTGGCCGTGCATTACCCCTTGGCTTGTTGTTGAGATTGCAACTGGACCCTGTAGATGTAATCAGAGCGCGATCTGCATAGTTAAACAACTCCACCAGCTTCAGGTGCGGATCCTTGTTATTGTCATTTGGGCAGCATTTGGGCAGAAGGCTGGTGGGCAAGTCTTCCTCTCCATTTTAACTGTCCGCTCGGCCAATTTCTGTTGGTTCGGGGGAAGTTAAAGTTCCCCTTTGTGTTTTCTGTCACAGTTAGTTGCACAGGGTGTGTTGTGATCGTACATTCTGAAACCACAGTGCACCAGGGTGGAGCGAGTGGGCAGTGAGTCCAATGCCAGGTGCTGATCAGAGGGGCTGTTCTGTCTGGATCATTTTACACTTCTTGAATGTTGGTACAGGCACATCCATCCAGCTGGTCCGTGGTCATTCTTTCACACTGACTTGAGATTTGTAAATAGTGGAGAGGCATTGGAAAGTCAGGTGATGAGCCACCTCTCTGGGTGCCTCGCCTCAGCTTTGCTTTTGGAGCCACATCATTCATATGGCTCGTGCGTTTGGGAAACCTGCTTCATGGTCTCCTGATTTCCAGGCCTGAAAAATTAATGATTTGTAAATCAAAAGCAGCAGGAATCAAGGGCAAAGGTTTCATGCTCAATTGCCCCACGTAGCTCTGATTGAGTGAGCCACCATGCCCAGAATGGGGCGATAAAATACAGGTGGCAATTTTGAGAGGTAATTTTATTTAGCTTTGCATTCATTCTTTTGCCAGTCCCCGTGACGATGAATGCCGACTGACCATTTAAAGGACCCGGGCTGATATCGATGCTGAAGGATTAATTAATATGATATAAATTCAGTGAGTAATGATCAACAGTTGATTATTTGGAAATCCTGGTCTGTTTAGATAGCTACATATAAAAATATAGCATGTGCACACGTCTGATCCAACTTCCTGTTGCAAAGATTTCTGGTCAGCCTTTTATGTCAACATTTGACTTTGAAACTTCCCACATAAATAATCACATAACTATTGGCGATAAAGATGTAGTTGCAGGCTCTGACCATTAAGTGATACTGTGGAGTGGGTTTCTGATGGCCCTCCCCCAACTTTGTCACAAGCTTGTCTATAAAAAGGCGTATACTTATTAACTGATTGTAGGACATTTACTATTTGAACAGAGTATTTTGTGAAAATGTTCATTCAACATATAAAAGCTGATTGAAGACAAAAGTCTTTCAAATAATGTAGTGGATATCCACGGAGAATAAGTTATGAGCAAAAGACCATACAAACATATGTTGATGAAAGTGCACCCCGACAAGCCACGAGCTTCCTGTATATGTGCTCTCATTTTGAAGTATGAGTAGTTCTTTATGGCAACTTCTGCTTCAAAACACACTGAAGAAAATAAGATGGTTCATTAGTATAGGTAGTATCGTATATTGATGGTTCCACTAATGGCATGAAAGTGAGATGGGAAATGGGTTTGTATCTGCAGTCTCTCACACCAAGCTCGTAACATCTAGTTGATATTAGAATCATAGAATCCCTACAGTGCAGGAAAAGGCCATTCGGCCCATTGAGTCTGCACCAAATGTCTGAAAGATCACCCTACCCAGGCCCACTCCCAGGCTGCACCCCCACAACCGCACCTAACCTGCACATCCCTAGACACTAAGGGGAAATTTTACATGGTTAATCCCCCTAACCTGCACATCTTTGGACTGTGGGAGAAAACCAGAGCACCCGAAGGAAACAAGTCATGGGAAGGAAGTGGGTTAAACAAATGGCGGGTACGCCACCACAGGAATATATAATCGAAGGATGAGACACCACAGGCTGCTGTATTGTCAGAAACCTTGGAGTAATCTGGGAGTCATTTACCAACATACCCTTCCATAACATTATGGACAACCAATCTTACAAGGGGAGATGAATGTAAGAAATGTTCATATTTTATAGTTTTGGAAGTAATGTGAGTAACCTGGGTTAAAATGCATACAGACAGTATGTCTGCTACAGCTGTGATTAAGTGGTCATAAAAGTGAGGTAATCATTGATTCTGCAGGTGAAGTGTTCTGCTCATGGAATATTGTTACATTTGAAGGACAACTGGGATGTAGATAATTTATGTGCGGTGTTTGGTACTGGCTAGGCAGGTCATGGGACATCTTGTAGGAGGTGAAGAAGAATAGCTTATGCCTTGGGTACAGAATTTGTAACAAAAGAGAGGAGCCAGGTCTGTCTGAAAAAGTTAATTCTTCCTCGGATTTTAATCTGAACAGAGATATTTCAGTTTTGATTCTGAACAGTTCTTTCTCCAAAGGTTCTGCACAGAGAAAAGCAAGAAGAAACATGGTTGTCAACTTTATTCATGAGTTGTATTTGATGTGTCCATTTGGTTGCTCAATTGGAATATAGAGGCAAGTTTAAGAAGCAAGTTAAATTTTCTCTTTTACTTAGAACTGATGTAACTGTTAAATGTATAGCTATTTGTCTGTTGTTAGTGTGGTTAATTCTGTGTTTGAATTCAAGTTTGTTTTAACAAAAAAAAACCTTTGGGTCAGTGTTATCACTCCTGTGATGAAGTAACATTTCCTCACAATTTTACAATTTGCAAATAGTCCTGGATTCTAACACATGCCAATTTTACACATGGGAAAAATGTTGAATGGTAGTACAGTGGTTAGCACTGTTGCTTCACAGCGCCAGGATCCCAGATTAGATTCCCGCTTGGGCCACTGTCTGTGTGGAATCTGCACGTTCTAACCGTGTCTACTTGGGTTTCCTCTGGGTGCTCCCGTTTCCTCCCAGAGTCCAAAGACGTGCAGGTTAGGTGGAGTGACCATGCTAAATTGCCCCTTTGTGTCCAAAATAGGTTGGGTGGGATTACTGGGTTACAGGGATTGGGTGGAGGTGTGGACTTAGAACAAAGAACAAAGAAATGTACAGCACAGGAACAGGCCCTTCGGCCCTCCAAGCCCGTGCCGACCATGCTGCCCGACTAAACTACAATCTTCTACACTTCCTGGGTCCGTATCCCTCTATTCCCATCCTATTCATGTATTTGTCAAGATGCCCCTTAAATGTCACTATCGCCCCTGCTTCCACCACCTCCTCCGGTAGTGAGTTCCAGGCACCCACTACCCTCTGTGTAAAAAACTTGCCTCGTACATCTACTCTAAACCCTGCCCCTCTCACCTTAAACCTATGCCCCCTAGTAATTGACCCCTCTACCCCGGGGAAAAGCCTCTGACTATCCACTCTGTCTATGCCCCTCATAATTTTGTAGACCTCTATCAGGTCGCCCCTCAACCTCCTTCGTTCCAATGAGAACAAACCGAGTTCATTCAACCGCTCCTCATAGCTAATGCTCTCCATACCAGGCAACATTCTGGTAAATCTCTTCTGCACCCTCTCTAAAGACTCCACATCCTTCTGGTAGTGTGGTGACCAGAGTTGAACACTATACTCTAAGTGTGGCCTAACTAAGGTTCTATATAGCTGCAACATGACTTGCCAATTCTTATACTCAATGCCCCGGCCAATGAAGGCAAGCATGCCGTATGCCTTCTTGACTACCTTCTCCACCTGTGTTGCCCCTTTCAGTGACCTGTGGACCTGTACTCCTAGATCTCTCTGACTTTCAATACTCTGAGGGTTCTACCATTCACTGTATATTCCCTACCTGCATTAGACCTTCCAAAATGCATTCCCTCACATTTGTCCGGATTAAACTCCATCTGCCATCTCTCCGCCCAAGTCTCCAAACAATCTAAATCCTGCTGTATCCTCTGTCAGTCCTCATCGCTATCCGCAATTCCACCAACCTTTGTGTCGTCTGCAAACTTACTAATCAGACCAGTTACATTTTCCTCCAAATCATTTATATATACTCCAAACAGCAAAGGTCCCAGCACTGATCCCTGTGGAACACCACTGGTCACAGCCCTCCAATTAGAAAAGCATCCTTCCATTGCTACTCTCTGCCTTCTATGACCTAGCCAGTTCTGTATCCACCTTGCCAGCTCACCCCTGATCCCGTGTGACTTCACCTTTTGTACTAGTCTACCATGAGGGACCTTGTCAAAGGCCTTACTGAAGTCCATATAGACAGCATCCACTGCCCTACCTGCATCAATCATCTTTGTGACCTCTTCGAAAAACTCTATCAAGTTAGTGAGACATGACCTCCCCTTCACAAAACCATGCTGCTTCTCACTAATACGTCCATTTGCTTCCAAATGGGAGTAGATCCTGTCTCGAAGAATTCTCTCCAGTAATTTCCCTACCACTGAAGTAAGGCTCACCGACCTGTAGTTCCCTGGATTATCCTTGCTACCCTTCTTAAACAGAGGAACAACATTGCCTATTCTCCAGTACTCCGGGACATCACCTGAAGACAGTGAGGGTCCAAAGATTTCTGTCAAGGCCTCAGCAATTTCCTCTCCAGCTTCCTTCAGTATTCTGGGGTAGATCCCATCAGGCCCTGGGGACGTATCTACCTTAATATTTTTTAAGATGCCCAACACCTCATCATTTTGGATATCAATGTGACCCAGGCTATCTACACACCCTTCTCAAGGCTTAGGTAGGGTGCCCTTTCCAAGGGCCGGTGCAGACTCGATGGGCCGAATGGCCTCCTTCTGCACTGTAAATTCTCTGATTCTATTGGATCTAGTCCCATGTGTGAGAGGGTAAAAGGTATGCAGCTCTCCATTTGCAACATTCATGTTGCCCGTAGAATTCAGGTTGTTTCCTATAATGATGATTTCTTCCACCCGACTAAATTTGATATTAGCATTCTTCCACTTCAAGCATATTTTTGTCAAACAACCTGCAAACAACCCCTTCCTTAGAGTAGCTAATATCAGACGTAGAATTGCCATGACTATTTCCATTTTGACACTGCATCTGAGCTGCAGCTTATCTTCACAAATCTGAACAGCATATAGTCCGCTGGTGCATTGCATATGTGAAAACTCAAACATATGGCTGAATTTTCTCTCCAACTTTGTGCATTGCTGAAGAAAGAAACACAACTGACTATGTAGGAAGATGATCCAGTTGGTCAAGTCTTTGCTAATGCAATTGTAAATATTGATCAAATATTTCTGTTGAAACAGCTTTCACATGCTTTCTGGTCAATCAAATTCAGTACCAATTTTCAGTTCTTTGTTACTTTAGTACTCTCATCACTGAGATACAGCAAAAATCTGATCAAGGTGGAATAGATTTTCAAGATAAGATTCCATTTCCCTGTTTCGATCTAGGGCAGGATTCTCCAGCACCCCAGCCATGTGTTCCTTGGCAGCGGGAGGCGACGCACCATTCCCTGGTGGTGGGGTTCTCTATTCCTGCTGCTGTCAATGGGAATTCCCAAAAAAACATCTGGAAGTCCCAAAAAAACATTTTTGGAAACATTGACACATAACCCAGACTGCAACAGTGGGTGACAGTGCAGAGTGAGCAGCTCACTGTGAATGACGGAAAGATGTCTGATGAAGTCAAAAATATACAACCCCTGCAAAAAGACATTTAAATAGGATTGTAAAATGCTTGCATCAAAGCTAAATTGGAAGATTTGAAGCACAACATTCAAGCTGAGTATATACCTTTAAAATATACAATAAACTAGGGTCTTCAATGAACCAAACTGTTCAAGATCTGAACAAAACCTTTTTGATGTGTCACAAAGGTGCCAGGAGGAAATAACAACTCTGAATTCCATTGTTAGCAAATCAAAACAGGAGTTGCGAAAACACAACCAGAAATACAGTAGACAAAAAATGCCCTTAAAGAAGTTGTCGCCTTGAAAGAACTGAAGAACCAGTTGGCAGAGAAGACTTTGGAATGTTCTATAATTTAAGAGGAAACCAAGAGATCCAAGAAAAAGACCATAGAGCTGAAGAAAATGGTTGGACATTTGGAAGAAAACTTGGTAAAACATTACATTTCCAAAGTTATATACAAAGAGGTGAACATTAAGAACCTAGATTGATAAGGTCAAGTAGAACTTCTCACAAAAGAGTGTGAAGAGTCTGAGAAACAATTGCAAAATGTGAGCTTGACGAGTAGCACAGAGGAATTATGCTCCAATAAAAAGAAACTGATAAGCGTAGAGAACCAACTTTCATGTACGAAAGATGAATTTGTAAAGGAAAATGAGAATATATGAGAACACTGCAATGTTTCTCACATGAAGTGGAGCACTTGAAGGAGGACTAGAAATGCTTAAGTGACAAACCTGTAGAACCATTTTCAACAAAGGTAGATCTATAATTAAACTTTGAAGAACTTCAAGCATCAGAAGTTTCTACTAAATGTCATGGAAAATGTCTCTAACAGGAGGAGTTGCTGATGAAGCAGAACGGTTATTTGGAAGCAGAATTAGCAACCAAAACTGATGAAGTCCATGAACTTCAGTCCAATCTCAACAACGTGAAGGTTGATATACAGAATATAGATGAGCAAATCCAGACTTTGGAAGCAAGAAAGAAAAATTCTATGAATCAGACTGATGATCTGAATGTGTGAATTGAAAGAGTTCGAAGCAGCCAGTGACCATGGAAGAAAGATTCTGAACAGCACTGAATGCCCAGCTGAAATTGCCAAAATTATCTAATAATTGTGAACATATCTGAAACAAAGACAACTCAACTTGCCGGATTAGTTGCTGAGTTGAATGAAAAGATTCATAATTTTGAAAAACAACATGGAAAGAAGAAAGTACTCAAAAAATTTGGGTAAAATTGTGAAACACGTGAGAACAAGTGTTCCATTTTTGAAATGTAAACATGCGCATATTTTTCTACGACCGACACAATCACGGAAGGAGCAAGGTAAATGATAAGGACATAAGTACAATGTTTGTTCACCTTGCAAGAAACAACTTAGGGTAACAACCCTCAAAATGACCAAGTGTGGTTCAACATGAAAGAATGGAAGAAAAGGATGAATACATAGCCAGATATCAGAACCTACAGGAAGAGTCAACAGTGACAGAGCCTACCATTCATCTGGCAGGGGACTGACCGAGAAATGGAAGGGTGATGAGACCTCCACATCACCTGAACCTTTGAATTCAAGAGTGTGAAGGGAGGAGATCGGGTAGTGATAATTCAAAGACAACAATGTAAATATATGATAGCAATAGCAATGTAAGACATAAGGTAAACTATAATCACTCAAAATACTCTGGATAAAGACTTAGGGAAGGTGTAGTCTAAGGGTCTGGCACATTTGGGTTAATAGAGGACTGAGGATAGTACCGTCTACACAGTGATGTAAGTGGGAACGTGACCCGCACCCAAGGTCAATCTACTGTTGGACATGCCCATGTATACCAGCAATCATGCACAGTAAGAAGTCTTACAACACCAGGTGAAGGAAGGAGAAGTGCTCCGAAAGCTAGTGATTTGAAACAAACCTGTTGAACTTTAATCTGGTGTTGGAAGACTTCTTACTGTGCTCACCCCAGTCCAACGCCGGCATCTCCACATCATAGCAATCATGCAGACAGCTCCTAGCTTGTACTATTTAATATGTATTTGTAAATAGTTCCAGAATTCAATGTCTTCTTCAGACATATTGAAGAATAACCCATACTCTACAATGATGACAGGAATGAGTCAGAGAATCATAAAGGAGCCATTTGGTCCATCAAGCATCTGCCAGGTCTTTGTTAGAGCTGTCCAATTAGTTCAATTCCCTTAATCTTTCCCCATATCCTTGCAAATATTTCCCCTTCAAGTATTTACCCAGTTATCCTTTGGAGGCTACAATTAAAACCACTTCCACCACACTTTCAGACATTGCATTCCAGATCAGAAAAACTCGCTGTATAAATATTTATTTCCTCACGTCACCTTGAGAACTTTAACAATTACCTTAAATCTGTGTTCTCTGATTACCAACCCTTCTGATACTGGACATAGTTTCTCCTTATTTACTCTATCAAAACCTGTAGGGGGTTATTTTGGTGAAAAAGTGACAACAAGCACTAAATGGGAACTGAGCGAATAAAACTGGTCTGTTTGAAAGTCTGGATTTAGACTGCTGTTTCTGTCCTAATTGCTGATTGCCATAACTTGAACTTCTCTGGAGGTGCCAACAGACATCTTCAGGTTTAACACTCACAATTTTCATGAAGCTGGATTTGTGAATCCTCACACCCACTTTCAGAAACTAGGGCAGTCCCTAACAAGGTGCCCATGACCAAGCACTCCGAAGATGCAGTCGTACAGCATTTACTCGCGTTAGGCGAAGGCCTCAATAAGTTCTGGAATAAATGTGGCTTCAGTCTCAGTGAAGTCTGGGCAAAGTCTCCCAATACGTTTCAGAGATCCTCTTCACAGTCCCAGCAGCAAAGAGCATGAAATGTTGAGTATTCATTTAAACGGTGAGAATCCCTTTTCAGTCAACATCAATACTGTGTTTACTTCAATCAGCCAGTCACTGATAGGAGAGGGCATTAGGTCAAACAGTATCCGCCAACATGCTGTACAATCTATTTAATGAACGCTGGCTTAGATCTTAAGTGATAATCAGCTGCTTAACCGTGTGGCAGCTAGGCAGCTGTTCCTTGTGCTGGCTTCAACTCGATTAACCAAGAAGGCATCTTACGCCAAAAGTGGGCTAAGTCAGCATTGCAGCTTGAGAGTACCTTGGTCATCTCTTTACCTCTTTAGTGCCTAAATATTCAATTACAGTGACCCCTATAATAATTTTGACCACGCCTATCAAATTGCCCCTTAACATTCTCTGCTCTAAGGAAAACAGCCCAGCTTCTCCTGTTTCTGCATGTAACTGAAATCCTGCATCTCATACCCTTCCAATAAATCTCCTCTGCCCCCTCTCATGACTTTGACAACCTTCCTAAAGTGTGGTGACAAGAACTGGCCATTAATACTCCAGCCAGGGCCTATCCTGAATGTTATAAATGTTTCCATAACTTCCTTGCTTTGGTACTCTACAGGCGTGATTTAATGGGACAAAAAGAGAGCCTGTTGCGCCGAGAAAGACCCTGCTATTTTTTGGCAAGTTCACGCTTTTTTGGGCCTCGGCAGGGATCGCCCACCAAGGCCGCACTTGGTTCATTTCCTGCACTGATGAGCTCAGCTTGCCAGGGCAGCAAGAATATTCGTGGATCGGAGCACCGTTTTTTAAATCCACCCTGATCTTTTGGCCCCCTCACCCCTCAACCACCCCATTACGACTTCCGGACCCCCAGGCGTGGCCTTTAGCTCCTGGTGCTAGGAGAATCTTTTTTTAAAAAATTCTACGGATGTGGCCGTCGCTGTCTGGACCAGCATTTGTTGCCCATCCCTAATTGCCCTTGAACTGAGTGGCGGCTCAGCCATTTCAATGAGGGGCAGTTAAAGTCAACGCCATCGCCGTGTGGTTCTGGAGTCACATATTGGACAGACTGGGTCGGGACATTCCCTGAAGGACATTAGTGAACCAGATGGGTTTTTACAACAATCGACAATGGTTTCATGGTCATCATTAGATATATAATTCCAGATTTTTATTGAATTCAAATTTCCCACATTGCCAGAACATTACCCTGGGTCTCTGAGTTATTAGTCCAGTGACAATGCCACTACACCACTGCCTCCCCGGTATGTATGCTAATCTGGATCTCGCCCAGCAAGGACGAGATCGCGACGCGTCGCGGGATTGCGTTAAATCTCGCAAGATGTTTTTAGTGTCGCAAATTTCGTGTGAGGCCTCTCACAAGATTCAATGGCCTCGTCGCATCACAAAAGTCAGGCGCGACAAGGCCATTAAACCGCACCTCTACACCACTTTTTAAAAATAAATTTAGAGTTACCCAATTCATTTTTGCCAATTAAGGGGCAATTTATCGTGGCCAATCCACCTACCCTGCACATCTTTGGGTTGTGGGGGTGAAACCCACGCAGACGGGAGAATGTGCAAACGCCATACAGACGGTGACCCAGAGCCAGGATCGAACCTGGGACCTCGGCGCCATGAGGCAGCAGTGCTAACTACTGTGCGACCGTGCTGCCTATGCCCTTACACCTCTAAAGTCCTGGAAGGATCCTGTATGTGTTGTTGAAAACTTTAACAACTTATCCTGCCAAAGATTTGTATATGTACACCATCACGTGTCTCCTTTCCTGCACCCTATATAAAATTGGACTATTTTGTTTCTATTGCCTCTCCTCCCACCAAAACAAATCACTTCACTCTTCTCTGCATCGTCCATGTGTCTGTCTACATCCTCCTGAAGCCTATTACTAACTTCCTCCTCACTATTTGCTACATTTATCGCATTTTGGGTCATCAAGCATTGAAATGATGTCCTGAGTTTCTCAACCAGAGACAGCGCAGGATGGTCACTGTGTTTTTGCCAACTGCAAGTTTTTCAGGGTGCTTCCTTAAATTTCCTTTATGTTCATAATCATCATTCCTCAGCACAGCCTGAAGCATCTCAGCAGTGAAATTGCAATCATCAATCTTATCAGGGTTCTGAGGCTAGTTGAAGCCATTCCTATCCTTTGGAATTCCGAGATGATATTTAGGGAATTAGATCCAGATGTTGGGGCTGAGATGAATCAGAAAGGTGCTGGAGGTAAAAAGTGTTTTTTATTCAACACTTTCATTAAGAGCATGCGATGGAACTGTTAAAAGCTGCTGAGGTGTTGAATTTGTAAAACCTTTCAAGAAGCGATCATTGTTGTCATGTAAATTAACTTTAAATAATTAAATCAACAGCCAATTGAAGTTGCTGTCAGCACGCGTAGACCTTTCTTCATAGTTTCTGTTTTGATTGGTTTGAATCATTTTGATGTGTTAAAAACTGTTTCAGTTGAAAAGTGTTATTTGGATACTCAATCACTGCTAACTCCCTCACCGTCAAAGAAGGGGAACTGCTGTCTCTCCCAGCAGCCAACAACTTTGTCCTAAGGCGCTGCCTAAGGAGCCTTGGTGAGTTCCTGTAGTGCATTTTGTAGATGGTGCACACTGCTGTGACTGCACGTCAGTGATGGAGGAAGTGAATGTTTGTGGAAGGGGTGTCAATCAAGTGGGCTGCTTTGTCTTGGATGGTGTCGAGCTTCTTGAATGTTGTTGGAGCTGCACTCATCCAGGAAAGTAGGGAGTATTCCATCACACTCTTAACTTGTGCCTTGTAGATGGTAGACAGACTTTGGGGGGTGAGAAGGTGAGTTACTTGCCGCAGGATTCCTAGCCTCTGGCCTGCTCTTGTAGCCAGTGTATTTATATGGCTTGTGCAGTTCAGTTTATGGTAATGGTAACTTCCAGAATGTTGATAGTGGGAGATTCAGCGATGGTAATGCCACCTGATGACTATTTTTCCAATTCATTTTGACCTTCATGATTGCCTCTTTATGATTTGTTTGCCTTACTAATCCTGACTTTAACTTCCAGCTTATTATAGCTACTATCATTGATTATTTACTCTGGATGGATGTAAAGTTGGAAGAGGTAGAGTATCCTTAGCAACCAAATTGAGTCGCAGCTGCCGCTGTTACAGCACAGCAGGTGAGGAAAGCTGTGCGTAGAATGTCAAATCCAGCTGAGAGGACCTATCGACTAAGATTCACTTTCCTGGACATCTCAGAGAGATAGTGGGCTGGATTCTCCGAGTCCGCTACCGGCCGGAGAATAGGCTTTTACGGCGAAATAGGCTGCGACACACGATCCCGGCGGGCGCCACACGGCCCGGAGAATCGCGGGAGTTGGCACGACGACCGATTCTCCGGGCCACGAACTATTCTGCGCCCCGGATGGGCCGATATCCCGACGGCGTGGTTCTGACCACCTATGGAAAATCATCAGCCTGTCGTGCTGGCTGTTGAGGCGTCCGGAGGAGATAGGGGTCGGCCTCGGGCTCCCAAAACGGAGACGGCTGTGGCTGCTGCGGTGGGGGGGGGGGGGGGGGGGGGGAGCCTTCCAGGGTTGGGGGAGTGCCAGGGAAGGTTACGGTCGCCCTAAACTTCTATGCGACGGGGTCGTTCCAGTCGCCGAGTGGGGACCTATCCGGCATCTCCCAGGCGTCTGAATAAACAGTGACTGACGCCGTGTGTGCCCTTGCAGACCAGTATATACAGGTTTCGCCGCCATCGCCAGGATGCCCATGGTCCAGGGGGTGATCGATGGGGTGCACGTCGCCCTGCGACCACCATCGTATAACAGGCCGATGTTCATGAACAGGAATAGGCTGTTCTGGGCAGCGCGGTAGCACAGTGGTTAGCACAGTTGCTTCACTGCTCCAGGGTCCCAAGTTTGATTCCCGGCTTGGGTGAATGTCTGTGCGGAGTCTGCACGTCCTCCCCGTGTCTGCATGGGTTTCCTCTGGGTGCTCCGGTTTCCTCCCACAGTCCAAAGATATGCGGGTTAGGCGGATTGGCCATGCTAAATTTTCCTTAGTGTCCAAAAACATTAGGTGGGGTCACTGGGTTACGGGGGCAGGGTGGGGGTTTGGGCTTAAGTAGGGTGCTCTTTCCAAGGGCAGGTGCAGACTCGATGGGCCAAATGGCCTCCTTCTGCACTGTAAATTCTATGGTTCTATGGAAGGGGTACCACTCCATAAACGTGCAGGTGGTCTGTGACCACCAGATGAAGATACTGCATATCTGCGCCCGCTACCCGGGCAGTATGCATGACTTTTCGTGTTGGCTCAATCATTCATCCCCGGCATGTTCGAGGGACACCCCCTGTGGTAAACCACTGTTGCACCTAAATTAGGTAGGACCTGTATTACAGGTATGGCAGTAGTCCCTGCCTGCTGGCTCCGCCTAGTAGGCAGAGTATAAATATGTGGGTCCTCCGTGCAGCAGCCATTTCGCCAGCTGCTGTGGGAGGCCACACATCTTAGAGCAATAAAGCCTCAGTTGCATTCAACTCTCATCTTTGTCCAATTGACCTTGCATCAATTTATTGCTCTTAAGATTTTCAGAAGATGGACCTCCGTATCAAACCGGATCGCCTGCAGCTGGATCCGCAATCAAGCGACGCCAAAAAGGACTTTCAACACTGGCTAGCTTGTTTCGAGGCGTACATCAGGGCTGCAACAGACCCTGTTCTGGAGGCTCAGAAAATACAGATACTGTACTCGAGGTTGAGCTCCAACATCTTTCCGCTGATCCAGGGCGCGCCAAACTACGCCGAAGCCATGGCGCTACTTAAAGAAAATTACGCCCAGCAGCCGAACACGCTCTTCGCCAGACACGTACTTGCCACTCGCTCTCAGCTCCCTGGTGAGTCCAAAGAAGACTTCTGGCGGGCCCTAATCCCACTAGTCCGGGACTGTGACTGTCAGGCCGTTATGGCCACTGAACATTCTATCCTCCTCATGCGGGACGCTTTTGTTACGGGGATTGGGTCGGACCTCATACGCCAGCGACTTTTAGAGGGGGCCACGCTCGATCTCGCAGAGACAAAGAAGCTAGCGCTCTCTATGATGGTCGCCTCGCATAATACTCAGGCCTATGCCCCCAGCCGCGCGGCCCACCCTTCCTACGCATAGTGGACCCCACAGACGGCCGCCCCAGCGGGGGCTTTACCCAGCCAATACGCCTACGCCATGCGCCAGACAGCCAACCCCGGGGGTTCCCGATGTTACTTTTGCGGCCAGCAAAAACACCCCTGCCAACGCTGCCCAGCCCACGCTGCCCTTTGTAATGCTTGCGGTAAGAAGGGGCACTTTGCCAGGCCCGCGCAGTCACCGCTATCGCCCCCACCCCCCTCATTTATGCACAATGGGCGCCGCCATCTTCACCCGCCCGGACCGCGCACGGCCAGTGGGCGCCGCCATCTTCTCCCCCTCAGACCAAGCATGGCCAGTGGGCGCCGCCATCTTCCCCTCCACGCAACACGTGCGGCCCATGGGCGCCGCCATTTTGTCCTCCCCAGGATCTGCAGGTGCCGCCATCTTGTCTCCCCCACGGCACATGGGCACCACCAGCGTTCCAGGACCTGTGCCCCCGGGCACCCCATCATCCGACATCAGCGACGACCAACCACGACTCGCCTCGCTGACCATCGACCATAACCTGGCCACCGCATCGACCAGCGTTAAAATCGACGGACACGTGACCTCTTGCCTGCTGGACTCCAGGAGCACCGAAAGCTTCATCCACCCAGATACAATAAGGCGCTGCTCCCTCGCTGTACACCCCGCCAATCAAAGAATCTCCCTGGCCTCCGGATTCCATTCCGTGGCGATCCGGGGGTACTGTATGCTCACACTCACGGTCCAGGGTGTAGAATTCAGCGGCTTCCGCCTCTACGTCCTCCCTAACCTCTGCGCTGCCCTACTACTCGGCCTGGACTTCCAGTGTAACCTCCAGAGCCTAACCCTGAAATTTGGCGGGCCCCTACCACCCCTTACTGTTTGCAGCCCCGCGACCCTAAAGGTCAATCCACCTTCCCTTTTCGCAAATCTAACCCCGGATTGCAAACCCGTCGCCACCAGAAGCAGACGGTACAGCACTCAGGACAGGACCTTTATCAGGTCCGAGGTCCAGCGGCTGCTTCGGGAAGGCATAATCGAGGCCATCAACAGCCCCTGGAGAGCACAAGTGGTAGTAGTTAAAACTGGGGAGAAACACAGAATGGTCGTGGACTACAGCCAGACCATCAATCGGTACACAGCTCGACGCGTTCCCCCTCCCACGCATATCTGATATGGTCAATCAGATTGCACAGTACCGGGTCTTCTCAACGGTAGACCTCAAATCCACCTACCACCAGATCCGCATCCGTAAGGCGGACCGTCCATACACCGCCTTCGAGGCAGATGGTCGCCTCTATCACTTCCTCAGGGTTCCCTTCGGCGTCACTAACAGTCTTCCAAAGGGAGATGGACTGAATGGTCGACCGATACGGTTTGCGGGCCACCTTTCCATAACTAGACAACGTCACCATTTGCGGCCACGATCAGCAGGACCACGATGCCAACCTTGCCAAATTTCTCCATACCGCCACTCTCCTAAACTTCACCTATAACAAGGAGAAGTGCGTGTTCAGCACGGACTGCTTAGCCATCCTCGGCTACGTGGTCCAGAACAGAGTTCTGGGGCCCGATCCCGATCGCATGCGCCCCCTCATGGAGCTCCCCCTCCCCCACTGCCCCAAGGCCCTCAAACGCTGCCTGGGGTTCTTTTCATACCACGCCCAGTGGGTCCCAAACTATGACGACAAGGCCCACCCACTCATGCAGTCCACCCACTTTCCCCTGACAGCCGAGGCTCAACAGGTCTTCGCCCGTATCAGGGCTGATATTGCCAAGGCCGCGATGCACGCTGTAAATGAGACGCTGCCTAGCCGCCACCCTCAATCAGGCAGGCAGGCCCGTGGCATTCTTTTCCCGCACCCTTCATGCCTCCGAAATTCAGCACTCATCTGTCGAAAAAGAGACCCAAGCTATCATTGAAGCTGTGCGGCATTGGAGGCATTGCCTGGCCGGCAGGAGATTCACTCTCCTCACTGACCAACGGTCGGTAGCCTTCATGTTCAATAACACACAGCGGGGCAAGATCAAGAATGATAATATCTAGAGGTGGAGGATCGAGCTCTCCACCTACAATTACGAGATTTTGTATTGCCCCGGCAAGCTCAACGAGCCGCCAGATGCCATATCCCGAGGTACATGTGCCAGCACACAAGTCGACTGACTCCGGGCCCTGCACGACAGCCCTTGTCACCCGGGAATCACACGGTTGTACCATTTCATTAAGGCCCGCAATCTGCCCTACTCCGTCGAGGAAGTCAGGGCAATCACCAGGGACTGCCAGGTCTGTGTAGAGTGCAAACCGCACTTCTACCAGCCAGACCGCACGCACCTGGTGAAGGCCTCCCACCCCTTTGAACGCCTCAGCGTGGATTTCAAAGGGCCCCTCCCCTCCACCGACCGTAACACGTATTTCCTCAGTGTGGTCGATGAGTACTCCAGATTCCCCTTCGCCATCCCATGCCCCGACATGACGTCTGCCACCGTCATCAAAGCCCTCAACACAATCTTCACCCTGTTTGGTTTCGCCGCCTACATCCACAGTGACAGGGGATTCTCATTCATGAGTGATGAGCTGAGTCAGTTCCTGCTCAACAGGGGTATCACTTCCAGCAGGACGACCAACAATAAGACCCGGGGAAACGGACAGGTAGAGAGGGAGAAGGGATGGTCTGGAGGGCTGTCCAGCTGGCCCTACGGTTCAAGAATCTCCCGGTCTCCCGCTGGCAGGAGGTCCTCCCTGATGCACTACATTCCATTCAGTCACTACTATGCACCGCCACTAACAACACACCCAATGAACGTCTCTTTGCCTTCCCCAGGAAGTCCACATCCGGGGTGCCCCTCCCGACTTGGTTCGCAGCTCCAGGACCCGTTCTTCTCCGTAGGCACGTCCGGCTCCACAAGGCGGACCCGTTGGTGGAGAAGGTGCAGTTGCTCCATGCGAACCCCCAGTATGCCTACGTGGCATACCCCGACGGCCGCCAGGATACTGTCTCCCTCAGGGACCTGGCACCAGCAGGTTCCACGCACACACACACCTCCGGCCCGGCTCCAACCCCCCCTCCCCAGGCGCTCCCAGCAGCAACCCCCCCAGGACCATCCGTCCTCCCTGCCCACGCCTGAGGATGAAGAGGACTTTGGCACGCTCCCGGAGTCACCGAAGACCAGACCAGCATCGGCATCGCCGCCATCACTGCATCGCTCCCAGCGGCACATCAAGGCACCGGACTGGTTAAACCTCTAACTGGTTCACTGGACTTCAAAAGGAATTTTTTTTTTTGCAAATATTGTACATGTAAATTCAATTGCTGTATATAGTTCTTCACCACCCCGGACTCAATTTTAACAGGGGGTGAATGTGGTAAACCACTGTTGCACCTGTATTAGGTGATGTACGGTAGGACCTGTACTACAGGTATGGTGGTAGTCCCTGCCTGCTGGCTCCGCCCAGTAGGCGGAGTATAAATATGTGTGTCCACCGTGCAGCAGCCATTTCGCCAGCGGCTGTGGGAAGCCACACATCTTAGAGCAATAAAGCCTCAGTTGTATTCAACTCTCGTCTTTGTCCAATTGATCATGCATCACCCCCCATGGCTGCGGGGACTGGTTGCTGGGCGACGGGTTACCCGTTGCGGTCTTGGCTGATGACGCCTATCCGGAGGCCACAGACCGACGCAGGGCACCGCTACAATGAGGCCCACTGTGTGACCAGGGGTGTGATGGAGAGGTGCTTTGGGGTCCTGTAAATGCGCTTCAGGTGCCTGGACCACTCTGGAGGGGCCCTCTGGTACGAGTCAAGGAGATTCAGCCTCATCGTTGTGGTCTGCTGCGTCTCCACAATGTAGCCCAGGAGAGTGGGAATGTGCTGGAGAAAGAGGAGGGGAAGGAGGAGGATCAGGAGGAATGGCAGGCCTCTCCAGATGAGGAGGAGGGGAAAAGGCGGGGAATGGGGGCTGGACATGGGCGGGAGGCCGCACTACGCCACCGGTCGGGCCAGAAAGCACAGGATGAGTTAATAGCCGCACGTTTCACTAACAAGGGGGGGGTTCTCTGAGGCAAAGGAGCACGGCCACCACAACACGGCACCACCTCACCACCGACCACCCTCCCCTCCCACACCACCGACCACACCCACCTCCCCCACCACCGACCACCCTCCCCTCCCACACCACCGACCACACCCACCTCCCCCACCACCGACCACCCTCCCCTCCCACACCACCGACCACACCCACCTCCCCCACCACCGACCACCCTCCCCTCCCACACCACCGACCACACCCACCTCCCCCACCACCGACCACCCTCCCCTCCCACACCACCGACCACCCTCCCCTCCCACACCACCGACCACCCTCCCCTCCCACACCACCAACCACACCCACCTCCCCCACCAACGACCACCCTCCCCTCCCACACCACCGACCACCCTCCCCTCCCCCACCACCGACCACCCTCCCCTCCCACACCACCGACCACACCCACCTCCCCCACCACCGAGCACCCTCCCCTCCCACACCACCGACCACACCCACCTCCCCCACCACCGACCACCCTCCCCTCCCACACCACCGACCACACCCACCTCCCCCAGCACCGACCACCCTCCCCTCCCACACCACCGACCACCCTGCCCTCCCACACCACCAACCACCCTCCCCTCCCACACCACCGACCACACCTACCTCCCCCACCACCGACCACCCTCCCCTCCCACACCACCGACCACACTCACCTCCCCCACCACCGACCACCCTCCCCTCCCACACCACCGACCACACCCACCTCCCCCACCACCGACCACCCTCCCCTCCCACACCACCGACCACACTCACCTCCCCCACCACCGACCACCCTCCCCTCCCACACCACCGACCACACCCACCTCCCCCACCACCGACCACCCTCCCCTCCCACACCACCGACCACCCTTCCCTCCCACACCACCGACCACACTCACCTCCCCCACCACCGACCACCCTCCCTTCCCACACCACCGACCACCCTCCCCTCCCACACCACCGACCACCCTCCCCTCCCCCACCACCAACCACCCTCCCCTCCCACACCACCGACCACACTCACCTCCCCCACCACCGACCACCCTCCCCTCCCACACCACCGACCACACCCACCTCCCCCACCACCGACCACCCTCCCCTCCCACACCACCGACCACACTCACCTCCCCCACCACCGACCACCCTCCCCTCCCACACCACCGACCACCCTCCCCTCCCACATCACTGACCACACTCACCTCCCCCACCACCGACCACCCTCCCCTCCCACACCACTGACCACACTCACCTCCCCCACCACCAACCACCCTCCCCTCCCACACCACCGACCACACCTACCTCCCCCACCACCGACCACCCTCCCCTCCCACACCACCGACCACCCTCCCCTCCCACACCACCGACCACACCCACCTCCCCCACCACCGACCACCCTCCCCTCCCACACCACCGACCACCCTCCCCTCCCCCACCACTGACCACACCTACCACCCCCACCACCGACCACCCTCCCCTCCCACACCACTGACCACACTCACCTCCCCCACCACCGACCACACCCACCTCCCCCACCACCGACCACCCTCCCCTCCCACACCACCGACCACCCTCCCCTCCCCCACCACCGACCACCCTCCCCTCCCACACCACTGACCACACTCACCTCCCCCACCACCGACCACCCTCCCCTCCCACACCACCGACCACACACACCTCCCCCACCACCGACCACCCTCCCCTCCCACACCACCGACCACACTCACCTCCCCCACCACCGACCACCCTCCCCTCCCACACCACCGACCACACTCACCTCCCCCACCACCGACCACCCTCCCCTCCCACACCACTGACCACACTCACCTCCCCCACCACCAACCACCCTCCCCTCCCACACCACCGACCACACCTACCTCCCCCACCACCGACCACCCTCCCCGCCCACACCACCGACCACACCCACCTCCCCCACCACCGACCACCCTCCCCTCCCACACCACCGACCACACCTACCTCCCCCACCACCGACCACCCTCCCCTCCCACACCACTGACCACACTCACCTCCCCCACCACCAACCACCCTCCCCTCCCACACCACCGACCACACTCACCTCCCCCACCACCGACCACCCTCCCCTCCCACACCACCGACCACACCCACCTCCCCCACCACCGACCACCCTCCCCTCCCACACCACCGCAAAACCCGCATGCACACCATCCCTCCATTACACATCCACCTGCGGCACATCGAGCTGGGGCACAGGGTTGCCAGTGACAGCGAGTCTGGTCCATGGCATGGAGGATGATGACAACCCACTCTGCGATGAGCTCTGAGCTCCACATCGTTAGGCAATGTCTGACTCATGCACACACTAATACACTCCATCTTTTAGCTGGTGGCGGGGTGGTGTAGATGTCCGGGGGAGGGTGGTACTGGAGCTGCATGGCACACCCACCGGGTCTCAATGTTCCATCAGCCCCTCAGCCACAGTGGCACTAACCTCCCTCCCCACCCCGCACACATCGGACGGAGCACAGAGGCAGCTTCAATCGGTGATATAATGTGTTTTATTTGAAAAGTTATATGCATGTGCCCTAACCCCTATAACTGAACTGTGCCCTGCACCCATGCCAACTTACTAAGTGTCTAACGTTCTGGCCTTACAGAGGCCCTATCACTAAGCCTACATGGTTCCCCAGAAGGCTCAGCAAGGGTGGAGGTGGTCTGCTGAGACTCCTGCCCTGTGACACGTTTCCTGGGGCAACCCGGCCTGGATGTGGCCGACCGCTCCTCTGGCGTACCGGTTGGCGTGTTGCCACCCTGCTCTGCCCACCAGATGCACCAGGGGCGGTTCGGGGGCGGGGGGGGGGGTGGAGTCTGAGGTGGTCCCCTTCTGGAGTCACCAGTTCGGTCCCCAGCATCTCCTCCTCCATTGGGGTGCCCAATGACTCCCGTGCTTCTCCATGGGACGGGGGTGCGAGCGGAGCCCTCCCCCCAGGCACCCCCGACATCTGGCACTGCCACTCCTGGAGTCCCGCTGTGGCATCGACAAGATTATGGACGTTAGCGGTAATGGAGCTCAGGGAGTGGGCCATCCCTGACTGGGATCATGACACTTCCCACTGGGACTGCGCCACCTCCCTCTGGGACTGCGCCATCTCCCTCTGGGTCTGTGCGATGCCGGCCAGCATTTGGGCAATGGCGCAGATGCTCTCAGCCATGGCCTGCTGAGACTGGGCCATGGCCTGCTGAAACTGGGCCACAGTGAGGAGCACCGCCGCAATCTGCACAGGGCTCTGGCACATGGCTGCCTGTGAGTGGGCAGCCTTGTCCTGGGCCACGGCCCCCGCCTGCACAGATAGCCCCACGCGTATCATAACTTGACCCATGTCCGACACCTTCGCCCCCATTGCCTCCAACGCGGGCGCCACAAGTGCGGTTTCGGCCTGGATGGCATGCATGACCGGCACCACTCCCTGCTTCTGCACGCGGTTGGACTCCTCCACCTGCACCTGCAGGTGCTGCAAGCCGGGCGCCATCCTCTTGTCTGGTCCCCGGGTTGCTGACTGCATCAGATCTATGGGTGGGAATGGAAATTCCAGGAACCCGGGACCTGTCTAGGTGGCAGCTGGTTGGTGGGGCCGGGCTGCCCTCCGACCGTCCAGCCCCTCGGCTGCTCCTACCTCCACCTGCTGAACTGGAGCAGCTGTGTGGTGCGCACCAGTATGTGTCCCAGGAGCCTCCTCAATAAAGATCCCAGCCGAGGTGATAGTCTCTGAGATGGGCGGATGTGGGTGATAGCAGTGCCAGAAAGTCTAACTCAATGTCATCATCGGCTACCACAACACGGCACCACCTCACCACCGACCACCCTCCCCTCCCACACCACCGACCACACCCACCTCCCCCACCACCGACCACCCTCCCCTCCCACACCACCGACCACACCCACCTCCCCCACCACCGACCACCCTCCCCTCCCACACCACCGACCACACCCACCTCCCCCACCACCGACCACCCTCCCCTCCCACACCACCGACCACACCCACCTCCCCCACCACCGACCACCCTCCCCTCCCACACCACCGACCACCCTCCCCTCCCGCACCACCGACCACCCTCCCCTCCCACACCACCAACCACACCCACCTCCCCCACCAACGACCACCCTCCCCTCCCACACCACCGACCACCCTCCCCTCCCCCACCACCGACCACCCTCCCCTCCCACACCACCGACCACACCCACCTCCCCCACCACCGACCACCCTCCCCTCCCACACCACCGACCACACCCACCTCCCCCACCACCGACCACCCTCCCCTCCCACACCACCGACCACACCCACCTCCCCCACCACCGACCACCCTCCCCTCCCACACCACCGACCACCCTGCCCTCCCACACCACCGACCACACCCACCTCCCCCACCACCGACCACCCTCCCCTCCCACACCACCGACCACACCTACCTCCCCCACCACCGACCACCCTCCCCTCCCACACCACCGACCACACTCACCTCCCCCACCACCGACCACCCTCCCCTCCCACACCACCGACCACACCTACCTCCCCCACCACCGACCACCCTCCCCTCCCACACCACCGACCACACTCACCTCCCCCACCACCGACCACCCTCCCCTCCCACACCACCGACCACACCCACCTCCCCCACCACCGACCACCCTCCCCTCCCACACCACCGACCACCCTTCCCTCCCACACCACCGACCACACTCACCTCCCCCACCACCGACCACCCTCTCTTCCCACACCACCGACCACCCTCCCCTCCCACACCACCGACCACCCTCCCCTCCCCCACCACCAACCACCCTCCCCTCCCACACCACCGACCACACTCACCTCCCCCACCACCGACCACCCTCCCCTCCCACACCACCGACCACACCCACCTCCCCCACCACCGACCACCCTCCCCTCCCACACCACCGACCACACTCACCTCCCCCACCACCGACCACCCTCCCCTCCCACACCACCGACCACCCTCCCCTCCCACATCACTGACCACACTCACCTCCCCCACCACCGACCACCCTCCCCTCCCACACCACTGACCACACTCACCTCCCCCACCACCAACCACCCTCCCCTCCCACACCACCGACCACACCTACCTCCCCCACCACCGACCACCCTCCCCTCCCACACCACCGACCACCCTCCCCTCCCACACCACCGACCACACCCACCTCCCCCACCACCGACCACCCTCCCCTCCCACACCACCGACCACCCTCCCCACCCCCACCACCGACCACCCTCCCCTCCCACACCACTGACCACACCTACCACCCCCACCACCGACCACCCTCCCCTCCCACACCACTGACCACACTCACCTCCCCCACCACCGACCACACCCACCTCCCCCACCACCGACCACCCTCCCCTCCCACACCACCGACCACCCTCCCCTCCCCCACCACCGACCACCCTCCCCTCCCACACCACTGACCACACTCACCTCCCCCACCACCGACCACCCTCCCCTCCCACACCACCGACCACACACACCTCCCCCACCACCGACCACCCTCCCCTCCCACACCACCGACCACACCCACCTCCCCCACCACCGACCACCCTCCCCTCCCACACCACCGACCACACTCACCTCCCCCACCACCGACCACCCTCCCCTCCCACACCACTGACCACACTCACCTCCCCCACCACCAACCACCCTCCCCTCCCACACCACCGACCACACCTACCTCCCCCACCACCGACCACCCTCCCCTCCCACACCACCGACCACACCCACCTCCCCCACCACCGACCACCCTCCCCTCCCACACCACCGACCACACCTACCTCCCCCACCACCGACCACCCTCCCCTCCCACACCAATGACCACACTCACCTCCCCCACCACCAACCACCCTCCCCTCCCACACCACCGACCACACTCACCTCCCCCACCACCGACCACCCTCCCTTCCCACACCACCGACCACACCCACCTCCCCCACCACCGACCACCCTCCCCTCCCACACCACCGCAAAACCCGCATGCACACCATCCCTCCATTACACATCCACCTGCGGCACATCGAGCTGGGGCACAGGGTTGCCAGTGACAGCGAGTCTGGTCCATGGCATGGAGGATGATGACAACCCACTCTGCGATGAGCTCTGAGCTCCACATCGTTAGGCAATGTCTGACTCATGCACACACTAATACACTCCATCTTTTAGCTGGTGGCGGGGTGGTGTAGATGTCCGGGGGAGGGTGGTACTGGAGCTGCATGGCACACCCACCGGGTCTCAATGTTCCATCAGCCCCTCAGCCACAGTGGCACTAACCTCCCTCCCCACCCCGCACACATCGGACGGAGCACAGAGGCAGCTTCAATCGGTGATATAATGTGTTTTATTTGAAAAGTTATATGCATGTGCCCTAACCCCTATAACTGAACTGTGCCCTGCACCCATGCCAACTTACTAAGTGTCTAACGTTCTGGCCTTACAGAGGCCCTATCACTAAGCCTACATGGTTCCCCAGAAGGCTCAGCAAGGGTGGAGGTGGACTGCTGAGACTCCTGCCCTGTGACACGTTTCCTGGGGCAACCCGGCCTGGATGTGGCCGACCGCTCCTCTGGCGTACCGGTTGGCGTGTTGCCACCCTGCTCTGCCCACCAGATGCACCAGGGGCGGTTCGGGGGCGGGGGGGGGGTGGAGTCTGAGGTGGTCCCCTTCTGGAGTCACCAGTTCGGTCCCCAGCATCTCCTCCTCCATTGGGGTGCCCAATGACTCCCGTGCTTCTCCATGGGACGGGGGTGCGAGCGGAGCCCTCCCCCCAGGCACCCCCGACATCTGGCACTGCCACTCCTGGAGTCCCGCTGTGGCATCGACAAGATTGTGGACGTTAGCGGTAATGGAGCTCAGGGAGTGGGCCATCCCTGACTGGGATCATGACACTTCCCACTGGGACTGCGCCATCTCCCTCTGGGTCTGTGCGATGCCGGCCAGCATTTGGGCAATGGCGCAGATGCTCTCAGCCATGGCCTGCTGAGACTGGGCCATGGCCTGCTGAAACTGGGCCACAGTGAGGAGCACCGCCGCAATCTGCACAGGGCTCTGGCACATGGCTGCCTGTGAGTGGGCAGCCTTGTCCTGGGCCACGGCCCCCGCCTGCACAGATAGCCCCACGCGTATCATAACTTGACCCATGTCCGACACCTTCGCCCCCATTGCCTCCAACGCGGGCGCCACAAGTGCGGTTTCGGCCTGGATGGCATGCATGACCGGCACCACTCCCTGCTTCTGCACGCGGTTGGACTCCTCCACCTGCACCTGCAGGTGCTGCAAGCCGGGCGCCATCCTCTTGTCTGGTCCCCGGGTTGCTGACTGCATCAGATCTATGGGTGGGAATGGAAATTCCAGGAACCCGGGACCTGTCTAGGTGGCAGCTGGTTGGTGGGGCCGGGCTGCCCTCCGACCGTCCAGCCCCTCGGCTGCTCCTACCTCCACCTGCTGAACTGGAGCAGCTGTGTGGTGCGCACCAGTATGTGTCCCAGGAGCCTCCTCAATAAAGATCCCAGCCGAGGTGATAGTCTCTGAGATGGGCGGATGTGGGTGATAGCAGTGCCGGAAAGTCTAACTCAATGTCATCATCGGACCCGAAGCCCGGCCTCTCCTGTGTCGTTGTGTGCTGTCTGTTGGATTCCTGTGTGTCCGTCCCCTATGTATCCATCCCCTGTGTGTCCGTTCCCTGTGTAGTTGTGTGCTGCGTGTCCATCCCCTCTGTTTCAGTCCTCTCTGTTTCTGTCCCCTGTGTAGATGTGTTCTAGCTGGTGTAAGGCACAGGGCTGTTAAGACGTCTGCCCTCCCTGTCGGTGCTTGCGTCCCTGGGGGGCACCGGCCCTGGCACTGGCTGGGGGCGGAGGGCGCCAGATGGGCCCGGAACATCGCCAGCTGGTGCTGTAAGACACAAGACAGCATGTATGGTTAGACCGACGGACGGGAGTGAGGGGGGGTTGTGGTGAGGGGAGGTGGGCTGAGGGGGTGGGGGGGGGGGGTGGGGTGAGAGGGGGTGGGGGTTGGCTCAAATGTTTTGTGAGATCCTACGGCCAGGCAAGGGCGCGTCTCACTTGGTGGCGTGCCTCCAACCTCGGCATTGGCAATCTCCCACTCCTCGGGTCTGCCAACGATGTCAAGTGCCCTCTGCTCGTGCACGGTGAGGGGACGCAATTCAGGCACTCCCCCCACCGTGTTTTCTCCCGCTCCCTGCGGTTATGGCTGGGGCGAGGCAGACAAACATCAACAATGTTAAACGGCCCAATGCATGCGGCCCAGCAGTTGGGTCTGTGATGGCATTGGTGCACAGGGCACAAGGCCACTGCGGCTGGCATGGGTGGGTGCAGCCATGTGGGTCAGGGCAGGGGTGGGACCATCCCACTGGGAGGGGGGTGCTCACATGTATGTGGTAGAGGCACAGGACTGGGTACTCACCCTGGCTGCCCTGAGTAGGTCGTACAGCTTCTTTCGGCACTGGTCACCTGTCCTGGCAACCACCTGGACGGCACTGACGGCCTCGCCCACCTCTGCCCACGAACGCCGGACGATGGCGGCTGGTGTCCTGTGGCCGGGTCCGGGGTACAGAACCCTCCTCTGGTTCGCGGCGTCCAGGAGGATGTCTAGTTCTCCCTCCATCTTCCCTGCGACGGATGTGTGTTGCGGAGATCTCTTGTTAGGCGACGCCGCGTATCGGCGGCCGCTCCCTCGGGCGTTTCCGCGGCGCCCGTGCTGGCCCCTTGTGGGCCGCTGAGTCGATGGACCTGGGGGCCAGTTGACACCGTCGTAAAACTCTACGGTCTTTACGACGGCGTCAACACTTAGCCCCATTATCGGAGAATCCAGCCCAGTATATCAGGAGAGTATGCTTCGTCAGGTATGTTTTCACAAATTTGCGCAACCTCCTATAGTTGGACATGCTGGGCAGGCAGGATTCTCCATTTGCTGACGGCAAAATCACGAAAAGCGATTCGGCAAAAAATAGGACCGGACAACAAAATTCTCTTCCTCCGAGTTCCCGACAGCGCGGTTCACTTGTGCTTTTAAAAATCGTGAAACCGGCGTGATGGCTGATGTAGGAGGTAGGCCACAGAGAGGAGCGGCTGTGGGCTGCCGGGCTGGACACTGGCCTGGCTGGATGGGATGGGGGGGGTCCCTGCCAGGGCTGGGGGTGGGGGGGATGGTGGGGGTACAGCCTGAGCGGCCGGGGTGAGCCCCCCCCCCCCCCACGGGACTAGGGTGGTGCCCAGGTACAGACCACCATTACCATGGCTATCTTGCTGCACACCCACTGACCACCCACTTTGGCCCAAGGTTCTGCAGGGTGACATATGGGTGCCCCCACCCCCACAGGCCGATCTGCAACCCCCCTCCGTAATACATACCTGTCGCGCCCTGGAGGGATTGGGTTGGCAGTAACAACAAGTCTGGTCCATGGGATGGAGGATGATGACAACCCGCTCTGCGATGAGCTCCGGTGTTCCACATCGTTTGGCAATGTCTGACTCCTGTAGCACTCACGGTAGCACTTTCCACCATCCACGTGGGTGATCCCTGCATGTGAGCTGGCCATTCTATCACACGGTGCCATTGAATCCCTGGGGTGGCGGTGTTGGGGATGGTCAGGGGGTGGGGTGTGGAACCCGCGCTACCCACAGGATCCGCCCTTTCCTCCTCCCCCTCCTTCCAGGCCAGCCCAGACCAGCCCACCTCTCACACCCATCTGACAGATCTCCGAGGCAGGTTGTAACAGTAATAACAGGTGCTTAATGTGTACAAATATATACAGATTTGTGCGCTAGCCCCTATAACTAAACTGTGCCCTGCACTCGTGACAACTCAACTGGTATCTATCTTTCTGGCCTAACTGGCCCTAATGCTATGGTACAGCAGGAGTGGAGATGACGGTGCAGCAGGAGTGGAGGTAACCTGCTGTAATTCCTGCCCTGCGACCTGGGTCCCCGTTAGCGGGCATCTTCTGGGCCGACTGGCCCTCTGCCCTCGGAGTGCCTGCTTGCCCTTGGGCTACTCCATGGGATGGGGATGCGAGCTGTCCACTGAGGTTCCCCCGCCATCTGGTGCTACCAGTCCAGAGGCCCGCTCTGGTCTCAACCAGGGTCCGCATGCTCATGGCCATGAAGTACAGGGAGTGGACCATCGCCATCTGGGACTGCGCCACATCATGGCCCGCTGTGACTGGGCCACGCTCAGGAGCGCCGCTTCGATGTCCAGGTTGCTCTGGCACATGGCTGCCTGTGAGGCGGCAACCCTGTCCTGGGCCTCGGCCACCGCCTGCACAGAATGCCCTTGGCCTTGGACATGCTGATCCATAGCCAAAATAGTCGCTCTCAATGCCTCCACCGTGGATGGTGTTGGCCTGGGTGGCACGCATTGTCGCCACCACCTCCTGCTGCTGCACGCGGTTGGACTCCTCCAACTGCACCTGCATGTGATGGATGCTCGCAGACAACCCCTCATGTAGTCCCTGGCTCTGCGACTGCATCTCCACTATAGATGGGACTGTCTGTTCCACAAGCCTGAGACCCGTCTGGACGGCAGCTAGTTCCTGGGGTCGGCTGCCCTCCGACCATCCACCCTCTCAGGTATTCCTACGACCACCTGATGTACCAGATCAGCTGTGTGGCGAGCACCAGATAATGTCCCGGTAGCCTCTTCACTAACTTGCCCAACCAAGGTCAGTGTCTCTGGGATGGTGGAGGGCGTTGGAGACACCTATGACAGAAAATCACTGTCACCCCCGACCTGAGCTCCGGGGTCTCCTGCGTCTCAGGCGGAGGGCTGGTGTCCGAGCTGCTAGCCCCTTCACTGCTCGGCTCACGGGGGTGGTTCTGGCTGTGGCACTTGCTGGGGCGGGGGACGCCAGGTGGACCGGCCCCAGCAGGTCCTGCAAGACAAGATGCATGATGAGACGCAGGCCAGGGGGGAGTGGGTGTGGGCGTTGGGATGGGGGGTGGTAGTGTAGGGATGCTGCAGGGTGAGGGTGGTGTGGTGATGGGAGTGGTGTTGGGTGAGGGTGATGGGGGGTGAAGGTGGTGTAGGGTGGGGTGAGGGCCGTGTGGGAGTAATGTTGGTGGGGGTTGACATATGTCATGGGGAACCGCAACTAAGCGGGGTCTCACTGCCTCGCCTGCAGCCAAACTCCACATCAACGACCTCCCTTTCCTCCGGGCCACCGACCACGCCCAGGGCCCTCTGCTATGGTGCGGGGCCAGAAGTCCGCCGGTCCGCCTCCTGTCTTCTCCAGCTCCTGCTGGTTGTGCACGGCCTTCTCCTATATGCGAGGGGGGGGGAACAGAAAACGACAGTGTTAGACAGTCCGACCGATGCATGCAGCCTGGGGGGTGGGCAGCTGGTGGCCTCAGTGACCAGGGCACTCAGTATGGGTACCGGCATGTGGGGCAGGGCGGGGGTTCGGCCACCCGCCGGGTTGCGGGAGTAGGGTTATGGGTTTGGGTTTGAGGGTTGGTACCAGGGGCACAGTGCTGCCTACTCGCCCTGGCTGCCCTGAGAAGCTCGTGCAGTTTCTTTCTGCACTGCTGGCCATCCAGACTACATTGCTCACTGCGCTGACCGACTCTGGCACCTGCGCCCAGGCACAACAAATGGTGGTGGCTGGCAGCCGCCTTCCCGGGCCAGGGTACAGGGTCATCCTTCTCTCCTCCACTGCATCCAGGAGAGTCTCCAGCTCGGCCTCTGAGAAATGTGGAGTTGCACGTCTTACTGCCATCTTGTTGGCTGGGATGGTGTGTGTGAGGGGCTGAAGTGTGTATATGTAGTACTTTCAGCCTCCTGAGTGTCAGTCACAAAACCAGCAAATCTGACACTTTTTCTCATTGGAATCGATTGTGTTATATGTGGTGTCGGTGCTAGCCCCTTAACAGTAGCAGAATCGGTCCAGGTGTGGTGCTAGCTTTGCTCTCGTGAAAGTTCTGCATTCCTCATTGTCGTCAACACTTAGTCTCAGAAACGGAGAATCCCGCCAGCTGTCTGTTACCAGGCAGTCGTTCTTAGCCAATTGCTGTGAAAGTCACCACTACCCCGAACCTTTACTCCACTTCCTCATTCAAGCCTACTCCATGAGACAAATATACTTAATAAGTAAATAGCTTTCTAGACACTAAAGGTGTAAGGGTTATGGGATGAACGCTGGGGTATGGTGTTGAGATAGAGGATCAGCCATGAATTTAAAAAAATAAATTTAGAGTATTGTTGCTCTTTCTGTTTGCTCTGTTTAGGTCACCTTTGCTCATGAGTCGCCAGGTATCTTTATGATACCGCCGCGTGGTTCAAGTTTAGGTTATGTTTAATAACACAGCACACCGCTTAGTAAGGATTAAAACAACGGTCATTTATTATATACAACAAGCAATATTAATACCCTAATACTACTATTTATATAACAAACCTATCACTACTGGCCAATACTTAACTTAGGAAGAGCCCACCAGGTCAGGGAAACAAATGGCTTGTCCAATCAAATCTGGCCCGCGGGATTCAAAAGGGCTGCTACAGGTCAGTGGCTAGGTGTCTCTACCGGATAGCGATCGTTGGATTCAAACTTACTGCTGCCGGTGGCTGGTCTTCCGAAGGTCTCGAGCAGGCGAAGATGAGAGAGAGAGAGATCTGAACTTGGACCTTTACTTTTATAGGGCCCAGGGGCTTCCCGCCTTCCGGGGCGGCCCTTGACCCTGAGACCCAAGTGATTGGATTCTGTCCCCAGCCTCTGGGGTCGATGTGTCCAATGGTGAGGCGATTCCATGATCGGGGAGTGGTCGTTCACCTGTCTTTGTTTCAGCCACTGCAGGCGCCGACAGGTCTGGCCCGGTATTCAATTGCTAATATGTTGCAATTGTTCCCGGGGATAGCCAATTTAACTGTGGATGTCTGAGTAGATTAGGTGTAAACAGTCTTGAATGAAACTGTGAATACCTGGGTTGATGGGCTGTTGATAGCCCTGAGTATCGATCTGGGCTACGTTCCCAGAGCTGAATATGCGAACCTGTCTGCAGCTGCCTGCTTGTGTCTTCTTGGCTGCTTTTCCCAGCAGTCTTTCGGGTTAGCCAGTTTAAACTGGGCTTTGGCCAGATTAATCGGAACGCAGCCATTTTACATGGCTACATTCCCGCCTTGTGATCCTAACGCGAAGCGTGAAGGATCACATAAATTTTGTCCTCTTCGTTTCCCGACTGGGAAACTCTGACCCTAGCTATGCACAAAAATTTACCTAAACAATTCTTGAGGGCGCTAAGTCAGGCAGGGGCATGTGTCTGGAAAAAAATAAACTGGGAACCTCTAATTTTACCTAAACAAGTCTTCAAACTTACAGTCTTATCTCTCTATACAATAACAATTACAACATTTAATATATTCTTTCCTGGCTTGGCAGTCAAGCTCAGGATCATACATTTCCATACATTCTCTTTTTTTATTTACAGGAAAAAAACAAACCGCCAGTGCATGTTTTATTATTCATATGTCGCTGGGGTCTGGTTGTAGCCGAATATCGGGGATTGGATCCGATAGACCGGGGTTCAAGCGCGGTACGCTCTCCTTTTCCACTTGCGGAGGCGCATGGTCTGTACTGCACAACTGAGTATAGCCAATGCCAACAGTGCCTCAATGATGTGTGATAGAGAGTACCAAGTTATGAACTTGGCACACCAGGATAATGCAGCGTGGTTGGTGACTGGGCCCTCGGTACTACGGGGCAGTGAAGCGTTAACGGCAGGGGGGGTTTGGAGTAATGGAGTCCGCGTTCCCGCGCAACCAAAAGTCCATAATAAATATGTTGAGCACGAAGAAAGGAGTCCTCATGGCTGTCTTCTTTCTTTCCTTTTCCTGTTGTTGCTGGTTTTCTCCGGACTTAGAGCTTCTGGAGTTCTGTAAGACAAGCGTAGTGTGTGTAAATACTTCGGTTTAATATCTGGTGTGTTAGTGTGTCTGTCCTTCTTGGGGCCAATTAAACCCTTATAATTGGTCACAGTATGTGACTCTCCCCCCATTTTTTTTTTCAAAACAAATGTTTGGACACGGCACACTTCCCAATGGTGGACCAGTGCTAACTTTATTATCCAAATGCTCTAGGATGTAAATAGCATGTTGCAGCAACCCAAAGGTTGCCTAAATAAAATAAAACGGTTTTTGAAAGTAAAGTTCGAATGAGGTGCGTGTGGGCCGCGACGGGTACGATTTGGGTGGAGTCCCCGGGTAGGATGGCTACCAATACCGTATCTTCCCTACCCGAGCGTTTTTGACCAACGGGGGGGTGGGGGGGGGGGGGGGGGTGGGTCCCCAGGCAGGGCGGGTCTCACGCCGTTTCTCCACTGCCTGAGCGACCAAACAACGGACACGAATGTAGTCATCGTGGTGGGGTTACTGTTCTGATTATACCATCCAATCAGAAGAGTAGCTACGATCGGGCGTCTGGTCTGGTGGGCCTCTGAGGCAAGTCCTCAGAGGTATCGGCCGAATGGGTGTGTGGCGGTGGTGGGTGTCTGAGGCAAGTCCTCAGAGGTTTCGGCAGAATCGGCGTGTGGCCGCGGTGGGTGTCAGTGGGAAAAGTTAAAAGTTCAGGTGAATGGGTGTGGGGCGGTGAGAAAATTCTCCTGTAGGACGAACAACATTTAACAAACGGACAGACAACATAAAACATTCTGCAGGTTCCATCAGAAAGGACAACACTTTTCACCAAGTGTCTCCTTTAAATCATCATGTGGACACCTCAGTTCTCGGCCGCTACGGTCTCTGCCTTTCTCTTATCGAGAGTGCCTGTCGGTTGGGCACTCTGTGGTTTCTTAGGGTCTTTGCATTCCCTAGCAAAATGTCCCAATTGGCCGCAATTGTAGCACTCTTGCGGTTTGGCTGGGGGGCTGTTCTTTCCCTCGTTTACCCAGGCGGGGTTGTGAAGAGTGGTTCTTACTGCCTGCACGTCTGCGGCGACTTGGTTTTCCTCGGGTGTTCTAGTGGCTGATTTACCGTGAGCCGCTTGTTCCCAAACGCGGGACAATCTCTTGACCATCCACTTCTCATTATGAGCCTCCTCCGAGGGGTCATAATTGTTACAGGCATTCTGTCCTGCTTCCGTGGCATGGGAGATAAGGGTGCGGGTCCACTTGGCCATATTGTTTGCGGACAAATGGGCGCGATCTACGTTGCCGAAAACGGCTTCAAAATGAATCCACAAGCGTCCTGCGAATGCTGTGGGGTGTTCAGACATTTTCTGTCTGCATTTATTCAGACCGTCTACGGGGTCGCCCCGGTTGTACCCGATCGCATCCAGGATCGCGGTATGCATTTCTGCAAGGGTGCCTCCTCCTACATTCTGTGGGTCGGGGAGGGCTGCTGCGACCGATGGGTCCAAGCTGAGGACCATGAGCTTTACCTGCTCTTTCTCATCCAGGCCGTACATGGTCGCCTGGTGTTTGACGGTGGCAAAGAAATGGTGTGGGTCTGAAGCGGGGAGGGACGGTGTGATTTTGGCACATGCGTCCCATAATTGGGTCACTGTGAGGGGGGTGGAATATAAGACGTCCGCCGCGTCTGCTGTGGCGGTGCGGTGGGTTGTTACAGGATTCATGGGAGCCTGTATTATCTGTTGTGTGGGGGGTGGGGGTGCTTTCCTCCTTTGGGGTTTTCCCTGCGCACATGCTCCCTGAACATATCTCTGCGCTGTCTCTTGCAATTCTTCCCAGTCAGGGCCGTCTTCCTGTTCTAAACTTTCCCCAAAGGTTTCTTGAAATCCCTTTTGGACAGAAAGCAGTGCTTTCAAGTCTGCAACCTGCTTTCGGCACTTTGCATGGTCTAAAGTACTCTGCCTTTGTTCCGTTGTGGCGTGGAGCGCTCTCAAGGCTGCCTTGAGATCACTGCATTGTTTCTGGAGCTTCTCTAACTGGCTTTCTGTTTCTTTCTTTACCAGGACTGCACGCTGCAGGTCCTGATAAGCCTTCTCATACTGTGACTGGAAACTACTCAAGTGCGCCAGACAAGATTGGTGACCCCGTTTGGCGTCAGCCACCTCTTCGTCTTTTGCTGCTAATTTCCCTTTCAATTCCTGGTTCTCTTTCTCAATTTCGCATATATCGGTTTTACTTATCCGATGTATGCCTTCTATTTCCTTGCGGAGCATCCTGACGACCTCCTCTGTGCCTCGCAATTGTGCCAGACAGGACACAATTGCCATCGGCTTGCGCGCTTTTGCTAAACTCTTTCTGTGAATTTCACTCAGGTTCTCCCACCAAGTATGCCCTATACTTCCAGGACCTGAGTCGTTGTTACTGCAGAAATCCTTCCACACGGGCCATCCTTTGCCCTGCAGAATTTTGCGGATTTCCACTTCCCAAACGGGACACTGTCCCGCTCCTACGCTGCTGTCTGGTGCGACAGCAAAATCTTCGGGGTTCATGAGGCGCTGCATCGCTTGCATTGCCTGCATGGCTCTCTCTTATCTGCTCATTACGTTAGAATTTGGAACAGGGGGCCAAGGTGGTGTGGTAGATGCGGGTACGGCTTGCGCTAATTTCCGAAATACCTACTGCCGATAGTTTTGACGCAACAAAAAGCTATCAGTTTTGCCTTATAACCCTGTTAGTTACGCATGCATATACACACTTCCGAATTGTGAATTATTAACCAGAACCGCTTGAACACTTGTGGTTTTTTTTGTTTTGTTTTGTTTCCGATTGGATTCTAATTCAAAATGTTGGGGTTCTCCCGGAGTGGTTTTCCACTTCTAAGTCGGGTCCCGTCAGGATGTCGCCAATTATGTTGCTCTTTCTAGCTTTATTCTATTTGCTCTGTTTAGGTCACCTTTGCTCATGAGTCGCCAGGTATCTTTATGATACCGCCACGTGGTTCAAGTTTAGGTTATGATTAATAACACAGCACACCGCATAGTAAGGATTAAAACAACGGTCGTTTATTATATACAACAAACAATATTAATACCCTAATACTACTATTTATATAACAAACCTATCACTACTGGCCAATACTTAACTTAGGAAGAGCCCACCAGGTCAGGGAAACGAATGGCTTGTCCTATCAAATCTGGCCCGCGGGTTTCAAAAGGGCTGCTACAGGTCGGTGGCTAGGTGTCTCTACCGGATAGCGATCGTTGGATTCAAACCTACTGCTGCCGGTGGCTGGTCTTCCGAAAATCTCGAGCAGGCGAAGATGAGAGAGAGAGATCTGAACTTGGACCTTTACTTTTATAGGGCCCAGGGGCTTCCCGCCTCCCGGGGCGGCCCTTGACCCTGAGTCCCAAGTGATTGGATTCAGTCCCCAGACCCTGGGGTCGATGTGTCCAATGGTGAGGCGATTCCTCGATCGGGGGGTGGTCGCTCACCTGTCTTTGTTTCGGCCACTGCAGGCGCCGACAGGTCTGGCCCGGTATTCAATTGCTAATATGTTGCAATTGTTCCCGGGGATAGCCAATTTAACTGTGGATGTCTGAGTAGATTAGGTGTAAACAGTCCTGAATGAAACTGCGGATACCTGGGTTGCTGGGCTGTTGATAGCCCTGAGTATCGATCTGGGCTACATTCCCAGAGCTGAATATGCGAACCTGCCTGCAGCTGCCTGCTTGTGTCTTCTTGGCTGCTTTTCCCAGCAGTCTTTCGGGTTAGCCATTTTAAACTGGGTTTTGGCCAGATTAATCGGAACGCAGCCATTTTACATGGCTACAGTATCCAATTATTTATCTTTTCCAATTAAGGGGCTATTGTGCATGGCCAATACACCTACCCTGCACATCTTTTGCATTTGTGGGGATGAGACCTACGCAGACGCAAACTCCTGTAATGGGTCAGGGTTTCGAGAATCCCAAAGTGTATCATGGAGTTCACCTGACCCACAACTTTTAATAGATTGTGGTATGGGGAGCACACGGCCCATTCTACAGGTATGGTACAACAGAAATGGAAAAGTATTTTTTAAAGCAAAACAATGTTTATTCTATGAACTCAAGTTAACCTTTTTAAAACAAACAGTGAACATCTTAGCAACCAGTAAATCAAATACACCCCCCAAAGAATACAACACTAAGTAACCTGTCTGCTGTCCTTTTACACCCAAAAGACTTAACAAACCTTTAAACAGAAGCACATCAGAGTTTACATTCAATACTGAAAACATTTATAATTCTGAATTCACCAAATGATTAAGAGATAGTCTTTCATGGCAGAGAGCTCAACCGTACAGCTGCTTTTTCTGACTTCAGCCGCAACACACTGAAAAATGAAACCAAAAAAACAGACACACCCAAGCTTTTCTCAAAGTGAAACTAAAAAGCAGAACCAGAGCTCAGCTCCACACACACTCTGACATTACTGCAGTAACATGAGTAGCCAAACATTTCTTAAAGCGACATTCTCATGACACTCCACAGGTACTGTGACCAGGGCCGAGATCGAACCTGGGACCTCGGCGCCGTGAGGCAGCAGTGCTAATGATTGCCCTCCCGTCTGCCATGAGAGCAGACCCAAAGGGCCAAATGGCCTATTCTTGCTCTTATTTTCTATGTTTTTATGAGAGCTAACCTGCATTGTCCAGTCTGCTGTCACGAGCCAATGTCTTCTTAACCAGAGCCAATTAGTACATTATTTTTTCAATGGATGGAAATAGACAGAATAAGAGATTCCTGGGAAGTACATTGGTTCATTTCCCTTGTGTATAGAGTGTATAGATTGCATATGTGGAGCCATCAGAACAAGAAAAGATCAGCCAAGAGCTTTCTTCAGCAGGAAGGACTACCATTAACTGATAACTGGGATTGTGCAAGTCATGTCAATTTTCCTGGCAGCTGTCAGAATATTTTCACCCGCCCCTTCACTATGCCAGTCCTGAAGGAATAAGAACATTAGAACCTGGAGCAGGAGTAGGCAATTCAGTCCCTCGAGCCTGCTCAGCCATTCAATACGATCATGGCTAATCTCATCTCTGCCTCTTCTCCACCTCCTGCCCGCTCCCCATTACCCTTCATCCCGCTACCAATGACAAAATATCAATCTGCTCCTTAAATTTGTTTAGTGTTCCGGCGTCCTCTACACTCTGGGGTAGAGAATTCCACAGGTTCACAGCCCTTTGAATTAAGTAATTCCTCCGCTTTTCTATTTTAAATCTGTCACCTGTTATGGGCCAGGGCTTAGAAACTCCAAATTTCTCACCTGACCTGACGCTCATCTGGCCTTAACTTTTATGTTGAATTTGGCTCGGGTAAGTACAGGAGCCTTCACTTCAGATCAGGGGCGTCATTCTCCGCCGGCGGGAGTCTCCGTTTTGCCGGCACCGGGGGGTTTCCCAACGGCGTGGGGCTGCCCCACAATGGGAAACCCCATTGACCGGCCGGTGTTACGGAGACTCCCGCCGGCCGGTCGACGCAGAAATGTGGCGGGGCGGGTAGGAGAATTTCGCCCGTGATTCATCAGACATCCTAGGCGCTTTTATCAACACAAGGTTTATTATAATAATGTAATTAACATATACAAAACGCTTATCAAGAATTTGTTCTCAATTACAAACATGAAAAAACACACAATAGTTAAAGTAATCCATGTATATAATTCTTAATGAATCCCCCTTAGTCGCTGTTCCAATTCAATACAAAATCCAATCAAACCAAAACCCATTTGAAGGGCATGGCCCAGCACACTGTGATCTCACTTGAATAGGACTGGTCCTTTCCCTGACATTCTGGTCCAGCCCCAACCAGCAGATTTAAAACTCCTTCCGGAAAGCAACTCTATCTTTAAAGTTACCAAGGCACTTTGCCACACCCAATGTGCGTTCAGTTCACTGGAACAGCTTTAAAGTAAAAACAGAGAAAACAGGGAAACACTGCTTCTCTTCTGCAGTCCAAACCAGCAAACCAAAACTGAAACCAAAACACTAAACCCCCTCTCACCTGGGGGAAATAATTGCTGGGATTCTCCAATCCCGTGGCCAAGTTCTGACGCAGGTGTGAAAAGCGGAGCGAGCCACTCCGATGTCAACGGGCCTCAAGTGGCAGGTATCCACGCCTTCCCAGGAGGCTAGTACGGCACCGGAGTGGTGTCCGCAGTCCCAGCGCCCGAAATCCGGCGCACCATGGCCGGGCAATATGGCGGAGCCCTACAGGGGCCCGGCACGGAGGACCATAGGCCCCCACGGAACTAGCCCGCCCGCCGATCAGTACGCCCCGACCATGGGCCAGGCCACCCTGGAGACCCTCCCGGGGTCAGATCCCCCAGCTCCCCCACCAGGACGGCCCCCGCAGACAGAACTTCGAGTTCCCGCCGGGTGGGACCATACGTAACCCATGCCGGCGGGACTCGGCCAAACTCGGCGGGCACTCGGGCCCCCGACCGGCGCGGCGGCGATCCCGCAGGCATCCGACAATTGGCGAGCCGGTGTGGCGCGATTCTCGCACTCCCCCGGCGACTCTCCGACCCGGCGCAGGGTCAGAGAATCCCGGACAATGTCTCTGGGAAGGGAAGGAATGAACACACTGGTCTGGTAGCTCTCATGATGTCAGGTTGTCCCAAAGCACTTTACAATGAACAAAGCACTTTGTGGTGTGTACTCACTTTTGTAACCGAGCAGTCACTTTACACATTAACAAGATCCCACACACAGCAAGGAGATACATGATCAACTAACCTGTTTTGAATTGTTGATTGAAAAATGAGTATTGGGTAGGACTCCTATGCTTTTCTTCAAATAGTATCACGAGATCTTTAATGCTCACTAGAGAGGGCAGACAATTTTAACAATGAATCTGAAATACAGCACCTCTGGCAGTGCAGCGCACCCTCAGTACTGATGCAGTGTCAGCCTGGAATAAGTCTCTGGAGTTTTGAGTGAATCCAAAATCTCTGACTCAGAGAAAAGTGCAACTACCACCGAGCCAAGGATGGCAACGGGAATATCACTAAATACCCTAGGTACCTTGAATTCTGCCTGGACAAATGGGTGTGTCATGGTCGAATGCTGTATTCTGTAGAATTCTGTAGAATGATGTATTCTGCACCCGGCTGATGATAATCCTTTGCAAATCCACCACACCTGAATAGCATGAGTACAATAATAGCTCTGGCTACGACCTGACAGGTAAGATAAAGACAGGTAAAAGTGCAACAGGATGGGAACAGTTCCACTCAACTTGGTAACAGGTGAGAACTGTTGGAGGAGGATTGTGTTATTAACTAAATCAATGGTTTGGAACAGGTCAAGAGGAATAGTTTATTATAGTGCAGCCACAGAGGATATCATTTATAACTTTGAATAGAGACATTTCAGGATCGTAGCAGAGGTGGAAACCTGTTTGGAGAGGTTCAAATCCTGTGCATCACAGGAAAGGTGGACACAGATTTTGGATTAAAACTCATCAACTCAAAATATAACTGGGGGCAATTGTTTTGGCAGCAGAAGAGTATTTTTAGGTAGTGGTGTATGAAGTAACATCATCACATGCACACGATGACTTCTAATTTGTAAAAATAAATCATTTGCATGAATATAGTTCCTCTCACTCACCTCAGCATGTCCTAACTCACTTCGCAGCCAATGAGGTTTTTTTGAAGTGTAGTCAAAGGTCAAAGTTGTAATGTTAGAAACATGGCAACCACATTGCACTCAGCAAGCTCTCAGGAACAGCACATTTGCTGACATTGTGATGATGGTGCTTTGAGACTAGTGTGCATATGCACTGGCAAAAAAAATCTCATAGCCAGCGTGCAACACAATGAGGCCCTCGTTTACAAAATGATCAGTCAACCCTTTCATTAGCAACTGTGTGAAAACTGAGCACTTTGCCATTCTCCCAGATCGTCTGCCGTTTAAAAGCAACAATTGATCGTGCCAAATCAGTATGTTCTTATCAAAATGCCTGAATAACTGCACAAAGGAATTCTAACCATGTGCAGGTGATAAAGTAGATTAAATCGTACAGTATTACAGCTGTCTAGTATCATGCTATATATTTTCCATTGGCAGCTGGACTAATTATTTCAATATTGGATTGTTGGATGTTGAATATTTAAAAAAACAATAGAACAGAACAGGCTGCTGCAGGGCAAAAAACAGTCATGGCATCTTCAGTTTTTCTTGTCTCCAAAACAAATAAACTGCATTATTACCATGTGTATGAAAGATTGACGACTGGGTTTTCCACAGTTAAGACCCTCACGAACCATCCTTATGTTGTGCAGCTTTCATGGGTAATGAAAGCCACACTCTCACAGGCTAGACTTTCAATGAGCTGCTAACTACACAAAGTTTACACTGTGTCCTCCAATCATATACATTCCTGAACAGAGCAAGTCTCTTCAAGTGTCTTTCAAGAAAAGAAAAAATGAGGAAATTAATTATTTTTTGTTTAGATATCTACTTCTGGGGAGTTTCATCAAAATGACAGTCAGGCAGCACTTAACACCTCATATATTTCTACATAGAGTAGATTAACTTTACAATATTCCATAGAATCCTACAGTGCAGAAGGAGGCCCATCGAGTCTGCACCGACCCTTGGAAGGAGCACCATAACTAGGCCCATTACCCCGCCCTATCCCTGTAACCTGTCCTAACCTGCACATCTTTGGACACTAAGGGATCATTTTAGCATGGCCAATCCACCTAACCTGCACATCTATGGACTGTGGGAGGAAACTGGAGCACCCGGAGGAAACCCATGCACACACGGGGAGAACGTGAAATCTCCACACAGATAGTAACCCAAGTTCTGAATCGAACCCGGATCGCTGGCGCTGTGAGTACTTTGCCACCGTGCCACCCTACTATTGACTATGAGCAATATATTAAATCTGTTACAAGGCTGAAGTAAGCTTGGTAAAGAAATGTTTTAATGAGGTAAATGGGTGAGCTAGCTAATTTCGGAGGCTAAATGTAGTGGTTCCCCAAAATGGACATGGGAATCATGATGCACATTGATTGCATTCAATGTGTACAAGGAGAGCTGAAGTTGCTGGAGTAGGAAATGGCAGTCATGCAGAAAGTGACTGATGTGGGATATACTGAACTGTGAGAGAAAGCAGGCTCCGTAGTTTTTGCTGCATCAAAGGCCTTGGAGCTAGAAAGAAGGAAGATATGTCCTGTTGCTGTACCATCAATTACCACAGGACGAGAATGGTGGAACAATCGATGCTTTATTGAGCAAGATGTTGTGCCTCCTGTAGCTGGAAACAGAATGGCTGCAGCATCGGAGAGCACCCACTTTTATACGCCGCCTGCTGGGTGGAGCCAGCAGGCAGGGATTTACCATTGTACCCTTAATATATGGGCAGTGCCATAATACATATAATATGCCACTAGTGGTGACTACCACACCTGTATCCATAGGGGATCCTCCAGACACATTCAGAAGACCATGGAAATCGATGACCATGGAGATTACTGCCATGAAGGAAGAACATAGATTCAGTTCCACAAAAATTCAATGACTTCACATGAGTGGTCAAGATCAGTAAATGCATCTTCAAATGCCAAAACCAATAATTTTCACCACTAGCCAGAGGAAATGTTCAAATCATCACATTTCATCACACATCTACCAAAAAGCTCTATCAATCAGGGCTTATACCTCATGGTCATATGCTCCACCCCATCCTCACAAGCTTAGCACTGTTGCAAGCCTTATTATCGCATCTCACACACATTGCCAGCTATTCAAATATGACAACCACATCACCAAACAGATTGCACCACACTCACTGACACATCTCCTTTGTAAGAGAAAAATACAATTGGAAGCAGCAGGAGGTAACCAGAGGAGGACAGGTGTACCCGGATGTCATAAACCCTATCAGGGAGTTTATTCTGACCAATCCTGGGAGGGGGGGGGGGCATTGCTGATGCTATCGGCAACAACAGGGCGACATCCATCGAAATGATAGTGTTATTATTACTAATCGTCCACCTCACATCCCATTTTCCCTTCCTCTTGCACAATTGTCTGATTTACAAGTGTATAATCATGATATAATCAGGGGCAGAATGGTAGCACAAGTGGTTAGCACTGTGGCTTCACAGCACCAGGGTCCCAGGTTCAATTCGCTGCTGGGTCACTGTCTGTGCGGAGTCTGCATGTTCTCCCCGTGTCTGCGTGGGTTTCCTCTGGGTGCTCCGGTTTCCTCCCACAGTCCAAAGTCGTGCAGAGTCGTCCAAAGTTAGGTGGATTGGCCATGCTAAATTGCCTTTAGTGTCCAAAAAGGTTGGGTGGGGTTATTGGGTTACGGGGATAGGGTGGGAGTGAGGGCTTAAGTGGTGCCGACTCGATGGGCCAAATGGCCTTCTTCTGCACTGTATGTTCTATGTTCTAACTCTTACACATCCTTACACTCATGCTTTTTGCAGAGGAATAACAAGAAGACAATGATGATAAATAATTCACACTCACATCCAAAAGCTCAAATATGGCATTGCACATAACTTATAGGCTAACGCAGGTACAGTGGCGGGATTCTCTGCCGCCCGCCACCGATAGCGGAGTTCCTGATGTGGCAGAGAATCTCACGTCGGGCAAAAACAGGATCAGCGCCAGTGTTGTGATGCTCCGGATTCCCGCTGTCGATGGCATTGAAATTCACACCGCGTGCCGGCGGGAGGATGCAAACCATCATGTGCCCTGATGCGGTGGGCCAAAGGGGTAGGTATTTAATGTAGGTGCTCCCAAAGTCTTCACTTACCCCACAATGCAAAACTTGCCCACCAGAGGCCCCTGACCCCCATCAGACCCCTCCCAGCTGACTCCGTGCCACTAGAGACCTCTCTCTGAGGCCCCCATCAGACCCCCTATCAGAAACACCCATATCAGAGACCTCTCAATGTTAGAAGCCTTCCAATCAAGAGACTTCTCCATATCAGAGACCTCCCCACATCAGAGAATCCCCCCATCAGAGACCCAACATCTAGGAGTTAAGTGCGCCACTTCCTTTTTTTTTGCAGCTGAAAGCACTCAACAGCCTTTGATGTGGTCAGGAGCTGTTGATCAATGCTAGATGTTTATAAATCTTGTGGCTAGTTTCAAAGCAGGGTACTTGAGATGGTTTCAAGCATGAAGTGAGATCAAAATAAATTCTCCAGACACCTGGCTGTCTGGAAGCTATTACCCTGTCGACTACAGCCAATCAAAAGACATTTCTCTTTGCAAGCGAATAGAAACCTCGCAGATCAAAGGATCCAATGGGGCTTAAAGCCTTGTGATGTGGTTTTGGCTCTCCATGAAGTAACAGCTGCTGCTTTCTACACTTCTGTCTGGGGCAGCAGGTGTAAGGACAGGTAAGGGAAAAAGCAGTGACTGTATCTGCCTGGGCTGCTCTTTAGTTTCCAAGCAGGGGTGACTGATTGAGGAGCGGGTGGTGGTATCGAATTGGGAGTCTCTGATATGGGGTCTCTGATCGGGGTATCTCTGATATGGGGGTCTGATGGGGGACGGGGTCTGATGGGAGTCTGGTAGGGGTTGGTGAGAGGTTGGGTGACCCAGCAATTCCCACAGTGTGGGTGGGGATGCCCCTACTTATCAGTGGGGGATGGGGGAAAGATTCCTGTTGTGGGGGAGGGGAGTGGAGCCAGCCGCCAGACACCGGTATCAGGTTGCCCACTCAAAATGGCGGCCTGTCAGTGGGATTCGGAATGGAATCCCTTGAACTCCCAGTCATGGATAAATTTGCACAGCAAGGGAGAGTGAATCGCTGCTGGGTTCCACTCCTAGCGCCAGCGCAGACCAGGAATTATTCACTTGTGGTGGGAGAACATAGGGCAGGAATCTCCATTGCCCGATGGCGAAATCATATCCGGCGATCGGGCAGAGAATCCCCGTTTGTGACCTAATCGGGGTCGGCACCGTTTTTCGGGTGTTCCACCCCCTCCAAATCCACGTCTTCGAGGAGCACGCAGCACGTCGCTTTGAAGCCCTCTCCCAATGCTCTGCCCTCCATGGGCCGAGTTCACGACTGCGTGGGTCACCTGTGGTCTGAATTTTCGTAAACCCGGCGTGGCGGCTGCGGACTGTGTCCAGTGCCACCATAGCTGGACGGGAACCGTGCTGTGCTGGCAAGGGGGGCTTCGGAGAGGGCTCAGGGGAACTTTGTGGAACATGAATCCTCTCTCAGAAGGATAGCATTCATTCTCTCACCTCGGCCACTCTGCTGGTGCTCTTTTATTGTTGCCCGCAAGCCAGCCACCCCAGACATCGACTGTCACCTTGTCAAGATTATACAGCCTACAGCTGGACTTTCAGTCTCTTCCGCTGTTAGTCAGACACCCCCATCAGCTATGCTGCAGCCTCTGGGTTAACACTGTAAAGGAGCACTTAAAGCACATGCAGCCACAGAAAACAAAAACTTTTATTGCCATATGGTGCGATTTCATTTATAAATTTGGATTGGAATATTTATTCTGTGACAGCTTTGATTTTTGCAATGTGGTGAAGTGGATGCTGTGATGTTCAGTGGCAGCTAGGCAAGGTGAGTTATGGGACTGTCGGTGAATAGAGATTTGGTTTTGAGGCTGTTGCACTTGGTTGAGTTATTCATGGACAGCCAAAAAGGTGATATCTTGGTTGCCTCTTCCCTTCATTTCCTCTTCCTTATGCTCCAGATTCTCAGCTGCACATCAAATGGCTGGGGGCATCGCCTGTCCTCCTCATGATTGCAAGGTTTTTCAACAAGCAGAAAAATATTGGAAATGACCCCGCCAAACAGTGCAGGGCTCCTGCAGAGCAGTCCACACAGCAGACACATCAGTTAAGCAAGTCCATGGTCTGCCCTGTCACATTTTGTATGGCAGCTGTGTTATGTTACTTTGGGTAACATAAGCCGCTACTTGATATAGGCGCTGTTGAAGAATACTCCAGACTTCGAGGTAAGTTGAACGTATTTATTGAGCAATTAATAAAGCTCCTAAATGAGTTCTACACTCTACTGATCTGTCTCTGGTAACATAGTTAACTCTACTAACTATATGAACTTACTCTAAACCACATGTGGTGGTGTGACGATGATATTTGCTACACACGTCTTGCTCTCTAGGTTTCTGCCAGTGGAAGGGGGTGAGGGCCTGTGTGTCTTGTCTTTTATAGTGGTCGTGTGATGCCCTCTTGTGGTGATGCCACCGCTGGATGTTCTGATTACCCATTGGCTGTGTCTTGTTCTGATTACTCATTGGTTACATGTCTGCATATCATTACAGCAGCAAGGCTTTCATTAAATGCATGCTGCCCACATTTGCATGAATAATAAACTGGAGTTATCAGCAATATAGTCAGTGGATAATCCTTGTTGCCCAGTAGTGGCACTTTGGATTGCTTTGGTAATTCATGTCGTGGGGTGTTGAGTACAGTTCGGTAGATTTAAAAAATCTTTGGAATCATATGGAGGTTACTGTAAAACTTTATTGACTCTTAGAACTGTTTCCAAATATACAGGAAAGGACATAATCTATAAACTAGGAGCTGTCGCCATGCTTACTGTTACACACAGCTCTGTCCAATGCTCAACTGACCCCGAGTGCGGGTCATGTGTTCGATTAGATCACTTTGTGGGCAGCACTGTGCTCAGTCCCATGTTAACCCTATATGTGCCACAGTATTTTAAGAGATTATTGTTTACCTTGTGTCTTACATTGTTATTACTAAAATACATTTACAATGTCATTATTAGATTATTATTACCCCATTGCCCCCTCTCATTTCCTTGAATTAAAAGGTTCAGACAGTTTGGAAGCATTATAATTTTCCCATACCTTGTTCTCATTATTGTCTGAGGAGTGGAAAGCTCTGTCGTAACTGGTTATTTGGAGGTTTCTCTCACATGCGTGTATATTTTCATTATTTTCTAATCTTTAGGCCTTCTGTGCATTTCAGAGTTGTTGCCCTGCACAGTTTTCCACAATATTCAATCCTATTGAAGCATTGACTTGGAATTGCAGGCCATTGATCTTGCTTGTGGAGGCACTTTGCTTCACAAGCATTGGCATGGTCGCTCTGCTGATTGGTTCTGGTATTGCATTCCCTGACCTGGAGTGTCTCTGTGTCTTTGTTGCTTCACCCGCTGAACTGTGGGTTGACCTCTGCAGCAGTTTATTTTCACCCCTTAAAATGGTTCTGTGCTGCTCACGGAGTTCTGACTGCCTACCTGACTAGATTGCCTTTTCCAGGGTTAAGATCTTCCTTTGCTTTCATGGGGTCAGAGAGTACGTCATTTGCTATTACTACCACTATTCAAGTCTCTGATGAGTTCTGATTTTAAGTCTCTGTATTCATAATCTTCTGCCATCCTATACAGATCATTGATGAATGAATTGACATTTTCTCTTGGCTGCTAGACTCACTTGTTAAATTGAACTCTTTTTAGTATTTTATTGCTTCTTACATTGACATGAACATCAAAAGATTTTAGTATTTGCATCTGTTTGGCGGTGTTCCGCAGCTGATTTGCTGCGTCCTGAGCGTAAGTTGAGAATGTGGCCTCCATCTTGGTTTCCAGGTTGCATCGTCTGCTGTAGAGCTGGCGGACTAGGTGGTTGAGGAGTGTGAGAGAGGTGCGACAGCAGAGTCTCAGCGTAGTCTGAGTTGTAGGTCGACTTGAGTGGGTTTGTGATCAGTAGCCCTTTCGGGATCTTGTCTGCTTTCTTGCATCTTTGTAGAAACTTAATGTGAGTGTATATATGCGCGATCTTCCTGGAGATCCTCTCAACTTTGAGCCGGCAGTTTGCGGTGTCGATGGTAGCCATGATGTGGAGATGCCGGCATTGGACTGGGGTGAGCACAGTAAGAAGTCTTACAACACCAGGTTAAAGTCCAACAGGTTTGTTTCGATGTCATTAGCTTTCGGAGCGCTGCTCCTTCCTCAGGTGAATGAAGAGGTATGTGCCAGAAACATATATATATACAGAGTCAAAGATGCCAGACAATGTTTGGAATACGAGCATTAGCATGTGATTAAATCTTTACAGATCCAGAGATGGGGTAACCCCAGGTTAAAGAGGTGTGAATTGTGTCAAGCCAGGACAGTTGTTAGGATTTCGCAGGCCAGATGGTGGGGGATGAATGTAATGCGACATGAAACCCAGGTCCTGGTGGAGGCCGCACTGATGTGTGCGGAACTTTACTTTAAGTTTCTGCTCGGCGATTCTGCGTTGTCGCGCGTCCTGAAGGCCGCCTTGGAGAACGCTTACCCGGAGATCAGAGGCTGAATGCCCTTGGCTGCTGAAGTGTTCCCCGACTGGAAGGGAACATTCCTGCCTGCCTGCCTATCGTTTCAGGCAATGGGACCCTGTGTGAGAACCTCTCTGGCTACATCTAGGGCATCTTGAAACCCATCGTACAAGGTACGCCCAGCTTCTGTCGCGACACAACGGAATTCCTACAGAAACTTAGCACCCATGGACCAGTTGAACCAGGAACATTCCTCGTCACAATGGACGTCTCGGCACTCTACACCAGCATCCCCCATGACGACGGCATTGCTGCAACAGCCTCAGTACTCAACACCAACAATTGCCAATCTCCAGACGCAATTTTGCAACTCATCCGCTTCATTCTGGATCACAATGTCTTCACCTTCGACAACAAGTTCTTCATCCAGATGCACAGAATAGCCATGGGGACCAAATTCGCACCCAATACGTAAACATCTTCATGCACAAGTTTGAACAAGAGCTACTCACCGCACAGGACCTTCAACCGACGTTATACACCAGATACATCGATGACATTTTTTTTCTTTGGACCCACAGCGAAGAATCACTGAAATGACGACACGATGACATCAATAAGTTCCATCCAACCATCAGACTCACCATGGACTACTCTCCAAAATCAGTTGCATTCTGACACACTCGTCTCCATCAAGGACGGGCACCTCAGCACTTTGCTTTACCGCAAACCCACAGATAACCTCACGATGCTCCACTTCTCCAGCTTTCATCCTAAACACATTAAAGAAGCCATCCCCTATGGACAAGCTCTCCGTATACACAGGATCTTCATCCAGATGCACAAGGGCACAGGGCAGCACGGTAGCATAGTGGTTAGCGCAATTGCTTCACAGCTCCAGGGTCCCAGGTTCGATTCCCGGCTGGGTCACTGTCTGTGTGGAGTCTGCACGTTCTCCCAGTGTGTGCGTGGGTTTCCTCCGGGTGCTCCGGTTTCCTCCCACAGTCCAAAGATGTGCAGGTTAGGTGGATTGGCCATGCTAAATTGCCCTTAGTGTCCAAAATTGCCCTTAGTGTCCAAATATTGCCCTTAGTGTTGGGTGGAGTTACTGGGTTATGGGGATAGGGCGGTGTGGGCTTGGGTAGGGTGCTCTTTCCAAGAGCCGGTGCAGACTCGATGGGCCAAATGGCCTCCTTCTGCACTGTAAATTCTATGAAAATCTTCTCAGACGAGGAGGAGCGTAACAGACATCTACAGACGTTGAAAGATGCCCTCGTACGAACGGGATATAGCGCTCGACTCATCGATCGACAGTTCCAACGCGCCACAGCAAAAAACCGCATCAACCTCCTCAGAAGACAAACATGGGACACAACCGACAGAATACCCTTCATCGTCCAGTACTTTCCCGGAGCGGAGAAACTACAACATCTTCTTCACAGCCTTCAGCACGTCATCAATGAAGATGAACATCTTGCCAAGTTCATCCCCACACTCCCACTACTTGCCTTCAAACAACCACGCAACCTCAAACAAACCATTGTTTGCAGCAAACTACCCAGCCTTCAGAACAGTGACCACGACACCACACAACCCTGCCATGGCAATCTTTGCAAGACGTGCCAGATCATCGACATGGATACCACCATTACACGTGAGAACATCACCCACCAGGTACGCGGTCCATACTCGTGCGACTCGGCCAACGTTGTCTACCTCATACGCTGCAGGAAAGGATGTCCCGAAGTGTGGTACATTGGTGAGACCATGCAGACGCTGCGACAACGAATGAACGGACATCGCGCGACAATCACCAGGCAGGAATGTTCCCTTTCAGTCGGGGAACACTTCAGCAGCCAAGGGCATTCAGCCTCTGATCTCCAGGTAAGCATTCTCTAAGACGGCCTTCAGGATGCGCGACAACGCAGAATCGCCGAGCAGAAACCTATAGCCAAGTTCTGCACACATGAGTGCGGCCTCAACCGGGACCTGGGATTCATGTCGCATGACATTCATCCCCACCACCTGGCCTGCGAAATCCTACCAACTGGCCTGGCTTGATACAATTCACACCTCTTTAACCTGGGGTTACCCCATCTCTGGATCTGTAAAGATTTAATCACCCGCTAATACTCGTATTCCAAGCATTGTCTGGCATCTTTGAATCTGTCTATATATGTGTTTCTGGAACATACCTCTTCATTCACCTGAGGAAGGAGCAGCGCTCCGAAAGCTAGTGACATCGAAACAAACCTGTTGGACTTTAACCTGGTGTTGTAAGACTTCTTACTGTCCAATTTAGCAGATGATTCATTTGCTCCTTATCTTGCAATAATGTTGTCCGCAATTGAGCCTATTGGGTAAAGCATTGTGATAACCCATTCTGTATCTTTTGTCTAAATCTGAAGCGATGATGTAGAGGAATTGTTTCCTCTAAAGTCCCCAACTATGTGATTGATCCGGGCCTTGGATTGGTCTGAAGTGTTTGGGAGTGTGGACTCTGATCCATGGTTACATTTTTAAAAGTGTAGTTCCTGCACTAAGAGCTTTCTCAACTTCGAGATTGGCATCACTGTTCACTTGGCGACAAAGGTGTTTTCCATGCTTGCCGGTTTTGGCAGGCTCCACTGCAATGGTGATCGCGCTCAGCTTGAAAGACAAGTTTCGCAACAATTGTTATTTGGAATGATTGCCTGCAGGATTATCTTGCTCAGTGTTAAAGTCACTAATTCGGCAAATCCTAGTTTTTACTTGCCTTTAACTGGGTCTAAAAAGCCACAATTCTCCCAGAGTTTTCAATTAATTTTTTGTTCAAATGTTTGTATTGAGTTTTTGGTTTACAGAGCAGCTATAGAAATATGAACATACATTAGGAGATGAAACAAAAACATAGAGAGAAAGCAACTCAAAAATAAAAAGTAAAACTAAAACTACACATCTATTGTCTTCACCTGTTTACATACAAATATCACAGTTTCCTTTCTTTTTCCTCCTTGCAGCATTGGCAGTAGCAGTTGTGGTTCCCTGCATTTCTCCTCCCATCGGTTTTCTCTTTGTCTTTACCTCCTCCCCTCTTTGGTTCAGGTTGTTACATCTGCCCCCCCCCCCCCCTTCGTGTCTCATGTTTCTCTTGTTGGGCTTGGTTAAATTCCATGTTTCCCTGACCACCGCCCCCTTCCCCAGCTTCCTTACTCTGTCATGGCTACCCCCTCTTGTTCTTTGGCTTCCTCGTTGTTGGCTACAACCAGGTTTGGGACAACCGAGTGAATGGTTCCCACTTCTGTGGAAGCCTTCTACCGAACCTCGGATGGCAAATTTAATTTTCTCCATTTGGAGGAATTCCGACAGGACAGACAGCCAGTCGGCAGCTTTGGGTGGAGCTAGTGACCGCCAGCCGAGCAGGATTCTCCGACGGGCGATTAGGGAGGCAAAGGCAGGGCCGTCGGCCCTCTTTCCCATGAATAGACCTGGCTGCTCTGGTACCCCGAAGACTGCCACTCTCGGGCATGGCTCCACACTCATCCGCACCACCTTGGACATTGCCTCAAAGAAGGCTCCGTGGATCACTCATAATAGCTGTATTAGGCTTAGCCTTGCTCATGTGGAGGTGGAATTGACCCTGTGCAGTGCTTCGCTCCAGAGTCCCCACCCTATTTCGAACCCCAAGTCCTCCTCCCACTTCTCCCTCATCTCGTCCAGTTGTGTATCAGCTCCCATTAGCAGTCGCCCGTACATGTCACCACAGTACTCTTTCCCTAAGATGTCCGCGTCTAACAGGTCCTCAAGGAGTGATTGTCGGGAAATAGTTGTTGCCTAGCTGCCCTCTTTTCCCTATCTCTCCGTGCTTTATAAGCGATAATTTCTGCCCTGATTACAGCCTTCAGCGCCCCCCAGAACATGGAAGGTGAGACCTCCCCATTCTGGTTATTAGTAATATGGCCTGTGATATTTTCTCACAAAAAGCCTTATCGGAGTAGAGCTGTGTCCAACCTCCATGTCGGCTTTCATGCTTTTCAGGTGGTGAAGACTCTGGATCTTTTCACTGGGCCGTTAAGTCCCCTGATGTTACAGGTGACTATCCTGATCGGGGGTTTTGTCCCCCCCATTCCTGCGGGGTCTACCATACTTACCTGTTGGACATGCCCCTGCACTCTGGGGTTTCCCTTTGTTGAGGGGCGTCCAAGATGGCCAAGGTCACTGTTCTCCCATGAGGTCAGACCCCTGCACTCCATGGTTTCTTTTTGTCCAGGAGGCACCCAATATGGCCGGCAACTGTGATTTTGCCATGTGGGTGTGCCCCTGCACTCTGGGGGTTCCCTTTGTCCAAGGACCTTCAAAGGGGTTGCTTGCAGCGCCATTTTGTTCAATGTTGCCATGTGCAGCCTGTTGTAGCCAGGCTAATGCACCTCCATCTTTCTTCACCTATCTCTCCCTTATGATATCTTCTCTCCCCCCCGTCTTCTTTACCCCCCTCCATCCCATAGCTAACCATCCCCTTCCCCTTTCCCCCTGCTTCTTCCCTGGTTATCCCTCTGTGCCCATTGTCTATCCCCTCTCCCCCACCCCACTCCAGGCACCTCCCCCCTTGCGGGGATCCCGGTGCTAGCTACCTCGCTAGTGTGGTGGGCCACCCCCGGGGCTTGTTGTGCATCCTCCCGTTGCCCGATCTCTGGGCTCTCTGTCTGCCATTCACCTCACTTTCCGCTGTGCTTAACTGCACTCGCTCATCCTTCCCTCTCTTACCATTCTCTTCTCTAAAACGAGGTAGTGTTCTCCCACATAAAGCGGTTGCTGTGGCGATGGTCTACTGTTGGCTGTACAGACTGTAAAAGGGAGAAAACTATTTTTTGTTAAAACATTGTGTTATAAGAGTCTCCTCCTGGGAGCTCTTCATCGCTGCCCCTGCTGCTGCTTCTCCAGGGCGTTCTCTGCAACCAACTTGTCAGCATCCGCAGGGACCGTGAAGAAGTGTTCCCTGCCTTGATATGTGACTCAGAGCTTGGCTGGGTACAGCATTCCGAATCTCACGCCATTTCTGTACAGCGCGGCCTTCACTTTGTTATATTCAGCCCGGCGCTTGACCAGGTCAGTCCCAATGTCCTGATAGATCTGGATCTTGTGACCTTCCCAGTTGCTGTTTTGGACTGCTTGGCCCAGTGCAGGATTCTTTCCCGGCCCTGCTACCGGTGCATTTTTGCAATTATCGCCCACGGCTTTTCCCCAGTTTTGGACTTTGGTCGGAGCGTCCGGTGCACTCTGTCGATTTCTGGTGGGTTGGGGAAGCTGCCCCTTGCCACCAGGCTACCCAGCATTTGGGCCACATAGTCTGTGGGGTACCTACCTTCGATCCCCTCCGGTCGACTCACGATTCGTAGGTTCTGCCGCCTTGACCGGTTCTCCTGATCCTCAACCTTTCCTCTCCGGTTGCCTTGTGTCGTGATCAGCCTTTCCACCTCCTTTTCCAGGGCGCCGATCCGGTCATTCTGGTCAGTTGCAGCCCTCTCCAGATCTTTAATTGTTGCCTCCTGGGCCTGCAGTCGCTTTTTCTTTGTGCAGGGCCACCTGTATGTTCACCAGAGCCTCGGCCACCGCAACCTTCACCGCAGCTTGTATGTCCGATTTTGTTTACTCTCGGTGTTCCTTCAACTCTCTTGAGAGGAACATCCTCCATCCATCCTCTGGTGAGGGGGGACTTCTCTTGCAGTGGGTCAGTCCCTCTTGCTCTGGCGAAGTCTGAGTTTCGCTGAGTTTCGGTGCCTCGTGCGCCGTCGGTTTGGTCATTTGGTGTTTGTCCAGGCTTTTTCCACTCTTGGTCTCCACTCGTCCTCTGGACTGGCTGTTGTTTGACATCCTTCCTTCTTTCTTCGTTTTGTTAGTGGGGTGGGGATGATTTGTATCGTTTGCGGGGATACTTTGGGCAAAAGGTGCCTATTTTTCAGGTTCGCGGGAAGAGAGCTACCTGATAGGCGACTTTGCAGCACATCTCCATCACTGCAAGACCTTCAATTAATTCTTTATTTAAAAAATTTAAATGAGCTAGACGCCGGCTGGGGGAATCAAGATTTTAGCGATGGCCTTTTTCAAACTGCACTTTTATCTCTGAAATGTACAAAAGATTTTTCAGGGTTTACTGTCGCCTGGGACCTTGAAAGATTTATCTCAAGCTTACTAGATCTGCTGATTCTGTGCTCTGGTGTTTGAAGCTTGGCTTCCAAAGGAGATGCAATGGAATCTGCAGCTGCAGTAAAGAATTTTAAATCTCTGCCTTCAGCTTCCAAGCCTTTCCTTGGAAATTTTTCCTGCCAATCTTTCCTCTGCGCCTGGTGTTTCTTTTCAGATCAGAATGCTCTGTTAACTTTTTTCTCAATATTCCAACATTTTAGTTTTTCCCTGCATTTTCTGCAAGATTTTGGGTTTTTCCACAAGCTGCCATGAACTGAAAGGGTGTTGGTTATAGCTCGATAGGTTTGAAGAAGTTTTGTAGTCTTCAGCACTTGCTCCAATACTTCCTGTGGGTGTTTGCAGCTGGGAAAATCTGTAGAAAACACAAAACACCTCTAGAATTGAAAGAACAGCCAGAAAGAAAATTAAATGAGGTACGAACCTGAAAGTAGTTGTTAATCCGTTTAAAGACTGCTGCATGTGCTCGGTTGCAGGATGTTAAGAGGATGCTTTAACTTGAATGTTGAGCTCCAAATTGGCATCAAATCAATGATTAACACCCCGCTCCACATACTTTCAGTGGATTTTCACGGTGTGCTTGCTAACGTCTTCACCAATGTGATTCATGCCACAACTGTGCACACGCGTGCCACAGACCTTGGGGTTCTCAGAGCACATGTAACATCTAAACAAACTGGAGCAAACAATCCCATTCACTGCCCAACATGTGTTGCCATAAGAAGCAGCCCTGCTGCCCGTTTACCACACTGTTCAAAACACCTGTGCAGTAACAATTAGTAAGATTGAATTTTGTTCATGTTAACTGGGGGAAACATATACAAGCTCAGTAGTAAAAATCAGTATTCAAATGGTTAATTTGAAAAGTGGTGATAGAAATAAAGTGGGAACCGCATTACACGGGCAAATAAATGACCTCAGCAGCGAGTATTTACTTCAAAATACACAATAAACAAGGCAATGTTTGGAACCCAGCTAAGTGGTTGTACAGAAAGCTGTCAGGATGCACTGTCGATTTTAATGAAACCTTCCTTTTTGGGTTTGTTTTGGTGGTTGCTACATTTCATAGAAGATGACCTGTTGTATATTTCCAGGAATAATAGAGGTTGACTGAATGACTCTTTTCCTGGAATAGCTCTTGCATACAGCTGGCAGATTTGTGGCTTGTCATACTGAATTATTGGCCTGGCTGCTTTTCTGGGCACACTGAATGTCATGCATTTGTCGGCTTCAGTGTTTAACATTATATACTGGGCTGGGGGCGGTAGGCGGGGTGATTTCCTGTTGGTGCTAACTTTAGCAACTAGGGAGTGCGCCGCACCCGGAAATCCCGTCAGCAAAGTACTAAATAAACAGAACATTGTTGTTTAGAGTTTCTCGGCTCTGTGCTTTAGATGGGCAAAACACAGATCTGAAGTGCTACTGAAATGTTATTAAAAACGGAATAAAAGTAATTGTTTTGGTACGATATAGGTTCATGCAATTAAATAAATGACTGGGCTAGGTTTACCACACATTGATTACCAGATTATCTATGCCAACTGAGTTTGATTTGATTATTTCTTGTACCATATGTTCTCAGTGCTCTTTATTCTCATGCAGTGCTATATTTGCATCCATTTAATGAAAACAGCAGCAACATCTTTACTGCTGTAAGGTGGCCAAGTTGGCGCTTTACTAGAGAGCTAGCCAGCAAAACAAAGGCACCTATCCACATAAGGAGATATTAGAACAGGAAAGCATTTCCTCAGGTGAGTCCAGAAAAAGGTGGTTGAAATCAGGAAGCATATTTTCACAAAAAAGGTTGTGAAATTCTGGAACTCGGTCCCCAAAAGGCTGGGTCAGTTGAAGTTTTCAAGACTAAGATCAATCAGACTTTTCTTGTGTAATGGTGTCAAGGGACACAGAACAAAGGAAGTAAATGGAACTGAGGTACATATGACTGAATGGCCAACCCATTTTCCTACGTTCCCATTACAATGCCCCAATGACTCCTGTGATTAATTCACTTGTTCATAAGTGGGTTGAAATTCTAGTGATTGGCTAGCTCCCACTGTCTCCCGTGGCCATCTCTATTAAAATGTAGGCCTACCATTAGGTGAAATAGTAAAACCTTTGTTCCTCCCTCAGTTGCTCCCCTTCCATGCATATGACAATTGCCTCTTCCTGTTTAGTGAAGAATACATTTTGGATTTCTAACAGTAGTTTAGAAATAGTACAATGATTCGGCAATACTGCCATCCCAAAGGGGACTTCACTCAAAGGGAGCCCAACTGAATGCAGGGGTGCAACATTGCAGCTTCAATCCTGCATCCTGGGAGCACAGTTCCCCACTGGAAGTGTGGAGTCACCTCTGATATGTATGTGGCAAGAGTATTTTTATCAAAATAACTACTAGCCACTGTCACGGTGAGAACGTTTGGACAGTACACAGCGACCAGTTCAACATAGCCGCTTAACCATAAAAACAAAAACTGGTGGGTGGGCAGTACCAGTACCAGCTGAGTTTCCAATGCCCTTCATTACCTTCAGCTTATTAGTGCAGCAATGTGTGCCTTGTGCATCGTTTCTTTATTTATTACCAGCAGTATTTAGTCTCGCCCCACAACTGTGAACAATCTTTGCCTGCCATTGGAACCGCACAGTGGGAATTCTGCTCAATATCTTAAAGGAGGCTAAATTGGATAGCTCCCGCAAAATGGGTGCGGGGGCTGAGATGTGCAATTAAATTAAGTTGGTCCGCTGCATTGTAGTCAGCAGGGCCAACCTTCCAGCGGGTGGTAGCTGCAATCTCGTTAATCTGCGCAACAATATGGAACCAGGACAAGGGTGTGTGGTCACAATGCATGCCGTTTGGGCCCCAAACGGCACCAGTAGCTACCCAAACAACAGGCCCTTACTCATCACAATGTTGATATTGGCATGCTTCAAAGTCCTTGTGCATATTTAACACTCATTTCTTGTCAACATGATACATCTTTTTATCCCTGTTGGTATTCAAAGTCCTGAAAGTACATAGTTGCTGTTCCACCGACAGGGGTGGCTTCGGTGGGGGCGGAGGGGACTGATGGAGGGTGTGCGCGCAGCCGGCGCCATGCGCATGTACGGCCACGGACCCAGCCATTCTGTGGCTGTATCCACAGGTATGGCGCAGGTGGCGCGGCTGCTTGCCCCCCACCGGGCAGAGGATCGGTGCAGGGGCACCATGACTTTTTGGTCGTAAGACCAGGCGGATCCTCCGGACATAGCCGCAGAATCAGAAAATCCAACCCTAAGTGCTGGTGCCAGGACTGAATTGGTGGTGGTCTATAGCAACGGAAGCGGCACCAGTCCCAGAGCAATTCAGGATCTGTTAACGGGCTAGTAGTGGCACAATGCGGAACTAGTGAAATTTCAATGCAAAACGGTGTCCGAATCGCCGGCGTCGGGATTACCGCTTGAGAGGCTGACAAGCTGCAGCCACATATAAACACTCCACTCCCACACACACTTATTCCAGCCAACAAAATGGCCAATTTAAAAAGAGCAACTTTAACTCACTCCCAGTGAGTTCTCCCAGTGAGCCAGAGACGACACAGCCAGAGTGAGACACTGCGAAGAGTGAGTTTGGGAATTTGAAGCTAGGTGGGAATTCGAAGCAGGGTGGGGAGGAGGTGCTTTTTATCCCTGGTAAGTGACTGGTAAGTAGTTTGTCTTTTCATTGGTATATTTATTTATTTTTTCTTTCGTTTTTTGGAATTGTAGTTGTATAAGTTAACCTAAGGTTTAAGACATGGCAGGAGATCCCAGACCTGTGTCATGCTCCTCACGTGCAATGTGGGAGCTCAGGGACACGTCCACTGTCCCTGGCTCCTTCACGTGCAAGAAGTGTGTCCAGTTGCAGCTCCTGTTAGACAGCTTGACGGCTCTGGAGCTGCGGATGGACTCACTTTGGAGCATCCGCAATGCTGAGGACGTCGTGGATAGCATGTTTAACGAGTTGGTCACACCACAGGTGAAAGTTACTGAGGGAGATAGAAAATGGGTGACCAAAAGACAGAGCAAGAATAGGAAGGCGGTACAGGTGTCCCCTGCGGTCATCTCCCTGCAAAACAGATATACCGCTTTGGATACTATTGAAAGAGGTGGCTCACCAGGGGAAGACAGCAGTCGCCAGGAAACACTGCTAGACGCCATGGTGGAGAGGCGGGGCACCCTATTCCCCGGGGAGGGAAGGAGACTGCCGCCTGCCACTGTACATCGGACCTGGATGCAGGTGGCAGATGCTGTGAGTGTCGTGGGCCCCCCATGCCAGGACCAGCTAGCAAAAGGTTGCAGAAGCTTCTCAGGGTGGCCTAGGTGAATAACGAGCACCTGGCACCAACCCCGTCCCACACACCCATACCCACCCACACAGAGGGCAACCAAACCCCACCAGTCTGCTCCCACCCCACCCTGCGCCCCATGCCAACATCCAAACCACCCACCATGGCCGGGTGCTCTGCGTACACAGGCTACAAGCTGCCAACCCCCTGTGCTGCAAATGTCCGACTGCCTCATGCTGTGCATTTTCAGTCCCCCCCCCCCCCCCCCCCCGCCCCCATTCTCAGGACAGCCACAGGGAGAGAGAGAAGACTGGAGGGGGGGCTGCCGGATCTGTGTTCCCTCACCGTCATGGAACTGTGGGCTTTGGACCTGGTCAGTCGCCGAGGCAGAGGTCAGCACTGGAGAACCAAATGAGCAATCCCTAAGTTGCTGTGTCCTTATGGCACGTGTTGCACCAGCCCCATACCACTCATCATCCCCACACCTCAGCATCGCACCATCCCCACACCAGCACCGCACCATCTCCACACCAGCACCGCACCATCTCCACACCACACCCCCACCACCCCAACCTCAGCACCCCACCATCTCCACACCACACCTCCACCACCCCAACCTTAGCACCGCACCATCTCCACACCACGCCCCCACCACCCCAACCTCAACACCGCACCATCTCCACACCACGCCCCCACCACCCCAATCTCAACACCGCACCATCTCCACACCACACCTCCACCACCCCAAACTCAACACCGCACCATCTCCACACCACACATCCACCACCCCAACCTCAGCACCCCACCATCTCCACACACCTCCACCACCCCAACTTCAGCACCGCACCATCTCCACACCACGCCCCCACCACCCCAACCTCAGCACCCCACCATCTCCACACCACACCTCCACCACCCCAACCTCAGCACCCCACTATCTCCACACCACACCTCCACCACCCCAACCTCAACACCGCACCATCTCCACACCACGCCCCCACCACCCCAACCTCAGCACCGCACCATCTCCACACCACACCTCCACCACCCCAACCTCAACACCGCACCATCTCCACACCACACCTCCACCACCCCAACCTCAACACCGCATCATCTCCACACCAGCACTGCACCATCTCCACACCACACCTCCACCACCCCAACCTCAACACCGCATCATCTCCACACCAGCACTGCACCATCTCCACACCACACCTCCACCACCCCAACCTCAGCACCGCACCATCTCCACACCACACCTCCACCACCCCAACCTCAGCACCCCACCATCTCCACACCACACCCCCACCACCCCAACCTCATCACCCCACCATCTCCACACCACACCTCCACCACCCCAACCTCAACACCGCATCATCTCCACACCAGCACTGCACCATCTCCACACCACACCTCCACCACCCCAACCTCAGCACCGCACCATCTCCACACCACACCTCCACCACCCCAACCTCAGCACCCCACCATCTCCACACCACACCCCCACCACCCCAACCTCAGCACCCCACCATCTCCACACCACACCTCCACCACCCCAACCTCAGCACCGCACCATCTCCACACCACACCTCCACCACCCCAACCTCAGCACCCCACCATCTCCACACCAGCACCGCACCATCCCCACACCACACCCCCACCACCCCAACCTCAACACCGCACCATCTCCACACCACACCCCCACCACCCCAACCTCAGCACCCCACCATCTCCACACCACACCCCCACCACCCCAACCTCAGCACCGCACCATCCCCACACCACACCCCCACCACCCCAACCTCAACACCGCACCATCTCCACACCACACCCCCACCACCCCAACCTCAGCACCCCACCATCTCCACACCACACCTCCACCACCCCAACCTCAACACCGCACCATCTCCACACCACACCCCCACCACCCCAACCTCAGCACCCCACCATCTCCACACCACACCTCCACCACCCCAACCTCAGCACCGCACCATCTCCACACCAGCACTGCACCATCTCCACACCACACCTCCACCACCCCAACCTCAGCACCGCACCATCTCCACACCACACCTCCACCACCCCAACCTCAGCACCGCACCATCTCCACACCACGCCCCCACCACCCCAACCTCAACACCGCACCATCTCCACACCACACCCCCACCACCCCAGCCTCAGCACCCCACCATCCCCACACCACACCCCCACCACCCCAACCTCAGCACCCCACCATCTCCACACACCTCCACCACCCCAACCTCAACACCGCACCATCTCCACACCACGCCCCCACCACCCCAACCTCAGCACCCCACCATCTCCACACCACGCCTCCACCACCCCAACCTCAGCACCGCATCACCCCAATCTAAACACTGCACCATCCCCACACCACACCTCCACCACCCCAACCTCAACACCGCACAATCTCCACACCACACCTCCACCACCCCAACCTCAGCATCAGACTTTCCATCACAGCTGACTCCAACACCCTCCACCATCCCAGATACATTCACTTCAGTTGGGCATTATAGTGAAGAGGCTCCTGGGGCATTATCTTCTGTGCACTACACACATGAAGTGATACATCATGTGGACGTAGGAACCCCCGAGGGAGCTGACGGTCAGAGGCCGTCCCGACCCCAGGGACTAACAGGTGGGTCTCGAGCTTCTGGAAAAGCCGGTCCCTTCGATACTGGCGGTGCAGACACAGAACCAGGGACTACATGAGGAGGTGTCAGCAACCATCTGGTGCCTGCAGGTGAAGTTGGAAGAATCCGACCATGCATGCCAACCAGGCTGACACTGAACAGATGGTGTCCATGGTAGAGGTTTTGGGGGTGAAGGTACAGGCCATGGGTCAGGATGTCCAAGGCCTAGGGTACTCTGTGCACTTGACAGGGTGGTCTTGTCACAGGCCACCTGGACATTGCAGCAGCAATCCAGAGCTTGACCCAGCCACAACGGATCATGGCTGCGGGTGCCAACGGCATTGCCTAGGCGTGGTTGACATGAGTCAGTCACAGAGGGCATTGCCCCTGAACTCCATGGCTGCAAGAATTGAGACCCTGGTCGAGACAAGAGCGGGCCCCAGGTCTGGCAGCGCTAGGTGGCGTGGGAGCCCCCGGAGCGCGTCTGGCCGCACCCTCAACCCAAGGAGGAGCCTGGGGGCCATCGTGCAACCCAAGTGAGGAGGTGATGGAGCATGTCACCTGGGGCACCCGAGAGACCACAGGGCCCATCCAGTCACGGTAGCTCTAGAGGACTGCAGCCAAAGGGGGCCCTTGCAACCGGTGTGAATTGCAACCGGCCACCTCCACCCCTGATCCACCGCCTGGGGGAACCACCTAGATGGAGCCTTAGGGGCCCAGAAGGATAGAAAGTTAGACACCAGTTAAGTTGGCACAGGTGCAGCACATAGGGGCATAGCATTAGGGGCTAGTGCACAAACCTCTAGAAACATATTTATCTGTTCACAATATAAGCAGTTGCTCACAAACGTTCCAACATGCCTTGGTGCTATTTCAAAAGCGTGTGGACTGGGCTGGGGGTTCTCGAGATTCCAACATCGCTGGACAGTGAATCCCTCCCGTTGTCTTTTGAATCAGATGTTAAACCAAGGCTATCTTTTGCCTACTAATGTGGATATAAGAGATAAAAGCAACGTACTGTGGATGCTCAAAATCTGAAATAAATAAAATCAACAAAATGTTGGAAAGACTCAGCAGGTCTGACCACACTTGTGGAAAGAGAAACAGAGTTAATGTTTTGAGTCTGTATGACTCTTCTTCAGAGCTAAAGAGAGTGATTATATACTGCATAAGGGGAGAGTGGGGCAGTTTGAGTAGAGTAGAGGGTGTTAGGCGAGAGCTGGGAGAGATTGTAACAAAGATGTGTAGGGTATGAGAGAGAGGAAGCATTAATGACAGTGTGAAGGGCTATAGAAGGTACTGATAGTGGCATAAATGTAAGATAGCGGAATGTGTTCATGGGACAACAAAGGTCAGTGCTCAGTGCAAGTAAAACTGAAGAACAAGTGACAGATGGCCCAGTGGGGTGGGGGCGGTGGGGAGGGTTGCGCTCGGACAAAAAATCTTTTGGATAAAAAAAGGGGTCATGGCAACCAGCAGGAAGGTTGGGGTCATGCTTGTGGACTGAATGAAGGTGTTCTGCAAAGCGATCATGCATTCTGCGCTTAGCTCCACCCCAAACCTCCCCCCCATCCCCACCCCCCCTGCAGAGGAGTCCACAGTAGACGTAATTCGTTAGATGTGAAAAATCTCCTGATAGTATTTTGAAGGAGTGCAAGGGAATTATCCCTGGTGTCCTGATGAAAAGGTACCTCTCAATTAACATCACCGATAACAGATTATCTGGTTCTTGTCACATTGCTGTTTTGGGGAGTTTTCTGTGTGCAAATTTACTTTTGCACTTGTGCAAATTTACTGGGGCAGCACGGTAGCATTGTGGATAGCACAATTGCTTCACAGCTCCAGGGTCCCAGGTTCGATTCCGGCTTGGGTCACTCTCTGTGCGGAGTCTGCACATCCTCCCCGTGTGTGCGTGGGTTTCCTCCGGGTGCTCCGGTTTCCTCCCACAGTCCAAAGATGTGCAGGTTAGGTGGATTGGCCATGATAAATTGCCCTTAGTGTCCAAAATTGCCCTTAGTGTTGAGTGGGGTTACTGGGTTATGGGGATAGGGTGGAGGTGTTGACCTTGGGTAGGGTGCTCTTTCTAAGAGCCGGTGCAGACTCGATGGGCCGAATGGCCTCCTTCTGCACTGTAAATTCTATGTAAATTCTATGATAATCTATGATAATCTATGAAATTAGCTGCCCTTTTGTTTACATTGCAACAGTGACTACATTTCAAAAAGTATTTCATTTGCTCGAAGGCACAATGAGATGTATGGTGGTCACAAAATGCATTATATAAATGAAAGTCTTTCCTTTTTAAATCCATTCACTGATAGTCCTAATGGAGGAAAAATTGTCCAATCACAATGAGGTGGAACATCAGAAATTAATACTTTGTATACACATTTACAATTTACTCGAAATAACCAAAGTAAATTCATTTAACCCACACTCACAGTTGACAGCTAGTTATGCAAGGAAGAATTGTGGATTGAAGGGTTAGGGCTACAGCCCTAGCTCCAATATTTGCGTCCTTCAAACATGGCTCTCTGCTGGGAGTTTGGTACCAGTGAAGTGAGTTTAACAAACAGCGGAACATTTGCCATGTCACATCACATGGGAGTCAAAGCAATTATTTCCACCATTATAATTTGAAATTGTTCAACTAACTGCATTACTTCACTGAATTCTTTGAAGACAAATTTCTTCCTGGTGATCATGTTCATGAAAACTTCAGGGAGAGTACAAATTCAAAGTTTCAATTTTGTCATTTTCTGGTAAAATTTCAGACATGATAGATATTTTATTTTCCTTGGAGTGGATTTAATGTTGTCATGGTGATGCGCTTGAAAGCAGGGGGAGCACATTAAATACAGTGAGCATTGTGTCCAACCCCTATATCCACTCGCCCATGTCTCCAGTGAAATTCTACCAGTGGCAGAGTGGGTAATAATGGGGGCCCACCACACCACAGTCCAATTGAAGGCCTTAAGTGAGCAATTGATGCCCACTTTAGGGCTTCATCCCACTGCTCTCATGATTGAACTGGTGGTAAGAATGGCCCATGCCAAGCAGCCAACATGGCAGCTTTCCTTACATGGGCTGGTGGTGAACGGGAGGTCCTCCTTAATGGGCCCCTGGACCCATCGGAGGGCTATCCAAAGGGTAATTCCCCTCCCCTCAAAGTTCCTCTCCCTTTTGGCCTATCTACCCAACCGCTACCTACTCACCTGCATTCCCCCACGTCTCCTTCCGCCACTCCCTGCCACCCTCATCGGGGCCTGTTAGTTTGGCCTTAGCGTGATCCTAGACTCACATGCTGGGCTGGATCCAGCTTCCCACGCCTTTTTTCAGTCTCCATGCATTATTGTCTGTGGCCTCTGAACCCAGTGGCGTTGCCAGTAGTGGAGAACTGCTGGCCTCTGATTGGCCAGTGGCCCTGAGACGGAACCTCCTGTTTCTGAAGGGCAGGTGTCCAGCATCAACTCAATCAATGGCCAATCTTCAGTTCAATAGCAGCAAGGCAGCCATATTGGGGGAGAGGTGGGGCTAGGCTCCTCTGTGACACTCGAGCCGGGAAACGGGGAATGCGGTGACCTATTAAATCTGTGAACGGTTTAGGTATTCTGGATCCGAAGGCACTACCTTACAAGCCTATATCAGGCTAAGCCACCAAAAGAGTAAAATCTGTTTCTCTGTTAAGGCTCCAAATAGCTCTCACGAGCTTTCACAACTTTTGAGACAGGATTTCAGTTACGTTCTAATGGACGATATTCGGATACGTCACTCATGACTAAACCTCCTACCTCTGTCGGTCGTGGATCCTAGTCATTTAAGACTTCCTAATGAGTGTCTAGGATCTAAAACGTATTGAGAGTAAGACTGCACAGTTTATTTCTAATAGTATTTTGTTCTAAAATACTCCCAATTTATACATACAGAATTGCAGAGTTAAAAATATGAATTGATTAATAATCCTTTGTTATCTGTTAAAAAACTAACTTCTCTAAGAGAAGGGTACATCTAAACATGGAAAATCCTATAGTATCTCAAATCAATTTCTAATACATATCTAAGAAGTTTGATAGAAACATACTTACAAAAACCACAATGGCCTTTGTTTGACGAAGTAGGCTGAGGGACAGAACTTTGACGTACTCTTAGCAGGAGAGAGAGAGTGAGTAGCGATTCTGTGAATCTGTCTCTTTATATACACATTTCTTCCTATTTAGTGTATAGCCTTCCCTGTGTCTTATCTCCCCCACTGGGCAATTTCCTATAGCCAAATAGCTTGGTTTGTTGTTTATCAACAAAAATTGTGATTTAATGTTCTTAGTGTCAGCTTGAACGTCAGATGTTTAAGATATATGGTCGAACAGGGAATTGCTGGCGACACATCTCTATGTTTGCCTATTTTTAATGTTTCAAGATTCTTAACTATATAGATGTCCAGATAGCCGCTATTCCAAATGGCGGTATCTTAAGTGTCAAAGTTTATATATCTAAGAAGGAAGTTTGCTTTATTTATTCTACTTGCTATCTCTATGTACCTTCCCGCGCCTCTGGCTTGTGGTTATAATTGCAGGCAGGTGATTTGAAGAATCTATGGGCTGTCAATTCTCAAGGATCTTTCTTAAGCCCTGGGATGACTTAATTATCCTAGGGGTCAGCTAAAGTTTTTGCAGCTGGTGTTGACTTTTGAAAAACCTTTCTGCTGAAATGTTTTTATTCCACTTTGAATTGAAACACTTGGTGTATTAATTTTTGCTGCTTATACAGGTCCTTATTCTAAACTGAATTCTGCGGACAGTGTAATATCCATCACAAATCCATGTAATTATTTCTAACTCATCCATAAAAACTTTTGTGCTACAGAAAGAAAGACAATTCATGAATATAGACAATTAAATTGATTTTGTCAACGAATATATCGCTGTGCTTTGATGAAGTGGAACTTTATTTGTCAATAACGTGTTCTACAAATAATCACATGAAGATTTAATGAAACAGGACAATAATTGGTAATGATAGTAGAAATTAAGCTTCACTTCCACATCAGCTATACTGACAACTGGAATGAACTGGGATAAGGTCCAAATTGACAGATTCAGTAAAATACAACGGGTGGGATTCTACGGTGATCGACGCCGAAATCTGGGCGTGCGATCGGGCGGAGAATAACTTCCGACGCTGAAATCGCGGCAGGCGGCGGTTTGATGCTGAATTGCTATGCTCCGCCCCCTCGAAAACGGCATAATTACGACGCAAGCCATGCTTAGTTGCAACCGCATTCGCATCTCATTAGCGGGCCCATCCGGGTGTGGCGCCGATTCTTCTGGCAAAACTTCATGGATCCTCCGTTGGCGTCAGCACTTAGACTCAGGAACGGGAGAATCCAGTCCAACGTCTTTGACTGAGAATTGAAATCAAATTTTTTAAATAGCATTTTAACTTGAGAAACCGCTTTCACCTTTGTGAATAGAATAGCCCTAAATGACTCACTTAGATTGTAATTCTGACTTAACTAAAGCTTTCTATATGAAGATGTTAGTCTGCACCTAGTTTTGTTTTCAGCTCAGTTGTTGAATTTACACACTCTCTTGTACTCCAGCACAATTTCAAACTTTTTCCATAATTATTTTGTGTCTTGCTATGGTATTAAAAACAATGGAAGTTGACAAATAAATGCTGGCTACTCCATCCCTGTTTCCCCATCATAATAATGACTGGGAAAATGGACTGGCAAGCGTAGTAGGTTTGAAGCCAATTCGGATCGGGAGAAAATTCTCGACTGGCTGGAGTCAATTCTAACACAAAGGAAGATTAATGTGGTTGTTGGAGGCCGATCATCTTAGCAGAATGACATCTTTGCAAGAGTTCTTCAGGGCAGTGTCTAGGTCCAACTATTTTGTGTGCTAGTATCCAGATCCATTTGCAATTCTTCAGATAATAAAGCAAACTGTGTCCACAATGCCAAAGTTTGTACTGATAAGAGATAAGGAACATTCATTCCAAACAAGTGCTGAGTATTGACTGTTGCAGCAACAGAGAGTCTATGTACTTCTCCTTGTGATTCTATGGCATTACCATTGTTGAATTTCCCATCATCATCATCCTCGGAGTTACCATTGGTCAGAACTAGCAACATTAATACTGTGGCTACTAGAACAGGTCAGAGGCTGACTCCCCACAGCATTTCCACCATTTACAAGGCACAAATCACGAGTCTGATGGAATAATCTCCACTTGTTTGGATAAGTGCGGCTCCAACAATACCCAAGAAGCTCAAAACCATCTGGACAAAACAACTCACTTAATTAACACCCCATCCACCACCCACATTCACCCTCGTTCTGACCACTTTCATCAATGCTTGGTCAATATCGTGGGACTCCCAGCCCCATGACACCATAAGAGTACCTTCACTATTTGGATTGGAGCAATTTAAGAACTTGGCTCACTGCCACATCAATTTTCCCCAAAATAGCCAATTGATGGCCATAGTGTGAACTCACAGGGAAGTGTGGGAGAAGGGCATTCAAAATGCAGCTGTACTCCTTTTAAGTTAGAAATAAAAATGGCCTTTGTAGCCACTGGGATGCTGCTAAACTGGCATCCGTTGCCCTGGGAACGTAGAGACCAATTGGAAAATTGAACTCGACCGTCTTCAGTTGGTCATAAGTGACTCTCAATTGGTTTATTGGTACGGTAGCACAGTGGTTAGCACTGTTGCTTCACAGCGCCAGGGTCCCGGGTTTGATTCCCAGCTTGGGTCACAGTCTGTGCAGAGTCTGCACTTTCTCTCCGTGTCTGCGTGGGTTTGCACTGAGTGCTCCGGTTTCCTCCCACAAGTTCCGAAAGACGTGCTTGTTAGGTGAATTGGACATTCTAAATTTTCCCTCTCTGTACTCGAACAGGCGCCGGAGTGTAGCGACTAGGGATTTTCACAGTAACGTCATTGCAGTGTTAATGTAAGCCTACTTATGACTCTAATAAAGATTATTATTGTTATTAATCGTTTACCCTACTCCCATTCCACTTCAAAGAAACTGGCCAGGAGCAAGATTCAGCCGGGAAACTTTTTTGGTGTTATTTTTAACACCCACCTGTCTCTGTTCTGGACTCCTGGCGAGGGCTCTAAATCCAGCCCTCAGCATTTACTACTCACAACCATTTCCTGAACCTGTCATTATGTTTTATCGTTCTACCTCCTAGAACTAAGCTATGAATGTGTCGTAAATACCAATGAGATTTACTTTTACACAATAATATCCCGGAATAAATTTTGAAAACAAGAAAAAAACCTGAATTGCTTCTTCATTCTGAAGGTGTAATGTTCCGTCCAACGCCAAATAGAAGGTGAAGACGAGTGTGGAATCATGCTAAAGCACTTCCTGAAATTCTGCGGGAGATCAACTTTACCAAATAATTTGTAAAATGTCCTGTCAAATTGCAACGGTTGCTCTGTGTAGCTAATTGTTTTGTGTGCATTAGGCAGCGTAACAACATGTGTTGCAAATTTGCTGCTCTCACATTGAATTAAAATCTAGGTTGCTCCATGAATCACGTGCACTTAAAAAAAAACCTTCTGCAACTTGCAAGTGAATTGTGAATGTTGACAATGCTACAGCCAGATTCAACCAGAGCCAGCTGAATAAGAACAGATATATTTCAGGTATCCTGGTAACGGCTGCAAGCAAAATCCTGCAGTACATACAGTGGGCGCCAGGCTCGCATGTCTGCTGTTACATTACCTGGCAACCTTGGTTAGCAATGTTTGAACACCTGTATTTAAGGGACAGAGGTCAAGGTCACATGACCACAACATAATTACAGGTGAGTAAGATCACTTGGCCATCCAGTCAGAGAGGTCTTAATGCCCTCCCTTCAATGTGGCGCCCAATTGTTTCTCGAATGATCCCATTGTCTTGTGCTTCCAATAATGTACCTGAAGTTAACTCTGTCCTTGAAGAATTTTCTGACGGTGATCTCAACTTAATCGTTTACTGGTTTGCACCCATGTCCTCTAGTTTTACTTCCCCTATTTATTTTGGATTAACGTTTTCTGTGCCCTGGGAAATGTTATATCCTGGGCAATTACTGCACCTGACAGAGCTTGCAAGTCAATAAGAACATTATGTGAAGATTTGACATTGGCATCCTGTCCAGATTTTATGGATTGGAGCAGAATATTGTACTGTTCACTATCCTACATCTTATAGTCTTATAGAAGTGAGCAGCTGCTTTCCTGTAAATTCCTAGTCCGCAGCTGATGACAGGCTTGTAGTCCGCAGGCATCTTGTGATTCAAATCCAGATGTGATTTATTTTTCTTTGGTACAGCTGAAGTATATTTGTGATGTAGCCATTATTACAGAAGTGCTGGGAAACGTGAATCTTGTCTATTGGTATTGCCATGTAATTTCTCCGCGCCAACTTACTCTGCCAGAAAGCAGTAGTTTCTGTTCCCAACATAATATCCTGTTATTGTCACCCCTAATATTTCAAAAATGGGCATCACGGTAGCACAAGTGGCTAGCACTGTTGCTTCACAGCGCCAGGATCCCTGGTTCGATTCCCTGCTGGGACACTGTCTGCGCGGAGTCTGCACGTTCTCCCCGTGTCTGCGTGGGTTTCCTCCGGGTGCTCCGGTTTCCTCCCACAGTCCAAAGACGTGCAGGTGAGGTGGATTGGGCATGATAAATTGCCCAATTAGTGACCAAAACGATTAGGAGGGGTTATTGGGTTACGGGGATAGGGTGGAAGTGGGGGCTTAAATGGGTCAGTGCAGATTCTATGGGCCGAATGGCCTCCTTCTGCACTGTATGTTCTATGTTCTAAAACGTTGCTTGTTCTGTTGGACAAATTGACATACAAAGCTGCCATAGTCAGATGACAATAGGCTGCTTCCCCCTTCGAGGGGGAGGGTTGACTGGTGGTGATTTAACCTGAGGGTCACCACACCTCAGGTGAGGGGCAAGGTTGAGAAGGCGGGGCTGGAATTGAATAAACTCATAAATAAACTCAGCCGGCGCTGGAATTGAACCCTTGCTGTTGGCCGCGCTCTGCATCGCAAACCAGCTTTCCAGCCAGCTGAGCTAAATATCATTTCTGGGACAGCACTTTTCTTTCCTTATCCTTTGCATAGTACTTAACCTCCATTTTGTCCCCCAGTTCGGAATAAAACCCACAACCTCTTTTGTTACAAAAAACTACATCCCCTCAGCACATGGAGACAATTCTATGCTTTCAATAGACCAAAATGCCACAATTGACAAGCAGCCAGTCAGTGAAGCTACAACATTCAAAACATCAAACAAGCACTCACCCTATCCACCAGTCTATGATCCAGATATAAGGCATTCCATTGTGTTACTTTTTGCATTTGTTTCACCGACTTGGACTGTGTTTGGACATCAATAAGAACAGGTGTTTTGAATTTTCAAATATAAAATACTTCTAGCGTGTGTGCACATGCATGATTGGAATTTAGAAAATAACTAATGGAGATTCTGTGACATGATTTATATGCAATAATCTTTTTAATAGGTAATTAACCTATCTAAATTCTTAGGTTGGACAGATATTTTAAAAATCAACTAATGTGAAAATGATGTCGGTGTGCATTGCGAGTTCTCCATGTTTTCTACAACGTCTTGTGCTCAGGGCCCTTGAGTTTAATATCTTGAGGACGATGGTAATAAATGAGCATTAATGTATTAACCATTTCCATAGTTCTGCTCAATAGATCATAGAATTTACAGTGCAGAAGGAGGCCATTCGGCCCATCGAGTCTGCACCGGCTCTTGGAAAGAGCACCCTACCCAAGCCCACACCTCCACCCTATTGCCATAACCCAGTAACCCCACCCAACACTAAGGGCAATTTTGGACTCTAAGGGCAATTAATCATGGCCAATCCACCTAACCTGCACATCTTTGGCCTGTGGGTGGAAACCGGAGCACCCAGAGGAAACCCACACACACAAGGGGAGGATGTGCAGACTCCGCACAGATAGTGACCCAGCAGGGAATCGAACCTGGGACCCTGGAGCTGTGAAGCAATTGTGCTATCCACCATGCTCCCAGTATAGTCCATGCCCAGCATTGGATCAGCTTTTATATTAGTACATAACGAACCCCAGGCAGGTGGCCTCTGCCCCCTATCTGAGGAGCTTGTACTCCACGTATCCCATGGGGAGATCAATGACTGTTTCTTTGTAGTCCTTGTGGAGGTTATGACCTCCCCCCCATCCCCCACTATGTCCGAAAGTCCTCCTTCAGCTAACAATGGTGGGGGCCTTCTGCACCGCTTTGCCTGCAGCTGGGCTTCTGCCTGTTGCAGTTCTGGGTTGGGTGGAGTGTATCCAGTTGGCCGTCCGCGATACCCTATCGTCTGCCGGGATGGCATCTTCTGCGGCTATGCTGGATTCGGAGTCATCCTCGACCTGCAGGATCAGGAGTTGTGACCCGGACGGCCCGGTCCCCAGGCTGTGGGGCGGTTCCTGATGTGGCGGAGACTGCAATAAAGTCAGGATGGTGCTTCTACGTGGCCTGCCATAGTTCAACCTTCCTGCCGGGAGTTGGAAATGTCAGGATCAGCCATGTTCGGAGTTAGCTCTGCCTGTGTGATTCCCGTTATCACATGTGGCGTTGTGCGTTAATTAACAAGAACCGCACAAGTCATGTGTCCATTTACCCTGTGGATTGCTTCTTCAAACCCCTCCTGAAGTTCTGGACCAGTCTTTCTGCTAGACCTTTGGAGGTGGATTGATATGGAGTCGTTCGAATCTGCCGAATACTGTTCCTCTTCATATATACGGTGAATTATTTGCCAGTGAACGGTGCCCATTATCCGTCACCAGGACCTCAGGGATTCCATGGGTGCTAAAAATGCCCCAGAGTTTCACTATCATGGCCGTGGACATTGTGGAGGCCATCTTACACACTTCTAACCACTTTGAGTGACCATCCACAAGCACGAGGAACATGGAGCTCAGAAACGATCCCACAAAATCCACATAGTGGCGTATGCAGGGGTGCCCAGCCATGCCAAGGATGGAGGGAGGTTACTGGTGGAAGTTGCTGAGGCTCCTGATACACCCAGTAGTTGAGCATGACCTGTGCAATGTCCCCATCAATACTGGGCCACCAGACATAACTGTGGGCCAACATTTTCATCTTAGATGCTCCCTGAGAGCCACTGTGAAGGTCCTGTAACAGAGCTCCCTGGCTCTGTAGGGGATAACCACACGGGCTCTCCCAAGATGATGCCGTCTTCTACACTGAGCTCGGCAAGCCTCTGGACAAAAGGACATAGGGTTACAGGAATGGCCTCCTTTATCCCACCGCTCAACAGCATGACGCGAAGCTTCACCAGTCCCAGGTCACACTGCATCCACGTGCACACAGGAGAAGCCGACACCAGCAAGGCGTCCATAAAACAGAGAGTTACAAGGACCTCATCCCCCACTGGTAGGGACGGGGCGCTCGCAGGCAGGGGCAGACGGCATCCGCATGAGCAATTTGTTTGCCCTGGTGGTTGGAATGAGTACTGGTATGCAGTGAGCATGAGCACCCAACGTCGGATCCGAGCTGATGCTCTTGGTGGGGTGCCTTTATCCTCCGTGAAGAGACCGAGCAGCGGCTTGTGGTTGGTCAGAATGACAAAATGTTGGCCATAAATGCACTGATGCAACTTTTTTATCCTGAAGGGCAGCACGGTAGCACAGTGGTTAGCACAGTAGCTACACAGTTCCAGGGTCCCAGGTTCGATTCCCGGCTTGGGTCACTGTCTGTGCGGAGTCTGCACGTTCTCCCCGTGTCTGCGTGGGTTTTCTCGGGTGCTCTGGTTTCCTCCCACAGTTCAAAGATGTGCAGGTTAGATGGATTGGCTATGCTAAATTGCCCTTAGTGTCCAAAAAAGGTTGGGTGGAGTTACGGGGATAGGGTGGAGGTGTGGGTTTGGGTAGGGTGCTTTTTCCAAGGGCCGGTGCAGACTCGATGGGCTGAATGGTCTCCTTCTGCACTGTAAATTATATGATTCTATGATTACTGCCAAACCCTTTTTCTCTATCTGAGCACAAAGTTGCTCTGCGTCCGCCAGCGTTCTCGAAGCAAACGCGATAGGACGTTGTGTGCTGTCATCCCATCCATGGGCCAGCACCGCCCAATGCCGTAGGGGGAAAGACTCACGTCAAGATTAGGGGCTCAGCTGCATCATAATGTGCAATGATGCTGCATGGAGGAAAACCTTGTCTTAAGAGCTATAAATGTCTTCTCCTGCGAAGGGCCCCAGCACCACTCCTGGTCCTGCCTCAATAGCACATGGTGTGGAGCCAAGTGTGGCCTAGTTGGCAAAGAACGTCCCATAATAGATGGTTACGCCTAAAAATGACCGGTGCTCAGTGGTGTTCTTCAGAATCAGGGCTCCTTTTATTATTTTATTTATTTATTTATTTATTTATTAAATTTAGAGTACCCAATTCACTTTTTCCAATTGAGGTGTAATTTAGCGTGGCCAATCCACCGACCCTGCACATCTTTGGGTTGTGGGGGCGAAACCCACGCAAACACAGGGAGAATGTGCAAACTCCATACAGACAGTAACCCAGAGCCGGGATTGAACCTGGGACCTTGGTGCCGTGAGGCAGCAGTGCTAACCACTGCATCACCATGCTGTCCCCCAGGGCTTCTTTTATAGCTCGAACCTTATCTTACACCAGGTGTTCACCATTATTGCCCACCTTGTATCCAAAATAGGTCACCACTCCAGTGCGGAATACACATTTGCTCCTCTGAGCCAAATGCCGACATGGGAACATTACTGGAGCACTTCCTGTAGGTTATCCAAATTTCCTGCTCTGTCGGGCCCGTGATGAGTACGTCATCCAAATGGACGGCCACCTATGGCCCCTGCAGGACAGACCCAGTAGAGGTGGCGGCACATTGGTATATAGTCAGGAGGGAGTTGCCCTGGGAGTCCTCAACATTGACTCTGGACCCGGTGAAGTCGCATAGCTTCAGGTTAAACATGGGCAAGGGAACCTCCTGCTGATTACCACGTACCAGTCACCATTGTTGCTCTTATTAGCCTTAGTTTTATTAGCTCTGATTATGTCACCTTTGCTCACGAGTCGCCAGGTATCTTTCTGATACCGCCACGTGGTTCAAGCTCGAGTTATGATTAATAAGTCAACACACCGCTTTGTAAGATTGAAATCAATGGTCATTTATTATGTACAGCAATCAATACTTACACAATAATCCTACTATCTGTATCAAAACCTACCACTACTGGCCAATACTTAACTTTAGGAGATGGCCCACCAGGTCAGGGAAACTAATAGTTTATCGAATTGGATCTGGCCTGCGGGATTCAAAAGGCTGATACGGGTCGATGGCTAGGAATCTCTATCGGGTTCTTGCGAAGGTTGCGAGCAGGTAAAGAAGGGAGAGAGAGAGAGATCTGAACTTGGCCCCTTACTTTATAGGGCCCAGGGGCTTCCCGCCTCTCGGGGCGGCCCTTGACCCTGAGTCCCAAGTGATTGGACTTGTTCCCAATCACTGGGTTCGATATGCTCCAATAATGGGGCGATTCCTCGATCGGGGGGTGGTCGTTCTCCTGTCTTTGTTTCGGCCACTGCAGGCGCCGACAGGTCTGGCCCGGCATTCAATTGCTAATATGTTGCAATTGTTCCCGGGGATAGCCGATTAAACTGCAGATGTCTGGGTTGATGTGCTGCTAATAGTCTTGAGTATCGATCTGGGCCAACTTCCCCAGAGCCGAATACGCTATTCTGTCTGCAGCTGTCCATTTGTGTCCTGTTGGCTGCTTTTTCCATCAGCCTTTTCGGTTAGCCATTTTAAATCGGGTTTTGGCCAGATTAATAGGGAATCAGCCATTTTAGGTGGCTACACCATCAGCTGATAAAAAAATCAGTACTCCTCCATGTTGAACACCACTTGGAGGAAGCATGGCGCAAGGATGCCTGTGGGGAATTTCAATGTTCATCACCGTGAGTGGCTCGGCAGTACCACCACAGACCGAGCTGGCCGGGTCCTAAAGGACATAGCTGCAGACTGCTGGCAGCAGATGGTGAGGGAGCCAACAAGAGAGAAAAAAAATACTTGACCTCATCCTCACCAACCTGCCTGCTGCAGATGCATCTGTCCATGACAGCATCGGTAGAAGTGACCACTGCACAGTCCTTGTGGAGACAAAACCCAGTCTTCACACTGAGAATACTCTCCATCGTGTTGTGTGACATTACCACCATGCTAAATGGGATATACTTCGAACAGATCTAGCAACTCAAGACTGGGCATCTATGAGGCGCTGTGGTCCATCAGCAGCAGCAGAACTGTATTCAACCACAGTCTGCAAACTTGTGGCCCAGTATAACCCCCACACTACAATTATCACCAAGCCAGGGGGTCAGTCCTGGTTCAATGAAGAGTGCAGGAGAGCATGTGAGAACCAACATCAGGCATATCAAAATATGAGGCATCAACTTGGTGAATATTTGAGTGCCAAATAGCATTAGCAGCAAGTAATAGACAGAGCTAAGCAATTCCACAATAAATGCATCAGATCTGTAGTGATCTGTACATCTGTACATACATCTGCACATACACCAGGGACTGCAGCACAGATGTGACAGCCACATCATCACTAGAGGGAGCATCAGAGATTGGTTTAAAGGGTCGAGCCCAAGGCAGGATCCGCCTCTTTTAGAAGCACAGAGCTAGTGAGCAGCAGCACACAGGGATAGCTTAGCATAGGCAGTTTACCTTAGTTTCACTGGCGATACCGCTTGACTGTTTTACATCTGGAAGCAGAACAGAGATCTTCCACAGGATAATGGAGCAAATGATCGAGGGTGTCAGAGTCTATGTGGATGACATCATCGTATGGTCCACCACTGAAGAAGAACACCTCTGTCGTCTGAAGAAGGTGTTTTAGGGGATTCATAAATACGGTTTGAAACTGAACCAGGCAAAATGCACATTTGCGAAGGAGTCTGTAACCTTTTTGGGTGACACCGTATCATCTCAGGGTGTCAGCCCCGATGAGGCGAAAATCGCTGCAATCGGGACCATGAAGACGCCACACGACAAGAAGGCGGTGCTACGATTTCTGGGCTTCGTCAACTTCCTCGGCAGGTTCATCCCAAACCTGTCCGCACGGACGGTAGCTTTACGCAATCTCCTACGAAAGACCACTGCGTTTGAGTGGACACAAAGTCACCAAAATGAATGGGTGGATCTCAAACAACAACTAACGAGGGCACCGGCCCTTGCTTTCTTTGACGCAACCAGACCCACCAAGGTCTCCACTGACGCCAGCCACGACAGGACTGGCGCCGTTCTCCTCCAACAGGCCGACCAGTCTGACTGGGTCCCGGTGGCATACACGTCCAGGGCCTTGACCGCAACTGAGTGCAGATATGCACAAATCGAAAAAGAATGTCTCGGGCTCCTCACTGGGATTCTGAAGTTCCATGACTATGTGTACGGCCTGCCCACGCTCATAGTGGAAACCGACCACAGACAGTTGGTCCATATCATAGACAAGGATTGAAATAACATGACACCTCGTCTGCAGCGCATCATGATGAAGCTGCGAAGGTATGATTTCACCCTAGTATACACTCCGGGAAGAGATCTTACCATTGCCAACGCACTGTCCCGATCCATTGGCACTGACAACGCACCATCAGCCCCTATCAGAGAAATCGAGGCCCAAACACAGTTATGCATGGAGAATTTGCCTACTTCGGATGAGAAGCTTTGCCTAATCCGACAGGAGACGCAGAAAGGCGCAAACTTACGGAGGGTGCTGCACCTACTCTAGCACAGTTGGACGAGGGGACAATATCCACAATTTCAGAATGTCAAGTCAGAACTGATTGAAGTTGACGGCCTGCTGCTACGCAATGCGCAGATTGTGATTCCGGCCACTCTCCGCACCGAGATGCTACGTAAGATTCATGAAGGCCACCTAGGAATTGAGAAATTCGCTAAAGGCGAGCACGACAGGCTGTGTACTGGCCCGGCATGAATCAAGACATAACGGACATGGTCATGACATGTCAAACCTGTTAAAGACATCAACCCGCACAGTGTAAAGAACCACTGCAGCAACACAAACTCACAATGGCACCGTGGACAAAAGTGGGCATTGACATGTTTCATGCCGCAGGGCGTGATTACGTCTTGATCATGGACTATTACTCAAACTATCCGGAGGTACTGAAACTCCATGATCTCACGTCTTCATCTGTCATCAAGCCGTGTCAGGAGACATTCGTGCGACATGGAATCCCGTGTGTGGTGATGTCAGATAATGGTCCCTGCTTCGCGAGCTGGGAATGGAAAGAGTTCTCAGACCGCTACAGCTTTCGGCATGTAACATCCAGTATGCGCTACCAAGAGTCAAATGGGAAAGTGGAAAAGGGTGTCCACATTGTTAAACAACTTATTAGCAAGGCAACAGATTCACGCTCGGACATCAACCTAGCGCTGTTGTCCTACCGAGCAACCCCATTGAGCTCAGGACTGTCGCCAGCACAGATGCTCTTCGGCAGGGACATCCGGACAACCTGTGGTGATACACCAATGTACTTCCCTACCATTGTACATAGTTATATAATAGTTGTGTGTAACGTGGCCCTGTAATCCTGTGTATGGTACTGTGTATTGTACTGTAGCTCTGTAGAGGTTCGGTCACCTGTATGTAACCTGACCTGGCCACGGAGAGCTCCGCCTTAGCCACTCCCCCGGGAGTTAAGTATAAGACCCAACTTCTGGGACCGGCCCCATTTTGTCTGGAGTCGTCTGTGTCGGGTAAGCTTCCTATGTAGTGTATTAAAGCCTTAGTCAAAGTCTCACATGTCTTTGTGGTTCTTCACGCTTAGTGCATCACAACCCTCCCGGCGATTCAATTCCGAGACCCCGATAACGCTCTGGTACTCGACAAAATGCGGGTACTATGGTCCAAACAAAAACAATACTACGATCAACATGTGATCCCACTCAAACCACTGAACATGGGCGACATCTTCAGGATCAGGGACCCAGAAGGCGGATGGTCTGAGCCAGCCACGGTGATCAGGCAGAGGGCACCGCGGTCCTACATTGTCAAGTCGGCGGCGGGAGTACTCTTTCGCCGTAACCGCCGGGATCTGTTAATGCTTCGGCCTACAACGCCGGTGTTTCCAACACTGGACTTGACTAAGTCCATTTGTCCACGGGACGTTCCCCGCCACACAACGCCAGACAGTACTCTTGATGACATCAAACCGTCATCCCCACCACCACCGTTAAGACGCTCCAGCAGAAGCCGTAAGGCACCCGACCAGCTAGATTTGTAACGACACTTCAAGACACCCACAAGACAAATTTGAACATTTCTCACGATGGACTCATAACACAGTTAATTGTTTCTGTATTACTTTATCATTTTCACAGTGTGCAGCTTTGCTTATTCTCACCACTTGTTATGTACAGTTTTCTTGAGGCCAGTCTAGAAAACATGTCAAGTCAAAAGGGGGGGGGGGGATGTAGTGATCTGCACATCTGTACATACATCTGCACATACACCAGGGACTGCTGCACAGATGTGACAGCCACAGCATCACTAGAGGGAGCATCAGAGACGGGTATAAAGGGTCGAGCCCAAGGCAGGATCCGCCTCTTTTAGAAGCACAGAGCTAGTGAGCAGCAGCACACAGGGATAGCTTAGCATAGGCAGTTTACCTTAGTTTCACTGGTGATACCTCTTGACTGTTTTACATCTAGTTGAGCTCTGGAAGCAGAACGAACCCTTTGAATAAAGTGTTTGTGTTAACTGTAAGTCTACAGTTGTTATTCAGAATTAGAGAATAACATAAGATCTAAGCTCTGTAGTCCTGCCACATTTAGCTGTGGATGATGGTGGACAATTAAACAACTCACTGGAGGAGGAGGCTCCACAAATATCCCCATCTTCAATGATGAAGGGGCCCAGCACATATGTGCAAAAGACAAGGCTGAGGCATTCGCAACAATCTTCAACCAGAAGTGCCGAGTGGATGATGCATCTCAGTTTCCTCCGGAGGTCCCCACCATCAAAGATGTCAGTCTTCAGCAAATACGATTCACCCCACGTGATATCAAGAAACGGCTGAAGGCACTGGATACTGGGCAATGGGCCCTGACGACATTCCGACAATAGTACTGAAGACATTTGCTCCAGAACTTGTCACATCACTAGCCAAGCTGTTTCTGTACAGCTACAACACTGGCATCTACCCAGCAATGTGGAAAATTGCCCAGTGTGTCCAGTTCACAAGAAACAGGACAAACCCAACCCAGCCAATTAACACCCTATCACTCTACTCTCCATCATGAGCAAATTGATGGAAGGGGTTTTCAACAGTGCTAACAAGTGGCAATTACTCAGCAATAACCTGCTCATGTATACTCAGTTTGGGTTCTGCTAGGGTCACTCAGCTCCTGACCTCATTCCAGCCTTGGTTCAAACATGGACAAACGGGCAGCATGGTAGTACAAGTGGATAGCACTGTGGCTTCACAGCGCCAGGGTCACAGGTTCGATTCCCCTCTGGGTCACTGTGTGGACTCTGCACGTTCTCCCGTGTCTGCGTGGGTTTCCTCCGGGTGCGCCTCCCACAGTCTAAAGACGTGCAGGTTAGGTGGATTGGCCATGATAAATTGCCTTAGTGACCAAAAAGGTTAGGAGGGGTTATTGGGTTACGGGAATAGGGTGGAAGCGATGGCTTAAGTGGGTCGATGCAGACTCGATGGCCTGAATGTCCTCCTTCTGCACTGTATGTTCTATGTTCTAAAAGAGCTGAATGCCAGAGGTGAGGTGAGAGTGGCTGCCTTTGACCGAGTATGGCATCAAGGAGCCCTAGCTAATCTGGAGTCAATGGGAATCAGGGGGAAAACTCTCCGCTGGTTGGAGTCCATACCTGGCACAAAGGAAGGTGGCTGTGGTGGTTGGAGGTCAATTATCTCAGTTCCAGGACATCACTGCAGGAGTTCCTCAGGGTAGTGTCCTAGGCCCAACCATCTTCATCAATCATCTTCGTTCCATCATAATATCAGAAGTGGGGATTTCGCAGATAACTGTACAATGTTCAGCACCATTCACGACTCCTCAGATAATGAAGTAGTCCATATCAAAATGCAGCAAGACCTGGACATTACCCAGGCTTGGGATGACAAGTGGCAAGTTATATTCGTGCCACACAAGTGGCAGGCAATGACCATCTCCTACAGGGGAAGATCTAACCACCGCGCCTTGACATTCAATGACATTACCATTGCTGAATCCCTCACAATCAACATCCTGGGGTTTACCATTGATCAGAAACTGAACAGGACTAGCCACATTAATACTGTGGCTACAAGGGCAAGTCAGGATAGGAATCCGACGGTGCATATTCCATCTCCTGACTCCCTGAATCCTGTCCACTATTTACAAAGCACAAGTCAGGAGTGTAATGGAATACTCGCCACTTGCCTGCATGAGTACAACTCCAACAACACTCAAGAAGCTCAACACCATCAAGGACAAAGAGCTTGCTTGATTTCTCCCCCTACCACAAACATTCAAACCCTCCACCACCGACGAACAGTGGCAGCCGTGTGTATCATCTACAAGATGCACTGCAGGAGCTCTCCAACGTTCCTTTGACAGCACCTTCCAAACTCATGACCATTACCATCTAGAAGGACAAGAGAAGCAGATAACTGGGAACCCCACCACCTGGAGCTTCTCCTCCAAGCATTCACCACCTTGACTTGGAAATATATCGCTGTTCCTTCAGTGTTGCTGGGCAAAATCCTGGAACTCCCTCCCTAACAGCACTATGGGTGTACCTACACCTCAGGGACAGCAATGGTTCAAGAATGCAACTCGACCACCTTCTGAAGGGGAACTAGGGGTGGGAAATAAATGCTGGCCTAACCAGTGACGCCCACATCCTGTAAAGGAATTTAAAAAAGATGTTCTCCATCACCTGCTGAAAGATCGTCAAGGCCGTTGAAACCCGAAACATGAGACAGGTATACTCAAATAACCTTTGATGAGTATTGATGGTGGCAAACTTTCTGGGCTCCAGGTCGAGCTCCACCTGCAGATATACATAGCTCATGTCCATCTCTGTGAAGGAGCATCCTCCAGCCAATCTGGCAGCTGAATCCTTTACCCGGAGCATCAGGTCCAGTCGCAACACCCTGTTCATTGTGAGTTTAAAATTGCCACAGAGACGGACAGTTTTGTTCAGTTTCACTACTGGCACCGTAGGTGTGGCCCATTCCGCGGACTTAAACGGACATATGACCCCCAGATCCTGCAGGTGCCAAAGTTCCGCATCAACCTTCACCAGTAAAGCACAAGGGACAGGCCTCGCCCTGAAATACCAGGGTTGACCTCTGGATCCGCATAGATATCAGGGCTTTGGTCGCCTTTATCCTACCCAGGCCCTCCTGGAACACCTCGGGGTATTTTCGCAGTACATCGTACAGCCGTCCAGCGAACATTCCAAAAACCTGTTGCCAGTTGAAATGGAGACTCTCAACCAGTCTCTCCCCAATAAGTTTGGTCCAGGTCCCTGCACCACAACCAACAGCAGGCAAACCAACTGCTGCCCATGCATCACCAGAGTCTTGGTGGTCTCCACAATTTTTAAATGCTCCACAGTGTAGGTTGCCAATCACCCCTTGGTATTGCGAAGTGTCAGTGGCATGATCCCTGCACAAAGCCACCAAAATATGCCGAGGTCCACAATGAATACCAGCGTCCATTTCCATAGTCTCCGGATGACTTTTAACCTGTAGCACGACCTGGAGCAGTGCTACCTTTGGAGCCATGACACAGTTTAACTGCATTGAACAGTCCTCCTCATTTGGGGTGTCCACGTGCAAAGCCCTGTTTCGCGGTGATCTGGGTGGTTGACATGGACTGCGCTCTCTGTTTTGGGCCTGGCAGCCCTGACCGTCACAAGTTCATCCCCATACAATTGGCAATGCAGCCGGCTATCCCCGTCATCACAGGGAGAGGTATCCCTCCGGTCAGTGGTAACAACCGTGATCCTGTCCCGAACTCACAATGTTCGGCAGGATGTCTCAAGTGGGTCAAGATGTCAATAACCAATTTGCCCGGAGACCACACTGATGTGCTAAAATGATACCGCTGCCTAACTATGGAAGGCTTGTGGTCATAGTGCTCCAAAACCTTTGTGACTAGCTCATCGAAATATCTGGAGTCCGGCGCATCCGGATAAGTCAGACTCTTTATGATCCCAAACGTCTAGGCCCTGCAAGCGGTCAGGAGGAGAACTTTCTGACAGTCTTCCGCCAAAAGCCCCATCTGCATGGAAACATTACCTTATGCACTCCACACACTAGTTCCAATCTTTCAGGCCTGCGTCAGAGGCATCCAACTTATCAAACAACGGCATCTTAAATGGTTATGGCGTCACGTCCCATTCAGCAAGTTCCAGCGGTCAGCCGGTTATAATAATAATAATAAACCCACATAGATATGTGGAGAATGTGCAGACTCCACACAGACAGCGACCCAAGCCGGGAATCAAACCCAGGTCCCTGGCGCTGTGAATTAACAGTGCTAACCATTGTGCTACCATGCCTCCCAAGTAAGTCCGGAGTTTCCCTTCATCCTCGTCACCACTTTAATAACTTGAAGACGCATTAGTTACTTACATAGTTCTTTTCTCAAAGCAGCATATCGCTCCCAGTACAGTCTTTGCTGGGAGAACTAAACTCTCCAGGCCCTGCTTTGGGCCAGCTTTAATATTAATGCATAAAGAGCCTCAGGCGGGTGGCTCTGGGGAGCTCGTACTCCATGCATCCCATGGGGACATCAGTGATGGTTTCCCGTGGTCCTCATGGGGGTTATGGCATTGATGAAATATCATTATATGCCTATGTGCTACAGAAATATTATCAGAAAGATTGCAGTTAAGTTTGAATGTATACACAGGGAAATACTAGTTTATCATCCCTCAGTAACGTAACTCCATAAGGAAAAGCAACGAAGAAGAAAACCTGGCTTTTTAGCATCACTAATATAGATCCAGAGTAATGGGTCAGAATTTGATGAGATAATAATAGTGAGCTTGATGCCATTTGCCATTATTAGTGTGTAAATTATGCAGAAGTTGGTGGCAAGGAAGAAATATCTACTGAGTGCAACTCATCACAAATTGCTGGATGATTTGCATCATTCCACCATTGTCAAAACTTCAGCTTGCCATTAACCTTTCTATGTGCTTCAGGAAATTGCTGCATTTGAACAGTGAATACGAATTAAACTTATTACATAAAGCTAAGGCTGGTATTTAACAGCATAAGGACTCTTAATGACAGCATTTGTGTTCTGTGCAATGTTTCTCCAGCTAATTCCTAAAGGTAATAAATCATTCTTAAAGGTAATAAATCATTCTTAAATGTAATATTTACATTTTTAAAAATTGTTTCTTAATTTTTCTTTTTGTCTCTTTTTCTTCATCCATTCTTTCTTTCCTTCTCTTTATTTCTCTTTCTGTGCATAACTTGAATCTAATTCCTCCTTTATCCTTCTTCAATAATTTTCAGCTTCTTCCTCCATCCTTAAATCTCATTGATTAAAGAGATAACCAGTTGGTGTGTCACATGCTGAGGTTTCAGGTGCCCTGTTGAATTTAGAACATAGAACATACAGTGCAGAAGGAGGCCATTCGGCCCATTGAGTCTGCACTGACCCACTTAAGCCCTCTCTTCCACCCTATCCTGTAACCCAATAACCACTCCTAACCATTTTGGTCACTAAGGGCAATTTATCACAGCCAATCCACCTAACCTGCACATCTTTGGACTGTTGGAGGAAACCGGAGCACCTGGAGGAAACCCTTGAAGACACGGGGAGAACGTGGAGGCTCCGCACAGACAGTGACCCAGCGGGGAATTGAACCTGGGACCCTGGCGCTGTGAAGCCACAGTGCTATCCATTTGTGCTACCGTGCTGCCCAGATTTGTCACATTATTGTCAAGACCCATGACTAGCAAACGACTTTGCAGCTGAAGGATGGCAAAAAAAGCAAATTAATGGACAGACTACTGCAAATTCTAGGTCTGATAATAGTCTGCAAAGTTTAAATGCAAAGGGCAGAATTTTGGGCCTGCGTTAGCCGTCAGCGTAAACTGCAACCGGGGCCCGAAACCCTGCGACAGTCCGAAAATGAGATTCTCGCCTGTGAGATCTTGTTTTCCAATTCTCCACCTCCCTTCTTGGTGATGTTGCTGCTCACAGGCCTGCTGCCAGCCTCCATTATTATTGGTGCTCTTGGTCTTCAACGATTGTGGGGGGGCAATAGTGTGCCCTTCGCTCAACTTGGGTCACCCGTGCTGGGTTTTAAGTGATTATTCCTAAGAGGGAATGCCTTTCTGGGGTGGCAGCTGGAAGAAGGTGGGAGTGGGAAATTCCATCGGATCATGGGGGTGACAATAAGGTCCTAAGGAGGGGTTCGGTGGCACGCCAGGTCAGATGGAAAATGTGGGGGACTAAGACAGGGGGCGATGATTTGCTTCATGAGGCAGAATTATCCTGACACAGTAGGGAGTACGATCCGCTATCCATGAGAGCCGCGGGAATGCAGGTTAAACTTAATGATCGAGTTGAGTGTAATCTGGAGGCTTGAAAATAATCAGGTGGACCTCAACTGCCTCAGGAGGAATCCACTTGCCTAATAACATTCCTGACCCGTCCTTGATGAGTCAATTATGCCCATTAAGTCAATATGGTAATTGATGATACTGCTACTGATTGGCGGCCATAGTTAACCCTTTGGGAGCTAAGCCCCCCCAGTATTGAACTTAGCTTTCGATCGGAGAAGTGACACAGGTTGAGCCCCTAATACAAGGGACAAAGATTACAGTGTTCAGCAGGCAGCACTGGCCTGATGTGTTGTGGCAGCAGGTCCCGCTTCCTCCCCCCCCTCCCCCACCCCGCCCCCACCCAGGATGTCAGCACACAGGGCCAGTCAATTGATGCATGTGGCCACAGCCCTCACCTTTGGGGCTTCTGCGTGTCACAAAGGCTGTCCAAGGTAGTCACATGGAGTTGGGAGAGGCTCGTGTGGGGACATGGCCATTGTGTGTGAGAGAAAGGGTGTAAAGCTCTGTGGGAAGGTGCTCACAGAAGGGAATGTCCATGGGTGGATGTCACCTGTATTGATAGAACAATACGTCAGGGCATTACAGGACCCCTCATTGTTCACAGTTCTGTTTCCTCCCTTCAGCTTTTGCAGTGTGATGATTATGGAGCCAGTGGAGTTGGCTGTGCTTCTTGTTGGCTGTGGGCTATAAAAGATGGCGTCAACGTGTGGTTGCATGTCGACAGGACCTGCACCCTGCGGTGGAAGGGGTGGCAGGACACGTTGAGTTACCGGGGGCAGGACCACATATGGTGTTGGCTCAGAGGCGACACTACTGGGCTGGGGTGTACTGGAGTAGAATGATCTACCTCAAGATGACGGAGAACCAATGCCCACGATGCCTGCATAAGGGACGGTAGACCACCTGTGTAAGGTGATGCAGGGGATGGTGTCCCAAGGGCTTGTAGGTCACCCATTGCCTATGGGCCAGAAGCTTAGAGCCACACTCAGCTTTACTGTAGCAGTTCCTTTCAGTGCTGCATGGGTAAACACTGAGGTATCTGCCAGTCCTCCGCACATAAGTGCATAAGGGAGGTGACTGCTGCACACTTCGCGAAGGTGCAGAACTGCATCAATTTTGACTGGGATCAGGCTGGCAAGACGTCAGAGCCATGGGCTTTGCCCATGTACATCTCCTCTGATGAAGCAATGAAATGAGAGCGGGGAGGGATTTTAAGGAAGCATAAAGTGACTTTTAATACACAAAATGGTGCTAACAATATCTAATCGTGCCTAAACTCACCCCTGCTCATGCTGTGACTATGATTTATTTGGCTTCCTCACCCTTCCGCTGCTTCTAGGCATTTCCTCAGGATTCACAGTTGAAGATGAGGTGGTCTGCTGTCTACCACATCCTGTTGCCTGAGATGACCATGGCTGGTACCCCTGGGCGGCAGGAAACTGATGATCCCGGCATGCACGGGTATTATATTACCACCCTCCTCGGTGTGCAGGGCTGGAAGTATGTCGGTCACAGGAACGGGCGAGCTAGTTGGGTTGGACAGCCGCAGGGTTTCCTGGATGGAAGGCTGTGGGCAGTGCACTGGACGATCCTCTTCCTATGGGTTCCCGGAGGGTGGGTGAGGAGCTGGAGCTCCTGTATGGGATGAAGGGGCAGCTGGAGTGAGATCCAAAAGCCCCGCCATCCTCCGGTGCTGGTGCTCGAGGATGCCCGCAAGAACCTGGTCCATGCACCATGACGCTCATGCCCCAACCATGACCTGAACCATGGGGTGCATGTCCTGCACCAAGGTCTCCACTGCAGATGCCACCTTTGCAGTGTTGGCCTGGTAACCTTGGAGAGATGGCACCATCTGCTCATACAGAAGGTGATGGAACTCCTCTAGTTGGCCTTCCAGTCTGAGGAGGAATGCTGCCATCCCTTCCTGATAGTCACCACTCTGCCTTTGTAGCTCCAGCAGTCCTGCAGCGACTGAATCCAAGGACACGTCATCTGACCGGGACTCAGCAGAATCCTGGAGTCCAGCATCCCTCTGAGTGCCGGATCCTTGGGACATCCCTGCCTCCCCCTGCTGTGGATCATCAGCTGTGATGTGGTCACCAGTGAGTAACCCAGAAGCTGGGCTACTCATTGTACCCATCGAGATGTGAGCATCTGTGCTGGTGGAGGGTACGGGAGATGGCTATGATGCCTGTTCAATGCTAATCGCCAATATATTTCCCTCAGAGCTGCTTGGATACATCATCTCCAAGGGGCAAGAGGATGGTCCGGGCTGGCCGACTGATAGACCTGCAAGGGAAGCGAGATGGCATTAGGCTAGCAGCTGCTGAACTTACGTGAGGTTGGCGCTATGGCTGAATTTACTGAGGGTTCTCACTTTTGTCTCTTGCTCCCACCTCGCCCTCAGCACTGATACAGTTCAGCTCCTCGCTGGCAAGCTCAAGAGCTCTCTCAAATGGAATGAGGGTTTTCATGTTGAGCATTACACTGGCAGACTGTGCCAGCTCACACCAATTGTGCTTGAGTTTGTCCTGCAGTGAGACAATGGGGAGCATGTAGGCAGGGCAAGTGCAGGATTAGATGGTTATGATGTCTGGGATGCCTGGGTGGTGCGTGGGAGCAGGAATGTGAGGTGGCGAGGAGCCACTGGGGGATAAGAAGGGGTGCAGGAGGGTGAGTGTTGGAACCCTGTCAGATTACTGTGAATAAGCTCCCTGTGGAAGTGCGATGGGTGTGTCAGTGGGTGCATGGTGACAAATGAGAAGGGTGACTTACCCTGGCTACACAAAGAAAATCATTCATCTTTTTCCTACACTACAGCAGGGTGGTACAGTGGTTAACACTGCTACCTCACAGCTCCAGGGATCCAGGTTCAATCCCAGTCTTGGGTGATTATCTGTGTGGAGTTTTCACTTTCTCTCCGTGTCTGCATGGGTTTCCTCTGGTTGCTTCGGTTTCCTCCCGCAGTCAAAGAAATGTAGGTTGGGTCAATTGGCCAGGCTAAATTCCCCCTTAGTCGACAAAGATGTGCAGGTTAGTTGGGGTTATAGGTGGGATAGGGAAGGGCAGTGGGCCTAGTTAGGGTGCTCTTTCAGAGGGTCAGTGCAGATTTGATGGGCTGAATGGCCTCCTTCTGCACTGTAGGGATTCTATGGTTCTATGGATCGTGTCCTCTTATAAAGCAGGTTGGCACTCCCTAGCGCTGCCACCGCCTCCCATGCGGGGTTGGTCACCTTGCTGGCAGGCCATCTGCCCGTGCGAAGGTCAGAGATGTCACAACTCTGCTCCAGCCCACCCAGCACCTTGGTAGGGCTCCCTCAGAGAATCGTGGTGCTGTCTTCTTGGCTGCCATCGATTTCTGTGATCAAGTTATGCTGGGTCGAGCGAATCAGAAGTAGGCCGTTATAAGTGTGGCGTTAATTTTCTTTTTAAGTGGCTGAAGATACCGCAACTTTTCTCGCCGACAATGTCAGCGGGGTTCTGTCTGGTTTATCATTCAAACCCAAAAAATTGGAAATTTCCCCCCAAAATCTTTTGAACTAAGTAACTCTGAAATTATATGGATCATATGTTAAGAGACTTAATGATCCAAAAACAAAAATGCAAGATATTTGACACATAATCTTCAAGTTTCAACAACTGAATATTTAATTGTTGATTGTTTAGATTGACAGCTAATTTTACTGGCCAGCAATTATCTAGTGTGCTAGCAGTGGACAGTGAGTAACCATTGATGTCTGTGAAATATAGTTCAGAAGTTACGGTGCTCTACGTTGTTGAATTGAACTGCACACATTGAAAAGCATTATTACAAATGCGGAACTGAATCAATATTTTACTTGCAGTAGAACCATACAGTATTTTTTTAACCAGGTACAGAAGCACTTCAGCTTCCATATAGTGAGTGGAACTTAAGTTTCCATATAGAGCCCGGCACCACATTAAGTGTGGTGGCGGGCGGCTCAAGTAGTACCTTTCCCGCTGGCCAGAATGGCAGGAACCTGCGTCAGATTCTGAAGTTGGAACCTCATTAATTATGCACAGGCGAGTTCCTCCCCAAAGCTCCTGGTGGGCTGGCAGCTGTTTCATCCGCCTGCCATCAGCTGATGGGTTCAAAGATCCCGGTGCCATATTTAAACACTAGTCCAGCACACTCCTATCACTCTCCCCAGCCCATCTGTTTTCACCAGACCGTGCAGGATGTCAACAACCCAGAGGTAATAGGCTAGCAGCCTCAAGAGGACGTCTGTTCCTCGATTCAACCACCCTCCATCACCGGGCCCACACTGGCAATGTGCCCATGCCACACTTGGACCTCTACCAGCCGCCTCTGGAGCCTTCATCCATCCCCTTCCAATAAACAATGTGGCATCCCTTTGATCCCTATTGTTTGTGGACTTTTCATACAGCTTTGTCAGGGACTTGTTTCCATTCCCTCGGTCTTCCCTCTGGCTTCCATTGTTCATCTTCTTCCCCCACCTCCTTGTCCCTTTGCCTCACATCGCACTTCACCCCTTATCAAACTTCAGACTTTTGCTTCGGTGGCTACATGAGTCCGTAGCACAGTACTGTCCAGATAGAAAATGGTGTGTGGTACCAAAGGTTAGGAGACCTCTGTATTCCTAAACCCCAGGTGCTATACTGATCCAACTCAATGATAAAGAATTGTCCATGGGTCCAACAGCATGGTGCTGTCCATGAAGACCACCTCAGCATGGAGATGGAGGGCAGTAACCTGTCTGCCTTGGCAGGGTGGTGAACAGCGCATTGGAAGCAACCTACCACTACGGCAGAAGGGTTTTATTGCACTCACCCGAAAGTCTCTTGCGAACTGAGAACCACCTTGTGCACTGCACCCTTTAGGAATCGGGTTTTCGACCGACGGAATTTCCCTCTGGTGTGATGCAAGTTTGGAAGAACTAGCGGGATGCCAGCGGGCAGCTGTTTTAATGAGCATTCATGAATTGCAAATTAATGCAAATTTAATTCTCGCCACAAGCCAATAAGATGAATGACCTGCCATTAATCTGCCATTGGGAGAATTGCAACATGATTTTATGCCGGCGAATTTCCACTTTTTGGGTCTTGCTTTATTTTCTGCTCCTACCAGTTGCCAAACCTGCGGGTCTGATGTGAGAATTCCACCCGTAGTCCATGAGCCTAGCATTCACTTGTCCCCTCGTGCAACAAAAGAAGTAGCATGTATTATTGTGGTCAGACTACCATTTATTGCAACCAAGATGTAATTTATACAATGGCCTGGATTCTCTGCCCCTCGCCGCCGATAGCGGGGTCCCTGAAAATTGGGATCGAGTTCAGCAGGCGTCGATCTGATCACGATGTTCCAAACCCCCCACCCCCCGCTGCCGGCAGGATGGGCCTTCATGCCCACGTGCCAGTGGAAAGATGTAAATGGGTCTTAACAATGCTTTGCATCCACTTAGCGGGCTGGGCACCTATTTTCCAACCCTTCATGATTTTCCGTACCCCTGGACTGGAGATCACATGGACGGGAATCACAACAGTCTCACCAAACATGAACCTGATGTAGTGGTCCTCACGATGGGCCAAGGGAGTAACTCTTGAAGGCAGTTGCCCCCAAAACCCACCCGAGTTCACTCTCTCCCTCCCCACAATGCATGACCTGCCCACTCTTCCACTGCCAGATCCCCATCCTAAGGCCCTCCCAGAGACCTCCTAAAATGGGCGACTTACCCAAGAGACTCCCTTAACAGGGAGGTCCTCCAGGGAATCCCTAACTAAAAGAACCCCCCCTGCAGAGAACCCCTAACTAGAGGGACCCCCCCACAGAGACCCCCTAACTAGAGGGACACCCCACAGACTCCCCAGAAGAAAGACTCCTGTCTGGAACTTAGAGAGCGATGCAGACAGGGGCAGTGTACAAAATTACAGTTGTAACACTAGAAGTAGCCTAGAAGTACCACACACCATTCCTGGAAAGAGAACAGCTGTGACCTGTGTCTAAACACCTCAGATCCTGTGGCTGCAGCCCATTCATTCAGTTCTAGTAGTGGGCTGTGATTGACAGCTTCCACAAAACAGCTGCAGCCTTGATTCATTCATCTCCCTTCATGGGTGAGTAACTCTAAGTGCTTGAACCCCAATGTTTACGAACATGAACCACATCAAAGTGAGATGAGTGCATTCCAATCACTAAGTGCATCTAATCACTCGAGTGTGTGCTTGCAATGCAGTTATCTCTCTTTGATGTGGTTGATGTTTGTAAACATTGGGGTTTAGAATAATTTCTGTCACTTCCCCTCTCTGGACTGCTCTCTAACATCTAGACAGGTGCCACCGGCAGCGGGATTCTCCACTCCCACCACTGGCCAATATGATTTCTCCATTGTACCCACCACACACCGCCAGGAAGCCTGTGGGTGGGTTAGAGTTGGGGTTAGAAAAGGGCACCCCGCTGGCAGAGAATGGACCCCAAAGTCTTTTGTTTTGCATTCAACATGACTAAAGCATGAATGCCAAATTTGAAAGGACCTTAATTTATGCCACAGGAGAAAAGGGATGCTGATTGATAATCAATCCGTCTCTGATAGCCCAGGATGTTTCCACAGAGAAATTATGGAAATTTGAACAACAGTTAAGCAAGCCATTTCAGGCTGCTACTGTGCAGTGGCTACGCAAGTGGTATTTTCCACTAACATGATGCTGCTGTTAGTCCAAAAATACATTCTGCCACACAATTGAGCATCGTCATGTATGAATTTCAGTGCCGGGGCTACGCCAGGTACATAGGTCATACGTCACAACAGATGGCGGATTGAATTTAACATGTCCCTCCAGCTATTCACAATAGACCGAGTGCATTCCGTAAACCAGCCTCTACTTGCAAAGCCCAATACAAACCATCTACTATTAGATGTGATTCTGCAATTGGGCAGGACATGCTGACCAATCCTGAATGTGCCAATAGCTACACTAACAACCAATTTAAGATAATAAGTTGAATTCATAACAGTTGCTAGAAGTGACATACATTCATACACAGCGATTGGTTGCATACAAAAGGAAAATGTTCAAGCTTTGCACTTCTCTTGAATTACCCGGGAGCATAATCAGCCAATGCCTGGGATGTACAAACAACATACCTGGCATCACTGAAATGGCCACTCAAGTTGTATAAAATCACTGTTTTTTTAAAAAGCCAGCGGTGCGACACGGTAGCACAATGGTTAGCATTGTTGATTCACAGCTCCACAGTCCGAGGTTTGATTCCTGGCTTGGGGTCACTGTGCGGAATCTGCATGTTCTCTCTGTGTCTGTGTGGGTTTCCTCCAGGTACTCCAGTTTCCTCCCACAGTCCAAAGATGTGCAGGTTAGGTGGATTGGCCAAGCTAAATTGCCCTTAGTGTTCAAAAAGCTTAGGTGGGGTTATTTGGTTACGAGGATAGGGTGGAGGCGTGGGCTTAAGTGGGGAGCTCTTTCCAAGGGCCGGTGCAGATTCAATGGGCCGAATGGCCTCTTTCTGCACTGTAAATTCTATGATTCTATGATAAATGATCACAGGACACCCTGTTCAATCAATTCTGCAAAGTCCTCCTCACTAACATTTGGGGACTTGTGCCAAAATTGAGCTTGTTGTTCCATTGACTAGTCAAGCAACAACCATGCATCGTCATTATTGTAGGGACATATCTTTCAGAAAATTCCCCAGAACCTTATACCACCATCCCTGGGTGCATCCGGGCCCACCATCAGGACACAACCATTGCAAGTGCAAAAGTAAAATATTGCAAATGCAGGCACTGTCTGTGAAGAGTTAATGTTTCAAGCTTCAAGTTAATCAAAACTAGCCATGGAAGGAGTGTTCATGTAGTGTGTTGTCAGGCTTTTAATTAGCCTGTGAATCATTTCACTATTTTATACTATTCTGCAAGGAAAGAATGTAAATATACAACAAGTAAATAAAGCCTGTTAGTTGCATTTTTAAGGCATAGTAGTCCAAAATAGCACTGCCAGTTCTATTTTTGCTACCATGTTTTAATCATAGCCCTTTTGTCAATGTTTAGCTCTTCATATAGCATATAATCAGAGATAAGTTTAATATATGCTGCATATTCTCTTTGTATTTCTCAGAGAAACAGTTGATTTGCTAACTTTTGTGTAAGGGAATCCACTGAAAAACTTTACAGGGAAATATTTTGGTTTACCTTCCTCCTTTTTTGAATTCTAATATGGTGTAATTAATCCCCATAATCTTCATTATTTATCTTGGTGGTTTTCTTCACTCAGATCTTGTCCTATATCCACCATGTAGATGGCACCATGCTGAATGTTTCAGCTAAGACCGCAGTTTCAGGATTCCTGTACAAGATTGTCACTTGGTAGGACAGAACATGAATACTGCTGAAAAGAGAGACTGCAGCAAAAGCTAACCATCTTCCTCTCATCAGGACAAACACAAGAATGGCAAATTTCAAACTATCACAAAAATATATGCCGCAGGAGAAAAAGGGTGCTGATTGGTTGGTAAGTTGACTCTAATTGGCCAAGATATTGCCATGGCAAAAGTAATCATAGAATTCCTACAGTGCAGAAGGAGCCCATTTGACCCATCATGTCTACACCAACCCTCTGAAACTGCAACCTACCTAGGCCCACCCCTCGCCCTATCCTTGTAACCCCATAACCCCACTTAACATTTGGACGCTAAGCGACAATTTAGAATGGCTAATCCACCTAACATGCACATCTTTGGACTGTGGGCGGAAACCAGAGCACCCAGAGGAAACCCACGCAGACACGGGGAAAATGTGCAAACTCCACACAGACAGTCACCCTAGATTGGAATTGAATGGGGTCCCTGCTGCTGTGAGGCAGCAGTGCTAACCGCTGTACCTCACTATTCAGGAATATTCAAATTCTGTACGTCCAAACGACAGTCATGGGAAGACTAATAAAGGCATTCAAAATGATCAGGCATTTTGAGAAAGTTGGAAGGAACTGTTTCTTCTGGCAAGTGAGTGGGTAACCAAAGGATATAGATTTAAAATAATGGGCAAGAGGTCTAATGAGGAGAATGTTTTTTTCATACAGAGGTGTTTTAACATCTGGAATGTGCTATCTGAAGGAGCGCTGGAAACAGATTCCATAGAAAATTCCAAATAGCCATTGGACTTGCAGTTGAAGGGGAACTAATTGGTCGGGTTTTGAGGAAAAGGCTGGGGTGTGGAACCAAACTGGACAACTCTTTCAAAGACCTGGCACAGGTGCAATGGATTGAACAGGCTCTTTCTGTGCTATAAGATTTGCAAGACCCATTTTAAAATCTGTGCAAGTGAATGGATGAGTTAAAATCAGGCACTATGATCCTATGCTTCAATCTGGCTTGTCTGGTTGAGCAATACATTTAATGAGTATATTCAAATCAGACACCATTCATCCTGCGAATAAAGGGTTACTTTCTTATCCTCTTCAGGGATATAAGGTGGCTTGGGAGACATAAGGTTGCTGTGAGCTTACGCAGCCTTTCTCTCTCTGGAGCCGCATTTTGTGCTTCGCCCCATGCAAGACCCATCACACTCAGCTTGACTATCACAGGTTGTCTGGCTTTCTCTTCTCTGGTGGTATCCATCTAAGGGCCACTTTGGCTATTCTCTCCAGCGGCATTCGGAAAACGTGGCCAAGCAAGTGGAGTTGGCGGGTACTTGATCTTACTTATAGTGACAGCCAAATCTTTCATGCAGATTTAAATTGGAGATCTTGTTTGTCCAGGAGATGTGGCAGACTTTTCTTAGACATCCATTGTGGAAAGACTCTACTTTGCTCATATCTGGCTTTATGTCTCTCCAGCAGTCAGATCCATACAGCAGAACAAATTTGACATCGCTGTTATATATAGTGTGGTAACACCCAAATATCATGGCAGCATACTTATCATCCCTTTGCACTACATTTTATTCATTAATATATTTGTTGGATGTCCCCTGAGTAGCTCCAGACTCCCACCTGCTTTAGCTGAGAGGATATTTATAATATGCCTTTCATTGTGTTATGACACAGGACGTCCATTGCGATTTTGAAGTATAAATTGGCACTGGGTGCAGCACGCACATTTTGGCCACTGATACCAGGTGTCGAACGGCTTAACAAATGGTCCTTGAAGGCCACTAAGCTAATGGTAATTTCCGTAAAGTATATTTTCAGTGCTCAGCATAGGAGTACAAAAAACTCACTTCCTTCTTATCAACAAAAAACCCCAAAAGACTTGGATAAGAGGAAAATGCAGTGTACAGTTGACAGGCTGCCAGTTGGACAGAAGTCGAAGCTGCTAGTAGCTCTAGCAAATTCCTGGAACATCACAACTGGCAAAGGAAATTTTCTAAAAGGGTCTTCAGATTTCTGTGAAAGTGTCTTTGTTGTTCAGTTGGATGCTAAAAGAGAATTCTGTAAAGCTAGTTAAACCTTCATTTATTCCACCGTCAATTTGTTGTTGCACCAATCGGGTTTTCCATGTTTGTAATTTTACCGTCAGAATGATCCAGTTTTTATAAAGTTTTTATAAAGTTTGAACCAGAGAGCAGAAAAACGAATATTTTTGCTTCTGAAGTTCAACCGCAATGACTGTGGGTAATACTTGGCCGTTGTCTTGGTAACCACATACCAATATCAGCACGTAATAATGAGAACATGCATGTGTAAAAACATTTCATATTCACTGTGTAAAAAAATCTTTATTATTGAATTTATCGCACAAAATATTATCATTACTTCGCCCAACCCCCAAATCCAATCTGCTCCTCTCAGTTTGATTTGATAAATCAGGCCTGCAGGCCTAGTTGGCAGAAGAGCTCCACGGGTTTGTCTCCGCTCTAGTTATGAGCTTGCAACTGAATCACTTTGTTTGTATTCTGTAAATTAACTCACCTGTTGAAATAAATTAAGTTTCAGGACTAATAAAAACAGAATATGCTGGATAAACTCAGCAGGTCTGGCAGCATCTATGGTGAGAGAAACGGAGTTGAAGTTCCACGTCCTTATGACCCTTCTACAATTTCTCCCCACAGATGCTGCCAGACCTGGGGAGTATATCTCACATTTTGTTTTTGTATTTCAGATTCACAACATCCGCAGTATTTTGCTTTTACTCAAATTTCAGTAGACTGGTTCCAGATCTTATTGGGCAGGGTCCTACAACACCTAACTGTATCTGCATTGCTGCTCATTGGCAATCACACTCAGAGAGACCACAGATGTGGGAAACAGCAGAAGGTGACAGGGTCTGGCACAAAATGGTGATTCTTGTGAGATAGAGGCCAACGTCCAGTGTTGCAGAAAGGTAGAGCAAGTTTTGTCCTAAAATTAATTGTGTTAATGCTGAACTGGATGTACAGAGATACCCAATTGAAAACTTATGAATCAGAGAGTATATCCCTTCTAGTGAAGGGTTACATGATGTGTAGTGATGTCAGCAGAGTGTATGTGCGGACTTTATAGTTCTACATCTTAGATTGTATGAGCAACACCCTTTATACAACCTCTCATCATGTTCTAAATAATCCAGAGTATGGGCACCTCCTTACATTTTCTCTTTGTGACTAACTGAATGATATAACAAAAAAGAAAGCTGGCGACGAGGATAGAGGCAAGAAAACAAAACTGCTGAAAAGAAAAATAATTGACAAAAACAGGAGATGGTGTCAAGAGTGGGGAAAGATTCTCAGGACTGGATTCACACACACATGTCGGTTGAAGCCAGCCGCTGATGCTGAAGTTTAAAAAAAAATGGAACACAGCCGTGAGTAAGATGAACTAAAGTTCGAAAACTTGCTTGCCGTTGAAATGGGTAGAGTCTGGGCTACAGAGACCATGCAGGTGGCAAAGCTAAATGGCCTGCACGAACGGGGATTCAGAAGTCCTCCGACTCTATACAGACCATTACACGGGAAAAAGTCAAATCACAGTCAGGCAAAGCATTGTGAATAAGGAGCTACATCCAAAATAATTGGAAGGGAGATGGTTCCTTAAAGGACAGACCCGAGGAACCGGGATCTGGAATGGCAGGAAAATGGGCGCCAAGGATACATTTGATGAGGACTGTGAGACTTGTAACTCATATGAGGAAAGATTCCAATTGTATCTCACAGCAAATAAACTATGATTTGGAGGACCTAACGGTTGCAACATTTCTCAGTTTGGTAGGTTTAAAACGTTTATGCTGCTACAAAACTTAGTTCTCCCAACAAAACTGGAGATAAGTCCTATAGCAAACTAATGAAGAATTTAGAAGGGCATTTCTCATCTACACCGTTGTTAATTGTAGAAAGGATTTGGTTCCACCAGTGTAGTCAGGAAGAAGGTGAAAGCATTTTAAAATTCATAGCATCTTTTAGGGGCTGGTTTAGCACAGTGCGGGCTGGTTTAGCACAGTGGGCTGAATAGCTGGCTTGCAAAGCAGAACAATGCAGTAGCGAGGGTTCAATTCCCATACCGGCCTCCCCGAACAGGCGCCGTAATGTGGTGACTAGAAGCTTTTCACAGTAACTTCATTGAAGCCTACTTATGACAATAAGCGATTATTATGATTATTGGAAGGTTGGAAAAATACTACAAGTTTGGTGCAACACTTGATGGCACTCTTCATGATAGGCTTGTTTGTGGACTCCGCAGTGAAGTTATTCAGAGGAAGTTACTTACTGTAAGTGATTTAACTCAAAGCAACAAAAGAAATTTCGCAAATAGGGGCTGGAGCGAAGATCCACAGAATGGATACGACGAGAAAGAAAGGATGCAAGGGTGTAACCTTGTCACCGATGTATACAGGTTGGACGCTCAACATGGGAATGCTGGAGTAGAGAAATAAAGTGTAAGAACTGTGATGAAAAGGACCATATTGCCACGGCATGTTAGGCTCAGAAAACATGTCCAATATCAAGGATGTGCAAGAAAAAAACACATCTAAGCAGACAAGTCGTGGCTAATAATTAGTAGACAACGTTCAAGACCACTCAGAAGACGACATGCCCGAGAAACTGCAGGAGCTGAAACTAGGCGTCTTGTCAGTGTGGAGAAATCTGCAACATATTGAGCATATCCAAAACTCAAGGGTCACAAAAATCAAAATGGAAATGGACACAGCTGTATCATTAATACCTAAGACAATTTATAATCAAAGGTTGAAGCATCTGCGTATAAAACTGTCAAATGTAATCCTGAGGATTTATACAGAAGAGGTTGTGCCATTAAAAGAATGGTGAAATTAGAAGCAAATGGACGAACAGTGGATTTGCCTCTTCACATTGTCCATGAAAATGTTCCTGCTTTATTTGGTAGAGCATGGTTGTGTTACGACACCCTGGGCTAGTGCACAGTCAATTCCAGTCCATTGACCCCAGAATCCCAATGCAAATGAATTAACCAATAATTTGTATAAAATTCCTTCAACCTTTGGGCCTTGTTTGCCTAATTTACAGTCACCAGGCTTGTAAGTTGAAACACAATGAATGTTATTTGAATCAGAAATAAAGATGGAATATGCAGTGATTATAATGGAATAACGGCAAGCTAACTAACCTACTACAGCCTCCTTTTAACTGTCCCACCCTCTACCCACACATACACAAGACAGACACACACTGAAAGGGACGAAAATAATAAGAGTTGCTTCAGTTGATGATTTCTTCAGTGCAACTTCTTTCCAGTATGAGTGAGGTTTAAAGTCTCTAATTTTGCAGCCCACACTGGTGTTCCTGCATTTTAAAAAAAAACATTAAACCCACACCTTTTCGGGAGAGACAGAGGCTTTGCTTTCTCCGACTTTGCTCTCAGTTCATGGAACAAAGAACAAAGAAAAGTACAGCACAGGAACAGGCCCGTCGGCCCTCCAAGCCCGTGCCAACCATGCTGCCAGACTAAACTACAATCTTCTACACTTCCTGGGTCTGTACCCCTCTATTCCCATCCTATTCATGTATTTGTCAAGATGCCCCTTAAACGTCACTTTCATCCCTGCTTCCACCACCTCCTCTGGCAGTGAGTTCCAGGCACCCTCTACCCTCTGTGTAAAAAACTTGCCTCGTACATCTCCTCTAAACCTTGCCTCTCGCACCTTAAACCTATGCCCCCTAGTAATTGACCCCTCTATCCTGGGGAAAAGCCTCTGACTATCCACTCTGTCTATGCCCCTCATAATTTTGTAGACCTCTATCAGGTCGCCCCTCAACCTCCGTCGTTCCAGTGAGAACAAACCGAGATTATTCAACCGCTCCTCATAGCTAATGCCCTCCATACCAGGCAACATTCTGGTAAATCTCTTCTGCACCCTCTCTAAAGCCTCCACATCCTTCTGGTAGTGTGGCGACCAGAATTGAACACTATACTCCAAGTGTGGCCTAACTAAGGTTCTGGGTTCTTTTCCAGGAATCAAACACTCACAGGCTTATTGGAGAGAAAGAATTGGCTGGATCTTTTCAGTCAGAGGCTTAGCAGTCATTCTGTTTGGAGAGATTCAGCTGGATCTTTCACCTCACTGCCAGAATTCAAGCAAACAGGAACATTTGAAGAACTTGGAAACTAGTCTGATGTGTTCACAGAGCTGAGAGGTAAAAAGGAAAAGTGCGAGTTTTTTAAATCATCCATAAATTACTTGGGTCACATCATGGAAAAAAGATAGCTTGCATAAGGAGTTGAACAAGAGGACAGCAATCTTCGAAGCATCATGTCCACAAAATGTGATGCAACTAAGGTCTTTTTAGGATTGATCAGTTATAATGGTAAATGTGTGCTGAATTTAGCAACACAATTGAAGCCGTTACACATCTTGTTATGTACCAAACTGATATGGCACTGCAGAAAAATGGGGAAGTGTATACAATGAGGTAAAAGATGCCTTACAGAAGTTGTTGGTTCACTACAATCACTACATAGGGGAATCCCGATGATTATCAATCACTGCTCGCATAACAAAGTCCTTGACCAACTGCATGAGGGACATCCTGGTGAGGTGAGGATGAAGGAACTGCCACACAGTTATTTTCGGTGGCCAGGATTAGATGCTCAAATCGAAGAGAAAGTGGGGCAATGTCAATTCTGCGTAAAACTAAGAAACAGTCCATCACTGCAACCATTACAACGATGGGAATATCCAACACAGCCATGGCAGAGAATTCACAATCAGCATGCTGGTCCAGTGGAGGGTCACAAGTTCCTAGTGATTGTGGATGAACACTCTAAATGGCTGGAAGTCGTGATCATGAAATCCACGATGACAGAACAAACCATTGAGAAGCTAAACAAAATATTTACAGCATTTGAAACACCAGAGCAGATCATAAGTGACTGTGATAAAGGTCCTCAGTTTGAGGACTACCTGAAGGGAAACAGTACACACCTGTAGTCATCTGGGATGGCCACTTACAACAAGAAACATGGACGTTCGCAAAGCCTAAAGGGAAATATGGACAATGTAAGATTCAGGCAGGCACGAGCCTGCATGTATGTTCGTGAGCAGAGAATCCAGACAGCATCGAAACCCCCAACCGATTAGCATTTTAATGGCCCATCTCCATAAGACAAAGGATTGATACTCAGGTAACCGATACAAGTCCAGACACATTGGCGCCACTCCCTTTACTCAGGAAGCATAAACAGCAAGGTCAATGACCGCTTAGGACACGCCCAGCCATCAAGGCACCCGCCCCTTTATTGGCTCAGATCGAAGGCAGTGATCGAGAACTGCCCAATTAGTGGGGTCCAAACCTAAGGACCGCCCAAAAGAGCGCGAAACTCCCCAAGGATAAAGAGAGACACTGCCATGTGTTCGATCTCTTTTGGACCTGGCGCTCCGGCAATGTCCATCTCCAATCGCAGCACCACCAGAAGCAAGTTCAAGTTCAACGCTCGCTACCAGACGGATTATCCTGGCCGATCCAGTTATTTCTCCAGATCCAGCCGATCCAGATTCGAACAAAGCCCACTGTTCCTCTGACCTAACCCGGGTGCCTGAAGTTAAGTACAGGTTGTCATAGTTGTTAGGTGTAGTTTAGTTCGTAGTGTTTATGTTGCATGTGTAAGTTAATCTTGTGTGTAAATAAAGTATCATTGATCTTGATCTGGTTGTTTGGCTCTTTGATCGATACCCGGTTGAACCTTGTGGCGGTATCATTTGATACCTGGTGACTCTGAAAGCATATCATATCAATATCTAGATAAAGGAAGGGCAACATTATTGACTGCCATATTTAGAGCAAGTAAAGATCGCAACACACCACAATAGGTCAGCTCCGTACCATCCTGCAATAAATGGACTGACCGAACGTTTTGTTCAAATATTGAAACATTCCATTAAAGAGTCGATGGACCAAGGGACATTGGCTAGAACAGTAAACAAATTTCTAATGTCTTGCAGGAACACCGCACGGGCAACAACACAGAGTTCACCAGTAATGCTGTTGTTCAAAAGGAAAATGCGAACACAGTTTGATTTGTTCACCTGATACTTCAGAGATTGCCAAAAGTGAGAGCTGAGCGGTGACGCCTCCTCCGGGGATCAGCTGCAGATGGGCCGCCCGGAGCTGCCATCTTGATCCAGGGGAGACACTGAGGCAGCGGCGGTTGCACTGAGGTGCCGGAGAGCCAGAGAGCGGCGGCAGCAGCAGCAGCAGCTGGACTGTCAGCACCCTTCCCCCTCCCACAATCCAGAGAAGCCCGGAACCTCCAGAGGAGATTCATCACCCCCCCTCCTTCCATCCAGTGGAGCCTCATCCCTCCCCCATCCCAATCTAGAGGAGCCCGGACCTCCCCTTTCCCCTCCCTCCCTCTCTCTCTCGCTGACATGTCAGCCATGAATCCTGAATATGACTACTTATTCGAACTGCTCCTTATTGGTGTGGGGCAGCACAGTGGTTAGCACTATGGCTTCACAGCACCAGGGTCCCAGGTTTGATTCGCAGCTTGGGCCACTTTCTGTGTGGAGTCTGCACATTCTCCCTGTGTCTGCGTGGGTTTCCACCAGGTGCTCCGGTTTCCTGCCACAAGTCCCGAAAGGCGTGCTGTTAGGTGAATTGGACATTCTGAATTCTCTCTCATGTGTACCCAAACAGGCGCCGGAATGTAGCCACTAGGGGCTTTTCACAGTAACTTCATTGCAGTGTTGATGTAAGTCTACTTGTGACAATAAAGATTATTAAGATTAAGATGACAACAACAAGCACAGATTGCTAGGAGGGAATAAAACTCTAAATAGTGAGTCTTCAATCAGGGAGAACGAGTGGTGGCCAGAAGCTACACCACCAACGAGAAATGTGTACCTGCTATGAACCCAGCAAAAACAGGTCCAATATTATTCACCGTACAGATGGATGGTGACCAGCTACTAAGTGCAATCGCTGAAACTTCTCAAGAAGTACTTCCCTTGGAAACTCTATACAACGATACTTCAGAACAGGGACCAAAAACGGAGACAAGTTCATATTCTGTTACTGAGGACTTGCCAATACCTAAAGAGATGGACACGGGGAGTAACTTCCCAGGAAGTACCACCTACTGAAGGAACAGAGAACACTTCCAAGGTCTCAAGTTGCCAGGTTCCAGAACATTGAATATAGCCCAAAATAAATTGACATCCACCTGAGAGACTTATTACGTTGTATATATATGTACGGAGATAATGCATAAGTGGATCTGTTGTATAAATGTTAAGTTGCTGTCATTGTGCTCATGAAGTGAAGGAGGAGGGGTGTTATGTATCAGAGAACACATCCCTGTAGGCGAAGCATCACGTGATGTGTAGTGTCACATGCAGAGTGTCTGCGTGGGCTTTGCAGTTCTCCATCTTAGATTGTATGAGCAACACCTCTTAATAAACCTCTCATCATGTTTGAAAGAATCCAGAGGGCACCTCTGTACCCTTTCTCTATGCTGCAAACTCAGAGATATAACAGAATTTTTCACCTGGCACCCCTAACTTTGAGCACAAAATTCAGGTGAAAAGGTATCTCTGGTAAATACATTCAGAATCTGTAAACTGGGTTTTTGTTCATCAGTTATTGCCATATGAATCTAGCACTGAGTTGCTTTATGTACTCGTAATGCTGCTATATGGAAGCACAGCGATAAGATCAGCTCTTCTTCTGTGCAGCAGCTAACATAAAATTTGTCAGTGTCAAATTATCGACTGGAACTAGGATATAAATATTCCAGCTCTATCACCAACTAATGGAGGAAATGGTACTTAAGGCCAAGGTGACACTTAAATTTAACACTTAATCCCTATAACGGAAATTATAAGAAAGAGATTAACTCCAGTCAGTTCTTCACACAAAGAGTAATGAAAATCTGGAACTGTCTCCTCCAAAAAGCCTTTGAGGCAGCTAAAAATCAAAACTGAGATTGATAGATTTTTGTTAAGCTGAAGGGTTGTGGAAACAAGGACAGAGGGTTTGGTGGGAGTTAAGATACAGATTAGCCATGTTTTAACTGAATGGGAGAGCATACTTGAGGGGCTGACTGACCTACTCCTAGTCCAACATCACCACTGAAGGAGAGTGTGAGCCGGCTTGGTGTAGAATGAGAGAGAGGGTTATTGTGATGACTGTTCCTTTAAAGGGCAACACCGCAGAGTAAGGGTCACCTGGCCTGCGTGACCAATTGGGACTCAGTATGGGAAATCATCCCACAGGGAGGAGTTCTTCTCAGCAGAGGTATTTGCAAATTAGCTGCAAACATGCTGCTGCCATGAATATCACTGAATAAATCTTTTTGTTCACTAACAAAGTGCATTATTACAGTTATCCTGCCCATTCTGTTTCTTCAGCTGAACTTAATAACAAATGAGAATAAACTGAACATTACATTGTGCATTCATCTGGTACTCTGTAAAAAGCCTGCAAGACATCATGTTACAGTCATGCTATTGCAAGTGGCAGAGGAACAGGAGTCAAGGAGCAGATTAGAATTTCCCACTATTGCATGCTTGTGCTTGCATCCTGTCCGGGGCTGGTAGGTACCAAAGGCTCTTGTTCTACATTCTCCTCCTGCTGTGTTATATCATGGAATGGGGAGCAGGGAAACAAAGGAGATGCTGAAGCATTCCTCAATTTTACTGCCAGTCACTTATGAACACAAGAAGGCAGAGTCGTTTGGCTGTTACTTGAAATTTGCTTCCCACAAATGTCGAGTTTGTCAAGCCCTTGAGGTCAAAAAATGGTCATTAAACTAAAGCACAGGAGGGGACAGAAGATAAATGACATCCCTGCATTACTTAATTTAGCAACTTGACAATCTGTGATAATGAGTTATTGCAGATGATTCCCGATTTACAAAGGAAAAAAAGAATTGCTTCATATAGCCCATTTTACATTCTCAGGATGGCACAAAATGCCTTACAGAAAATTAAATATTTTGTCACTTTTGTAATAAAGAAAATCATAGAATTTACAGTGCAGAAGGAAGCCATTCGGCCCATTGAGTCTGCACCGGCTCTTGGATAGAGCACCCTACCCAAGGTCAACACCTCCACCCTATCCCCATAACCCAGTAACCCCACCCAACACTAAAGATACTCCCTCACATTGAACATACAGAAATTCATGCTTGTTGGTCACCAATGTTATTGAGAGTCAAAATTTACATTTGGAGGAATGGATTTCCTAAGTCCTACACCACTACATCACTGAATAATGAAAATTGTAATAATATTAATTTTAGGTTTTCTTATTAATCACTTAAATAATGTGCTCTAAATAAGAGTTGATGATGTACAATGAGGAATATTTAATATGGGTCTGTAGCTATAAGAACATGCAAGCAGGGAATAAAAATTCTGTTTCAAGTATTTTTTTGCTTCCTGGCTCTTTCAGCTGTAACCACCAGGTTATTTTAAGAAGCAAAATAGAGATCCTGGGCGGGATTCTCCCCTACCCGGCGGGGCGGGCCGTACCGGTGTCGAGGGGTAGCGTGAACCACTCCGGCGTTGGGCCGCCCGGAAGGTGCAGAATCCCCTGCACCTTCAGGGGCTAGGCCGGCGGGGTTGGCGTCCCGCAAACCGGTGCCGAAGGGCCTCTGCCGGCCGTCGCGAGTTGGCGCATGCGCGGGGGTGCCAACGTGTTGTGCTGGCGTCATCCCAGCGCATGCGCAGGGGGGTTCTTCTCCAAGCCGGCCATGGCGGACCGTTATACCGGCCGGCGCGGAGGGAAAGAGTGCCCCTACGGCACAGGCCCACCCGCGGATCAGTGGGCCCCGATCACTGGCCAGGCCACCGTAGGCCCCCCCCCCCCCCCGGGGCCAGATCCCCGCCCGCCCCCCCGAGGACTCCGCAGGCCGCCCGCAGAGCCAGGTCCCGCCGGTACGGACCTGGCGTATTTCACGCCGGTGGGACCCCGCCGAAAACGGCGGCCACTCGGCCCATCGCGGGTTGGAGAATCGGCGGGGGGGGGGGGGGGGCGCTGCCAACGGCCCCCGACCAGCGCGGTGCGATTCCCGCCCCTGCCGAAAAACCGGCGGCGGAGAATCCGGCAGCCAGCATCGGAAAGGCGGGGCGGGTTTCACGCCGCCTATTCTCCGTCCCGGAAAGGAATGGGCATCCATTCCTGATTTGATTGCCGTGTTTCTGTTGAAATGGAACACCCAGGTTTACTGGTGGCTTGGACTGTGTATCCTGTGTGAAGTTAGTCACAGAGCTGGGTCACCAATTAACCATTTAAAATCCAAATTCATCGTGCACTTGCTGACATCAACAGCCTTGTGGGCTGACCTGATTATTACTGCATCAACCAGTGGACCATTGTTGCTGCCTGCCAGCTCAACAATACTGCGTTCAAGCAGATATTTTGGCGCCTTAGTTGGCATATTGCAGCTGTGTATCTTTTTTGTTTGCGAATGCAGAATGTACAATCCTAAGGAATTCTGGATTAAAAACAGAAATTGCAGGCAATGCGCCACATATCTGGCAGTATGAGCGAAGAGAGGAAGTGACGCTGCAACAGGTTACCCCGCAGCAGGTACAGCGATTCTTTGAAATTCCCATTGACGTTAGCGGGACTGGAAGATCCCGCCAGCGGGAGGGGTCAGAAAATCCCATCCAGAGTTAACATTTCATGTTGATGACCTTTCATCGGAACTGGGAAACGTTAGGGATGCAGGGTTTTGAGAAAATGCAGAGGCAGTGAAGAGGGGAGGGGAAGTAAAAGAATAAAATGGAAGGTCTATCGTGCAGTGGAAGGCAGCAGAGATTCAATTTCAAAAGGGTTGATTGCGTGAGACAAAAGGAACTTGGGAAGCGATAATGAGACAAGCAAAGCTCTTTTGAGAATTTTGAGTTGCTGTGTCATCTGTGGAATTTTCCCTCATCATGGTGGAAAAGTAAGAAAAAAATGGAAGAGTTTGCACCTAAATGGTAACTTTTATGACTTCCGGGCATCTCAAAGTGCTTCATATCCAAAGAATTACTTCTGAAATGCAGTCTCTGTCGCAATGTGTGCAATGCGGACAGTTTGCATGCAGCAGTGAGATTAATGACCAGATAATCTGTTTTAGTGTCGTTAGCTGAGGGATAAATATTGCCCAGGACATCAGAAGCATTTCCCTGCTCTTCTTTGAATAGTGCCATGGGATCTTTTATGTCAAGCTGAGAGGGCTGGTGCGGCCTCAATTTATTAATTTTTGAAAAAAATTAGAACACCCAATTATTTTTTTCCAATTAGGGGGCAATTTAGTGTGGCCAATCCACCTATCCTGCACATCTTTAGGTTGTGGGGGTGAAACTCAAGCAGACACAGGGAGAATGTGCAAGTTTTTCACAGACAGTGACCCAGGGCTGGGATCGAATCCAGGTCCTCAGCGCCGTAGGCAGCAGTGCTAACCACTGAGCCACTGTGCCGCCCTTCAATTTAACCTCTCATCTAAAAGACGGCACCTTTAATAATTCTGCTCATTGACGATCATTTTTTGGAGGCTGTCGGGAGAGACAACTAAGAACTGACAGGCACAATTGAAATAGAGGCAGAAACTTGCATCTGTAGCCAAGTAAAGGAATAGGTCCCGGAGGGAGACCGTATCCTGTCGGCCATCAGGGTGTTCGATATATGCATACTGGGGGTTGGAGTGTAGGAGCTGGACCCTCTCTACCAGAGGGTCGGACTTATGGCTCCTGACGTGTTTTTTGAGTCGGACGGGCCCCGGTGTCTTCAGCCAGGACGGAAGCAAGGCCCCTGAGGTGGATCTCCTAGGGAAAACAAATAGGCGGTCATGAGGGGTCTCGTTTGTGGCCGTACAAAGTAGGGACCTAATAGAGTGGAGCGCATCGGCGAGGACCTCCTGCCAGTGGGAAACTGGGAGATTCCTAGACCGCAGGGTCAGTAGGCTGGTCTTCCAGACCGTCGCGTTCTCCCTCTCCACCTGCCCTTTTCCCCTGGGGTTATAACTGGTAGTCCTGCTCGAGGCGATGCCCTTACTGAGCAGGTACTGACGCAGTTCGTCGCTCATGAATGACGAGCCCCGGTCACTGTGGACATAATTGGGGAAACCAAACAGGGTGAAGACACTATGAAGGGCTTTAATGGCGATGGCCATGGTCATGTCGGGGCAAGGGATTGCAAGGGAAGCGGGAGAACTCATCAATAATGTTGATGAAATATGTATTGTGGCTATTGGAGGGGAGGGACCCTTTGAAATCGATACTGAGGCGCTCAAAGGGCCGGGATGCCTTCACCAGGTGGGCCTTATCCAGTCGATAGAAGTGCGGTTTACACTCCACACAGATCTGGCAGTCTCTGGTCATAGCTCTGACCTCCTCGGTGGAGTAGGGCAGGTTGCGGGCCTTGATGTAGTGGATAAGCCGGGTGACCCCCGAGTGGCAGAGGTCATTGTGGATAGCCCGTAGTCGGTCATCTTGTGCTCTGGCCCATGTGCCGCGGGACAGGGCATCTGGGGGCTCGTTGAGCATCCCAGGACGATACACTATATCGTAATTATAGGTGGAGAGTTCGATCCTCCACCTCAAGATCTTATCATTCTTGATTTTGCCCCGCTGCGTATTATCGAACATGAAGGCTACCGATCATTGGTTGGTTGGTTGGTTGGTAAACCTCCTACCAGCGAGGTAGTGCCTCCAGTGCCGTACGGCTTCCACGAAGGCTCGGGCCTCCTTTTCGACTGAGGAGTGCCGAATTTCGGAGGTGGTGAGGGTGCGCGAAAAAACGCTACCGGTCTGCCTGCTTGATTGAGGGTAGCGGCGAGAGCAACCTCTGATGCGTCGCTCTCCACCTGGAAGGGGACGGACTCATCCACCACGCGCATCGCGGCTTTGGCGATGTCTGCCTTGATGCAGGTGAAGGCCTGGCGGGCCTCAGTTGCCAGTGGAAAGATGGTGGCCTTGATTAGTGGGCGAGCTTTGTCCGCATAGTTGGGGACCCACTGGGCATAATATGAAAAGAACCCAAGGCACCTTTTCAGAGCCTTGGGGCAGTGGGGCAGGGGGAGTTACAGTCAGGGTCGGGTCCTAGAACCCCGTTTTCCACGACGTAGCCGAGGATGGGTAGTCTGGTTGTGCGGAAATCACATTTCTACTTGTTGTAAGGGAGGTTAAGGGTTTGGGCGGTTTGGAGAAATCTGTGGAGGTTGGCATCGTGGTCCTGCTGATCATGACCGCAGATGGTGACATTGTCCAAGTACGGAAATATGGCCCGCAGCCCGTACTGGTCCGCCATTTGGTCCATTGTTCTTTGGAACACCGAGACCCCGTTCGTGACGCCAAAGGGGACCCAGAGGAAGTGGAAAAGGCGGCCGTCTACCTCAAAAGCTCTGTAGTGGCGGTCCTCTGGGCGGATTGGGAGCTGGTGGTATGCAGACTTCAGATCCACCGTGGAGAACACCCGGTAGTGTGCGATCTGGTTAACCATGTCTGCAATCCGGGGAAGGGGGTACGCATCGAGGTGCGTGTACCGGTTTATGGTTTGGCTGTAATCTACACCCATCCGGTTCTTTTCCCTGGTCTTGACAACCACCACCTGAGCTCTCCAGGGACTATTGCTCTCTCGATGACTCCCTCCCGCAAGAGTCGCTGGACCTCGGACCTGTTAAAAGTCCTGTCCTGTATGCTATACCGCCTGCTTCTGGTGGCGACTGGTTTACAGTTGGCGGTGAGGTTTGCAAAGAGTGGAGGAGGGTCGACCGTTAGGATCGCGAGGCTACATACGGTGAGTGCGGGTAGGGTACCCCTGAATTTCAGGGTTAGGCTCCTGAGGTTGCATTGGAAATCTAGTCCCAATAGGAGAGGAGCGCAGAGGTCTGGGAGTACGTATAATTTAAAATTGGCATACCCGGCGCCCTGTATTGCTAGGGTTGAGGTAGTGTACCCTCAGATTTGCACCGAGTGCGACCCAGAGGCGAGGGAGATGGTTTGGTGTGCCAGGAAAATTGGGAGCGAGCAGTGTCTTACCATGTCCGGATGAATGAAGCTCTTTGCGCTCCCGGAGTCGAAGAGGCAAGGTGTTTCGTGCGCGTTTACCCGGACGGTCATCATGGAACTCCGGAGGTGTTTGGGTTGCGACTGGTCCAGAGTGACCGCGCTGAGTTGCAGGTAGCTGGCGTGGTGAGAGGCGCTGGGGCGGTTCCACGATGGCTGTCCTTGTTGGTCGTACGTGTCAAGCGGCGTAGCAGATGGCGGCCAAGATGGCGGCCCACGTTGGTCGAGCGTGTCGTGCGGTGAGGAAGATGGCGTCCAAGATGGCGGCCCCCATGGATCGCACGTGGCCGGCCGCGTGGGGGAGGCAGCCCCTGTGAGTCGCACTGCTGTGTGGGCTGGAAGATGGCTGCCCCCACGGATAGCACGAGGCTGATGACGCGCCTACAGGGGGAGGAGTCAGCAGACACGCTGCCACACTGCGGGGTCTGCGGGCCTGTAAGTCTGAGGGTCGGACCTGCGGTTTAGAGTTCTTGGACCTGGCCAGGCAAACTTTGGCGAAATGTCCTTTTCTCCCACAGCTGCTGCAGTTCACGTTACGGGCCGGGCAGTGCTGCCAGGGGTGTTGGGACTGGCCGCAGAAATAGCAGGGTAGCCCCCCGTGGTGGACGGGCAGCCGCGCGGCACAGGCCTGGGGTAGTCTTTGGTCGGGGGTCCACGAGGGGGTCGCGTGGTCAGACGGGAAATCGTTAAGGCTTTGGAACGCTACTTCCAGAGAGGAGGCTAATTTTACCGTCTGATCCAGGTCTAGGGCCCCTTTTTCGAGTAGGCGCTGTCTCACGTAGTTGGACCGGACTCCCGCCACGTAGACGTCTCGGACAGCGAGGTCCATATGTTGAGTGGCCGTGACGGCCTGGTAGTTGCAGCTGCGTGCGAGGACTTTGAGGTCGCGTAGGTAGTCTTCTAGCGATTCCCTGAGACGCTGACGGCGAGTGGTGAAGATGTATCACGCGTATACCTTGTTCACGGGCCTTACATAGAGGCGTTCGAGCATCGCGAGGGTGTCTCCGTAGGAGGAGGCCTCCTCGAGTTGAACAGAGATTCGATGGCTCACCCATGCGTGGAGGAGGCTCAGCTTCTGTTCGTCGGTGACAGAAGGCGTGGAGGAGGCTGTGAGATAAGCCTTGAAACAGCGGAACTAGTGCGAAAAACTTTCTTTCGCCTCCGCGGCCTGCGGATCGAGTTCCAATCGGTCAGGTTTGAGGGCCGATTCCATAGTTGTGTTGTAGTTGATTAAATTGATGCGACCATCAATTCACTCGAGACAAGAGTAGAAATAAACTGTGGCTTTAATCAACTAGAACAGTGCCTGCCTGCGACTGATCTAACATTGAGAACCGCCTACAGGTCGACTGCCCTTTATACCTCCCTTCAAGGGGAGGAGCCATGGGCGGAGCCCATACAGGCCACAACATGTTCCTTTATGGATAAAGCCATACAATGGCCCATAGGTGGAGCCCACAATGGCAACAGCATAGCACAGATACAAATACAAGGGCAACAGTATAGCACAGATACAATGGTGGATTATTGATATAATACATTCACCACAGCTGGTGCAAGCAATCAAACTATCGTGGTGTGTGATCACACTTCTTCCAAATAGTACTTTGTAAAACATGGGGCCGGATTCTCTGATCGCCGACGCCAAAATCGCGTTTGGCAATCGGCCGAAGTATTCCCGTTTACGCAGGAATAGGAGGCGGCGCAGTTTTTGCGATGCTCCGCCCCCTCAAAAACGAAGTACTCCCCCGCCGTATGGAGGTCACCTGAGGCCCTCCCCGATGCTCCGCCCCTGATGGGCCTAGTCCCCGACAGCGTGGGATACGTGTGCTCACACCGTTCGGGGACCTCGCGTGGCAGCTGCGGACTGAGTGCAGCAGCGCCTAAGTTGGGGGAAAGCCGGTCTGCTGCCGGGGGTGCCTTCAGCAATGGCTGGAGGGGGTTGGGGTGGTCCGAGGGTGGCGAGGCTGGTTACAGGGGGGCAGGTTTTGGCAGGCTGGGTCCATGCACTGCCGATGCCATGTTGCATGGCATGGCCGCCGCAGGCTGCCGCTGTGGCATGCGCGGCCATGGTCCTGGCCACTCTCCAGCCATATCCACAGGTAAAGCCTGGGGACATAGCCGCAGGATCAGAGAATCCAGCCCGTGATGTCTGAAATTGGGTTGTGACTGGATCAGCAATCCACAAGTCCAGGGTTCAAACCCCAGTGTGGCAGGGTGTGAAATTGTATTCAATAAACTTTGACTACCATTGAATTATGAACCTGCCATCACACACCAGGGTAAATCTAAATTCCTGCCTTCCACCTGGCTAGGCTGCAACTTCCTTCTAAATGGGATTGAAGTCATTCCAAATTTCAAATGTGGCAAGCGGACTTCAATACCACGTTGCATTGCTGTTGATGTGGGCAATGTTCCCTCTAATTCCCCGTTGTTCAACCTGTTTGTTGGACTGCGTGGTCTCTTAAAAATTGCTCTGTTGCCACGAATGCACACATCTTAAAGGGACACTGCTTGTGCCTGTTAATCTCCTCCATGGTACACCCCTGATTTCTACATGTCCACCCACTGTGTGCAGTTTAGAGGGGAGATTGGGCACTGGTGCCTTCTCCCAGTATCCGTCTAATGCCTATAATTTGGGATGCAGCTGTGACAAGGCAAAATGGCAAGTAAAAATAATTGCCTACTGCAGGGTTAATGCACCACTGAGGAGCCACCCCACTGCTTTAATGCAAAATCCCTAAACACCCCTCTCACAACCCCCAAACCACAAAACCCCACCTACCATCCCTTGCCCGAGTCCAGGGAACCAACAAAGAACTGGGCCTCAAGTTGGCAACTTTCCTGCAATCAGCCACTGCTCTCTGGGTGGGGCTGCTGAGCAAACAAGCTGCTGGCCTCTGGCTGCCTGGGTGGGGCTTCTGCTCCTGGGTCCTGATCCCATCAAAGGCCCGCTGGTGACCTCTCAACTGCCTGATTGGCACATAATACTGGTGGGTCTTTCCGGGAGGGAGGTGACACAGATCTTTTGTTGGCTCTCTGGAGTTTGGCTGACAGCCCCATCATCTTCATAAATTTCCGCACATACTGAGTACAGATTAGTTTGGTTTCAGAGCAACAGTTTCTAATTTAAATTTAAGATTGCTTTGTACCTGTAATAAATACAACACTTTAAAGTGTAAAATCTGGTGAGTGCCATTGATCTGTGATGGCATGGATTGAATAGGATTGAAGGAAATAATGGAAGTTAATGCAGCATTTATCCTGTAGCTACTGGCCTTTGGAAATGAATTGATAATGAAGTTAAAAGCTTAAATGAAGGAGAAGACAAAATCAGATATCTTATTTTATGAGATTAAATGATCATTTATCACATTTGAATTAACAATAGCACATAATGTTTTGCTATTGTATTAGAAATAGGCAACACGCTTGTTTTTTAAAAATTTGCTTCTAAATGTTGGCTCGGAAATCAAGATGTAGAATCAGTTTGGGTGGAGTTAGGAAATAGCATAGGTAAGACGTCATTCCTAGGAATAGTTAATAAGCCTAATAGTAGCGGCAGAGTAGAACAAAGTATAAATCAAGAAATGTTGGGAGCTTGTGAGAAAGATACTGCAATAATGGTGGATAATTTTAATCTTCATTTAAGTCAGACAAATCAACTTGGTAATTGAAGTTTAGTTCATAGAGTACTTTTGTAAACCTTTCTGAGAGAATATATTGTGGAATCAACTCGAGGGTAGGCTATTTTAAACCTGGAAAAGTGAAATGAGACTGGATCACTTCATAGTGAAGGATCAACTGTCTTCATGTTATAAATGCTCAAAGCATCCCTAAAATAATGGAAAATCAAGGCAAAAGGGGGGAAAGAACTTAAAACAATCACTATCAATAGAGAAAAAGTATTGGGAAAACTAATGGGGCTAATGATTGACCAATCCCTGGGGCTTTATGCCCTGCATCCTTGGGTCTTATGAAAAGTGGATGCAGAGATAAGAGACTAATTGGTTGTAATCCTCCATCCTTAGGACACAGTTGTATTGACAGTAGCCAGTAGGCCCAGGCTGATTCTCAGGGATATGGGTTCAAATCCCATATCAGCACTTGGACATTAAATTCAATTAATAAAATCTGGAATTGAAAGTTAGTTTCAATAATGGTAACATGAAACTAGCATCAATTGTTGAAAAAAACCATCTGGTTCATGAACGCCCTTTCGAGAAGGAAATCTGCTCTCTCCATCGGGTCTGGCTTACATGTGGCTTAAGACACACAGCAATCTGGGTGACTCTTAACTGCTCTCTGGCCTAGTCACTCAGTTCAAGAGCAGATAGGGATGGGCAATACATCGCTGGCCTTGGCAGCAATGCCCACATCCCATCAAATAATTTATTTTTAATTCCCAAGATTTTGGAACGGTTCCAACAAAATAGGAAAACAGCAAATGTAATGCCTATTCAATCAGAGAAAGAGACAGAAAACAGGAAACTATGGGCCAACTACCCTAGAATCTTACATTGGGAAAATACTGGAACTTATTTCAGAACATTTAGAAAATCAGCAATATAATCCAGCCAAGGTAACATGCTTTATGAAGGGGAAATCATGTTTAATACTTTTTTCTAGAGTTCTGTTGAGGATGTAAGAAACTGGGTGGATAAAGGAGAACCTGTAGATATAGCACATTAATTTGGATTTCCAAATGTTGTTCGATAAGATGCCTTAGGAAAAGGCTCCTACCATAGACTACGGCAGGTAAGTTGACCTGGTGCGTAAGACAATCTCATTTGTGCGCTGCCAAAAATGATGCTTTTGCATATGCTTAGTGCCTAAGTTAACCCCTTTTTCAGCCAATCGTATTAGTAGTCAGCCTCAGTTTTCATCTAGAAATACACATTTCTTTTACCTGTCGATGCATGGGATCAAGAAGTCAGTACAAGCTGTGTTCCAAAGAAAATGTGTGAGAGTTTAAGACATGTCCACATAGACAGCACCTGGCATGGCGAGAGATGAGAGAAATGGGGCCTCTAATAAAAGAATGAAGTACAAAAGCTGCTAAAGGTCATACAATTTGTTTCACTCGTCACATAATTGCTGTTGAATTTGTTGTTATTGAAAAACTGGTGCGGGAATGAAAGAAGAAGGAAATGGCTCTGAAGACTTTCCCCAAGACCAAATGTACCATCAGAACAGGGATCAACCCTGCCCTGGTCTTGAGAAGCATGAATTGGAATAGGTCCTCAAAAACCTCAAAATTGGAATGATTGCATCATCACCAGAAATGCAATGCTTATATAGGCACTTATGTGGGTTGAATCATACCCTGAGTCCAGCAATGATTCAGACCAATATCTGGCCTCTTTATGGAAGTGGAAACTTTAATCAAATGCTGCTTTCTTCAGGCTAAGGTGATGCTAGGAGCCTGCGTCTGTCGAGGAATGTTCCTATTTCTTATGTTGTTATGTTCTTATGTAATGCTGCATAAATCTTAGCAATAGTCACACTGATGGGTGGCATGTGTTGGAGTCATCCATCTCTTTATCTTCCTCACAGCAATACTGCACCCCGCCTCCAGCAAATTACCGCAGGTCGGAAGATAATTTACAGAACAGACAGGAAACTGTTCAACCCATGCTGCCTTCAATCCTAAACCAAAATCACTCTAACTTCAATCATTGAGTCATCCAGTACGCAGGTGATATTTCTGTGTGTACTCACTCGAAAATGATCTCTCGACCTTTGTCAGCTCCTTCTCCGAAGCATTTGAAAACATGGGCTTTTCAGGGAACACCCAGAGAGCTAAGGTCCTCTTCCAACAACTCCCATAGCACAACAACTCCCTCCATCGATTAAGATCAATGGCAAGATGCAGACCATTTTTTCTATCTTGGGAGTCTCAACTTGTTGAAGGCGGCCATCGACGACAAAATTCATAATCGCCAACCTTCAGCTGATGGAGGAAAATAGTTTTTGAGGATCAGGATTTCAGACCCAACACTAAGGTCATGATTTACCCGATAACAGTGAACCTGTTCCCCTCTATACGTCAGAGACATTGGCACAATTTTTCCAACTTCATTCGTGGCTGGGATTTTCCAGTGCTGCGGAAAGTGAATGGAGTTTTGGCTGGAACGCCAGTTTTTCCGTTCTTGCTCGCAATGGCTCCCATCACAGACAAGAGCAGATGATCCCACCTGCTGTTGTGATTCTGGACAAATCCCCAAATTTATGTTTCATAGATTATCATAGAATTTACAGTGCCGAAGGAGGCCATTCGGCCCATCGAGTCTGCACCGGCTCTTGGAAAGAGCACCCTACCCAAGGTCAACACCGCCACCCCATCCCCATAACCTAATAACCCCACCCAACACTAAGGGCAATTTTGGACACTAAGGGCAATTTATCATGGCCAATCCACCTAACCTGCACATCTTTGGACTGTGGGAGGAAACCGGAGCACCCGGAGGAAACCCACGCAGACACGGGGAGGATGTGCAGACTCCGCACAGACAGTGACCCAAGCCAGAATCGAACCTGGGACCCTGGAGCTGTGAAGCAATTGTGCTATCCACAAGGCTACCGTGCTGTGCATGTTACAATATGGCAAGTGACTGGTAACTTTTTGTTTAAAATAGACAAAATTTGAGATCCCGGGTGTGAGCTGAGAGAATAAACCTCAAAGGTTCCATGGTATTTGAACAACAAAATAAACTTTACAAAACCAAAAAGAAAAAAACAATTTCCATATTTTTTATTCTCCATCATTCAGAATCAATTAGGTAAATGTGAATTAACTGTGGTCAACCACACAACCATTAACTATAAATGGCAGATGTGACCAAGACAAATCCCACAGATTTCTCAACAATCCACCCAGCGTCAGTGTTTACTGTGAGTTACACAATTTTGTTAAACCTCTGCCTCCCTTATGGATGATTTCCAGTCTTCATCCTTATCATGTTCTTTATCACATGTCTGTGTGGGCTTCCTCCGGTTTCCTCCCACAGTCCAAAGGTGGATTGGCCATGATAAATTGCCCTTAGTGACCAAAAAGGTTAGGAAGGAGGGGTTATTGGGTTACGGGGATAGGGTGGAAGCGAGAACTTAAGTGGGTCGGTGCAGACACGATGGACCGAATGGCCTCCTTCTGCACTGTATGATCTATGTACTATATTTATTGTCGCCATAAAGAGAAAGAATCAGAGGTGGCACACAGTGAATTTGTAGAACATGGTGTAAGGTGTTAATTTGCATATTTTACAATGGTGAACTCGCCAAAAGCCCGCAAATCGCTCCGACGACGTCATTGTTGAACACGTGACATTACACCAGCCAATGGTGTTACTCTGCTGCATAACACCTCTGCCCTCTTTTCTCCTTTAACATCCGCAATATTTTTGCTTAGCCAAACACTTTAACACAGATCCAACACATTGTACCATAACTAAAATTGTTATGTTACGGATACATATGTATATTAGTAAGACTGTCTCTTGGGTGGAGGTCTTTCTCATTTTGGCAGAACACGATGTTTAGGAACCTGGCTCTTAGGGGTACGATTAGTGTCTTCCTCTACACTGATAAGTGTTACAACTGGTGAAACAAACCCAGGAACTGCCTCTGGTTGTGTGGATGATTCTGACGTAACTGATTCCATAATTCTGACATTTGTAGTCCTCAGGTCAGGCATGTCACTGTCCAAACTCTCTGTGGTGTTAACATCTGGTACAGATTCAGTACTCTCACTACGTGTAGACAATAATTGGTCAGCGTGCTGATGCCAAAATCGTTCACCATACATTCTCCCCGTATTTGCGTGGGTTTCGCCCCCACAACCCAAAGATGTGCAGGCTAGGTGGATTGGTCACACTAAATTGCCCCTTAATTGGAAAAAATGAATTGGGCACACTAAATTTATTTTTAAAAAATATATCCTTCGCCATCAGATTGTACAGAATAGGAAATCAAACTCGTTTTGGCTAATACAATTGCTGCAGTCCATTTTACACCTGAGGTGCAGTTTCTCGCAAGAACACATTCCCCATGATTAAAGATGTAATGGTATGTAGACAAGTAATAGTTAATTATTACATCTCAGTGTAACACAACCACTAGCGGGCACCATTAGTTCCCATTATAAATATGAGAACTCAGAGGATTTTGGATTCTTCTGATCATGATTCTTCCAGACAGTAGAGTGTAAGAGAGATAGAACACAGCATAGTTAGTATTGGATAGAAGCAGCACGTGTAGTTTAAATTAGTTATTACTTTAATGTAGATTACTTGATTACGAGTTATAGTTCTGTGGAGTGTACAGACTCAATATTAATCAATCATTATTCAATAAATCAGTTTTGCTTTAAGTTAAAGATTGAGGGAGGCATGTGGCATAGTGGTTAGCACTGGGACTGCGGCGTTGAGGACCCGGATTCCAATCCCGGCCCTGGGTCACTGTCTGTGTGGAGTTTGTATATTCTCCCCATGTCTGGGTGGGTTTCACCCCACAAGCCAAAGATGTGCAAAGTAGGTGGATTGGCCAGGATAAACTGCCCCTTAATTGGAAAATAAAATAATTGGATACTCTAAAAAAAATTTTAAAAGTTAAAGATTGGTGGTTTCTTCAGAATCACACCATCAGACAATTCTGGCTTGAGAAGCAAAGAGTAATGATATATTTCCCAAGAGTAATATAACAAAAGACTCTGCCTTTAGAATGTTGTTCCCTTCAAGCCACTTGCATCTGATGTTTATGCCTGACTATCTCTGAGTTGAAGGGGGAGTTGTCATGGGAGTGTCCCTTTAATAAATGTTTCTGTCTTATCACATGGCTTCAGTGATGTCAGTGTGTGGGTGGAGCTGGGCTGTGGCTCTGTGAGTTTTTACTTTTGCTTTGAGTTTGGACTGGTTTGAACTGCACAGGTTGAAAGAAGTGTTTTTCTCCGTCTTCATTTTAAAAGCTGTTCCAGGCTACTTGGTAACTTAAAAGAGATAATTGCTTTCTGGAAGGAATTCAAATCTGCTGTTTGAAAAGGGTAACAGTGTATCAATAACAAGTCTTATGCCAGTGAGAATGCCATGTGCTGGGCCATGCCTTTAAAAAGGGGTTTCTGGTTTTACTTGTATTTCATTATTGAATTAGAACAGTTTAGGGGGAATTCATTAAGGGTTATACATGTATTACTGTAGCTGTGTGGGGTCTTAATGGTTGTAGTTGATAAAAATTCTTGCTGTGTGTGTTTATACAAATGTTAACTAAGTTCTTAGAATAAAGCTTGTTTATTAATGGGAAGCACCTCAGAACTCTATTGAATAATACCTGAAAGGCAGGCTCTTGTGCTCATCATAGCCAAAGTCAATAAACAGTTATAGGTCAGGTGAACTCCATAATATACTTTGGAGTTTTCTAAACCCTGGTCCATAACAAAGTTGGGGTTCGTACGGGATAAAAGTCCATCTTTTGTGATTGGGTTGGCTGAGTGAACTTAAAGACAGTGAGGGGTGAGCATATTTGTGTTTGCTTGTTTGCTTTTCAGGTGTTGTCTTCAAGTTTAAATAGGGGGGCGGGGGGGGACGGGGGACAATGGCTCTTTCAGAGGCTCAGAAGTTTTTGGGGGTGGAGAAGGTTATGCGCAGTGCCTTACAAATGGAGTCTAAAAAAGGCTTTTAGATTTGGCAAAAAACATTGCAGTTAACATTGCCTGACAAAATACGAAAAGAAGAGGTAATTGTGGTGCTAACTGAGCATTTAAAATTGCCTGAGACACAGTCAGAATCATTGGAAATGGCAAGAATTCAATTACAGATCAAGCACCTTGAACATGAAAAAGAATTAAAGCAGCTTGAATACGAAATGAGGGAAAAAGAAAGAATAGCCCCAGCAGAATAAAAAGCGAGCGAAAGGGAGGTACAGATCAGAGAAAAAGAAAATGAGAGAGAAGAAAGGGAAAAAGAAAGAATCGTCCGAGCAGAAAAAAAGAAAAGAAGAGAGAGGAAAGGGAAAAAGAACGAATACCCCTAACAGAACAAAAAGCGTGAGAAAGGGAGGTACAGATCAGGGAAAATGAAAAACAGAGACTTTGAACTTCTGAAACTGGCCATGAAACGTGAAAGTCAGTTAAAATTGGTGGAGGTGAAGAGAAATGTACAATCTGAGGATAGTGATGAGGATAGCATGAAAGAGCAAGAGCATCATAGTCGAAGGCTTTGTGGGGATCCATTTAAATATGTCCAAGCATTGCCACAGTATGATGAGAAGCCTTTTTCATTTCATTTGAAAAGGTGTCTAAACAAATGAAATGGCCACAGGACATGTGGGTATTACTGATTCAAACAAAGTTGGTAGGTAGAGCTAGTGAAGTGTTTGCATCACTATCAGAGGAGGTATCTGGGATGCATGAGGAGCTGAAAAAAATCCATCTTCGGTGCATATGAACTAGTGCCTGAAGCCTACAGACAAAGGTTTAGAAATTTATGGAAACAACCTGGTCAAACATACATAGAGTTTGAAAGGATCAAACAGAGTAATTTTGATAGGTCGATAAGGGCTTTGAAAATAGACCAAACGTATGAAGCTCTTAGAGAGATGATAATTTTCTAGGATTTTAAAAATTAAATTCCTGATGTAGTGAGAACTCATGTGGAAGAGTAGAGGGTTAACACTGCGAGATTAGCAGCAGAAATAGCAGATGATTATGAATTAGTTCATAAATCAAAGTTTGGTTTCTGACATCAGTTTCAGCCTGTGAGGGATAGAAACTGTGGAAAAGAGAAATACTCAGCTCGTAAAGGTAAAGGGGATCTGATGGTAAATAATAAGGATAGTGTACCTCAGATTAAAAAAGAAATCCAGGAGGGTGGAAGCGAAATGAAAAGTTTCAGATGATTTTACTGTAATACACTAGGCCACGTAAAGTCACAGTGTTGGGGGTTGAAGAAAGGCACTGGGAAGGCTGATGTGGTAAAACAGGATAAACCAGTGGGGTTGTGTAGCCACCTAAAATGGCTGATTCCCTATTAATTTGGCCAAAACCCGATTTAAAATGGCTAACCAAAAAGGTTGATGGGAAAAGCAGCCAACAGGACACAAACGGACAGCTACAGACAGAATAGCGTATTTGGCTCTGGGGAAGTCGGCCCAGATCGATACTCAAGACTATTAGCTGCACATCAACACAGACATCTGCAGTTTAATCGGCTATCCCCGGGGACAATTGCAACATATTAGCAATTGAATGCCGGGCCAGACCAGTCGGCGCCTGCAGTGGCCGAGACAAAGACAGGTGAACGACCACCCCCCAATCGAGGAATCGCCCCGTTATTTGACATATCGAACCCATTGATTGGGAACAAGTCCAATCACTTGGGACTCAGGGTCAAGGGCCGCCCCGAGAGGCGCGAAGCCCCTGGGCCCTATAAAGTGAGGGGCCAAGTTCAGATCTCTCTCTCTCTCCCTTCTTCACCTGCTCGCAGCCTTCGCAAGTACCTTCAGCAAAGAACCGTAAGTTTGACTCCAGCGATCGCTACCCGATAGAGATTCTTAGCCATCGACCCGTATCAGCCTTTTTGAATCCCGCAGGCCAGATCCAATTCGATAAGCCATTCGTTTCCCTGACCTGGTGGGCCCTTCCTAAAGTTAAGTATTGGCCAGTAGTGGTAGGTTTCGATATAGATAGTAGGATTATTGTGTAAGCATTAATTGTTGTATAGAATAAATGACCGTTGATTTCAATCTTACTAAGCGGTGTGCTGACTTATTAATCATAACTTGAGCTTGAACCACGTGGCGGCATCAGAAAGATACCTAGCAACTCGTGAGCAAAGGTGACATAATCAGAGCTAATAAACTAAGGCTAAAAAGAGCAACAGTTGGTTAAAGTGGTAAAGGAAAGCCCAATTGAAGCGAAGGAGGTGCAAAAGAATGTGCATTCTGATCAAGAATTGATTGATTAAAAAGGTGCCAGATCTCTTTAAAGAATTTACTTGTGTGGGTAAAGTTTACTTATGTGAACTAGGAGGAGTAGGTAAAGAAGTCAAAATTTTAAGAGATACGGGAGCTAGTCAGTTTTTGACGGTAAGAGATGAGAGGTTATGTAGTTTGGGAGGAATATTGCCTGAAAAGGTGGTAATATGTGGAATTCAGGGTGAGAGAAGTAGTGTTCCATTATATAAGGTGAGGTTGGAGAGTCCAGTAAACAGTGGTGAAGTGGTAATAGGAGTAATAGAGAAACTATCTTGTCCAGGAATACAGTTTATTTTGGGTAATGATATAGCTGGATCGCAGGTGGGAGTGATGCCTACTGTGGAAACACATACAACTGAATTGTTGAAGGATGAATATCCTGCAACCTTTCCTGATTGTGTCGTAACAAGGTCGCAAAGTCACAGGTTAAGACTCACAAGGATAAATCAAAGAGTGAAGATAAAGTTGAAGTTCAATTATCAGAAATAGTTTTTGATCAGATGGTTCGAAAAGAACAATAACAGGTGGAGGATGAGGCGGATATTTTTTGTTCAGGAAAATTGGCGGAATTACAACAGAAAGACATAGAAATAAAATGGATGTATCAGAAAGCATAAAGAGAAGAGGAATCTGAGTGTATACCACAATGTTATTACCTTAAAAATGATGTCTTAATGAGAAAATGGAGATCTTTACAAATGTAGGCGGGTGAAAAGTGGGCAGAAGTTCGTCAAGTGGTATTGCCGGTAGGGGATAGAAAGGAGGTGTTGCGAGTAGCACATGAGGTACCAGGAGGAGGTTATTTGGGAATAAGGAAAACTCAAGCTAAAATACAAAAAAAATGTTATTGGCCTGGACTACATAAAGATGTAATTATATTTTGTCGATCATGTCACACATGTCAAGTGGTAGGAAAACCTCAAGCGGTGATAACACCAGCACCCTTAATACCCCATTCCAGCATTTGAGGAACCTTTTACAAGGGTTTTAATGGATTGCATAGGACCGATTCCTAAAACAAAAAGTAGGAATCAATATCTTTTGACGATAATGGATGTGTTTAATAGGTTTCCAGAGGCCATTCTAGTACGTAATGTTACAGCTAAAAATACTGTGGAGGAGTTAGTTACATTTTTTACTAGATATGGACTACCCACAGAAATGCAATCAGATCAAGGATCAAATTTTACCTCAAGGTTATTCAAGGAGGTTATGGGTAGCTTGGGAGTAAAACAATTTAAATCAAATGCGTGCCATCCAGAATCGCAGGGAGCATTAGAACGGTGGCATCAGACATTAAAGACAATTTTGAGGGTTTATTGTCAAGATTATCCAGAGGATTGGGATAAAGGAATTCCATTCGTACTGTTTGCAATTCGGGATGCACCTAATGAGTAAACCAAATTCAGTCCTTTTACATAAAACAGTACACACAGAACAGGCCCTTCGGCCCTCGATGTTGTGCCGAGCATTGAACTAGTTTTTGGTCATGAGGTAAGAGGACCACTTAAATTGATTAAGGAGAAATTGGTGAGTGAGCAGTGTGAAATTACATTATTGGATTATGTGCCAAATTTTAGGGAACGATTAAATAGAGCAGGTGATTTGGCTAGGCAACATTTAAAAGTTGCACATCATGTGATGAAACAGGCTGCGGACAAGAAAGCAAAAGTTCATAGTTTTGCCAGTGGAGATAACGTTTTAGTAGTGTTACCAATGATAGATGAACCTTTAAAAGCAAGGTTTTGTGGATCTTATCAGATTGAAAGGAAATTGAGTGAGGTGAATTATTTGGTAAGAACGCCAGATAGAAAGAAAAATCACCAAGTGTGTCATGTGAATATGCCTAAAAGGTATTTTGAGAGGGAAAGAGAGCAAAAGGAGGAGGTTATAGTGATTCTAACTCAAAGTGAAGAATCAAATCCAGATGACTCTGAATTTGACATTCCTCAAATTAAATTGGATAATGAGGATGTTCTCAAAAATTGGGATAAATTATTGAGATACCTTCCAGAGGAAAAACAAACTGGCCGACCTGAAAGAGTTATTAATATCACATGGGCAAGTTTGTGGAAATAAGTTGGGAAGTACTAAAATGGTTATACATGATATAGACGTGGGAAATGCTGGTCCAATTAAACAACATCCATGTAGACTTAACCCTCTAAAATTAGCACAGGTAAAAAAAGAAATTGAAAGTATGCTTAAAAATTGCATAATTGAAGTGGGTTGCAGCCAATGGAGTTCACCCATAGTGATGGTACCTAAACCGGACAGTATCCAACGATTGTGTGTGGTCTATAGAAAGGTTAATGCAGTTACAAGAATAGACTCTTATCCTATCCCACGGTTGGAAGGCTCCATTGAGAAGGTGGGACAATCAGCTTTTATCTCCAAACCAGATTTACTTAAAGGTTACTGGCAGGTACCTTTATCTGAAATGGTGAAGGAGATTTCAACTTTTGTGACTCCAAATGGTATACCAATTCAAAGTTATGCCATTTGGCATGAAAAATGCCACAGCCCTCTGCATTCTCACTGGTATAAGAATTGTTATTGATACTCTGTTCCCCTTTTCAAACAGAAGATTTGAATTCCTTCCAGAAAGCAATTATCTATTTAAGTTACCAAGTAGTCTGGACCAGCTTTTAAAATGAAGATAGAGAAAAACACTTCTTTCAACCTGTGCCGTTCAAATGAGTCCAAACTCAACGGGAAAGTATAACCTCACAGAGCCACAGCCCAGCTCTACCCACACACTGACATCACTGAAGCCATGTGATTAAAAAAAATATTTCCGAAAGGGACACTCCCATGACAGAGTCCAAAGGTTGAACTGTGGTCATAGTTTCCTTTTGAGCATCAGTATAGTCGATGAACATTGTGTTGTTGAATGCATAGTGTTTCCATATATTGTTAGAAAGCTATTGACACGTTTAGGTAGAGAGCCTTTATCCCTTGATACCTTCACTGCATGCTTGAGCAATTGTACAAAACGTTCAGCTAAGCCGTTAGTACCTGGGTGGCAAGGGGTAGATTTGTTATGGTGGATGCCACATCCCTTCAGGTCATTCTTGAATTTGGCTGATGTGAACTGAGTACTGTTATTGCTTATGAGTTGTTCAGGTCACCTGAATCTTGCAAAGACCTCGTCAAGCGTTTCTATGGTGTCTTCCGTGGTTGTCGATTTCATGTTGGCAACACCAACCATGACCAAAAATATGTGTACTTTGACTGGTCCCGCATAATCGACATGGATTCTTTACCATCGCCTGATTGCCCATTCCAATGGATGCAAAGGTTGTAGTGGAGGTGCATTTCTCAACGCAGTGTAGGATTGACATAACCCCACCTTCTCCTCTATTTGGACATTCAACCTTGGCTACCAGAAGAGGCTTCTCACCAACCCCTTCATTCCAACTGCAATGGGATGGCCCTTATGCAGCTGTTCCAGGGTTCTACTTTGTAATCATGGCAGAATGGTTGCTCTAATACCCCACAGCAATACTCCATTTTGTACTGTCAACTCAAGATGCCTGGTAAGATGTGGATTCTTTCTGTGTAGTTGTGTTCGAGTCCCTTTTTGAACCTTGTTCAACACCTTCCCCATCACCGGATAAGCTTCAGTTTGGGAGTACAATGGATCAATAACTCCGATTCCTGTAATTTCTTTTGACAATTTGGTAAGCATCCTCACAAATCTTTGTCCAGAGCCAAGCTTGATTGCTACAAAGTAACGCGTGTAAAGGCTTCAGCCTTGTTGCTAAGTGTGGTACGAACATTTCCTAGTAATTTAATGAATGACCTTAACTGAGTACTGTCCTGCAGCGTGGAACATCCAAGATCACTGATGCCTTCTTATGTTCTTTGGACAGATCGTCTTGGTCACTGATAGTGAATAGGAGATTTAAAAAATTCGCACTTCTCTTTCTTGACCCTGATATTAGGTAACCGTAGCCTTGCAAGAGTAACTTCTAAGTTCTTGACATGCTCTACATCATTCGAATCTGTAATAAAAATGTCACCCAGGTAGCTTTGCACACCCGACATCCCACTCAAGATCTGATCCATAGATTGTTAAAAGAGAGCCGGTGCTGACAGTATCCCGAATTAAAGTCTCCGATACCGAAACAGATCCTTGTGTTACTATGTTCAGTAATGGTCGAGACTCATTAGCTACATTCATTTGCAGATAGGCTTGGGAGAGATCAATTCTGCCAAATTATTGACCTCCTGCGAGGCCTGCAAAGATATCTTTGGTAAGTGGTAGAGGGTACTGGTCAACACATAATACTGGGTTTATGGTCATTTTAAAATCCTTGCATATTCGTACTGAACCACCCTTCTTTAAGACTGGAATGATTGGGGTTACCCAGTCACTGGTGGTAACAGGTTCACTGGCTCCTGTCTTCAGTAACCGCTCGAGGTCTTTTTCTACTTTAGAGCAAATAGCATAGAGTATGACACCCACTTTTTAATACTTAGAAACGCTGTCTGCCTTTACCTTGAGTTTCACTTTGACCCCAGTCATGGATCTGAGTGGCACCTCTCATATCTTTGCATACTGTCAGGTGGATGTACCTTTAAGAAATGGGTGTTTATCAAATAGCTGCAGTGATGTCAGTGTGTGGGTGGAGCTGGGCTCTGCTCCGCTTTTTACTTCCGTTTTGTGCTGAAAGCTGGTTTTGGCTCTGTGTTTAGTTTCGCTTTCAGTTGGAGATCTGCATGTGAGCCAAGCAGATGTGTGTGTTGATCTTCCTCTCTGCAATCTAAAGATCACTTGATGATTTCAGAGTAATACCTGTTTCTGTAGAGAATTTAAACCTGCTGTCTTTATTTAAAAAGGGTTTAACTTATGGATGTTGTTAGGGAAGTTACTAAGGGTTACTTATAGAGTACTGTATCTATTTGGGGGGTTATCAGGGTTGGTAGTTGATAAACTGTTTACTGTGTGTTTATAAAATGTTAACTAGATTCATAGAATAAACATTGTTTTTGTTTAAAAATACTTTTAGTTCTCTGTTGCATCACACCTGTAAAGTGGGCCCTTGTGCTCCCCATAATCAAAATCTATTAAAAGTTGTGGGTCAGGTGAACTCCATGATACACTTTGGAGTTTTTTAAACCCTGGTCCATAACAATACCTTCTCAGAGATGATGGAAGATCATTTGTAGAATCAACAAGTTGGTTCACGACAGCCCAATTTAGCTTAATCTTCCTTGACCAAGATCTCCTAAACAATGGCGGAAAGATTCCATGAACAAAGGGAAGAGACAACTCCACTTTCTGCTCAATAATCTCTACAGTCACATTGATGAAGCCCTTCAGCAACACAACACTTTTCCACATTGTATTCCATCTGCCACTTCTTTGCCTACTCTCCTAGTCCCAAGTCCTTCCGTAGCCCGCCTGCTTCCTCAATACTACCTGTCCCTCTACAGATCTTTGTATCATCTGCAAACTTAGCAACAGTGCCTTCAGTTCCTTCTTCCAGATCATTAATATATATTGTGAAAAGTTGTGATCCTAGCAAAGAACCCTGAGGCATACCACTAGTCACCGGTTGCCATCCTGAAAAAGACCCCTTTATCCCCACTGGCCTTCTGCCAGTCAGCTAATCCTCTAATCCATGCAGGATCTTAACTTATTTAACAGTCTTCTGTGTGGCACCTTGTCGAAGGCCTTCTGGAAATCTAAATAAATCACGTCCACTGGTTCTCCTTTGTCTAACTTCCTTGTTACTTCCTCAAAGAACTCTAACAGATTTGTCAGACATGACTTCCCTTTGACGAAGTTTGCTGACTCAGTCCTATTTTATCAGTCCAAAGATGTGCAGGTTAGGTGGATTGGCCATGCTAAATTGTCCTTAGCGTCCAAAATTGCCCTTAGTGTTGGGTGGGGTTGCTGGGTTATGGGGATAGGATGGCGGTGTTGACCTTGGGTAGGGTGCTCTTTCCAAGAGCCGGTGCAGACTCGATGGGCCGAATGGCCTCCTTCTGCACTGTAAATTCTATGATAATCTATGATGATAATCATGCACTCCCAAGTACTCCGTGATTTCATCTTTAATAATGGACTCTAAAATCTTATCAATGATCGAAGTCAGGCTAACCGGCTTATCATTTCCCATCTTCTACCTCCCTCCCTTCTTAAACCGCGGTGTTACATTAGCTACTTTCCAGTCCTCTGGGACCCTTCCTGCCTCCAGTGATTCCTGAAAGATCACCACCAATGCCTCCACAATCTCCTCAGCAATCCCTTTTAGGACCCTGGGGTGTAGTCCATCTGGTTCAGGTGATTTAGCCACCTTCAGACCTTTCAGTTTCCCAAGAACCTTCTCCTTAGTGATGGCCACTACACAGGTCACCCATTTAAAACAGAGATGAGGAGGAATTTCTTCTCTTAGAAGTTGGTGAATCAGTGAAATTATTTCCTGCAGAGAGCTGGAGAGGCTGGGTTACATATGTTCATGACTGAGATAGCCCGATTTTTAATCAGTAAAGGATACAAGGGTTATGGGGATATGGCGCAAAAGTAGAGTTGAGGATGATATTATCAAGTCAGTCATGATCTCATTGATTGACGGAGCAAACTCGATGGCTCGAATAGCTGACTTCAGCTCCCACATCTCGTGGTCTTATGTTCTAACAGTGAACAATGAATTGAACAGGCTACTCTTTAATTTCCCAAATTTTCTGTAATGTCAAGGAAACAATAGTGGCATGTTCAAATCAATAAAAAATTCAGAAGAAACTTCCTTAGCCAATGAACAATAAAAATGTTAAACAGACCACCAGAAGGAGTGGTTGAAGTGAATGGTAGAGTTGAATTTAAGTGGAAGTAAGACAAATATGTGAGGAAGAAGGGATAGGGGGTGGAGATTTAGAGGAAGAAAGACGGGAGAAGGCTCAAATGGAGCAGAAAAACTGGCATGGACTGGTTGGGCCGAGTGGTCTGTTTCTGTGTTGTATATCTATTGTAATCCTATGTAGTTTTGATTAGATGCAACCATAGTGAAACCTGACCTACTTTCAGATCACAAAAATCCAAAAGCATCCTGGAGAACGGTGGAAAACAGATGGTCGGACTTGTCAGCAATGGCCACAGGATGAATGCAAACCAATTGTAAAAGCAGGGGGAATAATTGTACCTGATCAGCGTGGGCTAACTGCATTGAAGAAAAAAATGTTAGTTTGAGCTGGACAGAATGTAGGTTCCTGCAATAAAATGCAATTGGATAAAAGATCATTGACTGAGTTTCATGCACTGAAGCTCATATTTACTCCTGAAGCCCTAAGACTCTATTTTGGTGAAGAAAGTTTAATCAGCACATCCTGTCACTTCATTCATGGGGTTGATTTAATTTAATTGTGGCTGAGTTGATTCTTTTCAACACCGTGGTAATCTTTACCTGCTCTGTTTTTGAGTTACTCATGTGTACTGTCGTTACCCATGAACATACAGGCGAATGTCAACCTGACCAAGTTGATATCCGTTCTTTGTGTACTTATGTGCTCCAAATGGCACCAGTAGTGGAGACCTTCCTCTCTCAACCTCTTTTCTTTGTGTTCCATACCAGCGAAAGGCTCCCCACTGTCTGGCAACAGACCATCGGTCACTTGACTTCTGGCAGTCCAGACCCAGCTCTTTTCAAATACGAGTTCGAGGCACAGCACCATTTTTTATTCTGCTGCAGTATTTTACCCCTGTTGCGGATTCCAACAAACTTATCTTGTATCTTCTAAGCCACTCATGCACATCCTGGCCCCAATTATTAATCAACATTTATCCATCTACAAGCTCATTACTGCTTATCTGATTCAAACATGAAAAATTAAACTAATTTCCCCAGAGGAAATGAGTCGGTTTGGTTCACTTGAATATTCTGCTGACGGTGTGCTGTATTTGTCACAGGGTGATTCTTCAATCATTATGAAAGAGCTGTTTTAGCAATAATGAACAAAAGGATCTCTCTTTATGTGGTAGATAACATAAACTAGAATTCCTTGTAGCTCAAAATGAATTGAACTGCCTGATAGCTTTCTGTAGCCTGAGGTCATTTCCATCATTAATTTTGTGTTAAACTTTTAATGATATTATAACAGTGAAATCAAATTGTTTTGTTAGGAAATGTTAAATGTGCCTATTAAGTGACAGAGTTTAAATTGGTGTGAAGTGGGTTCAACTTCACATTGCTACATGCCATGTCATTTGTTGGGGGGGCGCGGGGGGGGGGGGGGGGGGGGGGGGCGGTGAGCGTGTGAAATTCATTTTGAATAAGTTACAATAATGGCAAAGTTTAGATATTTTTTAATATTCACAAGGTTTGTGAAACCACCAGTAGGAGGTGGTCTCACACTTTTATAGCTGCTGCAGTACAATTGCAGCCAATGTGGAGACAGTTATAAAAAGTAAACATTTGGCTCCTTAGCTAGAAAACAATGTGGCACCAGCAGCATAGTTTATGTCTCCCAACCCTTTGTCACCATCAACAAGTACCAACCTTAAACTAGCACTGAGGGGAACAGCAAAAGGGAGCCGCTGGAAAATTTCCAACTGCAGTTTCCCAGTCCAAGATGACTGCTCTCAATAACTTGTTCACCAGAACAAGCTTTTACAGGAATCAAGTAGTCACGGTCTGCTATCTCAACTGGCGCGATTCGTTTTCTTTTTGTGGTTTTCTTGAAATAGGCATTCTTTGTTCTCTGTTGAGCCGATAAGCGGTACATGGCTAACAGAAATGTTTTCATTCTGCCCTGTGAGCTATTGTTCTTTGGTCTAACTGTACAAATTAACTCTTTGATTCCGGCAGGAGATCTCAACTCATGGCCAGAGCGCAACGATCAAATATTTCACAACAAGCGTCAGTTATCTCAGAAATATGAATTTAACAATTGTCATTAAGAAGAGTAATACTTACCTAAAAATGACACCCAGAGAGGAAGAAAGTAATTTCAGGTGGTGGCGCCAAACTGGCATTGGATCAGCCGCACATTATTTAGAGTTTTTGACATTCATTCCATTGCAGTCACTAAGTTTAAGTATTAGATGCTGTGTACAATTTGGTGCAGCTCATTTTTCTCCACCACCAGTGAAAAATTTGTGCCCCAGGCCATATTATTGCTAGAACAGTGAAATAAAACAAGTTGCCAATGAAATTCAGTTAATAAGTTCCAAATCCCCTTGGCCGTAGAGGGGTGGCGGTGGGCGGGGAGGTTGTTCCGTTGAACACTTTCTGTAACTCTGGCTGAAATCCAGTAGAACCCATCAGAAAATAGCAGGAATCTGGTTGCACTGGGTCCTTTCCATTTCCAGGGTTTTCTGGTCAATCTTACTGGGCAAGGCCTGTAAATCCTGTACACCAGGAGTTTCCACCTCCCTAGCTCAATGCAATGGAAGGAAATGCAGCAATCGCAATGAGGTGGATCGACCTCAAGATGGGTGGAACTGAACACCCACCAGTTGGGTGGAAGACAGGTTGACAGGTTTGTAGTAAATGCGAGCAATGACCAGTATGGTGTGGGTTGGTAATCTCTGGCTGGGAGCTCCTTGATAAAGTGGAACCCTTTGCCTTTCCTGGAGATATTTGTATCATAGTCAAGTTCCCAATGGCAGCACCAATCACTTCTGTACTTTCAGAAATTGGACAGTATGGTCTTATACTGGAGCTGTAGCATGCTGCTATTAAACTGAAATAAAAGTTGGTTCTGCTGAATAAATCTGACACCCTCGATTGGATATTTATCAATAATGAAGATATTCACAATTTTATCCTCAAAGGAACCTCAAGCATAAAGCCCACGGTTACTGTAATAACCAACAAAGGACTTACGGTGTGGAGATGATTGTTTTCCTGTGCTCCTTGAGGAGTACGGGTTTCCCCACTAGGGACGGGGCAGCTTACCCGTACTTGCACAAAAGGTCGACCAGTGTGGAACCGACCGATAGGAGAGAGAGTACCCGGTGAGGTTCTACTGGTACTCATGTAAATAATTGTTGTAAAATAAATGTTGTTTACTTTTACTCACTTTGAACTCCCCGAGCCTTACTAAAGTTACCTTGCTGTACCATCCTTATGTTCGAGGTTATCTGCAGATGTGAAACCTTTTCTCCATAACTATCCCTCTGCTAAATCAAAGTCTCCAGATATGGTGCTTCGTAAGATGACAGGGAATCAATAAAGTAAAATCACCATCATAAATTGCTTCCTTCCAGCTCAAAAATGGCAATAGTGTAATACTTTGAATCAAAAATTATTTTCGGCATATATCTATGATATTGAAGTTCTACTAGTGCTGTTCACTAATTGTTAGTCTTTCCAATAGTAATAACCACATTTCTTACCAAAGGAGCGATTATAACATTCAGAACAACAAAAGTTTCATTCAAGCTGTCACATGCCCCAAGATTTCTTTACTCAGAACTAAACGATCTTCATTTGCAATTGCTGCAATACATTTGTCAGCTGCCACACTGATGCCAACTCTGGGTAGCCATCAGCAGCCAGTATTTTCCATACATTATTTAGGAACATACAGCTCGGAATTCTCCGACAGTTAGGATTCCCTTTACCGGTGGTATGGGGTGACTTCAATGGGAAATTGACAAGCAGCGGGAGTAGAGAATCCCACTGCCAGCGAACAGTCCACAGTATTGATTCTACAAAACATTCCAGAAACTGAATTGGAAGGCGGTAATCCCATCTCAAATGACATTTCCTCGCTGTTCAAAGCTTCATGTTAACAGTTTAGATGCTACCTGAAACCCTCATGGAGTTTGTGGTTTCTGCTGAACTTTTATTGCTAATTTTGCTTTTTATGTTATTAATTGAATATGACTAGTGTTCCGAAACCAGTGAAATGAATAATGGCAGTCAGCTGGGTTGCAGCCTTGGATCCATCACAATTAAAGCAATGCTTAACTGGTGACAGATCCAAATAAAAATATTCAATGCCAATTTGACCCTTCAAAAACACACACCTCCATTTAAAGGAATTTAAATGGTTTATGTAGATTTGCAGAAAATACAACACTGAGTCACGCCTGGGATTCCAGTGAAATCCCAGTGTTAAGAGTTTGTGCTACAGTATAAAAATGTGTGAATAATATACCCTCACATTTTGATGTCACACTTTGGTCATCGCCAATGCACATACCAGAGATTTATTTTGTCACATTTGCACCTAATTGGTTCAAGTGTTGCATTTATAAAGCAGCAGCAAACCATAATTGATGACTTGAAAAACATGCAGAACATAACAAATAACTGGCAAAGGAAAATGTAAACTGTAATGTTCTTGTCGAATGGCCTGATCTATATTTCAAGAACACTTGTAACTAAAGCTATAAACGATTTATTAACAGTAACTGCAGGTCAAATATATACAAAACAACAGATGAATAACAGTATGAACATACACAAGCAACCTCTCTCCCAGCTCCCTCGTCAGTGTGAGGTCACCTGACTCTAACATTCACTTATATACTAATGAGACTCCTAGTGGTCAGTCAGTGAATTACAACACAACCATGATATCACTACATAAACAATGAATGCAGCACCAACAGTCAGTAAAATTGATCAAAGAAAGGAGTTCAAATCGCATTTAAAATATTTTTGAAATCTCCGCTGCCAATTTATTTATTTTTATTAAGGTGAGAGGTTTTGCACTGGAAATAAGCTTAGTAGTTTATTAAAGACATAAAAAGTACAATATCTGGAAGAAAATCATAAACTTACCTATACTGCAGCATCTGTGTGCAGTATTTGTAATGTTTTAAATTATATTTTTCATTAGAGGCCTGGGCTACTCTATCTGGTGCCTTGAATTTATTTTGATATTCCAGAACTATCTTTCCTAGTTTTTATTTAAATATTTTTATTCTCCTTTTCCACATTTTCTCCCAAAATTACACCCAACAAAAAACAACAATCAGTACCGAATGCAATGTCAATCCCCATAACAATAACAACGATCCCATCCCCCCACCAAACCCCCAAACTTTAGCCCGTATGTTAACATAAACAAATGACAAAAAGGAATCAGGAATCACCCATAGTCACCATTAACACATACGGTCCCCCTCCCCCCAACCCTTCCAGCTCCCCCCCCCCTAATATTCGATGTAATCCAATTCTTGAAAGTGCATAATGAATAACGCCCATGAATTGTAGAAGCCCTCCATCGTTCCCCTCAGTTCAAATTTGACTTTCTCAAGAGTCAAGAATTCCAGCAGGTCCCCCCGCCACGCCAGGGCACAGGGTGGAGAGGTTGATCACCATCCTAACAGGATACGCCTTCGGGCGATCAACGATGCGGAGGCTACAATATCTGCCTCCACACCCATTTCCAACCCCGGCTGGTCCGACACCCTGAATATGGCCTCCCGAGGGCCTGGGTCCAGTTTCACATGCACCACTTTAGAAATTACCCAAAACACCTCTTTCCAGTAATCCCCCAGCTTTGGACAGGACCAAAACATATGAACGTGGTTTGCGAGGGCCCCCCCCCTGCAACGTTCACACACATCTTCTACCCCCTCAAAGAGCTGGCTCATCCTCATCCTTGTGAGGTGTGCTTAATTTACCACCTTCAGCTGTATCAGCCTCAACCTCGCACACGAGGTGGAGGTTTTTACTCTCTGGAGCACCTCACACCAGAGCCCCTCCTCCATACCCTCTCCCCACTCTTCCTGCCACTTTGCCTTGATCCCTTCCAGCGGTGCCTTCTCCTCTTCCAAAATAGCCCCGCAAACCGCCGATACTACCCCCTTCTCCAGTCCCCCTGTCGTCAGTACCTCCTCCAGCAATGTGGAAGCCGGCTCTACTGGGAAGCTCTGTATCTCCTTTCTGGCAAAGTCTCGAACCTGCATGTATCTAAATATTTCCCCCTGCTCCAGCCCATACTTCGCTCCCAGCTCCTTCAATCCTGCAAACAGACCCCCAAGAAACAAATCTTTTGGTGTCCTAATTCCTTTCTCCTCCCATCTCTGAAAATTTCCATTCCACTTCCCTGGCTCAAACCTATGGTTTCCACGAATCGGCATTTCCCTTGACCCAGCCCCCAACCCAAAGTGCTGGCGAAACCGCCTCCAAATCCTTAACAAAGGTCTTACTAACGGACTCCCTGAGTATCTCCCCGGGACCGTCGGGAGTGGCGCTGTTGTTAGCGCCTTCAATCCCGACCCCCTACACAAACTCTCCTCCATTCTGACCCATTGGGAGTCAACCCATTTGACCCAGCTCCGGGATTGAAGGCACTAGCAACAGCACCATTCACGATGGCCCTGGGGAGATACTCAGGGAGTCCGGTAGTAAGAGCTTCATTGAGGATTTGGAGGCAGTTTCGCCACCTCCGTACCTTCTCCACATTCGCCACCCAGTGATAATACATCAGGTGCGGAAGACCCAAACCCCTGCCTGCCTTTCCCTCTGTAGCAGCATCTTTCTAATTCTGGCACCTTCCCTCCCCATATGAACGAGGTAATCATCCCTTCAATCATTCTAAAAAATGCCTTTGGCAGGAAAATCGGCAGGCATTGGAAAATAAACAGGAATCGCGGCAACGCATTAATTTTAACCGCCTGTACCCGAGCCGCCAGTGACAGAGGGAGACCATCCCACCTTGCCAGATCAGCATTCACTCTCCCCACCAAATTAGAAATGTTGTACCTGCAGAGACCCCTCCCACTCCCGGGCAATCTGCATCCCCAGGTATCTAAAGTGAGTCCCTGCCCTACGGAATGGCAGCCCCTCCACCCCTGCCCCCACCCACGGTCGAGACACCACAAAATATTCACTCTTGTCTAGATTTAATTTGTACCCCGAGAAGGACCCAAACACCCGAAGCAGCTCCAGTATTCCCCCTCTTGACTCACTCGGATCCGACATGTATAATAACAAATCATCGGCATATAAGGACAACTTATGCACAACGCCCCCCCCCCCCCCCCCCCCCCGCACTATCCCTTTCCATATCCCCAAACTTCTCAATGCGATGTACAATGGCTCAATCATGAGTGCAAACAGCAGGGGGGACGTGGGACATCCCTGCCTAGTCCCACGGTGGGGAGGAAAGTATTCCGAGCTGATGCTACTTGTGCGGACACTTGCCCTCAGCTCCTTATATAGTAGCTTTACTCAGTCCACAAATCTTGGTCCAATCCCAAACCACTCCAGAACTGTCATCAAGTACCCCCATTCTACCCGGTCAAACGCTTTCACGGCATCCAATGCCACAACTACCTCTGTTTCCTTCCCCTCCGCCAGTGCCATAACCACGTTCAATGCCCTCCTACTGTTCGAAAAGAGCTGCCTCCCTCTCGCAAACCCCATCTTATCTTCACCTATCAACTTCGGGAGGAAGCCTTATCTTTCCTAGTTAAAGAAACTCTTCCAGGTAACAAACTACAGCTATGATGGTGCATCTGTTACTATGACTCTGAGACTTGTTAATATTTGCACCAAGATCGGCTGGCCACACAAAATGGCAGAATTTGCTTGCACTCCCTCTTGCTAAATGCTCGCAGCAGGGAAGCCATCTTTGGGTGTGGTGGAAGTGACCAGAATTTGGGTTTGCTTTGTATAAAATGAAGTAATCCATTAACATTTTTGGGAAGTTCTTTCCTATATCACACTTGAAGCTCCAATTTTAAAGTTTATGCCCCTTTGCTCTGCGGGGAGGGGGTGGGGGTGTCTCAGGACATTAGAGATCCCCCCACCGGTGGTCATGCTCTGGGCAGGGTGGCAGCCAGGCACCTTTTTTAAAAAATGTATCTTGGGCGAAATTCTCCCGAAACGGCGCGATGTCCGCCGACTGGCGCCCAAAACGGCGCCAATCAGACGGGCATCGTGCCGCCCCAAAGGTGCGGAATGCTCCGCATCTTTGGGGGCCGAGCCCCAACATTGAGGGGCTAGGCCAACGCCGGAGGAATTTCCGCCCCACCAGCTGGCGGAAACGGCCTTTGTTGCCCCGCCAGCTGGCGCGGAAATGACAATCCCGGGCGGCGCATGCGCAGGAGCGTCAGCGGCCGCTGACAGTTTCCCACGCATGCGCAGTGGAGGGAGTCCCTTCCGCCTCCGCCATGTGGAGACAGTGGCAGAGGCGAAAGGGAAAGAGTGCCCCCACGGCACAGGCCCGCCCGCGGATCGGTGGGCCCCGATCGCAGGCCAGGCCACTGTGGGGGCACACCCCGGGGCCAGATCGCCCCGCGCCCCCCCCCAGGACTCCAGAGCCCGCCCACGCCACCTTGTCCCGCCGTTCAAAAGGTGGTTTAATCCACGCCGGCGGGACAGGCAATTTATCGGCGGGACTTCGGCCCATCCGGGCCAGAGAATCCAGCGGGGGGGGGGCCCGCCAACCGGCGCAACCCGATTCCCGCCCCCGCCGAATATCCGGTACCGGAGACTTCGGCAACCGGCGGGGGCGGGATTCACGGCAGCCCCCGGCAATTCTCCAACCCGGCAGGGTGTCGGAGAATGACGCCCCTTATTCCAAACATGTGTTAAAAACCAGCAGCTTACACAAAATCACACTCCACTGTAGTGATCTCTATATGTGCATGTACACAAGGGGTTAATGTGTAATCAGTAGCACCACATGATCACTAGAGGGCCGGACCAACAGGGGTATAAAAGGCAACCACATTGGGTCTCGGGTCTCTCTTGGGTGCACTGTGACCAGGGCAATAGCAGAGTAGTTCAGATGGCTAGTGGAGTTACGTATAGTTACCGTAGTTAGATCTTGTTAACCTTATCACTAGTATCAAAGTTAAAGTAAAGAACTCATGCAATTATTGTTTTAGTTCCTCAAGAAACCTTTTGTTACTACTGGACGAGTTCAAATCTTCTTCATCGAGATTCAGAAGACCTCATCACTAACCAAGGTTTGAGTAGCACATATTACCTACCATGCGGTAGCAAAACATCCACAAACTTACAGTCCTCAGTGTTGACAATTTTTCACTTACTCCCCCCTCCCCTCCCCCCATTCCCCCTCCCCCCTACCACCCCTGCGATGAACAGTTCCTCAAACATTGTCATGAACAACCCCCACCGTATATCAAAGCCCTCCGCTGGCCCCCTCAACTCAAATTTAAGCTTTTCCAACCGGAGAAAATCTTACAAGTCCCCCAGCCAGCCCACAACCCCCAGCGGCGTATCCGACCTCCAATTTAGCAAGATCCTTCATCGGGCAATTCGAGAGGCAAAGGCCCCTTCCAGCAGCTCCGGCATTTCCGATACGCCATAGACCGCCACCATTGGGTCCGGCCTGATCTCCACCGCTACAATCTTAGATAGCCTCCCAATCACTGCTCCCCAGTATTTCTGCAGCTTCTCGCAACCCCAGAACATGTACGCACGATTCGCCGGCCTCCGCCCACACTTCTTGCACTCATCGGCCACCCCCTGGAAGAACCTACTCATCCTCACCTGGGTCATATGCACCCTATGCACCATCTTAAATTGGATCAAGCTCATCCTTGCACAGAAGGAGGTTGAATTTACCCTCGCAACTTAGTCCCCAAACTATTTTCCCCTCAACTCCTCTCTAGTTGGCCGCCCGCCCCGCCGCATTCACCGGAAACACCTCACTCTTCCCGCCATTTAACGTATACCCAATATTCCCATGATCCTACCCATACTCTCCAGCATGTCCAACACAAACAACAACAGGTCATCCGCTTACAATGACACCCGTTGCTCCCAGCTCCCTGTCATAATCCTCTCAGCCCATGACCACGCTCAGTCTCCAACTCTGTCATGTCGTAATCCCCCCTCCTCCGTCCCCGCACGTCCCCCTCCCCCTCACACCTGGCCTCTGTTCACCAGCATTACCTGCCAATGTGGCAGCTCACACTCGAAGGCCCATCTGCACACCCCTCTGCACCCCCCCCCAACAGTACCCCCTACCCAACTGAATGCCACGGAGCCTGGGTGGCACTGCCAGGCTGACAGGGGCACTTCCAGGCTGCCAGGCTAGCCATGCCAAAGTGCCCAGGTGCCAGTTTACTCATACCAGGGATGAGCCCGGCGTGTGCCTTGCCCTTAAGACTGGGTGGTTTTAGGATCCCGTAAGAGGCAGGCTGGATGCAGTGAGGAGGATGGTGGGGCGGTCCAGAGGTCACGGTGGGGTGGCTGAGCAGGGTCATAAGATCGGGCAGCATTTAAAAATTGCTCCCCGATCCGTGAGTTGTCTTCCTGCACTGGCAAGGTGAACGCGTCAGGCTGGATCTTAGGTAAGTGCAGCCTCAGTGAGGCATTCGTCACTGAGGCCAAAAAACCACCAAGTCTTGTTAAATAGCGGTGTCATTAAACGCGCACAAAAGGGGCTCTGTTTTTGTCCCGTTAAATCGCGCCCAACATGGTACATTTGTTACAAATTAAATACTTCACTTTGGATTGTTGCCAATATTTAATTTATTTTTATATTTTACCCTGTATTATGAATGATTATAGAAGCCTGATTATTTTGTTTGGTCTATCAAGAGGGTTCAAAAGCATTCAGTTAAAACAAACAGTAAATTCTGGAAGGACTTTACCATTATTCAAACATGGGTTGAAATATATGGCCATATACCGGTGGGGGAGGGGCCCTAAAATGCAGCAAGCCGTTTAAAACTGCATGGACTTCGGCGTGACTGGAAGATCCCGCCAGAGGGAGCGGCTGTAAAATTCCGCCAGTGACTTTTTAAATACTTAACCCGAACAGTAATGCTAAGTACGTTTGCCAAGGCGTTTGCTAAAGGAGGGAAGGTATGAATTAATGTTATTTTTCTCTAAATTCTATGTAGTCCTTGGCCTTCATTATAAAACCTTACATTTTTGACAGGCGCATAGTATAAATAACTCAATACTCTCATTTTACATACAGAGCTTATTTACCTAACTTGTAAGTGATAAAAATAAATGCATTTATTCATTTACTTGCAATGGGTAAGGAAAACACTGTACCCCAGAAAATAAATAATCAAAAAGTATCCATTTTACTTCCTCTCAGTTTATATGTTACAGACTCTTTCCAAATCCTAATAGTAAAATTGTTCACTACCAGACTCAAAATCATCCCCTGCAACAACTTAGCTTCTGATTCACCTGAAACACCAAAAGATCTGTTGGTGTTTTTTTTTTAATTTACAATGCCAGGTGTGATGAATGTAAGAATTTCAGATATAATATACTGTAGGTATTTGGTGCAGTAAGGATTAAAAGCTTGGGTTAGGAGTGTTTTAAAAAAATCCTGGGTAGAATGATTTTGGGAACCAGGGGTGCAATTAAAGCATCATAAAAGCTTGGGCTAATGGAATGTTGATTGGATTAAGGAGATTCCCTGTGGAGTTAATTAGATTTCAACTTGGTAAGATAATGTAATTCCTGGGCGGAGCCAAGGTATCAGGCATTTTGCAGAAAATCAATTTTAGTTGAATGTTAGCTGGAGATGTGAGCAGAAATTAAGCATCTCAGTTCAGTTAAAATAGATGTCTGTAGCTCGATTAACTGTTTCTTTCCAAGCAGTTCAGGAGAGTGGTTAGAAAGTGAGCGGAAACAAGGTGAAGCAGCTTCTGAAGAAATACAGCCAGGGTTTCTGCATGGTTCTGACAGAATTCAGATCATTCCTTTAAATCAGTGTTGAAAGATATATTTTTCTCAAAGTAGAGAATCCAGATATCTCTGTGAAGTAGATATTCCTGATTACTAATTGTATTTAACAGTGGATTAAGAGCTGAGACGGGATATTCTTTGCTGTTTGAGTGGGAATAGAGACAGCAGTTAGGGGTTACTGTATTCACTGTATTGATTAACATTGTTTAAGGGGTAATTGTAAGCTATTTTCTGGTGTGGTATTAAAGATATGTGAATACTATGTTAGTAATAAAGTTTGTTTTAATATACCAAACCCCTATTTCTTTGTGAAATCACTCCTGGAGTGAGGTATCCTTTCCATACAATCTTAAAGAACTAAAGTATAATATTGGGGTTTCTGTCCAGTATCCCAGCCACTGTTGGAGTCCGGTCCTGGATCGTAATACCAAGACACATTAAATATAAGTTTCTGACTTTGTATCATTGACAGGATGCCTCCTGCATTGGATGCAGTCATCTTACTTTGTGCACCTGTATTCCTGATGCGGCTTCCACAATATCTCCCAATGGTTTAAGATTAGAAAATTATCCCTTTAAAGTGAGTTCAAAAGCTGAACATTGAATATGGTTGAATTTTAGTGCTAGTTAATGAATGGTTACTGCCTAAATGTAGAAGACTGAAACGTAGTCCTGATGTCGAGAATCAAAAGAATAATGTTGGTGGGCGATTAAATAAAATATATCTGTAGAATTAGGTATGTTTGGTGAAATGGATAAAAGGCCCCAGGGCCCCTTTATAGGTGAGTTGGAGCTTTGGGGAGGTTCCGGGGGTCGCGTCGGGCAGGGGGAGGGTCGAGAGATCGGGCGTCATTTTTAAATGCTGCCTCGAATCCCCTCAGTGCAGGAAACGGGACTAAGTGTGGCCTCACCGGGGCTTTCCCTGCTGAGGCCCCGGATTGCAACAAAGTCCTGTTAGATAGCGTGGTGTTACTCGGTGCTGCGAGCGCTGGGATGCACCCGGCTAAACAGAGACGACACGGGACCCTGTTGCAATTTGGTTAGATCGCGCCCATTAACTTTGTTTTTCTGTCCACAGATGCTGCATGACCTGCTGAGTATTTCCAGTATTATTTTGTCTTTATTACACTTTTTAATTGTTCTTTTTCATATATTTATAATTTCTTTTTAAAACCAGTAAGGATTCTTCCACGGCCATGATTTATGGTAGGCTGAGCCCTAACAACACTGTGTGTGAAATAAAAAATCCATTTAACCTCAGTTGATGATGGTCTTAACATATCACCTTTAGTTACTAACTCTCTGGATTGTGACATAGGCTTTTTTCCTATTGATATTATCAAAGCCTCACATATTTTGGAACACCTCAGTATACCTTCTTCTAACTGCCTTTGTGCCAATGTAAACAGCCTCAGTTTCTCTCGTCTCTGCTTAACATTTGAGTGATTTTCTTTTGTACCTTTTTCGTGACCTTCACATCATTCAAACATTTAGGTGTCCAGATTGGGACAAAGAACTGTGGCCTAGCCATGAAGGACTGCCTCTTTTTTTTGTATGATGTACCCTCATTCAATAATAATAATAATAATCTTTATTGTCACAAGTAGGTTTATATCAACACTGCAAGGAAGTTACTGTGCAAATCCCCTAGTCGCCACATTCCGGCGCCTGTTCAGGTACACAGAGGGAGAATTCAGAATATCCAATTCACCTAACAGCACGTCTTTTGGGACTTGTGGGAGGAAACCGGAGCACCCGGAGGAAACCCACGCAGACACAAGGAGAACGTGCAGACTCCGCACAGACAGTGACCCAAGCCGGGAATCGAACCTGGGACCCTGGAGCTGTGAAGCAACAGTGGTACCCACTGTGCTACCATGCCGCCCACGGAACTACTTTGGAACTTTCTGTTTGTACTTTAGTATTTTATTTTTGTCAATAGCGTTATTATTGGTTTTGAGACCATCTGCATCCAGAACGATTTTGCATCAAAATAAAATCAGTCATATAATTGGCCCATGAAGTGTTCCTGTGGGCAGATCCAATTTATAAATAATTTGCCATTATTAATAGCACATGGAAGCATTCATAGAGGCACTATATTTATATGGTGGCAGAAATTGTGTGTTGCTCTACTTCACACAATTTCCTGTCCGTGCTGATCTCTGGGATTAACGTTCAATTCCATGCAGTCGGTAGCTTTGCCAAAATGTTTTGATTTTCTCCTGCCTGTAAGCAGCAATGGATGGGAGTCAGTAATGGGTCTGTGTTGGCTCAGTCGAACTGCTGATCCATTATTCAATTTCCTGCTGCCAAAGACCATATGGAGGCTGCAGCGGTAAGACTTGATTGAAGTTAAGTCTTTTGCCAGAGCAGAAGACAGTCAGTATTGCTGATATTGGAACATTGAAGCAAGAATGGCTAGACGTTGGGTAATGAGAGTTTCAGGTGATAGTTATGGCCACTTGCTTATTTCTTGATTAAGACTTGTACATTTAGAAGCAAAGAGGTCAGAATACTCAGCAAAATAAAATAATTTTTAAAAATGTATCAGTTATAATAACAGAAAGAAATGTGGTTCATAAAAGTGATGAGGTTGAATCATTACTGCCCCTTGCTTGTTTAGTGATTCCTGCGGCTGGATTCTCCATCCCTGTGACTAAGTGTTGACGCCGGGGCAGGATTCATGGACTTCCACGACAGCAAAACTGGCACCGCACCTGAACTGATTCAGCGACAGTTAAGGGACTAGCAGCAGCACTATGCGGAACACAATCGATTCCAATAAGAAATAATGCCGGATTTGCCGGATTCACCGGATTTGCGATTGACACTTGAGACCAACAAGCATATGCAGCTGCATATACACACTTCACTCCGCACACCCACCCTAATCTCAACCAATAACTGGTTATGCTAGAGCGCGCCCATTTGGCTGATAGGTTGGCTGGGGCCACAGGGTGCCTAGGGGGGGTGGCCTGAGGGACACCCCTATGACCCGTGGCCCTAAGGTCACAGTAACCCCACAGCCCACCTCCTGGCCACCTCCCAATACTCCCCCCAACCTTGGCAGAACGCCCCCCCCCCCCCCCCCCCCCCCCGGCCAGCGGCACAACAGTCAGCAAACTATAGCGATGTTGGACACTTTCCGTATCCCCTCTCTTCCCTCAGGAACCATGACACCAGTTTCACAATTTTTAAAAGCACAAGTGAACCTTGCCATTGGGAACTCGGCCATCGGAGGCGGAGCATCGCAGAGGCCACGGAGAATGCCGGGTTGGGTCCGCTAATGACAAGCAAACGGTGTTTACAGTACGTGCGTTCCGGAACGCATTGACACCGCTGTCGAGGTGGCGGAGAATTGTGATTTGGCGTCAAATCGGCTCCCGCTGTGATTTTAGCGTCTGAACCAATTTGCCCAATCGCGTTTCACGATTTCGGCATCAGCCAACGGAGAATCCCGCCCCAGGGTGTCAGTGTAGAAACTCATCAAGTTTTTGGCCATAGTGCTCTCACCAATGTAAGTGTTAGAGGCATTTTTAAGTGACCTTCGTTGATTGGAAATTTTGCCCTTATTATCAGGGAAAGATTTCACCCAGTCAAAGGACCAAAGGAAGCATTTATTTACATCCTTATATCTGTAACATGCTGCAAGGCTTCAGGCAGCTGTGAGCATTCTTTGTCGATCACAATGTAACATAAATTGATCACAGGGGCAGGGATTTAAAGATATTGTGAGAGTTATTAACAGAGACAGGTATTTCCTATTCTCAGCATGTGCAATTTCATTCCTCAGAGGCCACTCCATCTTCCTGTTTGAATGTCAAGCAAAAAGTAATTGAATTAAACCACTGGGACTTCGACAAACCAAAACAAGAATTGGACAGAATAGAAAAACAAGATACTGTAACGAGGCAGTTTATGATATTATTACAAAACATTTGATTGTGTTACTTCCTGCTTTCTCCTTCCTATCTTTGTTCCAGATGTTATTTTCCCATTTTTTCTTTTCTTCTCAAAGTCATTTTCTCCTAGAGGAAGGTGCATTTCATTGGGAGTCACGCACAATATTAGTTTTCATTGGGAATGCTGTGATGAACAAGACTGCCTGGTTTGTAAGGAAATTTGAGAAGAACCACAATATTTTGCTAACAAGGACAAACTTCAGTGAAGCTATTTTCAAAATGAAGCAAAACAGATTTCAACTGACTACATAGTTTTATCTGGTATAAAGTGACCTTCACAAATAGTACAAATAACCTAAAGGGCTAAAGGAGAAATGGTCTCTTCACCACAGAAATACCAAAACAAAATACACACTTCAAATCAACATTGTTCACTTTAAGGCCCCAGAGAGCGATTTCACTTTTTGATTGAAAACATACATCATAACTTGTATACACTGACCATCTCCAACAAGAGAGAATCTCAACATCTCCTTGACATTTAATAGCACTAGCATCACTACATCCCACCATCAACATCCTTTGGGGCTTAGCATTGGTCAGAAGCTATATGAGATAAGCCATATAAATACTGCAGCTGCAGGGCAGTTCAGAGGCTAGCAATTCTGTGGTGGGTAACTCACTTCCGGACTCCCCGAAGTCTCTCCACCATCTACAAGGTCCAAATCAGGAGCATGATGGAATACTCTCCATTTGAATTAATGATGCAGCTCCAACAACATTCAAGACATTCAACACCAGGACAAATCAGCCGTTTGATTGACACCCAATCCACCAGAGTCTCATGGGCAACTGGAGATGGGCAAAAATAGTGGCCTTGCCAGCAGTGCTCACACCTCATGAGAAAGTTTTAAAAGGACCCTGGTTGGAGGAAATGATGGTAAAGTTTAACTTGGGCTGGACACATGGGGATGGATTCTCTGCCGCCCGCTGCCGGGAGCGGGGTTCCCAATGCAGCAGAGAATCGAGCGCCAGGAGTAAAAACAGGATAGGCACGTGATGCTCCTGCCTCCCCCGCTGGTGGCAGAATGGGGGTTCCCACCCGTGTGCCAGTGGGATGATGCAAATGGGTCTTAATGGCCTATTTGCCTCCGCTTAGTGGGCTGGGCACCAGAATATCTGGGTCCGCGTGATTCTCCGGTCCTCTGGGCTGGGAATCACGTGGACGCGGATTACAACAGGTGACATGAAATGAAATGAAAATTGCTTATTGTCACGAGTAGGCTTCAATGAAGTTACTGTGAAAAGCCCCTAGTCGCCACATTCCGGCGCCTGTTCGGGGAGGCTGGTGCGGGAATTGAACTGTGCTGCTGGCCTGCCTTGGTCTGCTTTAAAAGCCAGCGATTTAGCCCAGTGTGCTAAGCCAGCCCCCAGGTGTGGATAAACATGGCCCTGACGTGGTAGACATCGGCATGGGCTAAGGGGGTAACTTCCCCCAAAGTCCACCTGAGGGCCACCCTCCTCTCCACAATGCCAGGCATGCTCACCTGCCACCACCAGAATCCCCCTACACCCCCCCCCCCAAACAAAGAGACCCCACATGGAGACTGCCTAAATAAGGGGACCTCACAGAGCCCCCAAAATAAAGTGACTCCCCCAGAGACCCCTTAATTAAAGTGACCCCCCCCGAGACCCCTTAACTAAAGTGACCCCCCTCCACCAGCGACCCCTTAACTAAAGGGACCCCTCCAGAGATCCCCTTCCTAAAGTAACCCCCCCCCCCCAGAGACCTCTTAACTAAGGGGATCCAAGAGGGTCCCTAACTATAGGGATCCCCTTAGGGACCCCTTAACTAAAGGGAACCCCCCACTGGGACCCCCCCCTAACTAGAGGGATCCCCGCAGGTACCCCCCCCCCCCCCCCACAGGTACCCTCCAGAAAATAGATCCTTGTCCGGAAGCTAGAGAGCTCCAGACAGGGGCAGTGAAATAACTCACAGTTGAGTATCTGGGTCCGCACGACGTGTCCATTCCTGGAAAGAGAACAGCTGTGACCTGTGCTTAAACCCCTTAGATCCATTAACTGCAAACTATTCATTCATTTCTCGTAGTGGACTGTGATTGACAGCTTCCACAAAACAACCTTACTTCATTCATCTTCTTCACTCCAAGTGCTGTAACCACAATGTTTACAAACATCAACCACATCAAAGAGAGTTAAGTGCTGTCAATTTCCAGCTCAGCACTTCAAAATCACTCAAGCGTGAAGGGGCGTGATTGGAATGCACTTAACTCTGATGTAGTGCGGGTGGGGGGGGGGGAGGTGGTGGTAGCCAGCCAAGGGACTTTGCTATCGGGCCAACTGCTCAAAATGGCGGCTGAATAGCAAGAGTCCCAAGGGAATCCCTCGTATTCCTTGCCATGCATAAATTTGCATGGTGAGGGAACTGAATTGCTTCCTGATCTGTACTCCCAGAGGGAGGGCAAATCAGTAGCAATTCTCCTCTGGTGGGAGTACATTGGGCAGGATTCTCTGTCCCGCCACACCCATTTTCTGGTGTGGCACACCCTTGCTGGCAGCGGGATTCTCCGTCCTGGCAGCCAGCCAATGGGGTTTCCCATTGTGGGCACCTCCACACCGTCAGGAGCTCCGTGGACGTGAGTGCGTTGCCGACGAAACGGAGCATCCTGCCGATGGAGAATCCAGCCCATAGTTTCTCAAATGGAGAATCCTGCCCTTGTTCAACAACTCCTCAACTGTGAATTCAGAGTGGCAGCTAATATTCTCCAGGCTATCGCTGAGTACCCAATGGAGAATCCATGGATGAACTACCATCAAAGGGAGAGTTGCTACAAGTAATCAAATGTATGGGAAAAACAAAACCTATGGCCCTGATGGTATTGCAGCTGTGGTCTTCAAAACTGATAGGCTTTTTCTCACATTATGACTCCATTCACTTGTTCTATGAATTTAGATGAAAAAAGAACACCCCCCCTCCCCCCCCCCCCTCCCTCAACTTCAGGAATATGATAGTTGTAACTATCGTCAAGAAGGGAGAGAAATCATGTTGAAGAAACTATCCAGGTAATTCACTCTTGTCCATAGCAGGGAAAATCCTGACACGCAATTCCCTGAATGACCTACTTCCTGCGGCTGAGGAAATCCTCTCCGTGACATAATGTGGATGTAGCCCTTCCAGAGCAAGCTCAACATGGACTTTGTTGCCGGACAAATCCTCGAAACATATCGAGAACAACACCACAAAATCTTCATTCTGTTCATCGACCTGATGAGAGCATTCACCTCAGTAAATTGTGAAGCTCTGTGGATTGTGCTCCAAAGATTTGGGCGTCCAAGCAACTTCACCACAATCCTGCAATTGCTTCATGATGATATGACTGCAGATGTATTGAATGAGAGATCTGAAATAGATGCCTTTTAAATCTGGATCAGGGTCAAGTCAAGCATGTGATAGCTCTCATACGATTTACAATCTGCGTGACAGTGACTATTCACATCAAAGATCAACCGACTTCTGGTGTGAGTATTAAATACCTCAATGGAAAGCTATTTAACATCAGTCACCACCATGTCAAAACTAAAGTGACCACATAGGCATACATGATCTTCAGTTTGTGGATGGCTGCAATGTTGATGCTCATCCTGCACCAGATTAGCAAACCCCTCTCGCTCTTTTCAATTCTGGAGATAAAAAACTTGTCCTGTCCTTGAATGTTGCCAAATCAAACTGATATATATCAACCCACATCCAGTCATCCTTACATTCCACATCCCTTATCTGTTGAAGGAGATACTCTGGAATATGTTGAGCATTTCCCATACCTTGGAAGACACTTCTCTCAAAAGACCATCATTAATGTGGAAATCCAACACCGGATCAACCTTCTACAAACCACTGCAGTGAGCTTTTGACAACTATGACCTCTGCAAAGTCAATAAAGGTCTAACTCGAAAGAGCAGTCATCATCATCACAATCCTGTACTGTGGTGAGACATGGACTGTGTATCCAGGGCAGATAAGAGGGCCAGAGAAACTCCAGAGGCATTTCCTCTGCTTTATCTTGTGGATTCAATGGGAGGACAGTTGAACAAATGCTTGTGTACTTAATGAAGTCAGCTCCACAGGCATTCAGGCAAAACTCATGCTGGACTGGACGTGAAGTGTTGAGCTGCAAATTGATGGCTATTTAGAGGAGGACACCCACTCCCAGTGGCTGTCAAGGTGATGGTTGCCCTGAACTTTTATGTCTCTGGGTCTTTCCAGGGGCCGAACGGGAACCTGTCTGGGATCTCTCAGATGCATTTGTGCTGTTACGGGTGCCCTATGTGCCTGGGCAGTGGTCCATATAAACTTCAATCTGAACCAGGCACACCAGGATGCCCGTGCAGCAGGATTCACCACCATCGCTGGCATACCCCAGGTCCAGGGGGTGATCGATGGCATGTATGTCAACCTTTGAGAAACAGCTCATCAGGTGGTGCCCTTCATCAATCGGAAGGGGTTCCACTCCCTGAATATGCAGTTTGTGTGTGACCACCAGCTGCACACCATGCACCTCTGTGCCCAATACCCAGGTAGTGTGCACGACACATACATCCTTTCGAGCTTGTCGGTTCCAGCACCTTCGAGGTGTACCTTTGGGTGAGCGGTTTGCTCTTGGGCAACAAGATGTCCCACTGAGGTCTTGACTAATGACGCTTATCCGCAGGCCCCAGACTGAAGTGGAGACCTGTTATAATGACGCCCATGCAGCAACCAGGAGCATCATTGAGCGGTGCATCAGTGTCCACAAGATGCCTGGACCACTCTGGTGGCACGGTCTAATGTAGACCCAGAAGGGTCTTTAACATCGTGCTGGCCTCCTGTACTTGCACAATATCGCGCAGCAGAGGGGGGACATGCTGGAGGAGGGGGAAGAACAGCGGTTCTCGTCTGATGAGGAGGATGAGGGGAATACATATAACTCCAGGTCCACAGCAATGTGGGTGACGCTTAAATGCCCTCAGGGTTGGGCAATAAGTACTGGAACAGCGAACACCACTCACATCTCATGAACGAATAAAAGAAAATCCTCCCCGTCCCTCCTCCCTTCCCTGTCCCTCCTCCCTTCACTACACCTCCCCGTCCCTCCTCCCTTCACTCCACCTCCCCTGTCCCTCCTCCCTTCAATCCACCTCCTCTGTCCCTCCCCCATTCACTGCACCTCCCCTGCCCACCTCCCTTCACTCCACCTCCTCTGTCCCTCCTCCATTCGCTGCACCTCCCCTGCCCACCCCCTTCACTCCACCTCCTCTGTCCCTCCTCCATTCGCTGCACCTCCCCTGCCCACCCCCTTCACTGCACCCCCTGTCTCTCCTCCCTTCACTGCACCTCCCCTGCCAACCTCCCTTCACTCCACCTCCTCTGTCCCTCCCCCATTCACTGCACCTCCCCTGCCCACCTCCCTTCACTCCACCTCCCCTGTCTCTCCTCCCTTCACTCCACCTCCGCTGTCCCTCCCCCATTCACTGCACCCTCCTGTCTCTCCTCCCTTCACAGCGCCTCCCCTGTCCCTTCTCCCTTCACTGCACCCTCCATCTCTCCTCCCTTCACAGCGCCTCCCCCGTCCCTCCTCCCTTCATCCACCTCCCCTGTCCCTCCTCCCTTCACTCCACCTCCCCCGTCCCTCCTCCCTTCATCCACCTCCTCTGTCCCTCCCCCATTCACTCCATCTCCCCTGTCCCTCCCCCATTCACTCCATCTCCCCTGTCCCTCCCCATTCACTGCACCTCCCCTGTCCCTCCTCCCTTCACTGCACCCCCCTGTCTCTCCTCCCTTCACTCCATCTCCCCTGTCCCTCCTCCCTTCACTCCATCTCCCCTGTCCCTCCTCCCTTCACTCCACCTCCCTGTCCCTCCCCCATTCACTGCACCTCCCCTGTCGCTCCTCCCTTCACTCCACCTCCCCGTCCCTCCTCACTTCACTCCACCTCCTCTGTCCCTCCGCCATTCACTGCACCTCCCCGTCCCTCCTCCCTTCACTCCACCTCCCCGTCCCTCCTCCCTACACTCCACCTCCTCTGTCCCTCCCCCATTCACTGCACCTCTCCTGTCCTCCTCCCATCACTCCATCACCCCTGTCCCTCCCCCATTCACTGCACCCTCCTGTCTCTCCTCCCTTCACTGCACCTCCCCTGTCCCTTCTCCCTTCACTGCACCCTCCATCTCTCCTCCCTTCACAGCGCCTCCCCCGTCCCTCCTCCCTTCACTCCATCTCCCCTGTCCCTCCTCCCTTCACTCCATCACCCCTGTCCCTCCCCCATTCACTGCACCTTCCCCGACCCTCCTCCCTTCACTCCACCTCCCCGTCCCTCCTCCCTTCACTCCATCTCCCCTGTCCCTCCTCCCTTCACTACACCTCCCCTGCCCACCTCCCTTCACTCCACCTCCCCTGTCTCTCCTCCCTTCACTCCACCTCCGCTGTCCCTCCCCCATTCACTGCACCCTCCTGTCTCTCCTCCCTTCACTGCACCTCCCCTGTCCCTTCTCCCTTCACTGCACCCTCCATCTCTCCTCCCTTCACAGCGCCTCCCCCGTCCCTCCTCCCTTCACTCCACCTCCCCTGTCCCTCCTCCCTTCACTCCACCTCCCCTGTCCCTCCTCCCTTCACTCCACCTCCTCTGTCCCTCCCCCATTCACTGCACCTCCCCTGTCCCTCCTCCCTTCACTGCACCCCCCTGTCTCTCCTCCCTTCACTCCATCTCCCCTGTCCCTCCTCCCTTCACTCCACCTCCCTGTCCCTCCCCCATTCACTGCACCTCCCCTGTCGCTCCTCCCTTCACTCCACCTCCCTGTCCCTCCTCCCTTCACTCCACCTCCTCTGTTCCTCCGCCATTCACTGCACCTCCCCGTCCCTCCTCCCTTCACTCCACCTCCCCGTCCCTCCTCCCTACACTCCACCTCCCCTGTTTCTCCTCCCTTCACTGCACCTCCCCTGCCCACCTCCCTTCACTCCACCTCCTCTGTCCCTCCCCCATTCACTGCACCTCTCCTGTCCTCCTCCCATCACTCCATCACCCCTGTCCCTCCCCTATTCACTGCACCTTCCCCGACCCTCCTCCCTTCACTCCATCTCCCCGTCCCTCCTCCCTTCACTCCACCTCCCCGTCCCTCCTCCCTTCACTCCATCTCCCCTGTCCCTCCTCCCTTCACTCCACCTCCTCTGTCCCTCCCCCATTCACTGCACCTCTCCTGTCCTCCCCCCTTCACTCCATCACCCCTGTCCCTCCCCCATTCACTGCACCTTACCCGTCCCTCCTCCCTTCACTCCATCTCCCCTGTCCCTCCTCCCTTCACTCCACCTCCCCGTCCCTCCTCCTGTCCCTCCCCCATTCACTGCACCTCCCCTGTTCCTCCTCCCTTCACTGCACCCCCCTGTCTCTCCTCCCTTCACTCCATCTCCCCTGTCCTTCCTCCCTTCACTCCATCTCCCCTGTCCCTCCTCCCTTCACTCCATCTCCCCTGTCCCTCCTCCCTTCACTCCATCTCCCCTGTCCTTCCTCCCTTCACTCCATCTCCCCTGTCCCTCCTCCCTTCACTCCATCTCCCCTGTCCCTCCTCCCTTCACTCCATCTCCTCTGTCCCTCGTCCCTTCACTCCACCTTCCCTGTCCCTCCTTCCTTCACTCCATCTCCGCTGTACCTCCTTTTACTCCACCTCCTCTGTCCCTCACCCCTTCACTCCATCTCCCCTGTCCCTCCTTCCTTCACTCCACCTCCTCTGTCCCTCGCCCCTTCACTCCATCTCCCCTGTCCCTCCTCCCTTCACTCCACCTTCCCTGTCCCTCCTTCCTTCACTCCACTTTCCCTGTCCCTCCTCCCTTCACGCCATCTCCCCTGTCCCTCATTCCTTCACTCCACGTCCTCTGTCCCTCGTCCCTTCACTCCACCTTCCCTGTCCCTCCTCCCTTCACCTTCTCTGTCCCTCCTCCCTTCACCCCACCTCCCTGTCTCTTCTCCCTTCACTGTACCAACACCATCCCTTCTCCTTTCACTGCATCTCCCCGTCCCTCCTCCCTTCAATGAATCCCACCCCCAGCTCTGCCTCCCCCACTCCGAGGGTCCTACCAGCATCACGACAGGATGTTGGCCCTGGCTTGGTAGTATCAATTGGTCTTGTCCACAGGATGGAGGAGGATGACGACTCGCTGTGAGATGAGCTCTGGTGCTCCTCATCATTTGACAAAGTCTGTCTCCTGCCTTCAGGATCACATTTCACTCAGGGTAGCATGGTTGTGCAGTGGTTAGGACTGCTGCCTCACGGCGCCGAGGATCTGGGTTTGATCCCAGCCACGAGTACTGTCTAAGTGGAGTTTACACATTTTCCCTGTGTCTGCTTGGGTCTCATCCACACATCCCAAAGATGTGCAGGTTTGGTGAATTGGTCACACTAAATTTCCCTTAATTGGAAAAATATAATTAAAGAACAAAGAACAATACAGCACAGGAACAGGCCCTACAGCCCACCAAGCCTGTACTGGTCATGATACCAACCTTTGCCAAAACCCTCAGCACTTCCTTGTGCCGTATCCCTCTATACCCATTCTATCCACATGTTTGTCAAGATGCCTTTTAAACACAGTGAATGTATCTGCTTCCACAACCTCCCCTGGCAAGGCGTTCCAGGCATTCACCACCCTCTGCGTAAAAAACATCTCCTCTATAATTTGCAGACCTTAAACCTATGCCCCCTGGTGACTGACACTTCCTCCCTGTGAAAAAGTGCCTGCCCATCCACTCTATCCATGCCCCTCACAATGTTGTAGACCTCTATCAGGTCACCCCTCAACCTCCGTCGTTGGAATGAAAACAGTCCAAGTCTACTCAGCCCCTCCACATAGCTAACACCCTCCCAACCAGGCAACATCCTGGTCAACCTCCTCTGCACCCTCTCCAAAGCCTCCACATCCTTCTGGTAGTGTGGCGACCAGAATTGTGCGCAATATTCCAAGGTTCGACACAACTATAGCATGACTTGCCAGTTTTTGTACTTGATGCCTCATCCAATGAATGCAAGCATTCCGTATGCTTTCTTGACTACCTTGTCCACTTGTGTCACCACCTCCAAACATCTGTGGACATGCACGCCCATATCTCTGTGACTTTCTGTATTCCTAAGAGTTTTGCCATATACGGGGTATATTTCCCCTCTATGTTAGACCTACCAAAATGCATTACCTCACATCTGTCCGGATTAAACTTCATTTGCCATTTCTCTGCCCAAGTCTTCAACCTATCTATGTCCTGCTGTTTCTTCTGACAATACACAACACTATCTGATACTCCACTAACCTTGGTGTCATCCATGAACTTACTAATCAGACCGGCTCCATTTTCCTCCAAATCGTTTATATGTACTCGAAAAAAATGTTTTATATAAAGATCACGTTCCACTCTCCGCCCTGGTGTTCCCTTCACGTGTGTCGGCAATTCCATCTCATGTGCTCATATATCTTTTGGGGGAGGTGGGGGGGGGGGGGGGCTGCAGTTATGGGGATGGTGAGTGGTGAAGGGTCACTCACTGGGTAATCTGTCTAACAAGGCAGCCTCACGTTTCTAGCCCAATTCCACTGTCAGTGTCAGAGGTCAGTGCCTTTCCTGGAGTGGTGCTGCTGGGAATTTGGCTGGGGTGAGGTACCCCAGACGGGGTGGCTGATCCTGCAAGACAAAAGACAAGGCACATGGTGAGATCTTGGGAAGGAGTGGTCTGGGGGAGAAGGATGACTCACTTGCTATAGTGTCATGTGAGAGTACTTTTAAGACATGGATGTTTAAGCAATGTACCTTTAAGAAAACAGTGATGTCAGAGAGTGGTTGGGGCTGAGGTCAGGTCGGCCATTTTGAAGTTTAGTTTTGCAGGTTTTTAGTTTCAGTTTTGAAAAGAGCTGGGTGTGTGTCTGTGTTTTGCAGTGAACTGGATATCTGCCATGAAAGACTATCTCTGGATCATTTTGGTGATTTCAACTTATAATAGTGAAGCCTTTAACCTGATGTGATTTTGTTTAAAGGTGTTAAGTCTCTTGGAAGTTTGAAGGAACATTTTAAGGAATTATTTACTGTTGCAATATTTTCTGAGTTATCTTTGAAGTAAGGGGTGTTAAGAGAGCCAATGTTTATTTAAGATGTTAAGTTGAGTTCATGGAATAAACAGTGTTTTGTGTTTAAAAACCCACGTGTCCATAATTGTAATCCCACACCTGGGGAAAAGCCGTGTGCTTGGAAAAGCAACAAATCCATTAAAGGGAGAGGTTGGTTGAACTCCATGATACATTTTGGGGTTCTGAAAATGCCTCGCCCATAATAATTGGGGGCTCGTCCGGGATAAAAGTCTATCTATTGGATTGGCTTTTGTGAATTTAAAGACAGTGAAGGATTGTTGCTTTTCCGGTGTGGTATTTTAGTTTAAGTGGGGAGAGTGTTGTGAACAATGGCTCTTTCAGAGGCTCAGAGGTTTTTGGGGGTGGAGAATGTTACACGTATTACTTTACGGACAGAAACGAAAAGCAGACTGTTAGATTTGGCAAGAACATTGCAGTTAATATTACCTGACAAAATGGGAAAGGTGAGGTAATTATGGTGGTGGTTAAGCATTTAAAGTTTCCTGAGATAGAGTTTGACTCATTGGAAATGGCAAAAATTCAGTTGCAAATTAAACAAATGGAACATGAGAAAGAATTAAAGCGGCTGGAATACGAGAGTGAGAGAGAGGAGAAAGAAAGAGAGAGAGGAAAAAGAAAGAGAAAGAGAGAGAGAGGAAAAAGAAAGAGAAAGAGAGAGAAAAAAGAAAGAGAAAGAGAGAGAGGAAAAAGAAAAGGAGAGAGAAAAAAGTAGAAAAGAAAGAATAACCCCAGCAGAACAAAAAGAAAAAGAAAGGGAGATACAGATCAGGGAAAATGATAAAGAGAGGGAGTTTGAACTTCAGAAAATGGCCATGAAACATGACAATCAGTTAAAATTGGCAGACGTAAAGGGAAACGTACAGTTGGATGATAGTGATGAGGACAGTGAGAAAGAGCATCATAGTCGAAGGCTTGGTGGGAATCTATTTAAATATGTTCAAGCATTGCCAAGGTTTGACGAGAAGGAAGTTGAAGCCTTTTTCATTTCATTTGAGAAGGTAGCTAAACAAGTGAAATGGCCACAGGACATGTGGGTGTTACTGATTCAAACAAAGCTGGTAGGAGGAGCTAGTGAAGTGTTTGCATCACTACCGGAGGAGGTATCTGGAATGTATGAGGAGGTGAAGAAATCCATCTTAAGTGCATGTGAGCTAGTGCCTGAAGCTTACAGACAAAGGTTTAGAAATTTAAGGAAATAATTTGGTCAAACATACATGGAGTTTGAAAGGCTCAAACAGAGTAATTTTGATAGGTGGATAAGGGCTTTGAAAATAGACCAAATGTATGAAGCTCTCAGAGAAATTATACTTTTGGAGGAGTTTAAAAATTCAATTCCTGAAGTAGTGAGAACTAATGTGGAAGATCAGAGGGTTAAAACTGCGAGATTAGCAGCGGAAATGGCAGATGATTATGAATTAGTTCATAAATCAAAGATTTAAACATCCAGAGATTCACAACCTATCGAAAAGACAGAGAGGTGGGCAGAGGGGGCGGGGTTGCCTTGTTAATTAGGAATGAAATTAAATCAATAGCACTAAACGACATGGGGTCGGATGATGTGGAGTCTGTGTGGGTAGAGTTGAGGAACCACAAAGGCAAAAAAAACATAATGGGAGTTATGTACAGGTCTCCTAACAGTGGTCAGGACCAGGGGCACAAGATGCACCACGAAATAGAAAGTGCATGTCAGAAAGGCAAGGTCACAGTGATCATGGGGGACTTTAATATGCAGGTGGACTGGGTAAATAATACTGCCAGTGGACCCAAGGAAAGGGAATTCATTGAATGTTTACAGGAGGGTTTTTTGGAACAGCTTGTGATGGAGCCCACGAGGGGAGAGGCCATTCTGGACTTAGTGTTATGTAATGAGCCAGACTTGATTAAAGATCTTAAAGTAAGGGAGCACTTAGGGGGCAGTGATCATAATATGGTCGAATTCAATCTCCAATTTGAAAGAAAGAAGGTAGAATCAGATGTAAAGGTGTTACAGTTAAATAAAGGTAACTACAGGGGCATGAGGGAGGAACTGAAGAAAATCGACTGGGAGCAGAGCCTAGTGGGAAAGACAGTAGAACAGCAATGGCAGGAGTTTCTGGGAGTAATTGAGGACACAGTACAGAGGTTCATCCCAAAGAAAAGAAAGGTTATCAGAGGGGGGATTAGGCAGCCATGGCTGACAAAGGAAGTTAGGGAATGCATCAAAGCAAAAGAGAAAGCCTATAATGTGGCAAAGAGTAGTGGGAAGTCAGAAGATTGGGAAGGCTACAAAAACAAACAAAGGATAACAAAGGGAGAGATAAGGAAAGAGAGGATCAAATTTGAAGGTAGGCTTGCCAGTAACATTAGGAATGATAGTAAAAGTTTCTTTAAATACATTAAAAACAAACGGGAGGCAAAAGTTGACATTGGGCCGCTCCAAAATGACGCTGGTAATTTTGTGATGGGAGACAAGGAAATAGCCGAGGAACTAAATACGTACTTTGCGTCAGTCTTCACAGTCGAAGACATGAGTAATATCCCAACAATTCCGGAGAGTCAGGGGACAGAGTTGAATATGGTAGCCATCACAAAGGAGAAAGTGCTAGAGAAACTAAGAGATCTAAAAATTGATAAATCCCGGGGCCCAGATGGGCTACATCCTAGAGTTCTAAAGGAGATAGCTGAAGAAATAGTGGAGGCGTTGGTGATGATGTTTCAAAAGTCACTGGAGTCAGGGAATGTACCAGAGGATTGGAAAATCGCTGTTGTAACCCCCCTGTTCAAGAAGGGAACAAGGAAAAAGATGGAAAATTATAGGCCAATTAGCCTAACCTCAGTTGTTGGCAAGATTCTAGAATCCATTGTTAAGGATGAGATTTCTAAATTCTTGGAAGTGCAGGGTCGGATTAGGACAAGTCAGCATGGATTTAGTAAGGGGAGGTCTTGCCTGACAAACCTGTTAGAGTTCTTTGAAGAGATAACAAATAGGTTAGACCAAGGAGAGCCAATGGATGTTATCTATCTTGACTTCCAAAAGGCCTTTGATAAGGTGCCTCACGGGAGACTGCTGAGTAAAATAAGGGCCCATGGTATTCAAGGCAAGGTACTAACATGGATTGATGACTGGCTGTCAGGCAGAAGGCAGAGAGTTGGGATAAAAGGTTCTTTTTTGGAATGGCAACCGGTGACTAGTGGTGTCCCGCAGGGTTCAGTGTTGGGGCCACAGCTGTTCTCTTTATATATTAACGATCTAGATGACGGGACTGAGGGCATTCTGGCTAAGTTTGTCGATGATACAAAGATAGGTGGAGGGGCAGGTAGTATGGAGGAGGTGGGGAGGCTGCAGAAAGATTTAGACAGTTTAGGAGAGTGGTCCAAGAAATGGCTGATGAAATTCAACGTGGGCAAGTGCGAGGTCTTGCACTTTGGAAAAAAGAATAGAGGCGTGGACTATTTTCTAAACGGTGACAAAATTCATAATGCTCAAGTGCAAAGGGACTTGGGAGTCCTAGTCCAGGATTCTCTAAAGGTAAACTTGCAGGTTGAGTCCGTAATTAAGAAAGCAAATGCAATGTTGTCATTCATCTCAAGAGGCTTGGAATATAAAAGCAGGGATGTACTTCTGAAGCTTTATAAAGCATTAGTTAGGCCCCATTTAGAATACTGTGAGCAATTTTGGGCCCCACACCTCAGGAAGGACATACTGGCACTGGAGCGGGTCCAGCGGAGATTCACACGGATGATCCCAGGAATGGTAGGCCTAACATACGATGGACGTCTGAGGATCCTGGGATTATATTCATTGGAGTTTAGGAGGTTGAGGGGAGATCTAATAGAAACTTACAAGATAATGAATGGCTTAGATAGGGTGGACGTAGGGAAGTTGTTTCCATTAACAGGGGAGACTAGGACCCGGGGGCACAGCCTTAGAATAAAAGGGAGTCACTTTAGAACAGAGATGAGGAGAAATTTCTTCAGCCAGAGAGTGGTGGGTCTGTGGAATTCATTGCCACAGAGGGCGGTGGAGGCCGGGACGTTGAGTGTCTTTAAGACAGAAGTTGATAAATTCTTGATTTCTCGAGGAATTAAGGGCTATGGAGAGAGAGCGGGTAAATGGAGTTGAAATCAGCCATGATTGAATGGTGGAGTGGACTCGATGGGCCGAATGGCCTTACTTCCACTCCTATGTCTTATGGTCTTATTGGTTTCCGACATCAGTTTCGGCCGGTGAGGGATAGAAACTGGGGACATGAAAAATACTCAAGGGGTAAAGGTAAAGGTGATCTGATGGGAGACAGCAAAGAGAGTGTACCTCAGATTAAAAAAGAAATCCAGGAGGGTGGAAAAGAAATGAAAAGTTTCAAATGTTTTCACTGTAATAAACTAGGCCATGTAAAGTCACAGTGTTGGTGGTTGAAGAAAAGCACTGGGAAGGCTAATGTGGTAAAACAGGATGAGAGAGTGGGGTTTGTTAGAGTGGTAAAGGAAAGCCCAAGGGAAGCGAAGGAGGTGCAATCGATTGTACAGCCTATTCAAGAAGTAATTGTTGAGAAGGTGCCAGATGTCTTTAAAGAATTTACTTGTGTGGGTAAAGTTTACTCATGTATCAGGAGGAGCAGGTAAAGAAGTCACAATTTTAAGAGATACAGGGGCTAGTCAATCTTTAATGGTAAGAGATGAGGAATTATGTAGTTTGGGAAGAATGTTGCCAGAAAAGGTGGTGATATGTGGAATTCAGGGTGAGAGGAGTAGCGTTCCATTATATAAGGTAAGGTTGGAAAGTCCAGTGAAGAGTGGTGAAGTGGTAGTAGGAGTAATAGATAAACTATCTTGTCAAGGAATACAGTTTATCTTGGGTAATGATATAGCTGGATCGCAGGTGGGAGTGATGCCTACTGTGGTTGATAAGTCAGTGGAAAATCAGTCAACTGAAGTGTTGAAGGACGAATATCCTGGGATTTTTCCGGATTGTGTAGTAACAAGTTCGCAAAGTCACAGGTTAAGACAAGAGGAGAAATCAAAGAGTGAAGATGAAGTTGAAGTGCAATTATCAGAAACGATTTTTGATCAGATGGTTGAAAAAGAACAAGAACAGGTGGAGGATGAGGCGGATATTTTTAGTTCAGGAAAATTGGCGGAATTACAACAGAAAGATGTAGAAATAAAACGGATATATCAGAAAGCATATAGGGAAGAGGAATCTGAGAGTATACCAGAGTGTTATTACTGTAAAAATGATGTCTTGATGAGAAAATGGAGACCTGTACATATGCAGGCGGATGAAAAGTGGGCAGAAGTTCATCAAGTAGTATTGCCGGTAGGGTATAGAAAGGAGGTGTTGTGAGTTGCACATGAGGTGCCAGTGGGAGGTCATTTGGAAATAAGGAAAACTCAAGTTAAAATCCAGAAACATTTTTAATGGCCTGGACTACATAAAGATGTAGTTACATTTTGTCAATCATGTCACACATGTCAAGTGATAGGGAAACCTCAAGCAGTGATAAAACCAGCGCCATTAATACCCATTCCAGCATTTGAGGAACCTTTTACAAGGGTCCTAATCGATTGTGTAGGACCGCTTCCTAAAACAAAAAGTGGGAATCAATATCTTTTGACTGTAATGGATGTGTCTACTAAGTTTCCAGAGGCCATTCCAGTACGTAATATTACAACTAAAAGGATTGTGGAGGAGTTACTTAAATTCTTTACTAGATATGGATTACCCACAGAAATTCAATCGGATCAAGGATCAAATTTTACTTCAAAGTTATTCAAAGAAGTTATGGATAGTTTAGGAATAAAACAATTTAAATCAACTGCGTACCATCCAGAATCGCAGGGACCGTTAGAAAGGTGGCATCAGACATTAAAGACAATGTTGAGGGTGTATTGTCAAGATTATCCAGAGGATTGGGAAAAAGGAACTCCATTTGTATTGTTTGCAATTAGGGATGCACCTAATGAGTCTACCAAATTTAGTCCTTTTGAACTAATTTTTGGTCATGAGGTAAGAGCACCACTTAAATTGATTAAGGAAAAATTGGTGGGTGAGAAATCGGAAATTACACTATTGGATTACGTGTCAAATTTTAGAGAATGATTAAATAGAGCAGGTGAATTGGCTAGACAACATTTGAAAGTTGCACAAAATGTGATGAAACGGGTAGCGGACAAGAAATCCAAAGTTCGTAGTTTTGCAAGTGGGGATAAAGTTTTAGTGTTGTTACCAGTGGTAGGGCAGCCTTTAAAAGCTAGGTTTTGTGAACCATATCAGATTGAAAGGAAATTAAGTGAGGTGAATTATGTGGTAAAAACACCAGATAGAAGGAAGACTCACCGAGTGTGTCATGTGAATATGCTTAAAAGGTACTTTGAAAGGGAAGGAGAGAAAAAGGAGGTTTTAATGATTCTAACTCAAAGTGACGAACCAAATCCAGATGACTGTGAATCTGCCAATTAAATTGGAAAATGAGGATGTTCTTAAAAATTGGGATGAATTGTTAAGTTACCTTCCAGAGGAAAAACAAACTGACCTGAAAGAGTTATTGATGTCACATGGGCAAGTTTGTAGAGATAAATTGGGAAGTATGAAAATGGCTATACATGATGTAGATGTGGGCAATGCTGTTCCTATCAAACAACATCCATATAGACTTAATCTTTTAAAATTGGCACAGGTTAACAGAGAGATTGAGAGTATGCTGAAGAGTAGCATAATTGAAGTGGGTTGCAGCCAATGGAGCTCACCCATAGTGATGGTACCTAAACCAGACGGTACCCAACGGTTGTGTGTGGACTATCGAAAGGTGAATACAGTTACAAGAATGGACTCTTATCCTATCCCACATTTGAAGGATAGCATTGAGAAAGTGGGACAATCTGCTTTTATTTACAACTTCCAGACATGGAAAGAACATTTAAAGCATCGTATGGAGTTCTTCGATCGACTTCAGGTGGCGGGTTTGGTGATGAACCTAGCCGAAAGTGAATTTGGAGAAGCCCGAATCACTTTTCTTGCGGAGTTTCCGTTATCCTCAAGACAAAGGGAAATAATGCGATTTCTTAGCATGAATGGCTTTGATCGAACCTTTGTGCAAAAGTTTTGTGGCGTGATTATTCCACTGTTGGATTTGCTAAAGAAACCTAAAAAATTTCAGTGGACAGCGAACTTTCAACAGGCATTTGACTGCCTGAAAGCTGTGATCACCAATGCTCCTGTATTGGAGAACTGCAAGGGGCTCTGTGGTCAGATTGAACTAAAGTATCTGATTCCAAAGAGAAATGCCGAGGAGTAGAGGAATGGATGGATCGTGCAGAGACTTTGTTCAAAGAAACTGTCAATCGGGAAGGATTTCGGTTGGAGGAAGAAGAACAAATAAAAATGGACTATATTATTATACCTGTTTGCATGTGTTGTTTTTTTTTAAAACAAAAAGGTATATTTACTGTGTACATTTCTTAGTGGATGGTGCAAAAGTGAAGAATGAAACCATCTTGAAGTTGATGGTTTGGTTTTTTTTCTTGGGGGGAGGTGTCATGTGAAAGTACTTTTAAGACATGGATGTTTACGCAATGTACATTTAAGAAAACAGTGATAGAACAAAGAAAAATACAGCACAGAACAGGCCCTTCGGCCCACGATGTTGTGCCAAACCTTTGTCCTAGATTAATCATAGATTATCATTGAATTTACAGTGCAGAAGGAGGCCATTCGGCCCATTGAGTCTGCACTGGCTCTTGGAAAGAGCACCCTACCCATAGTCAACACCTCCACCCAACACTAAGGGTAATTTTGGACACTAAGGGCAATTTATCATGGCCAATCCACCTAACCTGCACATCTTTGGACTGTGGGAGGAAACCGGAGCACCCGGAGGAAACCCACGCAGACACGGGGAGGATGTGCAGACTCCACACAGATAGTGACCCAAGCCGGAATCGAACCTGGGACCCTGGAGTTGTGAAGCAATTGTGCTATCCACAATGCTACCGTGCTGCCCTTAAGAACAAATAAATCTACACTATATCATTTTACCGTAATCCATGTACCTATCCAATAGCTGCTTGAAGGTCCCTAATGTTTCCGACTCAACTACTTCCACAGGCAGTGCATTCCATGCCCCCACTACTCACTGGGTAAAGAACCTACCACTGACATCCCCCCTATATCTTCCACCATTCATCTTAAATTTATATCCCCTTGTAATGGTTTGTTCCACCCAGGGAAAAAGTCTCTGACTGTCTACTCTATCTATTCCCTTGATCATCTTATAAACCTCTATCAAGTCGCCCCTCATCCTTCTCCATTCTAATGAGAAAAGGCCTAGCACCCTCAACCTTTCCTCGTAAGACCGACTCTCCATTCCAGGCAACATCCTGGTAAATCTCCTTTGCACCTTTTCCAAAGCTTCCACATTCTTCCTAAAATTAGGCGACCAGAACTGTACACAGTACTCCAAATGTGGCCTTACCAATGTTTTGTACAGCTGCATCATCACCTCTCGGCTCTTAAATTCAATCCCTCTGTTAATGAACACTAGCACACCATAGGCCTTCTTTACAGCTCTATCCACTTGAGTGGCAACTTTCAAAGATGTATGAACATAGACTCCAAGACCTCTCTGCTCCTCCACATTGCCAAGAACTCTACCGTTAACCCTGTATTCTGCATTCATATTTGTCCTTCCAAAATGGACAACCTCACACTTTTCAGGGTTAAACTCCATCTGTCACTTCTCAGCCCAGCTCTGTATCCTATCTATGTCTCTTTGCAGCTGACAACAGCCCTCCTCACTATCCACAACTCCACCAATCTTCGTATCATCTGCAAATTTACTGACCCACCCTTCAACTCCCTCATCCAAGTCATTAATGAAAATCACAAACAGCAGAGGACCCAGAACTGATCCCTGCGGTACGCCACTGGTAACTGGGATCCAGGCTGAATATTCGCCATCTACCACCACTCTCTGACTTCTATCAGTTAGCCAGTTCGTTATCCAACTGGCCAAATTTCCCACTATCCCATGCCTCCTTACTTTCTGCAGAAGTCTACCATGGGGAACCTTATCAAATGCCTTACTAAAATCCATGTACACTACATCCACTGCTTTACCTTCATCCACATGCTTGGTCACCTCCTCAAAGAATTCAATAAGACTTGTAAGGCAAGACCTACCCCTCACAAATCCGTGCTGACTATCCCTAATCAAGCAGTGTCTTTCCAGATGCTCAGAAATCCTATCCTTCAGTACCCTTTCCATGACTTTGCCTACCACCGAAGTAAGACTAACTGGCCTGTAATTCCCAGGGTTATCCCTAGTCCCTTTTTTGAACAGGGGCACGACATTCGCCACTCTCTAATCCCCTGGTACCACCCCTGTTGACAGTGAGGACGAAAAGATCATTGCCAACGGCTCTGCAATTTCACCTCTTGCTTCCCATAGAATCCTTGGATATATCCCGTCAGGCCCGGGGGAGTTGTCTATCCTCAAGTTTTTCAAAATGCCCAACACATCTTCCTTCCTAACAAGTATTTCCTCAAGCTTACCAGTCTGTTTCACACTGTCCTCTCCAACAATATGGCCCCTCTCATTTGTAAATACAGAAGAAAAGTACTCGTTCAAGATCTCTCCTATCTCTTCAGACTCCATACACAATCTCCCGCTACTGTCCTTGATCGGACCTACCCTCGCTCTAGTCATTCTCATAGTTCTCACATACGTGTAAAAGGTTTTTTACAAAGATTGTTCATGCCCTCTCTTAGCTATCCTAATCCCTTTCTTCAGTTCCCTCCTGGCTATCTTGTATCCCTCCAACGCACTGTCTGAACCTTGTTTCCTCAGCCTTACATAAGTCTCCTTTTTCCTCTGAACAAGACATTCAACCTCTCTTGTCAACCATGGTTCCCTCACTCGACCATCTCTTCCCTGCCTGACAGGGACATACATATCAAGGACACGTAGTACCTGTCAGAGAGTGGGTGGAGCTGAGGTCAAGTCAGCCATTTTGCACTTTAGTTTTGCAGGTTTTTAGTTTCAGTCTTGAAAAGAGCTGGGTGTGTGTCTGTGTTATGCAGTGAACTGGATATCTGCCATGAAAGACTATCTCTGGATCATTTAGGTGATTTAAACTTATAATAGTGAAGCCTTTAACCTGATGTGATTTTGTTTAAAGGTGTTAAGTCTCTTGGAAGTTTGAAGGAACATTTTAAGGAATTCTTTGCTGTTGCAATATTTTCTGAGTTATCTTTGAAGTAAGGGGTGTTAAGAGATCCAATGTGTATTTAAGATGTTAAGTTGAGTTCATGGAATAAACAGTGTTTTGTGTTTAAAAACCCACGTGTCCATAATTGTAATCCCACACCTGGGGAAAAGCCGTGTGCTTGGAAAAGCAACAAATCCATTAAAGGGAGAGGTTGGTTGAACTCCATGATACATTTTGGGGTTCTGAAAATGCCTCGCCCATAACAACAGGGACATCCTTTTGCATTGGAAACTCACTTGGTTGACACATGTGACCTCCGGAATTGAGATGACCCTCTTCTGCACCTCCCTGACTAGCTCCAGCATCCTCTGCTCCACGCAGGTGAGAGCCCGGAGGTCCGGGATGCTCCCTCTGGTCTTCTCCCACTCTCTCCTATTATGGGCTGCATTTCCCAGGGGACACATAAAGGACATGGTGAAACGCATGGAGATGAGTTACACCGGGAGGGGTCTGTAGCTAGTGGCATGTGTACAAAGCACCAGGCCAAGGAGGACAATACCGGTGTTGGGGTTTGGTGCAGGATGGGAAGCAAGGGAGATGCAGGCAGGTGGGTTTTGATTGGCCTTTGAAGAGTGGGGTGGGATGTGAGGAGTGAGGGACAGGAGGCATGCCAGCGTAACAGAGGTGGTGACTCGCCCAAGCTGACCTAAGGATGTCATTTATCTTCTTCCTGCACTGCTTGCTAGTCCGCCTGGTCAGGCTGGCACGCTCACCACCTCTGCCACCTCCTCCCAGACACAGCATGCAATAACGGTCTGGAGACTCCTGCCCATCCTGGGGAAGAGGGTGCCTCACCTCTCCTCCACTGCATCAAGCATCCTGCCAAGGTCCGGGTCCAGGAACTGGGGGACCAATTTACATCCTGCCATCTTCTTGGCTGGAATCAGAGTGTGTGGGGAGTGGAGTACTTATAAACAGCTCCAGCTTGTCAAGCTGTTTTGGTGAATTGGACATTCTGAATTCTCCCTCCGTGTACCCGAACAGGCGCCGGAGTGTGGGGACTAGGGGATTTTCACAGTATGTTCCCTGCAGTGTTGATGTAAGCCTACTTGTGACACTAATAAAGTTTATTATCAGCCACGACTGCAGTGCATAACCCCTGTCACCCAGGAGCCAGCCCCCCAGCCGGGGGTGCTCCTCAAAGATGCCGGGAATCGTTGAGTGTGCCAGGATGTAGGCGTCGTGCACACTGCCTGGGTATCGGGCGCAGACGTGCATGGTTCACATCTGATGGTCACAGATCAGTTGCACGTTCATCGGGGGAATCCCTTATGATTTGTGCAGAGTGGCCTGGCATCTGCAGGTGCTTGTAGGGTGATATGCATCCCATAGATCACTCCTGCACCCAGGACATCCTACCGATGGCAACAAACTCCGCTGCCTCGGCATCCTGGTGGACTTAGTCCGCATTTAAATGGATGTTGTTGCTGACTGGGCATATATGGCCACCATGACGGCGCGGATTCACCTGTACACTGAGCTCTGTGAGATCCCGGACAGGTCCCCATTCGGCACAGGAAGGAGCCTATGGTGTAAAAGTTCAGGGCTATCGCCGCCTTGACGGCCACTAGGAACGGGTGTCCTCCCCCATTCCCAGGCGGTGCCATGTGCGCCAGGATCTGGCAGATATGTCGCACTGTCTCCCTGCTCAGCCGGAGTCTTCGACGGCATGCCCGTTCCGGCAGACCCTCGAATGACAGGGGGTACCAGTACACACGAGGCCTCATGTGGCGCCACCTTTGCAGCTCCCCCACCTCCTCAGCCTGTTGGGTGACTGGCTCTCCATTCTCAGAGGCTGGCTCCTTTTCCGCTGCTGCAGGCTCTGCTGCTGCAGCTTCCTCCTCCTCCTCGAGCAGCTCCAGCTCGTACAGCCGCTGTGCACCCCCAGGATTGTGGCGACTAGGAGGAAGGCCACCATTGCTGGTTGTATTCCAATATCCGTTTCCTGCAGGGGGTGAAAGGCCAATATGTTAGCATGGTGTGTACCCCCATGCCCAACCAGGTCCAACAGCCTATACGGTGCTCCCGGTTGGTATTGTGGACTGTCCCCCCGCATGTTCCTCGCCCCCCCCCCTCTCCACAACGGGCCCTGTCAGTGGCCGGAGCCATGGGAGCCTCTGGCCCTGCCACCCGTCCCTGCTGTGAGGGATACAGTCGGCTGGCGCTGCCCTTGCCAGTGGTACATTGCAGTCCCCATCCGTCACCCCACCTCAGGGGCTAATGCCCCGCCGGCGGATGGTAGCTGGTTGGGAGGGAGGTGGTATGGCGGAGGGGGGTGCAGGATGGTGGGGTGGAGGGTGGGGTCTGGGGTGCGTGGTGGGGGCACCCATACAGCCGGTGTCACTCTGTAGAACAAGGGGACCAAGGTTGGTGGTCAGTGGGGTGCACAGTAATATGGCAGCTGAGAAAGTGATGGCGTGCTGCCTTAAAACCATCAAACCATAGGAATGATACAACTCAGAAGCAGGCAATTCGGTCCATCTTGTCCATACCGACCCAAAGACACCCAAGTGCCCTTTCTAATCCCATCTTTCTGCCTTGCAGCTTACTGCACTTAAGGTGCAGATCCAGGTACTTGCTAAAAGGGTTTAGAGTCTCTGCCTCCACCATCAACTCAGGCAGTGAATTCCAAGCACTCACCACCTCCGCGTAAAAAGGTTTTTCCTCATGTCCTCTCTAATCCTTCTGACACTTAGTTTGAATCCATGATCCCTGGTTTTTGAACTCTCTGCCAAAGGAAGCAGATTCCTCCTTTCTACTCTTAATCTCTACCCCTCACAATTTTGTATACCTCAATCATATCATCCCTCAACCTTCTCTACTCCAAGGGAAACAACCCGATCTCTCCAATCTCTCTTCGTAGCTTCAATTCTCCAGCCCTGGCAACATTCTAGTAAATCTTCTCTGCACTCTCTCCAGGGCAATTGCATCCTTCCTGTAAAATCGTGATCAGAACTTCACACAATACTCCAATTGTTGCTCCATCAGTGTCTGATACAGTTTGATCATTATATCCCTACTTTTATATTCTTTATCTTTGCCAATGAAGGCGAGCATTCCATATGCCTTCTTTATAACTGCATGCCAAGATCTCTGACTTCATACCTCTTTCAGTATATTCCTGTTTACTGTGTATTCCCTTTCACTGTTTGACCTCCCTAAATGCATTACCTCAAACTTACCAGAGTAGAACTCCATCTACCACTTTCCTGCCCACTCCACCAACCCATCTATATCATTTTTGAACTTACAGCTATCCTCTACACTATCATCTGCATCATTTGTGTCATCTGCAAATCTCTCAACTGTACTCCCCACATTCGAGTCCCAGTCGTTAATATATAAAACAAACAGCAGGGGTCCCAACTCCAAGCTCTGCGGAACTCCACTTGAAACAGCGTTCCATTCATAAGGGCAGCCATCAACTATTACCCTGTGTTTCCTGTTAGTAAGCCAACTTTGCATCCAATTCACCACATTACCCCGTGTCCCATGTGCTTTCACTTTTTTGACCAGTTTTCCATGTGGGACCTTGTCAAATGCCTTACTACAATCCATGTAGACAACATCCACTGCCTTACTTTCATCAACCCTTCTTGTCACTTCCCCAAATAATTCAATCAACTATGTAAGGCATGGTCTTCCCTTAACAAAACTATGCTGACTATCCATGACTAGTCCATGCCTTTCTAATTTATCTGATCTCTCAGGGTTGATTCCAACAATTTTTTCATCACTGAAGCAAGATTAACCGGCCTGTAATTGTTTGGCATTTCCTTCATAACTTTCTTAAATAATGGAACCACATTTGCATTCCGCCAGTCCTCCAGCACCTCCCCTATGCCTAGTGAAGATTGAAAAATAATCCTCAGAGCACCTGCTATTTCTCCCCTGACCTCCTTCAACATGCGAGGAAACAATCCATTCGGCCCTGGCGACTTAGTCACTTTCAAGGATTCCAATACCTCTAACACTTCCTCTCTCATTATGATTATTTGATACAATATTTCACACTGCTCCTCTTGTACTATTATATCCAATTTATCCCTTTCCTTTGTAAATATGGAGATTTAAAAAATTATGTAAAACTCTTCCCATTCTGTCCGCACCTTCACACACATTTCCTCTTTCATCTCTGATAGGTCCATCCTTTCCCTGAACTATCCTTTTGCTTTTTCTAAACTGGTAAAACATCTTTGGGCTTTTCTACATCTTGCTTGCTAATATACTTTTAGCCCACTCTTTCACTTTCTTATTTCTTTTTTAACTTGATCCCTGTACTTTCTGTACTCCACTAGGCTATCTGCAGTGTTGAGTTTATTGTGACTATCGTAAGCTTCCTTTTTCACTTTTATCTTCCGCTATACACTTCTAGACAACCATGGGGGTCTAGATTGGACAGTACCATTCTTATTTTTGAAGGGGGCATGTCTGCTTTGTATCCTACTGATCTCACTTCTTAGTGCTTCCCACTGGTTTATCAGTGATTTATCCTTTAGCAGTCCACCTCAGCCAAATCCCACTTCTCAGTTTAGCAAAATTTACCACCCCCCAGTTTAAAATTTTTACTCCTGATTTATCTGTGTCCTTTTCCATAATGTAGCGCACAAAGACTCACGAGAGACGAATAGAGATGAAGTCGATGAGGCTTTATTAAGCGTGACTTGTTCCCCGCAGTTCAGCAACAGACTGGCCTGCGGGGGAGAACTCTTGGTTCTTATACTCCGCCTTCAGGGCGGAGCGAGAGATCAACAGCCAACCAGGACCCGGGATCTGTCAGCCAATGACATCACGGCTTCACAGTCCCACATGACCCCTAATGCATACTACCACATTCACCCCTTGTTAAAAATGAACCCGGCAGGGTGGTGCTTCGCATGGTGGTAGGGGTTTACAAGGCTGGTCCTGGGAGGAAAAAAACTTCTGCATGTCATCACAGTGCCCTACACTGGGCTATGTACAGGGTTTTTTGTTTTGAACTATTTACAGTATTCGTAAGAGGGAAAAAGAAAAAAATTCTCGTTAAAGTCCATAACATTGTAGTGTTACATCGATGCCACGAGTCGGGCGGGCGGTCTGGTCGTCCTTGTTGATCGCCTCAGCCCCGGTGGTGGTGGTGCTTGTTCCAGTGTTGTCGCCTCCGGGAGCTTTACGGTTTCTGCTTCAGCTCCACTTCTGGTCGGACCTGGGAGGAGGACCGATCCTCCCGGGAAGGGGACTGTCGCGGGGTGCGCCGGTGGCAGGGAGGGGGTAATTGGTGTCGAGGGGGTGTGCGTGTTGCCGGCGGGCGCCAGATCTCGCAGGGAGACCGTGTCCTGTCGGCCGTCGGGGTACTCCACGTAGGCGTACTGCGGGTTCGCGTGGAGGAGGTGAACCCTCTCGACCAACGGGTCCGACTTGTGCGCCCGCACATGTTTCCGGAGCAAGATGGGTCCTGGGGCCGCCAGCCAGGTCGGCAGCGACGTTCCAGAGGAGGACTTCCTGGGGAAGACAAGGAGGCGCTCATGAGGCGTTTGGTTAGTGGTGGTACACAGTAGCGACCGGATGGAGTGGAGGGCGTCCGGGAGGACCTCCTGCCACCGTGAAACTGGGAGATCCCTGGACCGTAGGGCCAGTAGGACGGTCTTCCAGACCGTGCCGTTCTCCCTCTCTACTTGCCCGTTCCCCCGGGGGTTGTAGCTGGTCGTCCTGCTCGAGGCTATACCCTTGCTGAGCAGGAACTGGCGCAGCTCGTCACTCATGAAGGAGGAACCCCTGTCGCTATGGATGTATGCGGGGCAACCGAACAGTGTGAATATGGTGTTAAGGGCTTTAATGACTGTGGCCGCTGTCATGTCAGGGCAGGGGATGGCGAAGGGGAAATGGGAGTACTCGTCCACCACGTTCAGGAAGTATGTGTTACGGTCGGTGGAGGGGAGGGGCCTTTGAAATCCAGACTGAGGCGTTCAAAGGGACGGGAGGCCTTGATCAGGTGCGCACTATCCGGCCTGAAAAAATGCGGTTTGCACTCTGCGCAGATGTGGCAGCTCCTGGTGACTGTACGGACCTCCTCCACGGAGTAGGGGAGGTTGCGGGACTTTATAAAATGGTAGAACCGAGTGACCCCCGGGTGGCAGAGGTCCTCGTGGAGGGTTTGGAGACGGTTAATTTGTGCGTTGGCACATGTGCCGCGGGATAGGGCATCGGACGGCTCGTTCAGCTTTCCGGGACGGTACAAGATCTCATAGTTGAAGGTGGAGAGCTCGATCCTCCACCTTAAGATCTTGTCATTTTTAATTTTGCCCCGCTGTGCATTATCGAACATGAAAGCTACTGACCGTTGGTCGGTGAGGAGAGTGAATCTCCTGCCGGCCAGGTAATGCCTCCAATGTCGCACAGCTTCCACTATGGCTTGGGCTTCCTTTTCCACTGAGGAGTGGCGGATTTCTGAGGCGTGGAGGGTTCGGGAGAAAAAGGCCACGGGTCTGCCCGCTTGGTTAAGGGTGGCCGCTAGAGTTACATCGGAGGTGTCGCTCTCAACCTGGAAGGGGAGGGACTCGTCGATGGCGCGCATCGTGGCCTTTGCAATATCCGCTTTGATGCGGCTGAAGGCCTGGCAAGCCTCTGTCGACAGAGGGAAGGTCGTGGTCTGTATTAGGGGGCGGGCCTTGTCTGCGTACTGGGGGACCCACTGGGCGTAATATGAAAAGAACCCCAGGCAGCGTTTTAGGGCTTTTGAGCAGTGAGGGAGGGGAAATTCCATGAGGGGGCGCATACGTTCGGGGTCGGGGCCTATTATCCCATTGCGCAATACATATCCCAAGATGGCTAGCCGGTTTGTGCTAAAAACGCACTTGTCCTCGTTGTATGTGAGGTTCAAGGCTTTAGCGGTCTGGAGGAATTTTTGGAGGTTGGCGTCGTGGTCCTGCTGATCGTGGCCGCAGATGGTTACGTTGTCGAGATACGGGAACGTGGCCTGCAACCCGTGTTGGTCAACCATTCGGTCCATCTCTCGTTGGAAGACCGAGACCCCGTTTGTGACGCCAAATGGGACCCTTAGGAAGTGGTATAATCGCCCGTCTGCCTCGAAGGCTGTGTACTTGCGGTCACTTGGGCGGATGGGGAGCTGATGGTAGGCGGACTTGAGGTCCACGGTGGAGAAGACCTTATATTGGGCAATCCGATTGACCATGTCGGATATGCGGGGGAGAGGGTACGTATCTAGCTGTGTGTATCTGTTGATGGTCTGGCTATAGTCTATGACCATCCTTTGCTTCTCCCCTGTCTTTACTACTACCACCTGTGCTCTCCAGGGACTATTGCTGGCCTGGATAATGCCTTCCTTCAGTAGCCGCTGGACTTCGGACCGAATGAATGTCCAGTCCTGGGCGCTGTTCCGTCTGCTCCTAGTGGCGACGGGTTTGCAATCCGGGGTGAGGTTTGCAAACAAGGATGGGGGCTCAACCTTGAGGGTTGCGAGACCGCAGATAGTGAGTGGGGGTATTGGGCCGCCGAATTGGAAAGTTAGGCTCTGCAGATTGCACTGGAAGTCTAATCCCAGTAATGTGGCCGCGCAGAGTTGGGGAAGGACGTAGAGCCTGTAGTTTTTAAACTCCCTCCCTTGCACCATTAGGGTCACTATGCAGAAGCCTTTGATCTGTACGGAGTGGGATCCTGCAGCTACGGAAATCTTTTGCGCACTGGGACGGATGGTCAAAAAAGAGCGTCTTACCGTGTCGGGGTGGATGAAGCTTTCTGTGCTCCCGGAGTCGACCAAGCATGGTGTCTCGTGCCCGTTGATCAGCACCGTTGTTGTCGTCGTCTGGAGCGTCCGGGGCCGTGCTTGGTCCAGCGTCATTGAGGCCAGACGTGGTCGTAGTGCTTCAGCGTCTTCCTCGAACCCCGTGGAGCCGTCGATGCTGGGGTCCATTGTTGCCGTCCAAGATGGCGGCGGGGGTGAACAAAATGGCCGCCCCCATGCATCGCACATGGCAGGGGGGTCACAAGATGGCGGCGTGGGTGGACAAAATGGCCGCCCCCATGCGTCGCACAGGGCTGGGGGTCCCAAGATGGCGGCGCCCCTCCTCCCCTCGTGGTGGCCGGGACCCAAAATGGCGGCGCCTGCGGGTCGCACATGGGGCGCTGGGGAGCGTTTGAAACGCGCAGGACTCCTTGTTCTCCGGGGACAGCGGTGGCCGGGACCCAAAATGGCTGCGCCAGCGGGTCGTACATGGGGCGCTGGGGGGACTGGGGAGCGTTAGAAACGCGCAGGACTCCTTCTTCTCCGGGGACAGCGGCGACCTCCCGGGACCGGCACACAGCCGCGAAATGGCCCTTTTTCCCGCAGCTCTTGCAAATCGCTGCGCGGGCCGGGCAACGCTGCCGGGGGTGTTTCACCTGGCCGCAGAAATAGCAGCGGGCTCTCCCGGGACGACTTGGCGTCTGAACCGCGCAAGCCTGTTGGGTGGGGGGGGGTTTGTCGCGACGGGGGTCCACGGAGCCCAAGGGACTGATGCGCGGTCGGGGCCATACGCGCGGGCGTTTCGCGCGGCCACATCTAGTGAGGCTGCAAGGGCCCGTGCCTCTGAGAGTCCTAGCGACTCTTTTTCTAAAAGTCTTTGGCGGATTTGGGGAGAGTTCATACCAGCCACGAACGCATCGCGAATTAACATGTCCGTGTGTTCAATCGCATTTACCGGCGGGCAGCTGCAGGCCCGTCCCAAAATTAGCAGCGCGGCGTAGAATATGTCCAGCGATTCTCCGGGACTTTGCCGTCTCGTTGCGAGTTGGTAGCGTGCGTAGATCTGGTTCACTGGGCGAACATAGATGCTTTTTAGTGCTGCGAACGCCGTCTGGAAATCCTCTGCGTCTTCTATGAGAGGGAAAATTTCCGGGCTTACCCTCGAGTGCAGGACCTGTAGTTTCTGGTCTTCTGTGACCCGGCCGGGGGCCGTTCGGAGGTATGCTTCGAAACAAGTCTGCCAGTGTTTAAAAACTGCTGCTGAGTTCACTGCGTGGGGGCTGATCCTCAGGCATTCCGGGATGATCCTGAGCTCCATAGTCCTTTAAGCACGCTTAATAAATTGTAGCACACAAAGACTCACGAGAGACGAATAGAGATGAAGTCGATGAGGCTTTATTAAGCGTGACTTGTTCCCCGCAGTTCAGCAACAGACTGGCCTGCGGGGGAGAACTCTTGGTTCTTATACTCCGCCTTCAGGGCGGAGCTAGAGATCAACAGCCAACCAGGACCCGGGATCTGTCAGCCAATGACATCACGGCTTCACAGTCCCACATGACCCCTAATGCATACTACCACACATAATAATACTAAATCTAACTGAATTGTGTTCACTATTCCCGATATGATCGCCCACTGTCACTTCACCCACTTGCCCATCTTCATTTCCCAAGACTAAATCCAGAATTGCATCTCCTCTCGTTGATCTTGTCACGTATTTTTTAAACACAATTTCCTGGACACAGTACATGAACTTTTTCACCCTCAATGCCCCTTATATTGTTTGTTACCCTGTTGATATTGGAATAGTAAAAGTCTCTGACTATCATTGCCCTCTTATTCCTACAGGCAGAAAGTTGTCTACATTCATCTTCTTCTATCTCCCGCTCACTATTTGGAGGTCTGGCGTACACTCCTAGAAGTGGAACTGCCCTTTTTCTATCCCAACAATGCAACCCCCCCCCTCCCCTCCTTTATTGCCACTCACTCAATCCTGCCTGAAAACTCTACATTCAGGGACATTGAGCTGCCAATTTTGCCCCTTCTTTAGCCTGCTTTCCATTATAGCAACAACATCCTGCTGTGATTGTCTATCTGCATCCTTAGTTCATCTGCCTTGTTTGCAATACTCCTTGCATTGAAATATAAACAGTTCAACTCGATCAATTTCCTTTGCTGGATGTTTTTTAACCCTTGTTTCTTTTGTCGTTCTGAGTCACTGACTGCATGATTCACTAATATTCTATCCTGTTTCTTGATCTGAATCTGACCCATGTTAGCCTACATTTGGGTTTCCATCCCCCTGCCACACTAGTTTAGAACCTCCCCAACAGGGCGCAGCATGGTAACATAGTGGTTAGCACAGTTGCTTCACAGCTCCAGGGCCCCAGGTTCGATTCACGGCTTGGGTCACTGTCTGTCTGTGTGGAGACTGCTCATTCTCCCCATGTGTGCGGGTGTTTCCTCCGGGTGCTCCAGTTTCCTCCCACAGTCCAAAGTGCGGGTTAGGTGGATTGGCCATGGTAAATTGCCCTTAGTGTCCAAAAAGGTTAATTGGGGTTACTGGGATAAGGGGAGAGGGTGGAGGAGGCATGGGCTTGAGTAGGGTGCTCTTTCCGAGGGCCGGTGCAGACTCGATGGGCCGAATGGCCTCCTTCTGCACTGTAAATCCGACGTAACAGTATTGGTCCCAGCTCTGCCCGGGTGTAACCTGTCCAGCTTGTACAGGTCCCACTTCCCCAGAACAAGTCCCAATGCCTCAAGAATCTAAATCCCTACCTGGCACATCATTTCTCCATTTCCACATTCATCTGAACTATCCGCCTATTCCTGCTGTCACTAGTGTGTTGTGGTAACCGTCGGACATGGCCTAGTTTTAGGCCCGATTAAATTGGATGTTTTAAATTAAAGAATTGGGCACTTTAATTCAAACTGACGTCCAACCTCAGGCAGGATGATGGGGATTCAGACTTGACCAAAGTCAAATACACAACTTGCAGACAAGCTGCCAAAAGATGTCTGGGCCTGCCCCATCAATCATCAATCAGCTGACCATCGCACCCTATTGATATGCACCGATCTATTATCACTAGCCCAGATTGAGCCCCACTCTACGGGCGCCCAGAGTTCCTGCCGTTAACTTATATGGCAATGAGTTACTGCCCAAGTTTTGACGAGAAGAAGTGGTATGGCAATGAGACCACACCACCGGAGATGGACACATGAGGCAGGGTCAGGTGTCCTGTCAAACAGCCATCAGCTGGACCATTGGGTGTTGGGACCCCGCCTGAGCCCTCATTGGCAGAAAGCCAGAGGAACATCCAAAAGGGCACGAAGGGGAGATAATAAAAGACACCTAAGATACACGTAACAGCGAAGACTCGATGTGGGAGATGACCTTGACCATCCGGAAGACTGACCAGCGAAGGAAGGAAGGAAGAAGCTGCCAGCGAGACCAACTTTCATGACGACGGACCAGAGAGACTTAAGAATCAGACCCAAAGTTCAACCAAGGTAGTCGAACCAAATCTTGGGTGTTTCTTGTATTTTATGTGGGTAATATTGAGGTAATATTGTTGTTTAATATAAATTGATTGAATTTATACTAGTGTTTGTCCTTTGTTCTCCTCGCTATTAAAGGCACTTGGGTAAAACCTTTGGATAAATAAAATGGGCGAAGTACCTGAATTGGGCAGATGCAACAGCGTGGCACTGGAGTAATCCTACGGTTACTACATTTGAGGTCCTGCATTTTAATTTATCTCCTAACTTCCTACATTCAGTTGCAGATCCTCATACCTTTGTTATTGGTACCTATATGTACCACTGGCTTTTGACCCTCCATCTCCAGAATGCCTTACAGAAAGCCTCTCCATGATATCCCTGACATCAGGCAGGAAAGATATCATTCTGGATTCACTTCTGTGACCACAGAAGTACCTGTCTGTACCCTTACTATTGAATCTCCCATCACTATAGCCCTGCCGTTCGTTTTCCTCTCCTGTGCAGCAGAGCCACCTGTGGGGTCATGAACTTGGCTGTTACTGCTTTCCCCTGAGAGGCCATTTCACCCCCCAGGATTTTGACCCAGCAACAATGAAGGAACCGTGATATAATTCCAAGTCAGCATGGTATGTGGCTTGCAGGTGACGGTGTTCCCGTGCATCTGGTGCCCTTGTTCTTCTAGCTGGTAGAGATCGCAGGTTTGGAAGGCTTTGTTGAAGGAACCTTGATGAGTTGCTGCTGTGCACCTAGTAGATTGTACACACTGTTGTGTTATGCTTCTTCATGCAGCATAAGCTGCTTCCTTGATGTATACTCTGACAAAGGAATGTTCAGACTTGGAGATAGGTTTAACACATTTATTGAACAGTTAACAATTCTCCTACTTGAGTTCGACTCTCCTGCTAATCTTAGTATAGTAACTCTATCTAACTAACCAGTCTGCTCTAAACCATGCGGTGGATGTGATGCTTCTGATCTGCCCCTGTGCCTCTCTCTGAGTGTCGCCTGTGGAAAAGAGAAAGAGCATGTGTGCCCTGTCCTTTTATATGGGTTGCCCCCTTGTGGTAGTGTCACCTCTGGGTGTCTTGGCTGCCCATTGGTCGTGTCCTATTCTATGCGTTCATTAGCTGTATGTCTGCATGTCATGATGTCTCTGGTGCTCCCTCTAGTGTTCACTCAGTCCTAGTGTATCTACATTAACCCCTTGTGTATTTATAGTGATGCATATCACCACACACACTGCTGCCACTGTGTGTCGGTGGTGGAGGGAGTGAATATTTATTGCGATGGATGGGGTGCCAATCAAGCAGGATGTTTTGTCCTGGATGAAGTTAAGCTTCTTCAGGATGTGTTGGCTACAATGACGTTTAACGGGCAGGATGCAGAACAGGTTTCCAGTCCACTGTCCCTTGTCTTCTTGCATAGCCCAAGTTAAAACTTGCTTCCACTATTTTAACACGTCAGAGATAGATATGTCAGGACCTGCCCAAGTTTTGACGAGAAGAAGTGAATAAATAACAAGAACAAACCCAATATTCACAACTACAATTCACATTACAAAGAGGCATCTTAGGTTTTAATAGTAGGATAATGTGTTTGCATTTATTTAAAGGTTTACTTTCATTTGGGTTTTATTACAACGTTCAGATTATAAAGTCCTTTCACTTGACCTTTAATAAACCAGAAATGTGCCAAAACATTGCATGATGGTCTGAGTAATACACTGGTTTAGCACACTGTCTTTTCAACTCTTATGATGTCGCATTGCTGGATTGAAATTTGCTTTTCTACTGGAACTGCATGAAATAAGGCACAGTAGTTTCAACCGAGTTCCACATGAAATATGTTTGGAAGTATCTCAACCCAGTTCCTACTGAGTGCAGATGCAAAACAGAAATGTGCACAGAATTTGACAGGCATGACACAGTACGGTTGATCCAAGAACAATTGCATAACATTACACTTCCTTCAATTACCCCCTTTCAGCACTTTCTAATCTAACTTGTGTTGCAGAAAAGCTTGTTGTCTATTATTTTGCCCAGAAGCGCATTCAGAAAGGAAATGTTTTATATTAATTTTGGTTTATTTCTTGGATGGCCATGAGCTAGATAGAATGTTACATCACCGATTGCATGTTTCTGATGTTCTTCAGTTATGTGAAACAGCCTCATGTCTCAGCTGGATTTGCAGCACTTGTGAGTTTTTTGATTCAAATGTATTCTTGAATTGAGCCATTAGAATCATACACTGTGGATAGCTTGTTACAACGTTGATTTTTTTTCTACTGCTGGCCGGTACAAACATTCATGCTCCGAAACATAAATGTAAATTATTAATCGATATTTCCTTTTCGAATGGCCTATTGGGCAAATAGAGATTCAAACTTCTCTCCAAGAGACGAATTGGAGAAATGAACTTTCCTCGGAATGACAATCAATATGAGATGAGTGTATTTTTATATCTCCTCATGTCGTCGTGTGAATGGCCGAATGGATCAACGTGGAGATTGCAGGTTACGTAACTTTATAGACCATCTGTAAAAATCTGGAGCTAATAAATACTTATTTCTGTTGAGAAACTGTATGTTAGTCAGATTTTAATTGTGGATAGAATGCCTGGTGACCTTGTTAATAATGGATCACTATTGCAACACCTGTTCCACCTTTAAGCATTCACTCATTCCATCACCGAGCCACAATGGCAGCATGATGTACCATCTACAAGATGTACTGTAGAAACGCAAAAAATCTCCTTAAATTGCACCTTCCAAACCCATAACCACTACCATCTAGAAGGATAAGGGCAGCAGACAGGTGAAAACAACATCTGGAAGCTCCCCTCTGATTTGTTATGTTGTAGGTGTAACATATGCGGCTTCCTTGTGGTGGACTTGACAAAGGAAGGTTCAGACGTGGCGATAACTTCAACACGTTTATTAAACTATTTACACTTCTATTACTCGGGTTCGGCACTACCGCTAATCCTACTGTAGCTACCCAGACTGACTAACCAGCTGCTGCAATCCACGTGGTGGGTCTAATATTGAATCAACCCTGTGTCTGTACTCACTGACTGTCTCCACTGGAAAGAGGCAGATCATGTGTGTGGTGTCCTTTATATATGGGTTGGTGTAATGCCCCCCTGTGGTCATGTCACCTCCTTGTGTATCGTGAATGTCTATTAGTCGTATCCTATCTACTTGATCAATTGGTTGAGCGTGTGTGTGTGATGTTTCTGGTGCTCCCTCTAGTGTCTAGCTAGCCTACATGTATTTACATTGATGTACATCACCACACCCTCCAAGCCACACACGATCCTGACTTATAACTGTATCGCCGTTCCTTCACTTTCATTGGATCAAAATCCTGGAACTCTCTCCCGAACAACACTGTGGGTGTACCTAGATCACATGGACTGCCGCTGCTCGAGAAGGCAGCTCACCACCATCTTCTCAAGGGCAATTAAGAATGGGCAGTAAATACTGGCATAGCCAGCGACGGCACACCCCAAGAATAAATAAAATAAAATAAATTAGATTCAGCTGTGTAATACAGAGATTGATTTTGTGTTTTCAGGGACTAACTTCAGGGACTAACCAATGTAACCCCCATTTTCTCTACATTTATCCAATCAAAACATTTCATAATCTTAAAGATCTTTATTAGGCCACCCCTGAGCTTTCTTTTTTCTCAAGAAAAGAGCCCAGCCCATTCAGCCTTTTCTGATCAGCATGCCTCTCAGTTCTGCTCAATCTTGTGACCGTTTTTGCAGCTTCCTCATGGTTTGGATATCAAGGGCGGGATTCTCCGACCCCCCCGCCGGGTCGGAGAATCGGCAGGGGGCGGCGTGAATCCCGCCCCCGCCGGCCGCCGAATTCTCCGGCATGACAATTCGGCGGGGGTGGGAATTGCACCGCACCGGTCGACGGGCCCCCACCCCCCCAGAGATTCTCCGACCTGCGGTGGGCTGAAGTTCCGCTGCTGTCATGCCAGTCCCGCCGGTAAGGTAGGTGGTTTGATTCACGCCGACGGGCTCCGGCGTCCTGGGGGGGGGGGGTGGGGGTGCGGGGCGATCTGGCCTCGGGGGGTGCCCCCACGGTGGCCTGGCCCGCGATCGAGGCCCACCGATCCATGGGTGGGCCTGTGTCGTGGGGGCATTCTTTTCCTTCCACCTCGGCCATAGCCTCCACGATGGCCGATGCGGAAGTGAACCCCCCTCCCTGCACATGCGCGGGGATGACGTCAGCAGCCACTGACGCTCCCGCGCGTGCGTGGTCTTCCGCCGGCCGGTGAAGATCCTTCGGCCCCGGCTGCCGTGGCGCCAAAGCCTTTCCTGCCGGCTGGTGTGGCACCAATGGCCTTTCCCGCCGGCCGGCGGCGCGCCAACCACTCCGGCGCGGGCCTAGCCCCTCTGCACCTTTGGGGCGGCCCGACGCCGGAGTGGTTCCTGCCACTCAATCCCGCCGGGACCGCCCGCCCCGCCGGGTAGGGGAGAATCCCGGCCCCTGTTTCCTCGCAATTGAGGCCAGTGGTCAGATTTTCAGTACTTGGTTGGGTACCTGGCTGACCATGGTTCAGTTCCAGATCCCAACCCTTCCTCACTGATGTGAAACAATTTTTAAATATAAATGGACTGAATGGCCCAGGGAAGTGCTCATCGGCCAATCAGCAGTGCTAAAAATAAGCTGGAGGCAGCACCGTCATTGATTTGATTTGATTTAGTATTGTCACATGTATTAGTATACAGTGAAAAGTATTGTCTCTTAGGCAGCACGGTGGCGCAATGGGTTAGCCCGATTGCCACACAGCGCCGAGGTCCCAGGTTCGATCCCGGCTCTGGGTCAATTTCCGTGTGGAGTTTGCAGCTTCTCCCCGCGTTTGTGTGGGTTTCACCCCACAACCTAAAGATGTGCAGATAGGTGGATTGGCCACGCTAAATTGCCCCTTAATTGGAAAAAATGAATTGGGTATAAAAAAAAGAATACCCAATTAAAAAAAAAGTATTGTTTCTTGCATGCTATACAGACAACGCACACAGTACATAGAGAAGGAAGGAGAGACTGCAGAATATAATGTTACAGTCATAGCTAGGGTGCAGAGAAAAGATCAACTTAATACGAGGTAGATCCATTCAAAAGTCTAATGGCAGTAAGGAAGAAGTTGTTCTTGAGTCGGTTGGTACGTGACCTTAAACTTTAGTATCTTTTTCCTGACGGAAGAAGGTGGAAGAGAGTATGTCCGGGGTGCATGGGGCCCTTAATTATGCTGGCTGCCTTTCCGAGGCAGCGGGAATTGTAGACAGAGTCAATGGATGGGAGACTGGTTTGCCTGATGGACTGGGCTACATTCAGATCCAGCAGAGGGCAGTAGAGCGGAGCTGCTGATTGGCTGTTGCGGGGAAAATTTGCATAAGTGCCTAGCGGTCACTGCATCCAGAAAGTGTCCCTGAGCAAGACACCCTAGGTGTTCAAGTCAAGGCAAGCATCCAGCAGAGGACAGTAGAGCGAAGATGCTGATTGGCTGTTGCGGGGAAAATTTGCATAAGTGCCTTGCGGTCACTGCATCCAGAAAGTGTACCTGAGCAAGACACCCTAGGTGTTCAAGTCAAGGCAAGCATCCAGCAGAGGGCAGTAGAGCGGAGCTGCTGATTGGCTGTTGCGTGGAAAATTTGCATCAGTGCATTGCGGACACCGTATCTTGAAAGTGGTTTGTGGAGGAGCTGTTGTCAATTGACAGTTAAACCCGAAAGACTTCAGTGTTTCCCTCTCTACCTCCTCCTCTAACCCCCAAAAAAAGACAATCACTGTAAGGGTCCCAGCCGAGTAAAGATCAAGAGGGAGACTCGAGGGCAGGTAGAAGTGGAAAGAAGTTGAACCGTGACGTCACATCTTGCAGTGAAAGAGCGCGACAAGAGCGGCGGAGACTCAGTGAAAGAGCGCGCGGAGAGCGGCGGGGACACAGGACAAAAGAACGCGAGGAGAGCGGCGGAGACTCAGTGAAAGAGCGCGAGGAGAGCGGCGGGGACACAGGATAAAAGAGCGCGTGGAGAGCGGCGGGGACACAGTGAAAGAGCGCGAGGAGAGCGGCAGGAACACAGGATCAAAGAGCACGAGGAGAGCAGCGGGGACATAGTGAACGAGCGCGAGGAGAGCGGCGGAGACTCAGTGAAAGAGCGTGAGGAGAGCGGCGGGGACACAGGATAAAAGAGTGCGAGGAGAGCGGCGGGGACACAGTGAAAGAGCGCGAGGAGAGCGGCAGGGACACAGGATAAACGGGCACGAGGAGAGCAGCGGGGACACAGGATAAAAGAGCGCGAGGTGAGCGGTGGGGACACAGCTGCCGGAGAAGCGGCCTTCAGATTTTTGGCGGGAGCAGTGGCCAGGGGTCTGTCGGGAAGGTAAGTTTTCCTCTTTAAAAACTTACCTTGAAGAGTGACATCACAGCAAAGCAGTGACCTGATTGGCTGGTAAGGAAAGTGCTCCAATTAGCAGTAGCTGGGAGAAATTTAATTCTTCGTGTGTTGGTAAGTATTGTGATTGGTAAGTAAAATCTTTATTCCTTTCACTTATTCATTATTTGATATTATATTTGTAATCAGTTAAGGTAAAGTGTAAACATGGCAGGAGATCCCAGACCCATGTTATGCTCCTCGTGCTCAATATGGGAGCTCAGGGACACGGCCGGTGCCCCTGACTCCTTCATGTGTGGGAAGTGTGTCCAGCTGCAGCTCCTGTTAGACCGCATCACGGCTCTGGAGCTGCGGATGGACTCACGTTAGAGCATCCGCGATGCTGAGGAAGTCGTGGATAGCACGTTCAGTGAGTTGGTCACACCGCAGATTAGGATTGGTGAGGGAGACAGGGAATGGGTGACCAAAAGGCAGAGAAAGAGCAGGAAGGCAGTGCAGGTGTCCCCTGCGGTCATCTCCCTCCAAAACAGGTATACCGTTTTGGATACTGTTGGGGGAGATGACTCACCAGGGGAAGGCAGTAGTAGCCAGGCTCATGGCACCATGGCTGGCTCTGCTGCACAGAAGGGCGGGAAAAAGACTGGCAGGGCTATAGTCATTGGGGATTCAAACGTAAGGGGAGTAGACAGGCGTTTCTATGGTCGAAAACGAGACTCCCGAATGGTATGTTGCCTCCCGGGTGCACGGGTCAGGGATGTCTCAGATCGGCTGCACGACATACTGAAGGGGGAGGGTGAACAGCCAGTTGTCGTGGTGCATATAGGCACCAACGATATAGGTAAAAAACGGGATGAGGTCCTACAATCAGAATTTAGGGAGTTAGGAGATAAGTTAAAAAGTAGGACCTCAAAGGTAGTAATCTCAGGATTGCTTACCAGTGCCACGAGACAGTCAGAGTAGAAATTCAAGAATAGTCAGAATGAATACGTGGCTTGAGAGATGGTGCAGGAGGGAGGGGGGGTTCAGATTTTTGGGACATTGGAACCGGTTCTGGGGGTGGTGGGATCATTACAAATCGAATGGTCTACACCTGGGCAGGACTGGAACCAATGTCCTAGGGGGTGCTTTTGCCAACACTGTTGGGGAGGTTTTAACCTAATGTGGCAGGGGGGGGTGGGAACCAGATTAGGAAGTTAGAGGTCAGTAAAGAGGCAGCAACTAAAGCCAGTAAGGTACTAGATAATAAACTCAATGTGACTAAGGGGAAGAGTAGACAGGGAAGAGATGATGAACGCAAAGGGACAGGTGGTCTGAGGTGCATTTGTTTCAATGCGAGAAGTGTAGCAGGTAAGGCAGATGAACGTAGGGCTTGGATTAGCACCTGGGAATATGATATTATTGATATTACTGAGACTTGGTTGAGGGAAGGGCAAGACTGGCAACTAAATATCCCAGGGTGTAGCTGCTTCAGGAGGGATAGAGAGGGAGGTAAAAGGGGTGGAGGAGTTGCATTACTGGTCAGAGATGATACCACAGCTGTGATTAAGGAGGGCACAATGGAGGATTCGAGCACTGAGGCAATATGGGTAGAGCTAAGAAATAGGAAGGGTACAGTAGCATTGTCTGGACGTTACTACAGGCCTCCTAAAAGCGAGCGTGAAGTAAAGGCACAAATATGTAGAAAGATTATAGAAAATTGTAGGAGCAATAGGGCGGTCGTGATGGGAGATTTTAACTTCCCCAACATTGAATGGGACTCATGTAGTGTTGGAGGCGTAGATGGAGCAGAATTTGTAAGGAGCATCCAGGAGAGTTTTTTAGAGCAGTAAGTAAATAGTCCAACTCGGGAAAGGGCCATACTGGACCTGGTATTGGGGAATGGTCCCGGCCAGGTGGTTGAAGTTTCAGTCGGTGAATACTTTGGGAATAGCGATCACAATTCCGTAAGTTTTAGAATACTCATGGACAAAGGCGAGAGTGGTCCTAAAGGAAGAGTACTAAATTGGGGAAAGGCCAAGTATAACAAAATTCGGCAGGAGCTAGGGAATGTGGATTGGGAGCAGCTGCTTAAGTTTAAATCCACATTGAAATGTGGAAGTCTTTTAAGGAAAGGTTGATTAGAGTGCAGGACAGACATATCCCTGTGAAAATGAGGGATAGAAATGGCAAGATTAGGGAACCATGGATGACGGGTGGAATTGTGAGACTGGCTAAGATGAAAAAGGAAGCATACATAAGATCTAGGCGACTTAAAACTGATGAAGCTTTGGAGGAATATCGGGAAACTAGGACAAATCTCAAACGCGCAATAAAGAGGGCTAAAAGGGGTCATGAAATATCTTTGGCTAACAGGGTTAAGGAAAATCCCAAAGCCATTTATTCGTATATAAGGAGCAAGAGGGTAACTAGAGAAAGGTTTGGCCCACTCAAAGACAAAAGAGGGAATTTATGCGTGGAGTCAGAGGAAATGGGTGAGATTCTTAATGAGTACTTTGCATCGGTATTCACCAAGGAGACGGACATGACGGATGTTGAGGCTAGGGATGGATGTTTAGATACTCTAGGTCAAGTCGGCATAAGGAAGGGGGAGGTTTGGGGTATTCTAAAAGGCATTAAGGTGGCCAAGTCCCCAGGTCCGGATGGGATTTATCCCAGGTTACTGAGGGAAACGAGGGACGAAATAGCTGGGGCCTTAACAGATACCTTTGCAGCATCCTTGAGCACGGGTGAGGTCCCGGAGGACTGGAGAATTGCTAATGTTGTCCCTTTGTTTAAGAAGGGTAGCAGGGATAATCCAGGGAATTATAGACCTGTGAGCTTGACGTCAGTGGTAGGCAAACTGTTGGAGAATATACTGAGGGATAGGATCTATTCACATTTGGAAGAAAATAGACTTATCAGTGATAGGCAACATGGTTTTGTGCAGGGAAGGTCATGTCTTACAAACCTAATAGAATTCTTTGAGGAAGTGACAAAGTTAATTGATGAGTGAAGGGCTGTAGATGTCATATACATGGACTTCAGTAAGGCATTTGATAAAGTTTCCCATGGCAGGTTGATGGAAAAAGTGAAGTTGTATGGGGTTCAGGGTGTACTAGCTAGATGGATAAAGAACTGGCTGGGCAACAGGAGACAGAGAGTAGTGGTGGAAGGGAGTGTCTCAAAATGGAGAAAGGTGACTAGTGGTGTTCCACAGGGATCCGTGCTCGCACCACTGTTGTTTGTGATATACATAAATGATCTAGACGAAGGTATAGGTGGTCTGATTAGCAAGTTTGCAGATGATACTAAGATTGGTGGAGTTGCAGATAGCGAGGAGGACTGTCACAGAATACAGCAAAATATAGATAGATTGGAGAGTTGGGCAGAGAAATGGCAGATGGAGTTCAATCCAGGCAAATGCGAGGTGATGCATTTTGGAAGATCTAATTCAAGAGCGGACTATACGGTCAATGGAAGAGCCCTGGGGAGAGAGATCTGGGAGTTCAGGTCCATTGTACCCTGAAGGTGGCAACGCAGGTCGATAGAGTGGTCAAGAAGGTATACAGCATGCTTGCCTTCATCGGACGGGGTTTTGAGTACAAGAGTCAGCAGGTCATGTTACAGTTGTGTAGGACTTTGGTTAGGCCACATTTGGAATACTGCATGCAGTTCTGGTCGCCACATTACCAGAAGGATGTGGATGCTTTAGAGAGGTGCAGAGGAGGTTCACCAGGATGTTGCCTGGTATGGAGGGTGCTAGCTATGAAGTGCATGAACTTTGCAATTTTGCCCCTCTAGAAATGAAACCCAACTTTGATAAACGTAACATTTTATTATCAACAGTTCAATTCCAATCTGTATCTGCCACTAGTATATGGACATTGGCTTAACTTAAGAATAAAACCACAATAAGGTTGAGAAAGCAATTTGGATTGATATGAGTTGATAGTAAATAGATTGCACTGTATTGCCACTTAATTTGTGCAGAGGTTTAAATTAATCTTTCAAAAGAATTTTTTGTGATAACTTTATTATTAAAATTAGCTCAAAGTTATTTATACCTGTCAGCTAATATTGCTTTTATGTTTAATACAGAATGAAGAGGAGGTCTTTTACTGCCGCTTCTCAACTGAAGAAGGCACGCTATTTTAATCTGAACCCTGCTTATTGAACCTATTTTTAGTCACAGAATGGTTACACTAGCATGTGAAACCTCATTCAAGGAATTTTCCTGCAGCTCCCCTCAATTTATTAGCCACATTATGCCAAGTACATGGGATGAATGCTTGGAATAAATTGCAGCACCATATATTGGAGAGTAAATTTGAGTGGTTGGGGAGATGGGAAAAGAGTGGTGAATCTCCATTGATGTTCTCATGCTTATCTATGATAACTTTGGTAGAAATTGCATTCACAAAGCTGATGTAAATGTAAAACCTTTTGTTCCAGTGTTTCTCCATCCCTTTACCCACAGTTGCAATCTGCAAGAAAGAACAACATTTACTCAACAGGGATGAGGAACATGGGGAGTCATCTGGTTAGGGCTGAGAGCCAGCGTAAGTGGAAATGTTGGATCTTGTTATGTTGGAAGGCAGACGTTCTCAGCCAAGCAGGGAGGGAAGGAACAAGGCCAGGAATGGAATGAATGAATAGGATTATTGTCAAATTACGTCAGTTGATAGAACCACTGCTTCTGAGTCAGAAGGATGTGGGTTGAAGCCACACACAGGCCTTGAACGGTAATCTCGGCCGACAGTTCAGCGCAATACTGAAAAAAACGTCCTTTGGTTCTGTACAAAGCAGATCAGGAATTCTCCTGGTATTCCACCGAAAATTCCTTCCACAGCCATTACCACTGCCAGAAAAACAGATGGAACGGTCAGTCATGTTATTTGTGGGGTCTTTCTGTGCGGAACATGGCAGCTGTGTTTACTCACATAGCAACAATGGCTGCGTCTTTCATTAAATGGATGTGAAATGTTTTGAGATACCCTCAGGGATGCAATAAGGCACTACAACAGCATAATTTATTTTTTAAAGACATTTGAACTAGAATTTGTTGGTGAAGACAGCTGCTCTGTTTCTAATCGTCACACTTTCCTCCGATTGGATTACAATCCCCACTCTACCATGTGATAGTGGCATACACTTTGTGTTGAAAGACCAAGGATTAAGGATTGGCCTTCAGCCCTTGTTGCTTGCTCAGATGTACAATACGAGTTAACATGTTAAAATAAACATCCCACGACTAATTGCAAACATATTTAAGTAGACTGCATTACACAAGGGATTGTTTTTCCAGACTGTTGCTAAATTGCAGAGAATGTTAGCCACATCCAGATTAAATAGAGATATTATTTTCTGAAACATTAATAGAAAAACGAGATGAAAGTTGCACTTTTAATTCCTGCCCATTGGAAACATTGATCCATTCACTAGATATGGCACAGTACAGGAAAAGTACATTAGTCGAATGGTATTGATGCTTAGTTAAATTTTAAAGAACAGGCATAGCAAATTTATTCAAATATAATGAAGCCTGATCTCTCCGTTCCTACACTTGTCCAACTGTTTAACACCTGGCATAGCTCAGTATGACTTTAGCAATAAATGATACAGATTAATCTGTTGTTACAAGCCAGAGCCTGGCTGTGCTACTCAAACATTGTGGCTGAAATAACTTGTATGAATGCCTCAGTTCTTAATTAAATAACAGTTGAGGATCTTTTGTTTTAATACTTCCATGGAATCTGAGCGTCATTGATAAGGCGTTTGTTGCCCATCCCTGATTGCTATTGAGAAGGAGCTGGTGATGTACATTTTTTTAAATGTATTCTTTGATAGGCCGTGAACGTCGCTGAGAAGACCAGCATTTGTTTTCCAGCCCGAACTGGCCTTGAACTGTGAGGCTTGTTCAGACATTTGAGAGGGCAGTCACATTGTTGTGGAACTGGAGTCACATGTAGGCCGGACCAGGTAAAGGTGGCAGATTTTCTTCCCTGAAGGACATTGGTGAACCAAATGGGTTTACGCAACAATTAATGATAGTTTCATAGTCATCAAAAGGGAGACTAACTTTCATTACCAAATATTTATGTTGTGTAATTGGGGATTTGAACCCACAGCCCGAGAATATCAGCCCGAGTCACTGGGTTACTAGTCTATAACATTGCCACAACACCACCATTTTCCCCTACTTTCTTGGGGCCCCGCAGTACAGCTTTGTTTATTTTTTAAAATTCATTTTTATGGGATGTGGGCGTCGCTGGCTAGGCCTGTATTTGTTGCCCATCCCTAGTTGCCCTTCAGAAGGTGGTGGTGAGCTGCCTTCTTGAACCGCTGCACTCCCTGAGGTGTAGGTACACCCACAGTGCTGTTAAGGATGTGTTCCAAGCTTTTGACCCAGCAACAGTGGAGGAACAGCGATACCTTTCCAAGTCAGGGTGGTGAGTGACTTGGAGGGGAACTTCCAGGTGGTGGGGTTCCCAGGTATCTGCTGCACTTGTCCTTCTAGATGGTAGCGGTCGTGGGTTTGGTAGGTGCTACCTAAGGAATCTTGACAAGTTATTGCACTGCATGTTGAAGTACACACGCCTGCCACTGTTTGTCAGTGATGGAGGGATTGAATGTTTGGATTGTCGGTACACTCACAGTGCTGTTAGGGAGGGAGTTCCAGGATTTAGGTCCAGCGACAGTGAAGGAATGGTGATATATTTCCAAGTCAGCATGGTGTGTGACGTGAGGTAGAATTTTACACTCTCTCTAAGTGGCAGGAATCAGGGCAGGCCGGAGCACCCACTTTGGTGTGGATGAAATCGTCAGTTTCCCACTCTTGGAAAACTAGCCTGGAATTCTTTTCTCCTGATTTGATGGCTGGTTAAAGGTGAGTCAAGTTTCTCTCTCGGCTAGTCGTCACCCACAGTTGCATATGTTTGTATCTCATGAGTGCTCATTAAAAGGCAAACTTTCCAGAATTAGTCCCCCCTCCAAATTAAGTGCCCGACAGCAGATAATTAGAACAGTCTGCTTTATAGTCAGACTGTATATAAGTGGCACGCACTTGGCGAACTTCAGTTCGTCCGCAACTTGCAGGTAAGTGGACGCTGCTTTCATCTTTCTCGAGAACCATAAAATACCAGGGGTGAGATTGCCATTGCCCCCTTGGCCCACCGCGAGGTCCGCCACACCAGGGCCACACCAGGGCCATGATTGTAGAGACCACCTGAGGCCACCATTCCCCCCCCCCCCCCTCGTCCACCCGCACCACAAATCAGCCGGGGCCTCCCACCCCCACACACACACACACACACAGCAGCAGCTCCCAGACCCCGGATTGCCTGGGTGCCCCCCTCCACCCCCAAGTATGGTGGTGACCCCCCCCCCCAGGGACCCCTGTAATAAGATGACCCTCCACAGGAACCATCGGGTAGTAGGTCATAAAAGAGGAAGCACTTTAAAGCCTATGCCCTCCAAAATGGGGAAAGCACGGAAACTGTCATTTTGAAATGTCTTCAACGTAATGGGAACAAATCATACAAACGAGAAGAATGTCCAGCAGGCAGGGCCACAGGAAATCAACTGCAGACAAAAAAATGTCACTTCAAAACCATTTGTCACTCGAAAATGCTGACAACCCGTAAAAAAATGGGATAAAATTTCAAAACAGAGTCACATGCAAGAAGTAGAAGAATCACAAGCAAAGGAAGAAACCTTCCGAGCTCAAGACATTTTTCTTATTCATTCATGGGATGTGGGTGGTGCTGGTTAGGCCAGCATTTATTGCCCATTCCTAAATGCCCTTGAGAAGGTGATGGCGAGCTGTCTCCTTGAGCCACTGCAGTCACTGTGATGTAGATGCACCCTCTGCTTTTAGGAAGGGAATGACAGTGAAGGAATACTTCCAAGTCAGGACGGTTCATGGTTTGGCAGGAACTGGTGGTCCCAAATGATATTGAAAACACTACCTGGAGTATTAAACTCAAAGTGGATGTTTACCCCACAGAGTTTAAACTAGACACAGGAGCGGGTGTTTCTGTTTTAACTGGTGAAGTCTAAATGGCTCAAGCAAATTACATTACAACCCACATCTATCAAATTATAAGGATCTGGTATGACCATTTTAAAAGTGAATCACCAATTCATGGCAAAGCTGAAATATACAGACGGAGAAATCCTTGAACTTCTCTATGTCATTCAAAGTCAAGAGTGCCCCTTACTAAGCAAAGCACCATGCCTAAAACTGAAACTATACTATAAAGTGGCTGACGTTTCTGAGGAGAACTACAGCAGTACATTGCAAAATGAAATTCCAAAACTGTTTACAGGACTCGGGAATTATAAGACTATGTATCATATAACTCTATGAGCTGATGCTATTTGGATCTATCCACTCCGGAAAGTCCCTTATCCACAAAGATAAGGGTTAAATTGAAAAGATGAAGCAGCAAGGGATTACCATGTCAATGAAACTGTGTTCAGGAATGGTTATGGTCCCAAAGTCAAACGGCTCCATAAGAATTTGCATGGATTTAACTCAATTAAACAAATCAGTCGAACATGAGATCCACCCGATGATCTCAATGGATGAGAGCCATGCCAAAATAACCATCAGTACTTTATTTACAAAATTGAATGCGAACAATAGATGTTGGCAGGTGCGTCAGGACAAAGAATCCAGATTGTTGACTACATTTACAATGTCCTTTGTCGTTATTGTTTCAATTGATTGCCCTTTGGCATCGCATCTGCTGCAGATATTTTCCAGAGAACAATATTTCACAATTTAGAAGGCATGGAATAAGCAATATGCCATGTGGACATAGCTCCATAAGAACAGAGCATGACCACAGAATCAGAGCTGCGCTGAGGGTCTGACAGGATGCAGCCATAACATTGAATGAAAAGTGTGGGTTCGCCAAATCATATCGTAGAATCATAGAATTTACACGGCTTAAGGAGGCCATTTGGCCCATCGGGTCTGCACCAGCCCTTGGAAAGAGCACCCTGCTTAAGCCCACGCCTTCATCCTATCCCCGTAACCCGACCTAACCTTTTAGACACGAAGGGGCAATTTAGCATGGCCAATTCACCTAACCTGCATATCTTTGGACCCTGAGAGGAAACCGGAGCACCCAGAGGAAACCCATGCAGCCACGGGGAGAAAGTGCAAACTCCACACGGACAGTCACCCGAGACTGGACTTGAACCCAGGTCCCTGGAGCTGTGATGCAGCAGTGCTAACCACTGTGCCACTGTGCCGACCAATGATCAAACCTATGATCAGGTTTCTAGGTCACATAATACAAGCCACTGGAATCCCAGTTGATTCACAAAAAATGATAATGATCAGAGAATTTCCACAACCCAGGAACGTAACTGAGCTTTAAAGATTCCCTTGTTTAGTCAACCAGGTAGGTAAGTTCCGACCACATTTAGCAGAAGTCAATGAACCCTTATGACAGCCGTTGACATAGGGTCAACAGTGGTGTTGGAATGTGGACCAACATAATGCTTTCCAAACTTTCCCATCCATAACATCCTGCCTAAGATTACGCATAACATGGTGCAAGAGCAGAGAACGGGTGACGGCATTACAACTGCATCTCCAATATTCTTTGTAGGAGATGATGCTCCAAATTATTGGGCTGGCTATATTTCAGGTTGTTGAAGCTGGTGTCGCTGAAAACAGTCTGCATGACGGTATGCATAATCTTATGCATCTTCACAAATCACATTTCACCCTCATGCTGCTATCCACCAGGAAGTGCAAAACTGCAGATGGATCTGTTGCTTTCCACCCAACCCCTTTCCCTCAGCCCACCACTTCCATTCTTCATTTGTGCTTTCGGATACCCAAGCATTTCTGCCAGTCCAGCCAGCCCAGCCTCACAATGAAGAGTGTGAGCAAGAGCGCAGGTCCCATGAAGAGGCCCCATCATTTGACCTGACACTTGCAGCACCAGATCAGATGCTGACACACCTTGAAATTTAGTGGGCAGTATAGGAAGCAGGATCAGCATGTAGTATGTCACCAAGCATAGGTGGACTTCAGCCAGACCAGGGGGAAAGGATAGCACTGTGTTGTGAGGGTGGATGTTATTTTAAAAATATATTTTTAGGTAATATTGTGTTATTCTGTAAAGAAGGCAGTGTGCATGTGTGTAAGTGACTCAGTTTAGCTGGGCAAAGGTTAATAGAGACAACTTGTCTTGGCGAGTTGAGTAATAAAAGGGTGTAAAGGTGCAAAATGCATATATTTGTAATAAGGCCATGGTGAAGTGGATTTATAATTAAATAGGTTAAATTTACAAATTGCATTCGGAGGTAGAGAAGGACTTGGCTTGTCAAATGATAAATTTCAAAGGAGAGTGAGGAACCTTTACAACTTGCAACGGTCTCATAAGTAAATAAGGGAAGGTTATTACATTTAATTTGACCCAAAAGGGCAGACGGTAAGAAGACATGAAAGGTTTTTACTTGTATTTTCTGACTAAATGGGTGTTTTGGGGGGATGTTTTGTAAGACCGTTTTAACTGCATAACTTTAATGTTGCCTACTTAAGTTTTCTTTTCTATTTGGTAATAAATCTTTTCTTTTAATCCTAGAATTCTATGCTTCTATGAAAAAAAGGTTATGATCATGAGACAGGTTTCCCTCTGGAAGTTTGCTTGCTCAGCAAATAACATCAGCTATAGTCGTAACAGTCTGGAAGCTCCCCGGAGAACGGGGTCACAAATGAGATCTGATGCTGAAGGTGCAGCTTGCAGGTAAAGACTTATGGTACTTGACAGACCTGCCATAGAACATGGCCGGGATTCTCCGACCCGACGCGAGAATTGCGGCATGCCGCCCCGACGCCGGCTCGCCGATTTTCCGGCACCGATTTTCGGGTACCCGCGGGATCGCCGCCGCGCTGGTCGGGGGGCCGTTGAAAGCGCCCCCCCCAGCGATTCTCCAGGCCTGGACGGGCCGGGTGCCCGCCGAGATCGGCTGAGTCCCGCCGGCATGGGTTACGTATGATCCCAACCGGCGGGGCCTTGGGGTTCTGTCTGCGGGGGCCATCCTGGTGGGGGGGGGGGGGGGGGCGGGGGGGATCCGACCCCAGGGGGGCCTCCACAGTGGCCTGGCCCACGATCGGGGTCTACCGATCGGCGGGCGGGCTAGTTCCGTGGGGGCCTATGTTCCTCCATGCTGGGCTCCTGTAGGGCTCCCCCATACTGCCCGGGGGCCGGCGCGGAGTTGGGAACCCATGTGCATGCGCAAAATCGCGCAGGCTGTGGCGCGTCCGCTTTCGGGCGCCGGGGCTGCGGACACCACTCCGGCGCCGTACTAGCCCCCTAGGAAGGGGTGGATAGCTGCCAGTTGAGGCCCATTGACGCCGGAGTAGCTCACGCCACTTTTCAATTCAGGCCTCAGAATTTGGCCACAGGATTGGTGAATCCCGGCCAATGTTCTCATTGCCAAGGAGCATCATAGAATCCCTGCAGTGCCGAAGAAGGCCATTCGGCCCATTGAGTCTGCACTGACCCTTTGCATGACCCCCTGCCGAGACCCACCCAACCCTTTGGACACTTAGGAGCATTTGGCATGGCCAATCCACACAACCTGCACATCTATTGACCGTGGGAGGAAACAGAAGCATAGAATTCTAGGATTAAAAGAAAAGATTTATTACCAAATAGAAAAGAAAACTTAAGTAGGCAACATTAAAGTTATGCAGTTAAAACGGTCTTACAAAACATCCCCCCCAAAACACCCATTTAGTCAGAAAATACAAGTAAAAACCTTTCATGTCTCTTACCGTCTGCCCTTTTGGGTCAAATTAAATGTAATAACCTTCCTTGTTTACTTATGAGACCGTTGCAAGTTGTAAAGGTTCCTCACTCTCCTTTGAAATTTATTATTTGACAAGCCAAGTCCGTCTCTACCTCCGAATGCAATTTGTAAATTTAACCTATTTAATTCCCAACTGGAATTTGCAGTAGGTTTCTAGGTTGCCGGAGACATCGGAGAACAGTTTAGTGTTGCAAGTAGTCTTCATCTGCAGTCACAGGCCATCGTGTAATGATGCTCATTTCCGCAATGGTGGTCTGGCTACAAAGGATACTCTCTCTCTCTTGCCCTGAGAAGGCAGCCTGCTGCTTCTTCCATGCTGGAGGGCCTCCTATTAGCCCTCCGCCTTCGAGAGACCGCCATTAAGTGGCCAATTCGGGGAAAATCTCTGCCAAAACGACTGTCCCCCACACAGTGTAGGCCGATTGACCTCAATTTGACCCTGGTGTCAGTATACCAAAGCCACAGGGAAAATCCTATCCATGGCCTCTGAATTAAGTGTGCTTGATGGACTGAATGGCCTTCTTCTCGAGGGTTTGAGGAGTCCAGAATTGCAGGTTCCATGCTGTAATGAGAGAATTGTAGAGAAACAGGTCTCCTGACTGCGTACTAGACAGGATGGGGATCTCATCCTAAATTTCAGGGAGTTATTTTGAAAGTTAAGGTGAACAGCACAGAGAGGTATAACATTGTCACTTGCCTGCTGCCCTTGTGGTGCTCATGCACATACTGAAGACCAGAATGGAGCAAGGAAAGTCACTAACTGGTTCTTATAATGCTCTGCAAGATAAATAGGCATCTAATTGAAGATAATCAATTTGACAAGGCAGTCAAATCTTCTCTTGGTTGTCACAGGAATTTCTCAGGCTTAATAAGAGCCAGAACGTAGCTGGTTTGGGTGGGCAGACTTACAGGATAGATCACATTGTGAGCTGCGAATGCAGCATACTAAATTAAAAGAAGTGCACCTAAATCACTCTTTCACCAGGAAGGAGTGTTCTGAGCCTTGGATGATGGAGAGGGAGGAGGTAAATGGGCAGATGTTGCAAATTCTGCCCTTGTTTGGAAAGGTATCGCAGGAAGGGGACAGGAGGTTGGGGGAATGATCTCTTCTGTGGTGAAATGCATGTGAATTGTATTGTATGTAGTTAGCACTATCATCTCCAACCAGATGGTGGGCGTCAGACGTCAGTCATGTGACGTGGGACACTCGTCAGTTGGTAGTAAGGCGTACAACAGGACAGTCACAGGACAGTTCCAGGAGAGTTCTCGAAACTCAAATAGTAACACGGGCGGGATTCTCCGATAACTGGCGCGATGTCCGGGACCCGGCGCCAAAATGGCGCGGATCACTCCGGCGTCGGGCCCCCCCTAACAACGCAAATTCTCCGGCCTAGAATGGGCTAGCAGCGGCGTGACGCCATTCGCGATGGCGTCATTGATGCCGCATGGCATGACGGCTCAAAAGATGCGCCCCCCCCACCCCAGAAGACCCAACAAGATGGCCGCCCACTGCGCAGCCCCGAGGTTCCAGGACCGCGCGACATCGAGGCACTCCTGGACGCAGTGGAGGAGAAGAGGGAGTCCCCTGTACCCTGGACACGCAGGGTCGCCGCACGCCTCAGCCGGCGTCTGTGGAGGGAGGTGGCAGGGGCTGTCAGCGCTGTGGCTCTGACACCACGGACAGGCACCCAGTGCCACAAGAAGGTGAACGACCTCGTCAGGGCAGCCAGGGTGAGTCCCCGCCCCCCCTGCCTAATGTGCGGCACACCCCCAGGTGAAACCAACCCTAACCCTAACCTCTGCACGATACGCGCAACCGATGGCGTGCATTCATATGCCTGTCTAACACTGTTGCCTTTTACCCCTGCCACCCACCGCCCCCCCCCCCCCCCCCACAGGAGAAGCGTGCACACAACAATAGGGAGCATGAGCGGACTGTAGGGGGCCCAGATAATGAGAGGCCACTCACCGTACATAAGGAAAGGGCCTCGAACTGGCTGGCGGACCTGAGGACCGGGAGGTTGCCGATGCAGAGGTCGGGGGCCCACAAGCAAGTGAGCCACCGACAGCCTGTCCCCATATCCCCTCTCCCCCAGATCCCCCCTCCCCCCATATCCCCCCCATATCCACCCTCCCCCATTATCCCCCACCCCCATATCCCACATATCCCCCCTCCCCCGTAGTCCCCATATCCCCCCCATATCCCCCATATCCCCCTCCCTCATATCCTCTTGCCCATATCCCCCTCCCCATATCCCCCCTCCCCATATCCCCTCCCCATATCCCCCTCCCCCGATCCCCCATATCCCCCTCCCCATGTCCCCCTTCCCCATATCCCCCTCCCCATATCCCCCTCCCCGTATCCCCATATCCCCCCTCCCCCGTATCCCCCATATCCCCCCTCCCCATGTCCCCCCTTCCCCATATCCCACTCCCCATATCCCCCCTCCCCGTATCCCCCATATCCCCCTCCCTCATATCCCTCTCCCCATATCCCCCTCCCCATATCCCCCATATACCACCTCCCCCGTATCCCCATCCCCTAACCCCCTCCCCGTATCCCCCATATCCCCCTCCCCCATATCCCCCATACACCCCTCCCCATATCCCCCCTCCCCATATCCCCCTCCCCATATCCCCCCATATCCCCCTCCCCCATAACACCCTCCCCATAGCCCCCTCCCCCATATCCCCCGTATCCCCATATCCCCCCTCCCCCTAGTCCCCCCTTCCCCATATCCCCCTCCCCATATCCCCCCTCCCCATATCCCCCATATCCGCCCTCCCTGTATCCCCCATATCCCCACTCCCCATATCCCCCTCCCCAGATCCCCTCCCCCATATCCCCCTCCCCATATTCCACCTCCCCGTATCCCCATATCCCCTCCCCCATATTCCCATATCCCCCCTCCCCGTATCCCCCATATCCCCCTCCCCATATCCCCCATATACCCCTCCCCATATCCCCCCCACCCCATATCCCCATATCCCCCCTCCCCATATCCCCCTCCCCCATATCCCCCCTCCCCGTGTCCCCCCTTCCCCATATCCCCCCTCCCCATATCCCCCCTCCCCATATCCCCATCCCCGTATCCCCCATATCCCCCTCCCCATATCCCCCTCCTCCATATCCCCCTCCCCCATATCCCCCATATACCACCTCCCCCGTATCCCCATATCCCCCTCCCCATATCCCCCTCATCCCCCTCCCCGTATCCCCCATATCCCCCCTCCCCCGTATCCCCCTCCTCCATATCCCCCTCCCCATATCCCCCATATACCACCTCCCCCGTATCCCCATATACCCCTCCCCATATCCCCCCTCACCATATCCCCCGTATCCCCCCTCCCCCATATCCCCCAAATCCTCACTCCCCATATCCCTCAAATCCCCCATCCCCCATATCCCCCCTCCCCCATATCCCCCTCCCCCATATCACCTGATCACCGTCTGCGTGTCTAACCATGCATGCTTCATTGTGTATCGCAGGAGCAAACGTCGAGGTATCCATCCCCACAGATGCCGACCGCCCGCAGGATGCCCCAGGGCGACCATGGGATACGGTGAGACCCGGACCCTCTGGCACGCGATGCCCGCAGGATGCCCCAGGGCGACCACGGGATATGGAGAAACCCGGACCCTCTGGCACGCGCCGCCCGCAGGATGCCCAGCTGTTCTCCGCATCATTCTGTGGCTTCCGTATAGGCGTCATCAGCCACGACCGCAACGGGTAACCCCTGTCGCCCAGCAACCAGACCCTCAGCCGGGGGTGGCGTCCCTCGTACATGCCGGGGATATAAGACCGCGACAACACGTATGAGTCATGTACACTTCCCGGGTACCGGGCGCAGATGTGCAGGATAATCATGCGGTGATCGCAGACCACCTGGATGTTCATGGAATAGGTCCCCTTCCTATTGGTGAACACGGCCCTGTTATCTGCAGCTGGCCGCACGGCGACGTGCATCCCATCGATCGCGCCCTGGACCATGGGAAACCCAGCCACGGCAGAGAAGCCCACGGCCCGGGCATCCTGGCTGGCCCAGTCCACAGGGAAGCGGATGTAGCGATCCGCAATGGCATATAGGGCATCTGTCACTGCCCTGATGCACCGGTGCACCAATGTCTGCGAGATGCCGGACAGGTCCCCACCTGGCGTCTGGAATGACCCTGTGGCATAAAAGTTCTGGGCCACCGTAACCTTGATGGACACGGGGAAAGGGTGACCCCACCCCAGTGCCACGCGGTGCCAGGTGTGCCAGCAGGAGGCAGATGTGTGCCACGGTTTGCTGGCTCATCCGGAGTCTCCTCCTGCATTCCCGGTCTGTGAGTCCTGGTACGACAGCCGGGGCCGGTACACACGGGGCCTCCTCGGGTGCCTCCATTGCCGTGGCGCCGCAACGTCCTCCTCCCCCTCCTCGTGTTCCTCCTCCACTACGTGCTCCCCCTGCTCCTCCTCCTCCTCGTCCTGTCGGGCGCGTGTACCTCCAGCCTGGCCGGCTGCCGCCTGCCCCTCTGCAGCATGCTCCTCTGCGGCAGCCTGCGCGGCCTCTCTGGCACGCTCCTCCTCTTCCTCCAGTGATATATGGAGAATAGCAGCTGCCGCCACTGCGGCCAACATCGCTGGCTGATCAGAAAACATGACGGCCTGCCCGGGTTGGGGGGGGGAGGGGTGTGGAATAGCGACATGTCATCATTGCCTATATCCCCCCTCCCCCCAGACAGGTGGCATGGGCTGCATGGGCGTGACTGTTGGAGGATGGCACCTGGCCAGGCGGACAAACTCCCTTGCCCTCGCACCCCCATCCCCGGCACTCATCCCCCCGTACCCGGCACTCATCCCCCCGTACCCGGCACTCATCCCCCCCTGCCCGGCACTCATCCCCCCCTTCCCCCTCGCCGGCACTCACCCCCCCTCCCCGGCACTTACCCCGCCGTCCCCGGCACTCACCCCCCCCCCATCCCCGGCACTCATCCCCCCGTACCCGGCACTCATCCCCCTACACCCGGCACTCATCCCCCCCCCCTGTCCCCGGCACTCATCCCCCCGTACCCGGCACTCATCCCCCTGCACCCAGCACTCACTCCCCCCCATCCCTGGCACTCATCCCCCCTCCACGGCACTCATCCCCCCCCGTCCCCCTCGCCGGCACTCACCACCCCCTTCCCCGGCACTCCCCCGAAGCCCACCCCACCACACCCCCCCCCCCCCCCCCCGCCGCGCACACACCCACACACACCTCGCCCCCACACACACAGACTGCGACCACGCCATCATCTCTCCTGCGGCCACCCCCCAGGCTGTGACCTACCTCCACGCTGGACAGAGTCAACCATCAGCACTGGTTGACGCCATTAAAAAGGTATTTTGATTTACGCCGACGTGTCCCATGGTCATGTCCGCAAAACTTTGGCCCATCCGGCCGGGAAAATAAAGGCAGCCCCGGAGTCCATTGTCTCGCGCCTGCCCCTGCCATTATCCGAGGCGGGCGGCGCGATTGACGCCCCGCTGACTTTTCACCCTTCGGAGAATTCGGCGGGCGGCGGGGTAGGATTTACGCCGCCCCCCCCAGCGATTCTCCGAGCCGGTGGGGGGTCGGAGAATCCCGCCCCTAGTCTGTATAGTATTCTGTTTGTTATCTTTCCACATGTTCATCAGTAAATCGTCATTGTAGTAAAGCCACCAGGTGTTCTGATTTTAGCATTGCAACGGCACGGTCATAGAACCTTCGGAAAGGCTGAAAGAGGTGAACAGGGGAAGACAGTGTCATCACGCTGGAGGTGATGGAAATGGCTGAGGGTGATGGGTAGCATGAAGAGGCTGGCACAGTGGAAGGTGAGGATAAGGGGAAGGCTATCATGCCTCTGGGAGGGAAAGGAAGGATGAAAGTAAAAGTGTGGGAATTGGAATGGACACGGTCCGTCCAGGATTAATCAAGTACCAGAATCATTGCCTGAGTTTTTCAGACTCTCCACATGCTAAGGTATATTTCCACCAGAAAAAACAAAAAAATGTCAGTGAGATATACAGTCAAATACAGCACATTTTTATGTGATTTAGTAATAGATTTTTTAAAACTCAGAACAGATTACGGTATTTACACTTGATTTGTTTAGTATGTCACTGACATTAATAAAAAGTGAGTTAATATTTAAAAAATCATTTATTGAAAAATGCTTTCTATATTCGACTAAGCAGTAATAAAGGTTACTTGAAAAGAATTAACTATTAATTTATTGCTGTCAGTAAGCTAAAAGGTCACTGTTGTTTAAGTTGGTTGTTTTTTTTGTCAATAGAGGAAATCTGTCATTAATAATGAATTGCTACAGTTCATTCTGCTCTCTGTAATAAAAGAACTGTTTTCCCCAGGATTTATTGCGAATGGGTATGTATAGTTGGTTAAATGTTCTGTTGTAACAAATGCTTCTTATTTGTGATGGTTTTTTTATGTTGCAAAACGAGAGATTATTGGAAGGTTCTTCTCTTACAAAGAGGTCCACGTGTGAAATGGTTTTTTGTGAATGTTATATTGATCTAAGATTTTTTTTTTAAATGTAAGAGTCATCGACCCCCTTCATTTTAACCTAAATTAGGAGAAATGGGGCTGGAATTTTCCAACCCATCCCTCCACGTGTCGTGCGAAGTGTTTTCTGACAGTAGAGGTGATGCACCATTGCCTGGCGGCCAGATCTTCCGTTCCCGCGGATGTATACAGCAATTGTGTGACTCACCTGTCCTGCTGCCAGGAAACACCGGGGAGGGGCCACCTTCGGTGGGACCAAAAGATTGCACCTGGCAGGAAAGGGCAGAAAATCCCATTCGCCGTCCAAGACATAATAATCTTATAAACCTCATAATTGTAACACTGTGGAATTGAACATTATACGCACAAAGCCTTTTGTATGGTTGCATTTCCCAGCAGTAAGAAAGAAAACCCTCAGTGCTCTTACAATTTCTGTGCTTGACAACATTTCTCTGTTCCCCCCAGACTTTGGATAGCAGAAGAGTAAGCATTCTATCAATCCATGTGACTGTAGCTTCAAATCATGAATTAGGTGCATTAAAAGTAAAAGTTAAACACAGGTATTAAAAAAAATCAAAACAGTAGATACTGAATGCAGAAAACTTAAATTACAGCCTCCCAGATATGGAAGAATAAGTATGTGATCTTTTACTGACTCTCTTAAAAATACTAACTCTGAATCAGTTCCTGCATCATAAAACTTATACATTAAATGTAATCTATCACTGCAATGCCTTGGGGTATTTGTCCTGGTCTCAGTGAACTTAGACGAACTGAGGTATTGGCACACAGTTGGACATATCTGAACCAGAAAAAGAAGCATATCTGTTTCTATGCTCAGACAAATAACATCCCCCATTATATCAAACAGGTTACCTGACTACAGATTTAATAGAAACCTGCCTGGCTTTAACTATACAGCTCATAATAAATCAGACTCAAATGCTCATCTAACTGGAAGCTTTTTTTTCTGAATCAATTAACATCAGGAAAAGCCAATCAGTTGGTCTCAAAAGAATCCAAGGATGGGGCTTGTTCTAATAACAAATCTTCAGACGGTTACTTGGGCAAGATTCCAACAGGATTGAATGTCTATTCCATTTGCAGAAAATGTTTCAAATGGAAAGAGTGTAAATTTTCATGTGATGGGTTTTACCCCTATTATGCCAACAGGAAAAGATGGTCAGTCATCCAGAATAGGGGGCAGTTTGGTGGTTAGCACTGCTGCCTCACAGCACCAGGGACGCAGGTACAATTCTGGCCTTGTGTGGAGTTTGCACTTTCTCCCCGTGTCTGCGTGGGTTTCCTCCTGGGTACTCCGGTTTCCTCCCACAACCCAAAGGTGTGCGGGTTAGGTGGATTGGCCATGCTGAACTGCCCTTTAGTGTCCAAAGATGTGCAGGTTAGATGCGGGTTATGAGGAAAGGGTGGGGGAGCAAACCTAGGTAGAGTGCTCTTTCAGAGGGTCGGTGCAGACTTTTTATTTATAAATTTAGAGTACCCAATTCATTTTTTTTTCCAGTTAAGGGCAATTTAGAGTGGTCAATCCTCCTGCCCTGCACATCCTTGGGTTGTGGGGGTGAGACCCAAGAAAACATAGAGAGAATGTGCAAACTCCACATGGACAGTGACCCAGGGCTGGGATCAAACCCGGGTCCTCGGCGCCGTGAGGCAGCAGCACTAATCACTGCGCCATCGTGCCGCCATAAGGGGTCGGTGCAGACTTGATGGGTCAAATGGCCTCTTTCTGCACTTTATGGGTTCTATGGTTGGTCATAGTTCTGAAGGTTTGATCACATGACTGCTAGCAGCCCCCCTGGTCAAACATCCTTTTCACCCAACCTCCAATATTTTTCTAACTAATAATCAGGGGCGAGATTCTCCGACCCCCCCAGCTGGTCGGAGAATGGCCGTTGGCCGCCGTGAATTCCGCCCCCGCCGAAGTCTCCGAAGGGAGAAAAGTCGGCGGGGCGTCAATGGCGCCGCAGACCTCGGAGAATGGCACGGGTGGGCGCAAGGCAATCGATTTTGGGCCTGCCGATATTCTCCCGTCCGGATGGGCCGAAGTCCCGTCAACGTGATGACGGGTCACGTCAGCGTAAATCAAACCTCCTTTTAATTGGCGTCAACCAGTGCTCAAGGTTTACGCCGACCAGCGTGGAGCCGGCCTGGGGGGTTGGCCGCTGGACAGGCGATGGCGTGGCCGCAGTCTGAATGTGTGGGGGAGAGGTGTGTCTAGGGTTTTGTGTGTGTGTGTGCGGCGGGGGGGGGTTAGAGTGGGCTGGGCTCCGGGGGAGTGCCGGGAGGGGGGTTGAGTGCCGGGGACAGGAGGATGAGTGCCGGGGAGGGGGGATGGGGGGGTCCGTGCCAGGAAGTAGGATGGGGGGGTCCGTGCCGGGGAGGGGGAATGGGGGGGTCCGTGTCGGGGAGGGGGGATGGGGGGGTCCGTGCCGGGGAGGAGGATAGGGTCCGTGCCGGGGAGGAGGATGGGGGGTCCGTGCCGGGGAGGGGTGATGGGGGGGTCCGTGCCGGGGAGGGGGGATGGGGGGGTCCGTGCCGGGGAAGAGGATGGGGTCCGTGCCGGGGAGGGGGGAGGGGTCCGTGCTGGGGAGGAGGATGGGAAGGTCCGTGCCGGGGAGGGGGATGGGTGGTCCGTGCAGGGGAGGGGGATGGGGGGACGGGGTCCATGCCGGGGAGGGGGGATGGGGGGGTCCGTGCCGGGGAGGAGGATGGGGTCCGTGCCGGGGAGGAGGATGGGGGGGTCCGTGCCGGGGAGGAGGATGGGGGGGTCCGTGCCGGGGAGGGGGATGGGGGGGTCCGTGCCAGGGAGGGGGATGGGTGGACGGTGTCCGTGCTGGGAGGAGGATCGGGTCCGTGCCGGGGAGGAGGATGGGGGGGTCCGTGCCGGGGAGGAGGATGGGGGGGGGTCCGTGCCGGGGAGGGGGGGTCCGTGCCGGGGAGGGGGGCTGCGAGGGCAAGTGAGTTGGTCCACCTGGCCAGGTGCCAGCCTCCAACAGTTGGACACATGCGGTCCATGCCACCTGGCTGGGGGGAGGAGGGGGTATGGGCAATGATGACATGTCGTCGTTCCCCCCCCCGCCCCCACTAGGCCGTCATGTTTTCCGATCAGCCAGCGATGTTGGCAGCCGTGGCGGCAGCCGCTAATGTCTATGTTGCCCTGGATGAGGAGGAGGAGGAGGAGGAGGAGGAGCGTGCCAGAGAGGCGGCGCAGGCTGCCGCAGAGGGGCAGACGGCAGCCGCCCAGGCTGGAGGGACACCTGACCGACAGGACGAGGAGGGGGAGGAGGACGTCGCGGCCCCATGGCAACGGAGGCACCCGAGGGCGCCCCGTGTGTACCGGCCCCGGCAATCATACCAGGACCTCACGGACCGGGAATGCAGGAGGAGACTCCGGATGAGCCGGGAAACCGTGGCACACATCTGCCACCTGCTGACACACCTGTCACCGGGTGGCACTGGCGGGGGACACCCTCTCCCCGTGTCCGTCCAAGTTACGGTGGCCCTGAACTTTTATGCAACGGGGTCATTCCAGGCACCGAGTGGGGACCTGTCCGGCATATCGCAGACATCGGTGCACCAGTGCATCCGCACAGTGACAGACACCCTATATGCCATGGCGCACCGCTACATCCGCTACCCTGTGGACCGGGCCAGCCAAGATGCCCGAGCCGTGGGCTTCTCTGCCGTGGCCGGGTTCCCCATGGTCCAGGGCGCGATCGATGGGATGCACGTCGCTGTGCGGCCACCTGCAGATAACAGGGCCGTGTTCACCAATAGGAAGGGGACCTATTCGATGAACATACAGGTGGTCTGTGACCACCGCATGATGATCCTGCACGTCTGCGCCCGTTACCCGGGCAGTGTACACGACTCATACGTGTTGTCGCGGTCATCCATCACCGGCATGTACGAGGGACGCCATCCCCGGCTGAGGGGCTGGTTGCTGGGCGACAGGGGCTACCCATTGCGATCGTGGCTGATGACGCCTGTACGGAGGCCATGCAATGAGGCGGAGAACCGCTACAATGATGCCCATGTAGCGACAAGGGGAGTGATAGAGAGGTGCTTTGGCGTGCTGAAGATGCGTTTCAGGTGCCTGGACCGCTCTGAGGGCGCCCTCCAGTATCGGTTAGATAGGGCGGTCGCATCATTGTGGTGTGCTGCGTCCTGCACAATTTAGCCCAGCAGAGGGGCGATGTGCCGCAGGCAGAGGAGGGCGGAGTGAAGGAGCAGCAGGAACAGGCGCAGTCCTCCCCAGATGAGGGGGATGGGGGCAATGGTCAGGGCAGACGGGCTAGACACAGGCGGGTGGCTGTCCACCGTTACCGGCTGGGCCAGCGGGCACGGGACAGGCTGATAGACGCCCGCTTCACTGACTAGATGGGCATGGGAATCGGGTAGTATGGCCACAGACCGCACACCATGGCAACAGCCGACCACCCACACCCTCCACCCATCCACCCACCCAGCACCCTCACCCCCCTCCCCAACCCCACCCACGCCACCCGCATGCACACCACCCCCCCCCATTGCCGATCCACCTGCGGCACAACGGCCGGGCTCACACAGTTGCCGGTGGACGCGTGTCTATCGCAAGCCGTGGAGGATGATGACAACCCGCCCTGCGATGAGCTCCTGGCTCCACATCGTTGGACTATGTCTGACCCATGGCCACAGTACCACCATCCACCCGGACCATCCCTGCATGCGGCTGTGACACTGCAGCGCACGGTCCCGTCCTCTGCCCGGGGGGATGTTGATGGCGGCCCAGGGGGAAGGGGGCAGACTCACCTGGGGCTGAGGTAAGACCACCCCTCACACACACACACATGCGCTCAACGTACATGACACCCCCGCACGCTTTGGACAGAGCACAAAGGCAGCTTCTGTAGGTGTAACATTGACTTTAATAACCAAAGGAGTTCATACACGTGCCCTAGCACCTAAAACTCATCTGTGCCCTGCACCCGTGCCAACTTACTCAGTGTCTAATTGTTTGGCCTTACGGGCCCTTTGACTACGTCTACGTGGTTCCCCAGACGGCACAGCAGAACTGGAGGTGGACTCCTGTGATTCCTGCCCTCTGACACGGGATCCCTTTGGCGGCCGTTTCCTGGGGCGTCCTGGCCTAGATGGGCCAGGCTGCGGCCCGGGTGACTGGGATGGCGAGCTGCCAGCCTGTCCTGCCCGTTGCCCACCCGATGCACCTGGGACGGAAGGGGGGGAGTCCGAGGTGTCGCGGTGTTCCGGGACCTCCCCTACAGGGGGACCCGGGACGGACCACAGCACCTCCTCCTCCCTCGGGGTGCCCGATGGCCCCCAGGCCTCTACATGGGTGGGGGATGCGAACAGACTGGCCATCCGACGCCCCCCCCCCGACATCTGGCGCTGCCAGTCCTGGAGGCCCGTGCTGGTATCGACAGGGGTCTGCAGGTTTGCAGCCTTGGAGCTCAGGGGATTGGCAAACCCTGTCTGTGACTGTGCGACGCCGGCTCGCACATGGCCAATGGCGCCGATGCCCTCAGCGATGGCCTGCTGAGACTGGACCATGGCCTGCTGAGACTGGGCCATGGCCTGCTGAGACTGGGCCATGGCCTGCAGAGACTGGGCTATGGACTGCTGAGACTGGGCCATGGCGTTGAGCGCCTCTGCCATCTGGCGCTGGCACTGGCTCATGGCCTCCTGTGAGAGGGCAGACATGTCCTGGGCCACAGACGCCGCCTGCACGGAAAGCCCCAGGCCTCGCAAACCGTTCCCCATGTCTGACACCGTCGCACCCATTGCCTCCACCGCGGACGCCACCCGTGCGGTGTCGGCCTGGGTGGCACGCATGACCGGCACCACTCCCAGCTCCTGGACGCGGGTGGACTCCTCCACCTGCGACTGCAGCCGCCGCAAGCCGGCCGTCACCCTTTTCGCTCGTCTCCGGTTCGGTGGTTGCATCGGATCTATGGGTGGGTGTGGTAACTCCAGGAACCCGGGATCCATCTGGGCGGCAGATGTTCGCTTGGGCTGGGCTACCCTCCAACCGCCCGGCCCCTCTGCTGCTCCTACCTCCACCTGCTGTACCGGGACGGCTGTGTTGTGCGCACCAGTGAGTGTATCAGACGCCTCATCACTAAAGTGCCCAACCGAGGTGAGCGTCTCTGCGATGGTGGAGGGTGTTGATGACAGCAGTGGCGTTGTGTCGTGCGCATCGTCCCACTCTGAGTCCATGGCACTTTGGGGTGGCAGTTCGTCTCCGCCCATCCAATCTGTGTCACTGTCCTATATTTCGTTTTCCTGGTTGGTGCTGTCCCGGGTAGGGGTGTCCTGGGTAGTGGTGTCCTGGGTAGTGGTGTCCTGGGGAGTGGTGTCCTGGCTCGGCTGTGACGGGGGCCTGTGGCTGCCCCTCTCGTCGCTGGGTGGCACACGCCTGCGTCGTCACACCCACACGAGACGGGGGCGTCGTCTCCCTGTTGCTCCAGGTCTCTCCGTCTCCAGTGGTCTCCAAGGGACATCCTGCGGGTGTCGCATGCCGGAGGGTCCGGGTCTCTCCGTCTCCCGTGGCCTACGAGGGGCATCCTGCGGGCGTCGCATGCCGGAGGGTTCGGGTCTCTCCGTCTCCCGTGGCCTCCGAGAGGCATCCTGCGGGCGTCGCATGCCGGAGGGTCCGGGTCTCTCCGTCTCCCGTGGTCTCCGAGGGGCATCATGCGGGCGGTCTGCATCTGCAGGGATGGGTGCCTGGACGTTTGGTCCTGCGATACACAATGAAGCATGCATGGTTAGACACGCAGGCAGTGATCAGGTGATATGGGGGAGGGGGATATTGGGGAGGGGGGATATGGGGACGGGCTGTCGGTGGCTCACTTGCTAGTATGCCCCCGACCTCTGCATCAGCAACCTCCCGGTCCTCAGGTCCGCCAGCCAGTTCCAGGGCCCTTTCCTCGTGTTCGGTCAGTGGCCTCTCATCAGCGGGGCCTCCTCCAGTCCTCACATGCTCCCTGGTGTTGTGTGCGCGTTTCTCCTGTTGAGGGGGGGGGTGGCAGGGGTAAAAGGCAACAGTGTTAGACAGGTATATGAATGCATGCCATCGGTTGCGCGTGTATTGCAGAGGTTAAGGTTAGGGCTGAATTCACTTGGGGAAATGGGGGAAGGCGGATATGGGGGAGGGGGGATATGGGGGATATGGGGGAGGGGGGATATGGGGGATATGGGGGAGGGGGATATGGGGGAGGGGGGATATGGGGGATATGGGGGATGGGGGATATGGATATCGGGCAGGGGGGGGGCAGGCTCACCCTGGCTGACTGGGTGCCTGTCCGTGATGTCAGGGCCACAGCGGTGACGGCCTCTGCCACCTCCCTCCACAGACGCCGGCTGTGGCGTGGGGCAACTCTGCGGCTGTGTCCGGGATACAGGGCCTCCCTCCTCTGCTCCACTGCGTCCAGGAGCGCCTCCACATCCCGTGACTGGAACCTCGGGCCTGAGCGGCGGGCGGCCATCCGGTCGGGTGGGGGGGAGCAGCGCGTCCTGATGAGCCATCACGCCGTGCGGCGTGTATGACGCCGCATGGCGTGAAGCACGTGAGCAAGCGCGGATCCCGTCACGTCGGTGCTAGCCCATTCTGGGCCGGAGACTTTGAGACGTTTGGGCGGCGTGATGAAAGTCGGATTTGCGCCGTTTTTGGCACCGATCGGCGGACTTTGCGCCGAAAACGGAGAATTTCGCCCCAGATGTTTTCAAAGAAAGTGAAAGAAAAAATCCTTAATGCCACAATTAAATTTCTACAGCACTGCTCAAAGCAGTGTCCAGGAGATTAAACTTAAATTCTTGGAGACTCCAGAACAATCTTGAAGAGGTACTCACATCAGGATTTCCTGGGTCAACTCAGTTGCATCCCATTGGTGCAGTGGTTGGGGTAAATCCGGTGCAAAATGAGGGCGAAGAGGCAGACTGCCCCAAATCTGGGCAGGAGCCATTCAGCAACTGATGAAGGAGGAACAAGCAGGGTGGGGAGGGGGCGGTGGACAAGCAGGAAGGAAGCACAAGAGTAAAATATTGCAGACTTTGGAAATCTGAGAGAGAAACAGAAAATGCTAGAGTTAACCAGTAGCCTCACTGATCCAGCCCAAAGATGCTGGCAAATCCTCGTTCAGTTCTCAAAGAATTGAAACAAGTCATTGTGTTGCTATGCCACTTGAATCTGGCTGACCTTTAGTGGTTCTATGAATATTTATGATTTATTTCACCATACATCTACTCCAATTTGAAGTAATTTCATTAAAAATAAATCATACTGAAATTAACTGGTGAGCTGATCTTTGTCTTTTTTGCAAAGTTTCAGGATAGTTTATTTTTATCTGAAGCCTTTTATATCCAGGTCATTTCTCACAGTTCTGCTAATTAGGTGGCACTTCATAATGTATAACATTTTAAAAAGGATTTTATGATGTCAGATGGGCTTGCAACTATAGCTTTAGGGCTGCACCACTCCCTCACCTCTCCCACAGGAAGAAAAGTTGTTTCCAAACCTACTGACTTGAGGTAAAGCCACTCCACAGTGACAACATGTGCCTGGCGGCCGAAATAAGCTGAGGATTGGAATTCTACCTCTCCGTGGGAGGAACTTCAGCCCTCGAGAACTGTTGGCCAATCTGAATAGAGGACAGGCGGGAAGGGAACATCTTAAGGAGGATGCCCCCAATGCACACAGTGATCCCCTGGAATAATGTACCCCTTTATCTTCCTGCTTCAACAAATTAGTTTTTAAAAATAGCCTTCTTGGTTCACACTTGTTCATCTTCCACTTCCCAGCATATTATGGCAGTGAAGGTGAATTGAGGGCCTGAAGAGGGCAATAATTGGCCACTGAATATACCATGTGGGGGGGAGATTTTCCACGCCTCTCTCGCAGTCTGTATCTCAGCAGCGGGAGGAGGCCTGAAATTTGTCGCCAACAGGATCTTCTGGCCTGACTGCTGTTAATGGGATTTCCATTGAATCCACCCCCAGCCATAGGCAAGTGGGACCAGAAGATCCTGCTGGTGAGAGCAGTCACCTTTTCACTCACAAACACTTCCATTTTAATCAGTTAAATTGCCTTTGCCCTGACCCTCTCAAAGGGAAGGTAACAGCTGATCATGCAATCAACATTTAGTCAACTGATCATTATTGTTCAAGATTAGAATTCAGATTAAATTGTCCGGCTAGTGAAACACTTGCTAACTGTGCAATCAGCTATTACAGCCAGAAATTCTCTTTAGTTTTCAGTCATTTGAATGAAAGAATGTCACTGTTAGAAAATGGATAAGCTGGAAATACTCTGCAAATCAGGCAGCCTCTGTAATTAAGCCAAAGTTAATGTTTCAGGTCAAGTCTTACCTCAAACTTGGAAGATGGGTAGCATTTTTCAAAGAAAGAGCAGGGGATAAGGGGGAAAAAGCACAGACAGAAAGAAAACTGACAAAGAATAAAGAACAATACAGCACAGGAACAGGTCCTTCGGCCCTCCAAGACTGTACCGGTCATGATACCAACCTTTACCGAAACCCACATCACTTCCTTGTGCTGTATCCCTCTATACCCATCCTATCCATGTGTTTGTCAAAATGCATTTTGAATGTTGTTAATGTATCTGCTTCCACAACCTCCCCTGGCAACGCGTTCCAGGCACTCACCATCCACTGCATAAAAAACCTGCCTCGCACATCTCCTCTAAACTTTGCCCCACGGACCTTAAGCCTATGCCCCAGGTGACTGACCTCGCCATCCTGGGAAATAGTGCTTGCCCATCCACTCTATCCATGCCCCTCATAATCTTGTAGACCTCTGTCAGGTCACCTCAACCTCCATCTTTCTAATGAAAACAGTCCGAGTCTATACAGCCTCTCCACACCCTCCAGACCAGGCAACATCCTGGTCAACCTCCTCTGCACCCTCTCCTAAGTCTCCACATCCTTCTGGTAGTGTAGCGACCAGAATTGTGCACAATATTCCAAGTGCGGCCTTACCAAGGTTCTATACAACTGTAGCATGAATTGCCAGTTTTTAATACTCAATGCCCCATCCAATGAAGGCAAGCATTCCCTACGCTTTCTTGACTACCTTGTCCATTTGTGTTGCCACCTTCATGTGAACCTGCACGCCCAGATCTCTCTTACTTTCTATATTCCTAAGAGTTTTGCCATTTACGGTATATTTCCCCTCTATGTTAGACCTACTCTGCATTACCTCACATTTGTCAGGATTAAATTCCATTTGCCATTTCTCAGCCCAAGTCTCCAACCTATCTATGTCCTGCTGTATCTTCTGACAACACTATCTGCCACTCCACCAACCTTGGTGTCATCCACAAACTTATTAACCAGACCGGCTACATTTTCCTCCAAATCGTTTATGTAGACTACAAACAACAGAGGCCCAAGCACCGATCACTGTAGTCACAATCTTCCATTCAGAAAAACACCCTTCTACTGCTACCCTTTGCCTTCTGTGACCGAGCCAGTTCTGTGTCCATCTTACCACCTTACCTGTGATCCCATGTGACTTCACCTTTTGTGCCAGTCTGCCATGAGGAACCTTGTCAAAGGCTTTACTAAAGTCCATGTAAACAACATCCACCGCCCTCCCCTCATCAATCATCTTTGTCACCTCCTCAAAAAACCCGATCAAGTTAGTGAGTTTGACCTTTGAAATGATGTAGCGAATAGGAAATGTTTCATCGAATTACAGAATCCTACAATGCAGAAGGGGGGCATTCGGCCTATCGAGTCTGCACCGATCCTTCGAAAGAGCACTCTACCTAGGCTCAATTCCCCCACCCTATTGCTGCAACCCCATCCTAAGAAACAATTTATAATGGCCAATCCACCTAACCCGCACACGTTTGGATGGGAAGGGAAATATTTTCAGGAGATGAAGGGAGGCATATGACGGAAATATCAGGGAAATAAAAATGCAAAGCAGGCAGGCATGGACAATGTCTGCATATATATGGGAAAGGCAGAAAGGCAAACTGGCCTGGGCAAGGCAGTGGCAAAACTTGGGTAAATTTTCACCTTCACCACCTGGACAACAATCTGATAGGGTGGATCGTTTGGCCTGATTTTAACTTAATTGAAGTTGGGCAGAAAATGAGGAGGATTTTTCAATGGGCAGGAAATTTGCTCTGCCTGATTACTATTCAACTGATGGAGATGACAATTGCTCCTCTTAGCTTGCTCTCTTTCCCTGAGTGCATTAGGTGTTGTATCAGCTTTGGTGTTACTGAGAACCATTTCCAGCTTTTTAACAGAATGGGGGAAATTCTGTACCTTGTTGTCCAATGGGAGCAGCGTTGGAGAATAAGAGTTTTCTACTTCTCTCACTAACCAAATATTCAAAAGTAAATCCCTGCCAGCATGGTCGATAAAGGCTGGGAGACCACACTCCCGGGATCTACCCGATCTCACAAGATGTTGTGGTGTAAATCCCGCCCATTATGGGATCACCTTTTCCCAAATCTGCATGTTAGAGTGAGACAGCTATTCTCAGTCTAATGTGCAGATTCCCGAGGTACCCGAGGCTTTGGAGGCCTCGGGCAAGCGGCATTCAGCACTGGTCCCCACAAAGGGAGACCAGATGGAACGGCATTCATGGGGATATCCCAGGGGATCAGAGGCACCCAGCTGCAGGGTGGTGTCCTGGCACTTCTGGTGCCACCTGGGTGCCAGCTGGCACTGTCAAGGTGCCCAGATGACACTGCCAACTAGCATGGGCACTGTCAGGGTGCGAGGTTGACACTGCCAAGCTGGCATTTTTTGCGCATGTGCGATTGCACCGGGGGGTGCCATGCATGGGGGGCGGGGACTGTCCCATAGTGTGTTCAGGCTGGGGGGAGGGCAGGGGTCGCTTCAGGGGCATCGGAGATCAGGATGCCATTTTAAAATAGCGCCCTGACCTCTCTCCGCTACACTGGGGAGTTCCAGCAAACAGAGCTCCCCAGTGTACAAAATGTGTCTTTGCGTGGCCTCTGCGAGTCGCGTTGCATAGCCTTGTGTTTTTTGGCACTGTGAGCATCAGGAAACATAAAGCTAAACGCGCTCGCTATGTTCCCAATTGCCCAGGGTGTCTGTGTTCTATGGATTATGTGAATAAACCTTTGTTAAAGAAAGACTGGCACCAGATTCCCTCTTTGCTCAGTGAATGAGCAGCGCATTATAACAGATGGAAAAGCAGAGTTGATATCGCAACCAGATCAACCACGATCTTATTAAAAGGCAAATCAGGCTAGAAGGGCCTACTCCTACCCCAAAGCCCTCTGCTTCCTATGTTATCCTCCGTCTACTCCCATGGCGCCGGCTTTTGTAGCCCTGCTCCTATCAACAAAAAACATACCACATGGAGGTTTCCATAAAAAATGTTAGTTTGTTTTTATATTTCCCAGCTACCATCTTGTCCATTGTGAGGATTAACAGAACAGACGAAATGGAAAAACATTAGAAGAAATAATATTCTGTCGGCACAAAGAATATTCACAAAGCTCCAAAACAGATGTAATGAAGTAATTATGGTCTGTAGCTGAATCTGGATGCACTATGTTCATTCGTTTAAATAATTTAGCCAGGAATGGCCATTTAGACTTAATTAGATGTTTAATCGATTGAGTTAATAAACTCAACCAAAGACATCCTGTTATAAATAGGATACAGCGCACAAAGTTATAAAATCTCACTTTTGATCACATTTTCCAACAAATCTGATCCAACTCTGGAACTTACTGTTGGTGTGAATAATCCGTATCTGCATCATAATACTAGATAGTGGAATATCATATATAAACATTAGAAACTATTTGATCTAATGCCACAACCCTAATTTATAAGTTCCTGGGGGAAAATGTGACCTTTTTGCAAATTTTTAAACAACTGACCATCCATACAAGAAGCTTGAATCTGCTTTAACATGAATTATAAAATTGGCCATGGATACATAGGCAAAATTTTGAAAAGTTAAGGAAAATACATAGGGCTGGGTTTTCCAGCTCCCTGCATGGCGCGGCGCTGGAGGTGGCTCGTCATTGGTAGCCAGCGGGGTCTTCCAACCCGCTGACATCTACGGCACTTTGTGTGGCTCGCCTTTCATGCCGCCGGGGAACCTACCGGGGAACCCCTTCGGCAAGACCAGAAGATCTCGCTGGTGGGAAAGCCTGGAAAATCCCACCCATAGCTTCAACTTTAACATTGCTGAGTTTCACTTTTATGCTTTTGCTGTTTTGTTTTGTTCAGCACACCAAGGGAATGAATGAAGGCGTCACAGCAAGGAACAATAGTAGACAAATGCTGAGCTTGCCAACATGAACTGAATGACATCAGAATAACTGATGGACCCTACTTAATAACCATGCTCTAAATTCCCACGCAGTCTGGGATGTACTCGAGGTATTAATCAGCCGGGAGTGCAGTGGAACTGATCAGGAAGTAGCAGGTTGCTGCCCCAACTAGAATTGCCATGGCTTCTGCCTCCACTTTGGACACTGTAAATAAAATTATGTTGAAGCCGTCAGTGTAGGTGTGGGAATAGAAACCCGCAGAATCTCCAGGCCAGGATGCAAGCTTGAAAATGTCCAAAATCGGAGCTCGGGTGACCTGCATCATCATGCTTTTCAATAAGCACCCGTCACCCACATCTCACACATGTATCAAGTACCCCTCATCTGACCCTACTGGGTGCCTTTCACCATTAAATCACCCACCTGGAGATCTGCATTAATGGCCCAAGGTGTTCAAACCCAAATATCTTGAATAATTTTATACAGGGATTAGCTGTGCTTCCAAATACATTTTTATGTAGGGTTCTGCCCCTTGCTTAATACTATTTTTAGATTGGAGTTTAGAGTGACTCACTCTATGTTCGTGCATCGGCCCTGCTTACATTGTTTCAGACTTTTTGTAATTAAGTATGCAATTGGGAGTCGGTGGGATAACATATGTAACCACTATTTGGGAAGGCCAGAATAGTTGCAACTGAGTCGTGTCCCCAGAGTGTTACAGGCAGTTGTTTACAATGCATAAATACAAGTTTCATAAGGTTCACTGTCAGAGGGCAAGAACATTCATAGCATTGGGGACTGGCCATAAAACAAGGTACAAATATATCATGCATATGGTTGTGATTTACAGTGACAACAGCCCTTCATCCTCAATGTCTAAAGATAACAGTGTTGTCACATTTTTTATTTCTATCATCAATAATATTGGAACGCTGCAGGATGGGGGTTACCTCCGATTGTCATTGTTGCTGTCATTGACTGTTCTTTACAACCATGCTTAAGATTTCATTGCACAGAGAGGAAACCATTCCTTGGTTCATATACTCCGAGCCTAATGCTGCAATCCAGACACAGCATTTCCATGTTAACACAGAAACAACTTGCAGTTATATAGTTCCTTCATTCGTAGAATCATATCCTGATGAGCTTTGCAGAGATGCAATCAGGAGGAAGTCGATGCAGTCAAAGGAGATATTAGGAGGGGTGGCCAAAAGCTTGGTTAAGGGAGGTCCTATAGGCGGAGAGGGAGTGGAGAGACAGAGGAATTTTGACACTGTCAAAATTCCAAATCAACTGGCCTAGATGGCCGAATATACTCTTACCAATGGTGGGTGAAGGGTGGGAGGAATGCACAATAGGGAATAATCATTGGAAAAAGTGCTAAGCAGCTACTTTGAAAAATGCCTGTATGCGGTTTTATTACATGACTGGAAGATTCGCTCCCACTACAGCCTTTAAATCCATGACTATGGTTACTCATCCAATATTAGGTAATAAAAATAAAATTGGCATCAAATAAAATCTAACTATTAAAAAGGTGACATGTCCTCATTTCTTTTGTTCAAATAAGATTTTAATTTGACTAAGATAAATCAGCCAGCTCTGTGATAGTAAAGGAAGGTGAAAATAGCAGGGGCAGAATCTCACACCCAATGTGTGCGCTTGGCGAGCAGAACAGGAAGCGGCCACGATTCTCAGGTAGCCAGTGTAAATCGCAGCCACATTGGGCCAGAGGGGTGGTGGGGGGTGCGTGCACGCAGCGGGTGCTGTATCCAATGGTGACCCGCTGCAAATATTAAAAGCGGCATGCAGAGGCCGTTGAGGCATCACTGCCTGCAGAATGGCCGGTGCTGGCAGACACAGCAGGCGAGAGGGGAGTTCCAGGGCCCAGCAATAGGACAGCAATGTCCTGAGAGCTCCACACTGTGCTGAGCCCAACACAGCAAACACTGTCAAAAACCCAAAGCACCACCACTACGCGCTCCCTGAAACTCCCAACTCCTCATCCAGCATTTGCTCCATTACCCTTTTACCAAACCCCTGATTCCAAAAAGTAATAAATATGAATAATCTTTATTATTGTCACAAGTAAGCATACATTAACACTGCAATGTAGTTATTGTGAAAATCCCCTCATCGCCCACCTGTTCGGGTACACTGAGGGAGAATTGAGAATGTCCAATTCACCTGATGAGCATGTCTTTCGGGACATGCGGGAGGAAACTCCGGAGCACCCGGAGGAAACCCACGCAGACACGAGGAGAACGTGCAGATTCCGCATAGACAGTGACCCAAGCCGGAATCGAACCTGGGATCCTGGTGCTGTGAAGCAACAGTGCCAGCCACTGTGCTACCATGCCGCCCTGGTCTGCCTGCCCGTGTTTCCCATGTGCTAAGCTTGAAATTGCACGGGCGCGTAAAATGTTGGTCAATGGGGATATAATCCCTTCATCAAACAGCATAATTGTCTGCAGGCACGTTGCTGATCCGCGCCTTCGCCCACCAACTGAAATATTGCGCGAGTGCACAATGATGTCGGGATACACACCCAATGTCATTGCGCACTAGTTACTGTGCTTTTGGGCCAGATGTGCGCCTGTCCAGCAGACGTATAATTCTACTCCAGGAGTTTGAGGGATACAGGTAATTAATCTGGAGATGTTTGCGTGGATGCTGGGAGCATCCTGGCCCATTAATAATTGGGATGCTAAACTAGAAGCAGAGACTATAGGACATTTAAAGAAGTCTATCTTCGCCTCTGTACAAATTAAGCTGCGACAATAGAGGGTCCAAATTTGCCTCACAGCACAGAGCATAAGTTTGACCAGAGCTTGTGAAAAAAATACTTTGAGGAACTTTGCAAATTCACTCATTCTGATATCCATTGAGCAGCAAGTCCATTTGAGCTTGTCATATGACCATTATGTTTCATTTAATGAAAACAAGGTTAGGTTCTGTAGGATTCAATCATAAAAATAAAATAACATGATTTCGGAGAATTGAAAAGTAGAGCATTTAGTTTTTGGACCTTTATGAATAATACCTCCAGCAACCCTCAGGCAAATCTTTGTTCTGTGTTCTGCTAAAAGTCGAGGTCAGTTAGTGATTGGTAGAAGTTCAATAACAAAATCTGTATTGACGTCATTGTTTCACATAAGTTAGTGAATTTGAATGTCAGGGTTAGGAATCTGTGATACTTTTGTTTCCTACTGAAAGTTCTAAGGTGGAATTATGCCCAGTGTAAGGTACTAAAGGTACCTTTATGTGTTAAAGGACACAGTGTTCTTGGCAGCCCCGGATTTTAGAACAGTGTGCAAACCTCTACAACATAAACAAATTCCATCTTTATCCATCCTGGCTATAACCGATCCGATCTAACAGCAGACTGAACATACCACACAGCGCACAAGCATCTAATAATAACTTATTGTCACAAGTAGGCGTCAATGAAGTTACTGTGAAAAGCCCCTAGTTGCCACATTCCAGCGCCTGTTCGGGAAGGCTGGAACGGGAATTGAACCCACACTGTTGGTCTTGTTCTGCATTACAAGCCAGCTGTCTTAGCCCACTGTGCTAAACCAGCCCCTATATTTCCCCTATATCTCCATGGGATCAGATATGTTTGGTTCCCAATGATGTTGAACATACCAACAATGTACGAATTCAAATATAATATTAAAATATCGTTTTCGATGTAACCTCCCCACCGCCTCCGACTAATTAGTCGCTTACCCATCTTTTACTTCACTTTGCAATATTTACATTTCGTCAGCTGTAATTGTGGACAAATGCTGGGGTAGGATTTGCCCTGCAGGCTCCATTAGGATCAATGGAGGTCAGAAGCCCACACTGTGAGAGAAGCAGTCACTCGTCAGTTTTCTCCCATGCTGCCAATTAGTGGCCGGAGGCAGACTTGCAACCTAATCAAGAACAGCAGATGGCCTTTTCAAGCTGGAGGACAATAGCAGGCCATCAACTTGGACCAGAATCTGGATGGCATGGCAGCTAAATGAGAGAGAGGGGGGGAACCTCAAGATGGAGGGATTTTTAAAAATATATCTAAATTGAAAGGAGTAGTTTATCCTCCATTGAAGAGAGGGAGAGCCAAGGGTGGCCTGTGGCTATAGCTGAACTTGCACTGTGAACTCAGACAGCCTGGGGAAGCTTGTAGTCTCCTGCTGGGCGGCTACCCACGGGTAGCTGCACTGTCCCCTGATGCATGTGGGGACCTCGAGGCTGACTGGCAAATCCTAGTCGGCCCCTGGTAATGAGCTTTATGAGGTCTTTAAGTGCCTCAATTTGCTACCTGCCTCCTGCAAGCGGGCAGCCCGATCCCGTCCCCCCAATCTTATCTCCACAAAATTGACCCAGGAATGGGAAGCAGCCAGGAAATTGGCACGCCGACCGGGCAGTGAGAAATTATGCCCTCACCCACCTCAAGGCAAACCCTATTGGGCTGAAAAATACAACTCGGTCAATGTTGCTGTACACCCAGCAGCTGAGAGTGCTTGACCTACCTTTTCGCCCTGTACAGATCCACTTGCTCCTGTTCAGTGCTTCCTCCAATGATGCAACAAGCTTGTTAAATCAGAAATTGTACATGAGCACCTGGGTCTTTCACTCCACTTTATGTGAGCACATGATTCCATCGGGCAAACATGGTACCCTGAGTGTTGTGTGTGTGATGTAAGCCTTGTTCCTGAAGGATTTGAAAGAGGGGAAAGGCACTTAGTGGAGAGAAGCGGTTTAGGCGAATCATACCGAGGTGTGAAGTCAAAATGACTGAAGGTTCAGCAACAGAAATGTGGAGCAGAGCGAGAAGGGGAAATTTAAAATAAGGCAGAGCAAGAGTGGAGATGGTGCAGTGGTAGGGCAAAGTGCAGCAATGAAGAGGCTTGTTGGTTTGGTCCAAAGGGACTGCATACCAAGCAAGATAGACTGTAGTGAGAGAGGCAGAGAGCAAGAGAGACAGCTAGATGTTGACTAGGGGTGCCTTTGTCCACTGGATCCACAGAGGGAGGGTCACAGTTAGGCCTGTTTAGGCCATGGGCTTTGCTTTCTGATTGTACCAATAAAATACGACTTTGGTGATTTTGATTAACAGTGTTAGTGCGATGGACAATGTGGAAAACAGACTAATAGGATTCAGTGTTTATGTCCAGATAAACTGTTTTGGTATTTAGTTGAGGAATAACCAGTGGCCAGGACACCGCGGTTAACTTCTTCGACCTCTGAACAACAGATTGGGGGGGTACACCAAAGATGCGCTGGGGAATCCCTCTCGGAACTTCACAGTGCAAACTTTCTCTGGGCAATAGCGTTGCACTGAGAACCATCCCAAAATGTGATTTAATTTTCAAACTTCTGATGCTTTCAGCAGAGTTACACCAATAGTCACCCAGAAGAGGTTAGCAGAATTAAAAGCTCTTCTAACTTCGAGGGAACTATTGTAAAGACCCAGACTGATGCCCCCCCTCCACCCCACCCCCGCCCAAAGGGGCCACTCCCCACACACCTCGTGCCCCAGGGAAGACCAGCCACCCCGCCTCCCCCCACCCGGGAGATTCATCTGACCAACATGGCCCGCATTTCGAGATTCGACTGGAACTGATCCATGGATTGACATGCCTCCTTGTGGTAGTCTGTGTAGAGGTATTACGGTACCTGGTAATGCTGGAACACCATTGGTAGATATTGTATGTTTCCTATTGGTCAAGCTGTATGGTAGCTCCGCCCTGCAAGGCGGGGTATAAGAGCCCGTGCCACCCCAGCAGCCTTCTTTCTGTACCTGAGCTGCTGGGGGAAACATCTAGCTTATTAAAGCCTTCAGTTGGACTACAACCTCGCTTTAGTGGTCATTGATCGTGCATCAATTTAATAAGCTAGATTTAAAAGGATGGAGCTCCGAATCAAGCCGGAGTGTCTGCAACTCAGCCCCCATGCGGCGAACTCAGCGGCAACCTTCAAGCACTGGCTGGCGTGTTTTAAAGGATATCTCGGAACGGCCGAAAACACACCCACGGGAGAACAGAAATTGCAAGTCCTGCACTCAAGGGTGAGCCCGGAAATTTACACCCTCATCGAGGATGCGGACGACTTTGATGCAGCAATGGAGCTGCTAAAAGGACATTATATTCGCCCAGTAAACCAGGTCTACGCCCGACATCTGCTAGCAACGAGGCAACAAATCCCTGGGGAATCGCTGGAAGAATTCTACCGTGCGCTCCTGGTGTTGGGGAAAAACTGCAGCTGCCCGCAAGTTTCGGCGAGCGACCACACAGAACTCTTGATCCGGGACTCTTTTGTGGCAGGTATGCTGTCCTCCCAAATCCGCCAGCTATTGCTGGAAAAAGACACCCTAGGCCTCAAGGAGGCACGGGCCCTTGCAGGCTTCCTGGATGTGGCCTCCAGAAACGCCCGCGCTTACGTTCCCGACCGCGCGGCAGCCCCCTGGGCAGCGTGGAACCCCTCCGCAGCCGACCCTGAGACGTCCCCCATCTCCCCACAAGCTTGTGCTGCAAGGCGGCCTAGCAACCCCGGGGGGCCCCGCTGCTACTTTTGCGGGCAGGCCAAGCACCCCCGGCAGCGCTGCCCGGTCCGCGCATCCGCCTGCAAGAGATGCGGTAAAAAGGGCCACTCCGTGGTGGTATGGGTGATGGTATGCCAGGCCCGTGTGGTCGCCGCGGTCTCCGGTGGCGAATGCGGACCGCCACCACAAACCTCTCCACAGTCCCCCTGTGGCCAGCTGGCGCCACCATCTTCCTCCGCCAGGGCCACGTGCAGCCCCCGGGCGCCGCCATCTTGTCCCGTGGACGCCACGTTCGAGGGATGGGCATTTTGTGCACCCCCAGCCATGTGCGACCAATGGGAGCCGCCAACTTGGATGGACTCCCAGGACCCCAACTCGGCTGATCGCACACCGCCCGAAGAGAACACTCAACTGCTGCGATTAGCCTCGGTGACCCTGGATCAGTCCCGGCCTCGAACACTCTCAACTGCTACAACAGTACTAATCAAAGTGCACGTGACCTCCCGCTTAATCGACTCTGGGAGCACGGCGAGCTTCACACACCCCGACACGGTAAGGCGCTGTTCTGTCCTCGTCCACCCCGCTAGTCAAAAAATCTCCCTGGCCTCCGGTTCCCACTCAGTAGAGATAAAGGGGTTTTGTGTAGCAAACCTCACAGTCCAGGGAAGGGAGTTTAAAAATTACCGGCTCTACGTCCTTCCCCACCTCTCCGCGGCCACACTCCTAGGTTTAGACATCTAGTGTAATCTTCAAAGTCTAACTTTCAAATTTGGTGGCCCTATACCCCCCCCCCCCTCACTGTCTGCGGCCTCACGACCTTCAAAGTCGATCCACCTTCCCTGTTTGCGAACCTCACCCCGGATTGCAAACCTATCGCCACGAGGAGCAGATGGTACAGTGCCCAGGATCGGATCTTTATTAGGTCAGAGGTCCAAAGGCTACTGAGGGAAGGAGTCATTGAAGCTAGCAACAGTCCCTGGAGAGCTCAAGTAGTGGTGGTAAAGACCGGGGAGAAGCATAGGATGGTCATCGACTACAGTCAGACCATCAACAGGTTTACACAGCTGGACGCGTCCCCTCTCCCCCGCATATCCGACCTGGTAAACAGGATCCCGCATTACAAGGTCTTCTCCACGGTGGATCTTACGTCCGCCTACCACCAGCTCCCCATCCGCACTAGTGACCGCAAATACACTGCCTTCGAGGCAGATGGGCGGCTCTATCACTTCTTAAGGGTTCCCTTCGCTGTCACCAACGGGGTCTCGGTCTTCCAGCGCGAGATGGACCGAATGTTTGACCGGTACGGTTTACGGGCAACATTTTCGTATCTCAATAGTGTCACCATCTGCGGCCACGACCAGCAGGACTACGACACCAACCTCCGAAAATTCTTCCAGACCTCAAAGATCCTTAATCTTACATATAACAAGGATAAATGTGTGTTTGGCACCGACCGCCTAGCCATCCTCGGCTACGTAGTGCGAAATGGAGTTATAGGCCCCGACCCTGAACGCATGCGTCCCCTTATGGAGTTCTTACTCCCTCACTGCTCCAAAGCCCTGAAGCGCTGCCTCGGGTTTTTCTCTTACTATGCCCAGGTGGTCCCCAACTATGCGGACAAGGCCCGTCTCCTGATCCAATCCACAGCTTTTCCCCTGTCGATAGAGGCCCGCCAGGCCTTCAGCCTCATCAAAGCAGACATTGCGAAGGCCACGATGCACGCCATCGACGAGTCCCTCCCCTTCCAGGTCGAGAGCGATGTGTCTGACGTAGGTCTGGCGGCCACCCTTAATCAAGTGGGCAGACCCGTGGCCTTCTTCTCACGTACCCTCCATGCTTCCGAAATTCGCCACTCCTCAACGGTCGGTTGCTTTCATGTTCGATAATGCACAGCGGGGCAAGATAAAAAACGATAAGATCTTGCGGTGGAGGATCGAACTCTCCACCTACAACTATGAGATCTTGTATCGTCCCGGGAAGCTAAACGAGCCTCCTGATGCCCTGTCCCGCGGCACATGTGTCAACGCACAAGTAGACCGCCTCCGAGCCCTCCACGAAGACCTCTGCCACCCAGGAGTCACTCGCTTTTTCCATTTTATCAAGACCCGCAACCTGCCCTACTCCATCGAGGAGGTCAGGACAGCCACCAGGGACTGCCAAATCTTTTTTTTTTAAAATATTTTTTATTAAGGTTTTTTAACAACACAATTTTTCCCCTTACAAACAGTAACCCCACCCCCGTAACAAAATAATGCAAAATCCCCCTGAGCAAGATATATACATGGCAAGATGGTATATTTACATAGCTTTATACACTGGCTCTTGGCCGCACGTACCATTTCCCCCCCACCCTCCATGCTATCTCCCGCTCGTCCATCCCCTCATCCCCTCAAACAATCTCTCGTTCTCCCCCCCCCCCCCCCCCCCCCCCCCCCCCCCAGGTTGCTGCTGCTACTGATCGACCTTCTTCTAACACTCCGCGAGATATTCTAGGAACGGTTGCCACCGCCTGTAAAACCCCTGTGCAGACCCTCTCAAAGCAAACTTAATTCTCTCCAATTTTATGAACCCCGCCATGTCGTTAATCCAGGCCTCCAGGCTAGGGGGCTTCGCCTCCTTCCACAATAGCAAGACCCTTCGCCAGGCTACTAGGGACGCAAAGGCCAGAATTCCGGCCTCTTTCGCCTCCTGCACTCCCGGCTCATCCACTACTCCAAATATTGCTAGTCCCCAGCTTGGCTTGACCCGGACTTTCACCACCTGAGATATTGCTCCCGCCACACCTCTCCAGAACCCCTCCAATGTCGGGCATGACCAAAACATATGGACATGGTTCGCCGGGCTCCCTGAACATCTTTCACATCTATCCTCTACCCCAAAGAACCTACTCAGCCTCGCCCTCGTCAAATGCGCTCTGTGAACCACCTTAAATTGTATCAGACTGAGCCTGACACACGAGGAAGAGGTATTAACCCTACCCAGGGCATCCGCCCATAGCCCTTCCTCAATCTCCTCCCCCAGCTCCTCCTCCCATTTACCTTTCAATTCTTCTACTAGCGCTTACCCCTCTTCTTTCATCTCTTGGTATATTTCCGACACCTTGCCCTCCCCGACCCATGCCCCCGAGATCACCCTATCTTGAACTTCTTGTGCCGGGAGCAACGGAAATTCCCTCACCTGTCGCCTCACAAAAGCCCTCACCTGCATATATCTAAATGCATTTCCCGGGGGTAACTCAAATTTCTCCTCCAGTGCCCCTAGGCTCGCAAATGTCCCGTCAATGAACAGGTCCCCCATTCTTCTTATCCCCGCCCGATGCCAGCCTTGGAACCCCCCGTCCATCTTCCCCGGGACAAACCGGTGGTTACCCCTGATCGGGAACCACACCGATGCTCCCACTGCACCCCTGTGCCATCTCCACTGGCCCCAGATCCTTAGTGTTGCCGCCACCACCGGGCTTGTGGTGTATTTTGTCGGTGAGAGCGGCAGCGGTGCCGTTACCAATGCCCCCAGGCTCGTTCCTTTACAGGACGCCATCTCCATCCTCTTCCATGCCGCCCCCTCTCCCTCCATAACCCGCTTGCGGATCATCGCCACGTTTGCTGCCCAGTAGTAACTCTCTAGGTTTGGCAAAGCCAACCCTCCTCGGTCCCTGTTGTGTTCCAAGAACCCTCTCCTAACCCTCGGGGTCATATTTGCCCACACATACCCCATAATACTCCTACCTACTCTCTTGAAAAAGCCCTTGGTGATCACGATGGGGAGGGACTGAAACACGAACAAAAACCTCGGAAGGACCACCATTTTGACCGACTGCACCCTACCCGCCAACGAGAGCGGGAGCATGTCCCATCTTTTAAAATCCTCCTCCATTTGCTCCACCACCCTCGTCAAATTCAGTTTATGTAGGGCCCCCCAGCCTCTGGATATCTGGATCCCCAGATACCGAAAACTCCTCTCCGCCCTCCTCAGAGGTAGGTCCCCTATCCCTCTTTCTTGATCCCCTGCCTGTAATACAAAAAGCTCACTCTTCTCTACATTAAGCTTGTAGCCCGAGAACTCTCCAAACTTCTTCAGAGTCTGCATGACCTCCACCATCCCCTCCATTGGGTCCGCCACGTATAGCAGCAGGTCATCCGCATATAGCAATACCCGATGCTCCTCTCCCCCGCGGACTATCCCCCTCCATTTCTGAGACTCCCTAAGTGATATGGCCACGGGTTCGATCGCCAATGCAAACAACAGGGGGGACAGGGGGCACCCCTGTCTCGTCCCTCGGTACAGCCGAAAGTACTCCGACCTCCGCCGGTTCGTCACTACGCTCGCCACCGGGGCGCTGTAAAGGAGCTTAACCCATCTAATAAACCCTCCCCCGAACCCAAACCTGCGCAATACCTCCCAGAGGTACTCCCACTCTACTCGGTCAAAGGCGTTTTCCGCGTCCATAGCTGCCACTATCTCCGCCTCTCCCTCCTCCGATGTCATCGTTATCACGTTTAAGAGCCGCCGCACATTGGTATTTAACTGCCTGCCCTTTACGAATCCCGTTTGGTCCTCGTGAATCACCCCCGGGACACAGTCCTCAATCCTAGCGGCCAGTACCTTCGCCAATAGCTTAGCATCCACATTGGGGAGCGAAATCGGCCTGTACGATCCACATTGCAGTGGATCCTTGTCTCGCTTTAGAATCAAGGAGATTGTCGCCTTCGACATTATCTGGGGCAGGGTTCCCTCCTCTCTTGCCTCGTTGAAGGTCCTCACTAGTAGCGGGGCCAGCAGGTCCACATATTTTGGATAGAATTCCACCGGGAACCCATCTGGCCCCGGGGCCTTCCCCGCCTGCATGCTCCCCAAACCCTAATTCAACTCCTCCAACCCAATTGGTGCCCCCAAACCAACCGCCTCCTGCTCCCCCACCCTCGGGAACCCCAGCTGGTCCAGGAATCGCCTCATCCCCCCTTCCCCCCCCGGGGGCTGGGATCTGTACAGCTCTTCATAGAAGTCCTAGAGTACCTTATTTATTTTCGTTGCACTTCGAACCGTGGCTCCCCTTCCATCTTTGATTCCCCCTATTTCCCTCGCTGCTGCCCTCTTACGGAGCTGGTGCGCCAGCATCCGACTAGCCTTTTCCCCACACTCGTAAGTCGCCCCTTGCGCCTTCCTCCACTGTGCCTCCACCTTGCCCGTGGTCAGCAGGTCAACTCCGTCTGGAGCCGTCGCCATTCCCCAAGTAATCTTTCCTCCGGGGCCTCTGCGTATCTCCTGTCCACTCGCAAGATCTCCCCCACTAACCTCTCCCTTTCCATTCCCTCTATCTTCTCCCTATGAGCCCTGATGGAGATCAGCTCTCCCCTGATCACCGCCTTCAACGCCTCCCAAACCACCCCCACTCGCACCTCCCCGTTGTTGTTGGCCTCCAAGTACCTTTCAATACACCCCCTCACCTTCCCACACACCACCTCATCGGCCAGCAGTCCCACATCCAGCCGCCACAGCGGGCGTTGGTCCCTCTCCTCTACTAACTCCAGTTCCACCCAGTGCGGGGCATGGTCCGAAACGGCTATGGCCGAATACTCCGTCCCCTCCACTCTCGGGGTGAGCGCCCTGCCCAGAACAAAGAAATCTATCCGGGAGTAAGCCTTATGCACGTGGGAGAAAAAAGAAAATTCCCTGGCCTGCGGTCTTGCAAACCTCCATGGGTCCACTCCCCCCATCTGATCCATAAACCCCCTAAGTACCTTGGCCGCCGCCGGCCTCCTTCCCGTCCTTGATCTGGAGCGGTCCAGTGCTGGGTCCAGCACCGTATTGAATTCTCCTCCCATTATCAGTCCTCCTACCTCCAGGTCCGGAATGCGCCCCAACATGCGCTTCATAAATCCCGCATCATCCCAGTTCGGGGCGTATACATTTACCAACACCACCCACGTCCCTTGCAACCCACCACTCACCATCACATATCTCCCTCCATTATCCGCTACGATAGTCTTGGCCTCAAATGACACATGCTTTCCCACCAGAATTGCCACCCCTCTATTTTTTGCGTCCAATCCCGAGTGAAATACCTGTCCTACCCATCCCTTTCTTAACCTGACCTGGTCCGCCACCTTCAGGTGCGTCTCTTGGAGCATTGCCACGTCTGCCTTCAGTCCCTTCAAGTGCGCCAACACTCGAGCCCGCTTCACCGGCCCATTCAGGCCCCTCACGTTCCACGTTATCAGCCGGATTGGAGGGACTCTCACCCCCCCCCCCCCCCCCCCGCCGACTAGCCATCTCCTTTTCTGGGCCAGTCCCTTGACCGCATCTCCCTCACTCTCCAGTCCCCCAGCCGGGGGAACCCCATCCCAGCCACCTCTTCTGTGTCCCGTTCTCTTTCGGCCAGTGCAGCAGCAACCCTTCCCCCCCCCCCCCCCCCCCCCCGCTAGATCCCCGTCTAGCTTTTTTGCTCCCCCCATATCCCTCCCGTAAGTCAACTGACACCTGCTGACCTCGGCTTCCCCCGCCATCCCTTTAACCCCCCCGTGTGGGAATCTCCCAATCAATGTACATTCCTTTGTTCCCTTTCCCGCCTTTTTTGCGGCGGGCGGGAAAGACAACCCCGCGCTTTCCAAAGCCTGCCCCGCCCCCCATGGCGCAGCTCCTGTCGTGGCCTTGTCCTTCTCCCCCAGCCCATATAACATTTCCTGTGCGTGATTGACCCCCTATGTACAACAACCATCATACTTCAACCCTCAAACACCCCCCTCCCAAACAAACCCTCAATTAGAGTCCAATTTTTCAGCTAGTATAAAGGTCCACGCCTCTTCGGGCGTTTCGAAGTAGTGGTGTTGGCCATTATGTGTAACCCACAGTCGCGCTGGCTGCAACATTCCAAATTTCACTCCTTTCCGATGGAGCACCGCTTTGGCCCGGTTGAAACCCGCTCTCCGCTTAGCGACCTCCGCGCTCCAGTCCGGGTATATTCTGATCTCCGCATTGTCCCACTTGCTGCTCCGTTCCTTCTTGGCCCATTTCAGGACCCTCTCTCTGTCCGTAAACCGGTGAAATCTCACCACCATCGCCCTTGGCGGCTCTTTTGCCTTGGGCTTCCTCACTAGCACTCGGTGCGCCCCATCCAGCTCCAGCAATCCCGGGGAGCCTCCGCACCCATCAGCGTCCCGATCATTGTGCCCGCATATGCCGCAGCATCGGCCCCCTCCATTCCTTCTGGGAGACCCAGGATCCTCAAGTTGTTTCTCCTTGATCTGTTCTCCAGGTCTTCGAGTCTTCCCGCCCATGTCTTGTGCAGCGCCTCGTGCCGCTCCACTCTCACCGCCAGGCCCACAAGCTCGTTGTCGTTCTCACTCACTTTTTCCTGGATCTCCTGGATCTTCACCTCTTGGGCTTTCTGGGTTGCTCCAAGTCTTTCAACCATTGCCAGTATAGGCGCCACCATCTCCTTACGCAGCTCCTCGAAGCAGCACTTGATGAACTCTTTCATCTCCTCTCTGTCCGTGGGCGCCGCCATTTTGTTTTTTCCTTCTTTTTCTTCTTTCTTCTCCCGCTGCTCCAGGGCCGCTTTTTTCGCCGTTTCGCTGCAGGTCCGATCCATGCAGGTCTTTAGGGGACTTTCTCCTTCCTTCCCCACGGGTTGGTTTTTTTTTCAAGTGCCGTTGGGGCTCCGTTAGCGGGCCCAAAAGCCCGTTTTCGCGGGAGCTGCCAAATCACGCGGCTTAGCTCCGCATCGCCGCAACCCGGAAGTGGGGACTGCCAAATCTGCGCGGAGTGCAAACCGCACTTCTACCGGCCAGAGAAAGCGCACCTGATAAAGGCTTCCCATCCTTTTGAACGCCTCAGCATGGACTTCAAAGGCCCCCTCCCCTCCACCGACCGCAACACGTACTTCCTGAACGTGATTGACGAGTACTGCCTGTTCCCATTCGCCATCCCCTGCCCCGACATGACCGCAACCACCGTCATCAAGGCCCTCCATAGCATCTTTGCACTGTTCGGGTTCCCCGCTTACATACATAGCGATAGGGGGTCCCCCTTTTTTGAGCGCCGAACTGCATCAATTCCTGCTCAGCAAGGGCATCGCCTCGAGCAGGACGACCAGTTACAACCCCCGGGGTAACGGACAGGTAGAGAGGGAGAATGGAACAGTCTGGAAGACCGTCCTACTGGCCCTCCGGTCCAGGAATCGCCCAGTCTCCCGCTGGGTCCTCCCGGATGCCCTACACTCCATCCGGTCACTGCTTTGTACCACGACCAACCAAACACCTCACGAACGTCTCCTTGTCTTCCCCAGGAAGTCCTCCTCTGGGACCTCGCTCCCGACCTGGCTGGCAGCTCCCGGACCCATCCTTCTCCGAAAACACGTGCGGGCGCACAAGTCGGACCCGTTGGTCGAGAGGGTCCATCTTTTCCATGCTAACCCCCAGTACGCCTACGTGGCATACCCTGACGGCCGACGATATACGGTCTCCCTACGAGACCTGGCGCCCGCCGGATCCCCATGCACACCCCAGCCACCAGTCCCACCCTCCCTCCCACCAGTGCACCTTACAGGAGGATCGGTCCTTCCGCAGGCCCGTCTAGGCCCCCCCCACCCACCGACGCACCCTGCAGACGCTCCCTTCCCAGGTCAACCGTTTTCCCCACCAGCGCCGTCTAGGGGTGTTGAAGCTGCCACAGAGATCGAGGCCACGCTCCCGGAGTCACAGATGCCCGAGCCTCCACCAGAGTCACCACCGAAGCTTCGACGATCACAGAGAATGACCAGGGCCCCCGATCGACTGATTGCTTAATTTTAAAGTGTATAGTTAATTATGAATCTGTAAATAGTTACAAAACGCTGTACGGAGGTATTACGGTACCTCCATAACTATAATTTCTACCACGTTACCATGTTGTAATATCAAGCCACCACCCCTGCTGGACTCTTTTTTAACAGGGGATGAATGTGGTAGTCTGTGTAGAGGTATTACGGTACCTGGTAATGCTCGAACACCATTGGTAGATATTGTATGTTTCCTATTGGTCAAGCTGTATGGTAGCTCCGCCCTGCAAGGCGGGGGATAAGAGCCCGTGCCGCCCCAGCAGCCTTCTTTCTGTACCTGAGCTGCTGGGGGAAACATCTAGCTTATTAAAGCCTTCAGTTGGACTACAACCTCGCTTTAATGGTCATTGATCATGCATCGCTCCTCAAACCCTCTCTGGGGCCAGAACCCCACCCCTCCAACCTCCGATTCCTCTGACCGTCGATTCCCCCCCCCCCCCCTCCTGTCTTCTGACTTCCCCGCCACCCTACAATCCACCAGACCTCCGATCCCGCCTCTGACCCTTTAATCCCCCATCCCACCCACTGATTCCCCTTGACCTCCAACCCTGACCTCAATTGCCCCCTCCACGTCCAATCCCATCTCTGACTTCCGATCCCCCCCCCAACCTCCAATTCTGTCGCAAACTCAGCCCTCCCCGACTTCCAATCCTAATCTCCAATCCCTCCTCATGTCCACCCGACGTCTGATTCCCCCCCCCCGACCTCTGATCCCGTCTCCGATCTCTGGTCCCATCTCCGACTTCTGACTCCCCCTCTAAGACCTCCGAATCCCTCCGACCTCTGACTTCGACCCCAACTTACCCCCAAACCTTTGCTTTCGTCCCGACCTCCGGCTTCTCTTCCGGACATCTGGGGCGAAATTCTCCCCCAACGGCGCGATGTCCGCCGACTGGCGCCCAAAACGTCGCCAATCAGACGGGCATCGCGCCGCCCCAAATATGCGGAATGCTCCGCATCTTTGGGGGCCGAGCCCCAACATTGAGGGGCAAGGCCGGCGCCGGAGGGATTTCCGCCCCGCCAGCTGGAGGAAATGGCGTTTGTTGCCCCGCCAGCTGGCGCGGAAATGACATTCGGGGCGGCGCATGCGCGGGAGCGTCAGCGGCCGCTGACAGTTTCCCACGCATGCGCAGTGGGGAGAGTCACTTCCGCCTCCGCCATGGTGGAGGCCGTGGCGGAGGCGGAAGGGAAAGAGTGCCCCCACGGCATAGGCCCGCCCGCGGATCGGTGGGCCCCGATCGCGGGCCAGGCCACTGTGGGGGCACCCCCCCGGGGTCAGATCGCCCCGCGCCCCCCCCCCCAGGACCCCGGAGCCCACCCACGCCGCCTTGTCCCGCCGGTAAATACCTACTTTAATTTACGCCGGCGGGACAGGCAATTTCTTGGCGGGACTTCGGCCCATCCGGGCCGGAGAATTGAGCGGGGGGGCCCGCCAACCGGCGCGGCCCAATTCCCGCCCCCGCCCAATCTCTGGTACCGGAGACTTCGGCGGGGGTGGGGGCGGGATTCACGGCGGCCAACGGCCATTCTCTGACCCGGCGGGGGGGGTCGGAGAATGACGCCCCTGATTCTCCCCGACCTCCGATTCCCCCCCACCTCCAATCCCTCCTTCTCAAGCTCTGATTTCATCCAACCTCTGATACTCTCTCCACCTCTGAGCCCCCATCCCAACTTCTGATCCTCCTCCCGAACTCCTATCCCCCATCCTTTTTTTTAAAATATTTGAATTCAACATTTTCATTTTATACAATACAAAATAACAAGAACATAAACCCCCTCTAACATACCACAATCCATCGCACAACCTAACCCCTCCCACATCCCCTCTCCCCATCCCCTCATCCACCTCCCTCTTTAACAACTAACGGTGACCAATTCCTTGAAATAAACAATAAACAGCTTCCATCTCAGATAGAACCTGTCGATTGTTCCCCTCATGGTGCACCTGACTTTCTCGAGGTACAGGAACTATCAGGTCTCTCAGTCGCACTGAGGCACTGGGTGGGGACACCGATCTTCATCCCAACAGTACTGGCCTCCAGGCAATCAGCGAGTCAAAGGCCAGAACATCGGCCCCCGTGCCCATCTTCAGCTCCAGCAGGTTTGACACCCCGAATATGGCCACTAAAGGACAGGGCTCCAGTTCAATCTTCAGAATCGGCGACATGGTGCTAAAGAAGGAGACCCACAAACCCACGGGCTTGGGACTGGACTCGAAATGTGTGTGTGGTCAGCCAGGCCTGTTTAGCAGGGCTCGCACCTGTCCTCCAGCCTCACCAAAAAGCAACTCATTCTGGACTTCATAGAATTTTTAACAGTGCAGAAGGAGGCCATTCGGCCCATCGAGTGTGCACTGGCTCTTGGAAAGAGCACCCTACCCAAGGTCAACACCTCCACCCTATTGCCATAACCCAGAAACCCCACCCAACACTAAGGGCAATTTTGGACACTAAGGGCAATTTATCATGGCCAATCCACCTAACCTGCACATCTTTGGACTGTGGGAGGAAACCGGAGCACCCAGAGGAAACCCACGCACACACGGGGACGACGTGCAGACTCCGCACAGACAGTGACCCAAGCCGGAATCAAACCTGGGACCCTGGAGCTGTGAAGCAATTGTGCTATCCACAATGCTACCGTCAGGTGCACCCTAAAAATGACCTTTAGTTGGGTCGAACAATGCCTTGCGGACGAGGAAATGAGGTTCACCCTCCGAAGGGCCTCACTCCACGCCTTGTCATGCAGTACGGACCCCCACTTCTCTTCCCACTGAGCCTTAACCCCCCCCCCCCAACTGAAACCGAATCTCCTGACAAAATCCATGCATAAATATTGGAAGTGCTCCCTTCCTCCGACCCTGCGAGCGAACAACCCCTCTCCATTAGAGAGGTTGGCGGCACCATGGGGAATGATGGGAAAATTTGTTTTGCAAAGTTGCGAACTTGAAGATATTTAAATAAATCTGAACCCGAGATCCCAAATCTTTCCGTCAATTCCTCCAGACGGCAAACCGCCCCCCTAGGAGCAAATCAGCCACTCTCTCCAGCCCCTTCCCTTTTCCTCCCCCCCCCAATGAGGCATCCAATCTCGCTGGCTCGAACAGGTGGTTAGCACGGATGGGAGCCAGCTTCGACACTGACCCCAATTTAAAATGTTCGTGAAATTGTCTCCATGTCTTCTAAGTGGAGACTAGCATTGCATTTGACGAATTCTTTGTCGATGAGAACTGGAGCAAGGCCGTCACTAATGCCCCCAGGCAAGGCCCCCTACATGGTTCTACCTGTACCCACGTAGCCCCAGATCACTACACCAGCCCAACACCTTCTCTGCAATAGCTACCCAGTAATAAAATATCAGGTTCAATAATGTCAGGCCCCTGGACTGTCTATCCCTTTTGAAGGACTGCCCTGTGAATCCTCAAGGTCTTGCCCGCTCATATAAAAAATATAATCAATTTCTCGACCCTCCCAAAAAAAGATTTAGGAAGGAAAACTGGCAGATACTGGAACAGAATAAAAATGTTCATCTTGATCGACTCCACCCTGCCTGCCAAGGACAGGGAAAAGTATTCCTACCTTTGCAAATCGGTCTTGACTCTACTTACAAAACTAGTATAATTCAGTCTATGAGGTCGGGCCCAATCCCAAGACACTTGGACCCCCAGGTATCTAAAGCTGGAACCAGCCATGCAAAATGGTAGGGCCCCCAGATAATCTCCCCTCTATGGGAGGTTCACCAGAAAACACTTACTCTTTTCCACGTTCAGCTTATATCCTGAAAAGGAACCAAAGTACCTCAGTGGTTCCGTTATATCACCCAGGAGCTCTAGGGTTGGGTCATTCGAATACCTGCGGTCTACTTCCAAAATGTCATCCACCAACCTTTGGCGTTCCGATCCCCATCATGACCTCCGATTCCCCCGACCTCCGATCCCCCCTGCTGACCTCTGATTTCCCCGGACCTCTGATTCTCTCCTGACCTCTGAACCCACACCCAATCTCGAATGTCTTCCCCCTGACCTCGGTGCCCCACCCCACCCCAAATCCGTATCCACTTATCTTGGACACTTCACTTCTCCCTGGCCTGCCAATTTCACTGGACCTTTCAATTTACCTGTTTACAGCAATTAGTACTGTAAAAAAAGGGGCGTGTCTCTTTGCTCTGACTCTCCTAGAAGCTGGGCCTTGAGGAAGCACTGCTCACCCTGGATCGGCCTGAGTCAGAAGGTCTGGCGAGGCAGGTTGGGAAAAGAATCATGTAAGTACATAGAACATAGAAAATACAGCACAGAACAGGCCCTTCGGCCCACGATGTTGTGCCGAACCTTTGTCCTAGATTAATCATAGATTATCATTGAATTTACAGTGCAGAAGGAGACCATTCGGCCCTTTGAGTCTGCACCGGCTCTTGGAAAGAGCTCCATACCCAAACTTAACACCTCCACCCAACACCAAGGGCAATTTGGACATTAAGGGCAATTTATCATTGGCCAATTCACCTAACCCGCACATCTTTGGACTGTGGGAGGAAACCGGAGCACCCGGAGGAAACCCACGCAGACACGGGGAGGACGTGCAGACTCCGCACAGACAATGACCCAAGCCGGAATCGAACCTGGGACCATGGAGCTGTGAAGCAATTGTGCTATCCACAATGCTACCGTGCTGCCCTTAAGAACAAATAAATCTACACTATATCATTTTACCGTCATCCATGTACCTATCCAATAGCTGCTTGAAGGTCCCTAATGTTTCCGACTCAACTACTTCCACAGGCAGTGCATTCCATGCCCCCACTACTCTCTGGGTAAAGAACCTACCTCTGATATCCCTCCTATATCTTCCACCTTTCACCTTAAATTTATGTCCCCTTGTAATGGTGTGTTCCACCCGGGGAAAAAGTCTCTGACTGTCTACTCTACCTATTCCCCTGATCATCTTATAAACCTCTATCAAGTCGCCCCTCATCCTTCTCCGCTCTAATGAGAAAAGGCCTAGCACCCTCAACCTTTCCTCGTAAGACCTACTCTCCATTCCAGGCAACATCCTGGTAAATCTTCTTTGCACCTTTTCCAGAGCTTCCACATCCTTCCTAAAATGAGGCGACCAGAACTGTACACAGTACTCCAAATGTGGCCTTACCAAAGTTTTGTACAGCTGCATCATCACCTCACGGCTCTTAAATTCAATCCCTCTGTTAATGAACGCGAGCACACCATAGGCCTTCTTCACAGCTCTATCCACTTGAGTGGCAACTTTCAAAGATGTATGAACATAGACCCCAAGATCTCTCTGCTCCTCCACATTGCCAAGAACTCTACCGTTAACCCTATATTCCGCATTCATATTTGTCCTTCCAAAATGGACAACCTCACACTTTTCAGGGTTAAACTCCATCTGCCACTTCTCAGCCCAGCTCTGCATCCTATCTATGTCTCTTTGCAGCCGACAACAGCCCTCCTTACTATCCACAACTCCACCAATCTTCGTATCGTCTGCAAATTTACTGACCCACCCTTCAACTCCCTCATCCAAGTCATTAATGAAAATCACAAACAGCAGAGGACCCAGAACTGATCCCTGCGGTACGCCACTGGGAACTGGGATCCAGGCTGAATATTTGCCATCCACCACCACTCTCTGACTTCTATCGGTTAGCCAGTTCGTTATCCAACTGGCCAAATTTCCCACTATCCCATGCCTCCTTACTTTCTGCATAAGCCTACCATGGGGAACTTTATCAAATGCCTTACTAAAATCCATGTACACTACATCCACTGCTTTACCTTCATCCACATGCTTGGTCACCTCCTCAAAGAATTCAATAAGATTTGTAAGGCAAGACCTACCCCTCACAAATCCGTGCTGACTATCCCTAATCAAGCAGTGTCTTTCCAGATGCTCAGAAATCCTATCCTTCAGTACCCTTTCCATTACTTTGCCTACCACCGAAGTAAGACTAACTGGCCTGTAATTCCCAGGGTTATCCCTAGTTCCTTTTTTGAACAGGGGCACGACATTCGCCACTCTCCAATCCCCTGGTACCACCCCTGTTGACAGTGAGGACGAAAAGATCATTGCCAACGGCTCTGCAATTTCATCTCTTGCTTCCCATAGAATCCTTGGATATATCCCGTCAGGCCCGGGGGACTTGTCTATCCTCAAGTTTTTCAAAATGCCCAACACATCTTCCTTCCTGACAAGTATTTCCTCGAGCTTACACATCTGTTTCACACTGTCCTCTCCAACAATATCGCCCCTCTCATTTGTAAATACAGAAGAAAAATACTCATTCAAGACCTCTCCTATCTCTTCAGACTCAACACACAATCTCCCGCTACTGTCCTTGATCGGACCTACCCTCGCTCTAGTCATTCTCATATTTCTCACATATGTGTAAAAGGCCTTGGGGTTTTCCTTGATCCTACCCGCCAAAGATTGTTCATGCCCTCTCTTAGCTCTCCGAATCCTTTCTTCAGTTCCCTCCTGGCTATCTTGTATCCCTCCAATGCCCTGTCTGAACCTTGTTTCCTCAGCCTTACATAAGTCACCTTTTTCCTCTTAACAAGACATTCAACCTCTCTTGTCAACCATGGTTCCCTCACTCGACCATCTCTTCCCTGCCTGACAAGGACATACATATCAAGGACACGTAGCACCTGTTCCTTGAACAAGTTCCACATTTCACTTGTGTCCTTCCCTGCCAGCCTATGTTCCCAACTTATGCACTTCAATTCTTGTCTGACAACATCATATTTACCCTTCCCCCAATTGTAAACCTTGCCCTGTTGCACGTACCTATCCCTCTCCATTACTAAAGTGAAAGTCACAGAATTGTGGTCACTATCTCCAAAATGCTCCCCCACTAACAAATCTATCACTTGCCCTGGTTCATTACCCAGTACTAAATCCAATATTGCCCCTCCTCTGGTCGGACAATCTACATACTGTGTTAGAAAAGCTTCCTGGACACACTGCACAAACACCACCCCATCCAAACTATTTGATCTAAAGAGTTTCCACTCAATATTTGGGAAGTTAAAGTCGCCCATGACTACTACCCTATGACTTCTGCACCTTTCCAAAATCTGTTTCCCAATCTGTTCCTCCACATCTCTGTTACTATTGGGGGGCCTATAGAAAACTCCTAACAAGGTGACTGCTCCTTTCCTATTTCTGACTTCAACCCATACTACCTCAATAGGGTGATACTCCTCGAACTGCCTTTCTGCAGCTGTTATACTATCTCTAATTAATAATGCCACCCCCCCACCTCTTTTACCACCCTCCCTAATCTTATTGAAACATCTATAACCAGGGACCTCCAACAACCATTTCTGCCCCTCTTCTATCCAAGTTTCCGTGATGGCCACCACATCGTAGTCCCAAGTACCGATCCATGCCTTAAGTTCACCCACCTTATTCTTGATGCTTCTTGCGTTGAAGTAATGGGCACGGAGAGACAGTCCGACGCTCTTGTCACTCCGAGGAAGTTCAGGCCAGATTACAACCACCCATTCATTTCATTGCGGATTTCACACGGACAACTGGTGCTCAGTGGCCGGTGTGTCTTTTCTATATTATAGGTCAATGCACATCAGGTCAATGCATAGTTATGTGAAGCACTTTGAAATATTTCTCTTCGTGTACATAATACAACTTCCAATGTTTATGCATGTGACCTCGTGGCTAATGATAAAATATTGGCACAGACAATGCAGTTTCAGCCCCTCTTTTGACCCACTTTCAATTTTATCTCCTCAATGCCACTGCTATAAACATCACAGTAGAATCAATAACTGATGGCTGTAAGGCTGAATGCCTCTGACTTGGCACAGGGAGCAAGGACACCTTTGTAAGATTAGACAGCCTGTTTTAAAGGAATAATTATATAGTTACTGCAGAAATGGGGATTGCAATTACTATTTTAATGATAAATCTAAGAATGCCTGTTCTTTGTCATAATTAATGACTTTATAACAGAATTATGGGAATCTTGGCTTAGAAATGAGTGGTTTCCAAGAATGTGATTTCATTATTGAGTCAATAATTACGAAGACACACAGGCATTCTCAAGTTCGTTGTTAAGGGGGAAATTTCATCATCATGTTAACTGTGCCTTTCCCAACTGCAACATTTGATAAGCAATAATATTGTGTTGTGGCAAACATGAGCTGCCTATAAAAAATGAAAATAATATTTCTCGGTCCCAAATTTAGTCGCAGAATTCATGTCTCAACACACTTTACAATGTATGATGTGAAAGAGAAACAGCTTGCAACCAATTTTCATGTTCATGTTATAATAACATTTTCTCAGAAGTGCTCTGAAGTTCTAACAACACACCATCTGTTCCATCTGAAGCTTTAATTGCCAGAGCTATAGTTCAATGTGTGTTTTGCATATCAAAGCTAGTTTTCCTAGAAAGCTGTGCAGTTCCTCCGGGAAATCATTCAGGCTGCTCATTTCACAGAACCTCTCCACTGTTGAATTTTAATGCATAATAAATTATTTATCCTCCTGCTTGACGAATGTTCCTCGGACTGGTCAAAATATGCACGTTTTGAAAAATTCTGTTCTGCTAGCTGATAGTCAGTTTGCATAATGCCACAGTAAATATGACAGCCTGAATTATGAAAATGTGTGGATTTTGCAACATTTTAATATTCACTCATGAAAGAAAACAAAAAATATTTCTTCTGAAAATCGAAATGGAAATTCAGTGAATTTTTCAAATTAATTTACTAATTTAATCTTTTGCAATCATTAGGTCTTACCTCATTTCTTTCTTAAAGCAATTTCTGCATGATTTGCTTTTCCATTATGTTCTACATCATGACATTATTTAATTATTATTACACTGGTAATAGGATATACACGCTAATAAGCATTAATAGTAACCATCACAGTGAGGACAGCTGCATGATTCATGAAGCTTTTTATTGCCATGGCTACCTTTAGATGCAGCAAGCAATAACAAGCCACATTATCATAATGTTTATCATGGCTTTTAATCCCTTGGAAATGCTTAAGCAAAATGAGAGCTTCTAAGGATCCAATTTTTTTTTGTACAAGAGAATCTGATCACTTTGCCTTTCTTGGAGGGGAAAGCTGGAGGGGCCATCCTGTAGGATATGTTTACATCTTACCCTCTTTTCCCTTTTCAAATCGATCTTATCTTACACACTCAGCATGACATAATTTCAGTTGACACCAGCAGCCAAACATCTCTCCCTCATTTGACTCTAAAGTTAACCATTGTCCCTTGTTAGGATCCATGATGAGCCCCCAATTTTATTACAATACAATCAGGACTAGTAACTTTTGTTGTAAGGTAGAAAAATTTTAATTCCCCAATATTTACTAAGAGAATAAGGCCTCAAGATTCATGGTTTTAAAGAAATGGATAAATAATATTATACAAGAATCAACAAAGAAACCAGTCACTGCCATCTATCTTATACCCTAACATCCAGAATTAACATGAGGCAAACATGGGGCTAGGAGGGAGGGGCTAGGGTGCTAGGGGGGGGAGGGGCTGGGGGGAGGGTCTGGGGAGGAGAGCAGGGGTGCGGGGAGGGCGAGTGATGGAGAGGGTGCGTGCCGGGGAGGAGGGGGGGCCACGTAGGGCGAGTGATGGAGAGGGTGCGTGCCGGGGAGGCGAGCGGGGGGGCCGTGGAGGGCGGGTGCATGCCGGGCAGGAGAGGGGGGGGGGGGGTGCCGTGGAGGGCGAGTGATGGAGAGGGTGCGTGCCGGGGAGGAGAGGGGAGGGGGGGGTGTTGGGGAGGGTGCATGCCAGGGAGGAGGGAGGGGGCGCGGGGAGGGCGCGTGATGGAGAGGGTGCGTGCCAAGGAGGAGAGCGGGGGGGGCCGGGGAGGGCGAGTGATTGAATGGGTGTGTGCCGGGGAGGGGGGGGTGGTCTGCCTGGGAATGTGCCAGCTGGCAACAGTCGCGACCATGCGGCCCATGGCACCTGGCTGCGGGGGGGGGTGTGGGAGGCGGTGGGTGGGGGGGTTGGTATGGACGTTGATGTCATGTCGTCTATCCCCCCACCCCCCACAGGCCATTATGTTTGGTCATCAACCAGCGATGTTGGCCGCCGTGGTGGGAGCCGCACTTCTACATGTTGCCCTTGGGGAGCTGGAGCAGGAGCGTGCCAGGGAGGCGGCGGAGTCTGCCACAGAGGAGCGTGCCGCAGGGAGACAGGTGGCAGCTGCCCAGGCTGGAGAGCCGCCCGCACGATAGGACGAGGAAGAGGAGGAGGAGGTGATGGTGGTGCCACGGCGACGGAGATGCCCGATGAGGCCCCGTGCGTACCGGCCCCGCTCGTCGTGCCAGGACCTCCTGGACCGGGCATGCAGGAGGGGACTCCGGATGAGTCGGGAAACAGTCGCCCATATCTGCCACCTGATGGCATACCTGGCACCACATGGCACTGGGGGACGACACCCTCTCCCTATGGCCGTCAAGGTTACGGTGACCCTGAACTTTCATGCCAAGGGGTCATTCCAGGCACCGAGTGGGGACCTGTCCGGCATCTCGCAGGCGTTGATGCACCGGTGCATCTGTGCAGTGACGGACGCCCTGTATGCCATTGCGGACTGCTACATCCAGTTCCCTGTGCACCGGGGCCAGCCACGGTGCCTGGGCAGCGGGCTTCGCTGCCATGGCCAGGATGCCCATTGTCCAGGGGGCGATCGATGGGATGCACATCGCCATGCAGCCACCAGCGGATAACAGGGCCCTGTTCACGAATCGGAAGGGGACCTATTCCATGAACGTGCAGGTGGTCTGTGACCACCGCATGAGGATCCTGCACGTGGTCTGCGCCCACTACCCGGGCAGTGTACATGACTCATCCATATTGGCGCAATCTTTCATCCCCACCATGTTCGAGGGACGCCCCCCCCCCCCCCCCCCCCCCCCACCCGGGCTGAGGGGCTGGTTGCTGGGCGACACCGGTTACCCGTTGCAGTTGTGGCTGATGACACCTATACGGAGGCCACAGACTGACGCGGAGAACCGCTACAACGATGCCCATGCAGCGACCAGGGGTGTGATAGAGAGGTGCTTTCGGCTGCTGAAGATGTGCTTCAAGTGCCTGGACCGCTCTGGAGAGGTTCTCCAGTACCCGTCAGATAGGGTCGGCTGCATCGTTGTGGTCTGCTGCGTCCTGCACAATATAGCCCAGCAGAGGGGCGATGTGCTGCAGGCAGAGGAGGGGGAAGGGGAGGAGCAGCAAGACAAGGCGCAGACCTCCCCAGATGAGGAGGATGGGAGCAATGTGTTAGGGTCCTGTGTGTCATTGTCCTGTGTGTCAGTGTCCTGTGCATCAGTGTCTTGTGTGCCAGTGTCCTGTGTGTTAGGCTCCTGTGTGTTAGGGTCCTGTATGTTAGGGCCCTGTGTGTTAGGGTCCTGTGTGTCAGTGCCCTGTGCATCAGTGTCCTATGTGTTAGGGTCCTGTGTGTCAGTGTCCTGTGTGTCAGTGTCCTGTGTGTCAATGTCCTGTGTGTTAGGGTCCTGTGTATTAGGGTCCTGTGTGTTAGGGTCCTGTGAGTCAGTGTCCTGTGTGTTAGGGTCCTGTGTGTTAGGGTCCTGTGTGTTAGGGTCCTGTGTGTCAGTGTCCTGTGTGTTAGGGTCTTGTGTGTTAGGGTCCTGTGTGTCAGTGTCCTGTGTGTCAGTGCCCTGTGTGTCAATGTCCTGTGTGTTAGGGTCCTGTATGTTAGGGTCCTGTGTGTCAGTGTCCTGTGCGCCAGTGTCCTGTGTGTTAGGACCCTGTGTGTTAGGGTCCTGTGTGTTAGGGTCCTGTGTGTCAGTGCCCTGTGCATCAGTGTCCTATGTGTTAGGGTCCTGTGTGTCAGTGTCCTGTGTGTCAGTGTCCTGTGTGTCAATGTCCTGTGTGTTAGGGTCCTGTGTATTAGGGTCCTGTGTGTTAGGGTCCTGTGAGTCAGTGTCCTGTGTGTTAGGGTCCTGTGTGTTAGGGTCCTGTGTGTTAGGGTCCTGTGTGTCAGTGTCCTGTGTGTTAGGGTCTTGTGTGTCAGTGTCCTGTGTGTCAGTGTCCTGTGTGTCAATGTCCTGTGTGTTAGGGTCCTGTATGTTAGGGTCCTGTGTGTCAGTGTCCTGTGCGCCAGTGTCCTGTGTGTTAGGACCCTGTGTGTTAGGGTCCTGTGTGTTAGGGTCCTGTGTGTTAGGGTCCTGTGTGTCAGTGTCCTGTGCGCCAGTGTCCTGTGTGTTAGGGCCCTGTGTGTTAGGGTCCTGTGTTTTAGGGTCCTGTGTGTCAGTGTCCTGTGCATCCGTGTCCTGTGTGTTAGGGCCATGTGTGTTCGGGTCCTGTGTGTCAGTGTCCTATGTGTTGGTGGCCTGTGTGTCAGTGTCCTGTGCGTCAGTGTCCTGTGCGTCAGTGTCCTGTGCGTCAGTGTCCTGGGTCGGCTGCGACGGGGGCCTGTTGCTGTGACTGCCCTCCTCGTCACTGGGTGTGGCCCGCTGGCGTCGCCACACTCGCACTAGATGTGGGCGGCGTGTGCCTTGTACTCTGGGTCTGTCCCTGGCTCGTGGCCACCCTGGAACATCCTGTGGGCGGCGTCCGCCTGGTGCTGCGGGTCTGTCCCTGGCTCGTGGCCGCCCTGAAACGTCCTGGGGGTATCGTATGCCTGATGGGCCGGGTCTGTCCCCCCTTCCCCCATATCGCCCCTTTCCCCATATCACCACTTCCCCCATATCCCCCTTCCCCCAATAAGCCCCTTCCCCCATATCCCCCCTCCCCATATCCCCCATATCCCCCCTTCCCCCATATACCTCCTTCCCCCATATCCCCTTCCCCCATATCCCCCCTTCCCCCATATCCCCTTCCCCCATATCCCCCCATATGGGGAAGGGGGATATGGGGGAAGGGGGATATGGGGGAAGGGGGGATATGGGGGAAGGGAGGATATGGGGAAGGGGGGATATGGGGGAAGGGGGGATATGGGGGGACGGGGATATGGGGAAGTGGGCATATGGGAAAGGTGATATGGGGGAGGGGGGATATGGGGGATATGGGGGAAGGGGGTTATGGGGGATATGGGGAAGGGGATATGGGGGAAGGCAGATATGGGGGAAGGGGGGATATGGGGGATATGGGGAAGTGGGTTATGGTGGAAGGGGGTTATGGGGGAAGGGGGATATGGGGGAAGGGGGGATATGGGGAAGGGGGATATGGGGGAAGGGATATGGGGAAGGGGGGATATGGGGTGATGTGTTGGGTGTTCTGGATCACATACAGGTCACCAATACTTGAAATAGTGCAACACTATTTTATTGAATCATTAACTGTTTAAACATACTCAGACTGTGGGTGAATACGATACTAGCTTTAACTAAAGACCTTTGTCTTGTCCTAACCAGTCGATGCACTCAGCACATGGTGAATGTCTGTGTTACAGGCTGTGAGCTCTGTCCTCCTGGCTAGCTGCAACTTGAATAAGCGGGAACTCTGATGCCCCCTGTCTTTATAGTGCATGTGCTTTCACTGGTGATTGGCTGCGGTGTTGTGTGTGTTGATTGGTCCCACTGTGTGTCCATTAGTGTGTGGCTGCACCATGATATACTGGTGTATATTATGATATCCCCCTTTTATAAAAAATGTACCTGCGTGGCAATAAATAGTGTATGGTGAATGTCCCTGACTACGTGTGTGCGAAATATTTACAGGACTATGTACATAAAACTAAGCTATTTACATGGGAAGGTGCCTGGTGCAGAAAAACAGTGTGTCACAAGAATAACGAGATGAGCACTATATACAAACCACTTGAACGATTAAACAGAAGAACAGAACAAATCAGAAAGTGCATAAGTCCACAAAGTTCACAAATTAAGTCTCTGAGGTGGGCGACGAATTCTGGTTGACCGCCTCAAGGGTGGGTTGGGAGCGGCCGGCTGAGGAGCGGGCTGGACTGTGTCAGAGTGAGGAGGATGCAGAGTGACCGGAATCTCTGCATAGTCCATGTCAGGGTCAACAGAAGGGCATGGCAATAGTGGAGGATCACGTAGCGAGCGCTGGACGAGACGAAGGGCACGTCGATTGCGGCGCAGAATGGAGCCATCCGCTAGACGAACCAGGAATGAGCGGGGAGCCACCTGCCGAAGGACAACAGCGGTTGCAGACCAGCCACCATCCGGAAGATGGATGCGGACATTGTCATCTGGAGCCAGAGCAGGGAGATCAGCTGCACGGGAGTCATGAGCCGCCTTGTGCTGTGCACGAGACAGCTGCATTCGTTGAAGGACCGGAACGTGGTCAAGGTCAGGGACGTGAATGGACAGCACCGTCGTCCTCAGGGTGCGACCCATGAGCAGCTGGGCTGGCGACAGGCCAGTGGACAGTGGGGCCGAGCGATACGCCAGCAAGGCGAGGTAGAAATCAGACCCAGCATCGGCAGCCTTGCAGAGGAGCCGTTTGACTATGTGGACGCCCTTCTCCGCTTTGCCGTTGGATTGGGGGTACAGGAGACTGGACATCACATGCACAAAGTTGTACCTCCTGGCAAAGTTGGACCATTCCTGGCTTGCGAAGCAGGGGCCATTGTCCGACATCACAGTGAGTGGGATGCCGTGTCGAGCAAAGGTGTCCTTACAGGCACGGATGACTGCAGACGATGTGATGTCATGTAAACGTACCACCTCTGGGTAGTTTGAAAAGTAGTCTACAATCAGGACATAGTCCCTGCTCAGTGCGTGGAACAGGTCGATGCCCACCTTGGTCCAAGGGGACGTGACCAACTCATGGGGCTATAGGGTCTCACGTGGTTGGGCCGGCTGGAAGCGCTGACAAGTGGGGCAGTTGAGCACTGTGTTGGCGATGTCGTCATTGATGCCAGGCCAGTACGCTGCCTCTCGGGCCCGTCGGTAGCACTTTTCCACGCCAAGGTGGCCCTCGTGTAGCTGTTCCAAGATGAGCTGGCGCATGCTATGCGGGATGACAATGCGGTCCAGTTTCAGGAGAACACCATCTACTACCGCCAGATCATCTCTGGCGTTATAGAACTGCGGGCATTGGCCCTTGAGTCACCCGTCTGTTAGGTGGCGCATGACACGTTGTAGCAAAGGGTCAGCCGCCGTCTCGCGGCGAATTTGGATGAGGCGTTCATCCGTGGCAGGTAGATTGGAGGCTACGAAGGCCACATGGGCGTCAATCTGGCAGATGATTCCCGCTGGGTCACACAGAGTGTTGACAGCCCTGGAGAGAGCGTCGGCAATGATGAGGTCTTTGCCCGGGGTGTATACCAGCTGGAAGTCGTATTGCTGGAGCTTGAGAAGAATACGCTGGAGGCGAGGCGTCATGTCGTTCAAGTCTTTCTGTATTATATTGACCAGCGGGTGATGGTCGGTCTCGACGGTGAATTGAGGAAGGCCGTACACATAACTGTGAAACTTGACGACACCGGTCAGAAGACCAGGGACTCCTTTTCTATCTGCACGTAGCGCTGTTCCGTCGGGATCATGGCGCATGACGCATATGCAACAGGGGCCCGTGATGAGGCCACATTGCGTTGCAGGAGCACTGGCCCAATGCCGTATTGGCTGGCATCGGTCGAAATGTTGGTCTCTTTTGCTGGATCAAAGAAAGCGAAGACCGGGGCCATGGTGAGTTTGGTTTTGAATTCTCTCCATTCGCGCTTGTGGGCAGGAAGCCATTGGAAGTCTGTCGTCTTCCTGGCCAGTTTCCTGAGAGCCGTGGTATGAGAGGCGAGGTTAGGGATGAACGTCCCTAAAAAGTTGACCATGCCGAGAAATCGGAGATCCGCCTTCTTGTTCTCTGGCATTTTCACCTTGTCCGCATCCGGCCGCACACCCAACTGGGAGATGTGGTCCCCTAGGAACTTGAGTTCCGTCTGACCGAAGGATCATTTGGCTCTGTTGAGGCATAGGCCATGCTCCCGCATGCATTTGAACACGCGCTGGAGGCGAATGACATGCTCCTGTGGGGTGGTGGACCAAATGATCTCGCATGTGATCTCTTCGCGCTTGGGAATTGGATAATGCTCCCTCAAGATATTGCGATTCAGATCCTTGGGATCAATGCAAATTCTCAGCTCGCCGGAAAGCTTTTTTACACACACCATGGAACTGACCCAGACGGTTGGTTCCTTAACTCTGGAGATCACTCCTTGGTCCTGGAGGTCCTGCAGCTGCTGCTTGAGGTGGTCCTTAAGGGGTGCTGGGACCCTGCGAGGTGCATGCACCACAGGCGTGGCGTTCTGTTTGAGTAGGCTCTTGTAAGTATATGGGAGCGTGCCCATGCCTTCGAAGACGTCGCGGTGCTGGTCGATGATGGCGCCGAGTTGCGCCCTGAAGTCAGCGTCCTGGAAGGCAGACGTGTCATCAGGAGAGAGAGTACACTCTCTGAACGAGATTCAACAGCTTGCATGCCTGTGCGCCAAGCAGGGAGTCTTTCGCGGAGCCCACGATCTCGAAAGGAAGGATGGCTTTGCGTGACCTATGCATCACTTCAAGTTGGCACGAGCCGCTAGCAGGAATGACGTTGCCATTATAATCCAATAGCTGGCAGGCTGATGGAAGGATGGCTGGTTTGACACGAAGGCTTTGGAAGTCAGACCACGCCATGAGATTGGCGGAGGCACCAGTGTCCAGGTAGAATCGTATTTGGGACCAGTTGACCGTCAGGGTGGCACACCACTCATCGTCTGGATCGATGCTGTCTACCGACAGCGGCTGGTGTCTTTGCTTCGGGGACAGCCTGTTTTTCGTTACGACACTGACTCAAAAAGGCGCCTTCGGGTCCTCGGTGTCACTGCTGTGCGGGAGGTCCGCATCGGACTCGGTGACCGTGGGTTGAATTGCCCGAACATTCCTGCGAAGTGGCAGGCTGAGCTGCTCGGCAGAAGGCAGCATAGTGGTCAAGTCTGCCACATCGTAGGCATTGTCGAGATTTTGCAGGGCATTGCCACTTTAAATGGGCGGAGCCATAGTTGCCGCATGTCATGACGTCAGCACGTTCGCTGAGCCACCGCGCATGTGCGGTGTGGTCGTGCGTGGTGCGCGCCTGCGCATTACGTTCCTCCATGTCGCCGTCCCCTCGTTTGGTGCGTACAAGCGCGGGAGTCCGCGAAAAGCGCGCAAAATGGCCGCCCTCATCCAGGCTGAGGCCCTGGAGGTGCTCAATCACTTGGACCCGTTCCGCCTCGTGAGGACCTTGCCGCGCCTTTTCAGCCGCTTGCATATGGGAAAACCGACTCGTGGCGTTTTCATGTAGGACACAGGTCTCGATGGCGGTCGCTAGGTTGAGTTGCTTTACTTTGAGGAGCTGCTGACGTAGGGGGTCCGACTGAACACCGAAAACGATCTGGTCGCGTATCATGGAGTCAGAGGTGGGCCCGTAGCTGCAAGACTGCGCAAGGATGCAGTGGTGCGTGAGAAAGGATTGGATAGGTTCATCCTTACTCTGCAAACGCTGCTGGAACACGTAGCGCTCAAAACTTTCATTCACCTCTACGCTGCAGTGAGTGTCAAACTTGAGGAGGACCGTCTTGAACTTTGTTTTATCTTCATCATCCGCAAAGGTGAGAGAATTGAAAATGTGGATGGCATGGTCCCCGACCGTGGAGAGAAGAGCAATCTTTCTGGTATCCGAGGTACCCTCCCTGTCTGTGGCTTCGAGGAAGAGCTGGAAGTGCTGTTTGAAAATCTTCCAGTTGGCCCCGAGGTTGCCAGCGATGCGGAGCGGTGGCGGCGGACTGATGTTGTCCATGTTGCAGGATGACAGAATGCTGGCGGAAGGCAGATCACTTGCAGGTATGTCTAAGAAGTGCTAATATCCCTCAACTCCAGGTATCATGATGTGTTGGGTGTTCTGGATCACATACAGGTCACCAACACTTGAAATAGTGCAACACTATTTTATTGAATCATTAACTGTTGTAACATACTCTGACTGTGGGTTAACACAATACTAGCTTTAACTAAAGACCTTTGCCTTGTCCTAACCAGTCGATGCACTCAGCACATGGTGAATGTCTGTGTTACAGGCTGTGAGCTCTGTCCTCCTAGCTAGCTGCTACTCGAATGAGCGGGAACTCTGATGCTCCCGTCTTTATAGTGTGTGTGCTCTCACTGGTGATTGGCTGCGGTGTTGTGTGTGTTGATTGGTCCCACTGTGTGTCCATCAGTGTGTGTCTGCACCATGATATACTGGTGTATATTATGATATGGGGGAAGAGGGATATGGGAGAAGGGGGATATGGGGGAAGGGGGGATATGGGGGCATATGGGGGAAGGGGGATATAGGGGAAGGGGGCATATGGAGGAAGGGGGGATAAGGGGGAACAGGGATATGGGGAAGGGGGGATATGGGGAAGGCTATATGGGGGATATGGGGGGGATATGGGGGAAGGGGGATATGGGAGAAGGGGGGATATGGGGGAACAGGGATATGGGGAAGGGGGGATATGGAGGAAGGCTATATGGGGGATATGGGGGAGGGGGGATATGGGGGAAGGGGGATATGGAGGAAGGGAGGATATGGGGGAACAGGGATATGGGGAAGGGGGAATATGGGGGAAGGGGATATGGGGGATATGGCGTAAGGGGGATATGGGGAAGGGGATGGGGAAGGGGGAAAGGGGCAGGCCGTGGGGGGTCTCATTTGGCGCTGCGCGGTGGGCGGCCATTTTGCTGGGTCTCCAGGGGGAGGGGGCTGTCTTTTGTGCAATGACGCTGCGCGGCGTCAATGACGGTGCACGCGACCGTGACGGGTGACGTCATCGCGAATGGCATCATGCCGCTACTGTCCCATTCCCAGCCGGAGAATTCGCGACATTTCGGGGCCCGACGGTGGAGTGATTTGCGCCGTTTTTGGCGCTGGGTTTGGGCCATTGCGGCGATTCACGGAGAATCCCGCCCTATGTCTTCCTCGCAAGGATTTTCAACTCCTTTCCTTCAAAGAGCTATTCTGATCCCCAGGTGACAGCAGTTCTACTCCACCCAAGTTCTATGGGTACAATCCCCACCAAAGGTACACTGTTCCAGATCTCTCTCAGATCTTCTCGCAGATCCAGCCTCTTGATCTCCTTCTCCAGCTGAGCTGGTCAGCTTCTGAGACTGCATCTTGCTGTGTTGGTCACACTACTGTTGATCTCTCTGTAAGCTGCTGTTTTCTGCCATATTCTTTTTAGATTAACCCTTTCATAGGTATCACTCTACACACCGGGGTCTAAATACAGCTGTGGTCCCAGGTCCATGCTTCTGCCAACAACTCCTTGAGCTGACACTAATTCAGCTTCACTGAGCCTCCCTGCTCTACATTGGCAGTTTGAACTGATGCTGTGCTTCTGAAACCCAACTCCCCCCACCGGGGGCTCCACTGACCTCCGGTTGCATGCAGTTAATGATCTTCTGCTGCCTTTGCATCTCTGGGCTAAACTTACCACGTGGGCTCATTCTTTTTTCATGCCACAACAGGTCCCATAGTCATTGTTCTGTGCCACACTACTATGCAGAAGCAGTGCCTGGTGTGTCTCCCCCTCAGGGCATTGTTAATGAAGAAATTTACTACTCGCATTAAGCACGTCCCACTTTGCAGACAGGGCACCGTCCACTTGCTTAACTAGGATCATTTTGCTTTCTGGCTGCTGAACAAACTCCTTCAATTGCACTGCTGTAGCCAAACTGGGAAACCAAGCATGAGCAGCCTGTCTCCCTGCTGGGCTTTACGCTTGAGCTGGAGAACAGAATTTAAATATAAATAGTTCTTTACCCCGCCCTTCTGTTGAAAGTGTCTATATCGTCCTGTAATCTAAAGTTTTCCTCCTTCCTATTTACCACACCGCCAATTTTTGTCTCATTTGTGTGTCATCGCCACTCACAAGTGCATGAGCTCGGGAAGGGGTGCAGGACGGCACAGAGAGTAATTTGTCAGATGTACCTTGCATCCCAAATCTTCAAGTGTCGAATTACAGAAGTGAGCTGATGGTTGTACTGTGATGCCACTGAGCTATTGCCCAGAGGTACACAGTATGGACATGTGTATCTCACCTCCTGTTGCGGCTTCATGGAAACCAACACTACCATTCAGGTAACCACAGAGTAAGTGGTTAGATCCAAGTATATTACAATGGGGCCCACTATGCTAAAGCCTCTTGGTGGCAATGGCCTGCTGCCACACTGCTGCTATTTTGGTTCCAGGTTCCTGAGTGGAGAGGAGCATCACCTCACTCCTGCACTCGTTTGGCACTCTTCATGGGAGTGATATTGGGATCTGCTGCTGTTTCTTGCACTGACTCCATGGGCGAGATCCTCTGTTTCCCGAAGCCGATTTCGTAATCGGCGATTGAGCGGAGAATCTCTCTTTGCGCTGGAATCGGGGGTGGCGCCTGTTTTACGCAGTTTTTGCATGCTCCGTCCCCTCCGAAATAGCTCTGGTCCCAGCCTTGCAGGAACCCGGCTTGGTGGCTGCAGATCGTGTCCAGCTCCGCCACAGTCGGGCGGGAGCCGTGCTGCTGGCTGGGGAGGGCTTCAGTGAGGGCTGGTGGGGGTGGCCGGGGGGTTGCGAGATGGTGTCCAGGCGGGCTGTATCTGGCAGGTCGGGTCCGTGCACGGCCGGCTCCATGTCATACGGTTCGACCGCGACAGGTTGTCGCCCTACGCAGCAATTATCCGACCATCCACCCTGGCTTAGCACAGTGGGCTAAACAGCTGGCGTGTAAAGCAGAACAAAGCCAGCAGCGCGGGTTCAATTCCCGTACCAGCCTCCCCGAACAGGTGCCGGAATGTGGCGACTAGGGGCTTTTCACAGTAACTTCATTTGAAACCTATTTGTGACAATAAACGATTTTCATTTTCAATTATTTCGTGGAGGCCGGGCGTTTTACATGGCACGGCTGCTGCCCCCTCACCAGTTGCAGCATCGGTGAGGGGATGGGCCAATTTTTTCCACGTAAAACGCCACGGATCCTCCGCACTTAGCCTCAGAATCGGAGAATCTGGCCCAATGTCTCTTCCTCACCAACTTCCCTCCAGGTGCCTTTGTTAGTGTCACACAACCAACTGTGACAGACAGCCCCACCCATACCAAAATGTTCCACTCTGCAGCTGGAGTCTCCAGGGCGGCTGAAGTTTGCCCACCACTACAAGCTGGAGTGTCCTCAAAGGATGCTCAACGGCCTTCCACCTCCCAAGTTGCAGTTACGGCGGATGTACTTCCAAAGAGCACCACGATAGATAAGCAAGCACACAAAATAGGCAATTGAGGTTGAGCAAAGCTGAAGTACCCCAGAGCAGTGCTGCAGCAGAATCTTTGAGTGATCCAATGGACCGTTCTATGCTTCTTGTGGCAAAACTGCACTGATTATAAGCCAGCACCATGCCTGTCTGGATCCTGACGATAGCATGAGCCATGTGTTCAGGGATTATCCCTTACTTGCAAGTAGCAAGCCTCTGCCAGGAAAGCAGGCAGAGACTTGCATTACCTACGGACCGGCTTCTCAAATGAACTAGACATTGAACGACTGGTCTGGCTTTGTATTCTTCTAGAGGCCAGGTTTCTCATTGGAACATGCAGGGTGCACTGTCTCAACTCCTGCATGCTTGGGAAAGCTGCAATCTGTGTGAAACCTGCTGCTCTCTCATCCCGCTCCATTTAATCCATAGGGAAAGAGATTTAGCTCTCTCTTCTGGATGATATAATTTCAGTCATATCCCTCATGCAGCAATAGACAGTGAATTTGGAAATGTCTCCTTAAGACACAGATAGATAGGTTTGTGATTAATAAGGGGATCAGGGGTAATGGGGAGAAGGCAGGAGAATGGGGATGAGAAACATATCAGTCATGATTGAATGGCCTAATTTTGCTCCTATATCTTAAGGTCTTAAATGCCCCGGATGGTACCTGTCAAGAATCACAGTGACCCATTCAACTACAGCCCTTATCCTGGCTTGGAGCCCAAGCTGAGGCTGAAGCACAGTTCAGTTAGAACCTGGAGAAGCACATTGCTGATACTTTGGGTGTAACCTTCCAGACCCAACACTGGTGGGCTTCAATGCCCAATTCCGGGAGGAATTTTAGAGAAATACATGTCAGGGTTTCTCTGAAGCCCGGTCAGCACTAACACTAACCCCTCGCTGACCACAATTGGGGCCATCAGTGGGTCACAGCTGCTGCTGCCCACAATCTATTGAGGGGTTTCCAAGGAGTGGGTTCACATCCGTGGCCAGTAGTTATTTTATGAAAATGAAAACATCTTCAGACAGCACTTCAAGTTGGAGGTGCCGCTGTGATGTCAATCTGACAGAGGCAACACCCACCTCTTGTGCATATTTAAATGAGCATAAATATCCTGACACCGATTTCGCCCTGCGACCCGGAATCAACAGCCGCACCATCGAAACCTCGACCGGGCGCCATTTAGCACTGGTTTCCACATATGTGGATCAGGCTTGACGGCATCTCGGGGAGTTTCGCAGGCCATAAGAGAACCGCGTGTGGTTGGGGACAGGGCAGGGTAGTACCCTGGCAGCTCAGGCACCCGGGCTCCTTGGCACTGCTTGCCTGGCACCCTGGCAATGCTACCCAGGTACCCTGACAGTGCCAGGGTGCCTGGATGGCACTTCTGGGGTTGAAGGTTAATCTGGGGCACTGACAGGGTGCCTGGGTGGCAGTGCCAAGGTGCCTGAGTCCCAGTTTGGCACTGCCAGGGGTCAGGCCCGGGGGTGGGGGGTGAGAGGGTGGGTTCCAGGATCCTCAAGAAGGTTGGAAGTGAAGGGGGGCCAATAAAGCAGGGGCCCTGAAAGGGAGGGGTGCAGATGAGCTGCGAGAGGCAGTTCCTGCTGGCGAGCTGAGCTGATCGACTAAAGTGTGGCCTCAGCAGGAAGTACCTCCCAAGGCCCAAAATAACGGCAAAGTGCCGGTGAATAGCGTGCTGAATCTCGGCACTTCAGCCATTGACAAACACCCCGTCAAACGAACCGGAAAGCGGACTTAGACTTATTTCCGCTGATTCGGACTCCAAGTATCTGTCTATCACCTTTAAATAGATTCAATGATGCCATATCCTCAACTCGCTGTGGTACAGATTCCAAAGATTCTCAACCCTTTGAGTGAAGGAATTTCTCTTCATCTCAGTTCTAAGTAATCAGCCCCGTATCCTGAAAATGGGCCCCCCTGTTCTAAATTTCCCAGACTGTTATGGATCCTGCCAACCCCCTTGATAATCTTGAATGTTTTAATGAGATCACCGCTCATTTTTCCAAACTGCAGAGAATAAAGACTCTGCCTCTCATCATAGAGAAACTCTCACATCCTGGGAAGCAACCTTCAAAGCACTGCCTCCAATGCAAGTATATCCTTCCCCAAATATGGGGAGCAAAAGTGAACATCGTATTCCAGCCGTGGTCTCACCAATTCCTCATACAATTGCAGTAAGACGTATTTATTCTTGTGCCCCAGTCCCTTCGCAACAACGGTCAACAAGCCATTTGCTTTCTTAACTGCTTGTCATACCTCCATGTCAGCATTTGTGTTACTTGTATGAGTACACACAAAGTCTCCCTGAATATCATCATTTACAAGTTTCAGCATTTGAAAAAATATTGGCCCCCCCTCCCCCAAAGCCCGGAAGATCTCCGAGGCAGTTACCCTGACAACCAGAGCAGAGTCAGGACCTGGAATTGTTCCCCATTAAAGCTTAAAACGTAAGAGTTGATGATTCTTCCCATTACTCCATCATCGAGTTCAGATAATAGAACTGATTTCTGATGATACGGGCTGGGTTAGGTGCCCTACACAACGCGTCCCCTCTGTCTACTCCTGCCACCTCCTTTGTTGTTGCTGTTCCCCACCCTGTTCCAGGTCCAAAGGCAGGTTCAGCAGACACCCATGAGATAAATCGTTGCGATGAAAACAACCATTTTTGCATCTCAAAGTTGTCCCCACAATTCAGTTTTCCAACAGACAAAATCATCAGCAAAAAGCTGAGAGGCCAACCGGAGCAAGGCAGAACAAATCAGAGACTTGTATAGGATAAATGGGCCGGAATTCTCCGGCCCCTGCGATTCACTTTTCCCGTGGGCAGCGCACTCCCGCCCGCGGGATTCCCAACGGCATGGGGTGCCTCCAATGGGAAATCCCATTGACAAACAGCGGGAGTATAGAATCCCGCTGCCAGCGAACGGCGCACCACCGAGAAGCACGGCTGGGGACCCGGAAAATCTGGCCCATGATCTCTTTAAACTGTGTTCCTGCAAACCTCTTTCCAACTCCAGGGGCGAAATTCTCCCCAAACGGTGCGATGTCCGCCGACTGGCGCCCAAAACGGCGCCAATCAGACGGGCATCGCGCCACCCCAAAGGTGAGGAATGCTCCTCATCTTTGGGGGCCGAGCCCCAACATTGAGGGGCTGGCTGACGCCGGAGGGACTTCCGCCCCGCCAGCTGGCGGAAACGGCCTTTGTTGCCCCGCCAGCTGGCGCGGAAATGATATATCTGGGCGGCGCATGCGCGGGAGCGTCAGCGGCCGCTGACAGTTTCCCACGCATGCGCAGTGGAGGGAGTCTCTTCCGCCTCCGCCATGGTGGAGACCGTGGCAGAGGCGGAAGGGAAAGAGTGCCCCCACGGCACAGGCCCGCCCGCGGATCGGTGGGCCCCGATCACGGGCCAGGCCACCGTGGGGGCACCCCCCGGGGCCAGATCGCCCCGCGCCCCCCCCCGGACCCCGGAGCCCGCCCACGCCGCCTTGTCCCGTCGGTAAATAGGTACTTTAATTTACGCCGGCAGGACAGGCAATTTATTGGCGGGACTTCGGCCCGTCCGGGCCGGAGAATCGAGCGGGGGGGCCCGCCAACCGGCGCGGCCCGATTCCCGCCCCCGCCGAATATCCGGTGCGGGAGACTTCGGCAACCGGCGGGGCGGGATTCACGGCAGCCCCCGGCGATTCTCCAACCCGGCAGGGGGTTGGAGAATGACGCCCCAGGCATCATCATTTGCCGAACGAGTTGATGAAATGTCTGTGATAGTCACAGTCGTAACGGCCTACGGGGTGGGGATGATTATCTTCCCCATAGTCCTTGCGGAGTACGAACTCCCCTGCAAGGCGGGGGGGGGGGGGGGAGGGCGGCGGGGGGGGGGGGGGGAATAAACCTCCGTAAAAGGTCGGCCAGTAAGGCACTGACCAAAACAAGGACACGGTAGGGATCTACCGGGCAGTGTAAATATTGTGTGTAAATAAACTACGTTTCTTTATTTTACTCAGTGTGGACTCCCTGTGTCCTTATTAAAATATTAATGAGGTGCGGGAATGTCATAATTTCATGGAAATGTCCAAGAATCATTATTGGATCCTTATTTACATCCTAAATGAGTTCAATGCATATTTCCCCTGGGCATCCTGGACAACTATAGGATGCCTGACCAGCATGATAAGTCCATTCCAGATCAGGTACATGCATGCCATACTTGACCCCGAGCAGTCTGATTCACACTTGCAAATCAAATTTCTCTGACTATGTGCCTCATACACCGTTACCATCCTTAGTGAGATATACTGTAGATTGTGCAATCTAACACTATTGCCAATTCATACAATATTTTCCTGCACTGGTTGCAACCGCAGCCGACATTTTATATGATAGCGCTTATGTGCATTAAATGCTGTGGCAAATCATTTTAAAATGTTTAGAATAGACTAACTAGAATTTGAAGACTGGGTGGAGAAATACTCTTGCTTCCACTTGATGCTTTTGCTATTGGCACAATGTTCAACATAGGGCACGATCTACCAGCCGCATTGTGCCCAAACAGCGGACCAACTGGTAGATGCTCGGAGATCCCTCTTTCAGCATCTACTTGGCTCACCATGGCTTAAGAGATCCAACGGGATCTCGCGAGATGTCATGATCTGAATCTCACCCATTGTGGGTGGGATTATTATTTGGCAAATCTGCATATTAGAGTTCAGCTTGCCTGTTCTACCGAGGCCCTGGGATCTATCCCCTCTGCCTCGGAGACCTTCGGTGAGTGCTGTTCAATGCTAGTCCCCATTGCCGGGGGGGGGTGTCTACAAAGGGATCGGGGCCCCAATGTGGTTGCCCTCTGGACAGGGTGACACCCAAGCATTGCTGGTGCCACCTGAACACATTGGCACTGGCACCTTGGCAGTGCCACCTGGGTGCCAGACTGGCATTGCCAGATGGCAGGGGCACTGGCTGGGTGCCAGGCTGGTAGTGCTAGGCTGGTATTTTTCCCACGGTGAGGATCAGGCCTGGGTTGCCCTGTCTGTGTGAGGTGGTGTGTGGGGGGCCGGGCGGCCAATGACCCCCCTTATAGGTGAGTTAGGGATTTGGGCAGGTCTAAGGGTCGGGTGGAAGGGGGAGGTCAATATATTGGGACGCCATTTAAAAATGGTGGCTCGATTATGGGACTAAGTGCGGCCTCAGCGGGATGTTCTCCTCTGAAGCCCCGGATTGCAACAAAGTCCTGTTGGATAGCTTAGTGTTCCCAGGCAATGCGAGCACTGGGAGGCACCCGGCTAAATGTGCTCGATCCAAAATTCTGTGCAATTTGGTTAGATGGTGCCCTTACTCTTGCTCAACAGGCTCCAATCTGTGAACTTTCAATAACTAGACTACTACACTGTTGCGCTGCAAACTCACCAAGATGGTAGCCATTAAACCTTTGACCTAGAAATGAGCCTCATTGCTGCAAGGTTAGGATGTTTGTAATTAGGTTCTGCTCATGTGAGCTAATCGCCTAATTCAGGATCTACTTTAATGGTGTAGGCACCCGCATTCATAATTGGATTGTGCTTACGCAAACTAATTGTGCAAATTTGGAACACGAAACAGGTGTTCTTCGTGGGAAAGTTGGAACCGAGTCGAGATAACAAGGAAATAACTATAAACAGATGCTCTTTGTTGAAGTAAATGGCAGCTTATTTGCAGCTATTTCAGATAACAGGGGAATGCAGAATTGGCAGTAGGGTATCCTTGAGCAGAGATAACCATTAGTGAAATTAGCAAGCCTGATATGAAGATGACTGAGCTAGCCACATCCGTCCTCCTGATCAGGCAAGTTGTCCTTGATCTGCGTTGAACTGTAAACACACTCATTTGACAAAATCATATGAATGCATTCATTATTGGTGCCCAACATTACTGTGCGCACAAACAAGAACTCGTGTAGAGGATGTTGATAACTGTATTTTTTTCTAGTTTATTTCTTGTCTTTCAATAAAATACAAAGCGATCTTTTCAGGGGTTTGGTTAAGAACTTTTGCTTTAGTCATGAGAGTGCAAAATAAAACTGGATAATATAAGTCAAATGGCCTGTTCCTACTTGTTAAATGTTTGATTTGTATAATTTTAGCTAATCTTCCAATAACTGGAGTAATTCAGAGATTTGAATATACATAATATAAGGCACAAAACCATGAACATGCTAGACGCTGTTAATGCCGTCATATTTATGGCCCAAATAGTCAGAATGATAGGATGGTTTTGCCCTAAATTTATAGGATAACAAAATTAAAAGGTAAAAGTTACAAGAGGAAATAAAATGTTGATCATTTTAGTTCATCTCTGTAAATCATCACTTTCAGAAAAGATACTAGCAAACTATCTGATTTTTGCTTTTGCAGGCACACGTAACACCAATCTAATAAAGATGTTTTACTCCATTGCTTCCCTGAAGAGGAACCAGATTGTCAAGTAATTTTTAATGAAGAAAATATCCCTTTGCTATAAGAATTTGGACAGTGTTTGGGGAAATGGCCTGAATTGTGCAATGGCAGGATCATAAATTGCAACTGGAATCACATCACAATTTTTAAAAATCTTTCATTCATGGGATGTGGGCATCTCTGGCTAGGCCAGCATTTATTGCCCATCCCTAATTGACCTTGAGAGGATTGTTATGAGCTGCATTCTTGAACCTCTGCAATCCATGTGGTGTAGGTACATCCACAGTGCTGTTAGGGAGGGAGTTCCAGAATTATGATCCAGTGACAGTGAAGGTATGGCGATATGTTTTCAAGTCAGGAATGTGAGTGACTTAGAAGGGAACTTGCAGGTGGTGGAGTTCCCGTGTCTGATTCCTTCTAGAGGGTAGCCGTTGTGGGTTTGGAAGGAGCTGCCCAAGGATCCTTGGTGAGTTCATGCATGTTATATTACTTGTTTGTAATATGTCATTACTCTTTGCTTTACACTTCCAAAATGGTCTGATGACTAGATTCAAAAGATTCAATCTTCAACTTAAAGCAAAGAGGTTTAATTAAATAACAAATTAAATAATGCTGAGTTGAGTTTGTTCACTCTTACAGAACTATAACTGGTGATAAAGTAATTCAAAATAAGTATTAACTATATTTAACTACACGTGCTAACTGTGCTATATCTCTCGAACACTCTGCTGTCTAGTCACTCCTGGTTCGAAGAGACCCAAGATCCTTTGAGTCCACATATATATATAAAAATGAATCTAGTGCTGCCATCTAGTGGTTGTCTTACACTATGATGTAAGACAACCCTTTATATATCTTCATATATACATATCACTACAATGCAGTGCATCTTATAAGTGGTACACATGTGAAATTTGAATGATTAAACTCTATTATTTGGACCTTAGTCCGAGAATCTGAAATAATCTATTGCATTTTTAAGAATGTGCTGTTTTTATTCTATAATTTCATGTACTGGGAAATTGGGTCACTTACTTACCTACTATATTGCATGGCTTGGAAATCTATGTGCTGTCCATGTTGTCCATGTGGGACACAGTGTTGCACCGTAGCACAATGGAATATAACCTTTTGTGGCAATGGCAAGGCAATTTTGATTATAACTGTAGGACATATTTTCTTGCCTTTGGAAAACGTCTTTTGCCCTGGTGCAAAGGCCAGGGAAAATGGCTGGAGATTTATTTGGCTGAGCCTGCCCTTGTTTTCGTTTGCCTTATTTTGGGACTTCTGGAGCAGCACGATGGCACAGTGGTTAGCACTGCTGCCTCACGGCGCCGAGGTCCCAGGTTCGACCCCGGCTCTGGGTCACTGTCCGTGTGGAGTTTGCACATTCTCCCCGTGTTCGCGTGGGTTTCGCCCCCACAACCCAAAGGTGTACAGTGCAGGTGGATCGGCCACGCTAAATTGCCCTTAATTGGAAATAATGAATTGGGTACTCTAAATTTATAATAATAAAAAAAAAAATTGGGGGGTTTCTGTGGATTTGTAGTGTGGAATTCTCCCATTTTGAGACTAGGCCCGGTAGTGGGGAGCTCTGGTGACACCTGCCCCGTCGACCAGAATGGTGGGATCCCAGGCCAGATTCAGTGCTTGGAAGCTCATTAATTATGTGCAGGTGAATTCCCCGCCAACTCTCCTGGTGGGCCGGCAGCTGATCCATCCGCCCGCCATCAGCCGACGGGTTTGAAGGTCCCGGTGCCATATTTAAATACCAGTCTAGTATATTCACTTCACTCTCTCGGGCCCACCTGTCTTCACCAGACCCTTCAGGATGTCAGCAACCCAGAGGGTTGATCTCTGCATCTCTACTTCTCACTCCTAATTTAAGATATTCCCTAAAGCCTACTCTTTGACCATGTTTTTCTTACCTCTCTTCATAACTCTTTATGTAGTTTGGTGTCAAATTGTGTTGGATATTGCTCATGTGAAGTGCCTGGGGATACTTCACCTCATTAAAGCCACCGCAAAGTTTTGTTCATTTTCCTTCACTTGCACATTTCTCCCCTCAGGGGATAGCAGGGAGGTGGTGGAAGGAGTCCCAAGCTGATTATCAGCCATTTGAAGAGCATCATAAATACACCTTCCATGGCTTGGTGTGGGATTTGATCTTAGAGACATTGGGCTGGATTCTCCATTATTGGGACTCTGTCCCCATGCCGGCGTCAAAACGGTAGAGTTTCAGACCAGAAAAACTGGCATCAAAGGGACACGAATTCCTGGCACTGCAGGGGACTAGCAGGGGCCAGGAGTAGATCTTGCAGCTTTTGCTGCAGATACAGTCCCCCACACTTCTGGGTCAGAGGCCACGCATGCGCACGGTGGCGGCCTCCAGCCTTGCTACACGGTCCGCCTTGCTACACGGTCCGCCTTGCTACACGGTCCGCCTTGCTACACGGTCCGCCTTGCTACACGGTCCGCCTTGCTACACGGTCCGCCTTGCTACACGGTCCGCCTTGCTACATGGCAGACTTGGTCCACGGAGCTGGACCCAAAAAAGAAACACCCCAATCGGCTGAGCGCCTGACCCTCAACCCCCGCACAAGCAGTTACCAGCCGCCTATAAGGCCCCCCCCCCCCCCCCCCCCCCCACCCCTGCCTCCAATCAGCCCGCCCCCAACCAGGGCGGCCGCGGACTGAGTCCACAGCCGCCATGCGAGTATCCCGACCGGCTGGAGCACATTAGTTCCACGCCGTCAGGACTTCGGCCGATCCGGGACGGAGAATGGCGGAGCGGGCCTCTGACAATGGCCCCAGATAAGGTCCCAGGCGGCGCGGGGAACCCCCCGAGTACGCCGCTTTTCGGGGCCCGCAGCATCGTGGAACCGGCGACGGTCCTGATTTCTTGCAGGAAAATGGACTCTCCACCCCCGCGCAGGCCGCGATTTCGGTGTCGGGGTGCGGGGAATCCAGCCCATTTGCTGGAATTCTCCAGCCATTGCGATTCACTTTTCCCGCTGGCGGTGCATCCCCGCCCACAGGGTTTCGGGCAACATGGGGGTGGTTTCAATGGGAAATTCCACTGACGAGCGGCGGCAAGGCAAAATCCCACCACCAACGAACGCCGCTGCCAAAATACACGCGGCTGGGGAAGCGGAGAATCCCGCACTGTTCCACAAGACCAAGTTTCATTGTTGAAAGAACCTTTGCCCTGATCACATATATTTTATATGTAGAGTTGTGTAGAATTTAACTTGGATTTAGCATTTCTCCATTGTATGATAGTATTTCAGTAATTAGGGTGTAGATACATATTGCATAAGAATTATTAGCGTACCGTAATTCATAGTGACCTTTTCACCATTAAGGAGACAAAGTACTGGCATCGTTGGTCAACTGTCAAGAATAGCAACTCTGATTGGGCAATCAGTCATTATAATGTAAATGTATGTGTTCTGAATAAGCTTTAAATGTGTACTTAGATAAATACAGAAGTATTAATTTGCTTTATCTGTATTTTTGTACTGTTGGAGGAAATGTATTTAACAGCACAACTGGGGATCTCGTAAATACATTGCAAATAAAGGCAGGTTGCTCATGGCCTCTCGTCACCACATCATTAATAACATAGTTAGTTCGCAACCTCATAATTCAGCCTCATTTTCCTGATCTGAGAGCTCAGTGTTTTGAGCAGTTTAATGAATGATAATATCGCCACCTGCTGGTGCAATATTGGTATTTTCGCCCCGAGTTGTAAGTTGCTTCAACAGCAGAAATAATTCACCAGTCTGCTTCTCTCACCTTTTTTGCCAATCTGTTCTACATATGCAGCTGTCTCAGACGAACACTAAGCGGTGCCATTATACGGATATAAGATAAAGACCAGCTGATCTATCTAGCACATCCCATCCAGATGTTGTGCTGGCTGCATCCATCAGTAACCAACTCCACTCTCCATTGTTTCTCTCAATTTCTTGACTGTCAAATTGCTTGTTCAACAAGAAGTCCAAGGTAAATCACAAATTCCACCTCCAGCTCAACGCCAAGGTGACCAAAACTGTTGACCCCAGCCGGAAACTCTGTTCTTTTGCTTCTGGTTTCATCTCCCTCCCTGGCTATTCCTTCAGGATGCACGAGGTATTTGTAACCTTGGCCACTTGTGTGACCCTCAGTTTTGGTTTACACCTCTGTACCCGACCCATCGGCATTAGTTTCACCTCTGCCCCTCCTTCAACCCATCTGCCACTGCTCCCATCTTTCTGTTTATCAGCTGTTGCTAACAATTCTGCTGTGGTCATGTAGAGCTCCTCTAAATGCATCTCTTCGTTCTTTCCTTGTCCCATTACTGTTCCCCTTTTGTCAACTGGGGCGCAATTCAAACAAAAATTTTCAAAGTGTTATTTTGGACAAGTTTGGCAGGGTGTTTTGCGTTGGCCGCATTGGCGAGACGTGGCCTGTTTTCACCCGCACTGTGTCCCAAAAATTAGCCCCTTGTGAATTTTAGCCATGCCTGGATCCCATGGCATCCGATTCGCACAACTCGTTCCTCAGCTGCTCGCTGCTGGCAAGTGGGAGCTGCTTTTAAAGGCTGCCTCACTGCCCACTCCCAGTCAAGAAACGAGGATGTCACCTCACTTTGGGGGTGCCGACCTGACCAGACTTCTTGATGCTGTCATTGAGAGGCAGGGCACACTATTCCCACACGTGGATTGGAGAACCAGCAGCAGCGTCAGCAACGCCACCTGAGAGGCGGTGGCAGCTGCAGTGAGTGGGGACAGCAGGGCGACCACTGTCCACTGTCGGAGAAGACGAATGACCTCCAAAGAGCTGCAAGGGTAAGTTACCACCTTTCTCCTGGCATCAGTCCCGCCTGACATTCCTCAATTTCCTAAAATCTCCCCCCTGCCCCCCAATCCACTGGTTGACACCTCGCAACCTCCCCACATCCAATCTTTGAGCAAGTTCCACAGAACCCCTGGCACATCCCCTTCATGTCTGGATTTGGATTTTGTTTATTGTCACGTGTACCAGTGTACAGTGAAAAGTATTTTTCTGCGGGCAGCTCAACAGATCATTAAGTACTTGAAAAGAAAAGGAAATAAAAGTAAACACTGTCATAATATACACCAGTATATCATGGTGCAGACACACACTGATGGACACACACTAGGACCAATCAACATACACAACACTGCAGCCAATCACCAGTGAGAGCACATGCACCATAAAGACAGGGGGCATCAGAGTTCCCGCTCATTCGAGTAGCAGCTAGCTAGGAGCACAGAGCTCACAGCCTGTAACACAGACATTCACCATGTGCTGAGTGCATCAACTGGTTAGGACAAGGCAAAGGTCTTTAGTTAAAGCTGGTATCGTATTTACCCACAGTTCAAGTATGTTGAAATAGTTAACCTTTTAATAAAATAGTGTTGCACTACTTTGAGTGTTGGTGACCTGTATGTGATCCAGGACACCCAACACATCAAATACATAATGGGGCAACACAAGGTACACAATTTAACTACATAACACCGGCATCGGGTGAAGCATACAGGGTGTAGTGTTAATGAGGCCAGTCCATAAGAAGGTCATTTAGGAGTCTGGTTACAGCAGGGAAGAAGCTGTTTTTGAGTCTATTCGTCCGTGTTCTCAGACTTTTGTATCTCCTGCCCGATGGAAGAAGTTGGAAGAGTGAGTAAGCCGGGTGGGAGGGGTCTTTAAGTATGCTGCCCGCTTTCCCCAGGCAGCGGGAGGTGCAGATTGGGTCAATGGATGGGAGGCAGATTTGTGTGATGGACTGGGCTGTGTTCACGACTCTCTGAAGTTTCTTGTGGTCTTGTGCCGAGCAGTTGCCATACTAGGCTGCGATGCAGCCAGGTAATGCTCGCACAAGCCACATGCCATAGACCCCCTTGACCCATCAAGTGTGCGGCTCACAATGCCCTCTCTTTGTCCCCGCAGGAGAAGATAGCCCACAATAAGAGGGAAAGTGTGAAGCCGGAGGGCAGGATGCCACAGGTCCAAGTCCACACCCCCTATGAGGAACAGACCTTCGGCATCGCGGGGTTGCATGAAGAGAGAGCAGTAATCTACAGTGAGGTCGGCCTGTGACAGAGAGGTGAGGATCCACTGTCCCTTCATCCAGATGACCTGCCTCAAGCGATTGTTCACGACAGACAAAATTATCCTTCTCTCTCACTGACCACATGTCCGTTGTCTCGCAGGATTTCCACTTAATGAGTGTGGTAAACCACTGTGTTCCTATATTAAGGGTTGTACGGTAGAACCTGCACTACAGGTTCACCTGAGCCCCTGTATGCTAGCTCCGCCCAGGAGCCGGGTTATAAATATGCGTGGCCTTCAGCTCGCAGCCATTTCGTCAGCTGCTGTAGGAGGCTACATTTCAGATACTAATAAAGCCTCGGTTTGAATTCAACTTCGTCTCCACCCAAATTGATCGTGCCTCCATTTATTAGTATCTGATTCAGAAGATGGACCTCCGGATTAAACCAGATCGACTGCAGCTGGATCCACACGCAAGCGACGCCAGAAAGGACTTTCAGCACTGGCTAGCTTGTTTTGAAGCGTATATCAACGCGGCGCCGACCCCTGTTCCAGAGGCTCAGAAGATTCAAATCTTGTACTCCAGACTCAACTCTAAAATCTTCCCGCTGAACCAGGATGCGCCCAATTACGCTGACGCTATGACTCGACTCAAAGAGAGTTATGAGCAGAAGACGAACACGCTCTTCGCCAGACACGTGCTCGCAACGTGTACTCAACTACCTGGTGAGTCAATCAAGGACTTCTGGAGGGCCCGGATCCCACTAGTTCGGGACTGTGACTGCCAGGCCGTTACAACTAAGGAGCACTCAGATCTCCTTATGAGGGATGCTTTTGTAACTGGGATTGGGTCCGATGTTATCAGGCAGCGGCTCCTAGAAGGGGCCACGCGCAGAGACTAAAACACTAGCGTTTTCCATGACGGTCGCCCTGCGCAATGTACAGTCCTACGCCCCCAACCGCGCGGCCCACTCCTCCTATGCTTCATGGGCCCCACAGGCAGCCGCCCCAGAGGGGGTGCTACCCACTCAGTACGCCTGCGCTACGCACCAGCTGGCGACCTCCGGGGGGCCCCGATGCTATTTTTGCGGCCAACAAAGACACCCCCGCCAACGCAGCCCGGCCTGCGCTGCCCTTTGTAAGGCCTGCGGGAAGAAGGGCCACTACGCAGTGGTGTGCCAGGCCCGCTCAGCGGCATCGGTCACCTCCACGCCCTCCCCGGTCACGGACAATGGGCGCCGCTATCCTCCCCTCCTCCGCAGTCAATGCGCGAGCAATGGGCACCGCCATCTTCTCCTCGCACCAGGCCCGCTCAGCGGCAGCGGTCGTCCCCACCCCTCCGGGTCACGGACAATGGGTGCCGCTATCCTCCCCTCCTTCCCAGGCCATGCGCGAGCAATGGGCACCGCCATCTTCTCCCCCGCACAACACGTGCGTTTCATGGGCGCCGCCATCTTGCTCCACCCCCGCAACATGCGTTCCATGAGCGCCGCCATTTTGTGACCCTCCAGGACCTCCGGGCACCGCCATCTTGTCCACCCTGCAGAACACGGAGACAAACGGCGTTTCAGGACCCCGACGCAGTGGCCGCCTCACTACCCGACGATCAACAATGACTCGCATCCATGGTAATCGACCAGTCCAGACCACACACTCTGACCAATGCATCCACCAGCGTGAAAGCCAATGGCCACATGACCTCCTGCCTACTGGACTCCGGGAGCACCGAGAGCTTTGTACATCCAAATACGGTAAGGCTCTGCTCCCTTAAGATACACTCTACCAATCAAAGTATCTCCCTGGCCTCCGGATCCCATCGCGTAACGATCCGGGGGTACTGCACGGTCAAGCTCATAGTCCAAGGCGTAGAGTTCCACGGTTTTCGCCTCTACGTCCTCCCTATCCTCTGTGCTGCACTTATCCTTGGCCTGGATTGGACTTCCGGTTGCGGCTAAGTTGAACATTCGGCAGCTCCCGCAAAAAACTGACTTTTGGGCTCTTTTCAGGGCCCCCAACGGCACTTATTCGACGGTTCCCGCGGTGGGAAGGAGAGTACAATAGTTCCACAACAGTAAATGGCTTTTACCAGGAGCAGGGCGACTAAAAAGGTGGTGGTGGACCTGAAGAAGGTGCGAGGGAAGAAGAACAAAATGGCGGCGGGCGGGGACCAGGCAGCGTGGATGCAGTGGGCGCAGGAGCAACAGGAGGTTATCCAGCGCTGCTTCAGGGAGAGTAAAGCAGACCTACTTGAGCCGATGAAGGCTTCCATCGATAAGCTGCTGGAGACACAGACGGCCCAGGGGGTGGCGATCCACAAGGCCCGGCAAAAGATCTCCGACAACGAGGACGAGATCTTAGGCCTGGCGGTAAAGGTGGAGGCGCACAAGGCGCTCCACAAGAAATGGCAGGAGCGGTTTGAGGAGATGGAGAATCGGTCGAGGCGGAAGAATTTGCAGATTCTGGGCCTCCCGGAGGGGTTGGAGGGGCCGGACGTGGGGGCCTATGTGGTCACCATGTTGAACTCGCTGATGGGAGCGCGGTCCTTCCAGGGGCCCCTGGAGCTGGAAGGGGCCCATAGAGTGCTGGCGAGGAGGCCCAAGGCTAACGAGCCGCCGCGGGCGGTGCTGGTGCGGTTCGCTGATCGGGAGTATGTGCTCAGGTGGACCAAAAAGGAGAGGAGCATCAGGTGGGAGAACCACGGAGGTTCGAAAATACCAGGACTGAACTGCGGAGGTGGCGAAGAGGAGGGCCGGGTACAATCGAGCGAAGGCGGTGCTGCACAGGAAGGGGGTGAAGTTTGGCATGTTGCAGCCGGCGCGACTGTGGGTTACCTACAAGGACCGGCACCATTATTTTGAGTCGCCGGAGGAGGCGTGGGCCTTTGTTCAGGCCGAGAAGTTGGACACAGATTGAGGGTCGGGATGGGGGTTTGGGGATTGCGGTTGATATGTTACTTTTTGAGGGGGGGGGGTCCTTTGCTTTTCTTTATCTTTTTCCTTTCCGGTTCGGTGAGGGTGGTTAGGACGGGTTGGGCACTGTTTGGGTTGGGTTGGTCGGGGGGGCTCTTGGAGGGGGGGTAAGCAAATGGAACAGGGGTGGATGGCCGGCAGTGAGATGGGGGAGGGAGAGGCCCGAGACGGGGGTGAGGGGACTGGGCCTGTAAAAGGAGCTGCGTCAGAGGTGGCGGGGCCGGGTAGGTGGAAAGCGTGAGTTTTTTCCCGCGCTGAAGACTGGAGGGGGCGGGGCCGGGGCGGGGAAGCGAGGGTTGTTTCCCGCGCTTGGGAGGGGAGGGGGAGAGCCTGCAGATGGGGAATGGAAGAGGATGGTGTGTCACACAATGGGAGGAGTCGAACGAGAGGCCGGGGTCAGCAGGAGTCAGCTGACTTGCGGAAGTGCAATGGGGGGAGTAAAGCAACTAGGATGGGTCCTAGCCAGGGGGTGGGGTGGGGGGGGGGGGGGGTGGAATCGAGTTGCTGCTGCTATGGTCAACGGGGAGCTGGGGCGAGTGGGGGAGGTCGAGACGGAGGTCTGCCGCCGTGGGTAACGGGCCGGGCAAGGGGTGCGGGCGCGTGGCTGGCCAAGGAGGGGTCATGGCTAGTTGGCGGGGAGGGGGGCGGGTAGCCCCCTGATCCAGCTGATAACCTGGAATGTAAGGGGACTGAACGGGCCGGTCAAGCATGCCCGTGTGTATCGTGCACCTGAAGGGGCTGAAAGCGGATGTGGTTATGCTCCAGGAGACACACCTGAAGGTGGCAGACCAGGTAAGACTGAGGAAGGCGTGGGTAGGTCAGGTATTTCATTCGGGGCTGGATGCCAAAAATCGAGGGGTGGCGAACTTGGTGGAAAAGAGGGTGTCATTCGAGGCGTCGAGCATTGTGGCAGATAATGGCGGTAGGTACGTAATGGTAAGTGGTAAGCTGCAGGGAGAGAGGGTGGTGCTGGTCAATGTGTATGCCCCGAGCTGGGACGATGCGGGTTTTATGCGGCACATGTTGGGTCGGATCCCAGACTTGGAAGTGGGGGGCCTGAAAATGGGGGGAGACTTTAACACGGTGTTGGATCCGGCACTGGATCGCTCCAGGTCCAGGACGGGTAAGAAGCCGGCGGCGGCTAAAGTGCTGAGGGGGTTTATGGACCAGATGGGAAGGGTGGACACTTGGAGATTTGTAAGGCCGGGGATTAGGTAATTTTCATTCTTCTCACCTGTCCATAAGGCTTATTCCCAGATCGACTTTTTTATTTTGAGCAGGGCGCTGATAGCGAGAGTAAAGGATACCAAGTACTCGGCGATAGTCATTTCGGATCACGCCCCGCATTGGGTGGACTTAGAGCTGGGGGAGGAGAGGGACCAGCGCTCGTTGTGGCGCTTGGGGGTGGGGCTGTTGGCGGACGAGGAGGTGAGCGAGCGGGTCCGAGGAAGTATAGAGAGGTACCTGGAGGCCAACGATAACGGGGAGGTCCGAGTGGGGATGGTATGGGAGGCGCTGAAGGCGGTGGTTAGGGGAGAGCTGATCTCCATTAGGGCCCACAAGGAGAGGAGGGAGCGGGGGGAGAGGGAGAGGCTGGTGGGGGAGATGGTGAGGGTAGACAGGAGGTATGCGGAAGAGCCTGAGGAAGGATTGTTGAGGAGGAGGCGCAGCCTCCAGGCTGAATTCGACCTGTGCAGTGGAGGAAGGCCCAGGGGGCGATTTACGAGTATGGGGAAAAGGCAAGCCGGATGCTGGCGCATCAGCTTCGGAAGCGGGACGCAGCTAGGGAGATCAGGGGAGTTAAGGACAGGGGCAGGAGTGTGGTGCGGAGTGGGGTTGGCATCAATGGGGTCTTCACGGACTTTTATGAGGAATTGTATCGGTCCGAGCCCCCACTGGAGGAAGGAGGGATGGACCGCTTTCTGGACCAACTGAGGTTTCCGAAGGTGGAGGAGGGACTGGTGGCGGGATTGGGGGCCCCGATTGGGCTGGAGGAGCTGACCAAACGGATAGGGAGCATGCAGGCGGGGAAGGCACCGGGGCCGGATGGTTTCCCGGTCGAATTCTATAAAAAATATATGGACCTGTTGGGCCCGTTGCTAGTTAGGACCTTCAATGAGGCAAGGGAGGGGGGAGCTTTGCCCCCGACGATGTCGCGGGCACTGATCTCCTTGATCCTGAAGCGGGACAAGGATCCCCTGCAATGTGGGTCTTACAGACCGATTTCGATGCTAAACGTAGATGCCAAGGTGCTGGCGAAGGTCTTAGCCATGAGGATTGAGGATTGTGTGCCGCAGGTCATCCATGAAGACCAGACGGGGTTCGTGAAGGGGGGGCAGTTGAACACGAATGTGCGGAGGCTTCTGAACGTTATCATGATGCCGGCGAGGGAGGGGAATGTGGAGATAGTGGTGGCGATGGACGCTGAGAAAGCCTTCGATAGGGTAGAGTGGGGGTACCTGTGGGAGGTGCTGAAGAGGTTTGGGTTTGGGGAGGGGTTTGTCAGGTGGGTTAGGCTGTTGTATGAGGTCCCGATGGCGAGTGTGGCCACGAACAGGAGGAGGTCTGAGTACTTTCGGTTGAACCGAGGGACGAGACAGGGGTGTCCCCTGTCCCCCCTGCTCTTCGCACAGGCGATTGAACCCCTGGCTATGGCACTGAGGGATTCGAGGAACTGGAGGGGGTTGGTGCGGGGTGGGGAGGAGCATAGGGTGTCGCTCTATGCGGACGACTTGCTGTTATATGTGGCGGACCCGGTGGGAGGAATGCCGGAGGTAATGAGGATCCTCAGGGAATTCGGAGATTTCTCAGGGTACAAGCTCAACATGGGGAAGAGCGAGTTGTTCGTGGTTCACCCAGGGGACCAGGAGAGGGGGATTGGCGAGCTCCCACTAAAAAGGGCGGAGAGGAGCTTCAGGTATTTGGCGGTCCAGGTGGCCAGGAGCTGGGGGGCCCTGCATAGGCTTAATTTCACAAGGCTGGTGGAGCAAATGGAGGAGGAGTTCAAGAGGTGGGACGTGTTGCCGCTGCCCTTGGCGGGTAGGGTGCAGTCAGTCAAAATGACGGTGCTCCCAAGGTTTTGGTTCCTGTTCCAGTGCCTCCCCGTGTTTATCCCGAATGCCTTTTTAGGCGGGTCAACAGGAGCATAATGGGGTTTGTGTGGGCGCGAGGGACTCCGAGGGTGAAAAGGGTGTTCCTGGAGCGGAGTAGAGATGGGGGGGGCTGGCGCTGCCCAACCTCTGTGGGTACTACTGGGCCACCAATGCGACGATGTGCGCAAGTGGGTGATGGAGGGGGAGGGTGCTGCATGGAGGAGGCTGGAGACGGCGTCTTGTGTTGGTACGAGTCTGGGGGCGCTGGCAACGGCGCCACTGCCGTTCCCTCCAAGGAGGTATACCACGAGCCCGGTGGCGGCGGCTGCCCTCAAAATCTGGGGGCAGTGGAGGCGGCACAGGGGGGAAATTGGGGCCTCGGTGTGAACCCCAATACGGGGTAACCACCGGTTCGTCCCGGGGAGAACAGATGGAGGGTTTTCGGGGTGGCACAGGGCAGGGATACGAAGGTTGGGGGACCTGTTTGTGGACGGGACGTTCGCGAGCCTGGGTGAGCTGGAGGAGAAGTATGGGCTCCCCCCGGGGAACACCTTCAGGTACTTACAGGTAAGGGCATTTGCCAGGCGGCAGGTGGTGGAATTCCCGTGGCTGCTGCCACACACAGTACAGGACAGGGTGCTCTCAGGGGGGTGGGTGGGAGTGGGGAACATCTCGGAAACTTACCAGGTGATGCAGGAGGAGGAGGAGGCCTCGGTGGTGGAGTTGAAAGGTAAGTGGGAGGAGGAGTTGGGAAAGGAGATCGAAGAGGGGACGTGGGCAGATGCCCTAGGGAGGGTGAATTCTTCCTCTTCGTGCGTGAGGCTCAGCCTCATACAGTTTAAGGTGCTGCACAGGGCACACATGACCGGGACAAGGATGAGCCGGTTCTTTGGGGGCGAGGACAGGTGTGTTAGGTGCTTGGGGAGTCCAGCGAATCACACCCATATGTTCTGGGCATGCCCAGCGCTGGAGGAATTTTGGAAGGGTGTAGCAAGGACGGTGTCGAGGGTGGTAGGTTCCAGGGTCAAACCAGGCTGGGGGCTCGCAATATTTGGGTGGCAGAGGAGCCGGGAGTGCAGGAGGCGAAAGAGGCCGGTATTCTGGCCTTTGCGTCCCTGGTAGCCCAGCGGAGGATTTTTTGTCAGTGGAAGGATGCGAGGCCCCCAAGCGTGGAATCCTGGATCAACGATATGGCGGGGTTTATTAAGTTGGAGAGGGTGTTCCTGGAGCGGAGTAGAGATAGGGAGGGGCTGGCGCTGCCCAACCTGTCCTCGCCCCCAAAGAACCGGCTCATCCTTGTCCCGGTCATGTGTCCTGCAACCGTTCTTAGACTTCCTGGCAGAACGGTAGACATTGGTCAATGGCAGCAGCAACTTGGTGGGGGGGGGGGGGGGGGGTTCCTTTATTTTTGTTTTTGTTATTTACACTGGGGGGTCTGAGGGGGTGTATATATTTGTTGTGTTAAGTCGGGGTGTTAATGTTAATTTATTATTTATGTACAGGGGGGAGGGGAGTATGGAGGGTTCCTTTTTTTTCCTTGTGTTTTGTACTTAACCCTGTTGGGTTCCTTTTTCATTTTGTTATTGATATTTTTTGAAAACATTAATAAAAAATGTATCCTTGGCCTGGATTTTCAGTGCAACCTCCAGAGCCTGACCCTTAAATTCGGCGGACCCTTACCACCCCTCACTGTGTGCGGCCTCGCGACCCTAAAGGTCGATCCTCCTTCCCTCTTTGCCAATCTAACTCCAGATTGCAAACCCGTCACCACCAGGAGCAGACGGTACAGCACCCAGGATAAGGTCCAGCGGTTGCTTCAGGAGGGAGTCATTGAGGCCAGCAACAGCCCCTGGAGAGCTCAAGTGGTAGTGGTTAAGTCTGGGGAGAAAAATCAAATGGTCGTGGACTACAGCCAGACCATCAACAGGTACACGCAGCTCGATGCGTACCTCATCCCACGCATATCTGACATGGTTAACCAGATTGCACAGTACCGGGTCTTCTCAATGGTGGACCTGAAATCCGCTTACCACCAGCTCCCCATCTGTAAATCGGACCGGCCATACACTGCCTTCGAGGCAGATGGCCAGCTATATCACTTCCTTAGGGTCCCCTTCGGCATCACCAATGGGGTTTTGGTCTTCCAAAGGGAGATGGACCGAATGGTCGGCCGGTACAGCTTGCGGGCCACGTTTCCGTACCGAGACAATGTGACCATCTGCGGCCATGATCAGCAGGACCATGATGCCAACCTCGCTAAATTTCTCCGCACCAACACTCTCCTCAACCTCACGTACAACAAGGTGAAATGTGTGTTCCGTACAAACCGCTTAGCCATCGTCGGCTACGTGGTCCAGAATGGAGTTCTGGGGCCCGATCTCGACTGCATGCGCCCCCTCATGGAGCTTCCCCTTCTCCACTGCCCCAAGGCCCTCAAACGCTGCCTGGGGTTCTTCTCGTATTACGCTCAGTGGGTCCCAAACTATGCGGACAAGGCCCGCCCACTCATACAGTCCACTCATTTCCCCCTGATGGCAGAGGCCCAACAGGCCTTCGCCCGGATCAGAGCTGATATTGCCATGGCCGCAATGGACGCTGTAGATGAAACACTTCCTTTCCAAGTAGAAAGCGACACATCGGACGTCGCCCTTGCCGCCACCCTCAACCAGGTAAGCAGGCCCGTGGCATTCATTTCCCGCACCCTCCATGCCTCTGAAATTCAGCATTCATCTGTCGAAAAGGAGGCCCAAGCTATCGTTGAGGCTGTGCGACATTGGAGGCATTACCTGGCCGGCAGAAGATTCACTCTCCTCACTGACCAACGGTCGGTCGCCTTCATGTTCAACAACACGCAGCCTGGCAAGATCAAAAATGACAAAACCTTGCGGTGGAGAATCGAGCTCTCCACCTATAACTACGAGATTAAGTATCGCCCTGGCAAACTCAACGAGCCCCCAGACGCCCTATCCCAAGGTACATGTGCCAGCGCATAGGTAGACCGACTCCGGACCCTGCACGACAGCCTTTGTCACCCAGGGGTCACTCGGTTGTACCACTTCATTAAGGCACGAAATTTGCCCTACTCTGTCGAAGAAGTAAGGACGATCACCAAGGACTGCCACGTCTGTGCGGAGCGCAAACCGCACTTCTACCGGCCGGACTGCGCGCACCTGGTGAAGGCCTCCCGCCCCTTTGAACGCCTCAGCGGGGATTTCAAAGGCCCCCTCCCCTCCTCCGACCGACACACGGATTTCCTCAGTGTGATCGATGATTACTCCCGTTTTCTCTTCACCATCCCATGCCCCTGTAATCCCATGACTTCTGCCACTGTCATTAAAGCCCTTAAATCTATCTTCACTCTGTTCGGCTTCCCTGCCTACATTCACAGTGACAGGGGATCCTCATTCATGAGTGATGAGCTACGCCAGTTCCTGCTCAGCAGGGGTATCGCCTTCAGCAGAACAACGAGCTACAAGCCCCGGGGAAACGGGCAGGCAGAAAGGGAGAATGGGACGGTATGGAGGGCCGTCCAGCTGGCCCTACGGTCCAGAAATCTCCCGGCCTCCCGCTGGCAAGAGGTCCTTCCTGATGCACTACATTCCATTCACTCATTACTTTGCACTGCTACTAACAGTACACCGCACAAACATCTTTTTGCCTTCCCCAGGAAGTCCACATCCAGGGTATCACTCCCAACTTGGCTTACAGCTCCGGGAACCATGCTTCTCCGTAAACATGTGCGGCTCCACAAGGCGGACCTGTTGGTGGAAAGGGTGCACGTGCTCCACGCAAACCCACAGTACGCCTACGTGGCGTTCCCCGACGGCCGCCAGGATACTGTCTCCCTCAGGGATCTGGCACCAGCATGTTCCGCCCCAACACCATCCCCGTCGCCCCCGGCGCCACCCTCCCCTCCCCCGCCGCCCCCATCACCCCCCCCCCTAGGACCGTCCGTCCTCCCCCTGCCCATCCCCGTTGATGAAGAGGATTTTGGCACGCTCCCGGAGCCAACTTCGACCACGACAGCACCAACATCGCCGGCTCCACTTCGTCGATCCCAGAGGACGATCAAGGCGCCGGACCGGCTGAACCTCTGACCGGCCCACCGGATGACCAGAGACATTTTTTTTTCACTGTTCTGTAAATATTAAAGATTGCAAATTATATATAGTTATCCACCACCCTCGCCGGACTCAATTTTTACAGTGGGTGAATGTGGTAAACCACTGTGTTCCTATATTAAGGGTTGTACGGTAGAACCTGCCCTACAGGTTCACCTGGGCCCCTGCATGTAGCTCCGCCCAGGAGCCGGGTTATAAATATGCGTGGCCTTCAGCTAGCAGCCATTTCGTCAGCTGCTGTAGGAGGCCACACTTCAGATACTAATAAAGCCTCAGTCTGAATTCAACTTCGTCTCCAGCCAAATTGATCGCGCCTCAATGAGGCCAGACCATCCGGAGTGGTACCCCCCCCCCCCCCCCCCGCCACCCCACCTCCGGCCACCCAAGAGAACCACTCGATGGGGAGCTCTGAGGAGAACATCAGCGAGGCATCACAGCTATCACCCTCACCTTCCACCAGCTCAGAGACACACACTTCGGTGGGCAAAATTAGTGGAGAGGCTTCGGGGGCACAATCTGGTGGACACCATGGAGTTGCTGATGCAAGTGGAGGAGGGAACATCCAAGGGAGACAGCAGTAGAGGTCTGCTGGATCCCAGGATTCAGCTGGGTCCCAGTGAGATGCCGATTCTCTGGACTAGGATCTTCCAGAGCTGATGCAGATGATAGGACACAGCTGTGCCACTCAGGGGTGTCAGCGACGTTCCATCAGCTTGAAGATCAATTGGAGGAGTTCCAAAGCCTTCAGGTGCAGGGGATGGTGCCGGCAATGCGTGGCATCCAGGCCAACACTGCTAGGCAGGTGACCGCAGTGGGAAATCTGGAGCACAACGTCTGCACCTTCAGTGGTGGTGTCCAAGGCATGGCTCAGTCGGTGACAACCATGGCTGAGGGCCTCAACATCATGTCTAAGTCAATGAAGGGCATGTCCCAGGCACAGGTGAACACTCGTGAGGCACTCCAGAGTGTGGCCCAGTCACTGAGCACGAGCACTGAGGGCATCAACACCATGGTGTAGACAGTGGTGAGTCTCCAGGACTGGCAGCATCAGATGTCCCAACGGTCTCTGGAGCCCACTCCAGCTACCCCTCCATCCCATGGAGTCACCCAGGGCCCTACGGCACCCTCAGGGAGGAGGGAGCACTGGGGCCTAACCCATGGCCTTCCACCAAGAAGACTAAGGCAGTCTCCAGTACTTCTGAATTCCCCCCCCCCCCCCCTCCCCACCTCCTCCCCCCTAACACCAGCATATTCCAAGGGCAGTGGGCAGAACTGAGTGACACAGCAACACCTTTGACACCTGTAAGTCGGCCTGGGCCCTCCGACTCCAGGCCCTCCAGAGGACGTCTGCCCAGGGCATCAAAGGCCAAGGGTGCAGAAATCACCAGGCTGCCTCCACGTCTGATGTACATCCTGGGAACACACCTAGATGTAGAAGTAGACCACAGAAGATCAAGAAGAGCGGAGATCACTGAGTGGGCACTGGTGAGGTCACTATCCATACCTAGAGGGAATGGAAATCTGTCACAGTAAAATGTTCACCATTAAAACATTTCACACCTGATACACGTGTAGCCTCTGTCACTTTCATTCACTTTTCTGTCACTTAGCATTCACAGCGGCCCCAAACCCTGTTCCTCCCGTTCCCCTCCCATCCCCACAACACCCGGCACCCCTCCCACCACAGTGGTCCAAGTTAAAAGCCCTCGATGCAGACTCTGTCATGAGGATGATGTTAGCGCGTTGCCAGCAGAAGGACAGGAGTATCGGAGGGGAGGGGATGGAATGTGTGTGTGTGGGGCAGGCGGTTGGGGGGGGGGGCGGTGGGGGAGTGGGGGGGCAGGGCGGATTGTTGAGCGGATGGACACAGACTCGTCATAGGAGAATCTGGAGAATCTGGCCTCCCTGGTCATCCTGCCACGTCAGACCCTCGGAGCCACCTGTCCAGCATCCTCTGGCTCCTCCTCGGGCTTGTCCTCCTCTCCCACCTGGTCCGTCTCCTCCACCTCAGATGAGGCCACATGACCCTCCGCCTCCTCCTCAAGCATGTTGCCCTGCTGCTGGGCCCAATCGTGGAGGGCACAGCAGACCACCACAAAGCAAGAGACCCTCTGGGACCCACCAGAACGGTCCAGGCATCGTAACCGCATTTTCAGCAACCCAATGCACCCCTCAACGATAGCACAGGTAGCAACATGGGCCTCATTGTAACTGATCTGCGCCTCGGTCTCAGGCCCCCGCACCGTGTCATCAGCCATGACCTTAGCGGTTATCCCTTGTCCCCCCACAAGCCGACACGCCATCCTGGGATGGTGCTTGGAAACACGGGGATCTCCGAGAGCCCCTGGATGTAGCTTTCATGTACTTTCCCAGAATAACAAGCACAACACATTCATGATTCTGAGGCAGTGATCGCACACGACCTGAACATTGAGGGAGTGAAACCCCTTCCTTTAATATAGAGCACACCCTGATGCCTGGTGCTCATAGGGCAACACGCGTGCCATCGATTGCCCTCAGGACCTGGGGCATCCCGGCGATGGGGCAAATCCTGCAGCCCAGGCATCCTGGTCGCCCTGCTCCAGGTCAAAATTAATACAGTCTGATGCCTGGCCTTACAGAGCATCTATCACCTCTCGGAGACACCTGTGTGCTGAAAATCCTAACACAGGTTCTCCATTCCCCAGTGCATTCAATTCAAAATTGTTATCACTGACCATTAAGCCCATCATGACCTTGACTCACCCTCACTCTGCAACCCCGTACTTTCTTTTTGAAAACAACATGCTTAATGTTGATCCTTCACTACCTTCGGCCCACTTTTGATGTCAAACCCTTCAGCAAATCATGATCCTACTCTTTTGCCCCTCCCATCTTAGCCCCTCACCCATTGCTCATCCATCCAGTTTTCAAAACTTACCTGGAAGCTATTTCTTCGACCTGGCTTTCAGTTCCTCTCCATAACTCTGCCCTCCAATCTCAACACCTGTTTTCATTGCACCTAATTCTGCTGTGCTTTGGGACCTTTTATCATGCAAGTTGTTATTTTTGTATGTGTGTTTCTGTATGTGATGATGTGGAGATGTGGAGATGCCAGCGTTGGACTGGGATGAGCACAGAAAGAAGTCTCACAACACCAGGTCAAAGTCCAACAGGTTTGTTTCGAATCACTAGCTTTCGGAGCACTGCTCCTTCCTCAGGTGAATGAAGAGGTAGGTTCCAGAAACATATATATAGACAAAGTCAAAGATGCAAGACGATACTTTTGTATGTGGACGGTGAATTGTCACTGGTAGTGGCAGCTCTTAACAGAAATCTGACTGTTCCTGCTTTCAACTTCTTCCCATTTCCTACCTGGGTTTATTGATGTTGAACTTCTTTGGTGGGGGAGAATGGGAAAAGGTATTTTCGGAAAGCATTTTATTTCAATAGTTTTTATTTCCAATCATTATTAACTGTTAGCTTTCTATCCAAAATTAAGTATTCTATTATTGTTTGCCAGGTCCCTAGAACACAGGCATTGACTTCAGTACGCTTGAAACAAATGGTAACTTTCATTGGAATTCTTGAGCCACAGAGTAACAAAAAACTTGGCTCTACTGGCACCAGATTGTGGGAATAAACTCAATACTATTGGCAGAGCGGACAGCTGCCTACAAGTGCATTTCAATTGTCACTGCCTCAATCTGCATTTTCTAAGGTGGAGTGTGTAGCAGTTGCTCTGCTCAAGGTGCCCTGGAAGGCCCGTCCAGACTGAAAAGAAGTCATACATTTCTTCAGCTTTGAAAGGAGTCCTTGCTACCGTGGGCAGCACAGTAGCATTGTGGATAGCACAATTGCTTCACAGCTCCAGGGTCCCAGGTTCGATTCCCGGCTTGGCTCACTGTCTGTGCGGAGTCTGCACATTCTCCCCGTGTGTGCGTGGGTTTCCTCCGGGTGCTCCGGTTTCCTCCCACAGTCCAAAGATGTGCGGGTTAGGTGGATTGGCCATGCTAAATTGCCCATAGTGTCCAAAATTGCCCTTAGTGTTGGGTGGGGTTACTGGGTTATGGGGATAGGGTGGAGGTGTGGAACTTGGGTGGGGTGCTCTTTCTAAGAGCCGGTGCAGACTCGATGGGCCGAATGGTCTCCTTCTGCACTGTAAATTCTATGAAATTCTATGAGTCATTGAGCTGCTAGCGGGGGAGCCCGGTAGCTCGTGGGGAACCCAAAGGTTTCAACAGCGCATTTGTCAATGCTTTTTCAACTAATCAGTACATGACAATCTGCCCTCTGGATTTCCCAACCAATTAGCAAGAGCGGGCGTTGTGATGACCTGATGAATCTACGTCAGCTGACGTTTTTAAAGGGTCCCTGCTAAGGTGAAAGTTGAAGGAATGTCCAGCTGTTTCAACAGAGGAAGTGGCAAAGGATTCCCAAAATTGCAAGGCTGCACCTGCTTCACTGATGCTTCCATGGCGCCGATGCTGTTGTCCGTCAGGAACCACAAAAAAGATTCTCTTCTCTGCATAAATGAGGGAGAAACCTGCTCAGAAAACAAGAAGGCATGGCTGGAGATTACAGAGGAGGATAGCAGCAGGAATGTGCTAACATGCTCCTGGATACTATCTGGAAGAGTTTTAATCATGTCAGAAATAATAAGTGCAATGGTACATCAAAATACATTCTGATGTGCATCAAACCTCAAATGTTTAACTTTGCCTTCCCAACTCCACTCCTGCACATTGTTCCCATCCCCCCATATCTCAGTTTCTTGGGCTGTTTGAGGGATCAGCACACAATGAGTTAAAACAACTTTCAGCTTTGCTGAACAATAATGTTTTGTGAAGCAGGATGAAGGCAAGGTTGAGGAGTTCAAAGAATGTGTGGAGCTCATTTATTGATCTCCTGAGGGCCTGGCATGTTGTTTGGTTACTTGTTACAATAATAAATTTATTAATGCACTCCATGGACCATATGACCATGGCAACTGGATGATTGGGAGAAGTTAAAATGAGCTAAATGTATCTTCCTGGCTCCATATTAATCAGATACTACTTTTGTATATCTTTTGTTTGCATTATTATGTGTGGAATACAGAGATCCAAGTTAGAATAGATATAAATGTTTTGAATAAACCACAGTTGTCACACTGGATTGTGATGTGTGGAGTGAGATGTGCCCAAGTTCTTCTAGTGAATCATGAACTCAATATTAAAGAACAATGTAGTCACATTGGAATAATGTAATATGATTTAACTGAGAACTCATGTTGTATTGCGTGACATGAACTTGTTAAAGACCTTCTGTGGTTGTTACAACTGTTGTCTACAAAATAACACAATGAAATAAGGCAGTAAGCAGTCCGTCACAGATCACTCTTCATACCTGTGGTGATATGTCTGTGAATAAGATTGTATGCAGATAGCAATGCGACCTCCAACCAGCTGGTGACGTCAGACCTTGGTCACGTGATGTGGCAGACTCATCACTTGGTAGTAAACTGTACACAAGGACAGTCGCACATCGGGTAGTTCCAAGGCAACCTAGTGTGTATTGCATTCTGCATGTTATCCTTCCACGTGTTAAATAATAAATCATCATTCTAAGTAACTCATCAACAGTTCTGTGAGTATCATTGCTACAGAAAGGCCACAGAACACAACATGGTACCAGCAGTGTTAAACATTTAAGGAAACAGCAGAAAAGACAAAGGAAAACCGGCCAAAGAACGAAACAGAAAAATGGAAGATTCTTCAAACAACCTGGTGAACTATAGATGTTTGCGACTCAACGCAGTAAATTATGCTGAAGTTAGAGATGGAAGGTTTAAAGGCACCCCACCAACTTCAATTCTGGGGTAACGTAGAAACAATTGGCTTGCGTTTAAGCAGCAATTCAGATTCTATATTGTAGCCCTTGACCTGCAGGCACAGCCTGACAAGAGGCTTATTGCGTTGCTGCTCACGGTAGCCGGTCCTCAAGCAACAGAACTATGCAATACCTTCACCTGCGAAAATGAAGAGGAGAGCAAGAGCTACGATGAGGTGATAACGTACTTTGATCGGTATTGCTCTCTGGAAAAAAAACGAAGCATGTGAACGTGACACATTTAGTACGCATACCCAGAAAGAAGAGCTTCAATCAGAAAGCCATATCAAGATGTGTCATGCAAGTGAGTGGGCTGCACAGCAGACCAGTACACTCAACAACAAAACATTTTGGCGCCAACATGGAAGAAGACATCAGCACCATTAGCACTGTGACACAGGTCAATAGAAACGTGGTCTCAGTGAAAGTGGCCATTTTAAGCGGCCAAGCGGGTCCACCATCTTATGCCAGCAATGTGGCAATCAAAATGACCCTTGGCAATGTCCAGCATATAGAAGAGGATGCTCTAGGGGTGGCCGTACAGATCATTTTGGGACCATTACAGGGTTCCAAACAGGGTCTGTCAATGCAATGGATGAGATATCCCTTGAAGAATTATTTTTTGTTGATTTGATTTCAACCAAGGACACAATGAGTCTGAATATAAAAGAACTAGTTGGAATAACAGTGATGATCCAGCTATCCTATCGAAAACAGATGGATAATTCCAGTGATGCTGAACGACACATTGGCAAAGACCAAGTGTAGTGTCTGCTTGGCTTTTTGGCTCAGATCTGGTATGTGTCTCTTGTGGGGACCATGAATTGGACTCAATTTAAATTTAAATTGTTTTTTGGAGCCGGCAAGGAGCTGGATTAGGGGTTCGCCTCTGTCCACACTCTGAGCTCTGGCTTTGCAACTCAGAAAAAGTAATTAAAAAAAAAAAATGCAAGCTCGACACGGGAGCGATAGTAAACGTCCTCAGTATGTGCGATTTGCATGGGCTGCAAGTTCAACCGAAAATTGTACATCAACCAAGACTGCTGATAGATTACAGTGAGAATGAGATTGAGACGCTGGGGGAATGTGAACTCAAAGCATGGGTACACAACAGAAGGTATATTGTGCCATTTCCGATGAAAGACACAAAACGTGAGTCCATCATAGGGGCGGATGCATGTGAGGCCTTGAACCGACTGAAGCGGCTGTACATCCCAGTCAGTGAGATGGCAGAAGATTGCAGCGACTCGCAGCTCGAAACAGGGGCAAAATTATCCAATGAAATACGAACCACAGTGAAAGTCAATGAAGATCAACCGGAGACAGTGATGGAGGATCCAAAGGACACTTCAGAGTTCTGGTTAGCGGTCTTCAAAATGAGGATCTGCTCAGTGGCATGATACAGGAGCATGATGAGCTCATCCTGCAGCATCTACAAGATGTCGCCATAAGGTTCTCAGATTCAGGACAGCCAAACAGCTTTACTCTGGAGTTCAAGTTTGAATCGAATGAGTACTTCACAAATGAGGTGTTCAGAAAACCATATCGGACGGAGTCGTGGCCTGATGGGTCAGGTTTCTTCATATTTGCAATCACAGGGTGCACAGGCTGCCACATCGACTGGAGGAAACAAACAAATGTCACACTGAAAACCATTAAAATGAAGCAGTCGCACAAGGGTCGGCCCACTCGTAAGACAGTTAGGAAAACTGTTTTAAATGACTCTTTCAACTTCTTCACTCCCACTTGTTATGGGCCAGTGTTTAGAGAACCACAAAGTGTATTATGGAGTTCACCTGACCCACAACTTTTAATAGATTGTGGTATGGGGAGCACACGGCTCACTCTACAGGTGTGGTACAGCAGAAATGGAAAAGTATTTTTTAAAGCAAAACAATGTTTATTCTATGAACTCAAGTTAACCTTTTTAAAACATACAGTGAACATCTTAGCAACCATCAATTCAAATACAAAGAATAACACACTAAGTAATCCTTAATAAATTACCAAACAATATTTAGAAGACAAAAGACCCTTTTAACAAAATATCAGGTTTAAATTCACTACTGAGAGCAGTTACCACTTGGAAAATCCCAAATGAACATTCATAAGCGTGCAGAGATTCACACATATCCTGCTGTGATTTCAGCTTCTCCAAGAGTACAATGAAACCAAACCCACCCTGCAGCAAAAAAGCTGACAGACAGCCCAGCTCCACCCACTCTCTGACATCACTACAGTAATAAACACCCATTTCTTAAAGGTACTCTCACATGACACACTGAACCTCCAGAGCATGGAGTGTTAGGTGACAGATCTGCAGCAAGACTCACGGCTGATTGAAAAATAGGACGAGCAGTGTTACACTTTTCAGAAGGTGATGATGACGAGTATGAGGATATAGACTCCAATGTTGAGGACAATGATGAATATGAGGACATTGACTCCGATGATGAGGACTACAATGTCATTTACGAAGACATAAAAACATAGAAACATAGAAGATAGGAGCAGGAGCAGGTCATTCGGCCCTTCGAGCCTGCTCCGCCATTTGCCACGATTATGACTGACCGTCCAACTCAATAACCTAATCCTACTTTCTCCCCATAAACCTTTATCCCATTGTCCTCAAGTGCTATATCTAGCCACCTCTTGAATGTATTCAATGTCTTAGCCTCAACTACTTCCTGTGGTAATGAATTCCACAGGCTCAGCACTCTTTGGGTGAAGAAATGTCTCCTCATCTCTGTCGTAAATGGTGTAACCCGAATCGTCAGTCTGAGACCACTGGTTCTGGACACACCCACCATCGGGAGCATCCTCCCTGCATCCACTCTATCTAGTCCTGTTAGAATTTTATAAGTCTCTATGAGATCCCCCCTCATTCGTCTGAACTCCAGCAAAAATAATCCTAACCCAGTTAAACTCGCCTCATAAGTCAGTCCCACCATTCCCGGAATCAACTTGGTAAACCTTCGCTGCACACCTTCGAGAGCAAGAACATCCTTCCTCAGAAAAGGAGATCAAAACTGCACACACTATTCTAGGCGTAGCCTCACCAAGGCCCTGTATAATTGCAACAACACATCCCTGCTCCTGTACTCGAAATCTCTCGCAATGAAAGCCAACATACCATTTACCTTCTTTACCGCTTGCCAATGGCATGACACCCACCCACTCGGATCAAGGAAGAATCCAACCACAAGTGAGTGATGGTAGGAGGGTACATGAAAGGGGTCGCTGAAAATAAGCATGCATGCTTACTTTCAGCGACTGATGCACAAGGACACCCAGGTCCCGCTGGATACTCCACTCTCCCAATTTATAGCCATTCAGGTAGTAATCTAGCTTCTTGATTTTGCTCTTTTCTCTTGGTTTCTGTGGCCATTAGCACCTGGTTTCCCTGGGTTTCTGTGGCTATGATTCATCTTTTATTCTCACTCCACAGTATAAATATTTCCCACTTTCTCTGTCTTTTAGATTTGACAAAGGGTCACCTGGACTCGAAACGTTAGCTCTTTTCTCTCCCTATAGATGCTGCCAGACCTGCTGAGAATTTCCAGCATTTTTTCTTTGGAGAACCACACCCCTGCCCTTATTGCCCACCCCCTCCCTCACCCTCCCACGATCCCTTTCATGTACCTCCTAACTACCATCACCCACTTGTGCTTGGATCCGACCTTGATCCGAGGCCTCGGGTGGGTGTCATGCCAGCAGTAGTCACTATATCCCCAGTGGTGATGTTGTGGAGGCATGCAAGTCAAGGCCTCCCTGTACATGGACGACGTTGCCGTCTTCTGCTCGGATCCTGCATCTGTACGCAGGCTCTTGGCCACCTGCGACCAGTTTGAACTGGCCTCGGGAGCCAAGGTAAACCGTGGCAAGAGCGAGGCCATGTTCTTTGGGAACTGGGCCGACCGGTCCTTTGTCCCGTTCACTGTGAGGTCAGATTACCTGATGGTGCTGGGGATATGGTTCGGAGCTGCTGGGGCGTGCACCAAAAGCTGGGAGGAGCGCATAGCAAACGTAAGGCAGAAACTGGGCTGGTGGGAGCAACGCTCCCTCTCCATTGCGGGCAAAACCCTGGTCATCAGGTGTGAGGTACTCTCGGTGCTACTGCACGTGGCAAAGGTCTGGCCCATAACCCGACCCTACGCCACAGCAGTCACCTGGGCCATCTTCAAATTCATCTGGAGATCCAAGATGGACCGTGTCCGAAGGGACACCATGTACAAACCTCTGGAGAAGGGAGGGCGGAACGTACCCAACGCCTCCCTCATCCTGTTGGCCACCTTTGTGTCCAGCTGCATCAAGCTGTGCGTGGACCCCCAGTATGCAAACACCAAGTGTCACTACATACTGAGGTTCTACCTGTCCCCGGTGTTACGAAGGATGGGCCTGGCCTCATTGCCGCGGAACGTTCCAAGTAGTTGGACCGTACCGTACCACCTGTCCTTCGTGGAAAGGTTTTTGAAGAAAAACACCTTTGACCACAAGGCAATGAAGCAGTGGTCAGCACGTAATGTCCTCGAGGCCCTCAGGGAAAAGGAGACCGTGGAGGACGTTGGATGGTTCCCTGAGCAGACTGCCAGAGTCATCTGGCAGAACGCCTCATCACCAGAACTTTCAAACAAGCACCAAGACCTAGCTTGGCTGGTGGTGAGAAGGGCCCTCCTTGTCAGATTCTTCATGCACACCCGAAGGCTCTGCGTCAATGCACGCTGCCCTCGGAGTGGCTGTGGGGGAAATGAGACGGTCACACACCTCCTTGTGGAATGTGCCTTTGCAAAGAAGGTCTGGAGATAGATGCAGTGGTATTTGTCAAGATTTATCCCGAACAGATCTGTGACACAGGACTCTGTGCTCTACGGACTGTTTCCAGGGGGGGACACCGAGACAAATATCAACTGCTGCTGGAAGGTCATCAACTCGGTGAAAGACGCTCTTTGGTCTGCCCGAAACTTGCTGATCTTCCAGTGCAAAGAATTGTCCTCGACCGAGTGTTGCAGACTGGCACATTCCAAGGCCCAGGACTACGTGCTGAGGGACGCACTCAAGCTTGGGGCAGCTGCCGCCAAGGCGCAATGGGGAAAGACCACTGTGTAAGGTCTTTCCAGCAAATGTACACCGAGGGGCGGGTAACAGTGTAAACCCCCCTCGGTCTGGGCCACCAACACTCCAATGTATAAAACAACCATGACAATGTAAATATTTAAGAAGGAATTGAAACGTAAAGAGTGACATGTGTATAATATTATCAAAATTGAATGGAAGAAAGTCAAGGCAATGTGTAACTCTGACGGAAATGTACAGTCAAGACAATTCGAAATGCTCTGTAATGCTTATGATAAATTTTATGAATAAAGTATATTTTTTTGAATAAAAAAAAAAGTAAGGAAGAGATGTGGTTCCTTGAAGAGCGAGACTTCCGCAAGGCCCGCTATTGGCCTTTAAGTGCCGGAGTGGCACAAAATGAGATGGGCTTTCCCAAAAGGAGGTTCTCTCTGGCTCTCCAGCTGGCGTCCGTGACCCCCATCACCATACAAGATTACATCTGATATCGCACCTATCCCTCATAGCGACCCTCAACAACTTTTGTTCATCTATCTACTCAGTACAATCCTTTCGCTCACGAGTCTCCTCTTTTCTTCCTTGGTGAAGAAGCGAAAGCAGAACACCAGGGTGAGACAGTGAACTGGAGGTGGTGATCCAGTCATTTCCATTCTGATAGTTGTCGAGGAGAAGGTGTTGGAGAGAAACTGAGTCTGGTCATGAATCAATTGTTGTACAAACCCATCTGGTTTACTAACACTCTTTAAAGAAGCAAACCTGTTGGGCGGGATTCTCCGATAATGGGGCTAAGCGTTGACACGTCGTAAACGCCGGAGCATTTTACGATGGCATCATCTAGCCACTAGGAGGAGCTATCCTGCGCCACACAGGGGCCAGCATGGCTCTGGAGCACTTCGCGCAGCTCCAGCTGCTGATACGGGTGCCAGCACGGGCGACGAGGGTCTGTGCATGCGCTCCATGGCCGGTGTTGGTCTGCACATGCGCGTGGGTTGCCGTCTCCTCGCCGGCCCCCGGGCAACATGGCGGAGCCTTACAGGGGCCCAGCGTGGAGGAACATAGGCCCTCCGGAATTAGCCTGCCAGCCGATCGGTAGCCCCTGATCGCAGGCCTGGCCACCGTGGAGACCCCCCCCCCCCAGATTCGGATCCCACCTTCCCCCCACCTCTCCCCCACCAGGACGGCCCCCGCAGCCAGAACGCCAAGGTCACGCCGGGTAGGACCACACTCGAACGACGCCTGCTGGACTCAGTGGGCATTCGGCCCGTCGAGTGCAAAGAATCACCGGGCAGGGCCGTGTTGAGCGGGCCCCGACTGGCGCCACGGTGACCGAGCTGGCGCCATTGGCGCCAATTCTCTCTTCGCTGGAGAATCGGCTGCCCGGCATCAGAGAGGCGTCGCGGAATTCGCGCCCTCCCCCCAGCGATTCTTCAACCCGGCGTGGGATCGGAGAATCCCACCGGTTATCCCTACCCTCGCACTTGATTCCAGCAACTCCAGATCTACAGATATGTGGTTGACTCTTGAATTCCCTCTGAATAAAGCACTCAGTTCAAGGGCAATGAGAGATGGGTTGACCCAGCCTGTGATGCCCACATCTCATAAATGCATTAAAAGCAATAAAACACTCACTTGGCATGATGTCACACATATGAACATAAGAACGAGGAGCAGGAGTAGGCCATATGGCCCCTCGAGCCTGCTCCGCCATTCAATGAGATCATGGCTGATCTTTTGTGGACTCAGCTCCACTTTCCGGCCCGAACACCATAACCCTTAATCCCATTATTCTTCAAAAAACTATCTATCTTTATCTTAAAAACATTTAATGATGGAGCCTCAACTGCTTTACTGGGCAAGAAATTCCATAGATTCACAACCCTTTGGGTGAAGAAGTTCCTCTTAAACTCAGTCCTAAATCTACTTCCCCTTATTTTGAGGCTATGCCCCCTAGTTCTGCTTTCATCTGCCAGTGGAAACAACCTGCCCCGCATCTATCCTATCTATTCGATTCACAATTTTATATGTTTCTATACGATCCCCCCCCGCATCCTTCTAAATTCCAACGAGTACAGTCCCAGTCTACTCAACCTCTCCTCGTAATCCAACCCTTTTAGCTCTGGGATTAACCTAGTGAATCTCCTCTGCACACCCTTCAGCGCCGGTACATCCTTTTTCAGGTAAGGAGACCAAAACTGAACACAATACTCCAGGTGTGGCCTCACTAACACCTTATACAATTGCTGCATAACCTCCCTCATCTTAAACTCCATCCCTCTAGCAATGAAGGACAAAACTCCATTTGCCTTCTTAATCACCTGTTGCACCTGTACACCAACTTTTTGCAACTCATGCACTAGCACACCCAGGTCTCTCTGCACAGCAGCATGTTTTAATATTTTATCATTTAAATAATAATCCCTTTTGCTGTTATTCCTACCAAAATGGATAACCTCACATTTGTCAACATTGTATTCCACCTGCCAGACCCTAGCCCACTCACTTAACCGATCCAAATCCCTCTGCAGACTTCCAGTATCCTCTGCACTTTTTACTTTACCACTCATCTTAGTGTCATCTGCAAACTTGGACACATTGCACTTGGTCCCCAACTCCAAATCATCTATGTAAATTGTGAACAATTGTGGGCCCAACACTGATCCCTGAGGGACACCACTAGCTACTGATTGTCAACCAGAGAAACACCCATTAATCCCACTCTTTGCTTTCTATTAATTAACCAATCCTCTATCCATGCTACTACTTTACCCTTAATGCCATGCATCTTTTTCTTATGCAGCAACCTTTTGTGTGGCACCCTGTCAAAAGCTTTCTGGAAATCCAGATGTACCACATCCATTGGCTCCCCGTTATCTACCGCATTGGTAATGTCCTCAAAAAATTCCACTAAATTAGTTAAGCACGACCTGCCCTTTATGAACCCATGCTGCATCTGCCCAATGGGACAATTTCCATCCAGATGCCTCACTATTTCTTCCTTGATGATAGATTCCAGCATCTTCCCTACTACCGAAGTTAAGCTAACTGGCCTATAATTACCCGCTTTCTGCCGACCTCCTTTTTTAAACAGTGGTGTCACGTTTGCTAATTTCCAATCTGCCGGGACCACCACAGAGTCTCGTGAATTTTGGTAAATTAGCACTGGTGCATTTGCAATTTCCCTAGCCATCTCTTTTAGCACTCTGGGATGCATTCCATCAGGGCCAGGAGACTTGTCTACCTTTAGCTTGCCCATCACTACCTCCTTAGTAATAACAATCATCTCAAGATCCTTACCTGTCATAGCCTCATTTCCATCAGTCACTGGTATGTTATTTGTGTCTTCCACTGTGAAGACCATTTCCTCATCTCCCATTATTGAACCTCCCTTCTCATCCTCTAAAGGACCAATATTTACCTTAGCCACTCTTTTTTGTTTTATATATTTGTAGAAACTTTTACTATCTGTTTTTATATTCTGAGCAAGTTTACTCTCATATTCTGTCTTACTCTTCCTTGTAGCTTTTTCAGTAGCTTTCTGTTGCCCCCTAAAGATGTTAGCAACCACTTGATGTGATGTTTCAACATGTTCAGGAAGCTGATCCTCTACGTGTCAATGCTGTGTTGTGGGTATTGCCTCCCGCAAGATGCAACTCTCTGCTCATCCCCTCAGCGCAGTGGAGAAGCAAGTGGGCAAGGATAAGGCTGGTGCTGTTGCTGCTCATTTTGCTCCTCATCTAAGGCCCAAGATCCAACTACATAAGCAGCAGCTGAGAGACAGAAAGTGTAGATCAGAGACACAAAACTCCCAAATGCTGGAAGTCCTCTCCAATCTAGCGAAAGAATGCTCTCATGGGGACAGGCGTTCAGATTCCACCATGGCAGCTGGTGGAATTTAAATTCAATTAATATAAATCTGGAATTTAAAAAAAGCTGGTCTCAATAATACTGACCAAGAAACTATTGTCAATTGTTGTAAAAACCCAATCTGGTTCAGTAATGCCCTTTAGCGAATCTGCTATCCTGACCTGGCCTGGACTACATGTGACCCCAGACTCACGGCAATATGATTGATTCTTAAATGGCCTAGCAAGCTGCTCTGTTATATCAGATCACTGCAAAGTCCAAAAGGAGTGAAACCAGATGGCCCACCCAGCACCAACCTAGGCACCAGAAAGAACAATGGCAAACCCAGCCGGTCAACTCTGCAAAGTCACCCTTACTAACATCTAGAGGCTTTGCCCAAATTGGGACAGCAATTTCACAAACACCCTGACATAGTCATACTCACGGAATCACACCTTTGCAGATAATCTGCCAGATACCATCATCCCTGTGCAGGTCCTGTCCCACTGGCAGGATAGACCCACTAGAATTGGCAGGCGGCACAATGGTATAGAATCGGGAGGGAGCTGCTCTGGGAGTCCTCAACATCAACTCTGGACCATATGAAATCTCATGACATCAGTTTAAACAAATGGACAAGGAAACCTGGTAATTACCACCTTCATCCCTCAATTGATGAATCAGTACTCCTCCATGTGGAACACCAATTGGTTAAAGCACTGAGTGTCACAAAGACAGATAATGAGCTCTGGTTGGGGAACTTCGATGTCCATTATAAAAAGTGGCTCAGTAGCACCACCATTAACCACCATTAACCGGACTGGCCGAGTCCTAAAGGAAATAATTACTGGACTTGGCCTGCGGCAGATGGTGAAGGAACTAACAAGAGGGAAAACCTACTTGACCTCATGATCACAAATCTACCTGTCGCAGACGCATCTGTCTGTGACAGTATTGGTAGAAGTGACCACTGCCATGTCCTTGTGGAGACAAAGACTGTGTTCACATTGAGGATAGCTTCCATCGTGTTGTGTGGCACTACCACCATGCTAAATGGGATAGGTTTTGTACAGATCTAGCAACTCAAAACTGGACATTCATGAGGTGCTGTAGGCCATCCACAGCAGCAGAATTGTACTCAACCACAATCCGTACCCTGATGGCCCAGCGAATTCCCCACTCTATCATCATCATCATCAAACTAGGGAGCAACACTAGTTCAATGAAGTGTGCAGGAGAGCATGCCAGGAACAGCACCAGGCATAGCTAAAAGTGAGATATCAATCTCGAGAAGCTACAGCACACGACTACTTACACATCAAACAGTGGAAACAGCAAGTGACAGACAGAGCCAAGTGATTCCACAACCAAAGGATAAGATTTAAGCTCCACATCCTACCATATTGAGTCGTGAATGGTGGTGGACAATTAAACAACTCACTGGAGGAGGCAGCTCAACAAGTATCCCCATCAACAATAATGGGGGACTCCAGCAATCAGTGCAAAAGACAAGGCTGAAGCATTTGCAGTCATCTCCAGCCAGCGGTGCTGAGTGGATGATCCATCTCGATCACAAATGCCAGTTTTCAGTCAATTCAATTAACTTCACTTGGTATCAAGAAATCACCGAAGCTACTGGATATTGCAAAGACTATGGGCCCTGACAGCATTCAGGCAATAGTACTGAAGGTTTGTGCTCCAGAGCTCGCCACACCCATTGCCAAACTGTTGCAATACAGCTACAACACTGGCATCTACCTGACAATGCTGGACATTGTCCGGGTCATAGAATCATAGAATCATAGAATTTATAGTGCAGAAGGAGGCCAAATCGAGTCTGCACCGACCCGTACAAAGAGCACCCTACTGAAGCCCACATATCTACCTTATCCCTGTAACCCAGTAACCCCCACTTAACATTTTTAGGACACTAAGGGCAATTTAGCATGGCCAATCCACCTAACCCACACATCTTTGGACTGTGGGAGGAAATCCACTGCCGGGAGGTGGGCAAGTGGTTTAAGTCCTAATGGGTGGGGTTAGAATGCACGAAGCTCATTCGGTAATCTTCCTTATTGTGGCATATTTTTATCTCCTCCTTTTTGAGGGGAATGACTCCTGGGTATAACGATGGAAAGGAATACCCCCTCAGAACTAACGACTTCTCAATTTAAAAAAAAATGTTGGTGTTAAAGAATCCTTAACTGGCTCCTGTAAAGATACAGACAGGTCTCATATCCAAGGAAATAAATGTTATAATGTGTCATTGGTGCCTCTAGTATAATTTGAGTTGGGGATGTATGTTTGGCACATGATTGAAAGGGGCACGAAAATCTTATCCCATTTTCTTTTAGCTGAATCAGCAATGGCAGTGGCTGCTTTAAAAACTTGCTCCTAGAATGTGCGGGAAGTCCATCATCCTATTAAGAGAAAAAAGATTTTGTCTTTCCTTAAAAAAGAGAAAATTGGCACAGCTTTGTTGCAAAAAAACTCATTTAGATGATAAGGCGCACCTCAGGTTGGAGAGGAACTGGGTGGGGCAGGTGACTTTTGCCTCATTCTCGACTAGTTGTCAAGATGTCGCAGTGTTAGTCAATAAAGATGTGCATTTCAAAATGGAGGACTGTGTGAAGGACAAGGGTGGTAGGTATGTGAGTGTCGTGGGACATTTATATGGGGAAATTGTCTCAATAATGAATGTATATGGTCAACCAAATCATTCCCCTGATTTTGTTACTAATGTTTTCAAGGATCTTTCTGAATTGGCACCTGCTAATTCCTTTATCAGTGGAGACTTTAACTGTCATCTTAACCCTTTGGTGGACAAACGCCCAGTGACCAGAAATCCCCTCACTAACCAGGCAAGGGCGTTAGCAATGGGCTGAGAGGAGGAAGAGGGGTATTTGGATGTGTGGCGAACACTGCATCCTCAGGATTAAGAGTTCACTTTCTTTTCTGCTCCCCATCAATGTTATACTAGAAAAGCAATAGGTAGAATTGTAACTCCCATATGCACCTGTTTTCCTGGGATTTAGCCCTCGATTTATGTGTCTTTGCTCGGGGATTATACCGTTACCTCGTATTGTATGACTGTATTTGATCTCTTCCACTCCTTCAATTCTCTCTCTGATGTAAGCCCCTCTATTCTATGGGAAACCTGTAAGACTTATACTAGGGATTTGGTCATTTCAAACGGCCAACAAAAGGCATAAAATACTGGAGCGACAACATCAGTTGGTGGTAAAATTGGCTGAAACAGAGAGGGAGTATGGCAGGAATCCTAGCCATTCTTTGCTGAAAGAAATTAATGCATCTCCAATGGCTCTGGACTCCTTGGAGTGAATATTTCCTTAATTCTGAAGACAGGCAAGAATCCTTTCGACCAATTTCGCTCCTGAATGTAGATTTGAAATTGTTGTCTAAGGCATTGGTGCAGCACCCAGAAGGAATTCTCCCCATGATCATTCAGGACGATCACACTGGGTTCTTAAAGGGCAAAAATTCATGTGACAATGTCAGGAGATTACCAAATGTCATTCAGGTCTTTCTAAAACGGGCACTAGATGGGTTGCTGATCTCCTTGGAAACAGAGAAAACATTTGATCGGGTGGAATACAATTATTTATTTCATACACTGCAGAGGAGGAGAGTTTGTTAAGTGGATACAAGTGCTTTATAAAAGTCCACTGGTAGCAGTTAATACTTATGGTTATCGGACTGATAATATTGGTCACCAACGAGGGACTAGGCAGGGTTGCACATTATCCCTGTTATTGTTACCATACCTTTTAAGCCTCTAGTGGAGACAATTAGACAGGATCCTTCAGGTTATGGCATATAATGGAGGGAAGCAACATAAGATTATGCTATTGCGGATGATGTGTTGCTATTTGTATCTAAGCCGGACATTCCTGTTCCCACCATTATTGACGTGGTGGGTAGATTTAGCCTTTTCTCGGGTTATAAAATCAATTTTATGAAGTCTGAAGCTATGTCATGGGAAGGCTTAGCGGGAGATCGCCCCTTCTTTGCTAATTTCCCATTTAGCTGGTCCCTTTCAGGGTTTACATATTTGGGTATTGGGTTACTCCCTCCTTTAAACATTAGTATGGGACAAATCTATGCCATTTACTCGTGTCTATTAAGTGGGACCTGAAACTGTCATGGGCCCTTTCCCCCAGTGACTAAAAGCAACGGAAGACCATTGAACAATCAAAGGTTCAGAGCTCACCTTGGACAGGCAAAACGTACATGGAAAAGACAAACCAATGGACACCCTCAAGACTCAGTGTTGGCTCCAACCCTGTTTAACTTGTAAACAAGTGATCTTCAAAAGCTACCTCCCAAAAATTCATATGTGCCGATGACATCTGCCACGCAACTCAAGCCCCTGGCTTCGACACCTTGGACTGAATCTAAACTTGTCAAATCTTGAACAATACGGCAACACGTGATAACTCAAGCCAGCCCTGCAAAAATAGTGTCCAGTTTATTCTATCTTTACAATGCTAAAGCCAACAAAGAGTTTAACATCCAAATTAATGGCTACAAGTTAAAGCACCACCCAACTCCAACATATCTTGGAGTGACTTTAGATAGGACATTGGCCTTTCAGCAACATCTAAAAACAACTGCAGCCAAGATCAACTCCTGAAACAAACTTGATTGCCAAACTAGCTGGCTGAATGTAGGGTGCTACTACCACCCTCAGAACTCGCTCTCTCATAGTCAGTTTGGTCATGATCATCACACACAGAGTCGACACCCAACTATAGTATCATTACTAGCTCACTATGTTCAACACCACTCCCTTGGCTCTCTGTCCTGGCAACGTCACTCCTCCACATATCTGCTGACTTGCAACAACCCACAAAATGATACAAAAGATTCGCAATGCCCCCCACCTGTCACTTCATGCTGATCTATTCAGCCCACCCAAGGTACGACTCCCATAAAGAAGGTTGATCTGGAAAAACCCTCCCACACAGGACTTCAACACAAATTCCACCTGGACAAATGAATAGGAATCATTAGACATGACAAAGCAGTACCTGGTCTCAAACCCAACCCTACAACAACCTGGTTTTAACCGTCCAAGGAACGAGTAAGTCCACCCTTAACAGGTTCAGGACTGACCATGGCCCCTGCTTGGCCAACCTCCACAGCTGGGGCATTAGTGTCAGCCCCCTATGAGCTTGTGGGAGAAAGCAAACTGGTTCAAAGGGGGAGGTTAGGGTAGGTGAATATTAAAATGGATCAGTTAGCTTCTCATCTCAGATGCATTCGGGAATGGGTCAGCGAGGACCCCTCCTCCACTTGGCTTGATTTTTAAAAATAATTTTAAAGTACCCAATTATTTTTTTCCCAATTAAACGTAGCCAATCCACCCACCCTGCACATCTTTGGGTTGTAGGGGTGAGACCCACGCGGGCACGAGGAGAATGTGGAACTCCACATGGACAGTAACCCGGGGATGGATCGAACCCGGGTCCTCAGCGCCGTGAAGCAGCAGTACTAGCCATTGCACCACCGTGCAGCCAAAACTCCACTTGGGCTTGATATTGAAGAAGATCAGGCTGTATTCATCTTACATACCCTGTTGTTTTACAGGAGTTTCAAGGCTGGGCCTGTCAAGTGTGAAAATTCTATTATCAATGCTCTAAAAGCATGGAGGATGGAAGGGAGATCAAAATTAACTTCTGCTCTCTCACCCACTCAGGGTAACCCGGATTTCCCACCAGCTCTAATGGACAATGGATTCAATATCTGGATGGATATAGGCACTTGGAGGTTGGGCAACATGTTGAGTGGTGCCCTAGACATCTTTTGAACAGCTATGTCAACAATTTGATTCCCCTTTTTCAAATATCTGCAACTCAGTGACTTTATCCTTAATAAGACAACTATGCATCTCAACGCTGGTGGAAAAATTCCTGATATCAATGGAACCTTTGCTATTCATCAGCTAATTTAATGACACTTTATGTTCTGGAACATGTGTGAGTATATTAGAAAGCCTGTGGTCTTGGGAAAAAGACTTTGCTGTGAATATTGATGAGGAGACTGGGGCAATATGTGGAAAAATGCCAATGTAATTTGTCTGTAATAGAAAAAAATAAACTCAGTTAAAAATACTGCACAGTCTACATATCACATCAAGCTTGAGACATGGTTGGACCCATCTATATCCTTGCTGTGTCCAAGGGAGACTATATACGTTGTGTGTGGTCCTGTCAAAATTAAATTCTACTGGTCTAATAAATTCTACTGGTCTGTGTACTTAAGAACTTGAGAAAATATTTGGTTCAGACTTAGAATTTGATCCTGTGTTCCTAAATCTGGAGCTCCCAAATAGGGGAAGTATTTACGCTAATGAAAAAAGGCTATGTAACATCCTTACCTTTGCCATACGAAAGAACATCCACTTCTCCTGGAACACGGGTGGCATGGTAGCACAGTAGTTAGCACTGTTGCTTCATAGCGCCAGAATCCCAAGTTAAATTCCCAGCTTGGGTCACTGTCTGTGCGGAATATGCACATTCTCCCCGCATCTGCGTGGGTTTCGTCCGGGTGCTCCGGTTTCCTCCCATGAGTCCCGAAAGACGTGCTGTTAGATGAATTGGACATTCTGAATTCTCCCTCTGTGTACCGAACAGGCGCCGGAATGTGGCAACTCGGGGCTTTTCACAGCAACTTCATTGCCGTGTTAATGTAAGCCTACTTGTGACAATAAAGATTATTATTATTAGCGATAGACCTCCTTCAATTCACAATTGACATAAAATTATCATGGAATGTATCCCAATAGAGTTCCTAACTTTCATACTCCGTTCAAAATCGGGTGCATTCCGAAAATTATGGGATCCCCTATCTCAAATATATAGGTTCCGTAACGTCTGACCTGGTCCTGCAAGGTTTTCCATAAATTATCTAGCACCACCTTGAACTCGCTACGCGTGAAGGTGTGCACCAATTTACTGTGTTTTCATGGCTTTATTCTCTTCTCCTCCATCCTCTGGCTTTTTGTTCATTGTTATTCCTTGTATAAACGGAGGCATTGTGTTTAATGGTTAAGTTAAACCAACCGTGTTGTTGTCTTGTCTTTTTCTGTATCCATGGAGAAGCATACATGCTGCACTGTACCAATTTTGAGAGTTTGTTGCCTTATTTGTAAAAATGTAAAAACTCTATCAAAAATATATTTAAAAAAAAACATGTTACCCTTGAGTTCAACCCGGAAATCTTCTCCCTCTCCAATTCAGATCAGGCTGGTACTCTTCCTCCACTCGGTTCGCCCCCCCCCCCCCCCCCCACCCCTACCCACCCCCTCACCCTCCATTTAGCATTGCTGAAAAATGAACAGAGGCACTGTGAAAGAATGCCCGACATCCTACCCCATCTGGATATGAACAACTGGTCGGAATTGGAACGCTTCTGGAAGCATTGCTGTTGAGGTACATACTTCTTGAGTGACAATTAAGCCCGTCATCCTACCCCCACAAATTGGCAGAATGAAGATTTCAAAGCCATTAACAGTGGATTAAGAGAGAAAAATGTCACAATATTGTATCATGAAGTAGATATAGATTTAAGTGTTGTGGTGGGCTGATTCTTCTCTCGGTGTATGAGTCAGTTGACATTTCTAATGCCTACAGTACAGGTCTCTCTGGTACCCTCTACCTCACAAGACCTTGCCCTTTGTCAGAGAAAGAAATATGCAGTTGACAATATAGGCACTGAAAAGATTACTTTATTGCATCCGAATTTGAATTAAGGTTATGCCCTTCATAATCCGGAAGCAAGAGAAGGCACAGTGTTTCTTTTGTATGCAATGAGTAAAATCTGAGAGTTAAAACATTGTGTTCTTGTCTTCACTTGTTACATGAAACTGGAGGCAAGAATAGCAGTGCCATGCAGAAAAGAACCAGGTTCACCTTCGTCCTGAACAAATCAATGGGATTGAGAAAATGTTTTTCACTGTAACAGTTATCCAGAGGAACAATGACTGAGAAGGATCATTAAGTTGGTTGGTTTGTCTAACCCATTTCCAAAATAAAAAGCAGAGTGCTTTATTTGTAAGGATTTACAGTCATTCATTTTGTTTAACAGTGTATTGTTTCTGATGTCCATCACTTACAATAGAAAATAAACATATATATAAATATTGGCATTCATAAAATAAGCATATAATTTTGGAAATACACAGCAAAGCAGCCAGCATCCAATAAGCAATGTTAACATTGATGCTTTGGCTTTACCTCTGTTTGACGCGTTCAGCACTTTCTATTTTCTTTCTGCTGACCCATCTGCAGTACACTTCCAATATTTCCCTTGTTTCCCTTGTCGTGTTGTTGCTGGTGAGTGGGACTTCACCTTTATGGTGCTGTGTGCATTGTGATGATGGCTGCCATTGAGGATCCTGTCCTAGATGAGGATCATGGCTCCAGTCCCTGGTAAAAAGTAGGAGGTGAGTTTCCGATCTGTTTGAAAATTGGCTGCCATGCTTTAGTAATCTTGATCTGGAGACTGGGCCTTTCAGGTTCGAGAGAGCACAGTATCCAATCTTCGAGGCCTGGAGTCGGTTGGGCCCCCGACCTCGGTCTCTATATTATCCTGCTTTCGATGGTCATCATGAAGAGTTGGAGGTGGCCGATAATGTTGCGTCACTCCAGCCCGCTCCCACTCCCAAGCCAGTCTAGGCTGTGGATCGCTTGGATGTCAGGGTGGCAGCATGGTGAAAGCGAAGGTGCTTCATTTGTTGGTATCCTCAAGAGATCCTGAGGAGTGTTCGATGATATTGTCATGGCTTTGGCCTTTTCGAGCAACATAGATGGTGTTATTATCCTGCAATTCTTCAATAATCCTCGATGTTACTCCTTTGTGATTATGTTATCGATTATTTATTGTTGTCTTTTCTCCTGCAAGGGCATGCGAGGTGTGAGCACGAGTGCGAGTGTTGCGTGTTTTCCTGTTCTAGCAAAAGCCATATTGAGTCGATTATACAAAATGTGGCCTGTGCACAGTTTTACTCCTTTTTATTACGTGCTGTAATTCTTGTGGTTATGGGAAGTACTTTTGGACACCTCGGGCTGGATTCTCCGCCGGCGGGTTGCTCCCTTTTGCCGGCAGCCTGGGGGTTTCCCGACGGCATGGAGCTGCCCCACAATGGGAAACCCCATTGACCAGCCGGCGTAACGGGGCACCTCGCCGGCGGGGTGAGCCTGAAATGTGGCACGGCGGGACGGAGAATCCAGCCCCCTTTATCTCATTTATAATGATGATGAGTGGAGCCATGGTGGGGTGATGGGTGTTTGGTTGGTGTGGAGTTAGGTGGTCGGGTTAGTTGAGTCCTCACTGAGATTGAGGATAGCCCTCCACTTAGAGCTAACAGTATTGGGTCTTTATTTTGTTTTCTGTTATTTTGAATTTAAGAGTCCACGCTTGTATCCTTCGATGGCCCAGGCAGATTATGCAATTTGGATGGACAGGGTTTCTTCTGACCTGTTCTTGAGATTAAAGTTTTTTATAATTCTTTTTGATTTTGAGTTTTTAGAATAGGAGGAATTGAATGGCAGTGCATGCTGAGGTGGATTTGATCAATCCTTGGCTGATTTGTTGAAGAGGGAAACCTATTACCATGTCTCTACATTATTGGAATCCTTTCTTTGTGTGGTGGTAGGTTTGATAAGGAAGTTAGATGCCCTCCTCCAAGTGGTCTTATATGGAAGTTTTCTGCACGTTCTCCTAGTTGTGGTTGGGTTTACCTTGTGGAAGCAGTGTTTGTGTCTCTGTTGAGGCAGCGCTGTTCTTTCCCTTAATATCTTTTTTGATATTGTGATGGAGTGAGGTGCAGGACGGTATTCTTCGCATAGGTCAGGCATTCTTTCCTTAGGGCCACTTTTTCTTTTTCTCTTCACCTGGGTGAGAAATGTACTGTTAGAAATCCTGGTCTGGTCCAGTGGTCGAAGGGAAGTTCCCCTATTGTACCGGGGGGTGAGGGATTTGCCCCTCCCCTGCCCAAGGCGCCCAAATATTGGGTGTCCTGATGATGCTTCTTCCCTTCACAGATGGGATCCCCCCAGCTGGAGCTGGCGTAACTTTTTTATTGTAAATGTGGGTGGTGCACCGCCCTGGGTGTGGTTGGTGGGGTGCAGGATTGGCTGGGGTGTAGGTTTTGGGGTGTGCTTGGAGGCCCTGGGGGTACTGATTCCTGTGTGTCACAATGTGCTGGGCTAGGCCAGGTCCGTGCTTGGCACTCTGTTGCTCCCCAGAGCTTTGGATGTTCCTTCTCGAAGGTACTTGTTAGGGACATGCTGAGAGGCTAGGTTTTGCTTCTTCTGTGCACAGAAGCCTGGGGTTGAGCCGTGTCCTGCACTTTGGTTGATATCCTGTTACCTCCCCGCCACCCCCCCCCCCCCACCCCCCGGCCTCCCCCGCCAACCCTAATGGTCAGGATGCTTTCTTGTTTGAATGAGCAGCTTGTTCTCTTCTTCATTAATGGGCATGTGCCAAGGCAATGTGGACCCAGGGCCTGGATTCTTTGTTATCCTGTGATCCACTCCCAGTAGTTCTAGTCCTCTTACCTTTTTGTTTTTTCTCGCAAGGTGTTGATGGCACTGATCATAATCCGAACATGTTGCTGCTAGCTCGCCCTGTATAACCGGGTGCCCCGGTTTCCTCCCACAAGACCCAGTAGCACAAGTGGATAGCACTGTGGCTTCACAGCGCCAGGGTCCCAGGTTAGATTCCCCGCTGGGTCACAGTCTGTGCGGAGTCTGCACGTTCTCCCCGTGCCTGCGTGGGTTTCCCCTGGGTGCTCCGGTTTCCTCCCACAGTCCAAAGACTTGCAGGTTAGGTGGACTGGCCATGATAAATTGCCCGTAGTGACCAAAACGGATAGGCGGGGTTATTGGGTTATGCGGATAGGGTGGAAGTGAGGGTTTAAGTGGGTCAGTGCAGACTCGATGGGCCGAATGGCCTCCTTCTGCACTGTATGTCCTATGTTCTAAGACGTGCTGTTAGGTGAATTGGACATTCTGAATTCTCCCTCTGTGTACCCAAACAAGCACCCGAGTGTGGCGACTAGGGGCTTTTCACAGTGACTTCATTGTAGATATACATTGAACACCCTTTTAGAACAGGGATCCTCATATATTTTCATTGTATGTTTCCTTTTTTTAAAGAATCCATGATTGGTCCCTGCATGGGTGCAGATCGGTCTGATATCCGAGGAGAGGAGGCTGAGGTGTCATTGGTGCCTTTGGCTCTAGATTTGAGGGGGATATATATTGGTGCCCGCCCGAACATGGTGCAAAAAATGTATCTGTGGGGAGGTGTGCACCATTTTATCATGTTTTCATGGTCTCATCCTGTTTCTCCCCTATTCTCTGGTTGGGCTAATAGGGGCACCAAGTTATGTCTAAAGATTTTATCGAGCTAATTATACTGCTTTTCTCCTGTCCCTTTCTGTATTCCATGTAGTTGAGCCTTTTTGCTTGCTTGCTGTGCGGTATCATTCTTGTGGTTGCGTTATTTGTCAAAATGCAAAACCTTAATAAACATACTTTAAAAATGAATAAACCGAACCACAATCGTTTAAATACATTATCTTCCTGTTTGCGTTTATAAATCTCGCTCCTAATTCTTGGATGCTGACAACGCTGTTAATTGGACCCTTCCTGCCATTTACTGCTGCCCTCCCCCTCTTGCCCAGCACAGTCGCTGCAACTCTTCCGGGCATCTCAGGAGCACCGCCTTTGATTTGTTCCGATTGGTGCACAACTCGTCTCCCATGCCCGGTGTCTCAGTGGGTGGACTGACCTGTCAATCAGATGAGAGGCAGTGGTGCGGTGGAAGGGGTGATCTTGTTTCCGCTGTGGAGCAGGGAAGATCAGAGGTGGAGGTAAGAGAGGGTTGGGATGAGTTTGCGCTGCACTCTGCCGGGGAATGCGGGTGAAGGGGCTGTTTGACTTTGCAGAGCTCCGTGAAGCGCAGTGTCCTGGGTGTTGTTCTGTCATCCCGCCGAGGGTGCACTGACTTCCTGCTCTTGGCAGCCAGCTAACCCCCTCGGTGAAGGAGAACGCTGTTAACAGCCCTTAAATCTGTTGCATTAAAAGCAACCTGACTGCAGTCTAATTGGGGCCCCCGAGAAGCATGTAACTGAGCTGCTTACCAGGAACAACTCTCTCGCAATTAATTCGGTGATTATATGGCAGGACCTCATTTGATCAGAACCACACATAATTTTAATGGACCAAAATAGGAAGAGCACCCTGAAGTGTGCTAGACCTTCTACCAGGAAATTTAAGGCAGAAAATGGTACCTGGAAGGAATGCAGGTATCATGCCATGTTAAATTAGGTCGTCAGTAATGCTTGTAGGGCCCCTCCTTGAGATTATTGGGAGAAGCCACTTCTTTAGTGGCTTAGTTTTTCGTGATATCCATGGAGCTCTTTACAGGACTACGAAAAGTTTCATGGTTCTTTTCGAGAATGTTAATGGTAGGTAGGCGATGAAGGACTGATCCGTGATGTGTGCCTAGTAAGTAGGTTCGGAATATTTTTAAATGTAAGATTAGTGCCATAGCTATTACTCCTCTGTAAACCAGGTGATATCATGCCCACCAGTAATGTGCTCCTGACCTACGTCTTCAACTTCACATTTATATGGCCAGAGATTACGAATCTGCCTGACTGCATATAGAAGACTTTGGGATTCCCTTTCCTGACAGTCTCTTTTCAGACTCCCTTTTTCCTTCTCTTATTTGCTTTTTCACCTTTCCTTGAAACCTTCTATATTCATAGAATCATAGAATCTCCACCAGGCCGAACATTGGATCTGCACCGACCCTTGGAAAGAGTACCCTGCCCACACCCTGACCCGATCCCAGTAGCCCCACCTAATATTTTGGACACTTAAGGGGCAATTTAGCATAGCCAATCCAATAAACAATTGAAAATGCTAGAAATATAAAATGGAAGCCAGAAAATGCTGGAAATGCATAGCACATTAGATGTGAAAACTACTTTTTTAATATCCATCTCAAAGCATTCCCATTCCTATTACATAGCTCCTGAGGACTGTATGTAGTGGATTCTGGGTGAGGGCTGTGCAGGATATTAGGGGGCATGGGGGGGGGGGGGTGGATGAGGAGACATGGAGGAGCCATGGGGAATATGAGGGGGCATGGGGGAATGAGGGGACCTGAAGTATGGGAGAGGGGTGAGGGCTAGGGGGCATAAAAATGAAGTGGAGAGCTGGACCAATGTCCCAGTGAACTGAGGTGGGCCTAACCAGCCCACCTTGGCACCCACACTCCAACCTTGCCTGGGGAGTCGCACCCTGCCTGCCGATGTATCAAGACGACAAAACATGGCTGAAACGGGCAGAGGTGATGGGCTTGGGATTCCATTGCTGGGAAATGGCCCAGTTTGCATTTTCAGGGCCGAACCCAAAAATCCAGACCTTTGCATTCAAATGCTGAAAGGATGTTAAATTGCTGGACTTGCGTGGTAGATTACCACGAAATACAAAATCATTAGGTATTATCCATTCTCATGTAAGTAATTTTTAATGGTGTGATAATTACATTTTAAAATCCTCTCTGGCACTGAGAATTAGATATTAGAAGTGTTGAGAAATCCTTCCTTCAAATTTAATTAACGTTGGAGATTTGGAACAAATTAGAATTTAAGTACTTTTTAAAAGTTTATTTCTGGTTCTCTTTATTCTTTCTTAATCCCATCTATCTCCCCCCTCCCCTTTATATTTTGCTCTCCACACATGATTTGGCATTTAATTAACTTGTCTAACTTGCACTTCTGTGTTCAGACTCTGCATGTCTCAATATGGATCCTTCAATCTGATTATTGAAGGAGATGCACAGTTGCTTGCCATTTTCACAATGGTTCCATATTTCCTGTAGATGTTGCCACACTGAAACAGATTTCTGATCTTCCCAAGTTCCAGTGCCAAAGCCCAGAAAAAGCCAATGTAGGTTCAAATTAACAGCCAGTGCTGCATTTTCACTGCACCACAAATTTCGGGAGCTGGATTCTCCATCCCGCCAGTCCCGTTTTCTTGCACGCCAGCGGGATTCTCCGTTCATGCAGCCGGCCAATGGGATTTTCCATTGTGGCCACCCCACGCCCTTGGAAACCCATGGACGTGGGTGCGTTGCCGTGGAGCGGAAGATCCCGTCGACAGAGAAGTGTAAAAGTAGGGAAAGGTTGCTGCAACTGTACAAGGCATTGGTGAGACCTCAACTGAAGTACTGTGTACAGTTTTGGTCCCCTTATTTGAGGAGGAATGTAGTTTCATTAGAGGTAGTTCAGAGAGGATTCACTAGATTGATTCCAGAGATGAGGGGTTTGTCTTATGAAGAGACATTGAGTAATTTAGGCCAATACTCTCAAAGTGTCATGAATCTCTGGAATTCACCACCCCAGAGCACAGCAGATGCCAGGCCATCAGAGTAAATTTAAGGGGGAGAAAGACGGATTTTTAATTAATGGGTCGAAGGGTTATGAAGAACTGGCAGGAAAGTGGAATTGAGGCCAAGATGAGATCAGCCACGAATCGTATTGAATGGTAGAGCAGGCTCGAGGGGCCTACTCCTGCTCCTAGTTCTTATGTTCTTATGTGTGTTGCTACTGGTCACAGTCAATAGCAAACCAATCCTTGACATAAATTAGATTTTATTTTTAATCTCACTTTTCTTTTTGTAATTTTTGTTCTTAAGTTACTACATCAAGGAAGGTCATTTCTTAGGAAACCTTCCCATTGTTTGATGAAATTTGAGCAATGTTGTTTGGCAAGATTTCAGGAAGTTGTATAGCTTATTCCAGTAAACTGCTGAAAGGTATTGATGACGAAAGTAGTGATAACTATGCAGAGCATTGTGGCCATTGAAACCTTGCCAATTACAATAACTTGCCTTTATATTGCACCTTAACATAGAATTGCATCCCAAAGTGTTTCACAGAAGCACAATTTTAAAAAAACATGGATCATGAAGCAAAGAAGGTGCCAATAGCAGGGATAAACAGAAGCTTTGTCAGAGATAGTTTTTTTAAAAATATATATTTTATTAAATTTTTCAAACAAAATGTTTCTGTTTTTACAAATCAACATAAAAAATAATACAATAACTAGTAAATAACATTATTTAAATAATATAGTGAACTAACAAAGTAACAAAAAATAGTGCTCCCCACCCCCTGGGTTGCTGCTGCTGTCACTCTATCTTCCCTTAACATTCCGCGAGATAGTCAAGGAACGGTTGCCACCGCCTGGAGAACCCCTGAGCCGATCCTCTCAACGCAAATTTTATTTGTTCCAGCTTTATGAACCCTGCCATGTCATTTATCTAGGCCTCCACGCCGGTGGGTTTTGCTTCCTTCCACATGAGTAAAATCCTACACCGGGCTACTAAGGACGGAAAGGCCAGAATATCGGCCTCTTTTGCCTCCTGCACTCCCGGCTCTTCCACTACCCCAAATATCGCTAACCCCCAGCTTGACTTGACCCGGACCTTCACCACCTTTGAAATCACCCTTGCCACGCCCCCCCCAGTACTCATCCAATGCCGGACACGACCAGAACATGTGTGTGTGGTTCGCCGGGCTTCCTGAGCACCTCCCACACCTGTCCTCCATTCCGAAGAACCTGCTCAGTCTTGCTCCCGTCATATGTGCTCTGTGTAGAACCATAAATTGAATCAGGCTAAGCCTGGCACACGAAGACGAGGAATTTACCCTGCTTAGGGCATCAGCCCATAGCCCCTCCTCAATCTCCTCCCCCAGCTCTTCTTCTCATTTTCCCTTCAGCTCCTCTAACATCGCCTCCCCCTCATCTCTCATCTCCTGATATATTTTGGACACTTTGCCCTCCCCGACCCATACCCCAGAAATCACTCTATCTTGGATCCCTTGTGTCGGGAGCAGCGGAAATTCCCTCACCTGTTGCCTCGTAAACGCCCTTACTTGCATATATCTGAAGATGTTCCCCGGGGGCAACTCATATTTTTCCTCCAGCGCTCCCAGACTTGCAAACGTCCCGTCTATAAACAGGTCCCTCAGTTTCCTAATTCCTACTCGTTGCCAACACTGGAACCCCCCGTCCATCCTTCCTGGGACAAACCTGTGGTTATTCCTAATCGGGGACCACATCAAGGCATCCGTCACCCCCCTGTGTCACCTCCACTGCCCCCAGATCCTCAAGGTTGCCACCACCACTGGGTTTGTGGTATACCTTTTCGGGGAGAACGGCAGCGGCGCCGTCACCAGCGCCTTTAGGCTTGTTCCTTTACAGGACGCCATCTCCAGCCTCTTCCACGCCGCCCCCTCTCCCTCCCCCATCCACTTACAAACCATCGCCACATTGGTGGCCCAGTAGTAGTCGTTCAGGCTTGGCAGCGCCAGTCCCCCTCTATCCCTACTGCGCTGCAGGAACCCCCTCTTTACCCTCGGGGTCTTCCCTGCCCACACAAAGCTCATAATGCTTCTGTCTATTTTTTTGAAAAAGGCCTTTGTGATCAGAATGGGGAGACACTGAAACACGAAAAGAAACCTCGGGAAGACCATCATTTTAACTGCCTGCACTCTGCCCGCCAATGAGAGCGGCAACATATCCCACCTCTTGAAGTCCTCCTCCATCTGCTCCACCAGTCACGTCAGATTAAGTCTGTGTAGAGTTCCCCAGTTCCTGGCTATCTGGATCCCCAGATATCGGAAGTTCCTTTCCACTCTCCTTAACGGCAGAGTCTATTCCTCTTTCCTGGTCCCCGGGGTGTATTACAAAAATCTCGCTCTTCCCCATATTTAGCCTGTATCCCGAGAAATCTCCAAACTCCCTCAGTATCTGCATAACCTCTGGCATCCCCTCTACAGGGTCCGCAACGTATAACAGTAAGTCATCAGCGTAGAGCGACACTCGATGCTCCTCTCCCCCTCTAACCGCCCCCCTCCACTTCTTAGAGTCCCTCAACGCTATGGCCAGTGGTTCAATTGCCAACGCGAACAGTAACGGGGACAGGGGACACCCCTGTCTTGTTCCCCTGTGTAGCCGAAAATACCCTGATCTTTGCCGGTTTGTGACTACACTTGCCACTGGGGCCCCATATAAGAGTCTGACCCATCTAACAAACCCCTCCCCGAACCCAAACCTCCTCAGCACCTCCCACAAATAGTCCCACTCCACCCTATCGAATGCCTTCTCCGCATCCATCGCCGCCACTATCTCTGCCTCCCCCTCCGGTGGGGGCGTCATCATCACCCCCAGCAGCCGTTGCATGTTAACATTCAGTTGTGTCCCCTTTACAAACCCTGTCTGGTCTTCATGCGCCTGGGACGCAATCCTCTATCCTTGTCGCCAGCACTTTTAGAGATAGGTTTTAAGCACAGGGACTACGCAGCTTAAAGGCAGAGCTGCCAATGATGGTGCAAAGCAAAAATCAGGTGAATAATGGACGGGCGACCGGAGAATCCTGCCCGCCGGAGGTCAATGGACTTCTCCATTGTCTGCAGCTCTCCCATGGCGTTCTTGCGGCGGGCGAGGTGGAAGAATCCAGCCCAGAGAGTTCAGAGTGTCGGGTTGTAGGACTGGAGGAAGTTACAGACATTGAACACATAAACGGATTTAAACAAGACAATTTTAAATTTGAGGCATTGCGGACAGGGAGCCAGTGTGGGTCAACAAGGAGGGGACTCTCTGTCGCTCACTGTCACACACTGTCACTCACTTTAAGTTAAGGGCAGCAGTATTTTGAGCATCACACTTAATTAGTTAGCAGTAGAACTCGCCTTTGCATCAGGAAGTTGTGGGTTAAATCACTCGAGACTTGAGCATATTTGGGCTGTTAACTGTTGTACAGTACAGAGGGCATGCTGCACTGTGGGAGGTGCTACCTTTCAGATGAGGTGTGAAACTAATACCAGACTGTCCTTTCAAATGGACATAACATTTTGTTGATGCCATAGGAAGATGAGCAGGGAAATTGTTCTGTTGTCTTGGCTAACCTGTATCCCTCAGCCAACATCATTAAAACAGAAATAAAAACAGAAAATGCTGGAAAGACAGGTCCGGCAGCGTCTGTGGAGAGACAAAGAGTGTTAAAGGTTTGAGTCCATACAACTCTTCTTCAGAGCTTTTTGCTTTTGTCATTAAAACAGATTTATTTTTCAAGTAACTATTTGTGTGGCATGACATTGTATTTGTCATTTATCTCATTGTTTGTGGGACCTTGTTGCGGGCAAATTGGCTGCCATGTTTACTTGCATTACAATGGTGTCCAACCATTTGGGTGCCCTGAAGAAATTAAAGATGCTTTGTAAATTCAAGTTTTTTTTTTTCTGGATTGCATCCTAATACTTTTTCCATACTTTGAAGCTCTTCTGTGGTTGTTAGATCTTTGGGGGCCGTATCAGCTTTTCTTTTGATGTTGGTAAGATCTTGCCAGCTTCTTCGGTTGACATGCTTGTTATTGTGAGATTCAGTGGCAGGCCGCTGGTCAAGATAATGTTTATGTAATTAGGAGGGTCAGCTAAATTGTGAAATCTTCTGCTTTTTCGATGAAGTCTAAGCTCACTTCATTGTATTTTCCTGCGATTAAAATTATGCACCAACTGTTTTCACATACTTTTAAATATGGAAAGCACTGGACATTTAGCAAGTAACCATTTTGCATAGCATCGCATTGAATGTATTTGTGCTTTCAATGGTGCAATTCAGCACTCTTATTAATGCTCAGCATTAGGAACTTGGCAGAGCTTCTTGGTAAATACTCTTAATCAAAGTGGTCAGGTCATATGTTCTCAGTGCAGTGACTTGCCGCAGCAAAGAATGGGAGCCATACAGCTTCACATGCACTATTCCCATGTAAAGGCAAAATCTGAAGGGGATCCCGGGTCATATTGCCAGGAAACTCCCATTTGAATGCTTTTATATGGCACTGTAAGTGAACTGAGAACAAATCTTTATTGATATAAAGCAGAAAAAACACATTAATTACATTAAAATCCCTAAATAATAACTGTTATTCACAAAGGCCTCGTCTTCCCAACCTTGCCCTTCGCTTGAGGTGTGGTGATCCTTGGGTTAATCACCACCAGTCCGCTCTCCTACTCAAAGGGAAAGCAGCCTATGGTCGTCTGGGCGACTTTACCTTTATCCTAAATATCAAAATAATGCTAGATTGAAAATATTTTAAGTACACAGTGTGTTCATTGTCAAAACACAAATAGGAGCAGGAGTAGGCCATTTGGCCCTGGGAGCCTGCTCTGCTATTCAGTAAGATTGTGACTGATCTTCTGCCTCAACTTAATTTCCCTGCCCCAAACCTATATTCCTTAATTCCCGTAATACCCAAAAGTCTGTTGACCCCTGTCTTGAATATACTTCAGATTGAGCATTCACAGCTCTTGGGTAGAGAATTCCAAAGATTCATAACTCTTCGAGTGAAGAAATTCTCCTCATCTCTGGCCTAAAAGGCCAAGCGCTTATTCTGAGATTATGGCCAGGATTTTCTGGCCCTCACACCAACGGGCAACATCGCAGGCCAGGCAGGGACATCTGGAGAGCCGCTAAAGGTTTAATGGTTCTCCAAATGTTCCCATCATGCCTGCTGGTGGCTGGGCCAGAAAATCCCAGCCTGTGACCCTGTGTTCTTTTCTCCAGCCGGGCGGAAAATTTCCTCAGCATCTATCCTGACAAATCACTTAAGAATTCCACGTGTTTCAATGAGATCACCTTTCATTATTCTAATCTCCAAGGATTATAGGCCAAGTCTACTCTGGCAGTGGGGAGGCAATGGTGTGTTGGTATTGTCACTGGACTAATAATCCAGAAACCCAGGATAATGCTCTGGGGACCCGGGTTCAAACCCTGCCAGGTCAGATGGTGGAATTTGAATTCAATAAAAATCTTGAATTAAAATGTCAAATGGTGACCATGAAACAAACCATTGTTGATTGTCTGGTTCACTAGGGAAGGAAATCTGTTCTCCTCACCTGGTCTGGCCTACATGTGACTCCAGACTCTCAGCAATGTGGTTGACTCTTAAATGCCCTCGGGGATAGGTAATAAATGCTTGCCGGCCAACGATGCCCATATCCCATGAGCAAATTTTTAAAAAATAAATGAGTACCCAATTAATTTTTTTCCAATTAAGGGGCAATTTAGCGTAGCCAATCCACCCAGAGCCGGGATTGAACCTGGGACCACGGCGCCGTGAGGCAGCAATGCTAACCACTGCGCCACCGTGCTACCCCTCCATGAACAAATTTTAAAAATACTCTATCTCCTCGTAGGACAATTCCCTCTTCCAGGAACCAGTTTAGTGAATCTGCATTGCACTCCATGGAAGGGAAGTCCTGTCTTGGATAAGGAAACTTTTTTATTCTTATACTCCAATCCCTTTATAACAAAAACAAACATGCCATGTGCTTTCCTAATTGTTTGCTGTATCTGCATGTTCACTTTCTGCAATTTTGTGTACTGGTCCCTCTGAATGAAAACATTTTCCATCTCTCACTATTCACAAAACATTCTGCTTTTTTATTTTACCTACTAAAGTGGATAAATGCCCACATGATCATGTTATATGTCAACCTTCCCCACTAACACAACCTGGATGTATGTATAATCCTCTGCAGTCTTTTTCTCCTCTTCATCACTTGCTTTCCCACCTAACTTTGCATCATCAGCCAACCTGGATGCATTACACTCAGTCCCTCATCCAAGTCATTAACAAAGACTGGAAATATCTGGGGCTCAATTATTAAGCCTTACCACCTGACAATTTGAAAATGCCGTGCTTATTCCCACTCTTATTTTCTGCCAATTAAACAATCCTTAATTCATACTCGTATGAAAGTAGCAGAAGTGCTAATTTTGTGTAACAAATGCACAGCCCGCTGACTTTCCCATTATATGCCCTATTAGTTGGATCCTCAAAAATCCTAACAAATCTGTCAGTACAATCTTCAGTCCATAAATCTCTGTCGACTCTGCTTAATTCTGTTGTGATTTTCGAAGTGCCCTGCTACCGCATCCCTTGCTCTCCTCATTATTGAAAAGTTCCTATCTGATGGTGATTTCCCCCCCCCACACCTCCCCATTTGTAGAAGGTTTGTAGATGAAGACCTTCATTTTCAAGGAAGTGAAGGAGCGTCTTCATTGGAAAGTAAATTTTTCATTTAAAATCATGCAGAGGCTTATGCCCGATCTGTGATACAAATGATCCCGCATGCATTACCGAGGGCTTAAGCAGCCTAATCAGCAGTAGTTAAAGGGATCCATGGATGCTGCTCACACAGGCCCCAAAATTTAGAAAACTAATTTTATAGAGTTACACATTCACGTCTTTCTGATTGCCATCCCCTCACTATCCTGATTTACTTTTGGGCCGTGATGTTGGCCAAAATTCATAAGGCTCGTGGTTTGGGCTTGTAGTTCACTTAATTTATTCTGATAAGGCCAGAAGATGACCGCTTTTGTTTCCAGTATTTTTAAAAATCTCTTCCAATTGCCACGATAGAATTTAATCTGTCGCTCGTCAGATTATTGAGCCAGGTCACAGTAACAGCACCAGTATGCCATCATACCTGTGTTATCATTTCCACTTGCTGCCTCCTGACCATCCAGTGGTCTGGACACCAGAACGTTACTGACATCTAGGTGGTGGCTTCCATTTGGGGTCTGGATCTTTGCCTCAAATGCTCCAAGTATACAAGTGCCATGAGATTGATTGTCTCCTAAAGAAATAAGGCCAACATTCATGTAGTACTTTTCTCAACAATTGGACACATCTAAATGCTTTGCAGCCAATGAACTTTTTAAAATGAAGTCACCTGTAGGAAACCTGGCAACCAATATGCGCTCAGCAGTGTGACAATTACCAGATAATGATTTTAGAGATGTTGGAGTGAGGGATAAATATTGGCCAGAACGCCAGGGAGAATTCCCCTGCTCTTCTGCGAAATATTGAGCACGATTCTCTGGAAACATTTCTAAATGTAGTAGCGAGCAGGAATTGCTGTGAGCTTCCCCATGCTCGGCCGGCAACACTCTTCAACGTTAATTGGTCCACTTAACGAGGCCGCACGGGTTTCTCGACGCAAATGAAGGCTCGCCAGCTGATTCACCGGGACCGCACTCACAAGCCCCCCGCTAACAAGTCGAGCAGAACTAAGGCTGCACTTGCTCAGCCAATTCTAGCCAGCTCGCAATAATGGCGCCGAGGAGACCGGCCACAAGATTCGGGGATGCAGACCTGGGGAGGATGCTGGACGCTGTGGAGGTCAGGAGGGATTTCCTGTTTCCTCAAAGGTCCAGGAGAGTTGACTACAGCTCAGCTACTGCTGTCTGGGTGAGGTGGCGGCAACTGTTAGCTCGGGGGAGTGTGACCCGGAGGATTGGCCTTCAGTGCTGAAAAAAGATCAACAACCTACACCGGGCAGCACAAGTGAGACACCAATGCGCGCCCCCCCTCCCACAAGGGAGCATACACCCGCCACCCCCACCCCTCTTCCCACCACTGTGAACCACGTGTGTGGCTACTGATGCCCCCTCTGTGACTCTGCAGGAAAAGCTCTCCACAATCAGTGGGAGAGGGCCCAGACTGGCGGAGATATGCCGGACTTAAGAATCCTCACCTCCTTTTGAGGAGCATAGTCTGGAGGTGACTGCTGTGGCTGAGGACAGGGCGGTCACCCCAGCAGAGGTGAGGAACCACTGGGATCCACCTGGAGGACCTGTCAAACGTCAGTTGTTATTGCTTTACTGACTGACCCATCCATCCCACTGACAACATGTCCATTCTCCTGCAGGTCCTACAGCCAACGGCACCTGCCCACCCTGGGCGGCCCCCTCTCCAGCCTCCCAGGAAAACACCTCGGAGAGCTCAAAGGATGCAACCATTGTACGGCACAGCTGTCTTCCCCACTCTCCACCAGTGCAGGTACACACACCTTGGTGGGACATGTTAATAGTCAGGCTTCTGGGGCACAATCTGGTGAGCACCACACTGCTGATAATGTGCATCAGGTGAGACAGCAGTTTGAGGTCTGTTGGATCCCTGGACCCAGCTGGGTCCCAACCTGATGCTGAGCCTATGGTACAGAGGTACCCAGAGCTGATTGAGACGATATGGACATTCAGAGGGAGATGTCAGCGTTACTCCGGTAGATCCAGAGCCGCTTGGAGGAGTCCCAGAGACTACGGGCACTGGAGATGTCGCCGATGATGCGTGGCACCGAGGCCAACAATGTTAGAGTGGCGACCGCAGTGGAAAGCCTGGCCATGACTCTGGTACCATTGTGAAGGTGCCCAAGGTGTCGCGCAGTCGCTGATAGCCATGGCTGAGTGTCTCGGTAGAATGCCCGCCTTGCTGGGGATGTCACCCAGGCCGACCTTGATGAGGTTAAACGTGACATGTCCCACTCTCCGATGGGAATGGCCGAGGTGCTGCGGAGCTTGTCTCAGTCACTGAGGAGCATCGCCAAGGGTGCCGACACGATGATGCACACCATGAGGAACCGCCAGAGTTGGCACATGATACAGAGACAGTGGGTGTCGAACCAGCTGCCCCTCCGTCCCAAGGGGAACCCCAGCACCCTATGGGCACCAAGTAGGAGGGTGCCGAGTGTCAACCCGAAACCATCCCATGGAGTGGTGACAGTTCCCCCGAGTTCCACCCCTCTGCTGAGGTCGCGTCTCAAAGTCAGCACATGGGACAGGGTGGCACGGCTGTGCAGGCACCATCGGGAGAGTGGGGAAGAGTAAAACACATTAAACATCCTTGTGCGCAACCAGTATGATGCCTCTGTCACTTTCTTCCGCAATGTGGGCCGACCTCCGATCCCTTGACCCATCTCTCCTGGCATCCCCATCCCCGTGGCACCCACCCACCCTCCAGCCGTGGACATGTCCCTGGAGCTGTGTCCCATCCCCTGTGTGTTCGGATGTTGGCTGCTGTGTGTCTGGTGTTGCCTCCCGCAGTATTCAAGCATACGTTCCATGCATCAAGGTGTGATTGGGAGACTAGGCAATGTTCCCATATGCTGGGCAATGACTCCCACATGCTACATGGCTCGGCCACCCACGGGAATCCACTTGGGATGTGTGAAGTGCTCACTTAACCATGATTGCCAATTCCCTATTAGCAATAGCCTTCAGCCGCATGACCAGAGGCCTCGGCAGTCGATGGGGGTTATGGGTGGTCACTGGGGCAGATGGGCAGGGACAAGGGTTGCCCCCAGAACGGGTAAATGATAAAGGGGTTGGCATGGTAGTGCCGCAAGCGGTTGTCCAGTGGTTACCTCACCCACCCTCTTGTGGCAGCCCACCCCTGCGAAGGACCCCCATCCTCAGTCAAGGGTCCCCCACTCCTCACTGGGCACTGGGGTGGCAAGCCAAGCGCCCTTGGGCTCTTTGCCTGCGAGAAGAGATGGCTACTCACCTCCTCGGCTCCCTACAGAAGCCATTCCGCCAGGTACAAAAGGAATGCTAATCGGCAGCTCAATCTTGTTAGCGGGGGCTTGCGAGTGCGGTCCTGTCATGACCACTTGCTGGGAAGGCCACTGAATGATGGGAGGCCGTTGGATGTGGGGTGGCTCTCGTTAATTGTACGGAAATTGGGCTTAAGTGATGATAATTGGTTTCTTTCCTCACTACAGCGAGATCCCGATATCGCCTATGGGAACGGGCCGGTTGCATCGCAAACTGTTTGCCGCCTGGCCCGGTTCTCGTTTTTGGCCTGTCCTGCTATTCACTGGCCTCGTTTCACTGGAGCGAGAGCATAACGAGGCCGGAAGATCGCGCTCAGTGTCACAGGATCTTTTACATCTGTCTGAGTGGGCAGACGAGGCTCTAGTTGAAAGCCTCATCTGAAAACCAGCATCTTAGACAATGCAGTGCTCCCCTGGAGTGTCAGCCTTGATTTTTGTGCCCAAGCCCTGGAGTGGAATTTAAACACTAAACCTTCAGAGGTGAGAGCGCTCCCAATCAAGCCACTGCTGACACACAAATAAAGGGACCAACATTAGCACCATTTTCAGATGGTAGCTCTGATTTCTTCTGCACACTTGCCTCTCCATGTTGTATCTTCCTCGTTACTCCTGCCTAGCTGGAATTATTTAAATTATCTGACACTTTGGGGATAGGAGAGGAGGTGCTTTAGGATTCTGTCCTGCTGCATAAGGCATTGGAGAAGGATTGAAGAATTTTGACTTCTGTTTATCTTGAAAAAGAAACTCCCCTTCGGCTCCTTCCAATCCAAATCTATTTGTCTGTTTGTAGCTGTAAATCAAAAGGACTGCTCGAGCATAGTTGATCTACTTGACTGTATTGTCACCTCCTACTTTTATATTTGCTCCCGGCAAATATGTCACTGTTTTCCACCGCTATTAGTCTACAAATATAGCTCCCGCCTTTGCTCCTTCAAATCTCCAGGATATAAATTTAAGAATACCTAGTCTGCCACTGGCCAAGTCGTACATCAGCAGGTTTGGCTTGAACGCGGGGCCAACCTGGATGGCGAGGTTAACCCTCGGATAACCCTCGGGTTAATCATCCACCTTGTTTGTTATTCATCCACCTCCTCTGCACAAACACTTGAAAAATCAAGTGCAAGGAGTTTCCAAATTGCTCCATCATCAGGATTGAGACCTTGTGTGTCACCCCCACCCCACCCCCGCCACTCTTTCTCCCCCCCCCCCCCCCCCCCCCATGGTTTTAAGTCAACCTAGGGCTGATGTTTCCGGCCCTTCCCACCGGAAGGATCTTCCAGTCCTACAAATGGTGACCCCTCTCCCGGTGGCAGGTCCCCCAGCGGCAGAGGGTATGAGCCACACACAACCCCAGAGACGTCCTTTGGCATTGAAAAACACTCTGCTGGAGGGGGTGGGGAGAGGGGGGTGCTCTGCTTTCTTAAAATTCACCTCATTTTGAGGCTCCACTCCATCTCCTTTCCACTCGATCCCAAATCAGCAAACTTTTCTTCCTGGCCCTATACTAGCTGATCATCCCTCCCTCAATAGTGAGCATTTTCTATATCTATATAACTATGTTCAAAACACCACAGGACAATGTACGCACTATATAAACATACACTGTTGCTGATATTGCAAACCAGCTTGTTAAGAGTTAGAGTAACTAAATGTATTTTTATACCTCATTGTTTTTCTCCTTCCCTCCTAGTTTTATTTACTGCATCCACATTATTTGATGTTGCAGACGCTGGATCCAAATATTTGCCTGCGTTACAGGGTAGAGATTTGTACCTGGAATTTATTAATGTTTCAATTTGAATTCCCTTTGCAGCAACACAGTGGATCCTATTACTCTAGATTCTAAACGGCTGCATTACAAATTGGGTGCCACTTTCTTCCAGGTGTTTCTGGAAACTCTAATTTCTCGGCCCTTTAATCTGTTTTGTCTTTTATTTTAGACATACGGGACACAGGTGGAAAACTTCCAAGTATGGCTATAAACAGAGAAACGAAGCCTAACTAGAATGACTTAGCTGTGAGTTTTGATGCATCATCTTAGTGAAACCAAAAAGTTGCACCACTCCAGTAAGACTCCATTCTCAAAAATCTTATGAATGAACACCCATGGTTCTACTGCAGATGAACATTATTCCAGTGAAAGACACATTTGGCAATGAATAACTCTTCAACGACTGTTCCTCCTGCTGTCAAAAGTAATACAGTTGCAGGATCTGTTCTCGTGCCTTTCTTCCTTCTGACGTTAATTGGTATCGCTGTTGCCATGGTAAAGCACATTTCCTATCTGCTTATAGTTTTGGCTTTGTAAGATTTCTTTTTTAAAAATAAATTTAGAATATCCAATTCATTTTGACCAATTAAGGGACAATTTGGCGTGGCCAATCCACCTAGCCTGCACATCTTTGTGTTGTGGGGGCGAAACCCACGCAAACATGGGGAGAATGTGCAAACTCCACACGGGCAGTGACCCAGAGCCGGGATCGAACCTGGGACCTCGGCGCCATGAGGCAGCAGTGCTAAACTTTGTAAGATTTCTGAGTGTGTACCACAATGTGTGACTTAAGCCCACCCCTCCACCCTATCCCCGTAATCCCACCTAACCTTTTATGTACACTTAGGGCAATTTATCATGGCCAATCTACCTAACCTGCACACCTTTGGACTGCGGGAGGAAACCGGAGCACCCGGAGGAAACCCACGCAGACACGGGGAGAACGTGCAGACTCCGCACAGACTGTGACCCAAGCCGTGAATCGAACCTGGGACCCTGGGGCTGTGAAGAAACTGTGCTAACCACTGTGCTACCGTGCTGTTGTCACAAAGGAGGACACAAATAATGTACCAGAAATGTGAAACTCGGGGTTTAGTGAGAGAGAGGGACTGAAGGAAATCAGTATTAGTAGAGAAATGGCATTGGGGAAATTGATTATATTGAAGGCTGATAAATCCCCAGGACTTGATCATCTATATCCTGTAGTACTTAAGAAAGTGGCCCGAGAAATAATGTATGCATTGGTGGTCATCTTCGCAAACTCTATAGACTCTGGAACAATTCCTACATATTGGAGGGTAGCTAAGGTAACCACACTAACATCTTAAAATATTTAATAGCAGAGCCCTTAGAAAACAGTGGCAGGATTGGACAGAGACAGCATGGATTTATGAAATGGAAATAATGTTTGACAAATCTATTGGATTTCTTTGAGGATGTAACTAGTAGATTTGACGAGGAGCTAGTGGATGTGGTTTATTTGGACTTTCAGAAAGTTTTTGACAAGGACCCACATATTAGCACGTAAAATGAAAGTGTATTGAGATGGATAGAAAGCTAGTTGGCAGACAGGAAACAAAGATTAGGAATAAATGTTTTCTTTCTAAAAGGCGAGCAGTGACTAGTGAGGTGGAACGGTGGCACAGTGATTAACGCTGCTGCCTCACAGAGCCTGGATTCGATTCCGACCTTGGGTGACTGTGCAGAGTTTGCAAATGCTCGCCGTGTGTGGATGGGTTTCCTCTGGGTGCTCCATTTCCTCCCATAGTACAAAAGTGTGCAAGTTAGGTGGATTGACCATTCTAAATTGTCCCTTAGCGTCCAACAATGTGTAAGTTAGGTTATGGAGTTTCGGGGATAGGGTGGGGGAGTGGGACAATGTAGGGTGCTCTTTCAATGGGTTGGTGCAGACTCGATGGGTCAAACGGCCTCCTTCCGCACTGTATGAATTCTACTGGAGGGGTTAGTGCTGGACCCTAGCTATTCACAATATATATTCATGATTTAGATAAGGGAACTAAATGTAATATATTCAAATTTAGAGATGACACGAAGCTGGGTGGGACGGTGAGCTGTGAGGAGAATGCAGAGATGCTTAATTGTGATGTGGACAAGTTGAATAAGTGGGAAAATGGACTATCATGTGGATAAATGTGAAGTTTTCCACTTAGGTAGCAAAAAACAAGAAGGCGGATTATTATCTGAATGGCAATAGATGGAGAGAGTGGGGAATGTGCAAAAAGACCTGGGTGTTCTTGTTACACCAGTCGCTGGTGTAAGCATGCAGTTGCAGTAGGCGCCAAAGAAAGAAAATGCTATGTTGGCCTTCATAGCAAGAGGATTAGAGCACAGAAGCAGGGATGTCCTGCTGCAATTATAAAGGACCTTGCTGAGACCACACCTAGAATATTGTGTGCAGTTTTGGTCTCATGTGAGGAAGGATGTTCTTGCTATAGAGGGAGTGCAACAAAGGTTTACCAGGCTGATTCATGGAATTGCGGGACTGACGTAAGAGGAGAGATTGAGGTGGTTAAGATTATATTCGCTGGAGTTCATAAGAATGAGGGGGGATCTCATAGAACCCTATGAAATTCTAACCGGATAAGACCGGATAGATACAGGAGGATGTTCTCGATAGTGGGGGAGTCCAGAATCCGGGGTCAGTGAGGATACAGGTTAAGCCATTTAGGACCGAGATGAGGAGAAATGTATTCACCTAGAGAGTGGTGGCCTGTGGAATTTCTTATCTCCAAAAGCTGTTGAGGCCAAAACATTGTATGTTTTCAAGGAGTTAGATATAGCTCTTGGGGCGAAAGGAATCAAAGGATATGGGGGAGGGGGGGAAGAGAGACAGAAGTGGGAACAGATTACTGAGTTGGATGATCAGCCAAAATAATAAATGGTGGAGCAGGCTCAAAGGACTGAAAGGCCTACTTTTATTTTCTCCATAACATCCCAGACTCTTGCACAAAAGCCCTTGGATTTCAACGGATTTATCGTATTTCCTTTGCTTTTCTCTCTTAACCATAAAAGATTCTTTATATACCTCAGCGGATTATTGAGGATATTCTAGTATAATTGTTATTTGAGGATTTGAGTGTTACGGATACTTCGCTTGAAAATAAAGAGGAGTCATAAATGTGTATAAATATGAAAAATCAGAAAGTGAACCAGGCTATTGGGCCCTTCTAGTGTAGACTGTGCCTGAGTCTCCTCCCATTCCACCTGTCTCATCTCCGTCTTTTCGCTCAGTACACAGGTATATGATTAGTAAAAATGAAACAGCAGTATTTCTACTGAAGCTATACATATAGCAGACTTGCTTGTGTCTATGATTGTTTATACATTATCTTTTGTGCTCTGTTGCATATATTTGTTGGACAAATTTAGAAAAAAATATTAACCATTGTCTTTACTTTTTTTGTTTAATCAGGTGATGTATCTTCGGAAGAGACGCAGGTAATTAATAACCATCTTATGTAATTAAAAAGCTGAACTTTTCTGTTTGGTATCTCAATATAGTTTAGACCATGATTTATATGACTTCTGTATCTAGTAAATGCATGCGATTTTAAAAAAAAATATCTTGATATAGTTCAAAGGATGCAGCAGTTTATAAATTCTTCCTAAATAGGATGTTTCCAGGAAATCTGAAATCTGATATGAATGCACTAGTTAAAAACATAAGCTTGCCACCTGAAGATAAAGTTGGTCTATTTGAGACCCAAATCCATTTGCTAGTCAGTGAGCATACTGCTGAGTACCGTAATGGTGTATATCCTGTAAAGTGTAAAAGTGTATCATTTTGGGAATCGGAGTACTTTCATATGCACATCAAATTTAATTCCCAATATTCTTTTAATCAGAATTTATGGTGAATGGTATTCAGGAGGGCTGACACATGGCGAACACTCCACTCAATTGAATCAGCACCTTTGGAAGAGCAGGGGGAAATATTGTGAGGGACAAGAAGTGTGGGGAAAGAAATGCAAAATGAAAGATGCCAATGACCACGGTTTAAAGATAGGAACAGGAGTAGGCCATTTAACCCATCAATTGCAACTTAACTCCATAAACCCACCTTTGCCCCACATCCCAACATCTTTGGTTATCAAAATTCCATCAATCTCCTATTTAAAATGAGCAAAATTACCATTGACTGCCTTTTACAAAGGTGTTTCAAATTTCTACCACACATTGAATGTAAATGCATTTCCTAACTTCACTCCTGAACGATCAGGCTCTAATCTTTAGGCTGTGTCCCCTAATCCTAGACTCCTGAATCAACAGAAGTAGTTTCTTGCTGTTAAGAGAACTGCAACCGAGATGCTGCAGATCAAGTGACTTAAACAAATTACATTGAATGACCTTATGATTCAGCTGCAGACAATCCCATCCATTTGTACTGTGTTGTTCCCAGGGGGGGGGGGGGGGGGGGGGGGAATTGTTCAAGTTTGATAGTTCACTGAGAAAATTAAATAAAGCAGCTGTTGATTTTTAAGTCATAAGGAACTCATCTTTAGTTTCCTGCCAGGATATCTTTGAAAACTAAGTGATGAAGGGGAGAGGGAAAAGCTTGCAGCCTATGTTATGCTATCATAGATTATCCCATATGTAACAACGTTAATCCCATCACTGCATTTATATTGCATAATGCATTGTATTCTTTAGCAATTGGAAGAGGCAGGGAACATTGGCTGCATTTTCATTTAGTGAGGCAAGCAGATGTGTTGGCCCAATGTAATCTTTAGCCACACCAGTGTAATGCTTTCCATCTCTCCAAACATCTTCCCTTTACCTCTCCTGAGTGAATTGCATCAGGTTGAAAGACATTATGCTTCTCAGTCTCTGATAAAGCAGCCAAGTGACATTGATGTGTGAGCAGGGCGAGTTGAGCCAGCAGGTTTTATTGTCACTGAGAGGGAGGCATGTGAGAACATCCTGGGGAAAAAAATGGGTTTTTAACATTGTTATTGTATTATTAATCAATTAATACAATTGACTTTTCTTGCATTTGACTGGATAATTATAAATACGTCTCGTTGTTACTTATTGCTTTTTCGTAAGAATGCGTAACCAACAACAGCAACAGAAAAATCTCCCTGGGTTTGATTATGAATTCTTCTGTTTCTTGCCTCATCCCATTCTAAGGTTGGACAAGTTGCGACATCAGCTACTGCCTGTTTACACCTATGACCCCTCTGAGGAGGTGAATGAAGCTGAGGAAGAGCTTCTCCTGGACAGTGATGAACCACAAGTGAGTACAGAGTTGTGTGTGAGGGAAATGGGTCAGTTAATTTCTGTTCTGGCTTTATTATTTTTTTAAAAACATTGAATTTGTGTCAATGTAGTGTCGAAGAAACCATCTAAAGATTCCCTCAAAGATTCAGTAGAGAACTGAACCACGCTGACAGGGGTGTCCCAGGTTTGACTCTTACTGCGAGTAGAATAGAATCATGCAGTACAGGAGACCATTCAGTCCATCATGTAAGTGCCCAATCTTTCAAAGAGCTGCCTAATTTTCCCCAATTCCACATGGCCCTGCAAATGCCTCTTTTTAAATATATATCCAGCCATTTGGAAAGGTACAACTGAATCGATTTCCATCACTCTGTCACACTACAAAATACAGGAGATATTATAAATACATGGAAGGTGTAACATTGAAAAGGCACATTTGGTGTTTTGGGATCAGTCTGTTTTTCACTGAGACATTTTTAAACTTATAAAGCCTCACATTTATAACACGCCATATTGTTGATGAACTAGTTCACAAATTTTGAATTGTCAGTACTGTATTCAAAATACACAATCTGAGCAAATTTGCAAAGCTTTTCATTGATGTGCATTTCACAAAATACACTTACTGAAAATTGGAAGCGTCTAATCTTGTCTGTTTGCCCTTTTTCACTGGAGGAGATTGGTGATCAGGGATGAAGGGTATAGAAGAAAAGCAACGTGGTGAAAATATAGCTAAAATAAATTATATGGAAAATGATTTTTCTTTCTCACACGCACACTTTCTCTCCTCTCCCTTCATCACACCTTCCTCCCTTCCCTCCTCCCTCTAGTTTTCTCCTCATTTCCCCACGAGATAAGTAACTCATAACGTGACCAGATTGAATTGACTTCTGGGACCTGGATTTTCCCAAGGATAGCAGAAGAGGCCAAAATTCAAGTCCCGCCCCTGAGCCACCCATTTCCGCAGAAATAGGCCCAGGGCAGGATTTGTGCATGCACATTTTGTGGAGGGAACTGCCCATATAAAACAATAGCTTCTTCCACTCGAGTCTACTTTTGGTGACCAACGTGTATGAAACATGCTGGGCCCGATTTAACTGCCTCGTGCCTCGTCGCGCCTGAGTTGGTGACGCGATGAGGTAATCGAATCTCGTGAGATGCCTCTTGAAAGATTTGCGACCCTCAATGTCGCGAGATGTCGTGATCTGGATCCCATCCTCGCTGGGCGAGATCCAGGTTAGCATATTTAAGTGAGCCATGAGGCTCATTTAAAAATGTTTGCGCCGGATTCTCCCGCCGCCCGGGACCTTACGGCCTTGCCTGGGAGACCTCACCAGGGCGCTGTTCCTGATTTCTGCATATGTGGACCAGGTGTAACGACACCTGAGGTGGGTCACCCAGGCCATTAGAGACCCCTGGATGGTCAGCCACTGGGCAAGGTGATACCCTGGCAATCCTGCTGGCAGTTGGACACCATGACACTGCCACCTGGGGCACCCTGGCAATGCCACCCAGGGTGCCAAGCCAGCAGTTCCAAGGTGCCCAGGTGCCAGGTTTCCCATGATGGGGATCAGGTCCAGGGGTGCCTTGCACTTAAAGAGTTGGGGTGAAGGGGGCTCGAGAACTCCGGAAGAGATAGGTTGGGTGCAGGGAGGGTGAGTGGTCCGGAGGCTGCAGTGGAGTAGCTGAGGGGAGTCGAAAGATCGGGGCAGAATTTAAAAATTAAGCCCCAATATGCGAGTCATCCTGCAGGAAATGATGTCAGTGCAGCCTTGACGGGGCGTTCCCCGCCAAGGCCAAAAATAAACAAAGGTTAAGTGCAGTTATATAGTGGGAATGCCGAGAAAAACCCTGCTAAACGCGCCCGAAAAGTGACCCATTAAATCGTGCCTGCTGTATGCAGTTTAGACCTGATAGGAGCAGGTCTGAATTTTATGGAGTCCTTTGGAGAGAGAGGGACCAATTTGCATATGATCCTGTAACACCTTTGGGGGAGGACAGTGCCCTTCTGGGGAGGTTAGGTGCCCCTTGGGATTGTTAAACTTAGGTATGAATGTGCATAAAAAGTCCATAAAATCATTAATTGTCAAGCACATTAGAAATGTCAAAATGAAATGTAAAAGACAACTGTCAAGCTGTCGAGGCTTTTAAAACTTCTACCCTTTAAATCTTAAAAGTGTCTGGAGTGATTTTTAAGAAATACATTGCTTGCTATTTCACCCTGTCCATTGGCATAAGCCTGGAGGACGCGGTGGCGTGGCATAGTGGTTTTGTTGCTGGACTATTAACCCAGAGACCCAAGATAATGATCTGGGGACCCGAGTTCGAATCCCATCACAGTGGTGGTGGCATTTTAAAAACTCAATACAATATCTGGAATAAATATGATGATGGATTAATATAATGAAACGATTATCAATTGTAAAAACCCATCTGGTTCACGAATGTCCTTTAGGGAAGGAAATCCTTACCTGGTCTGGCTGACATGTGACTCCAGACCCACAGCAATATGGTTGACTTATAATGTCTTCTGAAATGGTCTAGCAAACCACTCAGTTGTATTGAACCACTACGAAAAAGAAACAAAAAAGGAATAAAACCAGACAAACCACCGAGCATTGGACCAGGCACTGGTAACGACAGCAGCAAACCCCAGCCATGTCAACCCTGCAAAATCCTCCTTATTAACATCTGGGGGCTTGCACCAAATTTGGGAGAGCTTTCTCACAGTCTAGTCAAGCAACAGCCTGACAGTCAAACTCACAGAATCATACCTTAAAGGCAATGTCCCAGACACCATTAGCACCATGCCATGTATGTCCTGTCTTACCAGCAGGACAGACAGCAGAGGTGGTGGCGGCACAGTGATATACAGTCAGGAGTGATTTGCCCTGGGTGTCCTCTGATGCTTCAGGTTAAACGTGGGCAATGAAACCACCTGCTGATTACCACGGGCCGGCCATGTTGAACACCACTCCTCCATGTTGGGCAGCACGGTAGCACAAGTGATTAGCACTGTGGCTTCACAGCGCCAGGGTCCCAGGTTCGATTCCCTGCTGGGTCACTGTCTGCAGAGTCAGCACGTTCTCCCCGTGTCTGCGTGAGTTTCCTCTGGGTGCTCCGGTTTCCTCCCACAGCCCAAAGACATACATGATAGTTGGATTGGCCTTAGTGACCAAAAAAGGTTAGGAGGGGTTATTGGGTTACGGGGATTGGGTGGAAGTGAGGGCTTAAGTGGGTCGGTGCAGACTCGATGGGCCGAATGGCCTCCTTCTGCACTGTATGTTCTATGTTGAACACCACTATTCGGAAGCACTATTCGGAGGGTGGCAAGGGCGCAGAATATGCTCTGGGTGGGGGACATCAGTGTCTGTCATCAAGAGTGGCTCGGTGGTACCACCCCAGACCAAGATGTCCGGGTCCTAAAGGACATAGTTGCTAGACTGGGGTTTCAGCAGATGGTGAGGGAACCAACAGGAGGGAAAAATATACTTGACATCATCCTCACCAACCTGCCTTCTGCCAATGCATATGTCCATGACAGTATCGGTAGAAGTGACCACTGCACAGTGCTTGTGTAGAGAAAAATTCCATCTTCACATTGAGGATACCCTCCTTCGTGTTGTGTGGAACTACCACTGTGCTAAATAGGATAGACTTCGAACAGATCTAGCAACTCAAGACTGGGCACCCATGAGGCACTGTGGGCCATTAGCAGCAGAAACAGAATTGTATTCAACCACAATCTGCAACCTCATGGTCCGGCATATCCCCCACTCTACCAGGACCACCAAGCCAGGGAATCACCCCTGGTTCAATGAAGAATGCAGGAGAGCATGCCAGGAGCAACTCCAGGCACACTGAAAAATGAGGTGTTAGCCTGGTGAAGCTATAACACAGGACTAGTGTGCCAAGCAGCAAGTAATAGACAGAGCTAAGCCATTCTACAACAAACGCATCAGATCTTGAGCTCTGCAGTCCTGCCACAGCCAGCCGTGAATGGTGGTGGACAATTAAACAACTCACTGGATGAGGAGGCACCACAAATATCCCCATTCTCAGTGATGAAGGAGCCCAGGACATCTGTGCATAATAATAATAATTGCCCCGGAGGTCATCAGCATCACAGATGTCAGTCTTCAGCTAATACGATTCACTCCACGTGATATCAAGAAATGGCTGAAGGTACTGGATACTGCAAAGGCTATAGGCCCTGATAGTATTCTGGCAATAGTACTGAAGACTTGTGCTCCAGAACTTGCCGCATCCCTAGCCAAGCTGTTCCAGTACAGCTACAACACTGGCATCTACCCGGCAATGTGGAAAATCTCCCAGGTGTGCCCTATACACAAGAAACAGGACAAACCCAACCCAGACAGGCACATCCAACCCAGCCAATAATTGCCCGATCAGTCTACTGTCCATCATCAAAGTGATGGAAGGAGTCATCAACAGTGCTACTTACTCAGCAATAACCTGCTCATGTACACTCAGTTTGGGTTCCGCCAGGATTACTCAGCTACTGACCTCATTGCAGCCTTGGTTCAAACTTGGCCCAAAGAGCTGAATGGCATGAGGTGAGGTGAGAGTGGCTGCCCTTGATATCAAGGCAGCATTTGACCGAGTATGGTATTAAGGAGTCCTGGCAAATCTGGAGTCATTGGGAATCAGGGGGGGAAAATTCTCTGCTGGCACAAAGGAAGATGGTTGTGGTGGTTGGAGGTCAATCATCTCCGCTCCAGGACATCACTGCAGGAATTCCTCTGGGCTGTGTCCTAGACCCAACCATCTTCAGCTGCTTCAACGATGACCTCCCTCCATCATAAGGTTAGAAGTGGGGATGTTCGCCGATGACTGCACAATGTTCAGCACCATTCGCGACATCTCAGATAATGAAGCAGTCCATGTCCAAATGCAGCAAGACCTGGACAATATCCAGGCTTGGGCTGACAAATGGCAAGTTAAATTCATGCCAAACAAATGCCGGGCAATAACCATCTCCTACAAGAGAGGATCTAACCACTGCTCCATGACATTCAACGAAATTCATCGCTGAATCTCCCACTACCAACATCCTGGGGGTTACCATTGATCAGAAACTGAACTGGACTTGCTATATTAATACTGTGGTCAAAAGCCAGGAAACCTACAGCAAGTAACTCCCCTCCTGACCACCCAAAGACTGTCCACCAACTACAAGGCACAAGTGATGAGTGTAATGGAATACTCTCAACTTGCCTGGATAAGTGCAGCTCCAACAAAGAAGCCCAGCACCATCCAGGACAAAGCAGCCAGCTTGATTGCTCCCCCTTCCACAAACATTCAAACCCTCCACCACCGACTAACAGTGGCACCCATGTGTACCATCTAACTCACCAAGGTTCCTTCGTCAGCACCTTCCAAACACACGACCACTACCATCAGAAACTGAACTGGACTAGCCATATTAATACTGTGGCTACCAGGGCAGGTCAAAAGCTTGGAAACTTCTGGTGAGTAACTCCCCTGCTGACTCCTCAACAAGAGCAGCAGATACCTGGTAACCCCACCGTCGCTCATCACCCTGACTTGGAAATATATCGCTGTTTCTTCACTTGTCGCTGGGGCAACACCCTGGAACTCCCTCCCTAACAGCACTGTGGACATACCTACACCTTAGGGGCTGCAGCAGTTCAAGAAGGCAGCCCACTACCACCTTCTGAAGGGCAACTAGGGATGGGTAATAAATGCAGGCCGAACCAGCAATGCCTACATCCCATAAATGAATTTTACAAAATGACTGGATTAGTGCTGTGTGACTTGAGTTGAGTAGATGGATGTGAGTGCCAATGGCAGAACAAAGGGTGAGCTGGCAAAATGTGCTTTTGTTTGGCATGTTGTGAGGTAAGTCCTTTGGGTTCCGAACTAAATTCAAACATCAAATGTTTCTATAAACCGACTACAAATTGCTGAAGTACTCAGCTCAAAGAAGTGGTATTTCTGTCCTAACCCACAGGTTCCAATTCTGTGTGAAAAGTGGAACTAGTGTTTTTATGCTTCTTGTTTTGACAGGTTATGCAAGGCTGGGGGACATCACAACAATATAGAAGAGCATTTTTCACAAAGGACATGAAAGCCTGATCTTTTCAGTTCCATTTTTTACTTGACGAGTTCAAAGGCACCTGGCGATTGCAGGTCCATATGTTTTCACAGAAGGATGTCTCCAAAGTACTGTTTATAAAAAATAGTGTGCAGAAGTGAAACTTGCATATCGCCAGATGGCCTTACATACAAGTGAAATATTTAATGGATGGCATGTTTGATGCAAATCAGCCTCCCCAAACAGGCGCTGGAATGTGGCGACTAGGGGCTTTACACAGTAACTTCATTTGAAGCCTACTAGTGACAAGCGATTTTCATTTTGTTTCAAATGTGGAGACCGCAGTGTATATTTCATTTGCCTTGCAGAGGGATAGCTGTGGTACGATTATGCTGTGATGTATGTAGTAGAGGCAGTATTGATCTCTGGCAAATTTGCAGTAACTGTATCAATGTACAATATCATTAAAAGAGATATATTTTTCATTTAAGATTTTTGTTTTAAACTTTAATTTGTGTATAATTATGAGAGAATTGAGTATTTTAGCCCCTAATGCTGGCTGCAGGATTTGTGGGTTATTTGGTCTGTTGGGTATTGTTTTGTTTTGAGAACCTTACTCAGATTCTGTATACCGAAAGTGATTTGACACAAAAAATTGTTTTCATGGAATGCATACATTTTTGAGTGGTCAGTACAGTGCTCGAAAATGAGCTGCCAGCTTGAGGGCATATGCGTTGAGGTTTATACTGATGTGTATTTTACGTAATAAACCACATTCTGCCTTGAACAATTATTGATTTACCGAAATTTTGAATTAAATGTACATTGGAGAGCCCTCGGGCAGCCCAGAAGCACAATTTTCTGCACTCCTCTGGTCTGTTGCACTGAAGGATGCTCTGTTATGCATCTATATAGATCGGGGCTGCTGGCTTTGTACTTCTCCCGGGTGAGATCAGATTTCCTTATGCGGGTTTTTCAGTGCTTCATTAATATCCGCTTATCAGCATCCAAAAAGGTATTCATTTTTAACATTATCAGTAATGATTGGTATCGGCCAATTTTGATGTTGTAGCTGATAATTGTATGAAGAGCTGACCGAATCGTTGACGCTTGGGTAGCCAGTTATTTTAGAAAAATATTAAATAGAGCTTAAAGTCTTTATAGCTATTTATGGTGAGCATTATTCACTGTCTTCTCTAGACTTTCCAATAAAGATTCATCATTCAAGCGATACATTTGTATCTGTAACATGAGCGATTCAGAGGAATAGTTGAACAACACTCCATCTAGACTGCAATTACATGTAAAAGCTGAACAGAAACGGCTCTTTAGCAGCTTATTTAGAAATAACACCATTAATCGTAGTGATTAGAATGATTGTGTGAGGTATTGGTAGAAAGTATTCTAAACTGGTCTTTATTAATTTAATAATGATTGTCAGTTTTGTCCCAGCACAAACATCCACATTCTTTCTCTCTTAAATACTTTAATTGTGCATGGTCATGTCAGGAGAGCAAAGAGAGAGGTTACTGTGGCATCAATTCTGAAGCTCAAACAGAATATTTTTCATTTCATCCTGTTTGCAAAGAGCTGAATTTTTCAGGCTGGGAGGCGGGAGCACAAGCAACATGGCAGATGATGGGGAAGGTATTAGGAGCTTGTGGGGGGAGCCCAAGCCCTTCCTGCTGCCATGTCATATTCCCAGCAGCAGGAAGGTTGCTGACTTGGGCGCCTGCTGTGAGACCAATTAAGCCACTTGAAAGACTTCCTGTCCACATGGCCATTTTTGCCTGTGTCACAGGAGGTTGCTGTCATATGATGGCAGCTTTCCACCAGTTTCTGGGGGGGGGGGGGGGGCCTCCTTGCTGGGCACTCCATGGTTCCACAGAGGGGCCGCCAAGCCAATGATCACTTTACAGCAAAGCCTCTGCTGGTGCTCCAAGAAACTGCACCTCTTCTGCCCAGCCATTTCACTTTGGGCCTGGCTGGCATTCCCTGACCTTACCTGGCTTTGAGAGTGCCAGACCATCAAAGCCGCTGCCTCAGCAATGGCCAATACCAGTGATAGTGCTAAGCAGCTGGCAGCTTGTAAGGGAAGGTTGCCATCCTTAATTTGCCACCACTGGCAATATGCCACCCGAGGCCCTGCCACTTGCTGAAGTGAGGTTGCATCACACTTTCAACCCCAGTGTGGGACTTGCCCGTAATATGAAGTGACAATTGAGTTGGAGTATGTGGATTTTATAACCAACCCATCAATTTTCCCCTGCTGATCAAGTTTTTGACAATGAGTGTTTATTCCCACTGTTTATTTTCACACTTGCATCTAACACCAGCAATCATCAATTCTTGAGGCTGTCAGGTAATTTTGCCCTCGTAGCTGATAATTGTATGCCTGGCCTTCCTGAGTCTCCCAGCTTGCTGGCCCATACATTACTAGTAATTCATTTTTGTCTAAATTATTTTGGAATGGACCTGGACCATAGAGATCCAACCTTGTCTGTGTGGAGTTTGCACATTCTCCCGTGTCTGCGTGGGTTTCTACTGGGTGCTTCAGTTTCCTCCCAGAGTCCAAAGATGTGCAGGTTAGGTGGATTGGCCATACTAAATTTCCCTTAGTGTCCAGGGATGTGCAGGTTAGGTTTCGGGGTTATGGGGATAGGGTGGGTGGGTGGGTGGGGTACTGGGTCCTTTCAGAGCGCCAAATGGCCTCCTGCACTGTAGAAATTTTATGATCTTTATTTGTGTCACAAATAGGCTTACATTAACCCTGCAATGATACTGTGAAAAGCCCCTAGTCGCCACATTCCAGCGCCTGTTCGGGTATATAAGAACTAGGAACAGGAGTAGGCCATCTGGCCCCTCGAGCCTGCTCCGCCATTCAATGAGATCATGGCTGATCTTTGTGGACTCGGCTTCACTCTCCGGCCCATACACCATATCCCCGAATCCCTTTATTCTTTAGAAAGGTATCTATCTTTTTCTTAAAAACATTTAAAGAAGGAGCCTCAACTGCTTCACTGGGCAAGGAATTCCAGAGATTCACAACCCTTTGGGTGAAGAAGTTCCTCCTAAACTCGGTCCTAAATCTACTTCCCCTTATTTTGAGGCTATGCCCCCTAGTTCTGCTTTCCCCGACCAGTGGAAACAACCTGCTCGCATCCATCCTATCTATTCCCTTCATAATTTTATATGTTTCAATAAGATCCCCCCGCATCCTTCTAAACTCCAATGAGTACAGTCCCAGTCTACTCAACCTCTCGTCATAATCTAATCCCCTCAACTCTGGGATCAACCTAGTGAATCTCCTCTGCACTCCTCCAGTGCCAATATGTCCTTTCTCAGGTAAGGAGACCAAAACTGAACACAATACTCCAGATGTGACCTCACCAACACCTTATACAATTGCAGCATAACCTCCCTAGTCTTGAACTCCATCCCTCTAGCAATGAAAGACAAAACTCGATTAGCCTTCTTAATCACCTGTTGCACCTGCACACCAACTTTTTGCGACTCGTGCACCAGCACACCCACGTCCCACTGCACAGCAGCATGTTTTAACATCTTACCGTTTAAATAATAATCCATTCTGCTGTTATTCCTCCCAAAATGGATAGCCTCACACTTGAATTCCATCTGCCAGACCCTAGCCCATTCACCTAACCTATCCAAATCCTTCTGCAGACTTCCGGTATCCTCTGCACTTTTTGCTTTACCACTCATCTTAGTGTCGTCTGCAAACTTTGACGCATTGCACTTGGTCCCTAACTCCAAATCATCTATGTAGATTGTGAACAACTGCGGGCCCAACACTGATCCTTGAGGGACCCCACTAGTTACAGGTTGCCAACCAGAGAAACACCCATTTATCCCCACTCTCTGCTTTCTGTTAGTTAACCAATCCTCTACCCATGCTACCACTTTACCCTCAATGCCATGCATCTTTAGTTTATGCAGCAACCTTTTGTGTGGCACCTTGTCAAAAGCTTTCTGGAAATCCAGATATACCACATCCATTGGCGCACCGTTATCTACTGCACTGGTAACGTTCTCAAAAAATTCTACCAAATTTGTCAGACACGACCTACCCTTTGTGAACCCATGCTGCGTCTGCCCAATGGGACAATTTCCCTCCAGGTGCCCCGCTAGTTCCTCCTTAATGATAGATTCCAGCATTTTCCCTACAACCGAAGTTAAGCTTACCGGCCTATAATTACCCGCTTTCTGCCGACCTTTTTTAAACCGTGGTGTCACGTTTGCTACTTTCTAATCCTCTGGGACCACCCCAGAGTCTAGTGAATTTTGATAAATTATCACTAGTGCGTTTACAATTTCCCTAGCCATCTCTTTTAACACTCTGGGATGCATCCCATCAGGGCCAGGAGACTTGTCTACCTTTAGCCCATTAGCTTGCCCAATACTGCCTCCTTAGTGATTACAATCATCTCTAGGTCCTCACCTATCATATCTTTATTTCCATCAGTCACTGGCATGTTATTTGTGTCTTCCGCTGTGAAGGCTGACCCAAAAAACCTGTTCAGCTCCTCAGCCATTTCCCCGTCTCCTATTATTAAATCTCCCTTCTCATCTTCCAAAGGACCAATATTTACCTTTGCCACTCTTTTTTGTCTTATATATTTGTAGAAGCTTTTACTATCTGCTTTTATGTTCTGACCAAGTTTACTTTCATAGTCTACCTTGCTCTTCTTTATACCTTTTTTAGTAGCTTTCTGTTGTCCCCTAAAGACTTCCCAGTCCTCTAGTCTCCCACTAATTTTTGCCACTTTGTATGTTTTTTCCTTCAATTTGATACTCTCCCTCACCTCCTTAGATATCCACGGTCGATTTTTTTCTCTTACTACCGTCTTTCTTTTTTGTCGGTATGAACCTTTCCTGAACACTGTGAAAGATCGCTCAGAGGGTTCTCCACTGTTCCTCAACTGCTTCACCATGAAGTCTTTGCTCCCAGTCTACCTTAGCTAGTTCTTCTCTCATCCCATTGTAATCACCTTTGTTTAAGCACAAAACACTAGTGTTTGACTTTACCTTGTCATCCTCCAACTGTATTTTAAATTCCACCATATTGTGGTCGCTCCTTCCAAGAGGATCCCGAACTATGAGATCATTAATCAATCCTGCCTCATTACACAGGACCAGATCTAGGACCGCTTGTTCCCTTGTAGGTTCCATTACATACTGTTCCAGGAAATTATCGCGGATACATTCTATAAACTCCTCCTACAAGGCTGCCTTTACCAACCTGGTTAAACCAATCGACATGCAGATTAAAATCTCCCATGATAACCGCTGTACCATTTCTACATGCATCCGTTATTTCTTTGCTTATTGCCTGCCCTACCATCCTGTTACTATTTGGTGGCCTATAGACTACTCCTATCAGTGACCTTTTCGCCTTACTATTCCTGATTTCCACCCAAATTGATTCAACCTTGTCCTCCATAGCACCAATATCATCCCTTACTATTGCCCAGATGCCATCCTTAAACAACAAAGCTACACCACCACCCTTGCCGTCCATTCTATCCTTTCGTATAGTCTGATACCCTTGGATATTTAACTCCCAGTCGTGACCATGTTTCAGTAATGGCCACTAAATCATAGTCATTCACGATGATTTGCGCCATCAACTCATTCACCTTATTCCGAATACTGCGAGCATTCAGGTAAAGTACACTTATGCTGTTTTTTATGTCTTTGTTATGAATCCTAACACCTTGATCAGTAACTTTTCGCAATTTATTTTTCCTCTTACCCTTTCTCCTAATTTTCCTTGTCTTTGAACCCATATCTCTACATAATAACCTGTCACGTAACCTGCTGCCTTGCTCTCCATTAACCATTATACTGTCCATAGCTTTACCCTTCCCTTCCCCCCAACTTGCTAGTTTCAAGTCCTTGTGACCAACCTATTTATCCTATTCGCTAGAACACTGGTCTCAGAATGGTTCAGGTGAAGACCGTCCCAACGGTACAGGTCCCTCCTGCCCCAGTACTGATGGCAATGCCCCATGAAATGGAATCCCTCTTTCCCGCACCACTCCTTTAGCCACGTGTTAACTTCCCTAATTTTCTCAACCCTATGCCAATTGGGACATGGCTCGGGTAGTAATCCAGAGATTATAACCCTGGAGGACCTGTTCTTTAATTTAGTCCCTAGTGTTTGATAATCCCGAAACAGGTCCTCTTTCCTAGTCTTACCTATGTTGTTAGTCCCAACGTGGACCACAACAACTGGATCCTCCCCCTCCCCCTCCAAAATCCTTTCAAGCCGATCAGAGATGTCCCTCACCCTGGCACCGGGCAGGCAACATACCATGTGGGACTCACTATCTGGCTTACAAAGGATGCCATCAATCCCCCTAATTATAGAATTCCCTACAACTAGCACTTGTCTGTTTGCTCCCCCCTCTTGAATGGCTTCCTGTACCACGGTGCAGTGGTCAGTCAACGCATCCTCCCTACAGCCCTCTTCCTCATCCACACAGGGAGCAAGTACCTCATACCTGTTGGACAAGGTCAAGGGCTGAGGCTCCTCAACTCCTAAACTCAGGATCCCCCTACCTGCCTCTTTTGCAGTCACACCACTCTGTCCCTGACTACTGACCGAATTAACAGTACTTATTCTACCGGGTGTGACTGCCTCCTGAAACAAAGCGTCCAGGTAATTTTCCCCCTCCCTGATGTGCCGCAGTGTGTGCAGCTCGGTCTCCAGCTCATCAATTCTGAGCCGAAGTTCCTCGAGCAGCCAACATTTGCTGCAGATGTGGTCTTGACGGTCTCAATGGGATCCACCAGTTCCATCATCATACAGCAACAGCACATCACCTGTCCAGCGATATTCAACTAGTTAATTAATGTAAATAATTTTTAAAAAAAATTTTAATAGAACCTCAAGGATAAACCCGAACACCAACAAAAACACAGCCCTCTCTCGCCACTCACCCAAACTCAGTCACTCACCTAAACTCAGATGCACTCTGTTCCAATCAGCAATCCATGTCTAAAGGCACCCCTGCCACACCTTTTGTACCCTGCCTGATTCCCAGTGAGCCAAAAGGCCCGCTCCAGGAACTGAAGTCTCCAACTGCCACTCGACCTGTAAACTAAGCACTTTTAAATATGCACTCACCTCTCCCAGCAACCCTGCAGCCTGTGGCCTGCTCCAGGAACTGAAGTCTCTTTTAAATATGCACTCACCTCTCCCAGCAACCCTGCAGCCTGTGGCCTGCTCCAGGAACTGAAGTCTCTTTTAAATATGCACTCACCTCTCCCAGCAACCATGCAGCCTGTGGCCTGCTCCAGGAACTGAAGTCTCTTTTAAATATGCACTCACCTCTCCCAGCAACCCTGCAGCCTGTGGCCTGCTCCAGGAACTGAAGTCTCTTTTAAATATGCACTCACCTCTCCCAGCAACCCTGCAGCCTGTGGCCTGCTCCAGGAACTGAAGTCTCTTTTAAATATGCACTCACCTCTCCCAGCAACCCTGCAGCCTGTGGCCTGCTCCAGGAACACAGTGAGAGAATTCAGAATGTCCAAATTACCTAACAGCACGTCTTTCGGGAATTTTGGGAGGAAACCGGAGCACCCATGCAGACACGGGAAGAATGTGTAGACTCCGCACAGACAGTGACCCAAGCTGGGAATCCACTCTGGCGCTGTGATTTGTCTTCTCTGAGTCGATGAACATAATCATCTGATCCGAGACTAAATCTCAATAAAGCCAGATCAGAGTGGTCTTCATTCAGATATTGAAGAACTAGGAGCAGGAATAGGCAGTTCAGCCCCTCGAGCCTGATCCGCTATTCAGTACAATCATTGCTGATCTTATCTCGGCTTTGACTCCATTTTTCCTGCCCATTCGCCATAGCCCATCAACCCATTACTAATTAAAAATCTGTCTGTCCCATCTTTAAATTTACTCAGTGTTACCAGCATCCAATGCACTCTGGGATAGTGAATTCCAAATTCACAACCCTTTGAGAGAAATAATTTCTCCTCATCTCTGTTTTACGTTTTCTCCCCTTATCCTAAAACTATGACCTCTCATTCTAGATTGCCCAACATCAGGAAGCATCCGCTCTATGCCTACTTTGTCAATTCCTTTTATCATATTATATACCTCAATTAGATCTCCTCTCATTCTTCAAAACTCAAGAGAGTATAGGCCTAAACTGCTCAAACTCTCTTCATAAGACAAACCCCTCATCTCCTTATCTGTGGAATCAATCTAGTGAACCTCCCCTAAACTGCATCCTAGCAACTGCATCCCTTCTCAAGTAAGGTGACAAAATCTGTACATAGTATTCAAGAGACCCCTCCCACCCAGGCTTTGCCTTCTTCCAGGCGCTTCCATCAGGCAGAAGATACAGAAGTCTGAAGACCCGCACATTCAGACATAGGAACAGCTTCTTCCCCACAGCTACTAGACTCCTCAACGACTCTCCTTCGGACTGATCTGTTACCTGTAAGAACACTATATACGACACCCTATGCTGCTCTTGCTCACGTATTTGCTTTGTTTGGTCCCTTGTTCCGACTGTAACCAATCACTGTTTGTCGATGTACCATTTGTCAATGTACTCAGTCGATTATTCTTTTTTTGTTTACAATGTACGTACTGTGTACATTCCCTTGGCTGCAGAAAAATACTTTTCACTGTACTTCGGTACATGTGACAATAAATCAAATCAATATCAATCAGGTGAGGTCTCACCAATACCTTGTTGCAGGAACAATATACTATATTATATTAGTTATGGTATAGAACAAAGAAAATCTGTAATATTGCCTGTAATATTCAATGTTGAAATTACTGATGGTGATAACTGTCGGTGGGGCAAGATTAGTAAATAAAAATACAAAATACAAATAGCAGATGATTTTTGCCATTCGTGTATACTTTCTCATATACATTTGAACAGTTCAGGGCATATATGAAAATAAGACATTAGAAATAAAATAATTTTTGAATTGGAACTCATCATTCGACATGCATTCAATAAAGATTTCCTGAGATCACAAAGATGTGCCATGTGTAATGTGGAATATTAATTGTTCAGTTCATTGGCTGATGTAATGCCTTGAATTGGTTTTAAAAAGGAAGGAAACAGCTAGAACTGTGATACTGTGCTTTAAAATGGCTACAGAAGTTATCTGACTTACAAATTTGCCATATTTCTAGAAGCCTTTAAACATGGGTTACCAGGGGACATGGTTAGATAGTTTGCTTGATGGACTTCACACCTGACATTGTTTGAACTCTCTGCAAAGTGCAAGGACAAGATGCCAGCAGACGTCTGACTTCAGAAACTGCCAGGAACAAAGAAGGACTAATGCAACTTGTTATGCAAGGAGGGTGTGAAGGGCCCCCCTATCTGTTTCGATTGACAATGGGAGATTGAAGCTTCTTTGATAATATGAATTGGCCTCTATTGTGTGCCCATGGCCAGAACCCCACTTGTGAAATTCGATGAGTTTAAGCTTGGTCAGTTTGTTACTGCAAAAATCGGAGCCTATAGAAGGCACCAATAACATCCAGAAAAAGACTAGAATGTAACATCGGCGGTGGGTTACATCCTGCGATCACCATCAGAGAGAACAGCGACGCGGTTCCCCGACATTCCACATTCCTTGTCAACGATGTCACGAGTTTAAAGCCCAAAAAGGGCAGGAAACTAATTGAAATAGATTTTAATGAATTTAAATATTATTAATGAGCCCCTGCATTATGATTCCCCCCTCACTAACTTGCCGACATTTTGATGTACCGTCAATTACCACGAGACGAGAATGGTGAAACAATCGAGGCTTTGTTGCACAAGATGTTGTGCCTCCTGCAGCTGGAACCAGAATGGGAGCAGCGCAGGAAAGCAGACACTTTTATATGCCGCCTGCTGGGAGGAGCCAGCAAGCGGGGATTTACTGTTGTACCTGTAATACAGGGCCAGTACCGTAATACATGCAATGTTACTAGTAGTGTTTACCACACGTTTACAGCATGTTTGACCAAATAAAAATTAGTCAAGGGATCCCTCCAGAGGTGCAGAGGTACGCTTTGCCCCTAGGGGGACAGGGTGGCACAGGCTGGCACTTTGCCAACCTGTGCTGGGGTGGGCCCTAGTGATAGCTCCATGGGAGGGGGGTTCATTTATGTTGGATGGTAGTGCAAGAGTGGGCACTGAGGGTGTTTCTGGTGGTGATACTTCTGCGATGGTGAGGGGGTTGGAATGCCGGTAATGATTCTTGCGGTGGGGGGCGGGGGGGGGGGGGGGGGGTTGTGAAGCTGCTGTCGATGATTGTCGGTGGGGGGAGCGAGAGCTCCCGATACTTCTGTGGTGGGAGCTGTTAGGTTTCAGTGCTGTTACAAACCCCTGGGTTAGTGCGCGGTCAATTCCAGGCCCACTTGACCTGGGGTCGCAACACAATTGAAATTAATAAATAAATTCTTTAGTCTTTGGCCCTTAGCTGCCCAATAACCACAGTGACCAGATTTGTAAATTTAAACAATTAAGTTTATTAATAACTAACTATAATTAAATACGCAGCAAATACAACAAGTTAACTCTGATCTAATTCCTAACTCCCCCTTCACCCCACTTAACTCGCCTCATCCTCTGCACACACAAGACAGACAAACACAGAGTGGAGAAGAGATGTGCAAAAGTAATGAAAGTAAAAAAAAAGCCTTAGTTCCAGATGGTTGTTGCTAGCACACCTTTCCACAATCTAGGTTTTCCGTTCACGATTTCTATTTCTAGTCTGCAATGATTTTCACTGTAGATTCATTAAGGTCTCTGCAGTTTCAGAAATACAGCAACTTTTCTGGAGAAAGTACAAGGAGAGAAAGAGCAGGTCCTTTCTTCTGGGCGTCCAAGTCTCCACTGCCTTTCCCCTTCTCTGAAAATCACCCCACTCAGGCAGGACTCAATCATCGCATGTTACTGGGCAGAATACGGCCCTTTGGCCAATTCATTGGCTCCGGCCCACCAACCGAATCAAGTCCTACCGATCTCTCGGGTGCCGAAAAGTCTGAGTTCTGCTGTCCGAAGGCTAGCACAGTGTTCTGTTTTGTAACTTTTTAATTCCTTTCTTCCCCTGCTCGACTTAAAGTCCATTAAGCATCCATAGATCAAAGTGATAACAGCACAAATAAAGAAAGGGAAAATAAGAGGATCAACAAGAAGGGCCCTTCTGGTTCTGATCAAGGTGTTCTTTAAAGATGGCGCCCTGATCTCTATGGAGTCGGTTGCTGGCTCTGGGCACCACGGTAGCATAGTGGTTAGCATTTCTCAGCTCCAGGGTCCCAGATTCGATTCCTGTTTGGGTCACTGTCTGTGTGGAGTCTGCACATTCTCCCCGTGTCTACATGGGTTTCCTCCACATGCTCCAGTTTCCTCCCACAGTCCAAAGACATGCAGGTTCAGTTTATTGGCTATGCTAAATTGTCCTTAGTGTCCAAAAAGGTTAGGTGGGGTCACTGGGTTATGGGATTAGTGTGGAGGTGTGGGCTTAAGTAGGGTGCTCTTTCCATGAGCTGGTGCAGACTCGATGGGTGGAATGGCCTCCTTCTGCACTAAATTCTTTAATCCAACAGGCCCCCCCCCCCCACCAGAGTGACAGCATAAGCTATTCCCCTCATTTGTTTATTTAAAGAGGCTCAAATTCTGGAGAGAACTTGTCTGTGTAACTGGAGAGTTACACGCCAGTTTTGTCTAAGCCTGACACTTTGCCAAATTCTGATAAGATTCTGACACCATCTCTGCCTCCCTGTTATTCTCAAATTCTAGACCCTCTGTTACCTTTTGAAGTACATCATAGAGATAAAGAATTTTAATCAAAAGGAACTTCAAGTGCCTAAGCATTGGAAAAAGACAGATTATACAGTTTCAAAGAGGTTATCTCCAGAAACACAATCATCTTACTTTGGCAGCAACATCACTGGAATTTCTAGATGACCAAAAGGAATATTAGAACATTTTTTTTCTCTTACAGATATTAACACTGATCAATTCCACCTCCTCCACCCTCTAACTTTTCTGTTTTGTATGTCTGTGAGTGTGTATGTTGTGAGATTTGGGATGTATTTTTAATAAATCTTATATTTTTACCTGAGTGAGTTTTAACAATAAAACAACCTCCTTACTTGTTAACTCAAGATCTCGGGCTGGCTTATTTTTTCATATAGTTTTACATACGGTCAAGTAAACACTGAACTGAAAAATTCAAACCAAGTTCGAGCCAAATTCAGGAGCGGGAAATAGAAATGTATTCACCCATCTGGACTTGGTCGCAACAAGAGTTATAAAGGTAAGAAAACTAGGTTTAGCCCAGAAGTATAAACACTGCCTGTCTGAAATGCATATGGTATCACTCTCAGAACTAGGAATGGTAGTATAAAAGGACAGCATCTGTGAGGGATGCATGAATCTCTTGATTTTACCCTGCACTATGATGTACCTGAAAGCTGAGGATTCAAATACTAAACTGTCAAGAAAACCCTGTTCATCAAGCAAGCAATACCAGTGCTTCCAGTTCCCAGCCTTACACCAACTGTTAAAAGGAAGCCCTTGAGAAACAGCTGCAGGACCTGGATGAGAAACAAAACAATGTGAGTTTAGTCTTCTTAGACAGCCCCTTTAGATCGAAGGTGACTTGCTTCCACTGCAGTTCGATGGGTTCTGAAATGGTTGATTTGTGATTTGAAGACTGACTTGCGGAAGGAGGTGTGGGTTGTAATGCCCACAACCCAAGAATGAATGAAATAAGCTAATTGTAGAAGCACGGGACTTCACAGCCAGAATGCTTCAGGTGCAGCCATCTTCAGTTATCAACCTAGAGGTGGACTAAAAGTACATTTTGCCTTAGGATGAGAAAAGGCAATTAATTATAGTACCACCCTGAACCAGCAACCAACCACATCATCAAAATAACAAGGAGGGTGTGTTTCTCCTCTTGGAGATGAGATGTTTACGAGGTGCCATTTATTGCCCAATCCCCAGTGGCAAAGTGAATTTGTCAACATCATCTAATCCTTCTGCGGTTGCGCGTCTGTTTCCACGCAAGTGAATAGGGGTTATTCTGGCGCGCCGTGCATTCTGGGTAGCCGCATCCTCCATTAGCTACATGAATAACCGATCATCCCAATTCAAATTGAGGCCGGGGAGAAGCAGGAAACGAGTGACTGATCCCGAAATAAAGAAAATAAAAAGAAACCTGAATACCTTTGGTACGGCGCAGGGCACCAAAAACCCATGTATAACGGCACAGCTACTCGACCACTTTGGTAACTGTCCGAGGGGTTTTTAATTTAAATGTTATAATTTTCTTTCCACTTTTGCAATCGATCTCGGAGTTCCTTGATATCAGTGCAAGCCTGTCTCTGACCCGCGAGCAGTGAAAGCATGCAGACAGTCACTGCCATCGCAAAGATTCACCCAGTTTGTCAGCTGCAGTGTCTGGAAGACCAACAGTTAATTCCAGGAGTTTTCCAAATAATCGGGGGGGGGGGGGGGGGGGAACGCTTGGTAGGTGAGGATTGGCTCGGTCTCATTTACAGTTCTAAAAATTTGGGGTGGGATTCTAACGCCCCCATTGCGCCCAGTGCACCTCCTGCTGTTCGCGGAGAATACGGGGAGAGTCCCTAAACGGGTTTCGTGCCGGGTTTCCAATATTTCAACGAGTCACCCTCCCCCGCCCGATCCCCCGGTGCAGGCGCAGCGTGAGGACAGCAGGAATTAGCACTGGTTTCCAAAAACGGGGCTCGGAGACAATTGGAGCACCTGGCTGGGGACAGGGCAGGGCAGTGCACCCTGGCACCCTACTACTGCCAGGGGGCATGCGGTGGGGGGGGGGGGGGGGGGAGGGGGAGGGGGGGAGATTGGGAGAGGCCCTGAAGACAGCGCATGGAGGAGAGGGCTGAAAGGAGATTGGCCTTAAAGGGGTTGGAGGCTCTGCGACCTCAGAACGGGGTATCACTCACCTGGGGAGGACCGAAGCACCAATGGTGGCAAGGATTGATTGGGGGGATGGGGGGGGGGGAGTGGAGGTTGCCCCTCCGGGGTCAAGGGTTGGGGCTGTTGCCTATATCTGCGGGAAGTCACAATGTCTGTATGTGGGGGACCTTCAACTTAACTTTGAGATTGGGGCACCTTTTAAAAATGGTGCTGTGATGTGTGAGGAGCCGAACCTGCCAGTGTCTTTAGGTCCCGACTCCAGAAAAAAATCTGTGTGGGAGAATTCAGTGAGAATTCACAGGGTTGTCCCCCAACTGAGACCACCATCAAATACCCTGAACAAAGACCCTCTAACAAAAAACGCCATCAGAGACCCCGCTCAGACTCCCAAGGGAGACCCCAACAGGGCGTCTATCAGAGCCCCCCATCGGACCCCCAAAGGAGATTCCCAATAGAGATCCCTGCCTGAAAGCTGAAGAACAGTCTAGGCAGTAGGATGGAAAATAATTGTATTTTCAGTCACCCTTTCCTAACATCTGTTGCCTCAGACAAATATGTTTAAAGCAGCAGCTGTCACAAGTGACAGAGGCTTCCTCGAAAGCCCAGTATGCTTTAAAGGGCTTGAAATCCCTTGCCAGCCTTTGAAATGCAAATCCTCTATTCAATTTCACACAGCAAAACACAGCATTAGTCAGTGATTTACTCCAGAGACAGCTGTTTGCTGGGTTGTTGATCTATCTTTCCCTTCACGCTTGAATATATCTCCATTACCATGTTTTGATGCTAACCACAATGTTTAGAAACATTTGCTATGATTGACAGCTCTTCACCACATCAAAAGCAGCAAAGTGCTTTCTGCTATGAAAGGGGTGGGCCGAGGGGGGGGAGACATTGGAGGGTGGAGTGGGGCAGGGCGCCCATGACACATGAAGGTCCCACTTAGTTACACCCTCACCGAGAAGTGTGTTATTGAAAATATGGAAAGATGTGTCATTTGAAACATGGAAGTCTGGCAATATCTGGTCTGAGAGAAACATGAGAGGATACAGAGAAAGATTCCACAAAGGGTTAACAGCAGCTGCAAAGAGCAGGATTGTAAAATGCAGATATCCTTGGTCAAGCAGGCTGAGCAAACAAGACAAACAGGATTTTGAATGAAGCCAAAAACAATGGCTCACACCTTCATTGAAAGTAACTATCTTAGTAAGCATCTGGAAAAGCATGGATGAGGTTCAGTTGAATTTGGTGGCAATTCTAAGTGTGAGATTTTGCTAATACCAGGTAAATCAAAGAAAACTGGAGACTATCAGTCTACGAGAAACATAATTCAAAGCCAAAATCAAAGTCAAAATTATGAGCCGAGGACACAATTGGTAAATAAAACTATAGAAATGACAGGAATTAAAAGTAACATCTCTTGAAGTCAAAGCATTTTTGAACATCACAAAGGAAACAATGTAATCAGATCTATGAGGTGAAGTCATATCAAAATGAATACTTAGTTGGATTAGAATGTTTAGATCAAAGATACTTTTTACAATCAAAGTGAAAAATGTTACTTTTTCATAAAGTCATAAAAACTAGATAACTGTTAGAAAAATATATAAACCCGAAGAAAGGGAACAGCAATCAGAACCAGAACTGAGAGAGAGGCAGAGAAGCAGAGTCAGATTACAGTCAGCTCGGCCATGGGAAAGAGACAGGGCAAAGCAGCCGAGCTAAAACAGCTAATACATCTAAGGAAGACTAGAATTTAAAGAAGAGGCAGAGTCAGCTCAGAGTCAGCTCAGAGATAGCCAGCAGAGCCAGCTCTCATAGCTCGGTACATGGGAAAGATAGGACATAGCAACCGAGCAGAACAGTGAATACATCGAAAGAAGATCAGACTTTAAAGAAGATTGATTGTTAAGTTGGGCCTGAAGGTCCCTTCAACCAACCAGAAGGATCCAGAAGCAAGATCTTTTTCCTTTCTGTAATGAAAGTAATTGCAGCTTTTAAAAGAAAAAATATAATAATAAAATAACTTAATTTAACCTGAAATAGTGGTTATTCCAAAGTCTACTTTACTTACTTAGCAATGCGGGACTCAGGATCGATGCCACTAAGTGGTAAGTCGATGAAATCTTCGGTGAAGGTATGGGTTATACCGGGGATAACTTGAAAATATAGTTTGACCTGAATAGCACCCACTGAAGCCTGCATCGGAGTCGGGGAGTGAGAATTCCTGTTCACCATTCGGAATATCGACCCTTTTTTTGGTATAGGGGGAATTCTAAGAATAGTGGTGAGTTTTTAAAAACAAGTGGCAGGGCATGGGGGCAGCAGTGTGAACCCACCTTATATAACAGCATCCCCAGTGACTGAGCCCTAACCGTTCACCATCTCCCGCAACCCGTCCCCCAACATTTTAGGGCCAGTGAGGAGGAATGGCCAGCACACATGCAGGGATCATCCGGCCGGACTGTGGTATGTTATCTTTAAGACAGGAGTCAGACTTTGTCAGACAATGAGGAGCAGCTGAGCTCATCTCAGAGCGAGTCGTCAAAACCCATTCTCCGTCCCGCAGACAAGACCACAGGGTCAACACTCTGTGGTGATGCGCGTAGGAATCATAGCATTTACAGTGCAGAAGGAGGCCATTTGGCCCATCGAGACATCACCAGCCCTTGGAAAGAGCACGCTACCCAAAACCACATCTCCACCCTATCCCCATAACTCAGTAACCCCACCTAACCTTTTTGGACACTAAGGGCAATTTAGCATGGCAAATCCACCTAACCTGCACATCTTTGGACTGTGGGAGGAAACCGGAGGAAACCCACGCAAACATAGTGAGAACGTGCAGACTCCGCACAGTGACCCAAGTGGGAATCGAACCTGGGACCCTGGAGCTGTGAGGCAACAGTGCTAACCACTGTGCTACTGTGCCGCCCACCCTTGGAGGGGAGAGATAGAGAATGTTAGCAAAATGAGGATTCCCATGACCATCCAATGCCACCAGGTTACAGGGTCACTGAGTTGTACTGCTGTGCCACCCTCAACATGTCCCCCATCTCCTTCCCACGGCCCTTTGAGATGATGTAGTCTGCACAGCACCACTGTCCCCATCAGTGACTGGCAGCCAGCCTGTGATGTGGGGAGCCTCTATCCTCACCACCCTGCCAACCAGCATTAGCGATAGGCTCTGTGGCCTCTATTCTGTTTCGTATAGTGTGCTCTACTGTGGATCTCTTCACTGGGTGGACCTTGTACTATTACAACAGCAGGGTGGCAACTGGTTGTATGTTGGAGACGTTTGTACTGTGCAGTCATTCATCTTCATGTTAAGAGCCTGGTTTGCGGGCAGTTCCTAGAAATGAGGGTGGTTTGTTGGGACCATAGCTGCAGTGTTGTGTAGTCTGGGTTTTACATACAGATTGTGACGGAGCTGGTCAGGCTTTCTGGCACGGGGAAGCATGGATGGGATCAGGGCCCGGTTGACAGGCAGGGCTTGGAAACACCTTGTGATCCTTAGGGTGGTCTAGCTGATAGTGTCACTGGTGAGGCTGTTACTTTGAGAGGGACCGTGTGCCAGGTGGCATTCAGCGGCAATGGTGCATGTGTCCTTTGTTTCAGGTAAGGTCTGCTAATCCTCTGCTTCCTCTGCTACGGGGCTGCATTTCTGAGGAATACACTAAGGAGTGCCAACAGCTGGTGGGCCGGCGATTGAGCATGGCCATCCCCATCCCCTTGATAATACTGCTGGGATATGAGGGTTTCCAGATGCGTGGGATGAGTGGGTTTCCACATGACCAGAAGCCCTCAGAGCACTTGCAGGATACTGTCAGCAGTCAACAGTGTGAACGGCCAGGTACCTGGAAGTTGCAGATAAGGGGTGGGTTTAAATGAATATATGCAGCAATGGGGGTCTCAGCCAGGTCACTCCGATCCCGAAGGGATAATCCGAGCCCATGTAGTTGGCACCAAGTTGCTCCCCCAAATCCCCGAGGTCCAGGCATGCACCACCCAGCAATCCGAAAAGTTCAAGATGTTAGCTTACCTCCTTACTTCCTCCCAACTGCCATGGCACACAGGCCCTGCTTGTAAATACTTGCACCAATTCACGCCCACGTAACTCCTGGCTGAAAGGCTGTAGCACCACAGGGGCTGGAGAATTGAGCTTCCAGCCGTTAGTCAAATGCCGTTAGTGTAAATGAGCAATTTAGTGGGGCAGGGCCTCTTAGAGACGGCAAGCCCGGCTACATAGAGATCGGGGCACCATCTTTAATGGGCGCCCTGATCAGCGAAAACACTGAGCGCCCTCCCAACACCCCCCCTCAACCGGGAACCTGGGTCCCTGGAGCTGTGAAGCAACTGTGCTAACCACTATGCTACCGTGCTGCCCAAAATAATAAAACCTCAGAGTTAAGGACTATGTTCTTATTTTTAATTTATTCCTCAAATAAATAAGGTTCATAAACACTGAATTTATTACAAATTTCTTAAGTATGCCCCACATTTAATAGCACTTAAACATAAACAACTAGACTTAATGGCTGGTTGAGTGGAGGATCTCAAACCAATCACATTTTCGAGCTCCTTTCACAGAATCACATAGTAGTTACATAGCAGAAGGAGGTCATTCGGCCCATCGTGTCTGCATCAGCCCTCTGAATGAACATTATGGTTTAGTGCCATTCCCCTGTTCATTCCCCATACCCTTGCGCATTGTTTCTATTCAAATAATCATCTAATGCTGTCTTGAATGCCTTGACTGAACCTGCCTCCACCATCCAGGCAGAACATTCCAGACCCGAACCACTCGCTGTGTGAAAATGTTTTTTTTTCTCACATTGCATTTGCTTTGTTTGCAAAATCTGTTGTCAGAACTCAGTCTAATCCAGATACTGATTTGGAACGGAGAATTGTTAAACATTTCTCGCCTTCCATCCCGGTGCTTACCCATACAATTCTGTTACATGATTATATAAAAGTTAAAATACAACTTCTCATAAGGAGAATTTAGTTGACTTATCCCTTTATAGCTTTTATACTTCTGTTGACTTCACAAACTATTTTCCTGCACACGTTCCCAAAGTACAGCTTTCTTACTTTACCAGCTCACCACCATGGCGTGTAAGGAAGTCATTCGGGCCATCGGCCTGTGCCTGCATTATGGCTAGTTTCACTCTTGTCAGATATAATTGTGATTTCATTAAGCCAAATTTTTAATTATAACCCAGTCTTTGATTTGATGCCATTTTGTACCTGATAATCTTCCTCCTGCAAAAACCTCCAAATTACAACTGCTTGAAAATATGGATCATCATGTAATAGCGTAGCTTTTCATTGAATTTACTGACCTTGACTGAACTGAACATTGCTTTAAAGTCAGCCTTAAGTCAACAGCGTATCAAAATTGATTTCTACTCCCCAGTTTAATAGGGTTAGGGTTAGGGTTTAAATGTGAATTTACTGCAATATGAATGTGAGTTAATGGTAGTACAGAATGCACAGACTTTAGGCCCCTGTGATTAACCCTTACCTTAGAAAAAATAATATAGTTTTATTTAAATATTGCAGGGCCCCCGAATAGCAGAAGTCTCTCATCTAAATTGCTCACAAACTTTAAAAAAAATACTACCTGTGCAGTTGTGACAAATATATATTTATATAGTTAGATCAGGAAGACATTTTTCCTATTGCAACTTGAATTAAGCATGGAAACCTTAGGATAAATATTCAAAAGTATGTATGATTGGCTAATGGTATTGATACGTCCTCTGGAAATATTTTGGGAGGGACTTTTCAGCTGCTCCCGAGGAGGATTATCAGGTACAAAATAGCATCAAATCAAAGCCCGGCAACCAGAAAATTGCACCCGAGGTTAACAGACCTTTACATGATCCCTGTCCCGTCCATGGCGATCTCGTGGTGGGTGTGACTGAAAAATCCAGCCCATTGTCTTCAGGAGGTAGGTACTTATTAGGGCTGCCTGCTCAACCTAGCCCTCGCCTGAGGTGTGGTGATCCTCAATTAAGTCACCACCAGTCAGCTCTCCCCCTCAGAGGGTAAAGCAGCCTTTGGTCATCTGGGACTATGGTGACTTTACTTACTTATTAGGGTCAGGACCCTGGACTGGTGAGCTGGGATGTTGTGGGCCCTAAATGACACTGAAAAAAACATTAACTTCATTATCACTTAATTGGCACCCCACAAAATAGTGTACAGGATATTTTAGATATAAAATGTTTGATATAAAAGTGCAAAACTGCTGATGAATCCTGGAAGTGTGATAACCAAAATGGATTTCTGCTGGAGGCTTTTATTTAATATGTCACCTGACATTTGGAAATTGTAAGAGGTTCACGGAGGCAGAAGTCCCGACACCAGAATTCCTTTTATTTACAAATCCAACAGCTGAACAACCATGACCATTCAGTCTGCTGTCTACACCGGGAGTGCAGAGGATCTGACACTCCCTGTTATATACACAAAAAGGGGTTCCCTGATTGGGCCACTAATCAGGGAACTTGTATTCTAATTGCCATTCTCAAAGGCTTGGCCTAAGTCATTACACCCCTCCCCCCCACAAAGTCTGAAGAGCCCCCATGGTCCTCGTGACTCATGGGTCCCCTGCTTCGGTTTTGCACCGGGTTCGGCTCCTCCAGTTCGGCCTCCGACGTATGGGGGGTATAACGGCTAGGCGCCCGTCTTTTCCGATGTGAGTGCCTGAGGGGCAGTTCGCCCCTTTCCTCCGGTGGCAGGGGTACAGCTGTGGCATCATCCACGGTGTCCATATCCAAGTCCGATGTTCTCACCCGATGTGTCGGAGGGGCATGAATAGTTTGTCGGGGAGGACTCTCCACTTCCTTGGTATGCTGGTCTGAGTCAGCTCCGGAGGAGGGAATGAATCTGAGGCCCACACCTGGTCCACGTGTTTCTTTATGACATGTTTTCCCACACGTATCTCATTCGTCACAGGTCCTATCCTGGCCTTGACTGTTCCTGCTACCATGTGGGGCCATTCGCATAATTTCTGACACATACATTTTCACCTGTGTTGAACTGCCTTTCTCGGCGAGTGTTGTCGTGGCCCCTGTATTGGGCCTCTTGGTGTCGCTCTATTCTGCCACCTAAATTCGGGAATAGTAGACGCAGCGGGGTTCAGAGCCGTCTGCCCATGAGTAGCTCCGCTGGTGCTATTCCCATTGTGTGTGGGGTTGTTCTGTAGTCAAATAGCCAACGCGACAGTTTGGTGTCCAATGATGCTGGGGACTGTTTCTTCAACCCGACTTTTAAAGTCTGGACGGCTCTCTCTGCCAAACCATTCGATGCCGGGTGGTATAGTGCCGTCCTTATGTGCCGAATGCCATTCAACTTCATAAATTTTGTTAAGTCCTAGCTGGTGAAAACCGAACCATTATCTGAAACTACCACCTCCGGGATACCATGAGTTGCGAATGATGTGCGGAGTATTTCAATGGTAGTTGTTGAATTTGCAGAGCTCATTTTGTAGACGTTCAGCCATTTGGAATGGGAGTCTACTATTATAAAAAACATTGAACCCATGAACGGACCCGCAAAATCGACATGAAGTCGAGACCATGGTCTACCTGGCCATTCCCATGGGTGCAGCGGGGCTGCAGGTGGCACCTTCTGCACTGTTGGCATTCTTGGCACCGACCTACCAATGCTGCTATGTCTGTGACCAGGCCTGGCCACCAGACATAACTTCTGGCCAGCATCTTCATTTTGAGACTCAAGGGTGCCCATGATGTAGTTCAGCAGTATGGCTCGACGGCCTTGACTTCAAACTATTACTCGAGCCCCCCATAGCAGGATCCTGTCCTCCACGGTGATCTGGTCTCTTCTGCTCCAGTAAGGGTGGAATTCCGCCTGGACCAGTCTTTCCATCTCCCCAGTTAGCACCATATGTTTTATTTTTGATGAAACCGGGTCCCTTTGGGTGCATAAACAAATGTTTTGTGTGGCCACTGGAAGGGTGTCCAGGAAATGTAACATCATTGCCGTTTCCTCTATTTTGGGTACTAATGGCGGGGGGCCCGGTAATAGCAGCCTACTTAGAGCATCGGTGTTTGCCACCCGGGTTCCTGGCCGATGCTCCAGTTGATACTGGTACGCCGCCAGTAGGAGGGCCCAGCGTTGGAACTGGGCCAAAGCTATAGGTGGTATTGCTTTGTCTTCTTTCAACAAACCCAGCAATGGCTTGTGGTCTGTAATTATAGTGAATTTCCGCCCGTACAAGTACTGGTGAAATGTCTTCACCATGAAGATCACAGCCCATCCTTCCTTTTCGATTTGGACTTTCGTTCTGCTGCTGCCAGCATCCTGGAAGGAAACGTTATAGGTCGTTCCTGTCCGTTTTGCCCTCTGTGTGCCAAAACTGCACCAACTGCATATGAAGACGCGTCGCAGGTGAGCACCAACTCTTTCCTGGGGTCGAAGTGTGCCAAGAAGTTCTCTGAAGAAAGCTGTTGTTTTATCTTCTTGAAAACCCTGTCTTGGCGGGCGGACCACTCTCAGGCTTTCCCCTTTATTAGTAATTGGTGTAGGGCGTCCAAGATGGAAGCTCTGTTCTGTATGAACTTTCCATAATATGTCAGCAGTCATAAAAAAGACCCTAATTCCTGGATTGTGTTGGGGGCTGGGGCATCTTTAATTGCCCTCACCAGATCCTCTAAAGGGCGTAGCCCTGATTTGTAAACCTTATACCCCAGATAGGTTACTTGAGGTGCTAGGAAAACACATTTCTCTCTCTTTAGGCACACGCCTGCTGCTGAAAACCTCCTAAGGACATCCTCCAGGTTTTGCAGGTGTTCTGCCTTTGTTTTTCCTGTAATGAGGACATCGTCCAGGTAAATGGCAACTTGTGGTAGCCCTTGCCATATATTCTCCATTGTCCTTTGGAATATCGCACAAGCTGACGATACCCGAAGGGTAATCTTGTATACTGAAAAAGGCCCTTCAGGGTGTTTATCGTTGAGAATTCAGCTGTAGATATGCGTGGCTCATATCCAGCTTTGAGAATAGAGTCCTCCAGCCAGCTTTGAATACAAATCCTCAATCCGGGGAATTGGGTATTTGTCCAGTTGTGAGTAGCAATTAATTGTTTGTTTGAAATCTCCACAAAGGCTGTCCGGCTTAAGGATAGGCACCACAGGTGCCACCCACTCTGCAAACTGGACCGGTTTTATTATTCCCTCACGCTCTAAACGTTTTATTTCCATAACGACTTTCTGCCTTAATGCGAAGAGTACCCTTGTATAATTTTGGGACAGCCTCTGGATCTGCATGCAATGTCACCTTTGCTCCCTTTATTGTTCCAAGCCCTTCTTGGAAAACCTCTGGGTATTTGCACAGGAGTTCGCTCAGGTGGTCATTTTCTAGCTGGAAAATGTTTACCCAATCCAGCTCGGTCTCTTTTAGTCAGTTTCGTTCCAATAAGCTTGGCCCCCACACCTTTCACTACCATTAAAGGCAGCCTAACCAGTTGCTCTACATAAGGCACAGTTACATGCGTTCACTCCCTGTTATATACACAGAAAGAGGATCCCTGATTGGGCCACTAATCAGGGAACTCGTATTCTAATTGGCTAATCTCAAAGGCTTGGCCTAAATCATTACAGAAATCTTGTAAGGGAGTAGGGTGTTAACTATTGGCAATTTCAGTGAGTTAAAAGCTCACTCATTGGTTTTGGCAAAGCAATTCAATAGTTGACATCGTGCCATCTTTAAACTGAGAGATTCCAGCTCTACAAACACTACTGCACGGAGATTTCGGTTCCTGTACATATATCTTTGTGAAAGAATGCTGTGCAGTTACTGCAGTGAGACCTTCACCTCCAAAACCTACATTCACATCCGTTCTAGATCATTGGGATGAAGTTCGGACAGCTAATGAGGCCTGGGCTCATAGTCTAATTTGCAATCTCACTCAGAGGCAAAAATGACAGAATGAGTGGAGATTTTATGCCTCATCATTGCCTTGCTGGTGCAGAGAGAATTTACTCAGGTGTGAGGCTGGGGTTGCTGGGTCCCGTCACCTTCCAAAGTCCATCCCAATTAAATCCAGGACAGGAAGGCCATGGACAGCCCCTCTGCCAACTGATGCTCTTGAGTGGTAATTAATGCCAAAAGGCTTAATTTTGCCGCTGTTAGTATTAACCCAGTGAGGTTGGGCCTGTTGCTGTGCAAGGCCCATGAAAAGAAAATCTTCTCGGGATTGCTTGCAGTCTCTGGGGTGTTGGGACATGTCCTTGTTCAAATTCATTCAGTGCCTGAGATTGAGGGACCCAGAAGTAGGAAGGGACACAAGAGTCAGGGCTCATCTCTGCCACCCCTCGCTGTGACAACCCTGCTGCCATCACTTAGTCCTGGCCTAGGTCTTTTCTCGAAGCTGGACCTTGGGCGGCATCATTCTGGCAGCAGCCACCGCCTCCCCGATGACGCTGCTGAGCAAAAGAGCCAGCATCTCCCAGTGCACAGAATCTCCTGCCCCCAACCCTGGGAAATGATCACACAAAAGGCCCACTGCAGACTCTTAGCTGCCTGGTTGGCTCATGATTCTGAAGTGGGCCTTCCCTAAAAGAGGTGGCAGACAAGATCACCCCATCGCCTTCATTAAAGGCCCCCGCTCCCTATCGAACCTCTCACCCCACTCCACCGCACCACCCCACGCGTAACGCCACACGAGATTCAACGCAATCTCGTGAGACGTTGCAATGTGAAACCCGTCCACAATGGGTGGGATCACTTTTTAGCAAATCTGCATATTAGAGTGAAACAGCTTTGGATTCAATCTCTTTGCCTCAGAGACCTTGGGCAAACAGGACCAGACGGGACGGCATTCATGGCGATCTGACGCCACCAGCTGCATGCCTCTCACTACAATGGGAGGAGTTCCTCACAGTTCAAAACAGGTGCTATGTGCGGTCTCGGCCCCTTATTCAACGTGAGTCGCGTTCGGAGTGCCGAGAAACACACGGCTAAACGCGCTCGCTAGGCAACTTTGTTCCCCTTTGGGAAGATCGCACCCTGTATATAATCACACCATATCTAACCTAGAAATGCTCAAGGTTTTGAATGGAGTTGGGGGCGATGGATCAGGCGTTACGGGAGAAGGCAAGAGAATGGGGATGAGAAACATAGCAGCCGTGATCGAATGGTGGAGCACAGTCGATGGGCCGAATGGCCTAATTCTGCTCCTACATTTTATTGGGGGAGGGTTGGGTGGCGGACAGGTGAAAATATCAGCCCTGGCAGTAGAGGGGTGCCCACCATCAGCACCACACTACCCACAACAGTGGCAACCTGGCTGCCTTTCCTGTTTTTGTAAAAGATGACTGAAAGTGCACCTTCCTGTGGCGGCGACCCCCCCCCCCCCCCGCCAGTTGGGTGCTCATCTAAATCTTGAAGCCCTCCAGCTTCCACGAGCCCACCATCCCTCCAGGTATCCCCACCTATATGCTGTTGCACGACCCTGGGCAAGTGTACAGTCAATTCCAGCTCCTTTCGCCCTGGAGTCACAGCACAAGTGAATTAACCAATAATTCTTATTAAAAAATCCATAAGTGTTTCGCCCTTAGCTGCCCAATAATTACAGTCACCAGGTTGGTAAGTCGAAACACAATTACTATTTATTTATAACAAGAATGATGAAATATGCAGTTAACAGAATGGATAATGACAAGCTAATCTACCATCCCTTTTAACTGTCCCACCCTCTAACCCCCCCCCCCCCCCCCATACACACACACACACACACACACACACACACAGAGGGGGCGAGGGGTAAAAATATTAAGGATGAAGGTCAAAAGATAAAAATCTTTGCTCCCAAAGGCAGTTCTCTAGCACTTTCCTCACAGCACGCCCACTGATTAAAGTCTCTCGTTTACAGCTGGGAATGGTCTTCCTTGCAGAGTCATTCATTTAGGGTCGCAACAGGTTAGAAAATACTAGCAGCAGGCTTTCTGGGGAGACATCTTATTTCTTATCAGACTGGGTCTTCAGCTTGAGGCTCAGGCCTACTTCTTTCTTGAGTCACTTTATTTCACATCAAACCTTGCTTCCAATTCGCGGTTTGACTTCATGGGCGAAATTCTCCTACCCGCCCCGCCACATTTCTGCCCCGACCGGCCGGTGGGAGTCTCCGTAACACCGGCCGGTCAATGGGGTTTCCCATTGTGGGGCAGCCCCATGCCGTCAGGAAACCCCCGGGCGCCAGCAAAACGGAGACTCCCGCCGGCGGAGAATGACGCCCCAAGTCCCTGCAGTCCCAAGGGAATGACACCCAGTCTTACTGGAGGGAGAATCAGCCCTCACAGTTACCTTTTGGAGAGGATTAGTCAGATAATGTTGGAGATAATTAATTAGAACCCTTCATCCAAGCTGCAGAATCAAAAGTGAAGCCAGGCTGGAACCTTTTGATTCCAGTGGGATCAAATCTGATCACCTCCTGTTACCGGGCAGGGCACAGCCTCTGGGGCCCATTCATCAGCCATCGGCCAAATCAATCCAACCGAGTCATCACCAACACTGGTCAATCAGCAATCACCAGTCTAATTTAGCACAGCCTTCTGGATCCTGCTGTTTGAATTAAAGGCACAGGCTGCCTTAAAGACACATGTCCATGAATCAAAAATAAAAGAAAGGGGAAATACGGGAATAAATAGGGAATAAACAGGAACAGACAGGAAGGATCCTTACAATGCCAATTAAGAGTTCATCCATGTGAGGGCAGCATGGTGGCGTAGTGGGTTAGCCCTGCTGCCTCATGGTGCTGAGGTCCCAGGTTCGATCTCGGCTCTGGGTCACTGTCCGTGTGGAGTTTGCACATTCTCCCCGTGTTTCTGTGTGTTTCGCCCCCACAACCCAAAGATGTGCAGGCTAGGTGGATTGGCCGTGCTAAATTGCTCCTTAATTGGAAAAAATGAATTGGGTACTCTAAATTTAAAAGGAGAGAAAGAGTTCATCCATGTGAAACCTTTAACTATCAGTTTCTCACCAGAGGCTCCTGTTGCTGCAGTGCAAATTCAGCCTTAAATGGCCAATGGGGTACATGTTTCACTCCACAGCACTAACATTCCTCCCCTTGAGCACAAAATTCACACGTGCAAAAAATAAATCCCCCTACTTGAATTGGGTTGGCTAATACCCAACCATGGAGCTCGAAAATTTGAGAAGCTTTGAAAAATAAAACTGACAAGCTGGAGAGCAAAAACATATTTATTTGTAACCTTCCATTCACAGCACATAATCAATCATTTTGGAGACAAACAAAAAGATTGTTCACAGACTGTATGGATATATTTTCAAAGCTCAATATATTCTTTTAAAAAGAAACATGCAACCTAAAAAGGAAAAGCTTTATGTCAAGAGCCAACTTGATGAACTGAATTGTTTTAAAATACTTTTTCTTTTCTTTCAAACACAGGAGAAACCAGCCTGTGAGATACCAAAGAGTATGTTACATGATCCATTTGAATTTGTCACAGCAATGATAATGCGGCAGGCCAGCTTGTTTAAGAGACTGACCATATTTGCTTTCGATAACTCAAATGTGCAGTCCAATAATTAGGAAAACATTGGAAAACTAAATATTTATACTTATAAACACTACTTAAAATAAGTGACAGATTTTGAGCGTTTACATTTATCTTTTGCCCTATCCTCAACTAGTACATGAGACAAAGTCCAAGCCAAAGAGAGCGTCACAATCATCACTGAAGTACTGCCATATTACTATTTTATCGATTATCGGTTTCAGAACTTGATTGTGAGGACTCTGCTTTATTAGACTTCTCTATCCATTTATCTGGTCAGAAGTGTCATTTAAAGGTTTTCAATGAAGTTACACTGAATCCTGCATCAAAAGGTTATATCCAAATGTCGAATTGTCACAAAATATTTTGTAATTGCCTGCTTCTCAGTGAAAGAAGGAAGGAAGAAGGGAAATTATGAAAGGGTGCTTACTTTAAAATCTGACTTTATAAACAGGACCATTTAATTCAAAGTGGCTTGGTACAGATTTTCACCGTACCCAGTAAAGAAGAATAGGATTTTAGCAGGGAAACAGCATGGCAAAACACTGCCCTTCAATCTTGACAATTGACATTACACTATTAACAAGAGCAGGGAACAGCTACTGAAGTGTGATTCGTTTTAAACTGCTACTTTAAAATCGCAGGCAAGAACATGCTCTTAAGAGTATTAGCAGCCTTATGGGGAGATGGTACCGTGGTGGTAATGTCACTGGACTAATGATCCAGTAAAAGCTCAGAGGACATGGGTTCAAATCCCATCATGGCAGCTGGTGGAATTTAAATTCAATCTGGAATTGAAAACTGGGCAGCAAATGCTGGCCTTGCCAGTGATGCTCATGTCCCATGAATAAACAAAGAAAACCCTTGTAAATATTGGTGAGATTTTACTGGTTTAATAGTTTATATTCACGGTAAAGTTTGGTTGTGGAATGGTCTTGTGAGCCGAGTTTCATTGACTTAAAACTAGGTTTTGCACTATATGAATCAAATGTGTTTTTTTCTCTCTGCTCTTGGTATAACAGAATTGTCTGTCCATTTCAGTCCACTTTGAAGCGGTCACATTTTCTGGCAGGACAAGCTTGCGATGACAATTTTAAAAGTAGGTATATTAAAGTTTGTCCTCTGCATGTTAAGCTAAAAAGATTTCTGGTTAATGATAACACCTTTCCTAAATAAATCATTTTTAATTGATTTAGCTACAAAACTGACTAATGTTCGCTGTCGAAGAACTATTTAAAAAGTTCAGCTTTAGCACTTATTCCTAAATAGCTCTGTGCAAAGAATACTCGAAACATTAACTCTGTTTCTTTATCCACAGATGCTGTCAGATCTGCCGAGTTTATCCAGCATTTTCTGTTTTTATATTATATATAAAGGATACTTTGCTGGCCTACTCTTGTTGCTGTGTTAATGTAATTTCTACTTTCAAGAAAAGCTATGGCATTTTCAGATCATGATCGTGAATAATATTTGTAACAAAACGAAGATGCAATACCAGAGACTCAGCAGTTGTACATACAAATAAACCTATTACATACACTTTTACAGCAGCTGTTATTAATAACAGTTAAGGGACAATTCATTTACAGTATAAAAAATTAGTCAGCCACGTTATTCAGCCAAGCACTGCGGCAGTGACTTAGACACACATAAGTCTGTTTTGGTCGACAACTTTTGGTCATCAGTTATGCTGTGATCAGTGATTGTGGCTGTAACGGAACTTCCAGAGAATCAGATGTTTCAACTGGTGTAAACATTATGGCAAATGAAACTGTGCAAATGAGGTGGAAAACACATAATCGCAACAAAGACATAAAATTCAAGGTAGCTGCTGAACCAAATTATCAAACATGTAATGCTATTAAGGATACAATTATACAATGACTGTAGAGAACATGGCAGTGAAGGACATTTTTTGTTTCCTGGGATGGGGGTAATGAAATATTTTAATTAATAAATTGCACCAAAGAGGTATTGAAGGAATGTTCATTCATGTACAATCACACCTCATACCTATCAAGTGGTGAATAATTGTCAAAGTTCAAAGTTATTCCTCAAATATGCCTGCACCGGAATTATCCCCTGGCGGGATACTCTGGTCCACCGGCAGCGCAACTATGCCTGTGGGTTTCCCGAAGGCGTGGGGTGTCCACAATGGGAAACCCCAGTGGCCGGCTGCGGGAAAGGAGAATCCCGCTGCCGGCGGGTGCGCGCTGCACAGGAAAACGCGGCTGGCGGAACAAAGAATCCCGCCCCAATGTATTATTGGTTAAAGTTTTGTGTAACACTGCTATCCATGTATTTCCAGTATGTTTTTTGTTCTTTTAAAAATGAACTGAAAAAGTGAACAACAACTGCTTATATAGATATAGCGCTTTTTAATGTAATAAAAGATCCCAAGGTGCTTCAGAAGTATTTTGAAACAAAATATGCCATTGAGCCACATAAGCAGATATTAGGACAGATGACCAAAAGCTTAATCAAAGAGGTAGGTTGAAAGGAGTATCTTAAAGGACAGAAGTGAAAGAGAGAAGTCTTGGGAGGGACGTCCAGAGCTTGGGGCTAGGTAGCTGAAGGCATGGCCTTCAGTAAGGAGTGATTCAAATTGGAACTGTTTTTAGAAACTGGAATTAGATACCTCAAGAGAGTTGAAAGGCTGGAGGAGGTTACAGAGATAGGGAGGGGCCAAGACATGGAGAACTTTGAAAACAAGATGGAGATCTTTAAAACTGAGGCAAGAACACAGGATGCTTGAAAAACTCAGCAGACCAGGCAGCAACTGTGAGGAGCGAAAGCAAGAGTTAACGGAGAGCCAGTGTAGGTCAGCGAAGATAGGAGTGATGGCTGAGCAGGATTTGGTACGGGTTTGACATGGGCAGCAAGGTTTGGATGACCTCAAGTTTACGGAGAGTAGAATGTGAGAGGCCAACCTTGACTGCATTAGATTAGTCAAATCTTGGAGATAACAAAAGCATGGATGAGGGTTTCAACTGTAGAATAGTGAGGTTGATAAGGGATAAAGTGGAAAACCTATTTATGGAGGCAGAAAACGTGACTGAGGCACCGAATGAGTACTTTACATTTGTCTATCATAAATGAGGATGAAGTTAAAATGGGAGTAAAGGAGAATAGATTAAGAGATATTAGATAGGATTAAAAAAAGAATAGAAAGGAAAGACTGACCAGGTTGGCATCACTCAAAGTTAACAAGGGAGAACCATCACCTGCTACCTGATATCAGTGGTGGGAAAACTACAAGATCATTGTCAAAGACAAAAGTTATTCCATGGAACCAAAAATAGGACAGTGGGTACTTGACCATGTAATTGGCTACTAATAGGAGGGCGAGATTAGTGGTGAGCGCATGGTTTTCTGACTGGACAGTAGTATGCAGTGGGGTCCTGTAAAGTTATTGCTTTCTTTTTTATATAAAAATAATCCGAGCTTTTATCGAGGGTATTAAAATTTCAAAGTTTGTAGATGATACAAAACTTCACACAGTAAATAGTAAGCAGGATAGCAGCAGGCCTCAGGTGGAGATAGAATCATTACAGTGCAGAAGAAGACCATTCAGCCTATTGAGTCTGCGCCGATCTGAAAGAGCGCCTACCCAGGCCCACTCCCCCCTCCCCCATAACCCCAGAATTCCACCTAACCTGCACACCTTTGGACTTTGGGAGGGAACCGGAGCACCTGGAGGAAATGCACAGATACGGGGAGAAAGCAGGAAGTCATGCTGAACCTTTATCACTGAGCTGGAATATCGTGTATAATTCTGGGCAAGATCGGAAGGATATTAAGTCCTTGGGAAATAAGTTTACTATGATAAGACTGGAGGTGAGGCACTTGCGTTATGTACAGCTTGGTGAAGCTAGGATTGCGGTTCGCATAGAACAAAGAACGGTAAGGGGAGAAATGATAGAGGAAGTCAAAATTTTTGATAGAAAAAGTAGAGAGAAAATATTTTCTCTGGTAAATGGTTGATAACTAGAGGTCACAGATTTAAAATAATTGGCAACAGGACAAAACGGGAAAGGAGGAGAAGTTATTCCCATGCAGGAGGATGTTATGATTTAGAATGCACTGCCTGAAAGGTTGATGGAATCAGATTGCATAGGAACTTTAGAAAGTTGATTAAACATTTATATCATACAACTAATTTGCGAGATTATGGGGAGAAAGTTAGGATGAGGGACTAAATTGTATAACTTTTCAAAGAGCTAGCACAGGCACAATAAACTGGAAGATTTTAGAATACACTGCGTTAAGTAAATGGCCAACACCAGGTCATATTGAAGAAAGAATTCTAATTCTGTAGTTCTAAGGATGACATAACACTAACAATTAAATTTGAGTAGTTCATGTGATTGTCTGAGCTAGAGAAAGCCTGCTTCTTTGAGGTAGCGATTGAGTATTTATTACATGGTTGCAATTTCAAAGGGGATTTAATTAATTTTGCTAGATGTTCTGTCAATAATGAATAATGAGTATAAATTAGTGACTTGTGTCACCAAAGAAGACAATCAAAACATGATTGCCACAAGTAATTCATTATGTAAAGTGCTGTGAAGTATTTTAAGGTGCTATTTAAGTGCTTTCAAGGGATAATGTGTTTGATTGACCAGAAAGTCAAAGTAAACACATTGTATAAACCATCATTTGTCAGTTTGTTTGTCCTTATTGAAATTCTAGGCCGCTCAGTTCTACAACATTTTGTACCACTTATGAAGCTCTTCAGGTAAATTTTCAAGCATCTGTTTTGGCAACAGCTTGTAATATCATGAATATTCCAGCAGATGGTGCTCCAGAGGTGTGATTTTGGTTTAAAAGTGCACACAAGTCCATAGGGGTTTGTCTAAATTTTAAACTTTATTATTGCACCAAACATCATTCAAATAAAAATCTTATTGGACCAAGAACTTTAGCAATTAAACACAATTAGGGGATTCATGTATAAATCATCTGCCACATTTTATTGATCAGTATATGTTAAAGTACCAATCTCCCACAAGAATGCCAGAGATTAGATTTAAAAATGACTGGAATGCATATTTCTGATGGGAAAACATTCAACCGATAACATTGTATAATTGTTGAGTCCTTAATTGCACACATTTATCTTGAATCTCCATTTTTCACAAGCAATGCTTCAAGTTTTTATGAATATAAAATGTTTCTATGACAATTGCCCTTTGCTTCAATCAGTAAAAATGAGTTTTCAGTAAAACTTTCTAAACTTTGTGTTAAGTCAGCAGGATCACCAAAATTTCTCTTGAGGTAGGTTTACTTAAATGTGTGATTTGCCTTAAATGTAACCACGATTTGTATTTAACTGAAGTACAATACAAATCTGTGCCATATCCCCTTTGGATAACAAGTGATTTGGGGGGGAAAAAAATCTGTGATACCCTGCAGGAACTTTCTTTCATTTTAATATAACAATTAGCACCTCACTGACATTCAAATATCCATCAACTTAGAAGATGCTCAACATCATTAAATTCCACAAATTCAAACAGTAAGTTGGTAAAATCATACAACATGTATATCGTCTCATTCACTCTCGTGTATATTACCGTGCCTTTTGGCAGAGGAGGGTGATGCACAAGAACAAATTCTAAGCAAGCATCAGAACAGATGCTATATATCTTGAAACCGAACCTACTGATTTTGACATGGTGGGCAAGAGAGAAAGATATTTTCAGAATGTTATATGCAACTAAACTATAGGCCTTTATAAAAGTGCTTGCATTTTAATTCTCCAGGCTGCACACACAAAAAATCTTCCTCCAGGGTTACAGGTTTTAAATGAAAATTCCATTCATCTAGCATGTTTTGCATGCATTTTGTATCATGGCAGTTTCAGTGGTTGTGAAGCACTAGTAATTTCCCACCACTACATTGATAGGGCTTGGGGCTGTAATTACTGCCAGAAGCACCTTTGTGGTGACTGTCATCAGAATTCAACTGTTCCCCGAGTGCCAGAATGCCAACGTGGATGTAAGGTTCACAAAACATGCCATCAGTAACAATAATCTTACACCACCAAACAACTTCCTCTTTTTACCTATCTTTCAGTCCTACCTCTGCTGTAACAAAACTCGCTGGCTCCCATTGTTGAACTGGATACAAGGCTCTCCTCATCATTCAAATGCATCACACGATTTGGCAGTGAGCTACCTGGAGCCACAATGTCCCTGTTTGATCCCTGTTCAATGTCGAGTTGGTTGGAGGAGGAACATTGGGACAAGAAAATCAGCCAGAACTTGCAATCCTTAATGCAGTCCAGTGGTCCTTGATTAGAATTACATTTGTAATATGAAACCAGTGACACTCGCTGAAGTCAAAAAGGTTGGCAACACTTAACTGACTGAGCTTACACGTGGCGTGTTCGATTGTCATTCAGAGAAGGAATTAGAGAACTACTGGCAGCTGGACAACATATCTACCACTAGTCTTCCAGACCGGAGGGGAGAACATTCAGGTTTAGGAAGAAACCCGGATGCAATAATTTAGATTTATGATTTGTTTTTCCAGAAAGTATTTTTAAAGTTTCTATTTGGGAATTCACTTTGTCATATTTGTCAAATTCCCATCCATGATGTCGCAAATCTCCAGAATTAAGGAGAACATGGGGAAATTTGCCTGACTAACGTATATGAGCATCCACCAGCCACTAACTGCCCTGGGAATGCCACAGCCCAAACACTACCATTAGTTTGTAATAAGAGGTTCCATCTTTTGTTTTAACTACACACCTGAATTTCTAGACACTTGAAATTCGAGCATTTAGGAACCTCTCTTGATGCCAGTTCTTAATACGCCTCCAGTGTCCTTCATGTTAACTACAGATGGACATCTAAAATATTTTCTTCACATTAACTCAAAATTTACATCGTAAATCCCCCTTCTTTCCCTCCCTCCTTTTACCAACTTACGGTTTGTTTTTGCAATGTGGTAAGCAGCAAATTCAGTACTGTTTTAACAATTACTTTTTCCTCTCAATCATGAATTGTGCATGTAACCTGTAGACAATAATTCAGAAATAACATTATTCACTGTAGTTGAGGAGAAGCACAAATGAATTGTATTTTCTGTACAGCAGCAACCAACCGAGAGACTATGAAACTAAGAGAGGTAGTTGTGATTAAGGAAACCAAGGAATTTCCAACTGTACAGTACTAGTACTGCAAAATTATATGAAAACTGAGTAATGAACTGACTCCTGCTGAACAACCTATTAGGCAGATTTCACTAAGGAGTAAAGAAAGTTGTACTTTGCCAATATTTTTATAATCAGCAACATGGTATGTTATGTTGCCATTTCATTTGCCTCTTTACATCTATTATCACTTAAGTAGAAATATCCCATTTGCTTGTCCTTAGACTGGATATTTAATCACTTCCAAATAGTACCAATTTGTTTCAATGCCAAACTCCTATTTAATTCAAGTGTGTTTTTTTCATTAAGAACCGAGAAAAAAACCACACCACAATTAATAGTAACAGGACTACAATCTGGTGGTCGTTTTTATTTATTGCAAAAGTTCTCAGTATTTGTTCAAACTTTATGAAAGGGCACAGAGCCCAAATTGTTCAATTCAACAGTCTGAAAATTTTGTAGAAGAGAATTTCATGGACTCAAAATTCTGATGGTTGGAAGTCACAGCAGATTATGAAAAAATACTTTATCATAGAACAACTGTTTGTTGATCAGTACTGGCTTGTATGTTAAGCGACATTTATAAGTGCACAATATTGTAAATTGTCATAATAGTAATTAATTATAAATTAAATAAACAATCATGGGACATGGAATAATCTGCTATGAAATGTTGACAAAGCATATCTAATGAAGCTATCACCAATTGTCCATAATGTTTAGTTTTTAAAAAGGACTTAAAGAAAATAAGCATTCCTTTCCTTGCTTCTGTTCTATTCTATTACAATGCTTTAAATCCGTATGCAGTGAGAATCTGTCCCTCAGCAATATGTGATGAGTGGGTTGATGTTTGCAAATATTTAAATGTATGTATTTGTTCAATGATGACCAAAGATTTGTTTCCAGTATTCGTGATGCAGAAAAATAGATGATAACAACAAATAACTTGATCCTCTTTAGGTCCAACTGTGAGTTCTGTCTATGTAATGTTTGAATAAATTGATTAAACAAGCACAACTTGGTCCTCTTTAGGTCCAACTGTGAGTTCTGTCTATGTAATGTTTGAATAAATTGATTAAACAAGCACAATTTGCCATGTCCGACCATGGATGAAGTAGAATCACATCTTGGGTGGGATTCTCCGGTCCCCCAGCCACGTGTTTTTTGGCCGTGTCTCATTCACTGACAGGGGATTCTCTACACCTGCTGCTCGTCAATGGGATTTTCCATTGAAGCCACCTCACGCCGCTGAAAAGCCCATGGGCGGGGGTGTGCTGACGGCGGGAAAAGAGAATCCCAAAGGCCAGAGAATTCCGGCTCTTATCTCTAGTCTTTGGTGTTTGTTACATTAAAGCAATATTTAGTTGGCGACAGGTATTACAAATCTATATCAGAAGGTACTTTATAAAGCACTTTATTTTCAATTAATACTTCAAGAGCTGTATTCCAGATGCAGTTATTAATGCCATTTTACCACCAGTCCCATTTTCTTCAGCATGTCATAAATTAGGAGCCTAAAACCCAGACATGCAAGAGTAGCAAAAATTGAAGTAGAACTTTTAATGCACGTTTACCCCTTTATTAAACCAGAACCCAATATCTACTACAACGTGGCTAAATTTTCAGCATCTTACAATCTTTCTACTTGAGTATTCAATGAATTTCAAGGGATTTTGCATCTGGTCCAGTATACCCAATTTGTTAAAGACAGCCTATATGATCCAGCAAAAGGGATACTTTATCTTACTTGAATAATAATAAAAAACATTAAACTGTGTTGTCAGAGTATAAATCTTTATATTACTGTAAATGGGCGAGAAGCAATGCAGCAATTATAGTCTTCCATGAGGGGGGCCAATAAACCCACTGTAGCTTTTGTGTGTTTGAATACATATTAGTTAATCAAGCTGAGGAAAATCACAAACCAACAGTCGGGCACAATGTTGTTCTGGGCCAGGCAAAAGTGTGTAATTACCATCAGAACTTGTTTATAAAACTAACATTACTTTCGACATAGGAGTTTTAGATAATGGAGAAATGGATTGGTCTCCATAAGCAAATTCTTTTATTTTGCTGGTTTTACTTGAGGCTCTCAAACTATTATTGTTTAGAGTGAAACAATTTTCTTATTGACGTTGTGCCTCATGAAGTTCTTTTGGACTAAAGATCACTACAGAGGAGGGAAAATAATATTTGCCTGCATGGCCACTGTTGACGGCACATTACTGCACTACAAGCGTGTTTAGCGACAGACCTAATCCTAATCCACTTGCTTGCAGTTCAGAGATTCTCTGGTCAAATGCCTTTCTTTGGATAGAAGAGATTTTGCTGCTTCATATTACGGAAAATCAAACATGCATTCAAATACGAAAACAATGGAATAGGGAAAGGTCCTTGCTGAAAAGAAGTTGCTCTTTTAAGTTTTGCGCTCACTTAAAGTGTATTTGCATGTCACAAAGAATGGTATATATTAACATAAAAGTTGATCGGTAATATAGTATAAAAATTACTAGCTCCAGGCTAACTTACCTACTATATAGAGCCTAGAGAAATGCCTAGTCCTCTTAAATTCAGAAAGACAATTAGTATAAAATAAGAGATCATAATCTATTTCAAAGGTTAACATAGGTTTACCTCCACTCTCCAAAGCCATGCCAAAAAACACGGCATTCTAAGCCATGTCTTAAACAAAAATAAGGTTTGTGAAAGAAAAGCAAATACACAAGTGGATAGTTTTGTGGCTGTGAATGTAGCAGCCATTTGGATTTTGTGGGCAAAGATCATTCTACAAGCTAGTATGGAATTTCAATGCAAAGCTTGGGTTGGCATTCTATTAAAATGTGGCAAGTTTGAAGAGTTGCAATTTGGAAGTACCATTGTAATAGCCACTACAATTATCTTCATGTAAGCCAAGGTCATCACCTCCAATATGTGATGAATATTTCTATGTGAACCATCAGCAACTGAACAATTGTACACTATTTTTGTGGAATAGAGATGTTGATCGGCATGGTCCTATCAGCTGGTTTAACTTGAAGATTAATGCTGAGAAGCTTGAATGAAAAACGTGTGATGTGAGTCTGAAGATTTAGACTTCACCCTTTATTGACTGTCAATTTCTTTGAAATATTTTGAACTGTACTAAAAGAAAAAAGTCCTGTAGTGTTCCAGTGCTGTTAAGACTATGATGAAAACAGTGTGAAAGGGTTTTTAGTCCAGCTATTGACAGGAGCCATCTGTTGAATGAGGTAGTGGCAGTCTTGCAGATTTATTGATCATCTTCTGAGGACTCTGGTGAAGCGTGTTCCTCTTCTTCTTGCTCCACCTTTTCCTGCAAAAATAAAAATGAGAATTGCCATCAAAGCACTTGGATAGAGAATTTGTAGAAATAAAATCCCCGTAAATCGGTTTGATTTTGGCTTCCAATGCATTTTCTCGTCGTTTGCACTACAGAATCCAGGCCAATTTACAGGACTGTGATGTAATTGTGAAATGAAAGTGAAAGAGTGCAAGACTGATCAGTAAGAAGGAAGAAAGAGAAATACAAATACGCAAGAAAATTGAATGGCGATCTCTGAATTGGAATGAGCTGGGGGGCATGGAAAGGAAAGTTAATGTTAAATGCCATAAAAGATAAGGCCAGGAAATGCCCTAGTCAGTTGGGAATACTTTGTGCTCATTTACTTAAAAAAAATACCCTAGTGCATATTTTTCAAGGTATTCTCTTTGTCTTCATGAATTGCAAACTTCCAAATTTAAAACAAAAGCTAAGTGAATAATTACATTGTACTATTACTAAACAGCAAAATCTCCATGAAGAAACAATTCAACTGTAAAACGTCACCTGAAGGATTAGGCATTCCGGGTGGGATATCAAGAAGACAACAGGAGTCAATCCTACCGCTGACAACATACATTTATCCAAATGTTCTTCTATTATACCAGACTAAGCTTGCATCACAGACGAACGTGACGGACTCTAGTCGGTTGTGGCAAGGCTTAAACAACATAATTGGCTACAAAGCAAAGCCGAGTAGAATCTCTGGCAGTAGCACATCCCTCCCTGATGAACTCAATGCATTCTATGCACGGTTCGAGCAGGAAACCATCAAACCACAGTCAACTGCCCCAGCAGCCTCAGACACATCCATACCTACCATCACAGCTTCCAAAGTCAGATCGGCCCTCTTGAAAGTGAATCCTCGGAAAGCGACTGGTCCTGACAGGGTCCCTGGTCGTGCATTCAGATCCTGCGTGGACCAACTGGCGGATGTGTTTACGGACATCTTCAACCTCTCTCTACTCCGTTCCAAGGTTCCCACCTGCTTCAAGAAGACCACCATCACACCGGTGCCAAAGAAGAGCCAGGCATTGTGCCTCAACGATTACCATCTGGTGGCCCTGAGATCGATCATTATGAAGTGTTCGAGAGGCTGGTCATGAGACACATCAACTCCATACTTCCAGAATGCCTTGATCCACTGCAATTCGCATACGGCCACAACCGGTCCACAGCAGACACCATCTCCCTGGTCCTACACTCATCCGTGGACCATCTCGACAATAAGGACACCTACGTCAGACTGTTATTCATTGACTACAGCTCATAATCCCAGCCAAGTTCATATCAAAGCTTCAAAACCTAGGACTTGGCTCCTCCCTCTGCAACTGGATCCTCGACTTCCTGACCCATAGACCACAATCAGCAAGGATAAACAACAATACCTCCTCCAAAATAGTCCTCATACTGGGGCCCTGCAAAGCTGCGTACTTAGCCCCCTACTGTTCTGCCTATGCACACACAACCATGTGGCAAAATTTGTCTCCAACTCCATCTATAGGTTTGCTATTGACACGACCACCGTAGTGGGGTGGATCTCGAACAACGACGAGTCAGAAGACAGGAGGGAGATACAGAACCTAGCGGAGTGATGCAACAACAACAATCTCTTCCTCAATGTCAGCAAAACTAAAAAGCTGGTCATCGACTTCAGGAGGCAAAGTATTGTGCACACCCCTGTCAGCATCAATGGTGCTGAGGTGGAGATGGTGGACAGCTTCTAATAATTCCTAGGTGTGCACATCACCTACAATCTGTCCTGGTCCACCCACACCAACGCTATGACCAAGAAATTACAACTGCGCTTATAGGAAACCCTCAGGAAACTAAGGGAATTTGGCATGTCCACATTGAATCTTACCAATTATTACAGATGCAACACAGAAAGCATCCTATCTGGCTGCATCACAGCCTGGTATGGCAACTGCTCAGCTCAAGACCTTAAGAAACTACAGAGAGCCGTGAACACAGCCCAGTCCATCATGTGAACCTGCCTCCCATCCACTGACTCTGTCTACACCTCATGCTGCCTTGGGGAAGTAATTAAAGACCCCTCCCACTCGACTTACTCACTTTTCCAATTTCTTCCATCGGGCAGGAGATACAAAAGTTTGAGAACACACACTACCAGATTCAAAAACAGCTTCTTCCCCACTGTTACCAGACTCCTGAATGACCCTCTTTCGGACCGACCTGATCACTTCACACATCTTCTCTACTGAGTAGTACTACACTCCTGTATGCTTCACCCGAAGACTGTGTCTATGTATTTAATTGTATATTTTATGTTTGCCCTATTATGTATTTTCTTTCCATGTACAGAATGATCTGTCTGAGTTGCATGCAGAACACCTCTTTTCACTGTACCTCTGTACACGTGACAATAAACAAATCTAATCCAATCCACCCAGGTTTATCACTCTTCCAACTTTTTCCATCTGGCAGGAGATACAAAAGTCTGAGAACATGCACAAACTGCCTCAAAAACAGCTTCTTCCCAGCTGTTACCAGACTCTTGAATGACTCTCTTATGGACTGATCTGACCTCTTCAAATATCTTCTCTACTGAGTAGTACTGCACCCAGTATGCTTCACCCGACAGCTGTGCCTATGTATTTACATTGTGTATTTATGTATGTCCTATGTTTTTTCATGTATGGAATGATCTGTCTGGACTGTACGCAGAACAATACTTTTCACTGTACCTCGGTACACGTGACAATAACGCAACTCCAAATCCAATAATAATTGATTACGAAGACGACGGGCGGAATACTCCCTTTATTGGACGGGGTGGGAACAATTGCCATATTTTCTGGGCCCCGGCCTAATTAATTATGCAACTGGGAGTTTAGCGCCATATTCCGTGAAGGGGCAGGTCTGATGCCGCAGAGTCCACCATCGTATCTGGGCGCCATATTGAAAATGTGCCCGACATCACTGACCCACTGTTGAAGAAAGAAAATGGACCTCCTGGAAATGAAGATGAATCCCCAGGAACATTTTGAGGATGGAAGATGAACACTCTCCTGAATCAGGAAGGTCCACCTGCAGATGCTTCCCCCAACTACTGCTATGCCGTTCTGGGCTTCAGGGTTGAGGGCGGCATCCATCCTATGCTCCAGAGGCAGTCCAGGCATTGCTCCTGACATCTGCACTGCCAGGTTGTTCAAACATATTCCGCATCAGCGGGAACATCACAGAGAATCAGGTGTGGGTGGAATATTCTGGTTGGGCCTTCATCTGCATCCCATTAGCAGGACACAAATTAGTTTCACGCAGGTTTCCAGTGGGTTTTCCAACCGGCCAAGGCAGGCACCACCGGGAGATCTGGCAGGAAATTCATGCTGGCGTGAAACTGATTCCTGGACCTGCCACCACATTCTTTCCCATGCCCGGCATCAAACCTACCAGCAGGGGTTTGAGAGAATTCTAACCAATATTTTGAAGAAATAACGTGGCCATTGTGTTAACTGAAGAGTCATCATGACAAATCTGGCATACATAACAAATTATGGCCACTGCCTTTGGCCCAAAGGTTCTAAGCTAGACTTGATTTGTAAACTGTTGAATAGCCTGAAGGACGTTAAACTCTGAATATCAAGAGATATGGTCCGGGATACTCCGCTGCCGCCCACTGTCGGTAGTAGAGTTCCCGATGCGGCAGAGAATCTCAATGCATGTTGGAGTTAACAACTAGGAATTAAGTGCTTAACTTCCTCTGTTCCTCAACAGAAAACATTTAACTGGTTTTTATGTGGTCATGAGCTGCCAATCAAAGCTAGATAGTTTTATAAATTGTGATTAGGTTTACAGCAGGGTACTTGAGATGCATTCAAGTATGAAGGGAAATAAAACCAATCAATCCAGACATCTGGGGCGGAATTCTCCGAGATGGAGGCAGTGTGTTCACGCCATCGTGAACGGCGTCGAGGTTCACACCGGCGCAAAACGGCCCCTATCCCGACCGATTCAGGGCCCGATAATGGGCGAGATGCGGCGCCACGTCATTTACGCGCGCCAGGCCTTGGTGCCACGTAAAAGCGGCGCCGCATACATGACGCGGCTGGCGCCGCATAACTGGTGTCACCCTCGCATGCGCGGGTTGGCCAGCGCCAACCCGCGCATGCGTGGTTGCCGTCCTCTCCGCGTCCACCCTGCAAGAAGATGGCTGACGGTTCTTGCGGGGCTGCGGAAGATGGGAGGTCCTCCTTCAGAGAGGCAGGCCTGACGATCGGTGGGTACCAATCTCGGGCCAGACCCCATTTGAGGCCCCCCCCGGTGCATGATCCGCCCCCCCCCCCCCGCAGGCCGCCCCCCCCTTAGCATTCCCGCACTGTTCCCACCGGCAGCAACCAGGTGTGGACGGCGCCGGGGGGAACCCGCCGTTTTGGGCAGGCCGCTCAGCCCATCTGGCACTGAGAATCGCGGGGGTACCGGTGAATCGCCATTTTGGCTGTCTCGGGCGATTCACTGGACCGCGCCGCGCAAAACGCGATTGTGCCGATCTGGCCGCTTTAGTGAATCGTGGGAGGGCGTCGGACCGGCGTGGCGGGAAAATTTGGCGACCCAGGCAATTTTTCAAACCGGCGCGGGAGCGGAGAATCGCCGACCCTGGCCTTCTGGAAGCTATTCCCCTGAAATTGCAGCCTACTAAAAGCTATTTCTCTTTGAAAGTGAATAGAAACCTCTCAGCTAAGAGGAAATGAGGGGGTTTAAAGCTTTCTGATGTGGTTTTGGCTTTCTAAAAAGCAGCAGTTGCTGTTTTCATACCTCTATCTGAAGCAGGAGGTGCAAGGGGCAGGTAAGTGGAAAAACTGTGATCGTTCACTGTTTCTGCCTGGACTGGACTTCCAGACAGGGGTGACTAATGAGGGGGGGGGGGTGCTTTGATATTGGTCTCCGATATGGGGCGTCGTCTCCGGTATGGGGCGTCGTTTCCGGTATGAGGGAGGTCATCTCCGGTATGGGGGGGGGCGGGTCGTCTCCGGTATGGGGGCACGTCTCCGGTATGGGGGAGGTTGTCTCCGGTATGGGGGGGGGTCGTCTCCGGTATGGGGGAGGTCGTCTCCGGTGTGGGGGAGGTCGTCTCCGGTATGGGGGGGGTCGTCTCCGGTATGGGGGGGTCGTCTCCGGTATGGGGGAGGTCATCTCCGGTGTGGGGGAGGTCGTCTCCGGTATGGGGGGTCGTCTCCGGTATGGGAGGGGTCGTCTCCGGTATGGGGGGGGTCGTCTCCGGTATGGGGGGGTCGTCTCCGGTATGGAGAGGTCGTCTTATGTATGGAGGGTCGTCTCATGTATGGAGGGTCGTCTCCGGTATGGGGGGTCGTCTCTGGTATGGGGGGGGGTCGTCTCCGGTATGGGGGTAGTGTCTGCTATTGTGGGTTGGTCTCTGGTATGGGGGGAGGTCTCAGATAGTTGGGGTGATCTCTGATAGTGGGGGGGTCTCTGATAGTGGGGGGTTTCTCTGATGGGGTGGGGATTCTCTGATAGTGGGGGGAATGTCTGATACGGGGGGAATGTCTGATACGGGGGGAATCTCTGATACGGGGGGAATCTCTGATACGGGGGGAATCTCTGATACGGGGGGAATCTCTGATATGCGGGGAATCTCTGATATGCGGGGAATCTCTGATACGGGGGAATGTCTGATACGGGGGGAATGTCTGAAACGGGGGGAATGTCTGATATGGGGGGGGGATCTCTGATACGGGGGGGGATCTCTGATACGGGGGGGGGATCTCTGATACGGGGGGGGATCTCTGATACGGGGGGGGGATCTCTGATACGGGGGGAATCTCCGATATGCGGGGAATCTCTGATATGCGGGGAGTCTCTGATATGGGGGGAATCTCTGATATGGGGGGTATCTCTGATATGGGGGGAATCTCTGATATGGGGGGAATCTCTGATATGGGGGGGGTTCTGGTGGAAGTCTTGTGTCACCATCATGCATGCGTGCTGTGTGGAGGAGGGTGACCGAGCAATTCCCTTGGTAGGGGAGGATGCCGCTACTTGTCAGCTTGGGGGGGGGGGGGGGGCAGGATTTGCATTCGGGGGGGCAGTCACTGGACCGTGGTATCGGGCCGTCCTCTTTTGAATAGCGGCCAAATAGAGGGATTGGGAACGGAATCCTTTAAGCTCCCTGCATAAATCTGCATCGCAATGGCAAGGGAATCATTCTGGGTGTTGTTCCTAGGGCCAGTATAAACCAGAAGCGATTCACTTCCGGCAGCGAACATGGGGCTGGATTCACCACCAGCGGGATACTCTGTTTCGCTGGCAGCGCACTCGCGCCCAAAGATTTCCCAACAGCGTGAGGGTGCCCACAATGGGAAACTTCAATGGCTGGCTGCCGGAACAGAGAACCCCGTTGCCACTGGGGGTGTGCCACACTAGAAAACGGGTAAGGCGGGACGGAATATCCCGCGCATAATCTCCCAAGCGGAGAATCCTGCCCATGTTTCCATTCTGATAGGAAGCTGGGATTCCCATTAACAACTTCAAAAGTTCACGTGTAAGTGGTTAACGAATGTGGAACATATCCCTCAATCTGTCTGGAAATATGATCTTACAAGAAAGCTGCCCAGATGTGGGTGAAGGGTAAGCTCTTGAGACGCAGACATGTGGTTATCATAAACAGACTTAAACGTCAAGCTGCAATACTAGAAAAAAGACCAATCTTGTAAGTAACATATCCTCTCTGTGCGGTGCTGGTGAATAGTAGGATCTGTTTTGAAGAAGGTTTTTCTGGTTTGCAAAATTGTAATAGGTCTGAAGTCTTTTCCTTTGCTCTCCCCTCCCCCTCCCACAGCCTAACTACCATATTGTGCTTAAATATGCAAATCAATGAACATGGCACCATCTCCTTTCCTGGTGGAGAATCTTCCCATTTTTTTTTTTTAAATTTAGAATACCCAATTAATTTTTTCCAATTAAGGGGCAATTTAGCGTGGCCAATGCACCTAGCCTGCACATCTTTTGGGTTGTGGGGCGAAACCCACGCAAACACGGGGAGAATGTACAAACTCCACACAGACAGTGACCCAGAGCCGGGATCGAACCTGGGACCTCGGCGCCGTGAGGCAGCAGGGCTAACCCACTGCGCCACCATGCTGCCCTCTTCCCATATTCTTAACAGGAATATTAGAACATAGGAACATGGAAACAGGATTAGGCCAAGCAATACCCTCAAGTGTTCTATCATCCAGAGAGATCGTGGCTAAAAATGCCAAGTCTTTAATCCTCATCCAACAAGTGTCCATGGATCTCAGTCTTGAATATTTCAACTGACCCAGTATGCAACCTTTCAGAGAACGAGCGCTAGATTTCCACTATTGCTTCCTGATTTCACTCCGGAATAGCCTGCCTCTAATAAATCTACTCTGAATGAAAATATTTATCCTTTTCCAACCTTGTGCTGAGCTAGCTGATTTCAATAAGGGTGGCAGCAGAGGTACAACAAATCTAGAATTATAGAATGTTGAGAGCATAAAAGCAGTCACCTGATCAGCTAAATCTGCACTCTTATTCATGTTAGCTACAGCATTTGATCCCATGCTCTTATTTACTTGCAATAGCCCTTAATATTTCCCTTTTTGATGCAACTAATTCCTCTTCAAGAGCACTTATGGACTCTGAATCACTAATTGTTTGTGGCAGAGAGTTCCACATCCTAACCACCCGCTGAGTTCAGACGTTTTTTTTCTAACCCCCCCACCCCACCCCGGCTCTTGTGCTGCGGTTTACATATCGTCACGGATCAGCTTGCATATTTTCAGTGAGTCACAGCCCATTTGGATAATTAGGCCCTGCTGATGTTGAAAATGCCTCTGGTTGGGAGCTTGCCCACTGGGGGACAGGAAATAGTGTGGCCATGCAGGATTTGAGAACTGTAGCTGCTTCCAGAGTCATTTTGGTGTGTATACGCACCCCTCCCCTCCCCCACCCCCAATTTATCATCCAAATATCAACGCGGCCTGTTATAGGGTACAGAAACCCTAAGATTGCAGCTTCAGATGGGTATAAGTGGAAGTTATCCCAAGAAAGACAGTTCTTTGCAGAACAGATAAAAATGAAAGTTGTTCAGGACAGTAGAGGGGAATGGCAGCTGTAAGCTGTAAGGAGTGTAAGCACAATCACTCATTCATGACCATAGAGTGCAAGGGCAAGTTTAACTTTCTTACCAGATCAGGCAAGCTGAGATTCAGTCACATCTGCCTAATTTACATTCTACGAAGACATGTGCACTGACCTTCCCCCTCATACTGTGTTAAAATATTTCAATTGTTTATCATCCGTGACTGAAATAGGAAGGTCCTCTTTCTTTAAAAAATCATTTACGGGATGTAGGTGTCACTGTCTAGACCAACATTTATTGACCATCCCCAGTTTCTCTTGAGAAGATGGTGGTGAGCTGCCTTCTTGAACTACTGACGTCTATGCGGTGTAGGCGTACCCACAGTACTGTTAGGGGGGGGGGAATTTCATGATTTTGACCCAGTAAAGTGGAGGAACGCCGAAATATTTCCAAGCCAGGATCGTAGAATCATAGAATTTACAGTGCAGAAGGAGGCCTTTCGGCCCATCGAGTCGGCACCAGCCCTTGGAAAGAGCACCTTACTTAAGCTCATAACTCCACCCTATCCCTGTAACCTAGTAACCCCACCTAACCTTTTTTTTGGGACTTGAAAGGCAATTTAGCATGGCCAATCCACCTAACCTGCACATCTTTGGACTGTGGGAGGAAACAGGAGGACTGAAGGAAACCCACGCAGACACGCGGAGAACGTGCAGACTTCGCACACACAGTGACCCAAGCTGGGTTTGGGTTGGGTCGGGTGTCAGGTGGTGTGGTAGGTCTCCTTCGAGGGGAATCTCCAGGTGGTGGTATTCCCAGGTATCTGCTTCCCTTCTCCTTCTAGATGGTACCGGTCGTGAGTTTGGAAGGAACCTTGGTTACTTCCTGCAGTGCATCTTATAGATGGTCCACACTCTGCTATTGTTCATTGGTGGTAGAGGGAATGATTGTTTGTGGAACGGGTAGCAATCAAGGAAGCTGCTTTGAACTGGATGGTTGAGATTCTTGAGTGTTGTTGGAGCTGCATTCATCCAGGCAAGTGAAGAGTATTCCATCACATTCTGGACTTGTGCCTTGTAAATGAAGAAGATGTTTTGGGGAGGCAGGAGGTGAGTTACTCACCACAGGATTCCTAGCCTTTGACCTGCTCTTGTAGCCACAGTATTCAAATGGCCAGTCCAGTTCAATTTCTGGTTAATGGTAACTCCCAGGCTATTGATAGTGAGGGGATCCAACGATAGTAATGCCATTGAGTGTCAAAAGGGCAATGGTTAGATCCTCTCTTCTTGGAGATGGTTATTGCCTGGCACTTGTGTGGAGCAGATGTTATTTTCACTTGTCAGCCCAAAGCTGGATATTGTCCCTGTCTTTGCTGCATGTGAACATGGACTGCTTCAGTGTTTGAGAAGTCGCAAATGCTGCTGAACATTGTTCAGTCGTTAGCGAATATCCCCACTTCTGGCTTTACGGCCAAAGAAAGGTCATTGATGGAGCAGCTGAAGATGGTTGGGCCGAGGTTGTTGGGGGGGTGGGAGGGGAGCGAGTTTAGTCTGGGAGGGGAGGTGTAAGATGGAAAGGGAGGGTGTCAGTCCATGGGGGGGGGGGGGGGGGGGGGGCGAGGGGGAAATGGGACCGGGTCGCACCAGGAGGTTGTTTTTTGGCGGAATCAGGCCTGGTGGGGGTGGTCGGGTTGGGTCTGGTCAGGGGTGATGTGGTGGGTCCCCTGGGGTTCTGTGTGTGTGAGGGCTGTCCCGTGCGAAGCCAGGCCTGGGTTTTACTAAATAGTAATGATTCTTTTCCTCTAACTCTTTCAGAATAACTATCAGCATAAAACTTGCAGAACCATCCAAAGTTGGCAATTTAAATCCTTTCTGTCAGATGGTTCTCCCAGCCCAGCACAATTGTCTAGAAGTTACCACTTATGGGCAATTGCTAGATAGACACTTACGTGGGAAATTCTTAGAGGATTCCCCAGTGCATCATTGGCGTACCCGCTAATGCGATACTGGGGAACCAGGACATTATGGGCCATCCTGTACTCGCAACTGTTTTGTGGTACATCTACCAGTTTCCACTCTTCCCTCCTGGATCCTCTCCCGGTTAAGAATCCACTCGCCTAGAATTATAGAATGCTTAAATGCAGAAGCAGGCCATTCGGCCCATTGAGTCTGCACCAACCCTTCGAAAGAACAGTCTCCCTTTGTCCACTTTCCCATGCACCCCGCCCTCTCCCTGTAACTTAACCTGCACATCGCTGGACACTAAGGGCCAGGAACATATGCTCTGCTCAGTCCTTCTAAGACATAGTGGTGTCTCACCACACTGTCCCATGCCTGACTGGGCAGAGAAAAAACATTTGCTTTTAATATGTAAAAGACTCCAGTTAGTACTTGAGCCACCTTGATGTATACAAGGGATTGATTTTCTATTACAGTTTTAGGACCTTCAGGGCAGTGGTTCCCAACCTTTTACATGTCATGGCGCACCGCTATGCTATAAAAAAAACTTTTGAGGCACACCTTCTACTTTCTCTGTCTTCTCTTATTGGGAAGTTTGTTTTTAACTTCTCCCTGTGCTCTCTCCTATTTGTCCCTACCTCTCCCTGTCTGCTTTTGCGCTCTTTTTTGAGTTATCGCTTTTTGTGTCGGTGCATGGGACCTTCTCGGCACATCAGCTGGGAACCACTGCTTTACAGGATTAGGTTTGAACTGATGTGTGTACTGCTGAAGAGTTTGAGAGTTGCTGTACTGAATTTGCGTAGAACTATGGGTAGAATTATGAATGGCACGGTGGCATAGTGGTTAGCATTGTTGCTTCACAGTGCCAGGGACCCGGATTCAATTCTGGCCTGGTGTGACTGTGTGGAGTTGCACTTCCTCCTAGTAATTGCGTAGGTTTCCTCCGGGTGCTGTGGTTTCCTCCCAAAGTTCAAAGATGTGCAGGTTAGGTGGATTGTCCATACTAAATTGCACCTTCCAAAGGTGTGCAGGTTAGGTGGGGTTATGGGGTAAGAGGAATAGGGCGGGGGAGTGGGCCTAGTTGTGGTGCTCTTTCAGTGGGTCGGTGCAGACGCAATGGGCCAAAAGCCTTCCATCCTTCTATGGGCCTGGTTACCGCCCTAAAAAGAGTCCCATTTTGGCTGGGTATAGTGGAGTCTTTCTCGGCGCGCTATCAATCTAGACTCTTGTTTTTTTGGCTTCTGCGGGGAACGCCCCACCGAGGCTGTGCTTACCTCATTTCCTGCACTGACAAACTCAGCTCGGTGGATGTTGTCGATTAACAGCAAGCTTGAATGCAAGTACCTTGGTGTACATACATAAAGACTGGGGCCAGAAAATCCCACCCATGGGCTGCATTTTAACCAAAAAAGAAAAAGACGTTTTGACTCAGATGGGTGAATAAAGCTGGTAAACATACATAAAGATTGGATAGTCCTTTGCAACTGTTTCTAGAAGTGTGTTTTATTTTAATCTGTGTTAAAGCCCCATAACTATAACTCTGCTTCTCTTCTGCTTTGTATAATGTTCTCTGTATCCTTCTCTGTATGCCACACTCCGCGTTATGTCTTTTGGATCTCACTGTTTTTCCTCATTGACGCCTCTGATTTCTATCGGCACATCATAATCTGGATTGCAGCAAAACTTCCTGAAACACTGTAGGTACTTTACTTTAATTTCCATCAACTTGCCTTTCTATAGGTTCAATGATGTAGCACATATTTTTTAAAAATCTTCCGATGCTCAATATTTAAATAGCTAAGCTAAAAAAAAGATTGGTGAGGACAAGTGTAGGTCCCTTACAGTCAGAAACAGGGGAATTTATAATGGTGAACAAAGAAATGGCTGACCAACTAAATGCATACTTTGTTTCTTCACAAAGGAGGAGAAAAGTAAGAAACCAGAAATGTTGGGGAACACAGGTTTAATGAGGGAGGAAAGAGAAATGGTATTGGGGAAATTGATGGGACTGAAGGCCTATAAGTTCCCAAGACCTGAATAATCTACATCCCAGAGTACTTCCCAGAAGGAAGTGGCCGCATTGGCAGTCAACATCCAAGATTCTAGACTCAGGAATTTTATAGACTCTAGAACAGTTCCTACAGATTGGAGGGCAGCTCATGTAACCCCGCCATTTAAAAAGGAAAGTAGAGGGAATTACAGACCAGTAAGCCTGATGTTGGTAGTGGGGAAAATTGTAGAATCCATTGTCAAAGGTTAAATAGTGCAGAGCACTTGTTAAATAGTGGCAGGATCGGACAGAGTCAGCATGGCTTTCTGAAAGGAAAATCATGCTCGAATCTACTGGAATTCTTTGAGGATGTAACTAGTAGAGTTGATGAGGGGGAGCCAGTGGATGTGGTTTATATGGATTTTCAAAAAGCCTTTGACAAAGTCCCAGTTAAGAGATTAGCATTTAAAATTAAAGTGCATGGGATTAGGGGTAATGGAGATGGATAGAAAACTGTTTGGCAGACAGGAGATGAAGAGCAGGAGTAAACAAGTATTTTTCAAATGGCAGACAGTGACTAGTGGGGTACCGCAGGCATGAATGCTAGGACCCCAATTATTCACTCTATATGTTAATGATTTAATAAGCTGGATGGGAGGGTGAGCTGTGAGGAGGATGCAGAGATCCTACAGAATGATTCGGACAGGTTGAGTGAGTGGGCAAATAAATGGCAAATGCAGTTTAATGTAGATAAATGTGAGGTTATCCACTTTGGTCGCAAAAACAGGAAGTCGGACTATTATTTGAATGGCATATATGAGGAAGGGGGATGTACAACAAGACCTGGCTGTCCTCTTGCACCAGTCATTGAAGATAAGCATGCAGGTGCAGCAGGCAATAAAGAAGGCAAATGGTATGTTGGCCTTCATAGTGAGAGGACCTGAATACAGAAGCAGGGATGTCTTTTTGCAATAATACAATACCTTGGAATATTGCAAGCAGATTTGCTCTCCTTATCTGAGGAAGGATGTTCTTGCTCTAGAGGGACATAGAACATACAATGCAGAAGGAGGCCATTCGGCCCATTGAGTATGCACCGACCCACTTAAGCCCTCACTTCTACCCTATCCCCGTAACCCAATAACCCCTCCTAACCTTTTTGGTCACCAAGGGCAATTTATCATGGCCAATCCACCTAACCTGCACTTCTTTAGACTGTGGGAGGAAACCGGAGCACCCGGAGGAAACCCACGCAAACACGGGGAGAACGTGCAGACTCTGCACAGACAGTGATCCAGTGGGGAATCAACCCTGGGACCCTGGCGCTGTGAAGCCACAGTGCTATCCACTTACGCTACCGTGCTGCCCACAAAGGGAGTATATTGAAGGTTCACTAGACTGATTCCTGGGATTATAGGACTGAGGTAAGAGGAGAGATTGAATTGGTTAGGATTGTATTCACAGGAGTTCAAAAGAATGAGGGGGAATCTCTTAGAAACCTATAAAATTCTAATAGGGCTAGACAGGGTAGATGCAGGAAGGATGTTCCCAATGGTTGAGGTGTCCAGAACCAGGGGTCACAGTCTGAGGATACGAGATAGACCGTGTCACCCAGAGAATGGTCGGCCTATGGAATTCACTCCCACATCAAGTAGTTGAGACCAAAATGTTGTTTGTTTTCAAGAAGCAGTTACATGTAGCACTTGACTCGAAGGGAATCAAAGGATATGGGGGGGGGAAGGCGGGATCAGGCTATTAAGTTGGATGATCAGCCATGATCATAATGAATGGCGGAGTAGGCTCAAAGGGTTGCAGGGCCTCCTTCCTGCTTCTATTTTCAATGTTTCAATGTAAAGAAAGGCATGAAAAGATGCGGAGACAGCAGAGATACGCCTATGTCTTAGATGAATTGCATGTGGTCTACAAATATGCTTGTCATTGCGATTTGCAACCTCCGAGCATCCACACTATGCCCCCAATATAGTTAAAGAGTTAGGCGTGTGGGATCATCAGCAGAGCTGTTGCAGCACACATACAACACTGGAACTGCAACTGTTGCTTTTTAAAATTTTGTCTGAGACCCTACTTCAGCAAAGACTATTTCCAGCATTCCCTCATGTCCAGTTCACTGCGATGATTAATTTCAGGCTTTAGTGGGACAGGAAATTACTCTTGAACCACGGTTGCTCATGTGCAAGGATTTCCAATATCAATCAATAGGTGATACAAGTTCTATCCAGACTTACAAATATACTCGGTCCATAAAGAGGTGTGGATATATAATGGGATTTAATCATTCATTGCAAAAGCAAGGAAAAAAAATACTGCTTGGATAATCTAAGCACTTTAGAATTCCAGATTTCAGTTCATGACACTTAAAACTGAAGGGAAGCCTACATGTGATCATTGGCTCCTCATAATATTTCCCATGCCAGAAAGATATATTAAGTGGATTTCTATAGTAAAACATTGCGGTGCTTGACAAGGCTGCTTGCTCCAAACTACAGCTATGTGGAAAACAGATGAGTCAGTTTGAAATGTGACTCTGAGTCAGTGTGGCCACTTCCTCCTTGGCACAATAGTTAAGAGAATCAGCTGAAGAAAATTCACTGTGTAAAAACAGGACCTATAGTAGGCCAACTCTTCAGTCTTCATTGACATACACAAGCCTAACAGAAAACTTCAGCCGGGTGCCAACTATTAATCCTTCTTCGTTCATGCCAGAAAGAATGTGAATTCCTCAGTCCCATTCCTTACCTTTCTGCATTTTGATATATTTTTCCACTATCTCACCAAAGTTAGGTTTTTATTATTATTTAACAAAATTCCTCTCTACTTTTTACCTCCGCCTGCCTGCTGAACCATTTTGATGTGAGACCACAGTGTACAAAATCCAATATAATTATTTGTTAAAATGAAGACACCACAACAAAGACCCAAAACTGAACTTTCTACATAAACGTACCCCATCACTCTGGTTTCAAACTGTGCATGACATGCACTGCAATTTAGAAGCATGTTTAGAAACACTTCAGGTATTTTATATTTTCCCCACCATCACACATATTTTGCTCTTGATGAGGGTCTGTTACAGTCAGAGTTTGTGTTATTAATCAGGTGCGGACGGAAATTTGAGAAAACATCTATCTTCTTCCGGTCTTGCCGATAGCGAATCCTGCCGCAGGTTCCCCGGTCACGTGGCGCAGATTCATGGAAAATCCCATTGACAGTGGGACAAGGCAAACCCACCGCCGGCCAACAGCGGGCCACCTCCAGCCACACTTGGTTGAGGAAAGTTCCCCCCCCCCCCCTGCCAATTGGGTCCGATTTTAAATTGCCTGTGGAGGCGGGAAAGTGATTTGAAAATTGCATTACTGGAGGGTGGCACTGGATCGCAGTGCCTCAGGAACAATATGCAATTTTCAAAGAGCCTGTAGGAAGGAGAGAACAGGAAACGAGCTGGCAACCAATTAATGGCCCCGGTTAAGGAGCCTGCCTGGAACAGAATGGGATGTTTGATCCTTTTCTCAGATGAAGCTGACTATTCCGATGCACATTAGTTTCCAGCAGTTGGGTTTTCCACAGGCAAAAAGCTTATTTGAGGCCAGGTTGAATGTTGCATATCGACTTTATGTTTTCTGGTCCAGCTCACCTGAACAAGGCAGAGGCGGCCCCCAACATAGCTGCTGGCTGCCTTTGATGCTGGCATCAGGCAAGCAGTTCCCACCTCCCAGGAGAACTCGGTGCCTAGACTCCAAGCTCACCTCCTGCCCAATCAATCCATTTACATTTAAAAATGGCATCATGCGAGCTGGACCCATATCATTATCACGCAACGGAGCATAATGACCCCGATCAACCACTTTCCCCAATACCAACCATCGGCCATGTGATATCCTGGATGAGTCAAAACAAGAGAAAGGAATGGAAAACCCAAGGTTGATTCAGGGAACAATATCTGAGATATCGCACCCCTGAAGGTGAGAAAAACTATTCCAGGAGATCATAATGACCATGAGACACTCTGCCCCTTACCTTACTTATATTTTAAATAGTCTATCAGCCACTGTTAGAAACCCATCCTGTTCCCTTTGTAAACAAGTGGCACAGTGGTTAGCACTGCTGCCTCACAGCGCCAGAAACCTGGGTTCAATTCCGACCTTACGTGGCTTTCTGTGTGAAGTTTGCACATTCTCCCTGTTTCTGCGTGGGTTTCCTCCAGGTGCTCCGGTTTCCTCCCACAGTACAAAGGTGTGCAGGTTAGGTGGATTGGCCATGCTAAATTGTCCCTCAGAGTCCAAAGGTTAGCTAGGGTTATGGGGCTGGGGGGAGGGAGTGGGCCTGGCTAAGTGCAGACTTGATGGGCCAAATGGCCTCCTTCTGCACAGTAGGTATTCTATGATTCTGTACAGATGGACATCATCGGAGCCCTATATGCATATTTCAATGGGATCTCGCCCATTTAAGTGCTACAGCCAATCAAAACAAGGTGGGAAAGATGTACGTGTGTTCCCCACTCCATTGTGACTTCCCACTGCCCAGTGTTCCCCAGGAAATCATAGAAATTCCCTATTCTCATCAGTTGCTCTTTTTAAATACTGGCACACACAGGCTCGCTTCCATTTGAGCAATCCCACACCCTAGTAAGCTGGAAAAGCTATGAGCAAGGAGCTTATGAAACAGTTTCCATTGCTTTGAGCATGCCCAGGTGAATGTCATCTGGACCAGCAGGCTGATCCATTCTTTCAAGTCAGCTCCACACTGATAGCTGGGAATCGTCTGCTGGATTGAGGACTGATACAAAGATGCCATTTAAAACTTCTGCCAAATCATGGGGTTTTGTCTTACCACATGCCTTTCTTTTAACTATGAGCGCAAGCATAGTTTTGGATAAGGATGATTTTAATATTCCCTCCTAGTATTCGTTTTTCAATCCACCCTACACAACTCCACCTGACATTCAGAGAAATACTCATATTTTACTTTGAATTTACTAATCTTCTGGTTACTGTTGCTTTATATCTGGGGGTGAACATCACGGGGGCAGTGCAGGGGGGCGGGGGTCAGCAAAGTGGCCGCAGGGCCAAACCATTCTATGCTGGCCCACCCCGCAGCCATAACGCACTGTGCGAGGGCTAAATAAGGACCGCAAGAGACTTCTGCCCCTCACTGGGGAGCAGGGCCCGCCCTTGGGTGCGGCCAGCCAATCGCTCCCGGCAGTGGTAAGAGTGCTTTAGTGGGCGCTGCAAGGGCTGCAAGAGGAGGGGAAAGAACGCCCAGGGATGCTCATCCTGAGTCTTGGGAAGGGAGGGTATGGCAGGTCAGGGAGGGGGACAAGGTGAGTGGGTGTGTGGGTGTAAGGTTGCAGGCAGTTAGGAAGAAGGTGGGGGGGGGGGGGGTAGGATAGTGCCCCCTGATAAGCAAAGGGCAACCGCTGAAAATAGTGCCTCCTCTTCCTTCCCTTCAAAGAGATTGTTTAAAAGATTGTGCTGCCCACTATCACCCGACTGCCCTCCCAAACATTTTATGGCGCGGGCAGCACATTATTGGATACAGTTGGTCAGGTAACAAGCTTAATTAACCGTGATCATCTGTTTAAATATGGCAGGCGGGCATCTGACTTCAGTGTCTGCTCACCTCCTGTATTACGGGGGTGAGCAGAATGGTTATGGGATGGTTGCCATCCTATTTTATGTGCCCCCCCTCCCCCCACTAGCCGATAAAATGCCTGGCATGGACACATTAAATGTAGCCCCTGGATACAAGACTCTGCCAGGTGAGTTTTTTTTGTGTGTGTTTTAATTAATCCACAAACTTATTGAATGGAGATTTATAAACATACATACTGCTCCTCGCTTCCCAGACCTATATTGGCCCCCGGTTCTAAAAAATCTCAAATTTCAAAGTTTCATCCCCATGTTTATGTATCTTCAGGGCCTCTTCCTTCCTCATCTCTGTAATCTTCTCCCCCAAAACTCTCTCTGCCTCCAAATTCAACCTTTGCTGCAGTGCTCCCTTCCTCATCCCCTCCACTGCAAGGCATGTCTTTGGCCATTTTGGTTCCACGCTCTGATGTTGCTTGCAAAGTCCTGTACCTCTCCACCCCCTTCTCTCCTGCTTTAATGGTCCTCACTATAACATACCTCTGCGTTGAAAGTTCAGACATCTCCCACCTTATCTCCTTCATTAACCTGATATCTGTTTATTTCTGCCTTGGTGAAGTACGAGAATTTTATTTTACTTTGAGGGTGCTATATAAATGCAAATTGTTGTCATCCTTGTAATGCAGAGAAGTGTGTCTAAAAACAAGCTTGTATTAAAAAATACTCAAAACCAATTTATTCCAGGAGTTTATGTACTTTCTGCAGATGAATTGGTGTTTCCTGCCAGTAGTGGGGAACGTGCTCATAGCAATTCGCAACATATTTGGCACACTTTCTGACTTGTTTCGATTAGAAGTAAACGGAAACAAAAATCAGCAGTAAAGTGAGCTGCTGATTCACTCCGAACCAGCTTCAAGGCACCGCTAAAGTCCAATTTCACCCCCTCCATTTTCCCATTCACAGAGTTATGCTCAGCATTGACATTTTAGAATTGTCCAACAATAACAATAACTTGTATTTACATACTGGGCGAGATCTTCCGGCTGTTCACACCGGCAGGATCTTCCCGTTCCGCCGATGGCACAAACCCACCGTAGGCGGCGTGGAGTGAATTCAATGGGAAATCCAATTGATAGCGGGTTGACCAAATGATCCCGCTGGATCCCGCCGTCGGCCAACAGTAGGTTGCCTCTCGCTGCCAAGAAACATGCAGGACAGAGAATTTTGCTCACTGCCTTTAAATGTCGTAAAATGTCCCACCACGCCTCATAGAATCATTATCAAACAACATTACTAAAGGAGGTATTGGGGCAGATGACCAAAAGCTTTAAAGAAATAGATTTCGCAGAGCATTTTAAAAGAGGGGCGAGAGAGCTAGAGGGAAGGAGGTTTAGGAATGAAATTTCAGAGTTTCGGACTTGGTAGCTAAAGGCACGGCCACCAGTGATTGAGCAATTTAAATCAGCAATAACAACAATAATTAAAACAATAATAATAACAATAACAACAACAATAATCTTTATTGGTGCTCAAGAGGCCAGAATCGCAGGAGAGCAGATATCTTGGAGGGATGGGGGAGATTAAGAAATAGGGAGGAACAAGGATATGCAAGGGAGGAACAAGGATATGCAGAGATTCGAAATAAGAATAAGAGTTTTAAAATCAAAGCATTGCTTAACTGGGAGCCAGTTGGCATGATGGGTGAATGAAAGTTTGCGCGAGTTCAACACGCGTTTTGGACAACCTCAAGTGTGTGGAGGGTAGAATGTGAGAGGCTAGCCAGGAGTGCATTGGAATAGTCAAGATATAGGTAACAAATGCACGGATCAGGGTTTCAACAGCAGATGAGCTGAACGAGACAAAGTCAGCAATGCTATAGAGATGGAAACAGGCAGTTTCAGTAATGGCACAGATATGCAGTCGAAGCACATCTCAGTTTCAAATATGGAATTAAATTTAGAGAACAGTCAGTTCAGCCATAGACAGTTATCCGGGGGAAGGGGTGGAGTTGCGAGGGAACAGAATTTGTTGTCAGGACTGAAGACAATGCTTTTGATTTTCTCAATATTTCTTTCGAAGAAATTTCTGCTCATCCAAAACTGGATGTCGCGCAAGCAAGGATGGATCCTTGAGGAACTCCAATGGTAACGGTGAAGCAGCGGGAAGGTGATTCTCTGACTATGTTTGGATAGGTCAGAATGGATTCAGGTGGCTGCAATCCCACCCAATCAGACAATGGTGGAGAGGCATTAGAGGAGGAAGGCGGAGTCAATCATGTCAAAGCTTACAGGCAGTTCTAGAAGGACAAGGAGGGATAGTCTACCTTTGTCCCAGTATAGGGCATATCATATGTTTCGTTATTGAGGCGGAAATCTGATTGGACAAACTGACAAAAATTGTTGCTTTAGGCAAGCATCCTAATATTAGGTTTTTACATATATGATTCAAGTAACAATATTAGTGCTAACCTTTGTCAAACCATATAAACAGTAAGTTATCATATCTTTGGTTATTCCACTTAGTAACAATATCTATGGACAATGCAAACCCCAAAATGCAGTGAACCATTTATTCTTACAGCGGTTGGACAATCTATTTCTACTAACCAATGGGGCTCCTGAAGGGAGACAGTGGAAGAATGGAGATAGAAACATAGAAAATAGGAGCAGGAGGAGGCCATTCGGCCCTTCGAGCCTGCTCCGCTATTCATGATGATCATAGCTGATGAGCCAACTCAATAGACGAATACCACTTTACCCCCCTATCCCTTGATCCGCTTCGTCCTAATTGCTATATATAACTGCTTCTTGAAACTATGCAATGTTTTGGCCTCAACTACTTCCTGAGTTAACGAATTCCACAGGCTGATAACAGAGCACAATAATCTATGGGCAGAGCAAAATAATCCATAGGCAGATCAAAATAATCCACAAAGACACAAGACAGGGATGGAGAATGAAGGGTAGAAATCCGTCTTGAACGATAGCACAGACTGCTTCTCTACAAATGAAAATCAACCCGGAAGGAGCGAAGAACTGGATATGAATTAGTACTGGAAATGTAGCAATAATGCTACTCAGCAAAATAATCCATTTTCATCACTCGTTGATGGAATTAACGACTGAGAGATGTGGGTTGGGAGGTATTGTGTATTTATCGTATGTCCTTTATTTTTCCATGTATGGAGCGATCTGTCTGGACTGTACGCAGAACAATACTTTTCACTGTACCTCGGTACACATGACAATAAAGCCAAATCAAATCTTAATTCTGTTACCAGACAGCGGTGAAATCCCGGTCCTTCAACCATTGGTCAAGGACATAGAGATGCCACTGATCTCCATTGACCTCATTCTCTTCTGCTGTCAGTTGTACAACCTGTGCCAGGTCAACTCCGAGTCCTCATCCTCTCTCTTGTGTCCAATGCAGCGGTGGAATAGAGCTATGAGTGACTGTAAGGGCACGTGTTCTCCTGAGGGATGCTGTGCATTTGTGAAGGTGGCTGTCAGGCAGATGAATCAGATTACAGAAGGATTAAGTTGAGAGGCAGTGGTGGATGTTTAAATGGGGGTTCTGGCAGGAACTGCATAGAAAATGAACGATGGAAGCCATTTAAAACATGTGTGAGTGTGAGGACTGATTATATGCTTGACAAAACCCCACCCTATATTCAGTTAATTGACATCAATGAAACTGACTATCGAGTGGGAGAATATAAGGGGCAGTTAATCCAATGCCACCCGAGACGAACTTCGACCCTGACATTTTCCCTAAAAGAAAGGCCTTGCGGAACGAAAGAGCCGCATACTTTAAAATTTACCCAGCACAAACTGAGTTTTAACCCCAATAAAGAGCTAACAATAAAACTTTACATCTTTGTGGCATGTTAAGAATGAGGTCCAAATGAAACAAAACACAACTGGGTCATGTTGTAACAAATGATTAGGCCAATCCATGTACCACCTCACCCTGTTAGACCTCTCTGCTTTGCACTTCTGTCTCAATTCATCTGTCTTCACTGGAGATTTACTGGTTTTGAAACACAGCTTCACTGAATATATTACCATCTAAAATCAAACACCTCTAGCTCTAGCTGTTTGGCTCTAGCTGCATTTCACTAATAAACTCCTATGTTGCCAGAAAAAAGCCCAGTCCTGAAGTCTTTAGAAAATTAGGTCAACATCCAAAAGTATCAACAAAAATAAATATGTGTCCCTGGGAGAATAAACGCACAATCTGAGTGACACATCCCCATCCCCAAATAGGTGCAGCTTTTGCTGAGGAACGTTTCTAAATTGTAAATTAGAAGAAATCGGCAAAAATTAATGGCTTTCCTTTTTTGATACCCCCAATATATTATTTGCATGTTATAATCCCGGAGTGGGATCTTTTGTGGATGAGACTAAGCCTGAGGCAGAGTATTTGTCACATTAAAACCACCAAAAACAGATTGTGCGACATACCCCACCATTTAGTGGAAATTTGGTTAAATCCACATCAGTCATTCATTCTCTAAGTCAACAAACTTTGTTAAATTGGTTAAACCATCACAGTGAACTAACGGAGTTACAGATGACTATTTTCAAAGTGATTTACTTTACTAGTAATGAGAGAGGTGTGAAATCTATTTCATCTCAAGTAAGAAATGCTCTTCTACAGGGTGAACAAATAAAAAGATGAGATGTATTTATTAATACATGGAGATGTGTAGACAGTTTGGCACAATTGGAAGTTGTTCTATAAAAGGACAGAAACAGGATCGCTGTTTGTCCAGTGTTCGAGGCTGAGTGAGAGCAGGTGGAATAAAGGCATTTTATCTATTAGGTCCATGCAATGTATTCCTTCTCCTATGTAGATTAAGGACAGTGATGGTGGTGATGGTTGGAAAGGGGGCCCGTGTTGAAAGAGGGACCAATAGGGTGAAATCAGTGTTCAGCAAGGGTAGTAAGGCAAAGATTTGGAAAACCTGACTGTCCTTTCCTCAGAGAGGAAAAAGGGAATTCACGATGTAACAATCTTATGTGAAAATATCAACATCCAAAAGATCCCAAATTCTTTCAGAATGGATCAATGGGACAGCTGTTTAGAAGTATCATTTTGTTTGCTTAGCACTAGTGAAACTGTGACTGGTGGGTGGTATAAGATTCTGGACTAATGAAAACATACTTGGCATTCTGTGGAAATTCCTGCATTAAAAAAGTCTCTATTCAAGTCAGCATTAGTTCACGTCACCTTGTAACACTGGATAAGATGTAGATCTGTTGTGACATATGTCAACTCCAAGGAAAAGTACAATTGCTATGTGTAAGAAAACAAAATTTCTTTCACAAAAGCTCTGCATAGAATGAATGTACAATTCAACAAAGAAGAGATTACAGTTGTATAACACTGTGCCCATGGAACCTTAACACAGAGCATAATAATGAGCGCAGTTTTCATTTAACAACGCTGGTGATGGCATTTGGCGACACTGTTACAAAGTGCATTCAAAGGGTTTGTGGGAGTAATTTTGGAATTGACTTCTAATGCATAGCATTTTAGTCATTTCATCCTCCTGACCCTCTTCTCAAATAATCTGCCCTCTTCTCATTTGATTGGTCGTACTGGGGCACAACTAGATGGGGAATGGGAAGCATTCTCCATGTGAGAGTCTTGACACAGCCAAGCCTAATCCTCTCCCAATATTCACCAGTGCGCTTTTCAGCAGTGAATAATAATAATCAGGGATGCGAATATAGAACATAGAACATATACAGTGCAGTACAGGCCCTTCGGCCCACGATGTTGCACTGAAACAAAAGCCATCTAACCTACACTATGCCATTATCATCCATATGTTTATCCAATAAACTTTTAAATGCCCTCAATGTTGGCGAGTTCACTACTGTAGCAGGTAGGGCATTCCACGGCCTCACTACTTGAGCAATATCTTGCTCATTCTTCCCTCCCTAAGCTGACGATCACCATTTTATCCAGTGTTATAAGTGGGCATGCCAAGAATTTTACTGTCAGGTTTTCAATTATGGCAAATACTGTGGAGCTAGTGCTCTACCTTGAAAATCAAACTGTATTAGAAGTAAGGATAAAATTGTGAATCATAGAGTGGGGGTGGGGGGGTGCGGAGAAGCTTGTTCCTTCTGGCTCCACATTAATTAAGAATAAATTTATTTCTGAATCTGATAAGCAGGGCAGCAGCAACTCCCACCACCATTTGTCAGTAACACATTTTTAGAGAGGTCATTTAACAGGGTAGGCCCCTAATTAAATTTAATATGCAAGAGGCCTAATGCCCATTTAAGATGGTTTCCTGAAGTGAGTAAAATAATGGGCTAACAATTTAGAAGGGAGCCCAATGCTTGCACAGAATGGGCACAGGCATTTCCGCTGCTAAATTTGTAAATCTTGTGTCTGTTTTGTGCCCTTAAAATGGTTTGAACACATATCTATTTCTAACCCGATATCTAGTTCTGGAACATAGCCGTATTATAGTTGGCCTATTTATATGCTGCTTAGAAAATGTCCAGTTTTTCCAATGCTGGATTTTAAATGTAAACCACAAAATGGGGCCCATTGTACACGTGTAAAACAGGACACTCATGTTTTGTGCAAATATGAAACAAGCCCAGTTAGTACCGACATAAGTTTGATCAGTCCCATTTCATGAAGTTGTTTTTTTTCGAAGTACTTATTCTGCTTTTGCGTAGACTGAAAGGTTGGTCAGCACCGTCGCTTCAAAGCCCTACAATAATTCACGTGGAATTTGTGACTTGCAAGTGAATAAATCTGGACAATGACCCTTTTAATGCAAGTCTCATCTGGATAACATAGATTTGTCTGAAGATTAGTTTGCCAAAGGAAAAAAAATGTATTAGATCTTGACTAAGAAGTGGAACGCTCAAATGTGGTTGACACCATTGTATGCATGTGAAAACTAGACCCTGAACACTAAACTAAAAAGACTGGAAGCAGTTGAATTGCAGAGTTACAACCTATGCAGAAAATTATTTAAACAAGATAAACTAAAATTAGTTAAACTAGGACAGCATGGTAGCACGAGGGCAGCACGGTAGCACAAGTGGATAGCACTGTGGCTTCACAGCGCCAGGGTCCCAGGTTCGATTCCCAGCTTGGGTCGCTGTCTGTGCAGAGTCTGCACGTTCTCTCCGTGTCTGCGTGGGTTTCCTCCGGGTGCTCCGGTTTCCTCCCACAGTCCAAAGACGTGCAGGTTAGGTGGATTGGCCATGATAAATTGCCCTTAGTGACCAAAAAAGTTAGGAGGGGTTACTGGGTTACGGGGATAGGGTGGAAGTGAGGGCTTAAGTGGGTCGGTGCAAACTCGATGGGCCGAATGGCCTCCTTCTGCACTGTATGTATGTTCTGTTCTGTTCTAAGATGAATTACTCTTGAGAGATCCTTGAATTAGCATGAAGTAAGTGAAGTGATGGACACATTATTGTGGACTGACAGGAAAATTGTTGAGGTTACTTCTGTCTGGGGAATTGCTGGGTGATAGATCAAAAGGCAGGAAAAGAAAAATTAGATAGATACCAGTTAGTATGGACTGCATTGACACCAACCTCCAGAGCAGAAAGGGAAGAGAGACATTACATGATTGTATACTGCAAACTGGACAATTAAATCATGGATGCTTTTGGTTAATATATTCTAATTATTCAACAGAAACTACCAACCAGCGATCTGGGGCCCCAGTAATCTAACTGTAAAAAGCATATTGACAAGTTTAGGGCAGGATTTACTGATCACCCCGCCGCGTGATTTACGGCGGCGGAGGCGGCCCACCAGCGGGATCTACCGACCCTGCCGCTGTCAACGGGATTTCCCGGTGACAACACCCCTCGTCGCCGAGAAACCCGAGTGCCAACGTGGGACCGGAATTGCCCACCGGCGTGAACAGCCGGTAAATCCCGCCCATAATTTGCAACAATGTCAAAGTGCAATCAAAACACAAAGCAAGACCACTGAAAACATGATTTTTCTTATTCAGAACACTACTGGTGTTTAATAGGTCAAAACACAATTGTAAAAAATATTTGACAACAGAAGCAGTGCAGGAATTAATCTTGTGCCACAGCCAGTCTCTGAGAAGGAACCATGCTGCTCGCTTGGCATTGAATTTGTATAATTCTCTAGGTACAAAACAAGACCACAATCAATTTCCTTGCCATCAAAACACAGCAGCTCAAGAGCACTAAACCACATGAAAATTAAAGTAAAACCCTAATGTCTAAAATATAATTTTATCTTTCACTCAGCCTATTCATGTTATTTCCCCTATCCTTTCCTCAGAAAGAGACACATTTAAAAATCTCTCACAAATATCTCATTATCTTCCCCTCCTACTGCTCCATTTGTACATTCCTACGAGAATTTAATTACATTTTATTTCATGATTGCAATTATAATATTTGCGACTTCTGCTGCCGATTTTCCTACATGTACCCTTCATCACACTCAACCAGGACCAACTGTCAGTTCACAGAGCTCTGCTCCTCATGCCTACTGAGTATACTGTATTATAATCTTAAAATCTTCCAATCAGCTATTACAACAATGCTAAAAGTCTCCTGCTTCTCCAGTTCATCATTGCAACAATGCAATCATATTAGGCGTCCACGGTGCACTGTTACCAAAAATACAGCAGGCCTTTAGTGCATCAAGAGACCAGTATGTTATGGGTCTAGACCAGAACACTAATTTTGGTTAAGATCCCAGACTAGAACCCAACAACTTGCATTTGGTAAAACTGTGAGGATATGTTACTGCGCCACAGAAATGATAACACTGACCAAACTTTGATTCAAACACTGAATTAAGCACATAAGCAACAAGGAAACATAGAAAATCAGAGCATGAGAGGAGGGGCCCATTCGGCCCTTCGAGCCTGCTCTGCCATTCTTTATGACCATGAGATAGCTTTACAGTTAACAGTCACAACATCTTGGGCGTCATTCTCCAACCCCCCGCCAGGTTGGAAGCAGTGCAGGAATTAATCTTGTGCCACAGCCAGTCTCTGAGAAGGAACCATGGGCTCCGGGGTCCTGGGGGGGGCGCGGGGAGATCTGGCCCCGGGGGGTGCCCCCACGATGGCCTGGCCCGCGATCGGGGCCCACCGATCCGCGGGCGGGCCTGTGCCATGGGGGCACTCTTTCCCTTCCGCCACGGTCTCCACCATGGCGGAGGCGGAAGAGACTCCCTCCACTGCGCATGCGTGGGAAGCTGTCAGCGGCCGCTGATGCTCCCGCGCATGCGCCGCCCGGGGATGTAATTTCCGCGCCAGCTGGTGGGGCACCAAAGGCCGTTTCCGCAGCTGGCGGGGCGGTAAATTCCTCTGGCGTCGGCCTAGCCCCTCAATGTTGGAGCTCGGCCCCCAAAGATGCGGAGCATTCCGCACCTTTGGGGCGGCGCGATGCCCGTCTGATTGGCGCCATTCTGGGCGCCAGTTGGCGGACATCGTGCCGTTTCGGGAGAATTTCGCCCCTTATCTTGCTTCCTGAAACCTGCCTCTACATTCCAATTAAGCAAATCCATATATTTCAAATACCGCTTTGTGTATAAACTTGATAACCATGTTTTATTTGCTTATCTTGGTGCAGAGTCCTTGGATTGAGAAAACCTTTTTAGGACTAAGCTGAAAGCCTTCTGCTCAGCTTCGAGCTCTGGAAGCATCTCCGTTTTCCAGACAGACCTGGCCCCTCCCATTAGCTATATCAGCTGCACCCAAGCACCCAGCATCATTTTGTCTCTGGTTACAAGATGTGCCTTGATTTGCTTCCCAAACCAAACTGTTAGGACATTACATTAGCTCTCTATCTGCTAACAGGTAAAATGGCTTTTAATATCTATTAAGAAAACCCCTGCAGAAATCACTGATTACTTCACTTTTAATATGCTCTAGCATGTATACTGTCTGTAAGCATTTTAATCTACTTTATTGCAAAAACACAAACTAAAATATGACAATTTCTTATATTCATCAGAAATGCAATAATTTCCCCAGGATACTATTCTAAAACTGTTATCCATCTAGAGACAATGGGCGTCATTCTCCGCCGGCGGGAGTCTCCGTTTTGCCGGCGCCCGGGGGTTTCCCGACGGCGTGGGGCTGCCCCACAATGGGAAACCCCATTGACCGGCCGGTGTTACGGAGACTCCCGCCGGCCGGTCGGGGCAGAAATGTGGCGGGGCGGGATGGAGAATTTCGCCCAATAAGTGTGACGGCGAATTTGGGCACATATGTGGCACGATTTTCCGACAATTCATTTTATAGCTGAGGTTCTATTCCGGAAGCATACTTTCATGAATTTGTATTATCTCCCCTTTATACAAAACCAACAAACTGCATCAATCCATGCCATCTTTTAGGGCAGGCATTGTCAAACTCAGGGGCGCGACCCACGGGTGGGTCACGGGTGGGTGTTGGGAGGGTCGCTGAGCCGTCCGTCGCGGTGCTCCCGATCGTGCAAATCCGCGCGCAACAGCTGCAGCAGTTGGCTTTTAATAATGCCGGCTGCGAACGGCCTTCAAAATGGTCAGGAACAGATTTTAAAAATTTGACCGCACTGCGCATGTGCATAATTTTGCGCATGCGCACCGATGATCGGGCACGCATGCGCAGTGCGGCCACATTTTTGTTATATGGTCGCAGCCTTTTTTTTCAAGTTCGGGGGACCAAAGCGACCTTTAGGGCCAAAGGGACACAAAACCATTTCCTCCATTTTTGTCAGCAACAACAAGGTAAGAGAAAATGGTGGGTCGCGCAGATCGGCCGGCGTGGGCCGCGGAGATCGGCCGGCATGGGTCGTGAAGGTCGGCTGGTGTGGGCCGTGGAGGTCGGCTGGCGTGGGCCGCGGAGGTCAGCCAGGTTGGGTCCCGAAGGCTGGCCGGTTGGTAAAAATGGGTCCCCGGAAAAAAAGTTTGAAAAACACTGTTTTAGGGGATAGTTTTTTGAAAATTATTTATACAACCATTTCAACAGTTGAAAAATACCCATGAACAAGAGTGGAAACGTTGTTTCCCCTTCTCAATTCAATGCACTGAATGCTAAGCCTTCAAAAAATGTGCAGTCTATTGGCTCAACATCATCAGCACCAGAGCACACTGGAAAAATGCCTAGGGTGCTTCAGACACATCTGTTCACCAGTGAAGTTCTACATCTGTAGGAACATTTTTCTCCCAACAGCTTATCACTGTTATGTAGCAGGAAGTTATGCAAAGGGGCCTTAAGCATTAAACATTGTGCCCATTGAATTTCTTTCGTAGTTTCAAATGAGTGTGTTATTAATCACATAACATCTGTAAGAATGGCTCCATGCCTTTTAATGATAACAACACACAGTGCAAGGTAAGGTTGAAGGACTGGGACTATAGAGTAACAGGATTACTCACCGCTTGGTTGCTTTTCCTTCCCCTGGCATTTTGTCCACAGAAAGGGCAACTGCAGGGCATCAACCAGGTGTTGCCTTCAACAGATTTCCTTCCTGGTAAAGAACTGCTTTAGCATATCCCAGAAGGGGTATCAATTGTGGCACTTTGTGTGGGAATTTAAAAAAAATTGTAACATACAGAATGGCAAGACATAAAAAATATTATGGCATATTATTCCAAATTTTAGATCATATGAATGCAGGAACAGGAGTTGCCCATTTAGCCCCTCCACCCTGTCCCATTATTCAATGAGGGTCATGACTGATTAATGACCAATCTCCATAAGTCATTGCCTTACATCCTTAGTACTCCTCGGTATCAGGCAGCTAACAATCTCCAGGTAAAGAACTGAACCACTCCAGTAAATGGCACCACAAAGTAATTGCTCACCATTGGCAACATTTTCCTTATTTTAATTTTAGCTATATTACTGGACTAGCTTCCAGAGGTCTGAACTAATGGTCTAGAAACAGGAGTTCAAATCCCACCACAACAGAGAAAAGTTTAAATTCAATGAATTAAATAAATCTGGAATGGTGACAACAAAACTCATTTGGATGACAAATGTCTATTAAGAGCCCAATTATTCTTACCCACCCTCTTTCTTCGCCAACATTGGGCAGCACGGTTGCACACGTGGCTAGCACTGTGGCATCACAGCGCCAGGGTCCCAGGTTCAATTCCCTGCTGGGTCACTGTCTGTGCGGAATCTGCACGTTCTCCCCGTGTCTGCGTGGGTTTCCACCGAGTGCTCCGGTTTCCTCCCACAGTCCAAAGACGTGCAGGTTAGGTGGATTGGCCATGCTAAATTGCCATTAAGTGTCCAAAAAGGTTAGGAGGGGTTATTGGGTTATGGAGACAGGATGGAAGTGAGGACTTAAGTGGGTCGGTGCAGACTCGATGGGCCGAATGGCCTCCTTCTGCACTGTCTGTTCTATGTATCTATGTACCTAACATAATTGTCTCACAAAGTTAAGAACTTGGGCATTTTGAAACTAGTAGAACCAATGTATTTTTGTTTTATCTTAAAATACAGTTGACACAGAAGCAGTAAATCCTCCCTCGAGATCCATTTAAAGATCAGTTTGCTGCACTGCTGTTTAATCAACTTACTTCAGTCAATCAGAGGTTGGTGTAGATTAGAGTATTGGTGTCAGTAATGTACAATAATGATTGACATTTAAACCAATAACTGCACATAAACAGTGCGTCATAAATACAAAACCACCTCTTCAACTGTCAGTGAGAAAGCCTTTTGGCTTTCATTGAGCAGTAAAGTGGTTACAGAGCAATTAAATTCTCTTTGATCTATGGGGTATATTCTGCTTCCATTAAGGTGATAGAAAGTCTCGCCAGGCTGTGCCAAAGACACATTAGATGAACAAAAGCAGCAATACGAAAAATTTAATTTAATGAAAAAGAGTAAAGCCAAAGAGAGGCTAGAATTGACATGCCAGCCTCTGGCCTCAGACTTTCTGCGGACACTGTGGTGTGGTTATGAGTTGGCTGAGGAGGTAAAAAGCAGCAGGATTGTAGCCAATCCCTCAGATCCAAGAACAATTTAATGACCTAATGAAGGTAGGATTGGTGAGTAGAATTGCAGACTCACACCCACTTAAGTTTAAAATGTCTTCCATCGCTCATTTCGATGCACTCCCTCACAGCCCCATTTATCCATCCCCCACTACCGCTCAACATAATCCTTCTGCAATGTGATGATTTGTTTGACCTGTTTGCAATCTGTTTGACCGCCACTTTCACAATGCACTGCATCACTCAGGAGAACACGGGCCCTTACAGTCACTCACGGCTCTGTTCTTTCCCCAAGTGAGAGGGAGCAGACTAGGAGCTGGCCTGCCACAGGTTGTGCAACTGACAAGAGAAGAGATCAGTGGCATCTCTACACCCCTCACCAGTGACCGAGGAACTGGGATTTCACAGCTGCCTGGTAACAGAATTAACTCCCAATCCACATCCCATACAAGACACAGTAATTAATTTTCATCAGCGAGTGGAAAGGAAGAATAAACGTTATTATTACTATTCAGAATGACGAGGAATTCTTCTGTCTTTCAGCAACTATCCTAAGGTTGCAACCAAAACTGGCACGGCTCCTCACCCGGACAGACGTTCTTCCATCTCGTGAATTGTAGCAGTAGAGATAATGGTGTGAAATGCACAAAGGTGCAATGTACATACATGCCATCCAACAAATATGAAATGGGGCAAAGGTTTTGGAAAACAGTACCATGAACTGTCAACACTTGAAAAAAAAAAAGGAACTGCATTTCCTGGGGCTGAAGAATGGAGTTCTGTTTGAGGCGTACATACCCACAGTGTTCCAGAGAGAAGTTGCTCTTTCTATCTACAGAAGAGAATCTGGAGAGGCTGACAACTATCTGGAATCTTTCGAAGATCAGTGAATTTGAGAGTGGTTCTTTGCATTGTTGAGGCCAGATGGGTCACAAGGCACAAAGGAAACCCACTTTGGTTGTGTGCATTGATTTTTCCACGGTTTTTAATCCAGTGTGTTTATGCTCATGGAATACCTGTGCAGAACATGGACTAATCTTGGATTTGGATCTCAATGAGTGTTCCACATCCAGGATCCACATCCGGTTTGTTGGGCATTCACTGAAACTACCCCTCCTACTGAAAGAGCAAAGCAAGGTTTTTCACTTTCAGCCATCATATTTGAGGTTGTCGGATTGCTTATTTAACATCCAGTAGTAGAGGAGCAGAAATTTCCTCCCATATAATATTTGGCGCCCGAGCAACTGTCTGAGATAAAACCAGACTGTTTACATGTCTGTGTCATATTTGACCCTGAGATGAGCAATGATATATTTGCACCACCATATAGGCCACCTATTTCCACCTCTGCAACATCATTTAACTTCACCCCTCTTTTCATCTGCTGCTGAAACCCTCATTCATGCTTTTTCTATCTCTGGACTTAACTATTCCATATTCGACCCAGAGGGAAGTAGGGAAACCCTACTTCCCATGTCCTTAATTGCACCAGGTCCCATTCACCAATACTGCTGTGCTAGCCTACATTAGCTGTCCCTCAAGCAATATCTACATTTTTAAATTCTTCTCTCTAGTTTTCAAATCCCTCCATGAACTCACCTTTCTTTCCCTATATCTGCAATCTCCTCCAGCCACAGGTTGGGTATTGTGTTGTGTTATGATGGCTGGAGATTAATGACAGAATCGTCAACTTTCTTTTTAAAATGAGAAAACCGCTTTATTTTGCTTAAAATAATTCCAGCCTATCTTCTGTAAACACGGGTTAACAGAAAATAACGGTAGTTACCGTGGGCAGCACGGTAGTACAGTGGTTAGCACAGTTGATTCCCAGCTCCAGGGTCTGCACGTTCTCTCAGTGTGTGCGTGAGCTTCCTCCGGGTGCTCCGGTTTCCTCCCACAGTCTAAAAATGTGCAGGTTAGATGGTTGGCTATGCTAAATTGCCCTTAGTGTCCAAAAAGGTTAGGTGGGGTTACTGGGTTACAGGGATAGGGTGGAGGCGTGGGCTTAAGTGGGGTACTCTTTCCAAGGGCTGGTACAGACTCGATGGGCCAAATGGCCTCCTTCTGCACTGTAAATTCTGTAAATACTATGATTTGTACAGTCTCCTTTTATGAAGGCACTTTTCAAAAAATGATTCTGTTGATTAAACCAGCGGAGAAAAAGATACGTTCTGTGCCAAAAGTGGGAAGCAATTCTGTCGCTAGAGCGAGCAAAAGAAATTCTGGCTCACTGCCCATTCAGTGTGAGTAAGACACCCTGTTTATTTTGTGGTGAGTTTGAGGAAATGGGAACCCTTATGACTAATGGCTGACTCTCACAGGAAACAGGAAGAAATGCTGATTGAGATCAGACTCACACCACATCGTTGACTACCAACTTAAAAATCCTTTAACCCTGATGAGCAAGAGTGAGCAGCAGATCATGAACTACGAATGCAAGCTTTCAGACAGGAACAAATATCCCTGTTCTATTGCTGAATAAAATATCCTTTTACTTCTCCGGCATAAAGCATTTTCTAAAAATGCCTAAAACGCAACCAAAAATAAAAAAATGTGGGTCTACTGTGGTATTCTGGGAGGCAGATTAGTGTGTATGTGAGACTGACTGATTTAATTAAACTTAAGACAAAGGGCCTGATCCAAACAAATGGGAACAGAGCCCCATAGCCCCGGCACTCGCAACGGCGAGAAGCACAACGCTATCCAACGTGACTCCAGTTAGACACGGGGCCTCAGTGAGGAATGCGCAGCCGAGTCTGCACTCAGTCCCGTTACCTGCACTGAGGAGCCCCTCTCGCCGAAACTCCTCAGTGCAGGGAGATTGGGACGCCATTTTTAAATGCAAGCCCCCGACATGACACCTGAACCCCCCCCCCCCCCCCCCAAAGCCCCGATTCACCTATAAGGGGCTCCTCGGGGCCACCTTGCATCCCACCTCACATGCACATGGCATTCCAGGCCAGGTCCCAGTCAGTAAAAAAATGCCAGCTAGGCACCTTGGCAGTGCCTGCCGGGCACCCTGGCAGTGCCCTGCCATTTGGCAGTGCCACCTGGGCACCTTGGTAGTTCCAGCCTAGCACCCAGTTAGAAGTCGCGAGGTGTAGTGAGCCGGGAGGTCCCGGGAGTGGAGTCTTCCGGCCACGTTGTGTCTCGGCGCGCTGACGTTCAGACGCAACACGGCCAGTAGATTGTGCCCAGAGCATCTACAGAACTGAAAACATCACAGAAGTTAGGTGTGAAAAGCAGGCACCTGAAATGAATAGGGCCAAGTTGGATATTCTACAGGTAAACACACTATGCACTGGAGCATGGCGACTCTGTGCGAGCTCTCTCCTACAGGTCCTCCTTCCTACATCTCTTATAACCGTACTAAACTTTTAAACCAGGTTTTGTTCTAAAGAATTTAGAATTTTCCACAGCGGAGTGAGGGAGAGGGAGAGAGATAATCCCTGTGACAAATCTCCCTCTACCAACAGTGGGTGCTTTGTGACAATATCACTAGAAATTTTATAGATTAACTATCTGTTGCAGAAAGGGAGAGTTTATTTGTGAGTCTAACCAAGTAGAAATCTCTTTGGGGGAAATGTTTTGCAAGACTGTGCAAATAAATCCTGTGTATGTTTAAGTTTTATTTTCTTTTGATGATAAATGTCTCAATTTACTATTTTAAATTTCCAAAAGTATTGTTACAATCTGTGACTCCTGACTTCAGCACACCTGTCTTCTTGTAGTAAAATACAAATTGAAAATTGTTGTGATAGCTCGTCTAGTTTCCCCTTGGGATATGGTTAGCATGACAATTACTACCTGCCAGATCATAACACTACTCCTGTTTGTCTTGAAGGGATTAATATCAAGGGCATAATTTCCTCATGATTTTCTTCATTGACATTTCAATATTAAGCACGAAGGAAAAAAGTTCACAAAAGCCCATATAAATAAAATCATGATCCCATACATTGAAAGAAAAGTTGTATTTTTACACAGTAATTCTCACTTTCTATATTACTTATATCCTTTACGATGGTTTGTTAATGCCTGCAATTGCTGTAAACGTAGGGTGGAAAATCTGGGGCAAAATTCTCCGGAAACGGCACGATGTCCGCCGACTGGCGCCCAAAACGGCGCATATCGGTCGGGCATCGCGCCGCCCCAAAGGTGCGGAATGCTCCGCATCTTTGGGGGCTGAGCCCCAACCTTAAGGGGCTAGGCCCACGCCGGATGAATTTCCGCCCCACCAGCTGGCGGAAAAGGCCTTTGGTGGCCCGCCAGCTGGCGCAGAAATGACATCTCCGGGAGGCGCATGCGCGGGAGCATTAGCGGCCGCTGACGGCATTCCCGCGCATGCGCATTGGAGGGAGTCTCTTCTGCCTCCGCCATGGTGGAGACCGTGGTGGAGGCAGAAGGGAAAGAGTGCCCCCACGGCACAGGCCCGCCCGCGGATCGGTGGGCCCCGATCGCGGGCCAGGCCACCGTGGGGGCACCCACCAGGACCAGATCGCCCCGCGCGCCCCCCCCCACAGGACCCCGGAGCCCGCCCGTGCCGCCTTGTCCCGCCGGTAAGGTAGGTGGTTTAATCTACGCCGGCGGGACAGGCATTTTAGCGGCAGGACTTCGGCCCATCCGGGCCAGAGAATCGCGTGGGGGGGGGGGCCGCCAACCGGCGCGGCGCGATTCCCGCCACTGCCGAATATCCGGTGCCAGAGACTTCGGCAACCAGCGGGGGTGGGATTCACGCCAGCCCCCGCCGATTCTCCGACCCGGCAGGGGGTCGGAGAATCTCGCCCCCGGTTTGCACTAACGGCAACACAGTTTTCCTCAGCAACATCAGTTGATAGAAGAGATCGTGAGATTTCAAAATCAGTACACTGGAGCTGTTGGACACCACAACAGGTAGTAAACGATTCTGTTCAATTCCACAGAGACCAGGTAACCAGATAGAATGATAAACTCATTCATGATGCTTTGCATTATCATCTTTATTCTGGACTAATCTCTGGACTCCAGTCAAACAACAATGCCCAAGTGTTTATAACGCCGTGAACATTTTTAGCATGCTTTTAACATAATGAAATGGTGCAAAACATTTTATGTAGATTAGCGTGACACGGAACCGTAATTGTACAGTGGGATGGAATGATTGACAGCGCAACTGGAAAATTAGTTTTAAGGAATTACTAGGGGGCATAGGTTTAAGGTGAGAGGGGCAAGGTTTAGAGTAGATGTACGAGGCAAGTTTTTTTACGCAGAGGGTAGTGGGTGCCTGGAACTCGCTACCGGAGGAGGTGGTGGAAGCAGGGACGATAGTGACATTTAACGAGCATCTTGACAAATACATGAATAGGATGGGAATAGAGGGATACGGACCCAGGAAGTGTAGAAGATTGTAGTTTAGTCGGGCAGCATGGTCGACATGGGCTTGGAGGGCCGAAGGGCCTGTTCCTGTGCTGTACATTTCTTTGTTCTTTGTTGTTCTTTGAAGCTTAAAACACTTGGGAGTAAAGCAGCAATGTGAAGAGGTGGACGTCCGGTGGCGGCCATGGACTGAGCGGTCGCACATTTGGTAGCTCCTGCTCAAGGTGGATTTTCTGGACCATTCACCGTTCGTAGGGTGGAAGTTTAGACAGAAAAAAGGTGCAGGAGGGATAGGAGAAAGTGAAACTCCACTGCTGTGGCTGGTGGATGGATCCATGGACTAAAAGTGGGTCGAGAAGGGAGCTGGTGGAGCAGGAGAATCTTTGTGTGCCACAGGTCAAGATGGCGGAGGGTGACACGGTAGCACAGTGATTAGCACTGTTGCTTCACAGCACCAGGGACCCTGGTTCGATTCCCATCTTGGGTCACTGTCTGTGCGGAGTCTACATGTTCTCCCAGTGTCTGCGTGGGTTTCCATATGGGTGCACCGGTTTCCTCCCTTAGTCCAAAGATTTTCAGGTTAGGTAGTTTGGTCATACCAAATTGCCCTGTAGTATCCAAAGTTTAGATGGGATTGCTGGGTTTCGGGGATAGGGTGGTCTTTCAGGCGTTGGTGTAGATTTGATGGGCCGAATGGCCTCCTTCTACACTGTAAATTCTTATGATTCTACAATAAAGGGCTTGCTCTGCCCGCCCAGTGGTCAACGGAGCAGCTGGTAGACGTCTGAATTGAGAAGTTCAGCCAGCAGAGAAGTCCATGAGAACCTAGCCGTGGTGGTAGAACCGCTGAAAGAAGGGATTGACCGTGTGGAGCAGAGGCTGGAGTCCCAGGGCCAGGCAATCCAAAATGTGGAGGAGACGGTGGGGAAGTACGAGGTGCAGCTCGCCTCATTGGTGGCCGAGATGGGAGTGATGCGGGTGACCCAAAAGCGGCTGAAGGAGAAGGAGAAGGTGGAGGATCTGGAGATCGTGGGGATGACCGAAGGCATTGAAGGAGCGGACGCCGGCACGTATGTGGCCAAAATGTTGGAAAAGTTGATGGGGGAGGGGGCCTCCGACTGGTCTCTGCAGGTCGCTAAGCGCACAGGGCGCGAATGGGGAGGCCGCAGGTTGGTGAGCCGCTGAGGGCAATGATGGTGTGGCTGGACCGTTTCCTGGACAAGGAAAAGATTTTGCAGTGGGCGAGGCAGATGAGGAGGCTTTAAGAAGGGGGCGAAGTTTGGAATGATGTACCTGGCCCGCCTCAGGATGACCTTCCAGAATCGAGAATATTATTTTGGAACGCCAGAGGAGGCGATGGAATTTTTGAGAGACAATGGACTGGCAGGAGAAGGAGGACATTGAACTTTTAGGAGATGCTTTCTTTTGATGGTTGGAGAGCTTTTCTCCTTTGAGACGTGTTGTTGTGCTTGGTGCTGGGATGTTTGGGGAGCATCAAGGGTGAGTGCATCTTTTTTATGTTTCGTGGGGGAGCGCGAGCGGGGGGGAAGAGGGGAATCAATGGTGGGTAGGAGGCTGACAGGCCTTGGATGGGGGCTGCCAGGCTAGCTGGGCGGGCTAGTTAATGGGAGCACAGGGGAGCGGTCAGGTAGTCGGTGCAGGGGAAGGGGATGGGGTTGTTCTTTTGTTTGTGGGGGGAGGGGGGCTGCTGACAAGGATGTGGTGGCGCAACAGGAAAGGGAGTGATGATGGTGGACATCCAAGGATGGGCCTTGTGGGTCGCGTGACATTGGCTGGGGGCTGGCCCAAAAAGGGATATGGTTCATCGGCAGGGGAGGGGGGGGGGGGGGGGGTGGAACCCCCCAACCAGGCTGGTCACATGGAATGTGAGGGGGCTGAATGGGCCGGTCACACAGTCATGTGTGTTCGCGCACCTGAGGAGTCTGAAGGTGGATGTGGCTTTTTTATGAGAGAAGAATTTAAAGATAGGGGATCAGTCAAGACTGAGGAAAGGATGGGTGGGGCAGGTGTTTCATTCGGGACTGGACATGAAGACGAGGGGGGTGGCGGTGCTGGTAAGCAAGCTGGAGGTGTTCGAGGTGGAGAACATTGTGACAGATTGCATGGGGGAAAAGAGGTTCATGATGATTAGTGGGTAGCTGGAGGGGATGCCGGTGGCGTTGGTAAATGTTTATGCCCCAAACCGGGATGATGTGCAGTTTATGAGGTGGTTGCTGGGGTATTTCCCGACCTGGTCTTGCACCGGTTGATCATGGAGGGTGGGGAACTTAACACGGTCATTGAACCAAGCTTGGACTACTCGAGCCAGAGATCGGGGAAGGTGGTGGAGTGGCGGAGGAGCTGAAGGGGTTTGTGGAGCACATGGGAGGGGTAGACCCGTAGAGGATTGTGTGGCTGAGGCAGCAGGAGTTTTTGTACTTTTCTCATGTGCCCCGGGTGTACTCCCGGATTGATTTCTTTGTGGTGGACAAGGCATTGCTGGCGGGGGTGGTCGATTCGGGGTATTCAATGATTTTGGTTTCAGACAATGCGCCGACTGGGTGGATTTGCGAGTGACGGGGGGGGAGGCAGCACCCGCAGTGGAGGCTAGACGTAGGGTTGTTGGCGGACGAAGAGGTGCACGAGTGGGTGAGGGCTGCCATCTGGGATATGTGGAACTCAACGATATGGGGAGGTTACGGCCGCCACAATCTGGGGGGCACTCAAGGCGGTGGTTAGGGAGGAGTTCATGTTGATTCAGGCGCACAGGGCTCAGGTGGAACGAGCAGAGATGGCAAGGTTGGTGGCTCAATGAGAGGTACTCGGATGCCACCAGAGGTAGGGTTGTTGAAGGAGAGGCAGAAGCTCCAGATAGAGTTTGGGCTGGTGTCTACAGAAAAGGCAGTAGGGCACTAGCAGAGGGCCGGGGGAAGTTGGGGGGGGGGCAATGTACGAGTACGGAGATAAGGTGAGTAGGATGCTAGCCCACCAACTTAGAACATAGAACATAGAAAAATACAGCACAGAACAGGCCCTTCGGCCCATGATGTTGTGCCGAACCTTTGTCCTAGATTAATCATAGATTAGGAAGCAGGAGTGAGATTGGAAGAGTGAAGGACGGGACGGAGTTCCAGGAGTTTTGTAGGAAATGATATGAGTTGGAGCCCCCGGCCGGAGGGTGTGGGGGGTGGATTCGGCAGTTTCTGGATGTGTTGGAGTTTCCCAAGGTGGATGAGGACCTGGTGGAGGGGCTGGGGGCACCCATTTGAGTTGATGGAGGTGATGGAGAGTATGGGGGCAATGTAGACAGGGAAGGCGGCGGGCCCAGTTGGGTTCACGGTGGAGTTTGGGAGGGATTTGGGGCCTCTGCTGGTGAGGGCACATAACGAGACCAGGGAGAGGGGGGAGCTTCCCCCTACACCATCGCAGGCATCTATTTCCCTGATACTGAAGAAAGATAAGGCTCCAGAGCAGTGCTGGTCCTATCGTCCGATATCGTTGCTAAATGTTTCTGGCGAAGGTACTGGCCTCGCGAATCGAGGACTGTGTTCTGGGGGTGGCAGGTGAGGATCAAACGGGGTTTGTGAACGGGAGGCAGTTGTCGCCAAATGTAAGGAGGTTGCTTAATGTGATTATGCAGGAGGTGGAGGTGGCATTGGATGCAGAGAAGGCTGTCGACTGGATGGAGTGGGAATATCTGTGGGAGGTGTTGGGACAGTTTGGTTTCAGGCAGGGCTTTGTGGATTGAGTCCAGTTGCTGTATAAGGCGCCGGTAGCAAGCATGCGGTCGAATCGGGTGAGCTCGGGATATTTGGGTTTGCGCTGTGGGTCAAGGCAGAGGTGCCCGCTCTCCCCGTTGCTTTTTGCCTTGGCTATAGAGCCATTGGCTATGGCGCTTAGAGCATTGAGGGAAGAGCCATTGGCAATGCTGCTTAGAGCATTGAGGGATTGGAAAGGGTTTGTGGGGGGTGGGAAAGGGATTGTGTGAGGTGGGAAAGGGATTGTGTGGGGTGGAAGGTGGGGGTCAAGCACAGGATTTTGCTGTGGGAGGGGGGGGCATCAGCAGAATTATGCGGAATTTTGGAGGACTTTGGTAATTTCTCCGGATACAAGCCGAACATGGGAAAGAGCCCGGTGTTCCCGATTGAGGTTAGAGGGGAGCTGCCATTCAAGGTGGTGGGGGCTAGTTTCAGGTACATAGACATCTAGGTGGTGCAGGGGGCACAGCTGCATAAGTTGAATTTGACTCAGCTGGTGCAGTAGATGAAGGGGGATTTTAAGAGGTGGGATGTGGTTCCATTGTCATTGGCAGGATGGGTGAAGACAGTGAAGATGACGGTGCTGAAAAGGCTCTTGTTTGTATTTCAGAACCTCCTGATATTCGTTCCGAAGTCATTTTTTAAAAAAACGTCAACGCGCTGATCTCGGGGTTTGTGTGAGCGGGGAAGACCCCGCAGGTCAAGAGGCTGTTTTGGGAACGGAGGCGAGGAGTGGGAGGGCTAGCGCTGCAGAATATAATGAATTATTACTGGATGGCTAAGAGCACTACGGTTAGGGAATGGTTAGTGAGGGTGGGGTCGGTAGGTTCTGAGAAGGAGTAGAGGATAGGTGTGGATGATGCGCGGGGAGGCCTGAAAACCATGCCCACATGTTTTGGGCATGTCCGAACTGAAGGGTTTCTGGCAGGGGTTTGCGGACATAATGTCAGAGGTGTTGGGGGTAAAGGTGGTCCCAGCCCAGAGGTAACGATATTTGCAATGTCGGAAGATCTGGGAGCCCAGGGGGCGAGAGAGGTCGATCCTTTACCTCACTGATAGCCCGCAGACAGAATTTGCTTGGATGGAGGGACTCGGAGCCACCGAAAGCGGTGAGTGACCTGGCAGGATTTCCGAGGTTGGAAAAGATTAAGTTCGGCCCACCCCATAACCCTATCTAACCTGCACATCGTTTGGACACTAAGGGGCAATATTAGCATGGCTAATCCACCTAACCGGCATATCTTTGGGTATGATTTAATTGCCATTACTGAGAAGTGGCTACAGGGTGACCAATCTTGAGAACTGAATGACCAAGGATATTCAGCATTTACGACCATGAGGCGAAAAAGAAAAGGGGGGTAGGGTAGCACTCTTAATAAGGGGCGCATTCAGTACATTGGTAAGAGAGGATCTTAGATCAAAGAATCAAAATGTAGAATCAGTTTGAGTGCAGCTAAGAATCAGCAAGGGACAGCGAACATTGGTGGGAGTTGTTCATAGGCACCAAACTGTAGCGGCAATGTTGGGCATGATACAAATCAGGAAATTGTTGATGCATGTAACATGGGTAGTGCAGCAATAGTGGACAACTTTGATTTACACATAGAAAGGGTTAACCAAATCAGCTCTAATGCTCTGGAAGAGGAATTCCTAGAGTGTGTATGAGATGGGTTTCTCGAGCAGAACATTCAAGGAGCCAACTAGGGATCGAGCTATTTTGGATTTAGGTGTTGTGTAATGAGAAAGGGCTAATTAATAATTTTGCTGTAAAGGAGCCTTTGAGAAGTAGTGCCCATATTATGATAGTTTGAATGCGATATAGTTCATTCGGAAACTAGGATCTTAAATTTGAAGAAAGGAAATAATCAAGGTATGAGTTGGCTATGGTGGGTTGGGAAAACATACTAAAAGATCTGACAGTAGACAGGCAATTGCTAGCATTTAAAGAAATTCTACGCAGTCTGCAATAGATATACTTTCCTCTAAGGCACAAACACACAAAGCTAGGAATCCTGCAGTGAGTAACTGACCTCCTGACTCCACAAAGCCCGTCAACCATCTACAAGGCACAGGGAAGGAGTGCGATGGAATACTCTCCACTTGCCTGTGCACCTCTAACAATACTCAAGAAGCTTGACACCATCCAAGACACAGCATGCCCGCTTGATTGGCACACTTCCACAAATATTCACTCCCTCCACCACCCCGACAATGCCCAGTAGCAGCAGTGTGCACCATCTACAAGATGCACTACATGAACTCACCAACACTCCTTTGATAGCACATTCCAAACCCACAGTACTACCACCTATTAGGACAAGGACATCAGACACATTGAAGCACCAACACCTGGAAGCTCCACCCCCCCCCCCCCTCCCCCACCCCCCCTGACTTGGAAATAGATCACCATTCCTTCACTGTCAAAATTCTGGACCTCCCAACAGTACTGTGGGTATATCTACACCACATGGACTGCAGCGATTCAAGGCAGCAGCTCAACACCACCTTCTCAAGGGCAATTAGGGGTGGGCAACAATTGCTGGCGTAGCAATTGTGAATGAATTTAAAAAATAATCTATTATTAAGGATGTGATAACTGGACATTTAGAAAGGGGTGATAAAATTGGGCAGAGCCAACATGGATTTATGAAAATGAAATCATGTTGGAGCTTTTCCAATGATTTGGATGTGGGGACCAATTGTAATATATCCATATTTGCTGATGACACCAAAGTGGGAGGGAATGCAGGTTGCGAGGAGTCTTGGGCAGGCTAAGTGAATGGGCTAACATGGCAGATGAAATATAACATGAATAAATGTGAAGTTATTCACTTTGGTGGAAGAAAAACAAGAAGGCAGAGTATTTCTTTGCCCATCTCTAATTGTCTTTGAGAGGCTGGGAAGTGCGGGTGTCCTATGGGACCTGGGTGCTCTTGTTCAGGAGTCACTAAAAGCCAGCATGCAGATGCAGCAAGCAATTAAGAAGGCAAGTGGCACATTGGTCTTCATCGTGAGAGGATTTGAGTATGGAGTAAGGGTGCTCTGTTGCAGTTAGAAAGAGCCCTGATGAGATCTCACCTAGCATATTGTGAAGTTTTGATCTCCTTCTCGAAGGAAGGATATATTTGCCATAGAAGGAGTGCAACGGAGGTTCACCAGATTAATCTCTGGGTTGGTGGGATTTTCTAATGAGAAGAGAATGAGGAGACTCTAGGGGCGCGATTCTCCGACCCCCGCCAGGTCGGAGAATCGCCGGGGGCTGGCGTGAATCTCGCCCCCGCAGTGTCCCGAACTCTCCGCCACCAGAGAATCGGCGGGGGGCAGGAATTGCGTTGCGCAGGTCGGCGGGCTCCCCCTGGCGATTCCCCAGCCGGCATGGATTTAACCACCTACCTTACCGGCGGGGGCAGACGGCGGGGGCGGGCTCCGGGGTCCTGGGGGGGGCGCGGGGCGATCTGGCATCGGGGGGTGCCCCCAGGGTGGCCTGGCCCGCGATCGGGGCCCACCGATCGGCGGGCAGGCCTGTGCCGTGGGAACACTCTTTTTCTTCCGCCTTCGCCATGGTCTCCACTATGGCGGAGGTGGAAGAGACCCCCTCCACTGCGCATGCGCGGGGATGCCGCGAGCGTCCGCTGACTCTCCCGCGCATGCGTCGCCCGGCGAAGTCCTTTCGCCGCCGGCTGGCGTGGCGCCAAAGGCATTTCCCGCCAGCCGGCGGAGCGGAAACCACTCCGGCGCGGGCCTAGCCCCTCAAGGTGAGGGCTTGGCCCCTAAAGGTACGGAGAATTCTGCACCTTTGGGGCGGCATGACACCGGAGTGGTTCCCGCCACTCCAGTACGCCGGATTCCCCCACCCCTCCGGGTAGGGGAGAATCCCAGCCCAGGTCCGTATTCCCTAAAGTTTCGAAGAATGAGGGGTGACCTCATTGACACATACAAAATTCTTACAGGGCATGACAGGAAGGATGTAGATAAGGGGTGGGATTCTCTGTGAATCGGCGTGATGGCCCGAACCCGGCGCCAAAATCGGCACGAATAACTCCGGCGTCGGGCCCCTGAAACGTCATGAATTGTCCGGTCCGGAATGGGCTAGTAGCGGCCTGACGCCATTCGCGACGGCGTCACTGCACAAAAGACCCCCTCAACCCCGAGACCTGGCAAAATGGCCGCCCGCCGCACAGCACCAAGTGAGACCCCCCACTGCCTGCCCCCCTTTCCGCCTTATCCCCCCTTCCCAATATCCTCCCTTCCCCCATATCCCCCTTCCCCATATCCCCCCTTCCCCATGTTCCTGCATATCCCTCTTCCCCCATATCCCTTCATCCCCCATATCCCCCCCTTCCCCCATATTCCCCCTTCCCCCATGTCCCTGCATATCGCCCTTCCCCCATGTCACTGCATATCCCTCATCCCCCATATCCCCCCTTCCCCCATATCCCCCCTTCCCCCATATCCCCCTTCCCCCATATCCCCCTTCCCCATATTCTCCCTTCCCCCATATCCCCCCATAGCCACCCTTCCCCAGATCCATCCTTCCCCCATATCCCCCTTCCCAGTATTCCCCACTATCCACCTTTCCCCATATCCCCCTTCCCCATATCCTCCTATATCCGCGCTGCCCCATATCGCCCCTCCCCATATCCCCACTTCCCCATGTCCCCCCATCCCCTGTATCCCACCTATCCCCCTTCCCCATAACCCCTTCACCTAATTCCCCATATCCCCTTCCCCCACTGCTGCACCTTTCCCCCTTCCCCCATATCCCCCTTCCCCATATCCCCCCTTACCCCATATCCCTCCTTCCCCGTAGCCCTGTTCCCCCATATCCCCCCTTCCCCAATATCCCCCTTCCACCATATTCTCACTCCCCGTATCCCTGTTCCCTCCTTCCCCCATATCCCCTTCCCCATATCCCCATCCCCATATCCACCCTATATCCCCCATATCCCCCTTCCCCCATATCCCCTTCCCCCATATCCCCTTCCCCATATCCCCTTCCCCATATCCCCCTTCCCCATATCCCCCCTTCCCCCATATCTACCCTTCCCAATATTCCCCAATATCCACGCTTCCCCATATCCCCCTCCCCCAATGTCCCCATCCCCCAATATTCCCCTCCCCCATGTCCCACCTATCCACCTTCCCCATATCCCCCCTTCCCCATACCCCCCTTTCCCATATCCCCTTCCCCTATATCCCCTTCACCCATATGCCCCAATATCCCTCCTTCCCCATATCCCCCCTTACCCCATATCCTCCCTTCCTCCTTCCCCTATATCCCCCCCATATCCCCCTTCCCCATCTCCCCCATATTCCCACTCCCCATATCCCTGTTCCCCCATATCCCCCCTTCAACCCACATCTCCCTTCCCCCATATCCTCCCTTCCCCCATATCCAGCCTATATCCCCCTTCCCCCATATCCCCCTTCCCCATGTCACCCCTTCCCCCATATCCACCCTTCGCCCATATTCCCCCATATCCATCCTTCCCCCATATCCACCCTTCCCAGTATTCCCCAATATCCACCCTCCCCCATATCCCCCTTCCCCATATCCCCCATCCCCCCATATTCTCCCTCCCCATATCCCCCTTCCCCCATATCCAGCCTATATCCCCCTTCCCCCATTTCCCCCTACGGCCCATATCCCCCCTTCCCCCATATCACCCCTTCCCCCATATCCCCCAATATCCACTCTTCCCCCATATCCACCCTTCTCAGTATTCCCCAATATCCACCCTTCCCCATATACACCTTCCCCATATCCCCCTTCCCCCATATCCCCCTCCCCATATCCCCACTTCCCCATGCCCCCTATATTCCACCTATCCCCGTATCCCACCTATCCCCCTTGCCCCATATCCCTTCACCCAATTCCCCATATCCCCCCTTCCCCCACTGCTGCCCCCCTTTCCCCCTTACCCCATATTCTCCTTCCCCCATATCCCCCTTCCCCATAGTCCTGTTCCCCCATATCCCCTTCCCCCATATCCCACCTTCCCCTTAGCCCTGTTCCCCCATATCCCCCTTCCCCATATCCACCCTATACCCCCTTCCCCCATATCCACCCTTCCCCCATATCCCCCCATATCCACCCTTCCCACATATCCACCCATCCCACATATTCCCCAATATCCACGCTTCTCCATATCCCCCCTTCCCCATATCCCCATCCCCCCTTTCCCCAATATCCCCCTTCCCCCATGTCCCACATATCCCCCCCTATCCCCTTCCCCACATATCCACCCTTCCCCCATATCCCCTGCCCCATATGCCCCCTTACCCCATATCCCCCCTTCCCCCATATCCCTCCTTCCCCCCATGTCCCCCATATCCCCCTCCCCCCATGTCCCCCCTTCCCCCATATCCCCCCATGTCCCCCCTTGCCCCATGTCCACCCATATCCCACATGTCCTCCCTTCCCCCCATGTCCCTGCATATCGCCCTTCCCCCATGCCCCCCCTTCCCCCATGTCCCTGCATATCCCTCTTCCCCCATATCCCCTCATCCCCCATATCCCCCCTTCCCCCATATCCCCCCCTTCACCCATATTCCCCCCTTCCCCCATATCCCCCCGTATGGGAAGGGGGCTGGGGACGGTGCGTGCCGGGGAGGGGGGGAGGTCCGCCTGGCCATGTGCCAGCTGGCAACAGTCGCGACCATGCAGCCCATGGTACCTGGCTGCAGGGTGGGGGGGGGTGTATGGGCAATGGTGACATGTCATCTATCCCCCTCACCCCCACCCCACCCCGTGAGGCACCAAACTGACAAGTGGCAAGTAACATCCGTACCACACAAATGACAGGCAATGACCATCTCCAACATGAGAGAATCTAACCATCGTCCCTTGACATTCAATGGCATCTTGATCGCTGAATTCCCCACTATCAACATCCTGGGGTTACCATTGATCAGAAACTAAACTGAGCTAGTCATACAAATACTGTGGCCACAAGAGTAGGTCAGAAGCTAGGAATCTTGATGACCTACTCATCTTCTGACTCCCCCAAAATGTCCATCATCTACAGGGTACAAGTCAAGAGTGTAATAGAATACTCTCCATTTGCCTTGATGAGTACAGCTCCAAACAACACTCAAGCAGCTTGATACCATCCAGGACACAGCAGCCCGCTTGATTGGTACCCCCCATCCACAAACATTCTCTCCCTCCACCACCAATGCACAGTGCCAGCAGTGTGCACCATCTGCAAGATGCATTACAGGAACTCACCCACAGCTCCTCGTGCATCACCTTCCAAACCCACAACCACCGCCATATAAAAGGACGCACGCAGGCAGACACAGACCACAGCAGGCGCCTCCAAACCCACAACCACTGCCATCTAAAAGGACACGGGCAGCAGACACAGGACCACAGCAGCGCCTGTAAGTTCCCCTCCAAGCCATTCACCATCCTGACTTGGAAATATATCGCCATTCCTTCACTGTCGCTAGATCATGATCCTGGAACTCCCAGCCAATGACAGGCCTAACAGCACTGTGGATGTTCCTGCACCATAGGGATGCACCAGTTCCAGAAGGCAGCTCACCACCGCATTCTCAAGGGCAGTAAATTCTGGCCTAACCAGCAATGCCCACATCCTGTACATTCATGAAAAATTGTTTGGGATTTCAGCAGCAGTAGAGATGAATTATGTGGGCAATGTTATGGAGATGGAAGTAAGCAGTCCTGGAAGTGGCTAGGATGTGGGATTCGAAACTTTGGCTGATGGTCATTATCTGGTTCTGCCTGATGAGCAGCTGGTGAAGGGGTGGATTTGAGAAAAGGTCTGGACTTATTGGTGCTCTCATTTATGGAGAGAGAGACTAAGGTTTCTTAAATCAGCTTAGAGACAATTGAGATCTGAAAAAAATGCAGTAAATAAGGAAAAGCTATTTCTGCTGCTTGGTGTATGAGCATCTAGAAGACAAGTGTATGACCATCAGTAAAATAATGCCGGGACAGGTTAGGAGAACACTCATGGAAAGAGAATTCATGATCATATTTAAAGAGAAGGAAATAAATATTCATAAAAATAAAATAAAACGTCAGAGGGAATAGGGCAGGAAATGGGAGCAAAATGTGCTGGAAAATTCTATAATCCCATGAGTCATTGAAGCCCTATATCTTTTCCCTGACCCAACACAAGGAATTTAAATTCCTTGATGGGAGATCCTCATAATTTTGTATGCAGTTCCATCATATAAATTACAATTGCAACATCAAACAATTGGTAAGAACAATTTCACATTTACTCATAGGACATGCAGCTAAACTGTTTCCTTTGTATTCAGAGGACTCCTGGTTGTTTCAGAGTCTGAACATGTCTTCCGAATTATGGCTCCTTATACTCTGCAGGTGTACTCATCCTGAAACTATGAAGACTACCAGCTAAGATTTAACAAAGGATGTACAACTCAGTTGCTTCCCACAAACATTCCAGACAATTTTGTGGTCATTGATTAGTTCAAAAGTGCGTGAAAACTTTACATTAGGCACCAAGACTATGTTGATTTATAAACACTAGCAGAACAAGAATTTGATATTTTTTGAATTGCGAGGAATGTTGTTTGCAAAGAGCATTCATGAATGAGGAAAGCATATTTCGTCTTTGGTCTGATTCAAAGTCTCCCCAAATTTTTCTTCTCTTCCTTCAAAAATGGATGGCGCTTCCCGCCACTCCGCCTCCCCTTTTCTGAGACAATATTTTTGCATAGCTAATGATCATGTAAATATAGCTGGTAACCCAAAATACTTCAACAGTTTTATCAGTTTAGCTACTTTGTTTCTACGTGCTAACACCTCGTTATGCTTTTGGGGGTTTGATTAGGTCCAATCGTGTCATTAGAATTCACTGGCCAGGAGATTGCTTCCACTTCACTTTGTAAGAAATGCAGGGGTTCTCCTGGAAGCAGATCGAAGGAATGTCCTGATTACTATGACCCGGTAGAGTTAGAAACAGTGGTAGTATGATTAATATACAGCTGGATTCCATTTAGCCACTTACATCTCCTCATACTCTAAACCAACAAAAATCTATCAATATCTGCCAACTACAATCTTGCAAGCTCCAATTGTCCCAGCACTCACAGCATTGTTGGGGGGGGGGGGGGCGGGGGGGGTTCCAAATGTCTTCTTCAAAGACCCTTAAGAGATTGCTATGATTTCACCCGTAGCTTGTCTCAAATTTTTTTATTTTGTCCCTTTGTTCTTGATTCCCCATCAGAGGCAATGGTTTTCCTGTATCTAAGCTATTAGATCATTTTAATATTTTACGCACCTCAAATCAGATTGGCCCTCAATGTTTTAAATTCAAGAGAATTTAAGCCACATTTAGACTACTGGTCCTCACAAGCCACATCATTATTCTGATATAATCTGCGTTTTGCATGTGCTGAGAGATTAATCTCTCCTTCCCAAGGTGATGTGGGTAAAGCTGAGTATGGTACTCCAGATGGGTCCAACCATGAACCTGCAGAACCGGAGCATTTGAAACTTAGAAAATCTGCCATAACCCCAAAAAGTCTGACAACTCAAAACACAACAAACAAAAACAGCCCTGAATAAAAACTTGTGGACAAGGTCACTCTATCGGGTAATTGAATCACTTGAATTTCGTTGTCACTTGGATTTCAGGACTCATGGGCGCGATTCTCCGACCCCCCACCGGGTCGGAGAATCGCAGGGGGCTGGCATGAATCCCACCCCCGCCGTGTCCCAAATTCTCCGCCACCAGAGATTCGGCGGGGGCAGGAATCGCGCCACGCCGGTCGCCGTCCCACCCCCGGCGATTCTCCGGCCCACGATGGGCCGAAGTCCCGCCACTGTCAACCCTCTCCCTCCGGCGTGAATTAAACCACCTTTTGAACGGCAGGACAAGGATGCGCAGGCGGGCTCCGGGGTCCTGGGGGGGGGGCGCGGGGCGATCTGGCCCCGGGGGGTGCCCCCACGGTGGCCTGGTCCACGATCGGGCCCCACCGATCCGCCGGCGGGCCTGTGCCATGATGGCACTCTTTTTCTTCCAGCTTCGCCATGGTCTTCACTATGGCAGAGGCGGAAGAGACCCCCTCCCCGGGCATGCGCGGGGATGACGTCAGCAGCCGCTGACACTCCCACGCATGCGTCACCCGGCAAAGACCTTTCAGCCCTGGCTGGTGTGGCGCCAAAGGCCTTTCCCGCCAGCCGGCGGAGCGGAAGCCACTCCGGCGCGGGCCTAGCCCCTCAAGGTGAGGGCTTGGCCCTTAAAGGTGCGGAGACTTCCGCACCTTTGGGGAGGCCCGACGCCGGAGTGGTTCCCGCCACTCCATTACACCGGAACCCCCTGCCCCGCAGTGTAGGGGAGAATCCCGCCCCATATTAGTGTTTTGGGATCACATTTCACGATTCAGTTTGTTTCTCCGTGAAATATCTTGTTCATTTATGCACATCCTAAAATATCAGCTCCCTCCATTACTCAGTTTCCGCTAAATCTTCCTCATCACTTTGGATGATCGATAATTTAAAGTTGATGGGATAAATCCTGATCAGGCAGTAAGCAGTGAGAGGTGCAAATACATAAGTCCTGGGGCGGGATTCTCCCCTACCCGACGGGGCGGGGGGTCCAGGCGTGATGGACTGGCGGGAACCACTCTGGCGTCGGGCCGCCCCAAAGGTGCGGAGGTCTCCGCACCTTTAGGGTCAAACCCTCACCTTGAGGGGCTAGGCCCGCACCGGAGTGGTATCCGCTCTACCGGCTGGCATTTTCCAGCCAGGGCCGAAAGGTCTTCGCCGAGTGACGCGGGTCCGCGCATGCGCGGGAGCGTCAGCGGCTGCGCATCCCCGCGCATGCTCAGGGGAGGGGTTCTCTTCCGCCTCTGCCATAGTGAAGACCATGGCGAAGGTGGAAGAAAAAGAGTGCCCCCACGGCACAGGCCCGCCCGCAGATCGGTGGGCCCCGATCGCGGGCCAGGCCACCCCAGGACCCCGGAGCCCGCCCGCGCCGCCTTGTCCCGCCGTTCAAAAGGTGGTTTGATTCACGCCGGCGGGACAGGCATTCCAGCAGCGGGACTTCGGCCCATCGCGGGCCGGAGAATCGGCGGGGGTGGGCTCGCAGACCGGCGCGGCACGATTCCCGCCCCCGCCGACCGGCGCGGCGCGATTCCCGCCCCTGCCGAATCTCTGGTGGCGAAGACTTCGGGACACGGCGGGGGCGGGATTCATACCAGCCCCCGGCGATTCTTCGACCCGGCGGAGAATCCCGCCCCTTGTTACCAATTTCTGACTTCTTGTGTGGCTCTTAGCTTTTCCGGACCCTGCCCGCAGTGTCCATTCAGAGGTCTGGAAAGCAGCTTGACTATGGGTTGGAAAATTTGACTGTCCATTTGAGAAGGAGTTTCTTGGCAATTACAACTATATAAAAGAAACTAAAAACAGCTTATATTCATAATGTCCCTTGAATGTACAAAAACATCTCAAGGTGACTCATAGATTCATAAAGTGAAAAAGATATTGAGTCATAAAGTTAATCACATAGATAAATATTAACCAGGATCGGGATTTGATGGATGGAATGTGGGCAACTGCATGGACAATTGTTCACAGTAGGGTAAAAGATGGGTGAGTAGAACTTGGTGCAGGATAGAATACATCAACAGAGTTTTGGATGAACTGGAACCTTTGAAGGTTGAAGATGACAGCAATGGAGTAATTGAGTCGAGAGATGGAAAAAGAATGGATGAGAGTTTCAGCAAAGGACGGGCTGAGGTAAAGGTCAAGTTATGCAATGATTCAGCAGTAAAAGTAGCAGGTACGGCGATGAAACAGGATGCTGAGGTTGCAAACTTGTGGTTGACACTGACGTGGTCAGGAAGAGTGGACGGAATTGATTGCAAGATTGTGGAGTTTGCAGCAGACACTGAAGCCATCGATCATCCCAATGCTTAGCTGCTGTAAGTCGTAAACCTTTCAACACTGGATGTCAGAAGTCTTGAGAAAGCAGAGGTGCAGGGGTGGATTTGAGAGATGTGGTGAAAAGGTCAAACTGGGTATCTGTGCATACATGCAGAGGCTGACCTCGCGTTTGCAGAAAAAGTCATCAAATGACAGCAGAATATGGGGTGGGAAGCGAAACAATTACTAGAGATGCTCGGAGTAATAAAATGTGCATGTCTGACTGAGCTGAACAACAGAAGATAGGTACTAGTAGGAGGACGGTATGGCCCACCTCCGTAACAAAATCAAAGAGGTTAAAGATGGTCACATTCACAGAGTTTGTCACACTGATGTTGTTTGGGTGGTATCGCTGTTGGGGGAAGTGTAGCGATTTAATTATTAGGAGTCGCACAGGAGGTTATGGGAGCACATATCTGGGAGGTGACAACACATTCAAGGACAAAAGGAAACATATTGGAGATGGAGAGATAGTTTAGAAGGGCACACAGGCACAGGGCTGTATTTCTGAGAGGGGAGATGGACAGCTGGAGTCAATGCCCAAGAAGGGGGAATCATAACCATTTACCTAAAAAGGGAGACAGAAAAGGGTGTGTGGGCATTGGCTGATTCATGGGAATGAGCCAAGAGGGCAGGAATTAGGTCTCATGCTTGAGGTGAACTTGGAGACAGCTGAGAGGAAAGATGGGGGTGGAAAAATCGAGAAAGAACAGGGGTAGGGAGAGAGCAAGTGTTCTTAACAAACAATGGGGAAGAGAGAAGGAGCAGATTAATTTGTATGTTGGTGACAAAAGTGTCCATGGCTTTTATTACCTCTTAAAACTGAGGGAAGTTATTCTTAACGAAGACATATGGAGGTGAATTTTCAATAGCTCGAAGCGGCTGCTCAAAGGTGCCTCCAACAGCTGATTGCCACTTGAAATGCTTACAAGCACTTATTAATGAGGTTTCACAACATTTTGGGGCTTAACCCTCCAACTGGCACACTCTCTCCTAACAGTGACCCCTGGGTCACTATCCGTGTGGAGTTTGCACATTCTCCCCATGTCTGCGTGGGTTTCACCCCAACCCAAAGATGAGCAGGTAGGTGGATTGGCCACACTAAATTGCCACTTAACTGAAAAAAAAAACAGTGACCAGCTGTTTGGGAGTAAACACAGTGCTGGCTTTGATTGCAAGCGCTACTTCAAGAGATATTCACCATTTCATGTTTGTTACAGCTGGAGGTGTGAAGAGGACCTCTGCGACATGTTGAGAGACTGTCTGTAACACTTCATCAAGACTTCACCAACCGTTCAGCAACATATGTTCTGGAACTTCTCGGAGGACCCCACCTAAAATCATCAAGTCCTCTGCTGCTTCACCTTATAGGAGACCAGGAAAAATTTGGATCTGAAGTTTTGCTTTCACGGAGTACTGACCCTTGTACTGCCATTATCACATTCTGCTATCTTATCTTTACGCAACTATCAGCACCTCCTTTAGGCTTCAATGCTACCATTAACATTCCTTTTGACTTGTGTTGCACGACACCATTGTCAAATTTCACCTCAACTCCCACCTAACCCTGACCGTTTTTGCTCCAACTGTTCCAGCCCATCTTGAACCTATTAACTTTCTCCCACTCTTTAGCTCTGAAGAAGTCATACAAACTCAAAATGTTATCTCTGATTCTCTCTCCACAGATGATACCATTATGGCACAGAAGTAGACCCTATGACCGAGCATATCTGTTCTGGATCTCCTAACGAGCATTCCCCTGCCTTTTTTCCCGTACCCTTGCACATGTTTTTATTCAAGTAATGCCCTCTTTAATGCCTCAATTGAACCTGCCTCCTCCACATTTCCAGATAGAGCATTCCAGACCTGAACCACGGGTTTTCTCTCATGCCACATTTGTTTCTTTGGCAAATCACTTTAAATCTGTGCCCTCTTGTTCTTGATCCTTTTACGAGTGGGAAAAGTTTCTCCCTCTCTACTCTGCCCAGCCTCCTCATGATTTTGAACATCTCTATCGGATCTCCTCTCAGCCTTCTTCTCCCTGAGGAGAACTTTCCAACATCTACAATCTATTGTCATAACTGAAGTTTCTCACACCTGAAACCATTTGTGGAATCGTTTTTGGCACTCACTCCAATGCACTCACATCCTCCCAAAGCAGGATGCGCAGAACTGTACACAATCAGGTCAAACTGGTGTTTTGTATAAATTCATGATAACCTCCTTTTGTACGATATGCCCCTATTAATAAAGCCCAGGATACTATATGCTGTATAACTGCTCTCTCCACCCGTCCTGCTACCTTCAATGCTCTATGCACATATACACCCAGTCCCACTGCTCCTACACCCCCTTAAGAATCTTACCTCTTATTTTATATTGTATTTCCATGTTATTCTTACCAAAATGCATCACCTCCCACTTCTCTGCATTGAACTTCATCTGCCACTTATCTGCACACTCCTATTGAAGTTCTACACTGTTCACATCACATTTTACAATACTTCCAAGTTTTATATCATCTTCAAAGTTTGAAATGTGTTTAAAACCAAGACCTAGATCATTAATATATATCAGAAGTATAGGTCCAAATGCTGACCCTTGGAGAACACCACTAAAAACCTTCCTCCATTAGCTGTCGCTCTCTGCTTCCTATTATTCAGCCAGTTTTGTATCCACTTTTCTGAACCTCCTCCATAAGGACCTTCATTGCCGCATTTGAGAACCAACGCCACTCTGCAGCATGCTGGTGTGTGCCAGCCAGATCAGGTCACAACCTTCAGTAGAAGTGAGTGTGAGGAACCTACATAGACTCCCCCGCAAACATTGCATCGAATCAGTACTTAGTGCTAAACCTGCAATTTTCTGGTTTAGCACCTTCTCGCAAATTCAAATTATGGCAATAAGGATTTGGAAAGAAAATTAGTTGCTAAATCCATAACTTATAAAGGTTTAATTTACCGGCAATACACCCATTTAGCACCTGTTTTCACATTTTTGTTAAATTGCAGTTGCATCAAAATGAAGTCTTCTCCGAGTCACTCATTAATTTATTTTATTCGTCAAATCTTAGTTTTCCTTTTCCTGTCTCTCCTTCTGTAATTGAAACGTTCAGCTGTATTAAACTGTTTCACCTTAATCACATACATTAATGGTCAAAAGGTTCCTTGACATCCTCTCGAAGAAGGGGCCACTGCATAAAGTGAGGGAGGAAGTTTACCGATGACCCTAACTCCTTGTCTTCAAAGTCAACAGGGTTCGTCATCGAGTCAGTTCAGTGCAGGTGCTTTTCCAATAGGCACTGCCCGACAATCAATATTACTGGTAGTCGGCACTCTTTCATCTTCAAGGCTTTTGCATTCCACGTTAGAGAAAAAAATCCTGAAATTCATGACAAAGAGGCTGGACCTCAACATTGAAACAGACTTGCATTTCAATTTTGAAGCCAATGCAAGATAAATCAGGTGGGATGTGAAAAACTGACACATAGCAAATCTACCATCTGCTTGTCAGCATCTGTTTTTAGATCACTGCTGGGCGAGATAGAATTTTTTTTCTACCCTCTTCTAGTTTTTTAATCTCTCCTTGGCCACGCCCCCTCCCTACCTCTATAATCTCCTCTCCTCCAACCCTCCGAAATATCTGTACTCCTCTAACTCTGGTCTCCTGAGCATCCCCAATTTTAATCGCACCACCATTGGTGGCTGTGCCTTCAGTTGCCTAAACTCTCAGCTCTGGGATATTTTTCTTACATGTCTCCTATCACCCTCACTTTACATCTCTAAGACACTCCTTCAAAGTTGCTGCTTTGATTGAAGTTTTGGTCACCTTACCTAATGCCTCCTGATGTGGATTGATGTCACATTTTGTTTTATCATGCTCCTATGAAGCATCTTGCATGTGACATTTTATTACATAACGGCTCCATTTGAATTACTGTTGTTGTGAGCTCATCTGCTTTGTGTGATGAATGTCGAAATTTCAGCTTTATTAGGCAGGATTCTCCGCCCCGCGATGCCGGCAAGGCTGACACCAGTGTTTCTAGAAGCTGTCAATCAGAGCACACAGGAGAAATGAATGAATGGCTTGCAGCTAAAGGATCCGAGGGTTTTAAACACAAGTCACTGCTTTTCACAGTCCAGGAATAGACACGTGGTGCTTTCTCTGTCTGAGCCAGCATGTACTATGCCCAGGTGAGTGTTGCAACAGTAGTTTTTTTCACTGCCCCTGTCTGGACTGCTCTCTAACATCAAGACAGGGGGCTCTTTTCTGAGGGTCTGTGGGGGAGGGGTTCCTTTAGTTAGCGGGTCTGTGAAGGGGGGTTGCTTTAGATAGCAGGTCTCGGTGGGGGGGGGGGGGGGGGGGGGGAGTCCCATTGGGAGTCTTCGGGGAGGTTCATTTATTCAGGAGGTCTTTGGAGGTCTCTGTGGGGGGTCCCATTGGATAGGGGGTCCCTTGGGGGGGGTCCCTTTGGGAGTCACCGGGAGAGGTTCATTTATTCAGGGGGTCTTTGGGGGGTCCCTTTAGTTAGGGGGTATCTGTGGAGGGGGGGTCCCTTTATTAAGGGGATCTATGTGAGGGTCCCTTTATTAAGGGGGTCTCTGTGAGGGTCCCTTTGTAAAGACTATCGGGGGCCCACTAATTAGGAAGTCTCTGTGGGGATACCCCTAATCAGGGGGCCTTAGGGTGGATCCCCCTATCCAGGGGGTCTATGGGGGGGTTTCCCTATCTAGGGGGTATCTGTGGGGGAATCTCCCTATCATGAGGGTCTCTGTGGGGGTCTCCCTATCCACGGGACAGCTGTGGGGGATATCTCCCAATCTATGCATCTGTGGGGGAGGGGGTGGCCTTCCGACCTAGGGGATCCCTGTTGGGGTGGTCTCCCTATCTAGGGATCTCTGTGAGGGTGAAGGGTCTTCCTATCTTGGGGATCAAGGGGTCTCTGTGAGGGGGGGGGGGAAGTGACCAGCCGAGGGGCCTTGTTATCGGGCCGCCACTCAAAATGGCAGCTCGATAGCGGGATTCCCTTGTATTCCTTGCCATGCATAAAATTGCACGCCGAGGAATACTGAATTGCTTCCTGATTTCAGTTCCAATTCACCTCCGACGAGAGAACACAGGGCGCGATTCTCCCAAAAGGGAACAAAGTTTCCTAGTTTGTGTGTTTAGCTGCATGTTTCCCAGCACTCGCGGTGCCCAGAAACACTTTGCTGTTCAACACGACTCGCATTGAGAAAGGGGCCCTTAACGGGGAACAAGAACGGGGAACAGGCAGCCAAGGCCGCACATAGCTCAATTTTGTATTGTGGGGAGCTCCGCTCGTCAGAACTCCCCATTTTAGCAAGAGCTAGGGGATGCCATTTTAAAATGGCATCCTGATCTCAGGGCCCCCCGAAACCAATCCCCGACTCCACCCCCCCCCCAACCACCCCCCCCCCCCCCCCCCCCCCCCCCCCCCCCCCACCCACCTCCCCACAACACCAACACCCACACCGGGAAACCTGCTTGGCACCTTCGCAGTGCTGTGCCAACACTGTCAGGGTGCCCAGGTGGCACCAGCATTGCCAGGGCAGCATGTAGCACAGTGGTTAGCACAGTTGCTTCACAGTTCCAGGGTCCCAGGTTCGATTCCCGGCTTGGGTCACCGTCTGTGCGGAGTCTGCACGTTCTCTCCATGTCTGTATGGGTTTCTTCTGGTTGCTCTGGTGCTTTGCTTTTCTCCCACAGTCCAAAGATGTGCAGGTTAGGTGGACTGGCCATGTTAAATTGTCCTGAAGTGTCCATGAAAGGTTAGGTGGGGTTACTGGATTACGGGGTCAGAGTGGAGGTGTGGGCTTAATTAGGGTGCCCTTTCCAAGGGCCGTTGCAGACTCGATGGGCCGAATGGCCTCCTTCTGCACTGTAAATTCTATGATTCTATGGCATGCAGCTGGGGGCCCCGGTCCCCTGGGAAACCCCAATGAGTCTGGCCCGGGACCGTGATATTTACTAAATACTTGGTAACAATACATTGGCCGGGATTCTCCGCTGACATGATTCTCCGTTATGCCTGCGCCCGGGGGTTTCTCGACGGCGTGGGGCTGCCCCACAATGGGAAACCCCATTGACCGGCTGACATAACGGAGAATCCCTCCGGTCGGTCGGGACAGAAATATGGCACGGCGGGGCGGAGAATCCCGCTCATTGTGTCCTCAATCATTAAATTTTGAATCAATCCTCACTTCCGTGTCTTTGAAACCCACCATGGTTCAGAGTGGAAGCAACTGATTTGGCAGCTATGTAGGCTGCATATTCATTGAAAGAAGAAAAAAAACCATCTTCATCTAATATTTAATTTCAACTGGTGGAAGTTACTATGGTAGCGATAATAACTTGGTAAAATTTGCAAAAGGCACCAAACCGAGAATGTAGATAAACTATGTCCCAGTGGCTCTTAGTTTCCATTCAGCGTTGGCATTAAAATTAATTTATTTGCAGGGAGTTTAACATCCATTAGATTTGGGTTGATGGGATTAATCTGTCCAGCTTCTGAAAACATGCACTGGTATCATGGTGCAGAATTTGCCTCTGATGAAGTCAGCCCTGCAACATCATGCTGCCTGCTAATTTGCACAATAACTGCACGCAGACCGCAATGAACATGCTGATGAGTAGCTGCATGCCTCAGCGGGGGATTAAGTTTGTGCAAGTTTAGTGTCAGTTCCGTTAACTTTGTCATCAAAACATAGCCCTCACCATCCAGTAACCACCTGGCTCAATACAAATGACAATGTGGAATGTCGCAGAATAAAGGCATCATGAATCTGCCAGGATACCAGGCATTATCTGGCATGATACACTGTTCATCGTCATACACCCGCTGGACATTGAGGGAGTGGAATCCTTTCTGGTTGTGGCTCCTCTCAGTGTTGACATGCAGCGTCCACAAAGTGTAGTCAGTGGCACCCTCTACCATGGACTGATGTATTCACCCTCATGACGTGATGTACTCATTCTGCCTGCTTCTCTCTGGCAAGAGAGAATGAAATATATTCTGCACATTTGAAATACAGAACCTCGATGATCTTCCTTATGCAACAGTGGACAATGAACTGGGAGATGTTGGAAACGTCGCAGATTGCAATGTCGATCAGCATGTAATTCTGATTGGATGCCTGCATTGCACTGGCACCCACACCTGAACCTGCATTCAGCAGCAGGAAGGACTGGCATTGCAATCTGCTTACTCTGCACACTTCCAGCAGGTCCTTCCTGCACACTGTTAACGGCATCACCAACGGCTCACTCCAGAAGTGTGAGCACGTGTCACAGACTCGTAATTGACACTGGTAGCCATAATTCCTTCATACAAAAATCAGTGCACTCAAAAAGCAAATGGTTACATTTAACATAAAAGCAACAGGTTAGTAGATATAAAAAAAAGAACAAAATAAATCAGAAGAAAGATTGGGCAATTGAATCAGTTGCTTTAAATGCATTGCTAGTTATTGCTTCCATATTTTCTTTGGGTTAAGCAAAGCAGACATGACATAACACACAAAGTTTCATATCAAAAGAAATCTGGCTTTGTACGATAGGTAGCGTCTTACAATGTGTATTTTGTTTATGCAGAATACTGGAGTGAATGGGAAATAAATGTTTTGGAGCTGCAATAGTGATTTGCAAGTCTTTGAAACAACTATATCGCTAAAGCAGGCAAAGCAAGATTTAAACTGGTGAAAAGGAGCAAAAAAGTAGCAAACACAGTTAGTGAAGCGATGTTTTTCACGGGGGAAACAAATTGCTTACCCTTTTTCTTGGTCTACCTCTGGGTTTATTTGTTCCTGACGTTTCACCTTTCTGGAATTCCATGGAAAAGATAGTTAGCATGGAATACAATGATGCTATGGCTCTGGTTTAAGAATCTGTTTATTTCTCACAAGGTCATTACACAATAACTTGTACTTACACAGCAGCATAGAATGTAGCAATAAAAAAAAAACGCCCTAGATGCTTCACAAATCATGCAGGGTAGGTGACCAAAGATGGAAATCAAGGAGGTAGGTTTGGAGGATAAATAAAATCCATAAAGCCAAAGATGACAGCAGATACAAGGAACTAGAGTGAAGATTAAAATGGATGGTGACACACATGGTACAGTAGATAAGTTTGTCTACTTCAGACAAATGATAAACGAAGATGGTAGATGTGATGCCAAAGTAGGAGGAGAGGGATAGCCAGAAATAATTTTGTGAAGATGGAGGATGTGTTAACAAGAAAAATCAAACATATAACAAGAGAAAATAAAATAAATTAATATATGTTGCATTCTAGCCACTTTCCTGTAATCCTCATAAAACTGGACAATACATAAAGATCTGTGGAAGAAAATGGAAGGCTTTGAAATATGGATGCTAAAACACATGCTAAAACTTCCACATATTGTAAGAGTCCTTCCTTGTTTATTTCCTTTGTGTCAATTCTTTTATTTTATTATTTTGGTCCGTGGACGCCTAATACGGATGTGCCTTTAAACAAAAGATTCAAAGACACAAAACGCCTGCCCACCAGGACATTGTGTTCCCAGGTTTTGTATTTTAGAGAGGAGAAGCCAACCCCTTTGGCATCGAGTTGACCTTAGGAACTAGCTTTGGAGGGAATAGGTTTGATTGGTTAACTAGAAACCGGTGGGTTGGCCAGGGACAGCATTCTGCCTGACAACAGTCAGTGATTGGTTGCTGCATGATGCTTCCTCAGAGAAATGAGCAGAAATGTTTACACCTTGGAAGTGAAAGGAACTCTCTCTCTCCTGCTTGTTGAAGTGAAAGAACTGCTCTATTGTTCTGAAAGTAGTGAGCACCTGGCACATCCTTTGCTGTAAACCTGAAATGATGCTTAGCCTGCAGAGAAAATAGACAAACTTGCCAGAGAAAATCATCTCAAGCCTAGAAGGAAGAAGTACCAAAATGAAAGCCTGAACATCAGAAAGATATTGACTAAAGTGATCCCAGTGTAAAGATCCATATCCTTTTGTTTTTATTTCTCTTTCCACCACCCTTTCCCTCTGTTGTTTGTCAGTGTGTGTATAGAGAGTGGGTCGAGTTAGGAAAGGGGGGGTTGAGAAAGGGGTAGTAGATTGTTACATTTTCGGTCTGTTTAATTATAATACTGTACATAATAAAAGGTTACTTGTGTTTTAAAGTTACAAACCTGGTGACTGTAGTTTATTAGGTTCAAACAAGGACCTCGGGTATTTTAATTTTATTGAAATCTCGGAAAATCTAATTTTAGCTGTGTTGTGATTCCGGGTCAAGTGGAGCTGGAATTGACTGTGGACTATCCCAGGGTGTTGTGACATAATTTGGGGGCTCATCCGGGATCTTTGGAACAATAGACAGCGACGATTTGGGATACAGTATACATTAAAGAGGCACCAGGTTTCTACTAGCATAATAGGGTGGCTCTGGAAGCTGCTAAAGTCTTCCTTCGGGTGAAGGACGTGTCTTTGGTTTAATTACAAGCACTTCGAAAAGACAAGTTAATTGAATTGGCAAGTGAATTAAAAGTAGAGGTGCAGGTTAAAGCTGGGAAGGCAGAGGTATGAAATAAATTAGTTGAGTATTTGGGTCTGTTAAAAACACAGGCAAGTCCACGAGCAAGTAGTCCAGGTAGTGTAGCATCCGAAGCACTTTATGGCGGGGAACCCAATCTGGGAGAATTTAGTTGCAGTTTGAGAAAGAGAGGGAATGAAAAGAAATGAAGATGTGGGGAAAAATATAAACAAAGAGCATTTGAAATGTGGAAACTTGATGTGGAAATGGAAAGCTGAGCAAGAGAAGGGAAAAGAGAAATGTTGGAGTTAAAGACAGAGATTGAGGAACGTCAAAAGGGAGGAGTAACCCTTCCCAGTCCAAATCCTAGGGGTTACATATTTAAACATGTACAGGCCCTTCCAAAATTTGAAGAAAAGGTCATAGAGACATTCTTCATGGCATTTGAGAAAATAGCAACTCAAATGGGGTGGCCAAAGGAAAAGTCGACATTATCCATGCAAAGTAAACTGATGGGGCAGGCGCAGGAGGTTTATACTTCCCTGTCAGAGGGGGTGTTGAAGGATTACACCGAGTAACAAAGACTATTCTTGGGTGCATATGAATTAGTTCCGGAGACATATAGGCATAGGTTTCAGAATTTAAGGCAACAGCCGGGACAGACTTATTTTGAATTTGAAGGATTACACAGAACAATTTTTTTTCCAATTAAGGGCAATTTAGCATTGCCAATGCACCTACTCTGCACATCTTTGGGTTGTGGGGCTGAGACCCATAGACACAGGGAGAATGTGCAAACTCCACATGACCAGTGACCCGGGCCCACGCAGTGAGACAGCCGTGCTAACTACTGCGGCACAGTGCCACCCGAAAGCAGAACAATTTTAATAGGTGGGTACATGCATTTGAAGTTAAACTACCTCTGGAGCGCTGAGAAAAATCATTCTCTTGGAAGAAGTTAAATATTCGCTACCTTCATTGATAAGAACCTATGTTGAAGACTAAAGGATTATAACTGCCAGACAAGCAGCAATAATGGCTGGTGATTATGAGCTGATCAATAAATTCAAGCTTTTGTTCCGTCACCCCCATATTTTTGAAAGGATAGTAAGTGGGAGAATGAAAGGAAGGCAGGTAGCCAAGGTAAGGAATGGATAGCTGGGAATACTCAGAGATCCCCTCCTCAGACCAGGAAGGAAGGTACTGAGGGTGGGGGTGGGACTCAAAGACCTAAGTGTTGCCATTGCAATAAAGTGGGACACGTTTGTTCAACATGTTGGGAGTTGCGAGGAAAGCCATGGGACTTGTTGGGGTTCATAAGGAGGATTCTGAAAAGGGAATAAAAGTGGATAATACTACAGGGCAGACTGTCGCTCTAGAAAGAGCTAGAAAACCTGAGGTAAACACTGTTGTGGGAGCAGGTGGCAAATGAGGCAGATGGGAAATATGCAAGGTTTTGTCTAAGGGGAAGATCACCCCACTTTCATCCAATGATGTAGCCAAACCCATAACTATTTTAAGGGACACAGCTGCTATCTAAACTCTCTAACTGGAGAGGGATTTGGTTTTCTATCCAGAGAGTTCAATGAAAGCTGAGGTGAAAGGGATAAGTGGAGATTATATCCCAGTTCCCTTGTATAAATTACAATTGGAATGTGATTTATTACCAGGTCCAGTAGTTGTCGGAGTGGTTAAGAAATTACCAGTAGACGGAGTAGATTTCTTTTGGGGGAATGATTTGGCGGGTGTGAAGGTTATAGCTTCACCCATGATTACAGAACGTCCAAGGGAAGATAAGAAGACAGAACAGTTACAGGAACAGTGTCCAGATATTTTTCCATCATGTTTGCTGACCAGGGCAATGGCTAAACAAAGTTCATCTCCAGAAATGAAAGTCACACCACGATCATATGGTAGACTAGCCAAAACAATCCTCTAAGATGGGGATACTTCGAAGGATGTTTTTGGTAGGACTTTATTAATTGATGCCCAGGAGGCAGACCCAGAGTAACATAGATTAGCACTGTCAGCTCCCACAAAAGTTGAGGCTGAGGGAGTTCCAGAGTGCTATTAAGTTAAGAAGGAATACTGATGAGGAAGTGGAGACATCCTCATAGGCCTGCAGACGAGGAATCGGTGGTTGTTCATCGGGTAGTGATACCGCCCAAATATTGTACAGAAATACTGCGGGTGGCACATGAGATACCAATGGCAGGGCATATGGGAATTCGGAAAACTCAGGTATCATTCAACAAGCATTTCTCCTGGCCAGGACTGCATAAGGATGTAGTGTAATTCTGTAGAACATGTCATAACTGTCAGGTAATAGGTCAACCACAACATGTGATCAGACAAATACCTTTGAAACACTTACTAGTGTTTGAAGAACCATTCAGTCGGGAATTGGTAGATTTTGTAGGATCATCGACTAAAGCAAAGGCAGGGCATCGGTACATTCTTACGGTCATGGATATGACCACCAAATTCCCAGTAGCATACATTTAAGAACAATTTTCAATTTAAAAAAAATAAATTTAGAGTACCCAATTCATTTTTTCCAATTAAGGGGCAATTTAGCGTGGCCAATCCACCTACCCTGCACATCTTTGGGTTGTGGGGCCGAAACCCATGCAAACACGGGGAGAATGTGCAAACTCCACACGGACAGTGACCCAGAGCCGCGATCGATCCTGGGACCTTGGTGCCGTGAGGCAACAGGGCTAACCCACTGCGCCACCATGCTGCAATTTTTAATTTTATTTATTTCACAATTTTTAATAATATTTATTGTCACAAGTAGGCTTACATTAACGCTGCAATGAAGTTACTGTGAAAATCCCCTACTGCAGCAAAGGTAGTAGTGGAAAAGTTGACGTAGGTCTTCACACGCTGTGGCCTACCTTTAGAAGTACAATCTGACCAGGGCTCTAACTTTATGTCTAAAACGTTTTAGAGCATAATTCATAGTTTAGGTATCAAGTAACTAAAGTCGCCTAAATTCCACAAACTCAGGGAGTTTTGGAGAGATATCATCAGACTCTCAACACCATTATTAATGCCTATTACCATGACTATCCAAGAGATTGGGACAAGAGATTGTTTTTTTACTATTTGCATTCAGGGATTCTCTGAACGAATCTACTGGGTTTAGCCCATTTGAATTGGTCTATGACCATGAAATACGAGGTCTGTTAAAGTTGATGAAAGAGAAGTTTCTAAAACAAAAAGACTAATCCTCAATGTTGGATTGTGTGTCCACTGGTCTGGAAAGACTCACAGGAACTAGTCAGGTAGCCCAAGAGCATTTAAAGATTTTAGGAACAAGAATGAAAATGTGGGCACGCTAACATCCTCTGGTACAACTGGCAAATAGGGTAATACTCAAAACAGTTTGCCTACTTAGAAGAGCAACAAAAAGATCTCATAAGGATAATGCAAAAGCATAAAAATATTTCTGGGGACACACCGGAGAACACTACATTAACTGAACATGATGTAGACGTAGGTGACTCCAACCAGATAAAACAGCATCCATATCGACTTACCCACAGAAACTAGCGGAAATTCAATAAATGTTGGAGAATCATTTAATTGAGCCAAGTAAGAGTGGAGTTCGCCGGTCATGTTAGTACCTAAGCCAGATGGGATGACCCAGTTCTGTATAGACTACCGGAAGGTCAAGGCAATCACCAAAATGGATTCGCATCCGATTCCCAGGTTGGAGGACGTTATCGATAGGATAGGTAGTGTCTCGTGTTGGGAGGGGTGATCAATTGGAGAGCATGGAGTGAGGCACTGCATAGGGTAAATGGGACCTCCTCATGTGCAAGGGTGAGCCTGATACAGTTTAAGGTGGCACATGACTCGGGCGAAAATGAGTGGGTTCTTTCAGGGGGTAGCAGGTGAGTGTGAGAGGTGTACGACCTATACGACTTCCTGCGATTAGAGAAGATAAAGTATGAGTTAAGGGGTTCTTCAGGGGGGTTTGAGGAAAGGTGGGGGATGTTTGTGACAGTGTTTGAGGGGCTGTTCATCGTGGGGGTGGGGAGGGTGAAGAAGGGAAAAAATCCATACAGACTGTATAGTTGATTGTTGGGAAGTATGTTTCCCGGGGTGTTTGTTCACTGTAACCTGTTTTGATACACGTTTGTAATAAAATACCTTTTGAAAATTTATTTGTTAAAGGGGTAACTGCAGGTTCCTTTAACGCCTAGGGCTAAAGAGATATCTGCCTTTGTGCCCCTTAATTGGAAAAAAAAGAATTGGGTACTTTGAAAAAAAAACTTCTATACTCCAGTCCTTTTGAATTAAATGCAAATTCCATTTGCCTTTCTTATTACATTTTGTACCTGCATACAGACTTTCTGTGATTCAAGAAGAATGACAGCCAGATCCCGCTGCCCAGACACATTTTGTATTTGCTTTCCATTTAGATAATAATTTGTCTATCTATTTTTTTGGCTAAAATGGATAACCTCACACTTATCCACAATAAATTCCATCTGCCAAAGTCTGGCCCAGTATCCTAGCCTATCTATATCTGGCTGTAAAATCTGTGGGCTGGATTCTCCGATCTTGTGGCAAGGTCCGCTGGATCCGCCTGGTCTTACGACCAGAAAGATGGCGTTGCCCCCGCACCGATCCTCCGCCCGGTGGGGGGCAAGCAGCCATGAAGCGTGAAGCCCTGGCTTTACCTGCGGATACGGCTGCAGGATGGCCTGGTCCGTGGCCGCGCATGCGCACAGCGGCGGCCGCACACAGACCCAGCCTGCCAAAAAGTGTCCCCCCCGTAACCCCCCTCACCACCCCTGGACCACCCCCAACTGTCCCCGCCGAAGTCCCTCCTGCCAGCGGAAAGAGACACCCCACCCCACCCCCGCCCCCCGACTGTGGCGGCGCTGGACACGGTCCGCAGCCGCCCCGCGAGGTCCCCGAAAGTGGAGGACACGTGGCCCACATCATCAGGGCCTCGGCCCATCGGGGGAGGGCCTCAGGTGATGTCCTGAGACCGTTCCGATGGCGTGAGGCGTATTCCTCTAGTATGCCGCTTTTGAGGGGGCGGAGCATCGCAAAAACGGTGCCGCCCCCGATTCCAGCGCAAAAGTGGATTCTCCGGCAAATTGCTCAACACTATTTTGGCGATCGGAGAATCCAGCCCTGTATCTCTTCACTGCCTGCTTTCCCACCTATTTTAGTATCAACTGCAAATTGCTATGTTACACTCTGTCCTTGCTTACAAATCATTTATATAGATTGTAAACAGTTGAGGTCTGAGGACTGAACCCTGCGACACCCCACTAGTTAAAGTTTGCCTGCCAGTGAAGGACCCATTTAACCCGATCCTCTGCTTTCTGTCAGTCAGCCAATCCTCAATCCAATCTAGTATTCTATCCCAATACCCCTGTGATCTCACCTTCTGGATCAAACCTTTATGCAGCACCTTGTCAAAAGCCTTCTGGAAGTCTAGATATACCACATCCACAGGCACCCCATTATCCACCTTGCTAGTTACATCCTCAAAGAACTCAAGCAAGTTTGTCAAGCATGATTTTCCCTTCATAAAACCATGCTGACAATGGTGGATTTAGATTTGCCATTCCAAATGTTTAGTTATCTCCTTCTTAATGACTGATTCCAGCAACTTCCCCACCACAGAGGTCAAGCTAACCGTTAGTTTCTTACTTTTTGCCTCTCTCCTTTTTTGAATAGGGGAGTTATGTTAGCGTGCTGCCAACCCACCGGGACTTTTCCAGAATCCAGGGAATTTTGAAATATCATAACCAATGCATCCACTTTCTCTGCTGCCACCTCCTTTAATACCATAGGCCATCAAGTCCTGGAGACGTATCTGCCTTTAGTTCCATTAGTTTATTCAATACCTTCTCCCTAATGTTGGTTATTGCACTAAGTTACTCTGTATTAACTGCAGTTCTTGGAAATTGTATTATTATCCTCTACCATGAAGACAGGCAAAATATTGGTTCAGTGCTCCCCATTATTACCTCACCAGTATCACCCTCTAAAGGGCCAACATTTACCTTAGCTATTCTCTCCCTCTTTATGTACTGATGGAAGCTCTTGGTATCAGTGTTTATGTTTTCTGCTAGTTTCCTTTCATAGTTCATCTTAGCTTTATTGATTCTATTTTTAGTAGCTTTTTGCTGACCTCAAGTTCTCCCAATCCTCCAGCTTTGCACTATGGTGTGCCTTTGCCTTTATGTCCTCTTTGACTTCCTTGTTTAGCTATGGAACGTTTTTCTCCCTTTTACAACTCCTCTTCCTCTCAGGAATATGCTTTAATTGAGAGGTGTTTAATATCTCCCTGAACATTCGTCATTGTTGCTCAACTGTCCCACCCTCAATTATTTCTTTTTATTAAAATATTTTTTTAATTCTCCTCCTTTTTCACATTTTCTCCCAAATTTACACCCAACAATAAACAATAATCAGTAACGAATGTCGTGTCAATCCCCATATCAATAACAACGATCCCATCCTCCCACCAAACCCCCAAACATTAGCCCGCATGTTAACATAAACAAATGACAAAAAGGAATCAGGAATCATGCATAGTCCCTATTAACACATACAGTCCTTCTCCCCCAACCCTCCCAGTTCCCAACCCCCCTAATGTTCGATGTGATCCAATTCTCAAAAGTGCACAATGAATAACGCCCACGATTTGTAGAACCCCTCCATCCTTCCCCTCAGTTCAAATTTGACCTTTTCAAGGATCAAGAATTCCAGCAGGTCCCCCACCACGCCAGGGCACAGGGTGGAGAGGTTGATCTCCACCCAAACAGTATCCGCCTTCGGGCGATCAACGAGGCGAAGGCTACAACATCTGTCTCCGCGGCTGTTTCCAGCCCCGGCTGGTCCGACACCCCGAATATGGCCTCCCGAGGGCCCGGGTCCAGTTTCACGCGCACCACTTTAGAGATTACCCGAAACAGCTCCTGCCAGTAATCCTCCAGCTTTGGACAGGACCAAAATATATGAACGTGGTTTGCGGAGCCCGCCACGCAATGTTCACACACATCTTCTATCCCCTCAAAGAGCCGGCTCATCCTCGCCCTTGTAAGGTGCGCTCTATAAACCACCTTCAACTGTATCAGCACCAACCTCGCGCACGAGGTGGAGGCGTTCACCCTCCGGAGCACCTCACACCAGAACCCCTCCTCCATACCCTCTCCCAACTCTTCCTCCCACTTTGCCTTGATCCCTTCTAGCAGCACCTTCTCCTCCTCCAAAATAGCCCCGTAAACAGCCAATGCTACCCCCTTCTCCAGTCCCCCTGTCGTCAGCACCTCTTCCAGCAATGTGGAGGCCGGCTCTACTGGGAAGCTCTGTATCTCCATTCTGGCAAAGTCTCGAACCTGCATGTATCTAAATATTTCCCCCTGCTCCAGCCTATACTTCGTTCACAGCTCCTTCAATTCCGCAAAAGGACCCCCAAGAAACAAATCTTTTAGTGTCCTAATTCCTTTCTCCTCCCATCTCCAAAAATTTTCATTCCACTTCCCTGGCTCAAATCGATGGTTCCCCCGAATCGGCATTTCCCTTGACCCTGCCCCCAATCTGAAGTGCTGTCGAAACTGCCCCCAAATTCTCAACAAAGCTATTACTACCGGACTTCCCGAGTATCTCCCCGGGGCCGTCGGGAGCGGCGCTGGCGCTAGCGCCTTCAATCACTCTCAATTATTTCTGCGTGTGCTTGAAAATGCAAGCGCAAATGGAACTCTAAAAAGTGACATCCAGATAAGAAAATGTCAGTATTTCACCATTTGATCAGAGTTGAAAAGCTACAGAGATCTCTTCGCGCGGACAAATTGGAGGGCAGCAGAAAGAGGGGTTTACCTAGGTGTAGTTGGATGATGGATGTTACAGAGCAGTTGCCGTGACGATGGTGCAAGGCAAAGAAGTGTGACATACCATGACAGCAGATCTCTTGGTAGGAGTGGCTACGAGTAGGAACAGGAATCACCAGTGCAGGACAAGTAGATGGATCGTAGTAGTTCAGGCGCTGAAGAATGGAGGATGTGAGTTAGGAAATAGGGTTGTTGGAGGATTTTTGAATTCAGAAACACCATGGAGAAATTTGTTAAGTACGGATGAGGATTCTTAAATGAATCCAGGCAGTAGAGGTTGCTGAGTGCAGAACAGATACATTAGCATGGTTTACGAAGACACGAACGTATGAATTTGGAGCAGGAGTAGGCCACTTGGCCCTTCGAGCCTGCTCTGCTATTCAATAAAAGATCATAGGCTGATCTGATTACAATCTCATCTCTCCACATTCCCACCTTTTATCCCCTTTGCTTTGCAAGATTCAACCTACCTCTGCCGTAAAAATATTCAGACTGTTTCTAGCACCTTTTGAGGATGAGAGTTCCAAAGACTCACGACCCTCCGAGAAAAGAATTCTTCTCGTTTGGACCGGCTTGCAAAAGCTGACGTTTTGGTTCATTTGGAGGTTAAACGGGGCGTGGAGCATCTGATATCAATTCGGAGGGTGTCAGAATGGTCAATTCCTGAGTCACAAAGAGGTGACTGAGAATGTCAGTGCCACTGGGGCAAAGTACAGACCAAGGAGGTAATGTTTCAATGATGAGAAAATGTGGTCTTGGATTTGGAATGGATGTGAGCTTTGAAAGTCCGGACAGAGTAGATAGGGAGAAACGTTTCCCAAATATGGAAGGCTGGAGAGTGAGGGCACATGTTTAAAGTGACTGGCAAAAGAAGCGAAATTGATATAAGAATAAACTTTTTCACGTCATGAGTGGTTAAGGTCTGGAATGCACTGCTTGAGAGTGTGGCAGAAGCAGATTCAATTGAAGTTTCCAAAAGGGAAATAAATTGTTATCTGAAAATGAAGAATGTGCAGGGCCACGGGATAAAGGCAGGAGGATGACACAAAGGGATTTGCTCATCTGAAGAGCCTGTGCAGCCATGATGGGCCAAATGGCCTGCGCTGAAACAATTTTGTGATTCTTGTAAAGCAAAGGGTCATAGTGACACTCTATCACTTCGGACACAGTAAGCACTTGAATGGGTCACTGCCTGTGCAGAGTCTGCATGTTCTCCCCGTGTCTGCGTGGGTTTCTTCCGGGTGCTCCTGTTTTCTCCCACAGTCCAAAGACGTGCAGGTTAGGTGGATTGGCCATGATAAATTGCCTTTAGTGACCAAAAAGGTTAGGAGGGGTTATTGGGGTTACGGGGATAGGGTGGAATTGAGGGCTTAAGTGGGTCGGTGCAGACCCGATGAGCCGAATGGCCTCCTTCTGCACTGTATGTTCTATGTCCTATGTTCTAGAGTAATAAATTGGGAATTGGGTGCAACGGATGGGGAGAAAGTTGGCGTCTTGAGCCAAATAAAATCATGAATCCACCTGAAGAGCTGCGCTGGGTTCACCGGAATAGATGGTAAGAAAATTTAAAAGAGGCATTTTTTTGAAGTTTCACCACGGAGGACAGGCAACAAGTAAAGATGGAGTGACCAACTAGAAAAGGCTGTGAAAAATGTTGAGATAATGAGGGATAAACCTTCACAACCACACTCATACAGGTTCTTTGTCTAGGCTCGTTTCAGTGATGGGACTGGACTAAAACCAAATTAAATGGATTCGAAAAGGCAAGATTGAGAGTGCGAGGTTAGGCTAAAACAGCGAAAGCATCCTAGAATGGAATACAACTAGTGAACACTTATTAGTCTAAATAGGCAAAATACTTTGAACACTTATAATGTCTCATAAGTCAGAAAGTTGTGCAAATGAGAACTCTAGCAAGAATTTAACAATCTGTCTGTGCTATTAGGGTTTACCTTTAAAGTTGTCAGTATCTCCAAAACTATCCACTAGCTACCAAGACAAATAACGTAGAAAGTCATAATTTGTATGTTGGTCCAACACAGTAATGCAGAAGTCTATTATCCTTTTTTGTTTTATAAATTTAGAGTACCCAATTATTTTTTTCCAATTAAGGGGCAATTTAGTGTGGCCAATCCACCTAGCTTGCACATTTTTGGGTTGTGGGGGCGAAAACCACGCAAACACGGCGAGAATGTGCAAACTCCACACGGACAGTGTCCCAGAGCCGGGATCGAACCTGGGACCTCGGCGCCATGAGGCCGAGAAACCCACTGCGCCACCGTGCTGCCCAGAAATCTATTATTCTAGTTATTTCTGTTGCAACAGGACCCCTCACCAACTCAAAATGAAAACAATAGATGTGCACCATTATGATTATCTTGATGCTGCTACAAGAGCCGAGACCCTTTGAAAATTCTGCAAGGATTTCCTAATGATTCTGTTACAAGGTCTAGTATAGATCTAAGCCACACAGACCAGAACACAGCCAGGTTCAATCTCGGCTCTGTGCGGAATTGTCTAATCTTTGCCAAGACAGTCGTTGGGCAGTACGACTGTTGTCTGTGCCTTCTTATTGGGGTTAGCGAGAGGGAAATAAGCCAGGGTTCCCACTGCAGATTGCATTCCAGCTATTCCTGTTGAAACACTTGCGTGCGTGCACACACATTTGTGGCCAAGTCCAACCTCATCTTAAGGTGAGGCTGGTCTTGGTGATGGATTCCCCAGTGGAAGAACATCCTGCTCAAACCTCAAGGGTTATTCTGCAAGTGCATGCCAAGCTGGGAGCTTTGTTCCCATTTTATTTACGCGGCTTAATATAAATTACTGGATAATTTAATTGAAAAAAGAAAAAGCTTTCAATTACCAGGAACAGAATGAAACTAAATGTGTGCTTAAACTACTTGCACTAAACACCTCCTGTATGTTTCTGTTTAAAACAAACAGCAAAGTACAATTGCATTTCACAACTGCGCAACATTCTGTGAATTATATGATGCAATTTGGTAGAGATCATCAAAAATTAACAGACAAAAGTAACACCCTGATTGTCTGAGTTATTCTGATAGAATCGTTGCTACATCAGACTTTCAAAAAGTCAAAAATAATGACGGATTTACAGTCAGAGACTGCTATAAAGATCAGACTCAAGACTAATCTGGTTCTTTAGAACAGAAAATAATTTTTTCAGATCGTCATACCCTATGTAATTTTGCATCTACCTCTCCAGGATTATTTACATTTGTATATTAATAGCATAATAGCAAAACATCATTTTCTTTTAATTCAGTGGTAAATACCAAGTCACACAGAAGAGCCAGGATGCCCCAAGTCTGTGGGGAAGCTGACCTAGCATGACAAAATCCAGCAACAGGAATTCTGGCGTGTATAACTGACCACAATAACGCCAGGAAAAACCACAAAGTATACTTTCCTTCCAAAGATTTGATGAACTCAAGCATGCAAAGAGGCATATTTTAAGTCTTAAGAGGACAGTTTAAGATTAATTTACAACAATGAAAACATACTTTAAAATAAACATATTTTTAACATTGTTTAACATGCTGTTAAATACCTGTTCTTTGAAAATAAAATTCTTAACGACGAGAGCTTGGAGCTTTGTGAATTCCACTTTTAAGGAAAAAGATTTTCTCTAAATTTCAGTACATTCTTATGCTTTGCAAAGGCAATTTTAAGCTACATTTTATCACTGGTTTCAGGTGGAGATCATCACAATGTTTTATAAATAGAATTATGGAAATTCTGAGTCAGTGATGGAAATAAGTATTTATAATAAAAATTATCAATAAAATATGATTCAATTACAATTCAACCAAAATCAAATACTATTTATAAGAATTCAACACTGCCTCCCATTCACCAAAATTTGTTCTGGTAATCAACATGACTCCACCCTTCTGATATATTTCTTCAATGGTGTGTCTGGTTGAGTCAAGGAACTGTTGAATGTTTTCTGCAACAGGAAAAAAAACATCTACAAAACATCTGCGATGCTCTTTATCAAATTAAGCAAAGTTGGGATATAACAGTTCCAAAGTCATTACACTGACCTATATATTCAGTATGATGGTGGCACGGTGGCAGTGATTAGCACTGCTGCCTCACAGCGCCAAGGACCAGGGTTTAATTCTGACCTTGGTTCTCAGTGTCTACGTGGGTTTCCTCCGAGTGTTCCGGTTTCCTCCCACAGACCTAAGATGTGCAGGTTAGGTGAATTCGCCAGGCTAAATTGCCCCTTAGTGCCCAATGGTTAGGTGGAGTTACGGGGGGGCGGGGGATTGGGCCTAGGTAGGGTGCTCTTTCGGAGGTCGGTGCAAACTCGATGGGCCAAATGGCCTCCTTCTGCACTGTAGGGATTTTATGACGTATACATTTACATCTCCTTCCACACTGGAAGCTCATTGAAAACCGTTTGACCTTTTGCATCTTGGCAATCCAAGAGAGACGGAATTATTAGAAGTTTTAAGCAACTGTTCACATAAAGCTGAGAACCCATCCCCTTGGCAGATATTGTTTAGTCACGTGAATGGCATGGTTGACCAGCCATACTTGATTTGGCGTGAGCCAGACAGAAAAAAAAAAAAAATCACCTCACCAATATTTAACAGTTCAAAAGGACAAGGCTCATTTATCAGTAATTGGAATGAAAGCAGAGATCTGTAAAATCCTTTTTCAAATTATTGGGTTACGGGGATAGGGGGGGAAGTGAGGGCTTAAGTGGGTCGGTGCAGACTCGATGGGCCGAATGGCCTCCTTCTGCACTGTATGTTCTATGTACCAAATTAGGTACAGAATATGTTTCTCTGAACTCCAAAATGCGCACTGTTGCGATTGCAATTCAGGTTTTAAAAATTCATTAATATCAAGAACTCACAAGATTGAGTCTAGTCTATCTGTTAACTGAGTATTTGAAATATTTTTCACTTCAAATAAGAAGCAGAATCGAAAAGAACATTTCTTAAGTTGTCAACTGCACTGGATAATTGGGTGTAATTCTCCCATCTTGAGACTAAATGCAACAATGAGAGGCTCATTAATTATGCACAAGGGAGTTCCCCTCGGACTCTCCTGGCAGGCAGACAGCAGATTAGTTTACCCGGCGTCAGCTGACAGGTTTGAAGGTTCCCCATGCCATATTTAAATACCAGTCCAGCACACACTCCACCACTGAGGCACAGTGGTAGCAGTGTCTACCATCTACAAGATACACTGCAGGAACTCACCAAGTGTCTCTTGACACCACCTTCCAAATCACTACCAGGACAAGGGCAATAGATGCACAGAAACACCATCACCTGCAAGTTCCCCTCCAAGCAACGCACCACCCTGACTTGGAACAATATCACTATTCTTTCACGGAGTCAAAATCCTGGACCCCCTTGCTAATAGCACAGTGGGTGTACCTAGACCACATGGACTGTAGCAGTTCAAGAAGGCAGCTCACCACCACCTTACTAATGCCAATTATGGTTAGATAAACCAATCCAAAGATGTGTAGGGCAGTTGGATTGGTCATGCTAAAGTACCCCTTGGTATCCAAAAGGTTAGCGGTTAGCTGGGGTTACTGGGATATAGTGGGGCGTGGCTTACATAGGGTGCTCTTTCCAAGGGTCACTGCAGCCTCGATGGGCCAAATGGCCTCCTTCTGCACTGTTGAGTTTCGATGATTCGATGATAACATGCTGGCCTCGCCAGCGTCACCCTCACCCATGTCCTGTGAAATTTTTTTTTTTTTTTTTAAACGACGCCGGTTCAATGGTCAACTATTGGGTCAAGAAGTGAAAAACATCCCAGCTGATCAAAGCAATAAACCTCTCTGGAGGGGAGAGAGATTACTTTGCACCCACTTAATGTAAAAAGATAACATGATCAGATTAAACCCTTTGATTCCTATGTGGACAACTCTGCAAATCAGTGAACTTACACAAGAAGCACGACCACAAGTGAATGATAACCTCTCCAACAATCGGGATCACTGGTCCAGAGCGCATTTATAATTTTACAAATTTCAGGCAGGTCCATTTTTCAAGACCCAGGTTCAGTCCATTTCTGAAAGCATAACTGTCATTAATTGGTCAACTTATTGTCGACGCTGACAAGATATTGAACCAGGAGGCTGAGCAACTTTGAGGCAATGTGGAACGTTCACAAGTGTATCACCAACAAGACTTTCGTTATTTATAGAATCAATAGCGTTGGTCTCCTCTCAGTACTCCTCTCCACCTCACTTTGCTCCTTTCAGGCACTCCTCAAAACCGACTCTATGGCTACATTTTTGGTCATCTGACATAATTTCCCCTTATGTGGTTCAGTGTCATACTTTGTTTCATAATGTTTCTGTGAAGCCTTATGTTTCATCGCGAAAGACTATATAAGTTGTTCTTGATGATGGTATTTGAATAATAGTGCTGCCTATTAGAAGTACAACAATAAAAATTATGGCACTAATAGTGTTCAGGCCTGTGAGTGCCTTTTGGGCTTTCCTGCAATTCAAAACATCTAATCCACTTGGATTGTCTAGCACACCCGCCTGTCAGAAACATATTAGTTCCCAAGATCAAAGAGATGGTAGACTTACATTGACAAACCTATTGTGAATGATTGCAGTGGCATCTTATCTTTGACTGAAACTTGGCTCACACATGCCTACAGCTTGCTTCATATTGAAGCTTCACCCACCCCTTCCCCCGTCCCCCCATACTTGCCACCACTTAACCCACCTAGACCACTGAGGTGGTGACCTTAGTTCCATCGACAAGTCACAGGGTGGAATTCTCCCACTTTGAGACGGGAATGCGGCGATAGGAGGCTCTGGCAGTGCCTGTTCCGCTGACCAGAATAGCGGGATCTCAAGCCAGATTCAGTGCTTGGAACCTCAGAACTATTCACAAGCGCGTTCCCCTCTATGACTCTCCTGGCGGGACAACAGCTAATTCGCTCACCGGCTGATAGCTGATGGGTTTGAAGGTCCCGGTGCCATATTTAAATACCAGTCCAGCACACTCATCACATCACTCTTTCAAGCCCACCTTACTTCACCAGGCTGTCCAGGATGTCAGCAAACCAGAGGGGAGAGGCTCGGAGCCTCAAGAAGAAATCTGTTCCTCAATTCAATCTCCCTCTCATCGAGCCCATCACCTGCAAGGTGGTCATGCCCAACTTGGACCTCTACCCACTGCATCTGGAGTCTTCGTGCATCCCCCTTCAGTAAAAATATGGTATCCCTTTGACCCTATGTGTGCATTCAAGAGCCCTCGTCCTCATGCGCCCACCTCCAGCCATCCTTCCACATTACCCCTCCTTGCCTTTGTTAGGCCACACTCCCCTCGCCTCACCTCATACCCTATTCCCAGTCGAACTTTGGACCAGTGGCTTCATGTGTCCTACAGCACAGAGCTGTTCAGATAGACACTGATGTGTGGCACCAGAAGGGAAGGAGACCCCTCTACTCCTCAACCCCACAGTACTGATCCGACTCATTGACACTGGAGTGTCCATGGGTCCAGCAGCATGGTGCTGTCCATGAACAGCAGCTCAGCATGGAGATGGAGGGATAAAACCAGCTGCCCCGGCGGAATGGTGAACAGCGCATTAGAAATAGCGCAGCACTCTGGCAGAAAGTTGTGACACTCACCCCAAAGTTTCTGCTGAACAGAGGACCACCTTGTGCACGGCACTCATTAACAATCTGATTTGACGCCGATGTGATTTCCCGTTCTCGTGATGCAAGATTGAAAGGCCTGATGGGATGCCAGTGGGCATCTGTTTTAATGAGCATTCCTGAGATGAAAATGAATGCAATTGGCCTTTGTGCCACCTGACAGCAGGAAGAGTGACCTACCATTAACCTGTCATTGGGAGGATTGAAACTTGATTTTAAGTTGCCAGATTTCCGACTTTTTGGCTCCTGCCAGATTCACCGTGCTCGCCGCCACCAAACCCGCCGCAGGCTGGTTGGGAGAATTCCACCCATAGTCTCTACCCCGTTACGCCACTGGCATACAACTCACCTTGTTGCACCTGTCACACCTTTCCTGAAAAATCTTTTGTTTACTTGCTTTCCAACATTTCCAACATCACGGGCAGCACGGTAGCGTTGTGGATAGCACAATTGCTTCACAGCTCCAGGGTCCCAGGGTCGATTCCGGCTTGGGTCACTGTCTGTGCGGAGTCTGCACATCCTCCCAGTGTGTGCGTGGGTTTCCTCCTGGTGCTCCGGTTTCCTCCCACAGCCCAAAGATGTGCAGGTTAGGTGGATTGGCCATGATAAATTGCCCTTAGTGTCCAAAATTGTCCTTAGTGTTGGGTGGGATTACTGGGTTATGGGGATAGGGTTGAGGTGTTGACCTTAGGTAGGGTGCTCTTGCCAAGAGCCGGTGCAGACTCGATGGGCCGAATGGCCTCCTTCTGCACTGTAAATTCTATGATAATCTATGATTTGAATTTCTGAAATTAGGTTTCCACCCTTCCACAACCTCATAATGTGACATTTTCTCTCTCTGTGATCATGGCACACAATTCTTTCTGTTTTCCCCTAATCCTTTGACATCCTACACCATTCTTCTCTGCCCTGTTCATTGAAGTTGCCATCATTGGGAACATTTCTTTACATCAAAAGTTCAACATAAAAGCCAGGACAGACAGAGTTGTCATCTCTAGTTTGTTGCCGGTGCCACGTGATAGCGAGTTAGGAATAGGGAGCGAGTGCAGTTGAACACATGGCTGCAGGAATGGTGTAGGAGGGAGGGCTTCAGGTATTTGGATAATTGGAGCGCATTCTGGGGAAGGTGGGGCCTGTACAAGCAGGACGAGTTGCATCTGAACCAAAGGAGCACCAATATCCTGGGAGGGAGGTTTTCTAGTACTCGTCGGGAGGGTTTAAACTAATTTGGCAGGGGAATGGGAACCGGATTTGTAGTCCAGCAACTAAGGTAGCCGATATTCAGGACGCCAAAGCATATAGTGAGGTAGTGGGGAAGGGAACACTGACAAAGGAGAGTACTTGCAGGCACGGAGATGGGTTGAAGTGTGTATACTTCAACGCAAGAAGCATCAGGAATAAGGTGGGTGAACTTTAGGCATGGATCGGTACTTGGGACTACGATGTGGTGGCCATCACGGAAACTTGGATAGAAGAGGGGCAGAAATGGTTGTTGGAGGTCCCTGGTTATAGATGTTTCAATAAGATTAGAGAGGGTGGTAAAAGAGGTGGGGGGGTGGCATTGTTAATTAGAGATAGTATAACAGCTGCAGAAAGGCAGTTTGAAGAGTATCTGCCTACTGAGGTAGTATGGGTTGAAGTCAGAAATAGGAAAGGAGCAGTCATCTTGTTAGGAATTTTCTATAGGCCCCCCAATAGTAGCAGAGATGTGGAGGAACAGATTGGGAAACAGATTTTGGAAAGGTGCAGAAGTCACAGGGTAGTAGTCATGGGTGACTTCAACTTCCCAAACATGGAGTGGAAACTCTTTAGATCAAATAGTTTGGATGGGGTGGTGTTTGTGCAGTGTGTCCAGGAAGCTTTTCTAACACAGTATGTAGATTGTCCGACCAGAAGGGAGGCCATATTGGATTTGGTACTTGGTAATGAACCAAGGCAAATGATAGGTTTGTTAGTGGGGGAGCATTTTGGAGATAGTGACCACAATTCTGTGACTTTCACTTTAGTAATGGAGAGGGATAGGTGCGTGCAACAGGGCAAGGTTTACAATTGGGGGAAGGGTAAATACGATGTTGTCAGACAAGAATTGAAGTGCATAAGTTGGGAACATAGGCTGTCAGGGAAGGACACAAGTGAAATGTGGAACTTGTTCAAGGAACAGGTACTACGTGTCCTTGATATGTATGTCCCTGTCAGGCAGGGAAGAGATGGTCGAGTGAGGGAACCATGGTTGACAAGAGAGGTTGAATGTCTTGTTAAGAGGAAGAAGGAGACTTATGTAAGGCTGAGGACACAAGGTTCAGACAGGGCACTGGAGGGATACAAGATAGCCAGGAGGGAACTGAAGAAAGGGATTAGGAGAGCTAAGAGAGGGCATGAACAATCTTTGGCGCGTAGGATCAAGGAAAATCCCAAGGCCTTTTACACATATGTGCGAAATATGAGAATGACTAGAGCGAGGGTAGGTCCGATCAAGGACAGTAGCGGGAGATTGTGTATTGAGTCTGAAGAGATAGGAGAGGTCTTGAACGAGTACTTTTCTTCTGTATTTACAAATGAGAGGGGCCATATTGTTGGAGAGGACAGTGTGAAACAGACTGGTAAGCTCGAGGAAATACTTGTTAGGAAGGAAGATGTGTTGGGCATTTTGAAAAACTTGAGGATAGACAAGTCCCCCGAGCCTGACGGGATATATCCAAGGATTCTATGGGAAGCAAGAGATGAAATTGCAGAGCCGTTAGCAATGATCTTTTCGTCCTCACTGTCAACAGGGGATTGGAGAGTGGCGAATGTCGTGCCCCTGTTTAAAAAAGGGACTATGGATAACCCTGGGAATTACAGGCCAGTTGGTCTTACTTCGGTGGTAGGCAAAGTAATGGAAAGGGTACTGAAGGAGAGGATTTCTGAGCATCTGGAAAGACACTGCTTGATTAGGGATAGTTAGCACAGATTTGTGAGGGGTAGGTCTTGCCATACAAGTCTTACTGAATTCTTTGAGGAGGTGACCAAGCAGGTGGATGAAGGGAAAGCAGTGGATGTAGTGTACATGGATTTTAGTAAGGCATTTGATAAGGTTCCCCATGGTAGGCTTATGCAGAAAGTAAGGAGGCATGGGATAGTGGGAAATTTGGCCAGTTGGATAACGAACTGGCTAACCGATAGAAGTCAGAGAGTGGTGGTGGATGGTAAATATTCAGCCTGGATCCCAGTTACCAGTGGCGTACCGCAGGGATCAGTTCTGGGTCCTCTGCTGTTTGTGATTTTCATTAATGACTTGGATGAGGGAGTTGAAGGATGGGTCAGTAAATTTGCAGACGATACGAAGATTGGTGGAGTTGTGGATAGTGAGGAGGGCTGTTGTCGGCTGCAAAGAGACATAGATAGGATGCAGAGCTGGGCTGAGAAGTGGCAGATGGAGTTTAACCCTGAAAAGTGTGAGGTTGTCCATTTTGGAAGGACAGATATGAATGCGGAATACAGGGTTAACGGTAGAGTTCTTTTAATCATAGAATTTACAGTGCAGAAGGAGGCCATTCAGCCCATCGAGTCTGCACCGGCTCTTGGAAAGAGCACCCTACCCAAGTTCAACACCTCCACCCTATCCCCATAACCCAGTAACCCCACCCAACACTAAGGGCAATTTTGGACACTAAGGGCAATTTATCATGGCCAATCCACCTAACCTGCACATCTTTGGGCTGTGGGAGGAAACCGGAGCACCCGGAGGAAACCCACGCACACACGGGGAGGATGTGCAGACTCCGCACAGACAGTGACCCAAGCTGGTGGCCTCCTTCTGCACTGTAAATACTATGATAATCTATGATTATTCTAGGACAAAGGTTCGGCACAACATCGTGGGCCGAAGGGCCTGTTCTGTGCTGTATTTTTCTGTGTTCTATGTAAGAGAGAGGCAAAAATAGACATTGGATCACTGGAAAACGTGGCTGGAGAAGTAATAATAGGAAACAAAGAAATGGCAGATGAACTGAATAGTTACTTTGCATCAGTCTTCACGGTGGAAGACACCAGTGGGATGCCAGACCTCCAGGAGAACCAGGGGGCAGAGGTGAGTGCAGTGGCCATCACAAAGGAGAAGGTTCTGGGGAAACTGAAAGGTCTGAAGGTGGGTAAGTCACCTGGGCCGGATGGACTACAGCCCAGGGTCCTAAAAGAGATAGCTGAGGAAATTGTGGAGGCATTGGTGGTGATCTTTCAGGAATCACTGGAGGCAGGAAGGGTTCCCAGAGGACTGTAAAGTGGTTAATGTAACACCACTGTTCAAGAAGGGTAGGTAGGCAGAAGATGGGAAATTATAGGCCGGTTAGCCATGAGTCTGTTATTAAAGATGAGGTCGCAAAGTACTTGGAAATGCATGGCAAAATAGGACTGAGTCAGCACGGCTTTGTCAAAGGGAGGTCATGTCTGACAAATCTGTTAAGAGTTCTTTGAGGAGGTAACAAGGAAGTTAGACAAAGGAGAACCAGTGGACGTGATTTATTTAGATTTCCAGAAGGCCTTTGACAAGGTGCCGCATAGGCGACTGTTAAGTAAGTTAAGAGCCCATGGTGTTAAGGGTAAGATCCTGGCATGGATAGAGAATTGGCTGACTGGCAGAAGGCAGAGAGTGGGATTAAAGGGGTCTTTTTCAGGATGGCAGCCGGTGACTAGTGGTGTGCCTCAGGGGTCTGTGCTGGGGCCACAACTTTTCACAATATACATTAATGATCTGGAGAAGGAACGGAAGGCACTGTTGCTTAGTTTGCAAATGATACAAAGATCTGTAGAGGGACAGGTAGTATTGAGGAAGCAAGGGGGCTTCAGAAGGATTTGGACTAGCTAGGAGAGTGGGCAAAGAAGTGGCAGATGAAATACAATGTGAAAAAGTGTGAGTTTATGCACTTTGGAAGGAGGAATTTAGGCATAGACTACTCTCTAAATGGGAAAATACTTAGGAAATCAGAAGCACAGAGGGACTTGGGAGTCCTTGTTCACGATTCTCTTAAGGTGCAGGTTCAGTCGGCAGTTAAGAAGACAAATGCAATGTTAGTATTCATGTCAAGAGGGCTAGAATACAAGACCAGGGATGTACTCTGAGGCTATATAAGGCTCTGGTCAGACCCCATTTGGAGTATTGTGAGCAGTTTTGGGCCACGTATCCAAGGAAGGATGTGCTGGCCTTGGAAAGGGTCCAGAGGAGGTTCACAAGAATGATCCCTGGAATGAAGAACTTGTCGTATGAGGAACAGTTGAGAGCTCTAGGTCTGTACTTGTTGGAGTTTAGAAGGATGAGGGGGGATCTTGTCGAAACTTACAGGATGCTGCGAGGCCTGGATAGAATGGACGCGGAGAGGATGTTTCCACTTGTAGGAAAAACTAGAACCAGAGGCCACCATCTCAGACTAAAGGGACGATTCTTTAAAACAGAGATGAGGAGGAATTTCTTCAGCCAGGGTGGGGAATCTGTGGAACTCTTTGCCGCAGAAGATTGTGGAGGCCAAATCACTGAGTGTCGGGGATGCATGTGGCGCTGTGGATAGCACTGGGACTGCGGCGCTGAGGATCCGGGTTCGAATCCCGGCTCTGGGTCACTGTCCGTGTGGAGTTTGCACATTCTCCCCGTGTCTGCGTGGGTTTCACCCCCACAACCCAAAGATGTGCTGGTTAGGTGGATTAGCCACGCTAAATTGCCTCTTAATTGGAGAAAAAAAAATTGGGTACTCTAAATTAAATTTTTTAAAAATCACTGTGTCTTTAAGACAGAGATAGATAGGTTCTTGATTAATAACGAGATCAGTGGATATGGGGAGGAGGCAGAAGAATAGGGATGAGAAAATATCAGTCATGATTGAATGGCAGAGCAGACTCGATGGGCTGAGTGGCCTAACTCTGCTCCTACGTCTTATGGTCTTATCTGTGGAATCTCTTATTCTGCTCTTAACCTACATTTTTTAAATAAATTCAGTCACAGGATGACTGGCAAGGCCAGGAGTTATTACCCATCCCTAACTGCCCTGGAAAGGTGGTGTTGAGTACATTCAGCAGCTGAGTGGCTTGTTAGGCGAGTTACCAGTCAACGGCATTGTTCTGGATCTCAAGGCACATATAGGCCAGACGAAATATGGATAACTGATTATCTTCCCCAATAGGTGGGTTTTCACGACAATCTGGAAGTTTCATTGTCACCATTATTGATACCAGCTTTCCTTAATTAACGGATTCTAAATTCTCCAGCTGCCATGTTTGGCTTTGAACTTGTGTCTTTGGATCATTATTCAAGGCCCCTGGACTACTACTCCAATAACATAGTCACCAAGACTCTCTTACCTCCTGAGGGTACCCAGCACGGTAGCACAGTGGTCAGCACTGTTGCTTCGCAGCACCAGAGTTCCAGGTTCGATTCCCGGCTTGGGTCACTGTCTGTGCGGAGTCTGCGCGTTCTCCTCGTGTCTGTGTGGGTTTCCTCCGGGCACCCCAGTTTCCTCCCACACGTCCCGAAAGATGTGCTTGTTAGGTGAATTGTACATTCTGAATTCTCCCTCAGTGTAACCGAACAGACGCCGGAATGTAGCGACTAGGGGTTTTGCAATAACTTTATTGCAGTGTTAATGAGAGCCTACTTGTGAAAATAATAAAAAAAAGAAAGCTCTATTTCTTCATTATTCTTTTCAAAAATTGCACTGCTCTGCTTTGGTAGACTGCTGCCGGATATGCAGTTTTGATGAGCTGCAATTTTCTACAGCTAAACTTTGAGAAGACCAAAGCCATTGGGCAAGATTTTCAGTTGGAGTCCCTTTGTTAAATAGGGTCACAACCTGACATGGTATGGTTGTATGGGAAAGTCAAGCGACTGTGATTTTCTTTGAATTGGCCAGTCAGTGGCCAGAGGGTGCGCTTGCCATCCAATAAAGGAAGGTGGCGGAGATAGTTAAGCTTGAGAGGGACCATGAATTGGATTCAATTTGAATTGGTTTTTGGAGCAAGCAAGGAGCTGGATTAGGGGTTTGCCCCTGTCCACACTTTGAGCTCTGGCTTTGTAACTCTGAAAAAGTAATTTTTTAAAAAAAATAGGAGACCCTCCAGTTTGGAAGGAGATGCTGTGGGAACGAGAGAGACTCGCGGTTGGTGTGTTGCCTCCCAGGTGCCAGGGTGCGTGATGTCTCGGATCGTGTTTTCGGGATCCTTAAGGGGGAGGGGGAGCAGCCCCAAGTCGTGGTCCACATAGGTACCAACGACATAGGTAGGAAAAGGGATAGGGATGTAAGGCAGGAATTCAGGGAGCTAGGGTGGAAACTTCGATCTAGGACAAACAGAGTTATTATCTCTGGGTTGTTACCTGTGCCACGTGATAGCGAGATGAGGAATAGGGAGAGAGAGGAGTTGAACACGTGGCTACAGGGATGGTGCAGGAGGGAGGGTATCAGATTTCTGGATAATTGGGGCTCATTCTGGGGTTGGTGGGACCTCTACAAATGGGGTGGTCTACACCTGGACCAGAGGGGTACCAATATCCTGGGGGGGAAATTTGCTAATGCTCTTTGGGAGGGTTTAAACTAGTTCAGCAGGGGCTTGGGAACCTGAATTGTAGCTCCAGTATCCAGGAGGTTGAGAGTAGTGAGGTCATGAGTAAGGTTTCAAAGTTGCAGGAGTGTACCGGCAGGCAGGAAGGTGGCTTAAAGTGTGTCTTCTTCAATGCCAGGAGCATCCGGAATAAGGTGGGTGAACCTGCGGCATGGGTTGGTACCTGGGACTTCGATGTTGTGGCCATTTCGGAGACATGGATAGAGCAGGGACAGGAATGGTTGTTGCAGGTGCCGGGGTTTAGATATTTCAGTACGCTCAGGGAAGGTGGTAAAAGAGGGGGAGGGGTGGCATTCGAAGTCAAGGACAGTATTATGGTGGCAGAAAGGACGTTTGATGAGGACTCGTCTACTGAGGTAGTATGGGCTGAGGTTAGAAACAGGAAAGGAGAGGTCACCCTGTTAGGGGTTTTCTATAGGCCTCCGAAAAGTTCCAGAGATGTAGAGGAAAGGATTGCAAAGATGATTCTGGATAGGAGCGAAAGCAACAGGGTAGTTGTTATGGGGGACTTTAAATTTCCAAATATTGACTGGAAATGCTATAGTTCGAGTACTTTAGATGGGTCTGTTTTTGTCCAATGTGTGCAGGAGGGTTTCCTGACATAGTATGTAGATAGGCCAACGAGAGGCGAGGTCATATTGGATTTGGTACTGGGTAATGAACCAGGACAGGTGTTAGATTTGGAGGTAGGTGAGCACTTTGGTGAGAGTGACTACAATTTGATTACGTTTACTTTAGTGATGGAAAGGGATAGGTATATACCGCAGGGCAAGAGTTATATCTGGGGGAAAGGCAATTATGATGCGATGAGGCAAGACTTAGGATGCATCGGATGGAGAGGAAAACTGCAGGGGATGGGTAAAATGGAAATGTGGAGCTTGTTCAAGGAACAGCTACTGCATGTCCTTGATAAGTATGTACCTGTCAGGCAGGGAGGAAGTGGTCGAGCAAGGGAACCGTGGTTTACTAAAGCAGCCAAAACACTTGTCAAGAGGAAGAAGGAGGCTTATGTAAAGATGAGACATGAAGGTTCAGTTAGGGCGCTCGAGAGTTTCAAGTGAACTAGGAAGGACCTAAAGAGAGAGCTAATAAGAGGTAGGAGGGGACATGAGAAGTCTTTGGCAGGTAGGATCAAGGATAACCCTAAAGCTTTCTATAGATATGTCAGGAATAAACAAATGACTAGGGTAAGAGTAAGGCCAGTCAAGGACAGTAGTGGGAAGTTGTGCTTGGAGTCCGAGGACATAGGAGAGGTGCTAAATGAATATTTTTCGTCAGTATTCACACAGGAAAAAGAGAATGTTGTCGAGGAGAATACTGAGATTCAGGCTACTAGACTAGAAGGGCTAGAGGTTCATAAGGACGTGGTGTTAGCAATGCTGGAAAATGTGAAAATAGATAAGTCCCCAGGGCCGGATGGGTTTTATCCTAGGATTCTCTGGGAAGCTAGGGAGGAGATTGCTGAGCCTTGGGCTTTGATCTTTAAGTCATCTTTGTCTACAGGAATAGTGCCAGAAGACTGGAGGTTAGCAAATGTTGTCCCCTTGTTCAAGAAGGAGAGTAGAGACAACCCCGGTAACTATAGACCAGTGAGCCTTACTTCTGTGGTGGGCAAAATCTTGGAAAGGTTTATAAGAGATAGGATGTTTAATCATCTGGAAAGGAATAATTTGATTAGAGATAGTCAACACGGTTTTGTGAACGGTAGGTTGTGCCTCACAAACCTTATTGAGTTCTTTGAGAAGGTGACCAAACAGATGGATGAGGGTAAAGTAGTTGATGTGGTGTGTATGGATTTCAGTAAAGCATTTAATAAAGTTCCCCACGGTAGGCTACTACAGAAAATACGGAGGCATGGGATTCAGGGTGATTTAGCAGTTTGGATCAAACATTGGCTAGCTGGAAGAAGACAAAGGGTGGTGGTTGATGGGAGATGGTGTTGTGGACAGTGCGGAAGGATATTACAAGTTACAGAGGGACATAGATAAGCTGCAGCGCTGGGCTGAGAGGTGGCAAATTGAGCTTAATGCAGAAAAGTGTGAGGTGATTCATTTTGGAAGGAATAACAGGAAGACACAGTACTGGGCTAATGGTAAGATTCTTGGCAGTGTGGATGAGCAGAGAGATCTCGGTGTCCATGTACATAGATCCCTGAAAGTTGCCACCCAGGTTGAGAGGGTTGTTAAGAAGGCGTATGGTGTGTTAGCGTTTATTGGTAGAGGGGGATTGAGTTTCGGAGTCATGAGGTCATGTTGCAGCTGTACAAAACTGTGGTGCAGCCGCATTTGGAGTATTACGTACAATCCTGGTTGGCGCATTATAGGAAGGATGTGGAAGCATTGGAAAGGGTGCAGAGGAGATTTACCTGAATGTTGCCTGGTATGGAGGGAAGATCTTATGAGGAAAGGCTGAGGGACTTGAAGCTGTTTTCATTAGAGAGAAGAAGGTTAAGAGGTGACTTAATTGAGGCATACAAGATGATCAGAGGATTGGATAGGGTGGACAGTGAGAGCCTTTTTCCTCAGATGGTGATGTCTAGCACGAGGGGACATAGCTTTAAATTGAGGGGAGATAGATATAGGACAGATGTCAGAGGTAGGTTCTTTACTCAGAGAGTAGTAATGGTGTGGAATGCCCTGCCTGCAACAGTAGTGGACTCGCCAACACTAAGGGCATTCAAATGGTCATTGGATAGACATATGGACGATAAGGGAATAGTGTAGATGGGCTTTAGAGTGGTTTCACAGGTCGGCGCAACATCGAGGGCCGAAGGGCCTGTACTGCGCTATAATGTTCTATGTTCTATTAAACCTGCAATTCCGGCGAGAGAGAGAGCGAGAGAGAAATGATGAATGCATGAACTAATTTTTAGGTGCCTCCCTCTGCACATCCTGAAATGTTTAACTTAAAACAATCTCAGCAGCCAGGCCACTGATCCCTTCCCCAGGGCAATCTGATGTCAGGTAGACAGGAAGAGCCTCAAGGTCTGCCTGGTGCACGGGTGCCTCAGTCTGCCACTGGAAGGCTGCCTCCAGGCAAATTCCCAGTGCCTCAGAGGACCTGCATACTAACTGCAAAATTATATCTGGCCTCTGATAATAAGCACAAAGAGATCATTTACCCTGCTTAAATGGCTACCCTCCGCTTGCGGGCGAACATCCTGCCCAGCATCTTTGAATCCCACCACTAACTTCAGTGTCACTTTGTCAAATCTATCCCAAGATGCTATATTTGTTCAAATAGTTATTGAAGCAGGAAACATCTTCACTTTTCACTAACGCAAAAATCAATTAATGTAGACTGGAGTTGTTTAAAATGTCTTACTTAAATGTTTCAATAAAAGATGCCACTGAACTCCCGAGAGTCTGATAAGCAAAGGCATTGCCGGATGCAGTACTAAAACATATAGAATATCCTAGGTTCTACTAGGTATATGCTAACGAGCTGATATCATCTGCGCAACAATTATCATTGACTTTAATACCCGTGCCAGGAGCACAAAGATAATCAGCAAGGTTATCCACTATAGGTTGCTATTGAAAATGCTGGTCTACAACGTCGGGGCTTAACCACATTTTGATGCTTACCCACAGTTACATTGCCTGCCAAAACTCATTGTCTGGATCGGCACAGTGGTAAAGGGCAAATTGCTAGCACACTCAAAGCCAGGGATACTAATATCCCCTGGAGCTTGAGCTCAGCCCAGACTGATGAGATAAAAGTCTCCTCTTGCCGCCATCTACAAGGACCCCAAACTTAACAGTTTGGTAAGCCAACCTTGTTCAAAGAGGAACCCATAATTTAATCCCGTAATTCAATACCAACTGAAAATAGGCAAATACCTTCTAGCGAGATGAGTAATTAAAAAAAAAAAATCACAAGAATGATTACTCCTCGGAGGTCGAGATTAGATTCTTGGGTTGGCTTTGCTCAATATCAAATCAGTATCACATCTGATTAGGAACAAGTTTTTCACTAATGTAACATCTCATAAATACAGCAGAATGCACAAATGCCAGCAGACATATATCATACAATGCAACTGTTCAGAGACCAGAGCAAAACAATTACTGCGCCTTGGATACACATACAGGTCGGGCTTTTACCGGGCATAAAATGGAAACTTATTAAATTCTATTTCTTCAAATTTAATGCTGTGGTTCAATAGCAGAGGACATAAAACGGAATTAAAGCATAAACGAACATGGATTAAAATGGAGTCTGCATATGTTAAGGAGTTCAAATTAAATAAAGCAGACATAAATAAATTAAACCATGACAAATAAAAATTATGAAAAGAAATAGAAGATACAAAAGTGTTTAAAAATGTTTTTAAATGTCCTGTAATAAACACTTAAAGATGTAAGAATCAGTAAATTTTACCACACTGAAAAAATCCATTTGGCCCATTAGACCCATACTCAGTCTCTGAAAGAGAAATGTGTTTAATCCTAGTCAGCTGCTTGGTATCCATGCCTTTTAAATGTACAAGACCGGTGTGTACTGATATTAGCTCACAGTCCAGGCTGAGTGAAATTCAGAACCAAGGTCAGTTTGATCATTCCAACCTCGAACCAGTTGGGGCAAACAAAGCTTTGTAATGCAGTCACTGAAAGGAGGTCAAGTTTTCTTTAATTCGCCTTGTGTGTGGTACAAAAATCAACGTGAAATGGTTAACAATATTTGTCTAATTGAAAGCCACAGGCATGAAAACCCACCCACAAGGCAGCTTTTTGTGGTTAATCAGTTTGGATCACTAGTGGTATTAAGATAACAAAATAGTCATTACAACGATATATCCTGTGTGAAAGAAATAAATTATCAGACAACGCAGTCCATCGTTTTTGATGTTCATCTCTGGTTTTATTAGTTTTTTCAAAATAAATTTAGAGTATCCAATTCATTTTTTCCAATTCCACCTACCTTGCACATCTTTTGGGTTGTGGGGGTGAAACCCACGCAAACACAGGGAGAATGTGCAAACTCCACACGGACAGTGGCCCAGAGCCGGGATCGAACCTGGGACCTCGGAGCCGTGAGTGCTACCACTGCGCCACCGTGCTGCCCTTGGTCTTATTAGTTACTGTGCTATTTCATTATACTTTTTATTGTAGTCATTTAAAATTCATTAATAAAATTAATGCTTACTGGTACCCATCTTTACTTTTCAGAAGACTTCACAAGATGATCATTTAATCTTTGAAGCAGCCCAGTTTTTAACATACAGAGTCTAACATTTCAAATGTTGCTCACCCATCAAATTGATGTCAGTTAATAGTTTCCCCACAATTTCCTTTCATAAATTAGAATTCTAATCTAGTAAATAGGCCTTCACGCAGCTCAAAAAAAAGTTTCCATGTCAGGATCATTAGTAGCGGAATCCTTACATTTCTTAGTTAATTGGTTCAGAATGTCTAGACTATTTTAAGGGTCACACTCACTCAATGATGAGTCGTTTCCTTAACAGAAGACTTGCAACAGATCAACAGTTCCATGCAGAATTTAAAGGTTTAGCCATTGTGGAGCCTGGAAGAAGGAGAAGGTGGAGAAGGAGGCCAATCGGCCCATCGAGTCTGCACCGGCCCTTGGAAAGAGCACCCTACTTAAGCCCACACCTCCACCCTATCCCCGTAACCCAGTTTGGACACTATGGGGCAACTTAGCATGGCCAATCCACCTAACCTGCACTTCTTTTGGGACTTGTGGAAGGAAACTGGAGCGCCTGGAGGAAACCCACGCAGACACAAGGAGAACGTGCAGACGCCGCACAGACAGTGACCCAAGCTGGGAATCGAACTCGGGTCCCTGGCACTGTGAAGCAACAGTGCTAACCACTGTGCTACTGTGCCGCCTTCAAAACAGTCACAGCAAGAATAACTCCACAAACCAGATGCAATTCTACTTACAAAAAAAACAAGCTCTATGATCACTGCTAATGAGTAGGTAATAAATAGCAAGAGCACTCCATCTATAATCGCATCAATAAAAAACGTGCATCAATGAAGAGAAATAAGACAGCTGAAAACAAGGTGAAAAGAGCACTCAAAGAGTTTGGAGTTTAATTAAAAAATGGTCATTATGTTCTGAACAACATTTGTAATTGTCATTCTTAGATCTGTTTCTGTACTGAGCATGTGTTAAAAGGGCGATAAGTGAGACAATATGAGATTTGATTCTGGGAGATTCCAAATTAAAATTTAAAAGCAAACAACTCTATTATATTGTTTAGATAGTTTGAGGGACCATGGGGAACTGTATAGTTTATAAAATGACTTGTGGTTCTCTGGTTCCAGTAAAGTTGAGCACCATTGATACATGGAGGAATCTTTGCATCAGGCTGCATTTCCTCACAACACACTCGGGAAGATGCAAAGAACAGGTGGACTCATCAGACCTATCACCAAACCAGAGGATGTTAGGAACCACAAGTGAGAAGATCAAACCTCAGAGAGACAGCATAGAAAATAGGTGGAGTCGGCCATTCGGCCCTTTGAGCCTGCACCACCATTCAATATGATCCACTCCCATTTTATCTTAATACCCTTTGATCCCTTTAGCGCAAGGGCCATGTCCAGCTCCTTCGTGGAATATGTCAAATGAACTGACCCCAACAGTTTTCTGTAGTACAGAATTCCACAAGTTCACAACTCTCTGAGAGAAGAAGTTCTTTCTCATCTCAGTCCTGAATGGCTTACCCCTTATTCTTAGGCTGTGACCCTAGTTCTGGACGTCCCCAACATCAGGAACATTCTTCCCATATCTAGCCTGTCCAGTCCCAATCGGATTTTATATGTTTTTATGCGATCCACTCTCATTCTTCTAAACTCCAGTGATTACAAGCCCTGTCGATCCAGTCTTTCTTCATCCCTACTCCTATACTCAAATCCTCTCGCTATGAAGGCCAGCATGCCATTAGCTTTCCTTACCACTGCTGCACCTGCATGCCAACGGTCAGCGACTGTTCCACCATGACACCCAGGTCTTGTTGCACTTCCCCTTTTCCTAAACTGCCACCATTCAGATAATAATTTGCCTCCCTGTTTTTGAGGTTATCCACCAAAGTAGATAACCTCACAATTACCCACATTATATTGCATTTGCCAGGTATTTGCCCACTCAGCCAGCCTGTCCAAGTCACCCTGCAGTCTCTTTACATCCTCCTCACAGCACAAACTGCTACCCAGCTTAGTGTCGTCTGCAAATTTGGAGATAGTTCATGCAATTCCTTCGTCCAAATCATTAATGTATATTGTGAACAACTGGGGTCCCAGCACTGAACCCTGAGCTACCCCACTAGTCATTGCCTGCCACTCTGAAAAGGACCTGTTTATTGCTACTCTCTGTTTCCTGTCTGCCAACCAGTTCTCTATTACCCCCAATACCATGAGCTTTAATTTTGTTCACTAACCTCTTGTTTGGGACCTTGTCAAAAGTCTTTTGAAAGTCCAGATACACAACATCCACTGTCCACTCTATTGGTCACATCTTCAAAAAATCCAGAAGATTTGTCAAGCATGATTTCCCTTTAGTGAATTCATGCTGACTTGGATTGATCATGTCCCTGCTTTCCAAATGCTCAGTTATTTCATCCTTAATAATCAAATCCAGCATCTTGCGCACCATCGATATCAGGCTAACCGGTTTATTATTCCCCGTTTTCTCACCCCCTCCTTTTTAAAAAAGTTGGGTTACATTAGCTTCCTTCCAATCTATTGGAACTCTTCCAGAGTTTATAGAATGCTGGAAAATGATCACCAATGCATCCACTATTTCTAGGGCCACTTCCTTAAGTACTCTAGGATCATCAGGCCCTGGGGACTTATTGGGTTTTGATCCCATCAATTTCCCCAATACAATTTCCCCCACTAATAAGGATTTCCTTCAGTTCTTTCTTCATGCTAGACCGTCTGTTCCCTGGTATTTCCGGAAGGTTATTTGTGTCCTCTTTAATGAAGGCAGATCCAAAGTATTTGTTCAACTGGTCTGCCATCTCTTTGTTGCATGCAGCTTATGCTACCACAGGAACATCAGGTTGAAACTACTACCTTTGCTAGAACTCACTTTTTAACCAGTATACTTGCACCAGACATGGAAAAGCAATAAGCTTGGAGTCTATGCACAAGGGTAAGAAAAAAAAACATATTTATATTGCACTTCTACTGCTGGGCTACTAACCCACCCCTTATTTCTCACCTTAATGCCGCCGCCTTAATGATATAATCTAAAAACACGTCAAGTTCCACATGTATATCAAAGATACCCAGTTCTACCTCATTGCCACCTCTCTGGATTCCTCTGGTCTTACGGATTTCTCATGCTGCTTTCTGATAGCTAATGCTGGATGAGCAGAAATTTCCTCCAACAAAATATTGCAAAGTCTAAAGCCATTATCAGTCCCCGTCACCAACTCCATCCCTCCTTGCCAATGTCCGAGGCTGAGCCAAACCATTCACAATGTTAGCATCCTATAGGACTCCAAAGTGAGCTTCCAATCCCAGATCCACACCATCACCAAGACAGCATACTCCCACCACTGTAACACTGACCAGCTCCACCACTGCCTTAACTCATCTGGCACTGAAACCCTCATCCAGTACCCTTGATCCCTTTGGGCTGGAAAATTCCAATGTTGTCCTTGAAAGCCTCCCATCTTGTATCTGCCCTAAAGGGGAGTTGGACTAAGCGTCTGCTGCACAGAGCCTAACTGGTCCCCAGTCATGCTCGCCCATTACCAGTGCCCGCCGACCGGAATCAGCTCTGATCTGGCAATGCTTTTATTTTGATTTTTACACCCTTCGTCTGGATTGGAGATCTTTTGTTGGGGTGATCTTTTGTTGGGGTGATGAAGGAAGAATGAAAACGGAGTGTTGAATTTTCACAAGAATTTGGTATGACTCGGGTGCTCTTTAAAAATGACAGGCTGGTCCCGATTCCATGGTTCCCGACCCAGTTCTTGATTAGTCGGATTTTCGGGAGTGCCTTTAAAAGGTGTGGCTGGTTAATCGCACCCAAAACTTCCAACCTGGCTGGCTCCATTAGGGAATAGGCACGTCCTTGTCCTCTGTAATTTTCAGGGGGTCTGCTGGTTTTTTTAAATAGTCGTTGTTCACAGTCCCTCAAGAGGATTTGTGAACTCTTGTCTGCATGAAGAGACCTTTTAAAAGGCCAGTTTAAAAGATCCTTAGCATGCCACCTTCATGCCAAGGCAAAGGCCCTCCCCACACCTCATGGCCACTCTTTTCCCCTAGCTATGCCACTCCATTCACCCCTCTCCCAAGTTCACTCATGCAGTAATGAGGCTCGATGAGCACAGAATTCCATTACTCTTGATGAAACACCTGAGCTCCAGAGACACCATTGCTTGATTGACAGCTCAGGATCTCTAGTCTCTGCTGTCAATGTCACAATGATTATTTGCACCAGATTAAGTGGTTTCAAGGGCTTGCGGTTTCTGTTATTGATACTTTAAAGAATCTGGATGATTGATGTTTTTATTGCCCTGTAGTGAAATGGCATTTCTTTCATGCACATAATGGCAATTTACTTTTACACAATAAAATGCATGAATGAATTACTTATTTTAAAAAGTTTTTTTTATTTATATTTTATTTTTTCATTTTTTACACACTGCATTGTCACTATAGGATTCATTGGTTCTGTCCGGTGTATAGTGGGTCAATGGATATGAAAATGCCATAGCTTGGCATGGGGATATAGCTTGGCATGGGGCATGAGAGGATACGGGGGTTGGGAGAAGGGGATTAGCACAAGTTTGCAATGTGAGGAGGCATGATTGGTTGGGGCCAGATGGCCTTTGTCCCAGTTAAAATAAAAATACAAAGTCCCACAGCACCAGGATGGGCTTCTTAAATGGTCTGCCTCTGCACCCTGTGATGCGACCATCAATTCACTCAAGGACTCGTGTCGGAGTAAAACAGTGGTTTTAATTAACTATCAACTTTGCCTGCCTGCGACAGTCCCACAGGCCAGCTACTCTTATACTCCTCCAAAGGGGCAGAGCCATGGGCTGAGCCCGTACATGCTCCAACATCTCCCCCTGTGGGTGAAGCCATACAATGGCCCACAGATAAAACCCACAGGGTTAATAACATAGAACATAACTGGTGAATTAACTGTATTTACAAACATAGAACATAACTGGTGAATTAACTGTATTTACATTCACCACACCCTGCAACTCCTGTGGCTGCCTCCCAAGGTCTCTGGGATCTCTCCCAGGTCGACTGGCTCAACTTCAGCCCACACTTGCACTCTGACAATGAACATCCCAATGCAGGTAGGCCCAGCCGGCAATTACCAGGCTGCTTGCCTTGATTCAGAAAATCCAGCCTTGAGCGTACCACTCTCTCCCGCCCCGCCATAACAGCTGGTAGAATCAGGCATTCACTGCCCAATTAGTCCACCAAGGAGGCAGCCAGTTAAACGTCCAAGGGCAGTGGGAGGAGGGGAGGGTCTCTTGTTTAACTGAGAGTCCAGGACGGGACGTCATGCGGCAGAGGGGTTATACATGAACAGGAAGTCGGTCACGGTTCCAAATTTAAAGCCCCATGTTCTCTGATTCTGACTTTATTTTTAATTGAAGGCTCAAAAAAGCTGTAAAAATTTTTTAAAACATACCGATGTTGCCACCTTCAGCAGCAGAATCTGCTGCTACATTCAGCCATGGTCCCTGTAGCAGGCCTTTCCTTCTGACTTGTGCAGCCTCTTCATAGCTGCTGTAAAACACGTCCAACACCCGAAAAATGAAGCAGGCAAAAAAATTGCAGACAATTGGGTCGTTAACAAGCTTGTTAATTAGTAGTTTCAAAACAGTGGGTGGGCTTCAGATTGCCACACCTGCCCATCTTGTATAATTTCAGAGACTGCATGATGACATCCCATTGCCAACCTGAAGGCACGTCACCATGCCTTATTTCACTTACGTGGGGGAGCAGCAGCCTTCCGGACTTGAGGCAATAAAATCCAGCCCCCTGTTTCCAAGTCTCTCAAAGCTCGCTATGTGACTCCCATCTAACCTGACAACTCTCCAACAAACTCCTGTGTTTCACCAGTTCTGGCTTCTTGTGCATCTCTGGTTTTAAATTTCTACCTTTAGCAACATAGCCCTCAGCTGCCTTGGCTCTGGAATTCCTTCCCCAAATTCTCGGTCTTTCTCCTCATTCCTTTAAGATGCTCCTTAAAACCTACCTCTTTGAGCAGGCTTTCGACCATCTATCTTAATAACTCCTTATGTGATCCAATATCAAGTGTTGGTGAACAGCCTCCTGTGATGTACCGTGGGATGCTTAATTAGGTTAAAGATGCTAGACAAATGAAATTGTTGCTATCATGTCCTCAGGCATCCAAAAAGCACTTTACAACACTGTGTTGAAATTGGTAGAAATAAACAGTCATGTTCGAGTACAGTAGACATAGTGTTTGGTTATAAGTATAACTCAATGGTATTAATGTTAGTAAAGGACCAGAAATATAGTAATGGACTCGGACTAGAATAATGGACTCGGACTATAGTGGCATTATATGCTTTGTGCAGAAGAAGTCAGTGTGTATATGTAAAATAAGTTTCTATATTTGTTACAACAACTTGTTTCCATTCATAATCTAATATTCTATTTAACATGGCACATCCTTCAAGTCAAGTAACACAGGGATCACATTGTTAGAGTACATTTTAAATATAATGTGCATATTCATAATCTCTCACAGATTTACCAGTTTGTAAAGCTGTATGAAAAAAATGTTCGGTCGCAAGTGTGTCTTATTTCACTTCCATGTCATTTTCAAACTGTTCCTATCATAACCTTGAAATTATAGGAATACAAGTCCACCCTATTTCAAACCATTCACAGTGGATATGTAAGAGCCAAGAACTGATTGAACTGCAACCAAAACACGGAACAGCAGCAAAGGTAGCAAAACCATGATTGATTCAAATGGGAAGTAAAGAATAAGGATAGGTAGTATTTCATGAGAGAGCGTGACACCCTCAGGATCATTCAGGCTTAGAACACTGGGGGCTTCTGCCAAACGTCTGCTTTGATAAGCAGACCAAAGATAGCATCCATAACATACTCTTTGAAAGCATTTCTAGAGTTATACAGACAAGATCTATATGCTACTTAGGGAAAGTGTAGGCTGTGTTTGTGGAAGGAAGTAGAATATTCAGCCCAACATAGTGTTGAACTCAACCTTAGAGAGGATGTGCCACTGACAGCTTTATTAATTGGGGTTAGGTCAGGTTTTGAGGTATGCAAACCTTGCTATGGAAGCGACAGAGCCAACTGTACCTTGCTAGACTGACACAGCCTTGTGTAGATGCCCAATCTGTCTTCACTTCATTCATCTCCCTTGCCCATATCAGCAGGGGACAGTCCTGAATATGTGTCTGGAGAACACACAGGACTCACTACTCAGTAAATTACAGCACAACACCGGACAGGCAGGGAACAGTGAAAGGGCCGTTGTCCCTTAATAGATTCCAATCTATCGGTTCTACAAATTTACAATGCCTCTTTCCAAAGAGAGCCACATAGTTCAGGCAATTTACTGTTACACAGTCACACACCTTTGATTGGTAGAGTCATTAAATAGGTTCTATTCAGAATTACTCTGAGGTTAGATAGGTTCCATAAAGAGTTATTCTGAGATTAAATCGGTTCTACACAGTTATTCTCAACAATTTTGGTCACCAAATAAGTGCAGAAATACCAGTGCTTTGCAGAATTTGGAGGAGAAAGAGGCAGACAGAATAAGAATCAAAGACACAGTTTGTAAGTTTATAAAGTTTTTATTTCCTTGTCTCAGAACTAATTAAATAGATTTTCCATGAATCAAGAGTACGAGGACGACTTTTGCACAGTCAACAATCACAACAAGTTCTCACAATGGAGACAGAGGGGGAATAATATAAATACCAAACAAATAACCTGCAAGAAGTAAAATCAAGTTGGCCTGCTAGTTTTAAAAAAAGTTAGCGGGTGGCAGTTACAGGCCATGTGCCTTTAAGCAACTCCAGAAAGATACGGTCTGTCCATGATGCCAGCTTGCAACAATACCTCCCAGACTTCGGTCCCAGTGCCCGATTCAGGTTTCTTGGATAACCTGACGGATATCCAATAAGGCCGTGTTAACAGTATCCTCTAGGGCTTTAATGGCCCTTTGTATCCCCTCCAATTCCCTCATCACACCTCCCTGGAGATCTTGAAGCTGCCTTTCTATCCTACTGATGCCGTGTATTGGGAGAACACTTTCTGCCTTTTGGATTGCCATTGGGACATCTTCAGCAGCACAATTTCCTGTTAGTCTCCTTCTTCGTCTAGGAAGCGTCTCCAGATCAGAGGAATTGGAGTGGAGGGTGCTACAGGGGTCGATACAATGATTCAGTTTGTTCCCCAATGGCCTCAAGGTAAAGAACTGCAATTTCTTAGGGGGCATCTATTCAAAGAAAGAAAATTAACCCAATGTATCACAGATAAACAGAACTAATGTCATAGCGGACACACTTTTTAAGGTTTGATTTGCCAAACATTTGGACAGCATTTGCAATCACATGAATACAAGTAAACCATTTGCTAACTGTATTAACAGATTGTCAAGAATGTGTGTTATAACAGATTGAAACCTACCAAGGCGCTTGTGTCGTTCTTGGGAAAGGGGTGTCATGCTGGGTCTCAGGGTGTTGCTGCTGGTCTGACTGGAAGCCAATGCTGTATCCTACCCGCCACCCATTTGAAAACCTTCAGCCTGAGGCATGAGCAATTAGTTATTCCAGTTCTGCAAACTATTTTTCAATATTTGGGGTGGGGAAGGGACATGGAAAAGAGTCTCACATCTGTCTCATATTAGGTGTTGCCCTGTCCTCCAACGACAAGTGATATCTTTGATTATTTTCATCACGCAGGACTGTACTTTTGTTATTGGAAGTTGCATTTACATTACTGTGAGAATTTTGGTAAGGGAAGAGTTTCCTCAACTCAGGATTTTTAGTTCTATCCTCGACATGAAAGACAGAGCTTGCCCCAACAGAGATGCTCTCTGTTCAAAGTGCTGCCTTATCTGCAAAATAAATTCTCCCTGCCATAGAACAAACAGATCATATACTTGAATGGAATGCCGATTGCCTTACTCTTGAAGAACCAGTGGTTCAGTTGCAAAACAACAAAATAGTCCTAATTACAAATAATTTCTAAAGCAACAAAATTACACCAAATTTGAAAATGTATATAGACTAAAGGTGCATAAACACGTCTTCTTGTTTTACAGAAAGGATTTTAGAACTGCAAGGTATTAGCAGACATATTTACATAGCCTTATATATTGTTGTGTTATCTATAAATAGCTACAAAATACTTAGCTAGGAACTAATGTGTTATGTGCAACTGTTCCGGGGGGCACATTTCACAGCTGTACAGAGACGCACGTGAAGTGGAACAGAAGCAGTTCAATCTGGTCCTCCTTTGTATCAGACAGCATGGCAAAATTAAACATAAAGGAATTTTGATCTTTCCAAGCTTATAAATGTGATTATTAACAACATCTGGGAATAATAAGACAGCAGGAACAATAGCATGGTGGCAGCAAGTGTCTGTGAGCAAATCTAAAGCATTCGAAATTAATTTAGTGCTGATTTGGAACACTAACCCTGTTGAGTTCATGGTATTTCAAGTGTTTCCTCACGAGCAGCATTGTAGTGAAGCAAGGCACTTTAAAAGACCGATCACGGGACGTCATTGGATCGGCTGTTTGTATGGGCAAATGGTCAGTGTAACATAACAGCCTGTAGTGTTAACAACTTCTAATAAGCGCTTCATTTGTTTGAACCTTTTGAGGTTTGCAGACCTAATTTTAAAACCACCACATAACGAGGTAGGCAAACAGCGTTGGTAAGCACCCAAAAAGAAAAATAAATAATTAAAATCGCACTACTCGAAAGTTGGCGGCAGAGGAACCAAACAATGGTTGCAGCCACCAGAGGAAACTTACCCTGCGAAAAGACATTTCAATTTGGGGGCGTTGCAAAACCAAAGAAAAAAGCTCCGGTTTGTCTTGTTTTCGAGAGAAAAGAAACAAGGTAGTGTTAAAAATTCATGGCACATCATGCACACGCAAGTCATTCCACAGTGAAAAATGATAGTGGGTTTTGACTGCATGGGACTGTTTGATGAGAAAACAGAGCGATGAAGTTCATATACAGAGAATAGACTATTTTGCTCAAATAAACAAAATAGCAGCAGATATAAAAGTACTTACTTTCCTGAGCATAATGGGGGGGGGGGGGCGGGAAATGTTTAACCTCCTGAGGTGTCTGGTACAGCTGGAAAAGCCAGACACAAATACATACAAAGAAATAGTGGCGATATTGCAGGACATTAACCGAATACAGACACAGACTCTGCATAGATGTGCAAAAACCGAGTACTCTGTAGCCGATTGATGGTGCAAGGACATCATAAGAGCGGCACAGTGGCAGCGGTTAGCATTCCTGCCTCACGGTGCCAGGGACCAGAGTTCAATTCCGGCCTTGGGTGACTGTCTGTGTGGCGTTTGCACGTTTTCAACTTGACTGAGTGGGTTTCCACCGGGTGTTCCAGTTTCCTCCCAAAGTCCAACGTTTTGTAGGTAGGTGGATTGACTAAACAGGAGTCCTTGAACCCATTAGCGTGAGTGATTGGACCAGGGCAATCATACCAGAGATGAAAAAAGGCGGATCGTAACACATTTGTGGCGATTTTAAAGCCGCTATTAATTCTATACCGTTTGCAGAACTTTTTTCTCTGTCCTCGGTTAATGACCTATTCGCTGGGTTGGCTAGAGGCCAACACCTCAGTAAAAGTGACCTTAGTCAAGCATATCTTCAAACAAACGTGGATCCAGATTCATTCTTGATAATCGGGACACACAGAGGGTTATTTTGATATAAAAGACTACCATTTGGCATCACTTCCTCACCAGCGTTATTCCAAAGAGCAACGGATCAAATTTTAAGCAAATTAGATGGAATCCAGTGTTACTTAGATAACATTTTGGTTACTGGAAAGAATGTGGAAGATCATTTCCACAACCTAGATATACTCCAGAGATCAGAAGATTATAGATCAAGAATTTGAAAAGAAAAATGTGAATTTTTCCAATCTTCAATCGAATATCGGGGACATGTCATCGATGTCAAGGACTCCGTCAGTCACCTTTGAAGGTCTAAGCCGTTACCGAGACACCCGCACCACAGAATGTGAAACAACTTCCATCTTTTTTAGGATTACCAAATTATTATGGAAGGTTTGTCCTCAATCTGGCTACTGTTCTAAAACCCTTACACAACTTACGATGTCAAAATAAAAAGTCGACATGGGTGGATCAATGTGAGAGAGCATTTGCGCAAGCCACAGAGGCACTACTCAAGTCAGAGGTCCTGTCACATTTTGATCCAAATTTACCCCTGCAACTGGCATGTGACGCATCGCCGTATGGGGTTGGGGTGGTGGTTTCCCACATAATTCCCACAGGTGAAGAGAAGTCGATAGTCTTCGTGTCCAGCACCTTGACTACAACCAAAATCAATTGTACGCAGATAGACAAAGAAGTCTGAGGAATCATTACTTGGCATAAAACTGTTCTACCAATGGCGACAGGGTAGCACAGTGGTTAGCACTGCTGTCTCACAGCGCCAGGGACCCGGGTACAATTCCGGCCTCGGGTGACTGTGTGGAGTTTGCACATTCTCCCAGTGTCTGCATGGGTTTCCTCCAGGTGCTCCGGTTTCCTCCCACAGTCCAAGGATGTGCAGGTTAGGTGGATTGGCTATGATAAATTGCCCCTTAGTGTCCAAAAGATTAGGTGGGGTTATAGGGATAGGGCGGGAGATTGCGCCTAGGTATGGTGCTCTTTTAGAGGGTCGGTGCAAACCCGATGGGCCGAATGACCTCCTTCTGCATGGTAGGGATTCTATGATCTTCTTTGAATTGCTGTAAGGGAGTAAATGTACTTTATTGATGGGCCATCATCCATTAACAATGATTCTTGGACCTCACACTGGTATTCCATCACTGGCAGCGAGGCAGGATGCAAAGGTGGGCATTGCTCTCATCAGCACACACATACACAGTCGAGTATCATCAGTCAAGCCTTAATGGAAACGCAGATGGGCTTTCCTGACTACCGTTACCAAATAGTTTGTCGGTAAGCAGTTCATGTGGAAACACGAGGCAAGACTTCAGGAGCAAACCCTGAGTTAATGCCATAATCTACTTGAAGACTTGAATTATCGGTACAGGCAGGTGGTCTCCTCTTGCGAATGAGAGTCATCAATCCACCACTATTAAAAAGTTTCTATTAAATCAATTACACAAAGGCTATTATGGTATTATGAGGATGAAGGAGATAGCTAGAGGCAGTGGTGGCCGGGGCTAGATGCAGAAATTGAGGAGAAGGCAGAAATTGAGGAGAAGGCAGGAATGTGTTCACCTTGTGCAAAAGTATGAAACCTGCTGGCATTAGCCCCATTACACCCGTGGGAATGGCCATAAGAGGTCTGGCAATGGGTACATGTTGATTATGCCGGACCGCTTGAAGGGCATATGTTTCTCAATCTAATTGATGCTCATTCGAAATGGCCTGGAGTTACCATCATGAAGACAACGTCAGTGGAGAAAGCAATTGAGAAATTGGGTGAAATCTTCAGCAGATTACGTTACCCTGAAAAACTAGCGAGCGATAATGTGCTGCAGTTCTTTTTGCAAGAGTTTGAAGGAGAACAGAATTCAACATATCCTTTCCTTATCATTCTGCCACAAATGGGCTGGTAGGACATTTGATACAGACAATGAGATATTCATAGAAGGTAACTAGTGAACAAGGTTCATTGTCTAAATGCTTGAGCCAATTTCTGCTCATGTACAGGAATGCTGCGCACTCAACAACCCAAGTTCTTCCGGCACAGCTAATGGTTAGATGTCAACTATGCACAGCATTTGATTTACTAAAACCACCCAAGACAAAATAAATTGTCAAGAAAAAGCACCAGGATCAGGTCACATGGTGGGAGAACAAGGCAAAACATTGTGCTTTTCACCAGGGTGAAGAAATTCTGGTAAGTAACTGTACCACAAGGGAAAAGTAGTTACCCGCCACCATTTTGGCGCAGACAGGACTGCTCTGCTACACCGTACAAACCCAAGGCGATATAATATGGAGGTGACTTGCGGATCAACTTGGCGACAAGAACCAATCTGCCAGAGACAGAACCGACAGAGTCCAAATCAAGCGGTGCCAAGAGACGACCTGGACCTTCCCAAGAAGCTTACACTAATCAAACCAATTGGGGAAAGTAGTACGTCAGTGGAGAACTATACACTGAGCAACCTCAGAACACGACCTCGACTCTAGTTAAGATGGCCACGGACGACGCCCAAACCAAATTAAAGGCACTAGAGGTTGCAGCAAGCACGAAAAGGCAGATGCCGGCGGCTCGCCAACAACCACACAAAACGCGGCCTCTGGAACGTCTGACGTACTGACTACTATTGTTAATTGATTGTTAATGTTTATTGTGTCAGGAACCTTTAATTTAAAGGAGGACTCATGATATTTCCATATATTCGAAGTATTTCCAGTGTTTCCTCATTAGCAGCTTTGCCGTGGAACAAGGGCATTTCAAGAGACCAATCACATGATGTCATCCTCATTGGCCGTTTGCGCGGGCAAACGGGAGGTGTAACATAGCAGCCTGTAGTGTTAACATCTTTTAATAAAGATGTTTGTTTGTTTGAACTTCTGAGGCCTGCAGATTTAATCTTAAAACCATCGCAGACCAACCAGAAGAGAAACTTAGTGAATCATGCGAAAACTAAAAACAAAATGCTGCCCGGCACAGCAATGAATGTACAGCTGCAGCCCATGAGTGACCGTGGAAGGTTTGGGATCTCATGAAAGTGCAGTGATTCTTTGATTTGGAGAGGCCCGAGTACATTGCATGGTGCGTACCTGGACACTTCTCTATGTTAGCATACATTGAGGGACAGTCCATGCTCTCCTTTGTGCTACACTTTGTTGCTGCAACCCCTGGGTTTCCTTGGTGAAGCTGCTGGGTGTAGTATTTCTGTAGAGAGTAAGAGATTACAAATCTCTGGCCACACAGTATCAGTCCATCTTGTATGGTTAACTCCTCTCTCATGGTGAAAAAGGTGCAGAGCTAATGGGGACATTCTTTTGGCGTTGCAGGCCCATCCTTCATTGATGATGTCATGGAGTTGTCTGCAAGTGTGGTCCACTTGTAGTGGAACTTTGAGTGAATCAGTTTCACGGGATGGCAGCACTTGAATCATATCAATGTCCTCCTTACGATCAGCATGCTCAGTGGTGGGTAGATAAACCCTGGAAATGGCATCAGCGAGGTTACAGTTCTTTACCCCGCTTGTAGATCACAGTGAGGCAGTAGTGTTAGATCTGGAGCATCGTCCTCTGCAGATGTGGTGATGCAGCATGGAGGGAATTTTTAAGGGTGGTGATGAGTGGCTGGTGATCAGTTTTGAAGTTGAAATGGCCGTAAATGACATCATGAAATTTGTGACATGCAAATACTCGGGCAAGGACTTACTTCTAGACCTGGGCATAATTAGTTTCAGTGTCAGTGAGAGCATGTGATGCAAAAGCCACTGGTCTGCCATTGTGGATGTACACTGCTCCGAGTCAGTGCTGCGACACATCTGCTGATAAGCATACAGGCGCTTGGATATCAAAGTTTAACCAAAAGTGTGGATTGGTATTCAGTAGTTTACGAAAACGTACTAGAAATGATGAGAGGGTCAGCTGTATCCTTCTTTGGGCAAGAGATATCGGAATACATTTACTGAACAGCCGGGAGCTTACTGAAGAGGACAGCAAAAATCTGGACAAACTCATTGGAGAATTCAACATCCGCCTACAGTCAAAGTCGAATCATCACATCTATCAGTCTGAATTTCAAGGCACCAGGCAGAAATTAGGTGAGCCTATTGAGAACTTTGTAACCAGTTTTAAAAGCGCAGCAAAAAAAATGTCTGTTTACGGATACAGATGAAAGGCTGATAGATCAGATCAACTAATTTGGGATTCTACACACTCTGAAATACAGAAAGTGCTAATTGGGCTGAACGAGCTGTAGACACTGCCAAAATACACATAGCCATAAGCAGACAGATGAAGTCACTGACTACCCTAAGGCTAGCCTTCAGTAAAGCCAAAAAAGGTGGCAAGGTTGATGCAGAAACAAAAGAATGTGCAACAAACTGAGGGGAAGCTGTGCAGGAGATAATAATAATCTTTATTGTCACAAATAGGCTTACATTAATACTGCAATGAAGTTACTGTGAAAAGCCCCTAGTCGCCACATTCTGGCGCCTGTTCGGGTACACAGAGGGAGAATTCAGAATGTCCAAATTACCTAATAGCAAGTCTTTCGGGACTTGTGGGAGGAAACCGGAGCACCCGGAGGAAACCCACGCAGATATAGGGAGAACGTGCAGACTCTACACAGATAGTTACTCAAGCTGGGAATCGAACCTGGGACCCTGGAGCCGTGAGGAGCATATTAATTCACAGACGGCAGGGAATGTCCAGTATACGGATTGATCTGCAAAGCTTGTGCAAAATCCAATCATTGGGCAAAGATATATAGAACAAAGAGAAAGTGAGGTAGATGAGGCACCAGAGCAACAGAGTGAATGGACAGGAAAAGAAACCAAAAGGTCCATAACCTGGTAGATGATGGTGAACGAGAGAAATGATAGACATAGGGACCATACAACAGCATGAAATGGTTGGATTCAACAGTTCCCAGAGAAAATAAATTGATACAACCATTCAGATCAGCAAGAAGGCAAGAAGAAAGCCCGCAATGTTCGTCTGAAGGTGAAGATTGACAACAGAGCACAGACTTACATCATATTGCTCAGACTACACCAGAAGATCTTTCCTAAAAATTTGGAAGAAAATTAGTTATCCAAAGAAAGGTGTTCTGAAATCAAAAATGTCATGCTAACAGTTTAAGGAGAAACTGTGATTCGACAACTCGGAACAACCCAAAAAAGGAGAGGCAAAGATGTTATATGTCACTAAAACAGATGGTCCTGCTACTCTGGGTTTGAGCAGTTGTGAAGGGCTGAAGATAATTTCAGTAAAAGATTGGTGCACATGTACCTAGAATGTTTCAGTGAGACTATCGGATGCTTTGAAGATTGAGAATCATATTATTATTGACCCAATGCTGAAACTATTGAACCATCATTCCCTCGTGCAAAGTACCAATAAAACTAAAAGGAAAGCTTGAAAGAGAACCCCAAGAGATGGAAGAAAAGGTCACGGAGCCTGCAGATTGGGTAAATTCCATTGTGGTGAGAGAGAAGCCAAATGGACAGCTAGGAATTTGCTTTGATCCCAAAGATCTTAGTCAAGTCATTTCAACACTGGAAGAGACACCAGCACTGGCAGGGGCATAGGTATTCAGCAAGCTCGATCACAGAAATGGTTACTGAAACATGGCCCCCGGAAGTCTTACACATCAGTTCATACCTATTTACAGATAATGCAACAATACAGAACAGTAACTAACTAAACTTAAAGTTGATTGAATGGGGATCGGTGGTTAACTGTTACAACATCCATTTTACACAGCAAATGTCTACAAACATTTTATGAGAGAGGCATTTACAAAGAGTTTGAAGACTCCAGTCACTAGGTTAAGAAAGGCTGCTATGAAGCTTTAGTGAAACATGAAACTCCTTCAATGGTAATTAAATGAACCCATTAGCCAAATGAGGTTTTATTTTATCAGCAGGGCTAAGAATTGTAATACTCGACTATTTTAATGAGCGAGCATAACAGAGAAACTCCTTCATGAAACTTTTAAACATAGTACTGCACAAACTGACTTAAAAAAAGACTGTACATTATCTGTCAAGTGTTAATTTCTGAAAATGTCTGGTGGAGCTCAGGGAATGAGGATCAAGTGTTGTCAGACATTTGTACATTTCTGGCCATCAAAACCTTAGTCAATATTTTTGTAAGCTGCATATTTGCTGTTAGCTTTTGCGTGGTGTAACTACAGCAAGGCTGAATTCTCTAACCAGAAATCATAAATATACAACAAAATCCAGTCCATTTCATACGGTGAAGCTGATTATCAGGTATTCAGAATTTTTTAATGCATTTTTTTAAAGAAAGGAGTCATGTAAACATGTCCATATTCAGTTGCTCCCAATGACTTGATGGATAAATGCACAGTCCTATTGTGTTGTTGAGACATACACTCTGCAAAAGGTCCCAAGGTCCCAGTTTTAATCCACAAATTACTTCAGCTCAGTTAAGACAGTAAGGGGACAACTACAATTGGCCTCAATGCCCTTATGCTGGAAGAGGAGAAAATATCTATTGGGGGTTCCCCATTTCGATCGCTAACCAGTCACACTGATGGAACATGAGCATGGGTGAATGTCAGTCAAGGACATGATCAGACTCAGTTGCAATGTCTCCCCAAGGCCAACACTCTTGTGGTATGGGCAGCAACATGAAGATGTCCAATTAGGCATGGTACCAGAGAATCTCTTCAAGGAACAAGTACCCCAGTGTAACTCCATACCTCAAGTATGGCAGGAGAGAAAGAAAGAAAGAAAAAAGCTCCATATTGTAAAAAGGAGGCTCACTGGGACAATGCTGCATCATCCAGTCCATCTCAGTATGTGGGAAACATGAAGACTCGAATGCTCGGTTCAGATACCACTATTTTTTTTATTGCTGATTTAACAGTTAGCATATGCTCTGGCTTCAAAGCTGCATTTCCTCAGAATTTCTGCCAACGTTATTATACTTCACAATCATTTGAACGATATTACGACTGTCAAGCACAAATGTGGCACAGTCACTAACACACTGAGTCTGAGAACTACCAGCCGAAAAGAGATTAAAGAGTGCCCGCAGCTCCTCAAGCTGTCGGTTCATGTTGAGAGACTGAGCAAAGGCAAGATGCATCTTATGGCATGGATATGAGAAAACGCAAATCAACTCATCACTTCCATGTGTTTTCTCCAGCTAATTATATATATATATGTATATATATATAGATTATACAGTGGGACCAGGAAAGGCCTGGAAACAAATAGCCTCCAAGTGTAGAGCAAAAATGTATAGTTTCAGCAATCAAAAATGGGGAAACAGGACAACTTCAAAATAAAAAAGTAATGAAACTTAGTTGTAGTTTAGGATTGCTCCATCTACCAGTTTCCTATCAAAATTCAAGCAAATGGATAGACCAGATTACAGTGCGGAGTATGCGTTTTGAAAAATATTAGTGAAGAGGATCTATTTATTTAATGAATGCAAAGTCCCTGAGCCAAGCAGCTACTTCTGGTGCTGCTGCGTTGAGAGCGGATAGGCCCCCATTGAATCTGTGGATTGGACATTCTTCTATGATGTGGTGTGCAGTTTGCTGTCTTCCACAGACACATAGGAGGTTGGCACTAATACCCCACCTATGGAGGTTGACCAAGCAGGGACCATGGCCAGTCCTGAACCGGTTAAGGATGGCCCACTCTTTCCTGGAAGATTGAAATCAGGTAGTTGTAGGGTTGGGTTTGAGACCAGGTACTGCTTTGTCATTTCCAATAATTCCCATTCATTTGTGGAATTTGTGTTGAAGTCCTGTGTGGGAGGGTTTTTTCCAGATCAACCTTCTTTATGGGAGTTGTACCTTGGGTGGGCTGAATAGATCAGCATGAAGTGGAAGGTGGGGGGCATTTGTATCATTTTTGGCAGAATGGTGACACAGTGGTTAGCACTGCTGCCTCACAGCTCCAGGGACTCGGGTTCAATTCCGGCCTCAGGTGACTGTGTGCAGTTTGCACTTTCTCCCGTGTCTGCGTGGTTTTCCTCCGCATGCTCCGCGGAGTTTCCTCCCACAGTACAAAAGGTGTGCAGGTTAAGTGGATTGGCCACACTAAATTGCCCCTTAATGTCCACGTACTGGGTTATGGGAAAAGGGTGGAAGTATAGGCTTAGGTAGGGTGCTCTTTCAAGGGACAGTGTAGACTCGATGGGCCAAATGGCCTCCTTCTGCACTGTAAATTCTATGATTTTGTGGGTTGCAAGTGACATAGAGGAGGAATGTCTGCCAGGAGAGGGAGCCAAGGGTGGTGATACACATTATAGCATTCAGTGGGGTGTTAACTTTGTGTGTGTGTGTGTGTGTGTGTGTGTGTGTGTGTGTTTGTGATGATCTAGACCAAACAAGGTGCAGTATTCTGCTACTAAGTATGAGAGTACAACTGCTGAGGTTCGGAGAGTGATGGTAGCAGCACCCACGTTCAGCCAGGAAGTTTGACAATCAAGTTGTTTCTGGGCTTTACCTTGGCTCCAGTTGTTTTTAGATGTTCCTGGAAGTTCAGTGTCCTATCTAAGGTCATTCTAAGGTATGTTGGAGTTGGGTGGTGCTTTAACTTGCAGTCATTCCTTTGGATGCTCACTGAGTGCTGAGGTTTGCACGGAGTGCTGTATTTTGTGCTTTTTGAGTGCTATAGTAAGAGTTTGGTGACCGAGGGAGTGCTGTATTTTGTGCTTTTTGAGTGCTATAGTAAGAGTTTGGTGACCGAGGGAGTTAGGTGAGGAGGGAGTAAGGTGCTCCTTTCATTTTGTTTCCGACATTTCCGCAAAGAGTGCGAAGAGAGCCAGGAATTTACAGAAAGTGTAGCTGACTGGGAGCAGAGTCGGAGGGCGGAGGTCTAGTTAGTCCACAGGGCAGCTATATTCCGTCAGGTAAGAAGGGATGGAGGCTAGGCCAGTTGCATGCTCCTCCTGTAGGATGTGGGTGGTGAGGGATACCACCGGTGTCCCCGCTGACTATACCTGCGGGAAGTGCACCCAACTTCAGCTCCTCAAAGACCGTATTAGGGAACTGGAGCTGAAGCTGGATGAACTTCGGATCATCCGGGAGGCAGAGGGGTTGATTGAGAAGAGTTACAAGGAGGTAACCACACCCGAGGTACAGGACAAGAATAGCTGGGTTACAGTCAGGGGGAGAAAAACAAACAGGCAGACAGTGCAGGGATCCCTCGTGGCCGTTCCCCTTCAAAACAAGTATACCGTTTTGGATGCTGTTGGGGGGGGGATGACCTACCGGGGGAAGGCCCTAGCGGCCAGGTCTCTGGCACTGAGTCTGGCTCTGGGGCTCAGAAGGGAAGGGGGGAGAATAGAAAAGCAATAGTTGTAGGAGATTCAATGGTTAGGGGACTAGATAGGAGATTCTGTGGTCGCGAGCGAGACTCCCGGAAGGTATGTTGCCTCCCGGGTGCCAGGGCCAGGGATGTCTCGGATTGTGTCTTCAGGATCCTTAAGGGGGAGGGGGAGCAGCCAGAAGTTGTGGTGCACATTGGTACCAACGACATAGGTAGGAAAAAGGGTGTGGAGGTAATAAACAAGTTTAGGGAGTTAGGCTGGAAGTTAAAAGCCAGGACAGACAGAGTTGTCATCTCTGGTTTGTTGCCGGTGCCACGTGATAGCGAGGCTAGGAATAGGGAGAGAGTGCAGCTGAACACGTGGCTGCAGGAATGGTGTAGGAGGGAGGGCTTCAGGTATTTGGATAATTGGAGCGCATTCTGGGGAAGGTGGGACCTGTACAAGCAGGACGGGTTGCATCTGAACCAGAGGGGCACCAATATCCTGGGAGGGAGGTTTTCTAGTACTCTTCGGGAGGGTTTAAACTAATTTGGCAGCGGAATGGGAACCGGATTTGTAGTCCAGCAACTAAGGTAGCCGATATTCAGGACGCCAAAGCATGTAGTGAGGCAGTGGGGAAGGGAACACTGACAAAGGAGAGTACTTGCAGGCACGGAGATGGGTTGAAGTGTGTATACTTCAACGCAAGACGCATCAGGAATAAGGTGGGTGAACTTAAGGTATGGATCGGTACTTGGGACTACGATGTGGTGGCCATCACGGAAACTTGGATAGAAGAGGGGCAGAAATGGTTGTTGGAGGTCCCTGGTTATAGATGTTTCAATAAGATTAGGGTGGGTGGTAAAAGAGGTGGGGGGGTGGCATTATTAATTAGAGATAGTATAACAGCTGCAGAAAGGCAGTTCGAGGAGTATCACCCTATTGAGGTAGTATGGGTTGAAGTCAGAAATAGGAAAGGAGCAGTCACCTTGTTAGGAGTTTTCTATAGGCCCCCCAATAGTAGCAGAGATGTGGAGGAACAGATTGGGAAACAGATTTTGGAAAGGTGCAGAAGTCATAGGGTAGTAGTCATGGGCGACTTTAACTTCCCAAATATTGAGTGGAAACTCTTTAGATCAAATAGTTTGGATGGGGTGGTGTTTGTGCAGTGTGTCCAGGAAGCTTCTCTAACACAGTATGTAGATTGTCCGACCAGAGGAGGGGCAATATTGGATTTAGTACTGGGTAATGAACCAGGGCAAGTGATAGATTTGTTAGTGGGGGAGCATTTTGGAGATAGTGACCACAATTCTGTGACTTTCACTTTAGTAATGGAGAGGGATAGGTACGTGCAACAGGGCAAGGTTTACAATTGGGGGAAGGGTAAATACGATGTTGTCAGACAAGAATTCAAGTGCATAAGTTGGGAACATAGGCTGGCAGGGAAGGACACAAGTGAAATGTGGAACTTGTTCAAGGAACAGGTGCTACGTGTCCTTGATATGTATGTCCCTGTCAGGCAGGGAAGAGATGGTCGAGTGAGGGAACCATGGTTGACAAGAGAGGTTGAATGTCTTGTTAAGAGGAAAAAGGAGACTTATGTAAGGCTGAGGAAACAAGGTTAAGACAGAGCATTGGAGGGATACAAGATAGCCAGGAGGGAACTGAAGAAAGGGATTCGGAGAGCTAAGAGAGGGCATGAACAATCTTTGGCGGGTAGGATCAAGGAAAACCCCAAGGCCCTTTACACATATGTGAGAAATATGAGAATGACTAGAGCAAGGGTAGGTCCGATCAAGGACAGTAGCGGGAGATTGTGTATTGAGTCTGAAGAGATAGGAGAGGTCTTGAACGAGTACTTTTCTTCTGTATTTACAAATGAGAGGGGCGATATTGTTGGAGAGGACAGTGTGAAACAGATTGGTAAGCTCGAGGAAATACTTGTTAGGAAGGAAGATGTATTGGGCATTTTGAAAAACTTGAGGATAGACAAGTCCCCCGGGCCTGACGGCATATATCCAAGGATTCTATGGGAAGCAAGAGATGAAATTGCAGAGCCGTTGGCAATGATCTTTTCGTCCTCACTATCAACAGGGGCGGTACCAGGGGATTGGGGAGTGGCGAATGTCGTGCCCCAGTTCAAAAAAGGGACTAGGGATAACCCTGGGAATTACAGGCCAGTTAGTCTTACTTCGGTGGTAGGCAAAGTAATGGAAAGGGTACTGAAGGATAGGATTTCTGAGCATCTGGAAAGACACTGCTTGATTAGGGATAGTCAGCACGGATTTGTGAGGGGTAGGTCTTGCCTTACAAGTCTTATTGAATTCTTTGAGGAGGTGACCAAGCATGTGGATGAAGGTAAAGCAGTGGATGTAGTGTACGTGGATTTTAGTAAGGCATTTGATAAGGTTCCCCATGGTAGGCTTATGCAGAAAGTAAGGAGGCATGGGATAGTGGGAAATTTGGCCAGTTAGATAACGAACTGGCTAACCGATAGAAGTCAGAGAGTGGTGGTGGATGGTAAATATTCAGCCTGGATCCCAGTTACCAGTGGTGTACCGCAGGGATCAGTTCTGGGTCCTCTGCTGTTTGTGATTTTCATTAATGACTTGGATGAGGGAGTTGAAGGGTGGGTCAGTAAATTTGCAGACGATACGAAGATTGGTGGAGTTGTGGATAGTGAGGAGGGCTGTTGTCGGCTGCAAAGAGACATAGATAGGATGCAGAGCTGGGCTGAGAAGTGGCAGATGGAGTTTAACCCTGAAAAGTGTGAGGTTGTCCATTTTGGAAGGACAAACATGAATGCGGAATACAGGGTTAACGGTAGAGTTCTTGGCAATGTGGAGGAGCAGAGAGATCTTGGGGTCTATGTTCATACATCTTTGAAAGTTGCCACTCAAGTGGATAGAGCTGTGAAGCAGGCCTATGGTGTGCTCGCGTTCATTAACAGAGGGATTGAATTTAAGAGCCGTGAGGTGATGATGCAGCTGTACAAAACTTTGGTAAGGCCACATTTGGAGTACTGTGTACAGTTCTGGTCGCCTCATTTTAGGAAGGATGTGGAAGCTTTGGAAAAGGTGCAAAGAAGATTTAGCAAAGAAGATTTAGCAGGATGTTGCCTGGAATGGAGAGTAGGTCTTACGAGGAAAGGTTGAGGGTGCTAGGCCTTTTCTCATTAGAGCGGAGAAGGATGAGCGGCGACTTGATAGAGGTTTATAAGATGATCAGGGGAATAGAGTAGACAGTCAGAGACTTTTTCTCCGGGTGGAACAAACCATTACAAGGGGACATAAATTTAAGGTGAAAGGTGGAAGAGATAGGAGGGATATCAGAGGTAGGTTCGTTACCCAGAGAGTAGTGGGGGCATGGAATGCACTGCCTGTGGAAGTAGTTGAGTCGGAAACATTAGGGACCTTCAAGCAGCTATTGGATAGGTACATGGATTACGGTAAAATGATATAGTGTAGATTTATTTGTTCTTAAGGGCAGCACGGTAGCATTGTGGATAGCACAATGCTTCACAGCTCCAGGGTCCCAGGTTCGATTCCGGCTTGGGTCACTGTCTGTGCGGAGTCTGCACGTCCTCCCCGTGTCTGCGTGGGTTTCCTCCGGGTGCTCCGGTTTCCTCCCACAGTCCAAAGATGTGCAGGTTAGGTGAATTGGCCAATGATAAATTGCCCTTAATGTCCAAAATTGCCCTTGGTGTTGGGTGGAGGTGTTGAGTTTGGGTAGGGTGCTCTTTCCAGGAGCTGGTGCAGACTCAAAGGGCCGAATGGCCTCCTTCTGCACTGTAAATTCTATGATAATCTATGATTAATCTAGGACAAAGGTTCGGCACAACATCGTGGGCCGAAGGGCCTGTTCTGTGCTGCATTTTCTATGTTCTATGTTCTATGTTAAGCTCTTTATTGACTTTTGCTTGTAAAGATGGATTAAGATGGATTTTTGCAGGGCTTGGCTTGAGTTGTCATGTGTTGCTGTATTGTTCAAGCTTTGGCTCAAGTCCTCGTTTGTTCAAGTCCTCGTTTAGGGTTCGGTCCAAGGTGTTGAAGTCAGCGGCTTGAGGTGCGCGACAGATGTCGTCGAGTTGTATGAATTTTGGGGAGGTAGTTTTTGGAAGCTCATTTGTGTACAAATGAGGACACAAATCAGATACCAGAAATGTTGGGGAACATAGGGTTTAGTGAGAGGGAGGAACTAAAGGAGATCAATATTAGTAGAGAAATGGTATTGGGGCAACTGATGGGATTCAAGGCCGGTAAATCCCCAGGGCTTGATAATCTACAAATCAAAGTACTTAAGGAAGTGGCTCAAGAAATAGTGGATGCATTGGTGGTCATCTTCTAGGATTCTATTGACTCTGGAACAGTTTCTGAAGATTGGAGGGTAACTAATGTAACTCCACTATTGCAAAAGGGAGGTAGAGAGAAAACAGGAAATTATAGACCAGTAAGCTACATGTTGGTAGTGGGGAAAATTCTAGAATCCATTTTCAAAGATTTTATAGCTGAGAACTTAGAAAACAGTGGCAGGATTGGACAGAGTCAGCATGGATTCATGAAGGGGAAATCATGCTTGACTAATCTACTGGAATCCTTTGAGGATGTAACTAATAAATTGATGAGGGGGAGTCAGTGGACGTGGTTTATTTGGACTTTCGGAAGGCTTTTGTCAAGGTATGCATAAGAAATTAGCATGTAAAATTAAAGCGCATGGGATTTGGGGTAGTGTATTGAGATAGATAGAAAACTGGTTGGCAGACAGGAAATAAAGAGTCAGAATTAATGCATCTTTTTCAAATTGGCAGGCATGACTAGTGGGGTACGGCAGGGATCGGTGTTAGGACCCCCAACTATTCACAATATATATTAATGATTTAGACGAGGGAACAAAATGTAATATCTCCAAATTTGCAGATGACACCAAGTTGGGTGGGAGGGTGAGCTGTGAGGAGGATGCAGAGATGCTACAGCAGGATTTGGATAGGCTGAATGAGTGAGCAAATGAATGGTAGATGCAGTATAATTTGAATAAGTGTGAGGTTATCCACTTGGTAGCAAAAATGAGAAGGCAGACTATTATCTGAATGGCCATAAATTACGAGAGGGGAATGTGCAATGAGACCTGGGTGTCCTCGTACACCAGTCACTGAAGATAAGCATGTAGATAGAGCAGGCAGTAAAGTCGGCAAATGGTAAGCTGCCCTTCATCGCAAGATGATTCAAGTAAAGGAGAAGGAATGTCTTGCTGTAATTATACAGGGCCTTGGTGAGGCCATACCTGGAATATTGTTTGAGTTTTGGTCTCCTTATCCGAGGAAAGGTGTTCTTGCTCTAGAGGGAGAGCAGCAAAGGTTTACCAGAATGATTCCTAGGATGGCGGGACTGACGTTTGAAGAAAGATTGAATCGGTTAGGATTGAATTCTCTGGAGTTCAGAAGACTGAGGGGGGATCTCATAGAAACCTCTTAAAATTCTAACAGGACTACCAGGTAGATGCAGGAAGAAAGTTCCAATTGGTGGGCGTGTCCAGAACCAGGGGTCACAGTCTGAGCTTACGGGGTACACCATTTAGGTCAGAGATGAGGAGAAAGTTCTTCATCCAGAGAATGACGAACCTGTGGAATTAGTTACCACAGGAAATAGTTGAGGCCAAAACATTGGATGTTTTCAAGACATAGCACTTTGGATATGGGAAGTAAGCGGGATTAGGCTATTGAGTTGGATCATCAGTCATGATCATAATGAATGGCGGAGCAAGCTTGAAGGGCCGAATGGCCTCCTCCTGTTCCTATTTTGTATGTTTCTATGTACAGAGTTGGAGCCGGTACAGAGCCTTGGGAAAGTCCATTGGTTTCCATGTACTTTTTGCCTGTCCAAGATAACCTTTGATTGTTCAACAGTGTTGCAATGCTATTAGTCACCTGGGAAGATGGGGGGGCGGAAACATGACAGCCTCAAGAGGAGGCCAGTGTCGTAGATTGCTGTGAGGTTGAGAAACACAGTACCTGTGTTCAGGTTTTTCTGAATTCCTTTTTCAATGTAGGTGGTAAGGGGTAAGGTCCGCTTCCTGTTCCCCTATGCTGCCTTGCAGAAACCAACCCGGTCAATGCTAAGGACTTCTTCTGCATTTGGGGATATGGCAAAAAGGGTGAGGCGTTCTAGGATTTCATATGGGACCTTTTCTGGGTTTTGGTACGGCGATGACTTTTGCCGTCAGCCATTTCTTCGAAATGGTGTTGTGATTGATGACCGTCATGTCAACTATTCTCTGAAGGCCATTCAAAGATCCAGAGTTGCAGATCAGCAAGTCCACAACCTGCATAGGGCTTCTTGTTTTTGGGGTTTGATCCTTTTCAGATTTCATTTTAGTCATTCTCCACTGCAACTAAGCCCAGGATTTGAGAAAGTAGTCAAATACTGGTTGATTGCTGTTGCCGTTGTGGCTCATAAGAATCCATTTTCTTCTGTGGAATTAGTTTAGCTAAGGGACAAAATGGTTTTATTGATGGAAGGAAGCAAACCTATGTGCAAGAGCAAAAATGAAACAACTGACCCGCAAAATCAGGAAGGAGATGATAAAACTCCAACACTGGATTAATAAACTGCTAAGAAATTATGCATCACTTTTCTGAAATCTTCATGGCGTGCACAATACAGATCTCAGAAATTATAACCAACCGGAGCAGGTATAGAGAGATAGGTGTGACCAGGGAACGCATTTTATTTCCTTTTTACAAGTAGGTTTGTGCAGCTCCATGGGAACACAGTCCACTTAGCTGTACAAAAATGAACTCAAATTCTAACTCTTCCAGCACTGCAGGTGAGTTTCCTGATCCAGATGCTGATTGACTGCAGAATCCATCACAAACATCCTCTTTCAATATCCCTTTCCTTAGTTTGAAAGCAGGGGTAACAAAAGGTTGACCTGGGGCTAGGCAACGGCTCAGCGAGCTTTTCTCGTCAGGGACGTTATGGGTTAGGTCCATAGCATAGGATGGATCATCGGAGTCCCAGTCAGTTTATGGAAGTGGTGGGGCAGTTTGCCTCAGTAGGATGGATTGCCACACTTTTGTGTTTATTCAGTGGCTTTTGCTGGCGCGCATTTGTGGACGAGAAGTCCAAAGCTCATGTAAATAATGATCTCTTGGACAATTTGGCGAAGAGGAAGGGAAGAGCACTGTCAAGAAAAGAAAATAGAACGGACAGATCTAGCTGCACGTATGATGCACCAATGTTAACCTTCACATCCGGGATTGGTGACTGACTGGAATCCAGCTTTTTAAAAAAATTTGTAATTAGACATGGGAGGGGAAAAAAAACAACTTGCACGATCAAAATTGATAATAGAAGCAAGCGGAAGGAAAATACAAGGAAACTGAAATAATTTAACTTCATTTTCTTAAAAGGGAGAAAATGTTAGGGAAGGGAGGATAGGTTAAAAAATAAAAATCTGAGGAGAAAATTGGAAATGGAGGTAATAGGGCAACAGGTTAAACAGAATTAGCGTTAAAAAAAAATGTATTCAAAATTATAATTTACTCCATACAATCGGTATCATAACAGTAAAAGTGAAACCTGATGTCCAAATAGATAGGCGTGGACTAGTAGGCAAACTTCAGAGTGTAAAAGGTTGGTATAACTTCATGCCCTTCCCTACTTCTGATATGTAAATGCATATCACAAAGAGTGGCAAAATGCAGCATTTTCACAGACTTGAAAATCTAGTCAATTTAACCTACAAATCATGGCCGGGATTCTCCCCTACCCGGCGGGGCGGGGGAATCCGGCGTAATGGAATGGAATGGAATTCTCCGCACTTTTAGGGACCAAGCCCTCACCTTGAGGGGCTAGGCCCGCGCCGGAGTGAATTCCGCCCCGCCGGCTGGCGGGAAAGGCCTTTGGTGCCACACAAGCCGGCGCCGAAAGGACTTCACCGGGCGACGCATGCGCGGGAGCGTCAGCAGCCGCTCACGGCAACCCCGTGCATGTGCAGGGAAGGGGGTCTCCATAGTGAAGACCATGGCAAAGGCGGAAGAAAAAGAGTGCCCCCATGGCACAGGCCCGCCCGCCGATCGGTGAGCCCCGATCGCGGGCCAGGCCACCGTGGGGGCACCCCCCGGGGCCAGATCGCCCCACGCTCCCCCCCAGGACCCTCCGGAGCCTGCCCCCGCCGTCTGCTCCCGCCGGTAAGGTAGGTGGTTCAATCCACGCCGGCTGGTGAGGGTTGATAGCGGCGGGACTTCGGCCCATCATGGGCCGGAGAATCGGCAGGGGGAGCCAGCCGACCGGCGCGGCGCGATTCCCGCCGAATTTCTGGTGGACGAGAATTCGGGACACGGCGGGGGCGGGATTCACGCCAGCTCTCGACAATTCTCTGACCCGGTGGGGGTCGGAGAATCGCGCCCCATATTTCTGAAGATCCTCGCACCAACTATAGATGAGCTTTGTCATAATATGCACTCATGTTCATAATGAGATACAGACAGGCAGTGATGGACACACACAGGAACCAATCACCACACAGAATACAGAACACCCAATCACCAGGCAGGACACTACAGGGTACATTACCAGTATAAAACACACGAGGCAGGAAGGCTCGGCCTCTTCGTACTGGTGATAGCTGTAGCAACAGTCAGGGTGCAATGTACAGTCAGCACCTACTACACATGGCACAGAGCAAGTCTGGGCAAGCCAGACCAAGGTTAGCAAGCTTAATCAATAGAGTGTCGACCCACAGCGAACTGTGTACATTACTCGGCAAGTTCAATAAAGCAGTGTTGAACCATCTACAGCGTTGGAAGCCTGTTTTCAAGTAATACTGCATCGAGTTGCAGTCCGTGTTAATCCAACATATATAACACATCATGGTACCAGGAAACTATTAACTCTAACGGACCTACCTCGAGTAAATCTGAAATACCAGAACGCAAGTAGCAAACAGCCAGCGGTATGGAAAAGATCCAGGCCCCTCAGCAGCTCCGGCAACCTCGGCGCCAACTGGAGGGTCTTCAGACAGAAGTTCCTCCTATACCTCGCGGCATCCGACCTTGAGGAAGCATCAGATGCCAGGAAAATCACGCTGCTCCTGTCGACAGCGGGGGATCACGCCATCCAGATCTTTAACTCGCTCATGTTTGCCCAAGGAGAAGATAAAGCAAAGTTCCAGACCATTCTGCAAAGATTCGACAGCCACTGGGAAGTCGAGCTAAATGGGAACTTTGAACGGTACATCTTCCAACAGAGGCTTCAGGGTAAGGATGAACCTTTTCACTCCTTTTGGACCCATCTCCGCATCTTAGCACAGTCATGTAACTATGACTCGACTGCTGATTCCATGATCCGGGATCAGATCGTTTTTGGGGTCCATTCTGACTCCCTGCAGGAGCAGCTCCTTAAAATCAAACGTATGACCCTCCCGATCGCCATCGAAACGTGCGTTGTCCGTGAACATGCCAGAAATCGCTATTCCCGCATCAAGGTGGCAGAAACGGCAAAACTAGCCTCCCATGAGGCAGAAAGTGTACAGGCCATCGCTAGGCTGCAGGGCCTGAGCATTGAGGAGAGTGGCCGTTTCGCAGGTTTCAGTGGCCGTTTCGCGGGCTTTCCATAGGGCCCCGCGCAGGCACACCGCGACTGGGAGGACAATGCGGCCAAAAACCCCACTGCGCATGTGCGAACGTCGGCCGGCCGCACTGTGCAGGCGCGAAGGCGCACGGAACGCACTGACGTCAGCATCATGATGTGCCAAAATTGTGGCTCCGCCCATTTAAAGCGGCAATGCCCAGCCATGATGTCTACAATGTGGAAAGCCTAGGCATTATGCGGCCTTATGCAGGTCCGCTCCACTGGTCAAAAGTCAGCGATCCCAGCTGCAACGCAGACCTGTCCACTGCATACAGCAAGGCATGCAGGATTCCGATCCCGAAAGCCCAACGGACCCAAATGATGACTGCCTCGAGTCTCCATATCAGGTGGGCATTATCACCACACGTGAGAATGTCACCTCCACTCATGCAAAGCGCATCTCAATCCTAAGTGTGGGTTCTGGTGACGAATGACGGCTGTCGTTAAAGTGAATCAGTGCAGAATCCAATTCAAACTGGACACTGGTGCGTCTGCAAACCTCATATCCCGGGCAGACCTCGACAACATCCGAGACCAACCCAAAATTCTTCCACCAGCCTGCCAGCTCCTTGATTACAATGGCAATGCCATAGCTGCTAGTGGATCGTGTCATCTAGTTGTATCCCACAAAGCAATCACGGCTACGTTAAGATTCGAGATTAAAAGGTCTGACAAGGCATCCCTGCTCGGTGTCCATGCATGTAAACTCCTTAATCTGGTACAGCGAATCCATGCCATGTCCTCTGCACCTCCGACTGCCTCATCATGTGAATCTACAGGCTGACATAGACGACATCCTCACGCAATATCCCGATGTGTTCGATGGGATGGGCACGCTCCCGTATCGCTACAAAATACTACTCAAGCCGGATGCCACCCCAGTCATTCATGCACCACGCCGGGTGCTTTCTCCTCTAAAGAATCGTTTAAAAGCGCAGTGGCAAGAACTCCAAAGCCAGGGCCTCATTTCAAGGGTCACGGAACCAACAGACTAGGTCAGCTCCATGGTCTGTGTGAAGAAGCCCTCAGGCAAAATACGAATCTGTATCGATCCCCAAGATCTCAATCGCAACATCACGAGGGAGCACTACCCGATCCCGAAGCAGGAAGAACTAACCTCTGAGACGGCAAACGCCAAATTCTTTACCAAGCTGGACGCCTCTCGTGATTTCTGGCAGATACAACTGAACGACTCCAGCAGGAATCTCTGCACGTCTAACACTCCGTTAGGCAAATACTGTTACAACCGCATGCCTTTTGGTATCATTTCAGCCTCCGAAGTCTTTCACCGCATAATGGAGGAAATGATGGAGGGCATCGCGGGTGTGCGAGTCTATGTGGATGACGTGATAATCTGGTCCACAACCCCCGAGGAGCACATAGATCGGCTCAAACATGTCTTTAAAAGGGTCCACGAGAATGGCCTCAAGCTAAACAGGATCAAATGCTCATTTGGTCTGTCATCAATCAAATTTCTGGGTGATCAAATATCCCAGCAGGGTGTGCAACCTGATTCCGATTAAGTAATGGCAATCAATGCCATGAAGATCCCAGAAGACAAAAAGGCGGTACTACGCTTCCTGGGGATGGTGAATTTTCTGGGAAAATTAATTCCTAACATGGCATCCCACACCACAGCCCTCTGGCATCTAGTAAAAAAGACCACAGTATTCCAGTGGACACCAACACATCAAGCGGAGTGGATGGAGCTCAAGGCAAAGCTCACCACGGCCCCAGTCCTGGCGTTCTTTGACCCGACCAAGGAAACAAAAATATCCACGGACGCAAGCCAGGACGGCATTGGTGCGGTGCTCCTCCAGAAAGATGACTCCTCGTCCTCGGCTCCAGTGGCATACGCATCCAGGACCATGACTCCGACCGAGCAAAGGTACGCACAGATTGAAAAGGAGTGCCTGGGTCTCCTAACAGAAATCGTTAAATTCCACGATTACGTATACGGTCTGCCAAAGTTCACGATGGAAACAGACCACAGACCCTTAGTCCACATCATCCAGTAGGATTTAAATGACATGACGCCCCGTCTACAGCGCATTCTTCTGCGACTCCGCCGATATGATTTTGACCTCGTCTACACACCGGGCAAGGAGCTGATAATCGCAGACGCCTATCCAGATCCATCACCACGCCCTGCGAACATGTAGACTTCAGTCGCCAAATTGAGGCATAGGTGCAGATGTGTGCCAGCAACCTCACAGCCACTGATGAACGTGTCGTCCAGATACGAGCAGAAACTGCCAAAGACCCTCTGCTGCAAAGGGTAATGCACCACCTCGCAAATGGGTGGCGCAAGGGGCAATGCCCCCAGTTTTTTAATGGCAAGGCTGATTTGACGGTTGTTGAAGGGATCATTCTGAAACTGGATCGAATTGTTATGCCCCACAGCATGCAGGCCATGGTGCTCAAGCAGATCCAGGAGGGTCACCTGGGAGTCAAGAAATGCCGACGCAGAGCTCGACAGACAGTTTACTGGCCTGGGATCAGCCAGGACATCTCCAACATGGTCCTCAATTGCACCACATGCCAGAGATTCCAACCATCTCAGCCCATGGAGACGCTCCAACAACATGAGCTCGTGACCTATCCGTGGTCCAAGGTGGGAAATAAACCTCTTTCACGCAAATGGGCGTGACTATGTACTTCTGATCGATTACTTTTCGAACTACCCAAAAGTGGTGAAGCTGTCGGACCTCACGTCAAAATCAGTCATCAAGGCCTGCAAGGAGACGTTTGCCAGGCACGGTATACCACTCATAGTGATGAGCGACAACAATTCATGTTTCCACAGCCAAGAGTGGTCCAACTTTGCACAATCCTACCACTTCAAACATGTCACATCCAGTCCCCATTACCCGCAGTCAAACGGGAAGGTGGAAAAAGGGGTCCACATTGTCAAGCAGCTGCTCTGCAAGGTTGCAGACTCTGCATCGGATTTTAACCTTGCACTGTTGGCAAACAGGGCAGCCCCTCGACTGGTCTGTCTCCGGCTCAACTACCCATGAATCACAACCTGCAGACAACTGTTCCAGCCAGAAGATGTTGTTTGCATCAAGCTGCTGAGGGTGGTTGGTCAGCCCCAGCTGTTGTTGTACGACAGGCTGCCCCCAGGTCTTTCGTTGTTTGCATGGCTGATGGCTCCATTCTTAGGCACAACAGAAGGGCACTGCGCAAAGTTGCATGCCCATCACCACCTGACCACACCCCTCCATATGTCGAGATGCCGTCTCCGGACATTTCAAACCATGAGCCCGCCAATCTGGCAGCAATCCCGCCTGTCGAGACGTCAGCGCACCCCCCCCCCCCTCCACCTCTGAGGCGGTCGACATGAATCCGTCACCCACCACAAAGACTGGATTTATAGACTTTAACTGTGTAAATTTTGTTCGCCTTGTTCTGTATATGCACGATAGACACCTCCCATGTATATATGTTCACTCACTCACCATTTTGCACATAGTCACACATGTAAATACAAGCACACAGCCACAAATTTATTTTAAAAGGGGAGATGTCATAATATGCACTCATGTTCATAATGAGATACAGACAGGCACTGATGGACACATACAGGAACCAATCACCACACAGAATACAGAACAACCAATCACCAGGCAGGACACTACAGGGTACATTACCAGTATAAAACCCACGAGGCAGGAAGGCTCGGCGTCTTCATACTGGTGATAGCTGTAGCAACAGTCAGGGTGCAATGTACAGTCAGCACCTACTACACATGGCACAGAGCAAGTCTGGGCAAGCCAGACCAAGGTTAGCAAGCTTAGATCAATAGAGTGTCGACCCACAGCGAACTGTGTACATTACTCGGCAAGTTCAATAAAGCAGTGTTGAACCATCTACAGCGTTGGAAGCCTGTTTTCAAGTGATACTGCATCGAGTTGCAGTCCGTGTTAATCCAACAAATATAACACATCAACCTTGTTATATTAAGCATCACAGATTTACATTTTTATACAATTAGCATTGGGTTAACTGCAGTAATACTCATGGGGGTTTCACTAGTGAGGTTGTATCATGTCACCAAGAAAGACAGGTAGAACTTGAAATCACTATGCCCTTGAATGCGTAATTTTGCTGATTGGAATGCTGCTGCCAATTTCCATGAAGTAACAATCATCAATGTTAACATTTGGATGTCCAATGTATAGTGTTGTTCAACCCAGCACCATTTGTAACATTAGAAACAAACATGTAACCTACCAGTTTCTTGGGTCTACCTCTGGGCTTTGTTCCTCCTGCAGCTCCAGATTTCTAGAAAAGAAACAAGGTATGTGAAAAAAAGGACAAATTTAGAGAGAATGTGCAAATTTCTTTACAAACACATTCTACAAGTACTCTTGTGCACATCCACCCAAGAGCCATCTTCAAGTAGCAAATTAAGTGACATGGGTAATGGGGAAAATATTGTTAAAGGGGACTTAGGTGATGCGCAAACATATTCATCAGCAGTGTATTCTGCTGCTTTTCTCTCATCCTTTTAAGAAACCTTGCAAGGATAATGAAAAGGCCCCTCAGGGAGGGCAAGGGAACCTGCCACCCCTGCCACTTCAGGGGCTACTCAGGATCTCTATCCCAAACTACATGATTGATTTTAAAAGGAGGGTAGGAATAGTGCAAAGGAACCCCAAAAGAGATGGCAATCCCTGGACATATGCAACACCAGGGCCTCATATGAATCAATATTCTACAGAGAACAAAACCCAGCCAGGCCTTTTTTGGTGGGCTTCTAATCTGACCCAAGAGCCCCCTCACAACAAGCCTGGGCATTCAGGGAAGCTGTCACTGCTCCCCACTTACTGTCTTCTAGTGGGGGTCCAGTTCTCCTGCTCAAAACAGGTCAAGATTAGGACACAGAGAGAACACAGTGAGACCAGAGGGAGGAAGTGCCTGGCGTCATTTTAAACTGACCCGCTGCCCGATTTCTGGCCTTAATCTCATCAAGATTAATACAAATGGGCAAGTAATGTTGCCTTGGCAGAGTTGCCCACACACAGTACTGCAGAGCACAGAAGCGTGCCATTCAGCCCATCATGTCTGTGGTAGCTCCTTGAAGGGCTATCCAATCAGTACCCTGATCTTTTCATTACAGCTCTACAAATTCCTCTATTTTCTAGTATATATCAAGATCCCTTTTGAAAGTTGTTATTGAATCTGCTTGCACTAATCTTTTAGGTAGTGCATTCCAGATGATAACAAGCCTCCTCAAAATTATTTCTCTTCATTTCCCCTCTGGGGTTTTTATTATCCTAAAATATCCTACATTTCTTCCCATCGGCTACTGATCCTTTGTTCAATAGAAACAGTTTATATCAAAATCATTCATCATTTTTAATATCTCCAATTAGTCACTCCTTAACCTGTTCCAAGGGGAGAACTCCCAATTTCTCTGGTCACTCCACCAAACTGAAATGCCGCATCCATGCTCCCAGTCTAGTAATTCTCCCCTCCACCCTTTCCAAGCCTCGACACTCTTCCTGAAGTACAGCAGCCAGACAAGAATTGAGGCTTAATCTGCAATTCAGGAATGTTTGCCATAACAGCTTTGCTTTTGCATGCTATGCCTCTATATGTAGCAAAGGATCATATAAGCTTTTTGAAAACCTTCACTGATTGTTCAGCCACCCTCAAAGGTCCTATTTCTGTACCCCTTTAAAATTGGCCCATTTAATTTATATGGGACCCGATCTAACCAAATGGGATCAGAGTCCCATAGCTCGCAGCACCGAGAAACTCACTAACGCCCATCTGGTTAGATACGGAGCCTTAGTAGTGATTGCGCGCCTGAGGCCACACTCAACCCAGTTTTCTGCACTGAGAAACATGCTTGCCAGAGCTCCTTAGTGCAGCGAGAGATAAGGACACATTTAAAAATGGCATCCTGATCTCTCCAGCTCCCGACATAATCCCCGAACCCCCCCCCCCCCCCCCCCCGCCCCCCCCAACGCAGTGCACCCCACTGGCCCAATCACCACCATGTGAAAAATGCCAGCTTGGCACCTTGGCAGTGCCAGGCTGGTACTGAGGTGGCAGTGCCAGATTGATACAGAGGTGGCAGGGCCATGGTTCCAGGCTGCCTGGATGGCACCAGCAGTACCAGGGTGCCACCCTGCCCAGAGGACACGTACACAGCGGCCTCCAATCCCCTGGGAGACCCCCGACGTGTGTCGTTCCGTCTGGTCCCCATTTGTGGAGACCAGCACTGAATGGCGCTCGCCCTCGGTCTCCAAGGCGAAGAAGATACCTCAGAGAACTGCATATCAGAGTGAGACTGGCTGTCTTGCTCTAACATGCAGATTTGGCAAAACGTGATCCCGCCCACAATGGACAGCCCTCACATCGCGATGTCCCACGAGATCACGTTAGATCTCCCGAGGCGTAGTGAGAGGAGTAGATCCCGGGAGCAGGGTCTCCCGTCATTTGCCGGCCATGTTGCCCCGCGGCGCCTTGCGTTTCAGGCGCAGCATAGCCAGTAGATCGCACCTATTGCCTCTCTCCATTTTTCATTCCAAAACCCTTCATAATCACTTCATAACCCTCTGCATTAAATTACAAAGCCTTGTGACATCTGTAAACTCCCAAGTTCAGGTCATTAATGGTTCTAATACAGACCATTATAAACTATGTACTTCCCTGTGATAAACAACCCTTCTTGGCTTCTCTCATCTCGAGAAGAAAGAAGAGTCCGCTCACTGGGTTAAATAGCCTACCCCTTTTCCTATATGCCCCAAGACTGCATTGTAGAGCTATGCACAGCAAACATTTCATAGCAACAGATGCATGCAATCAAAAAGTGGCAAATTTTCACAAACCATTTAATATTGTAGTGGCCTTTCAACAATTAAATTCTGCGAGATATATAAAATTTTAAATCAAGAAAACCCCAGTTTCCAAAGCACAAACAACAATATTCCACTTTACAGAAAGTTTGAAGATGCTACACAAAGATGACTTGTAGAAAATAAAAAGATTGATTGTTATTCTGGGCATTGCTTTCAGTTTCTATTATAACAAATGCATAAATACAATACACAATGGATAAAAAGATTGTGCTCAAGAGTGAAGGAAAACATTACTATGCAAAACAACTATATTCACGAGCAAAGAGCTTTCAACCAGCAACTTCACTTAACAAACTCGTCACATTGAAACCTATTCAAATCCATCCCTTCCCTAGGCTTGGACATAAGTCAGCAAGGTCACAGATTCCACTGTGGCTTGTGGTTTGTGAAGGGAGGAAAGTTCCTTTACTGACTGCCTTGATAAAGAATGGACAAAGAAGTTAACCACACATATTGGTCAGAGAGTTGGAATGTAACACACTGCCAAATCTTAAACCAGAGGTGTCAGGCAAATGGCCACGAAATTCCATGTGATATGCATCAGTTGGCACGATCTTTAACAAAACAAAAACAAACCAAGCACTTTAAGATAATAAAGTTCCAATGCAAATAGTTCACATTTAGCAACCTCCATTCATAAATGTGATTTTGAAAAAATATCAACTGGCTATGAAAATAAATGATCATGCAAAGGGTTTCAAAAGTTTTATGACATAGATGAGCAACCTCCATTCAGAAAGATGACTTTTATTCAAAATATAAACTGGCCATTGAAATAAATTCTTCTGCAAAGGATTTCAAAAGACATACGACATAGACGAGTTTCTGCTGCATAAAAAGAGCAATCGCAGAAATGTATGCATGCAATCTAAACAGCTCAGGGTTTGGTGCACACAAATGAAGCAAGCAAATTAAAGAATGTTAACACAAGTGTTTTTGTTCATTACTTTTCACAATAAAATTCTATTACTGCATAGTTGAATTTGTTAATTCGGGTTAACAATCAGATTTGGAGGGATTGCGATAGCCACTTAAACAGGACAGATAAATGCATCCCAGTGAAAGCAGGTCCATCGGTAGTGTACCTGACAATGAGACAAAATCAACTGCAAAAAAATTGCATTCCTGCTCTAAGCAGAAATCACAAATTTGGCACAGAGTTCTGAAACAGGATGTTTCTCGTTAGTCACCACTCTGAGACAAGGGGCTGGATTCTCCGTTTGGAAAACAAAGGGCGCGATTCTCCACTCCCACGCCGGTTGGGAGAATCGCCTGGGCCTCCAAAATTTCCGGGGACGCCGGTCCGATGCCCTCCCGCGATTCTCCCAAGCGGCGGGAACGGCCTGGTCGAGTTTCACGGGCCGCAGGCCGGAGAATCGCCGGAGACACCCAAAATGGCGATTCTCCGGCACCCCCGCGATTCTGAGCCCGGATGGGCCGAGCGGCCAGGCCAAAACGGCGGGTTCCCCCCTGGTCGCTGCAGTCGTGGGCGGTGCGTGAATGCTGGGGGGGGCAGCCTGTGGGGGGGCGAGGGGGGATCCTGCACCGGGCTTCACCTGGAATGTGGGGTGGCCCTCGATCGGTACCCACCAATCGTCGGGCCGTCCTCTCTGAAGGAGGATCTCCTTCCTCCGCGGCCCCGCAAGATCCGTCCCCCATCTTCTTGGGGGCGGACTTAGAGAAGACGGCAACCACGCATGCGCGGGTTGGCGCCGGCCAACCCGCGCATGCGCGGATGACGCCCGTTATGCGGCGCCGGCCGCGTCATCTATGCGGCGCCGCTTTTATGCGGGCGACAATTCCTGGCGCGTGTAGATGACGCGGCCCCGATACTGGCCCATTGTCAGGGCCAGAATTGGTCGGGACCGGGGCCGTTCCGCGCCGTCGTGAACCTCGACGGCGTTCACGACGGCGTGGCCACTTCGGCGTGGGAGTGGAGAATCCCGCCCAAAGTGTTCCCGCCGGAACTGAATAGCTTGCGATTCCTGTTTCCATTGGGGACGCTATTCATTCTGCGGTTCAGAACGAACCAGCACTCTGCCGGCATGAATTGGAAGCAATTCCTGACCCAGCGGGTAGTAACCAAACACCAAACACTCATTGCATCTACAAAGATAGCTCAGAGAAGACCTGACATCGCTATTTCCCACCCACCGCCCCCCCAAATATCAGGAGTCTGGTGTAGATCCACTGCTCGATGCCAATGGAGGGGAGGAGGGACACCCTCTTCCCCAGGGTGGGCCACAGACTCAAGCCCGCCATCCTGAACAGCATCTGGGAGGTGATGGCAGAGACAGTCAATGCTGCCCGCCTCACCAGGAGGAGACAGCTCATGATCCTGAGGTGTGGGGATCACTGGTAAGGCTTCTGCCCAGAGAGGGTCAGTGTGCAAGAGAGCGTTCCAAAGGCCACGGTGCAGGTGTCCTTTGGTTAGGGTGAGCTCTGCTAATTCCCCGCTTCCTGTGCCATGGGGTTGCACTTCTGAGTTCTAACACCTGGTGGGTCAGTCATTGAGCATGGCCACCCCGTGATGATACTGCTGGGGTATGAGGATTTCCAGAGGGTGAGCCTGGGTGGGCACCCACATCACCAGAGACTCTTTTTTTTTTAATTTCAGAGTGTCCAATTTTTTTTTCCAATTGAGGGGCAATTTAGCGTGGCCAATCCACCTAACCTGCACATCTTTCGGTTGTGGGGGTGAAACCCACGCACACACGGGAGAATGTGCAAACCAGAGAATCTGGAGCACTCAGCAGTGAGAACAGCCAGGAGCCTATCAGTAGCACCAGACGGGTACATTTAAATTACATACTGCAGCAATGGCAGTCTGAGCCAGGCCACCCCGACCCCGAGGGGGGCACTCCCAGTCCATGAACCTGGCAGTACGTCATTCTCTGATACTCCCCCTGGCCCAGGCAACCATCCCCCAGCAATGTTGGAGAGATTGTTTTTTAGTCTCTCGCTCTCCCTCAACAGCCATGGCACCCAATCCATGCTTGTAAATACTTGCACCAATTCTAGCCCTCATGACTTCTGCCAAAGAACGGTGGAGTATCGCTTACGGGTGGAGCATGAAGTGTCCAACCCGCTGTGATTTAAATACATGCAAGTGGTGGTTTTGCATGGACCCACCGGAACGGGGTGTAATCTTCGATAACACCGGCAGCGGGGACTACAGCACGGTGTTGGAATCAGCGGCAGGCGCAAATCACGATTTTTCTATTGTGCGCTATTCTCCACCCAATCGTAATTCTCACTGGCGGTGGCAAGAAGTCCAACAGGTTTGTTTCGATGTCACTAGCTTTCGGAGCGCTGCTCCTTCCTCACCTGAGGAAGGAGCAGCGCTCCAAAAGCTAGTGACATCGAAACAAACCTCTTTAACCTGGTGTTGTAAGACTTCGTACTGTGCTCACCCCAGTCCAACGCCGGCATCTCCACATCGTGGCAAGAAGAGGAGACTTCAGACCACAAATTTTCCAGTGTAAATACAGTGCAGAATTAATATTATGGATTCCAGTTTAGATATCAGGACTGCACGGTAGCACAGTGGTTAGCACTGTTGCTTCACAGCACAAGGCTCCCAGGTTCTATTCCCGACTTGGGCCACTATCTGTGCGGAGTCTGCACGTTCTCCCCGTTTCCGCAAGGGTTTCCTCCGGGTGCTCCTGTTTCCTCCCGAAAGACGTGCTGTTAGGTAATTTGGACACTCTGAATTCTCCCTCTGTGTAACCGAACAGGCGCCGGAATGTGGCAACTAGGGGCTTTTCACAGTAACGTCATTGCAGTGTTAATGGCAGCCTACTTGTGACAATAAAGATTATTATTATTAAATTAATTGGCTCTACAAAAATGTTGCGGACCGCAGTTGGCCTAGGTTCAGATCGTTCTCCCTATCCCACCCAGACTGGTCTGTGGCCAGAACCAGATGGAATTTATCAAGCCCGAATGGGAAAGCCATATCAAGATCATTGTTTGGCATCCGCCGCTTGCCCTTCTTGTCATGTGAGAGTACCATTAAGAAATGGGTGTTTATAAATCGGTATGTATATAAATATCTGTAGTGAGAGTACCTTTAAGAAATGGGGGTTCACTACTGCAGTAATTGTCAGAGAGTGGGTGGAGCTGGGCTGTCTGTCAGCTTTTCACTTTTGTTTTAGGCTGTTTGCTGCAGGGTGTGTTTTAGTTTCGTTTTCAGTGTTGGAGCTGAAGCCAGACCAAGCAGGTGTACTGCTGTTCTCTCTGCCATCAAAAGACTATCTCTTGATCATTTGGTGAATTCAGAATTATAAATGTTCTCAGTAGTGAATGTAAACCTAATGTGCTTCTGGCAAAAGGTGTTTTAAGTCTTATGGATGTTAAAAAGGAAAGCTTAAAGGTTTACTTAGTGTTGTAGTCTTTTGGGGTTGTATTTGAATTAATGGTTGCTAAGATGTTCACTGTATGTTTTAAAAAGGTTAACTTGAGTTCATAGAATAAACATTGTTTTGCTTTAAAAAATACTTTTCCATTCCTGCTGTACCACACCTGTAGAGTGGGCCGCGACCTCCCCATACCACAATCTATTAAAAGTTGTGGGTCAGGTGAACTCCATGATACACTTTGGGGTTCTAGAAATCCTGGCCCATAACAAATTGGAAGTTCGAGGGGGATAAAAGTATTTCTATTGGATTGGCTTAGTGAACTTAAAGACAGTGAGGGGTGAGCATATTGTGGTTGCTTTTCGGGTGTGGTATTCTAGTTTAAGTGGGGAGTGTGTTGTGGACAATGGCTCTTTCAGAGGCTCTGAAGTTTTGGGTGGAGACAGTCACATGCAGTACCTTACGGACAGAGACTGAAACCAGACTGTTAGATTTGGCAAAAACATTGCAGTTAACATTACCTGACAAAATGCGAAAAGATGAGGTAATTCTGGCGGTGGCTAAGCATTTAAAGTTGCCTGAGATACAGTTTGACTCATTGGAAATAGCAAACATTCAGTTGCAAATTAAACAAATGGAACATGAGAAAGAATTAAAGCAGCTTGAATACAAAAGAGAGAGAGAGAGAGGAAAAAGAGAGAGAAGAAAGGAAAACAGAAAGAATAGTCCTAGCAGAACAAAAAGAAAGAAAAAGGGAGATACAGATCAGAGAAAAAGATAAAGAGAGAGAGTTTGAACTTCAGAAAATGACCAATAAACATGACAGTCAGTTAAAATTGGCAGACGTAAAGGGAAACGTACAGTTGATGGATAGTGATGAGGATAGTGAGAAACAGCATCATAGTCGAAGGCTTGGTGGGGATCTATTTAAATATGTCCAAGCATTGCCAAGGTTTGATGAGAAGGAAGTAGAAGCCTTTTTCATTTCATTTCATTTGAGAAGGTAGCTAAACAAATGAAATGGCTACAGGACATGTTTACTGATTCAAACAAAGCTGGTAGGTAGGGCGATTGAAGTGTTTGCATCACTACCGGAGGAGGTATCTGAGTCGTATGAGGAGGTGAAAAAAAATCCATCTTAGGTGCATATCAACTAGTGCCTGAAGCCCACAGACAAAGGTTTAGAAATTTAAGGAAAGAATTTTGTCAAACATACATGGAGTTTGAAAGGTTCAAACAGAGTAATTTTGATAGGTGGATAAGGGCGTTGAAAGTAGACCAAACGTATGAAGCTCTCAGAGAAATTATACTTTGAGGAGTTTAAAAATTCAATTCCTGCTGCAGTGAGAATTCATGTGGAAGAGCAGAGGGTTAAAACTGTGAGATTAGGAGCAGAAATGGCAGATGATTATGAATTAATTCATAAATCAAAGCTTGGTTTCCAACATTAGTTTCAGCCAGTGAGGGATAGAAACTGGGGACATGAGAAATACTCAAGTGGTAAAGGTAAAGGTGATCTGATGGGAGATAATAAGGAGAGTTTACCTCAGACTAAAAAAGAAATCCAGGAGGGTGGAAGAGACTTGAAAAGTTTCAAATGTTTTCACTGTAATAAACTAGGCCATGTAAAGTCACAGTGTTGGTGGTTGAAGAAAAGCACTGGGAAGGCTGATGTGGTAAAACAGGATAAGACAGTGTGGTTTGTTAAAGTGATAAAGGAAAGCCCAAGTGAAACAAAGGAGGTGCAAAAGATTGTACAGCCTGACCAAGAGGTGCTTGATAAGAAGGTGCCAGATCTCTTTAAAGAATTTACTTGTGTGGGTAAAGTTTACTCGTGTATCAGGAGGAGTAGGTAAAGAAGTCACAATTTTAAGAGATACGGGAGCTAGTCAATCTTTAATGGTAAGAGGTGTGGCGTTATGTAGTTTGGAAAGAATGTTGCCAGAAAAGGTGGTAATATGTGGAATTCAGGGTGAGAGGAGTAGTGTTCAATTATATAAGGTAAGGTTGGAAAGTCCAGTGAAGAGTGGTGAAGTGGTAGTAGGAGTAAAAGAGAAACAATCTTGTCCAGGAATACAGTTTTTCTTGTGTAATGATATAGCTGGATCGCAGGTGGGAGTGATGCCTACTGTGGTTGGTAAGCCAGTGGAAAATCAGACTACTGAAGTGTTGAAGGATGAATATTCTGGGATTTTTCCGGATTGTGTAGTAACAAGGTCGCAAAGTCACAGGTTAAGACAAGAGGAGAAATCAAAGCGTGAAGATGAAGTTGAAGTGCAATTATCAGAAACGATTTTTGATCAGATGGTTGAAAAAGAACAGGTGGAGGATGAGGCAGATATTTTTAGTTCAGAAAAATTGGCGGATTAACAACAGAAAGACGTAGAAATAAAACGGATGAATCAGAAAGCATACACGGAAGAGGAATCTGAGTGTATACCAGAGTGTTATTACTGTAAAAGTGATGTCTTGATGAAAAAATGGAGACCTTTACATATGCAGGCGGATGAAAAGTGGGCAGAAGTTCATCAAGTAATATTGCTGGTAGGGTATAGAAAGGAGGTGGTGCGAGTTGCACATGAAGTACCAGTGGGAGGTATTTGGGAATAAGGAAAACTCAAGCCAAAATCCAGAAACATTTTTATTGGCCTGGACTACATAAAGATGGAGTTAAATTTTGTCAATCATGTCACACATGTCAAGTGATAGGGAAACCTCAAGCAGTGATAAAACCAACGCCTTTAATACCCATTCCAGCATTTGAGGAACCTTTTACAAGGGTTCTAATTGATTGAGTTGGACCGCTTCGTAAAACAAAAAGTGAGAATCAACATCTTTTGACTATAATGGATGTGTCTACTAGGTTTCCAGAGGCCATTCCAGTCTGTAATATTACAGCTAAAAAGATTGTGGAAGAGTTACTTAAATTCTTTACTAGATATGGACTACCCACAGAAATACAATCGGATCAAGGATCAAATTTTACCTCAAGGTTATTCAAAGAAGTTATGGATAGCTTAGGAATAAAACAATTTAAATCAACTGCGTACCATCCAGAATCGCAGGGAGCGTTAGAAAGGTGGCACCAGACATTAAAGACAATGTTGAGGGCTTATTGTCACGATTATCCGGAGGATTGGGATAAAGGAATTCCATTTGTACTGTTTGCAATTAGGGATGCATCTAATGAGTCAACCAAATTTAGTCCTTTTGAACTAATATTTGGTCATGAGGTAAGCGGACCACTTAAATTGATTATGGAAAAATTGGTGAGTGAGAAATCGGAAATTACATTATTGGATTAAGTGTCAAATTTTAGGGAACGATTAAATAGAGCAGGTAAATTGGCTGGACAACATTTAAAAGTTGCACAAAATGTGATGAAACGGGTAGCGGACAAGAAATCCAGAGTTCGTAGTTTTGCCATTGGAGATAAAGTTTTAGTGTTGTTACCAGTGGTAGGTGAACCTTTAAAAGCTAGGTTTTGTGGACCTTATCAGATTGTAAGGAAATTAAGTGAGGTGAATTATGTGGTAAAAACACCAGATAGAAGGAAGATGCACCCCGAGTGTGTCATGTGAATATGTTTAAAAGCTACTTTGAAAGGGAAGGAGAGAAAAAGGAGGAGGTTTTAATGATTCTAACTCAAAATGATGAACCAAATCCAGATGACTGTGAATTTGACATACCTCCATTTAAATTGGATAACGAGGATGTTCTTAAAAATTGGGATAAATTGTTGAGTTACCTTCCAGAGGAAAAACAACTGACCTGAAAAAGTTATTGATATCACATGGGCAAGTTTGTGGAGATAAATTGGGAAGTACTAAAATGGCTATACATGATGCAGATGTGGAAAATGCTGTTCCAATCAAACAACATGCATAGAGACTTAACCCTTTAAAACTGGCACAGGTTAACAAAGAGATTGAGAGTATGCTTAAAAATAGCATAATTGAAGTGGGTGGCAGCCAATGGAGCTCACCCATAGTGATGGTACCAAAACCAGATGGTACCCAACGGTTGTGGTGGACTATAGAAAAGTTAATGCAGTTACAAGAACGGACTCTTATCCTCTCCCACGTTTGGAGGATTGCATTGAGAAAGTGGGACAATCAGCTTTTATTTCCAAACTGGATTTAATTAAAGGTTACTGGCACGTATCTGTATCCGAAAGGGCAAAGGTGATTTCAGCTTTTGTGACTCCAGATGGTATATACCAAATTCAACGTTACGCCATTTGGCATGAAAAACGCCACAGCCACATTTCAACAGTTAACTAACAAAGTAATTTCGGAATTACCCAATTGTGCGATATACATCGACGATGGGCAGCACGGTAGCATAGCGGTTAGCACAATTGCTTCACAGCTCCAGGATCCCAGGTTCGATTCCCGGCTTGGGTCACTGTCTGTGCGGAGTCTGCACGTTCTCCCAGTGTGTGCGTGGGTTTCCTCCGGGTGCTCCGGTTTCCTCCCACAGTCCAAAGATGTGCAGGTTAGATTAGGATTGGTCATGCTAAATTGTCTAGTGTCCAAAATTGCCCTTAGTGTTGGGTGGGGTTACTGGGTAATGGGGATAGGGTGGAGGTGTGGGTTTGGGTAGGGTGCTCTTTCCAAGAGCCAGTGCAGACTCGATAGGTCGAATGGCCTCCTTCAGCACTGTAAATTCTATATGACGACCTGGTCATTTTCAGCCAGACCTGAAACATCTGATGGAGTTATTCGATCGACTTCAGGAGGCGGGTTTGGTGATAAACCTAGCCAAAAGTAAATTTGGAAAAGCCCAAGTCACTTTCCTTGGCCATACAATCGGACAGGGTCGAATGGTCACACGGGATGTGAAACCAACAGTTATTGAGGAGTTTTCAATACCCTCAAGACAAAGGAAATTAATGTGATTTCTTGGCATGAGTGGATTTGATCGAACATTTGTGCAAAAGTTTTGTAGCGTGGTTGCTCCACTGACAGACTTGCTGAAGAAACGTCAAAAATTTCAGTGGACAGGAGACTTTCATTTGACTGCCTGAAAGCTGTGATAACCGATGCTCCTGTGTTGGAGAATTACAAGGGACTCTGTGATCAGATTGAACTAAAGTATCTGACTTTAAAGAGAAATGCCAAGGCATAGAGAAATGGACAAATCGTGCAGAGACCTTCTTGTTCAAAGAGACTGTCAATCGAGAAGGATTTCAGTTGGAGTAAGAAAAAAAATAAAATGGACTGTATTATTATACCTTTTTGTGTGTGTTGTTTTTTTAAACAAAAAAGTATATTTACTGTGTGCATTTCTTAAAGGATAGTGAAAAGGTGAAAAATGAAACCATCTTGAAGTTGATGGGGTTTTTTTCTTGTGGGGGGGGTGTCATGTGAGAGTACCTTTAAGAAATGGGTGTTTATAAATGGGTATGTATATAAATATCTGTAGTGAGAGTACCTTTAAGAAATGGGGGTTCACTAGTGCAGTGATGTCAGAGAGTGGGTGGAGCTGGGCTGTCTGTCAGCATTTAACTTTTGTTTTAGGCTGTTTGCTGCAGGGTGTGTTTTAGTTTCGTTTTCAGTGTTGGAGCGGAAGCCAGACCAAGCAGGTGTACTGCTGTTCTCTCTGCCATCAAAATACTATCTCTTGATCATTTGGTGAATTCAGAATTATAAATGTTCTCAGTAGTGAATGTAAACCTAATGTGCTTCTGGCAAAAGGTGTTTTAAGTCTTATGGATGTTAAAAAGGAAAGCGTAAAGGTTTACTTAGTGTTGTAGTCTTTGGGGGTTGTATTTGAATTGATGGTTGCTAAGATGTTCACTGAATGTTTTAAAAAGGTTAACTTGAGTTCATAGAATAAACATTGTTTTGCTTTAAAAAATACTTTTCAATTTCTGCTGTACCACACCTGTAGAGTGGGCCGTGTGCTCCGCATAGCACAATCTAATAAACGTTTTGGATCAGGTGAACTCCATGATACACTTTGGGGTTCTCTAAATCCTGGCCCATAACAAATCTACTCAAATGAGTGTGTCCGAGGTTGGCATGGATTGGAACACAACAGTGGCTGCACTGCTGACGTGCCACCCGCTGTCGATACAAGACAAAATTTCTGTTTACCCCTCCTCATACACCCACCAGCCCTGCACATGTACCCCCTCACCCTGATGATTGCACTCTTCAGTATGAATGATGACCCAACCTATCTTGCATTATCATAAAAATCCATCTACGATGCGGCAAGTTTATTCTAGGTCAAGTGATTTACACTTTAAGATGACAAAAGTAGCGTGTCTGCAGTCAGTTTAAAGTAGTGGTGTTTTGTTTTTATTTATTCACAGGATCTGGGTGTTACTGGCTAGGCCAGCATTTATTATCCATCCCCAATTGGCCTTGAGAAGGCAGTGGTGAGCTGCTATCTTGAACTTCTGCAGGCTATGTGCTATAGGTACACCCACACAGTGCTGTTAATGAGGGAATTCCAGGATTTGACCCAGTGACAGTGAAGGAAGAGTGATATAGTTCCAAATCAGGGTGGTGTGGGGCTTGGAGGGGAACTTGCATGTGATGGTGCTACTATACATCTGCTGCCCTTGTCCTTCTATGTGGTAAGAGGTCCCGGGTTTGGAAGGTGTTTTTGAAGGAGCCTTGGTCAGCTCCTGCAGTGCATTTTGTCGATGGTACACACACACAGCTACCACTATGCATCACTCGTCACATCACCCGTGGAGGGAGTGAATGTTTTAAGATGATGGATGGGGTGCTTATCAAGTAGGCTGCTTAGTTCTGGGTGGCATCAAGCTTCTGGAGTGTTGTCGGTGCTACATTCATCCAGGCAAGTGAAGAGTATTCCATCACACTCCTGACTTGTGTCTTGTAGATGGTTTTGCCACTTAATCAGCCCAGGCCTTTCTGTATATGGGTCTGGCTGCTTCAGTACTTAAGGGATTGCGAGCAGTACTGAACATTGTGCAATCATCCACAAATATCACCAATTCTGACCTTATGATAGAAGAAAGGTCATTGAATGAACCGCTGAAGATGGTTGGGTTGGAGGACACCACTCTGAGGAACTCCTGCAGTAATTTCCTGGGACTGAAATGATTGACGTCCAACAACCACAAGCACCTTCCTTTGTGCGAAGTAGGACTCCAATCACTGGAGAATTTTCCCCTGATTCCTACTGACTCCATTTTTGCTAGGGCTGCTTGATGCCACACTCGATTAAATGCACTCTTGATGTCAAGGGTAGTCACTGACATCTTCACCTCTGGAGTTCAGCTCTTTGGCACATGTTTGAAGCAAGGCTGAAAGAGGTCAAGTGCTGAGTGGCCCTGGCAGAATCCAAATGCAGCATCAGTGAGCACGTTATTGCTAAGTGCCACTTGATAACACTAGCGACAACACCTTCTATCACTTCACTGACGATCGAGTGTTTACTGATAAGGAAGTCATTGGCTGGATTGGATTTGTCCTGCTTTTTGTGCTCAGGGCATACCTGGGTAATTTTCCACATTGTCTGGGAGATGTCAGTGTTGTAGCTGTTATGGAACAGCTTGGCTAGCAGCACAACTGTTCTGGAGCACAAGACTTCAGTATTATTGCCGTCAGAAAGCATAACAGTTGCAGTATCCGGTGCCTTCAGCCGTTTTGTGGAATCATGTGGAGTGAATCAAACTGGCTGGAGAATGTGATGCTAGGGACTCAGGAGTAAGTTGAGATGGATCATCCACTTGGCACTTCTAGCTGAAGACCATTGCAAATGCCTCAGCCTCATCTTTTGCACTTGTGTGCTGGGCTCTCCCATCATTAAGGATAGGGATATTTGTGGAGCCTCATTCTCCAGTTAGTTGCTAGTTGTCCACTACCATTCATGATTGGATGTGTCAGGACGGCAGAGCTTTGATCCTGGCCCCGGGTCACTGTCCGTGTGGAGTTTGCACATTCTCCCAGTGTCTGCGTGGGTCTCACTCCCACAACCCAAAGATGTGCAGGGTAGGTGGATTGACCATGCTAAATTGCCCCTTAATTGGAATTTTCTTTTTTAAAAGATATATAATTTTTTTTAAAAAGGACAACATAGCTTAGATCTGATCCGTTGGTTGTGGGATCGCTTAGCTCTATCTATCGCATGCTGCTTTCGCTGTTTTGAACACAAGTATTCCTGTGTTGTAGCTTCATCAGGTTTACATTTATATGCCTGGTGTTGTTCCTGGCATGCCCTCCTGCACTTCTTATTGAACCAGGTTTGATCCCCTGACTTGGTAGAGTGGGGGACATGCCGGGCCATGAGATTACAGATTGGGGTAGAGTACAATTCTGCTGCTGATTGGAATGATATGCATAAATAATACTGTATGTTAATATGTTAGACCTCGAACCAGCAAAAAAAAAATCTACTAATCGACGAAGAGCATCAACAGAACAAATCTCAACGCTCAACTGGTCACTGAAGAAAAAGTTGGATTGCTTGAAAACACCACAAAGTCTTTGTGTAACTGGTAACGTAGATGCAAATTGACACACTTTTAAACAGCAGTTTACCTTGTACTTAGCGGCTCTAGGTTTACAGGCACAGCCTGGTGAACAAAAATAGCATTGCTGCTCACTGTAGCAGGTCCATAGGCAATTAAAATCTTTATCACGTTTGTATTTGAGCGAGAGGAAGATAGTGAGAACTTTTGATGCCATTGTTAAAAAGTTCGATGAGCATTGTACTCCGAAGAAGAACAAAACTTTTGAAAGGTATATTTTTAGAATGTGCATGCAGCAGACAAGCGAGTCGTTCGCCAGTTTTCTCACAGATCTAAAATTAAAGGCTCAGACTTGTAATTTCCCACATTAAAATCATCAATGATCAAATCGTATTTGGCATAATAAACAGTAAAGTGCATGAACGTCTTTTGAGGGAGAATAAGCTCCAGCTCGCAGATGCAATGAAATTTTGCCACACCAGCGAGTTTCAACATTTTAAACATGAGAAGTTTAGGCATGAAAAATAGAAGTTGTGACGCCCAAAAGTAAAACATGGTCTCAACAGCGGCGACCATTTAAAGCGATTGCCAGATGCCACCATTTTCTGTAAGCGGTGTGGAAATAGGACATTTACAGAGGCAGTGTCCCGCCTTTGGTAAAATTTGTGCAAAGTGTAAAATCAAAGACCACATGGCCAAGCAAAATGGAATGTAATCAACAAACATAAAAAGTAGTAATAATGAAGTATGTACTGTAAATAACAATACTTGGAGTTTCTTTACTCATAAATCAAACGTTTATAAATGTCAAACTCGACACAGGAGCGAGAGCGAATTTCATCGGTCTCACGTACAATGAAGCAATGAGAATCAAGCCCAAGATTTTGAACAGACCAGTATTTTTACAAGATTACAATGGTCAAAGGATTCATTCTTTAGGCATGTGTGAGCTTGAAGTTCAAGTCAAAGATAGAATCCATAAAGTGAAATTTTCAGCTGTAGCCACAGATCGTGAATCATTACTAGGTGTGGAAGTTTCTGAAACACTTCAGTTAGTTGTTAACAGTTTACAGTTCTTTTTTTATATAATGTTTATTAGTGTCACAAGTAGGCTTACATTAACACTGCAATGAAGTTACTGTGAAAATCTCCTAGTCGCCACATTCCGGCACCTGTTCAGGTACACCGAGGGAGAATTCAGAATGTTCAAATTTCCTGACAAGCAAGTCTCTCGTGACTTGTGAGGGGAAACCGGGGCAGACACGGGGTGAACATGCAGACTCCGCACAGACAGTGACCCAATCCGGGATCGAACCCAGGTCCCTGGCACTGTGAAGCGACAGTGCTAACCACTGTGCTACTGTGCTGCCCAGTTCTTTAGCAGTAGTATTAGTATTGTTTTCTAACCACCTTATTGTAATTTAATAAATCTTAACTAGTCACGAACTAGATGTACTTTGGTTCACTGACTCAATCATTGCAACGCACTGGAACGTAACAGCGATGACCCACAGCACCCCATCAATGTCCAGTTTGGAGTTACTAAATCGGTTTGAAATTTCAAGTAGTCTGAATGCATCTAGCATCATAGCTGAATTAGAAAGATTTAGATAAGGCAAACAATTTACCATACAGATCAGCTCAAAAATCAGACTTTCAGATTTCCAGGATTCATGATGGCAAATTGTGGTGCTGGAGCAATAATGCTGAATGTGGCATTTTTCATGAAGGCAGTTCTGTCTCTTCACCAAGTAACATAACGTGGCATGTGGCGTTAGTGTCCGATGTAATTTTTTGAAAAAAACATACTAATTGATTTTGTGCATAATTCAGAATCTAAATCACTGTTTTTGGTATTTACTGAGGTCACACTGCAGTCTATGCAATACTTCAAAATTTGCTGCATCTGTAAGAATTTCATGATTCTCCTACTTGCCCCATTGCAAAATTTGCTGGAGGAGCTGGAAATGTTCAACACTAAGACACAAGCTTGAAGACTAATGCTGAAGTTAGATCCCCAGGCACAGAGCAAAGAGGCAGGCAAGTTCAAGGCAAACATCTTCAGGCATTTTTTGAAAACTGAATTATTATCGCATGCAGAAAAACTCCCTCAAAACTGTGTAATCCTAATTGGATTGTTATGCTGCTAATTGGTCTTTCAAGACGTATATACCAAAAGAAAATGGCAGCCAAAGTCTGGAGTGATTGGTTTAATGATAGTTGGGTCCTTATTCCTAACAAATAACGGCATTAAGTTACATGCTGGACAACAATACCCAAGCTAACCTGTATACTGACATCAAAATGAGACATAATAATGTTGTGGGCAGCACGGTGGCACAGTGGTTAGCACTGCTGCCTCACGGCGCCAAGGTCCCAGGTTCGATCCCGGCTCTGGGTCACTGTCCATGTGAGAGTTTGCACATTCTCCCCATGTTTGCGTGGGTTTCGCCCCCACAACCTAAAGATGTGCAGGTTGGGTGGATTGGCCACGCTAAATTGCCCCTTAATTGGAAAAAATGAATTGGGTACACTAAATTTTTAAAAAATAATAATGTTATTGTGTCACATGTACCAAGTGAGAATAGGCATTTAGATTTGAATATATTTCTGCAGGATTGCTAGGGTAAAGCGATGAAAAGGAGACTGATGCGTATGGATTCTCCACTGGATTGGTGCAGGTGCTTTAGTTATAGGCATGTTTCATACAACTCTGCCAAACAGAATTAAAGTCACCTCACAGGTTACTGGTAAACTCCAAGGAATACAAATACAACTACTGCATGCGTTTGTAGAATCCCTGTGTTTTGACCCTGGCGCTTTGGGGAAAAGCCTCTGTTTTCTTGTTGAAATGTCTCTTTAATTCCAAAGCGAAGCTGTGTTCTGAAAGGACTGTAATTGGACCTTCTTGCAAGCATTTTAGTTCCGAGAACTGCCCATTTGATCGGATGGTGCTATGGGGAAGAAAGCTATAAAGCAAAGAGTAAACAGAAAGCTAATTGAATTACAGCTGAAGTCAGAACTTTCAGTTCAGAATTAATCCTGGTAAAGAAGCAAGTAGATATCTCCAAGAATATGGTAGGGAGTGTGTTACTATGTGTGTTATACAGGTGGAAAGGACAGAGAGCTGAATACAGGGAGAGTAGGATTGTGGATTAACCACAATTGTGGACAAGACCACAACTGCTGCTGGTTCAGTTTTGCCAGAGCCAACCAAAAAGGTGCAACAAGGGAATCTTTGGGGGTTCTGTGCCATCAAGATTTTTGTGAGCCTACCTATGGAGGGTCCACAGGAGGTGTGCTGTTGGGTGTTGAATGTATCTGGTAACTTCGGATGGAATATGGCTGCCAGTGAAAGTGACTTGAGGGTTAAGTGCAGTCAGTGGGAAGTGAGAAATACTATGTACCAGAGGCCAAGTTGGAAAGACTGTGATTGACTGGGCAGGCAGGGCCCACAGGGTAGACTTGCCACTTAAATGCCCGATTGGCACTTAATGCAGCAGGCTTTGCCGAGAGAGCAGAGACAACATGGGCTCTTACCAGCTGTCCAGCCAGTGGATGAAAACCCCATTGCCACCAGATTCTGCCCATTCTGTGGAATTTTCTAATTCTGCCCATTTCTATGATTTTATGTTGTCAGTAGAATCAGTTAATTTACAGAGGTTTGCAAATAATCACAGATAAAACAACAGTAACTGTCTGTTCAACATTTCTTTCCACAGATCAACTCTATTGGGATCTTTCCATTTAACTGCAAAATACACCAGAGTGGTTTATTGCATTTCCACAAGCTGGCGGCACAAGAAGTGGAAAAGAAAACCCACACTGTATATATCATATTGACCGTTACAGATTATGAGCTCATACAACAGATGGAAATTATAATATCATTGCCCATAGGTTGGGAAGATCAATTAAATTAAAATTATAGCTTTATTTCAAGTGTAGAAAAACATCTTGCATGGCCCGGTGCTGAGGACCTGGGTTCGATCCCGGCCCCAGGTCACAGTCTGTACGGAGTTTGCACATTCTTCCCATGTCTGTGTGGGTCTCACCCCAACAACCCAAAGATGTGCATGTTAGGTAGATTGGCCACGCTAAATTGCCCCTTAATTGGAAAGAAACATTTGGGTACTCGAAATTAATTGAAAAAAAAAGCTTAAAAAAACCTACAAAAAAAAGCTACGGCCAGGATTTCACGGCCCCACCAGCGGCGGATGCAACAGGGCCATTTAAATAGCCCTTTACTTTGGCGGGACCATAATATCCCGCCAGGCAGTAGGGGCCGTAACATCCTCTCCCAAGACGTGTGTAGCATTCTAGCCCGAGACATGATATGCTTTCTACTGGACCATTTCTTACTGAAGTCAGTAAGGACAGCACGGTAGCACAGTGGGTAGCACTGTTGCTTTACAGCGCCAGGGTCCCATGTTCGATTCCTGGCTTGGGTCACTGACTGTGTGGAGTTTGCACGTTCTCCCCGTGTCTGCGTGAGTTTCCTCCGGCTGCTCCGGTTTCCTCCCACATGTCCTGAAAAACGTGCTGTTAGGTGAATTGGATATTCTGAATTCTCCCTCTGTGTACCCCAGTAGGTGCCGGAATGTGGCAGCTAGGTGCTTTTCACAGTATTAATGTAAGCCTACTTGTGACAATAAAGATTATGTCACAATTAATTATTATTTAAAGATAATAAAGTATCAATTATATTAGGACCAATTTTGTTCTTGTTTATTGAACATTGCAAGGTAGTGTCATAATATACACCAGTTTATCATGGTGCAGACACACACACTGATGGACACACAGCAAGACCAATCAACACACACAACACCACAGCCAATCACCAGTTAGAGCACACTCACTATAAAGACAGATGGCATCAGCTTTCCCGCTCATTCGGGATGCAGCCTCTCAGAAGGACAGAGCTTACAGCACAGATCTTCACCATGTGCTGAGTGCATAGACTGGTTAGGATAGGCATAGGTCTTTAGTTTAATCTAACATCGTGTTAACCCACAGTGAAGTATGTTCAACAGTTTCTAGCTTGATAAAATAGTGTTGCACTATTTTCAGTGTTGGTAGCCTGTGTGTGTTCCACGGATCCAGAGCACCCAACACATCATGGTACCAGTAGTTGAGGGATGTTAAAACTTCTGAGACATACCTGCAAGTGATCTGCCTTTCACCAGCAGACAGCCATCCTGCAAAATGGACAGCGTCCGCACGCCACCGCGGCTCCGCATCACCGGTAACCTAGGGCCAACTGGAAGATAACCAAACAACGCTTCCAGCTCTACCTTGAAGCCACAGACCGGGAAGCTGCCTCAGACACCAGGAAGATCGCTCTCTTCCTATTCACGGCCGGGGACTATGCCATCCACATTTTCAATTCTCTCACCTTTGCTGATGGTGAAGATAAATCAAAATTCAAGACGGTCCTCCTTAAGTTTGACAGTCACTGCGACATCGAGGTGAATGAAAGCTTCAAGCGCTATGTATTCCAACAGCGTTCGCAGGGTAAGGATGAACCTTTCCATTCCTTTCTCACCCACCTCGGCTCCTTGCGCAGTCCTGTAATTACAGGTCTACGTCCGACTCCATTATACGCGACCAGATCGTTTTCGGTGTTCAGTCGGACCCCCTACGCCAGCAGCTCCTCAAGGTAAAGCAGCGCACCCTAGCGATTGCCATCGAGACCTCGTGCTACATGAACACGCCACTAGTCGGTATTCCCACATCCAAGTGGCTGAAACGGGGCGGCAAGGTCCCCACGAGGCAGAATGGGTCCAAGCAATCGAGCAACTCCAGGGCCTCAGCCTGGATGAGGGCGGCCATTATGCGCGCTTTTCGCGGACTCCCGCGCTTGTGCGCACCGAACGAGGGGACGTCGACGAACGTACTTCACAGGCGCGCACCACGTACGACCGCACCGCGCATGCGCGTTGGCGCAGCGAATGTACTGATGCAACAACGTGCGGCAACTGTGGCTCCACCCACTTAAAGTGGCAATATCCTGCCAAATCCCGACGATGCCTGCAATGTGGCAAACTTGGCCACTATGCTGCTTTATGCAGATCAGCTCAGCCTGCCAACTCTCGTCGCTCCAGCCAGCCTCGCAGGAATGTCCGGGCCATTCAACCCACGGTCACCTAGCCCGATTCGGACCTGCTACCCGATATTGACACCAAGGACCCGAAGGCGCCTTTCCAGTCGGTATCATTACAAAAAACAGGGTGCCCACGGAGCAAAGAATCCAGCCTCTATCGGTATACAGCATCGATCCGGACGATGAGTGGTGTGCCATCCTTACGGTCAACCGGTCCCAAATACGATTCCGCCTGGACACCGGTGCCTCCGCCAATCTCATTGCGCGGTCTGACCTCCAAAGCCTTTGTGTCAAACCAGCCATCCTCCTGCCAGCTATTAGATTATAATGGCAATGCCATTGCTGCCAGTGGCTCATGCCAACTTGAAGTGACGCACAGGTCACGCAAAGCCATCCTTCCTTTTGAAATCGTGGGCTCCTCGAAAGCCTCCCTGCTTGGCGCTCAGGCATGCAAGCTGTTGAAGCTAATTGAGAGAGTTCACTCTCTCTCTCCTGCTGACGCGTCTGCCTTTCAGGACACCGACTTCAGGGTGCAGCTCGACGCCATTATCAACCAGCACCACGACATCTTCGAATCTTTATTAAAACCGAATGCCACGCCTGTGGTGCACGCACCTCGCAGGGTCCCAGCACCCCTTAAGGACTGCCTCAAGCAGCAGCTGCAGGACCTTCAGAACCAAGGAGTGATTTCCAAAGTCACGGAACCGACCGACTGGGTCAGTTCCATGGTATGTGTAAAAAAGCCATCCAACGAATTGAGAATTTGCACTGATCTCAAGGATCTAAATCGCAATGAAAGAGAGCACTACGAGAGAGCACTATCCAACTCCCCAGCGCGAAGAGCTCACATGTGAGATGGCTCGCGCCAAGCTCTTTACCAAACTCGACGCCTCAAAAGGATTCTGGCAAACACAGCTCGATAAATCTAGCAGGAAACGTTTAACACCCGCTTTGGAAGCTATTGTTACAACAGGATGCTATTTGGGATCATCTCTGCATCAGAAGTGTTCCATAGGATTATGGAACAAATGATGGAAGGTATTGAAAGTGTTTGCGTCTATGTCGATGGCATAATCATTTGGTCCACCACCCCGCAGGAGCATGTTAGTCGCCTCCAGCGCGTATTCAGACGTGTACATGAGCATGACCTCCGCCTCAACAGGGCCAAATGCTCTTTTGGTCTGACGGAACTCAAGTTCCTCGGGGACCACATCTCCCAGCTGGGTGTGCAGCCGGATGGGGACAAGGTAGCTGCCATCACAGTTATGAAAACACCAGAGGACAAGAAGGCGGTCCTCCGATTTCTGGGCATGGTCAATATTTTAGGGAAATTCATCCCTAACCTCGCCTCTCATACCACGGCTCTCAGGAACCTGGTCAGGAAGACGACAGACTTCCAATGGCTCCCTGCCCATGAGCGCGAATGGAGGGAACTCAAGGCACAACTGACCACGGCCCTGGGTCTTAACCTTCTTTGATCCAGCAAAGGAGGCCAAAATTTCGACCGATGCCAGTCAATCCGGCATTGGGGCAGTGCTTCTTCAACGTGATGAGGCCTCATCATGGGCCCCCGTTGCATATGCGTCACGTGCGATGACCCCCACGGAGCAGCACTACGCACAGATAGAAAAGGATTGCCTGGGCCTTCTGACCGGTGATGTTAAATTTCACGATTATGTCTACGGACTTCCTCAAATCACCGTCGAGACCGACCATCGCCCGCTGGTCAGTATAATACAGAAAGACTTGAACGACATGACGCCTCGCCTCCAGCGTATTCTTCTCAAGCGATACGACTTACATAGAATTTAACAGAATTTACAGTGCAGAAGGAGGCCATTCGGCCCATCGAGACTGCACTGGCTCTTGGAAAGAGCACCCTACCCAAGGTCAACACCTCCACCCGATCCCCATAACCTATTAACCCCACCCAACACGAAGGGCAATTTTGAACACCAAGGGCAATTTATCATGGCCAATCCACCTAACCTGCACATCTTGGACTGTGTGTGGAAACCAGAGCACCCGGAGGAAACCCACGCACACACGGGGAGGATGTGCAAACTCCGCACAGACAGTGACCCAAGCCGGAATCGAACCTGGGACCCTGGAGCTGTGAAGCAATTGTGCTATCCACAATGCTACCGTGTTGCCCTTCCAGCTGGTATACACCCCAGGCAAGGACCTCAATCATTGCTGACGCTCTCTCCAGGGCAGTCAACACTCCATGTGACCCAGCGGGATTTGTCTGCCAGGTTTACACCCATGTGGACTCCAATCTACCTGCCTCGGATGAACGCCTCGTCCAAATTTGCCGCGAGACGGCGGCTGACCCCTTGCTATAGCGTGTCATGTGCCACCTAACGGACGGGTGGCTCAAGGCCAATGCCCTCAGTTCTATAATGTCAGAGATGATCTGGCGGTAGTAGACGGGGTTCTTCTAAAACTGGACCGCATTGTCATCCCGCGTAGCATGCTCCAGCTTGTCCTGGAACAACTACAAGAGGGCCACCTTGGTGTGGAAAAGTGCCGCCGATGAGCCCGAGAGGCAGTGTACTGGCCCGGCATTAATGAGGACATAGCCAACACAAGTGCTCAACTGCCCCACTTGTCAGCACTTCCAGCCGGCCCAACCACATGAGACCCTGCAGGCCCATGAGTTGGTCACGTCACCATGGACCAAGGTGGGCATCGACCTGTTCCACGCGCTGGGTACAGACTATGTCCTAATCGTGGACTACTTTTTGAATTACTCAGAGGTGATACGGTTGCAGGACCTCACCTCGTCTGCAGTCATTCGTGCATGCAAAGAAACCTTTGCTCGACACGGCATCCCGCTCACGGTTATATCGGACAATGGCCAAGAATGGTCCAACTTTGCCAGGCGGTACAATTTTGCCCAAGTGACGTCCAGTCCCCTGTACCCCCAATCCAATGGCAAAGCAGAGAAGGGAGTACATATCGTCAAACGGCTCCTATGCAAGGCTGCCGATGCTGGGTCTGATTCCTACCTTGCCTTGCTGGCCTATCGCTCCGCCCCACTGTCCACTGGCCTGTCGCCAGCCCAATTACTCATGAGTCGCACCCTGAGGACAACGGTGCCGTCCATCCATGTCCCAGACCTCGACCACGTTCCGGTCCTTCGCCGGATGCAGCTGTCTCATGCACAGCACAAGGCGGCTCATGACTCCCATGCAGCTGATCTCCCTGCTCTGGCTCCAGATGACAACGTCCGCATCCATCTTCCGGATGGTGGCTGGTCTGCAACCGCTGTGGTTCTTCGGCAGGTGGCCCCCGCTTGTTCCTGGTTAGTCTACCGGATGGCTCTATTCTGCGCCGCAATCGACGTGCCCTTCGTCTCGTTCCACGCTCGCCATGTGATCCTCCAGTGTCGCCTCGCCCTCCTGCTGACACTGCCACGGACGATGCAGAGCTCCCTGTCACTCTGCCTCCCCCTGACTTTGACGCAGTCCTGCCCGCTCCTGAACCGACGGCTCTCGACCCACCCTTGAAGCAGTCAACCAGAATTCATCGCCCACCTCAGAGACTAAATTTATGAACTTTTTCGAATTTATGGACTCTCTGAATTGTTTCGTTGCTTTGTTTGATCGTTTCCCTGGTTTGTATATAATGTTGATAGTAAAGACACTGATGTGTCTGCATACTGCTTCTCTGCACCAGGCACCTTCCCATAAATAGCTTAATTCTCATGTACATAGTCCTGTAAATAGGTCATCTCATCCCACACGTAATTAGGAACATTATCACCACACATTATTTATTACCACAAACATACATTTTTCTATAAAAGGGGATGTCATAATATACACCAGTATATCATGGTGCAGACACACACTGATGGACACACAGCAAGACCAATCAACACACACAACACCGCAGCCAATCACCAGTTAGAGCACACTCACTATAAAGACAGAGAGCATCAGGTTTCCCACTCATTCGGGATGCAGCCTCTCAGAAGGACAGAGCTTACAGCACAGATCTTCACCATGTGCTGAGTGCATAGACTGGTTAGGACAGGCATAGGTCTTTAGTTTAATCTAACATCGTGTTAACCCACAGCGAAAGTATGTTCAACAGTTTCTAGCTTAATAAAATAGTGTTGTACAATTTTAAGTGTTGGTAGCCTGTGTGTGTTCCACGGATCCAGAGCACCCAACACATCAGGTAGTAATTAGGAATGATGGATGCAGAATGTATCAGGTTTTCTCATCACGAAAGGGACTTCTGAACCAGTATGAATTGCACAAAATGTTGAGATAAATGGCAAAAATCATATAAAGTACTGTTACAGCAGTGACTGCTGTTAAAAAGTTGGTTCATTTAAACTGATGTGTCTGCAAACTCCACTATTCAAGATGGATCATATTGCACTCACATTATCAGATATGTGAGCTGCAATGGGCTAATTGCAAACAAATGGAAGTTGTTTAAGACAATTGCAGCATTTCCTGGGAAACATTCAATGACTCACTGTTCCAGTTGTGAGTGTGTGGTGTTTGAAATGTATTTAACTGCACTATATAAACACAGCCATATATTATTGATTAGAATTCCTCTATTAGATTGGCAGAAACTGCTGTGAGAAGGTTCTCAAACAACCATGGTCAGTTTATGAGCGTTAAACATGAATCTCTTGAGTTCTTTCTGAATCTCAGAAGACAAGACTTCCCTCCACCTAGTTTCAGTCCTGGACACTCAGGTCAAATATCTATGTGGCACAGCCTAAAATGTCACCTTAATTTTGACAGCATTACAAGCCTCCATCCCCCATCCTTGATCTCTCAGCCTATCACGGCAAGTAAACAATGAGCAGCTTGTAGTTTTGTATTGCAGGCTGGAGGCCAATGTGAAATGGATGGGCAGTGCCCCAATTCATTCAGTTGGAAAGATTAAGACGGTTAGCAAGTGTAATGAAAGAAATCAGACTCTTCAAAAAAAAACTTTATGAAGCCTCTATGGGCAGAATTTCACACTTGGCGTGGACGATCGTTGGGCAGAACCAGAAGTTGCCGTGCATCCCAGTCCCACCCAACTTTCAACAAATTTTCAACAAACCGCCCCCCCACCCCACATTAAGAAGAAAGAAACAAGAACATAACAAGCAGAAATTATACATTGGATTTCCCCCATATACAATATCCCCCCATATAACATTTAAAAACACAAATAGGGAAAAACCCAACTCCCACATCTGTCCTCCACCTCAAAGAACCTACTCAACCTTGCCCCTGTCATATGCGCTCGTGAGTAACTTTGAACTGTATTAGGCTGAGCCTGGCGCAAGAGGAGGAAGAATTAACCCTACTCAGGGCATCAGCCCACAGACCCTCATCTATCTCATCCCCAAGCTCCTCCTCCCACTTGCCCTTTAACTCCTCCACCGAGGCCTCCTCCTCTTCCTTCAGCTCCTGGTAAATCGCCGAAACCTTGTCTTCTCCAACCCATACACCTGAAATCACCCTGTCCTGAATCCCATGTGCCAAAAGCAGCGGGAACTCCCTCACCTGCCGCCTCACAAATGCCCTCACTTGCATGTACCTGAAAGTGTTTCCCGGGGGTAGCCCAAATTTCTCCTCCAACGCTCCCAGGCTCGCAAACGTCCCATCGATGGACAGGTCCCCCATTCTTCTAATCCCTGCCCGATGCCAGCTCCGAAACCCCCCATCAACCCTTCCCGGGACGAACCGATGGTTCTCCCGAATCGGGGACCAAACCAAGGCTCCCACCTCGCCCCTGTGTCGCCTCCACTGCCCCCGAACTTCAGCGTCGCCGCCACCACTGGACTCGTGGTGTACCTTGTCGGTGAGAGCGGCAGCGGTACCGTCACCAGTGCCCTCAGGCTCGTGCCCACACAGGACGCCATCTCTAGCCTCTTCCACGCCGCCCCCTCTCCCTCCATTACCCACTTACGGATCATCGCCACATTGGCTGCCCAATAATAGCCACACAAATTCGGCCGCGCCAGCCCCCCCCTGTCCATGCTACCCTCCAGAAACACCTTCTTCACCCTCAGGGTCTTATTCGCCCACACAAATCCCATGATGCTCCTGCTTACCCGTTTGAAAAAGGCCTTGGGGATCAAAATGGGAAGGCACTGGAATACAAAGAGAAACCTCGGAAGGACCGCCATTTTGACCGACTGCACCCTACCCGCTAGTGAGAGTGGCAGCATATCCCATCTTTTAAAATCCTCCTCCATCTGCTCCACAACAGTGTCAAATTGAGCTTGTGCAGGGCCCCCCAACTCCTAGCTACTTGGATCCCCAGGTACCGAAAGCTCCTTTCCACCCTCTTCAGCGGTAGCTTGTCTATCCCCCTTCCCTGGTCCCCTGAATGCACCACAAAGAGCTCACTCTTCCCTACATTGAGTTTATACCCCGAAAAGTCCCCAAACTCCCTAAGGATCCGCATGACCTCCGCCATCCCCTCCACTGGATCCGCAACATACAACAATAGGTCATCGGCATACAATGACACCCGGTGTTCCTCTCCCTCCCGAACCAATCCCCTCCATTTCCTGGACTCCCTCAGTGCCATGGCCAGCGGCCCAATTGCCAGTGCAAACAACAAGGGGGATAAGGGGCACCCGTCTCGTCCCCCGGTACAGCTGAAAGTACTCCGACCTCCGCCGGTTCGTAGTCACACTCGCCACCGGGGCTCTATATAGCAGTCTGACCCAACTGATGAACCCCTCCCCGAACCAAACCTCCGCAACACTTCCCAAAGATACTCCCACTCCACCCGATCAAAGGCCTTCTCCGCGTCCATTGCTGCCACAACCTCTGCTGCCCCCTCCACCGAGGGCATCATAATCACATTGAGGAGCCTGCGCACATTTGTATTTAGCTGCCTACCCTTCACAAATCATGTCTGGTCCTCATGAATTACCCCCGGGACACAGTCCTCAATTCTCATAGCCAGCACTTTCGCCAGCAACTTAGCGTCGACATTGAGGAGCGAGATCGGTCTATACGACCCACATTGCAATGGATCCTTGTCCCGCTTCAAGACCAAAGAAATCAGCGCCCTGGACATTGTTGGGGGCAAGGTTTCCCCCCCCCCCCTAATTAAAAGTCCTCACTAGCAACGGGCCCAGCAGGTCCACGTATTTCCTGTAAAATGCAACCGGGAACCCATCTGGCCCCAGGGCTTTCCCCACCTGCATGCTCCTCAATCCTTGAACCAGCTCCTACAGCCCAATCGGCACCCCCAAACCAGCCACCTCCTCCTCCTCTTCCACCCTCGGGAACCTCAGCTGATCTAGGAATCGTTGCATCCCCTCCTCCCCCGCTGGGGGCTCAGACCTGTACAGATCCCCATAGAAGTCCCTAAACACCTATTTTATTCTCACCGCACTCCACACCGTATTCCCCCCTCTATCCTTAACTCCACCAATCTCCCACCGTATTCACCCCTCTATCCTTAACTCCACCAATCTCCCTCGCTGCCTCCCTCTTACGAAGCTGATGTGCCAGCATCCGACTCGCCTTCTCCCCATACTCAAACGCCGCCCCCCGCGCTTTAGCACAGGGCTAAATCGTTGGCTTTGAAAGCAGACCGAGGCAGGCCAGCAGCACGGTTCAATTCCCGTAACAGTCTCCCCGAACAGGCGCCAGAATGTGGCGACTAGGGGCTTTTCACAGTAACTTGATTTGAAGCCTACTTGTGACAATAAGCGATTTTCATTTCATTTCCTCCACTGTGCCTCTGCTTTCCCCGTGGTCATCAGGTCGAGTTCTGTCTGGAGGTTCCGTCGCTCCCTAAGTAGCCCCTCCTCGGGGGCCTCTGCATAACTCCTGTCCACCCTTAAAATCTCCCCCACCAACCCCTCCCGCTCCCTGTGGGCCCTAATGAAGATTAGCTCTCCCCTGACCACCGCCTCCCAGACTACCCCAACCTGCACCTCCCCGTTGTCGTTGGCCTCCAAGTATCTTTCAATACACCCCCGCACCCACCCGCACACCCCCTCATCCACCAACAGTCCCACATCGAGGCGCCACAGCGGGCGCTAGTCCCTCTCCTCCCCCAACTCCAGCTCCACCCAATGCGGGGCATGGTCCGAGATGGCTATGGCCGAATATTCCGTTCCCTCCACTTTCAGGATTAGCGCCCTACTCAAAATTTAAAAATCTATCCGGGAGTAGGCTCTATGGACGTGGGAATAGAAGGAAAATTCCCTGGCCAGCAGCCTGGCAAACCTCCATGGATCCACGCCCCCCATCTGGTCCATAAACCCCCTGAGCACCTTGGCCGAAGCTGGCCTCTTACCCGTCCTGGTCCTAGAACGGTCCAGTGCTGGGTCCAGCACCGTGTTGAAGTCCCCCCCTATTATCAAGCATCCTACCTCCAGATCCGGAATCAGACCCAGCATGCGTTTCATCCTAATTCGGGGCATATACGTTCACCAGTACCACCCGCACCCCCTGCAACCTACCACTCACCATCACATATCGACCTCCATTATCGGCTACAATATTCAGTGCCTCGAACGACACCCACTTCCCCACCAGTATTGCAACCCCTCTGTTCTTCGCATCCAGCCCTGAATGAAAGACCTGCCCTACCCATCCCTTTCTCAGCCTAACCTGATCTGCCACCTTCAGACGTGTCTCCTGGAGCATAACCACGTCCGCCTTCAGTCCATTTAGGTGCGCGAACACCCGGGCCCTCTTGACCGGCCCGTTCAGGCCCCTCACATTCCAAGTTATCAGCCGGATCGGGGGGTCTACTCGCCTCGCCTGCCCCCCTGCCCCCCGGCTAGCCATGTCCTTTTCTAGGCCAGCCACGTGCCCGCGCCTCCCGCACCCTCCAGTCCCCAGGTGGTGGACTCCCACCCCGACTACCTCTCCTACTTCCAGCTCCCCTTTGGACAATGCAGCAGCAACCCAGATTCCCCCCCCTCCCCCCGCTAGATCCTCATCTAGCCATTTTGCTCCCCCCATGACACTCCCGTAAGTCAGCTGACTCCTGCTGACCCCGGCCTCTCCCGCCATTCCATCAACCCCCCCCAGTGTGAGAATCCCCCCACCCCTTAGCAGTCAGTGTGCGCTCCTCTCCAGCACCGCCCTTCCTCCCCGGCCCCGCACCCATCCTTCCCTGACGCGGGAAGAAGCCCGCGCTTTCCTGAGCCGGCCCCGCCCTCTCTGGCGCAGCTCCTTTTTGCGGCCTTACCCCCAACTCCCCATTCCCGGGCCTCCACCCCCGCTCTTCCTCCGCGGGGCCCTGCCCCTCCAACACCGACGCCCACACTCTCCCACAGCCCCCACATCAAATCCATTCACCCATCCCCACCCAGCACCAAAACAAAAAGAACATTCCCCAAACGCAGTAAACACAGTAAACATCCCCCCACGACAAACCCTCAGTTTGAGTCCAGCTTTTCAGTCTGGATACAGTTCCATGCCTCATCAGGTGTTTCAAAATAGTGGTGCCGATCTTGGAACGTGACCCACAATCGCGCTGGCTGCAGCAGCCCGAACTTCACCCCCTTCCAATGGAGCACCGCCTTAGCCCGGTTAAAACCAGCCCTCTTCTTAGTCACCTCCGCACTCCAGTCCTAGTAAATTCGGATCTCCGTGTTCTCCCACCTGCTGCTCCGCTCTTTTTTGGTCCCATCTCAGGACACACTCTCTGTCCATAAAGCGGTGGAACCTCACCACTACATCCCTTGGTGGTTTGTTGGCTTTGGGTCTCCTTGCCAGGACCCGGTGAGCCCCATCCAGCTCCAGGGGCCTCGGGAAAGCCCCCGCGCCGATCAGCGAATTGAGCATCGTGCTCATATATGCCCAGGCATTTGGCCCCTCCACTCCTTCAGGGAGACCCAGAATCCGAAGATTCTTCCTCCTCGACCTATTCTCCAGGTCCTCAAATTTTTCCGCCCACATCTTGTGCAGCACCTTGTGCGTCTCCACCTTCACCGCCAGGCCCAAGATCTCGTCCTCCGATGCTTTTTGCCGCACCTCCCGGATCGCCGACCCTTGGGCCCCCTGGGTCTCCACAAGCTTCTCAATCGCCGCCCTCATTGGCGCCAGCATTGCTGTCCTCTGCTCCGCAAAGCAGCGTTTAAGAAACTCCTGCTGCTCCTGCGACCACTGCGCCCACGCTGCTCGGTCTCCAGCCGCTGCCATCTTGCTTTTCCTCCCTTGCACTTTCCGCTGTAACAGGATCACTTTTTTTAACCGCTCCACTCCTGGCCCAATCCATATAAGTGTCGGGGGTACCTTGCTGTCACCTTCCCACACTGGAAGCCGTTGAACAATTGCCATTGGGGCCCCTCTGAAGAGCCCAAAAGTCCGTTCCTGGCAGGAGCTGCCGAATATGCGACCTACCTAGGCATAGCAGCAACCGGAAGTCCGGCATCGTGCCTTATGGCAGCCCGCCGCGAGCTTTAAAAGCGATGTCTACAGGGCACAAATGAATCCGTGGCTGCAAAATGGCTACTGCAGGAATCAACAGCAGGCGGAAGGGGAGCTCCGGCGGCCAGGACGCACCCAGTTTCCCTGACTACCTCAGTGCCTTGGTGCAGGCTGTAACAGAAAGGAGTGACATCCTGATGCCTAGGGATGGAAGGCGGGGATGGCCCCACCTCACCGAGAAGGCCTGGACCGAATTAGCCGCAGAGGTCAATGGGCATGATCTTGTCTGGGGGAAAGGTTCAATGACCTTTTGCATTTGGCATGGGTGACCGAGTGAGAATTGTGCACAATGGGGCAAATCCTTGGTTTTGAACAAGTGCGTGGGTTTCAGCAAGTCTTGGAACACGCGTGGCGGTGTGTCTCAAGATTAGAGAGATGAATCAACAGCCTCTGGTCCAACAAAGGATCAGGTATCCAAAAGGGTGGTAAATGTTCTCAACCCTCTCGGGGGTGTTTTGAGTGGACAGGGCAGCATGATATGGTGTTGGCGTTGGTGTGAAAGGTTTCTGCAGTCAATGAAACTCTGCACTTACTTGCAGGAGAAACAAAGTCAGAACAATCATGAGTGATTTGCCACTAGTGGTGAGGTGCCAAACCTGGCAATCCTCACCAGCCATGAGCTGGGCGCACTGGAGCTCAAGAACGAGTAAGGAGGCAGATTATCAGGTCATGGAGAGGCTGGCGTCTCAGAGGAGGGAAAAAGTCCAGTGGGCTGAAGCCTGACAGAATGAAGCTGAAAGTGATGAATGAGCGTTTTGTCCTTCAGAACGACTTCCGTTATGCGCCGATCACTGAGACACCTCAATGCGACTGAGACCAATCACAATAGCCAGTGTTACGGACGCCAGACCAGATCCCAACAGTGACCAAGATACTGGACGAGAACTGCAAGGATTTTTTGTATTTTTAAGATGAGAAAGATCGATTCGCTCCAGGAAAGATTGCATGAGAAAATGGTTATTTTTACAAACAAAACTGTATTATAACATAAACAATTTTAACTTTTAAACTTTGAACCTAAAAGAATAGCTTACATACATCTCTTAACCCTAACACACATTTTCCATTGAACAGCACGTATAATGAACATACAGCTTTCAACTACACTTATACTGGCAGACAAAAATTATACTTGCATTTACAGAACATATTCCTGCTGTTCGTGAATCTCCTTCAGACTCTTTCCGAAAGCCTGGCTGTGTTGCAGCTTTTCATGACCTCCCTTGATTAGTCTCCAAATGCTTCTGCTTCCAGCTGTTCGAACAGGATCCTGTTATCTTCAAACTCTGTCCAGCCCCGCAATGATGGTTCAGTCCAGATGTATCCGGGTTTGAACTCATCATAGCCATCTGGACTTTTTGATTACTCACTCCTGTTTACACAACAGAACACGGCCATGCTAAGAATGTGCAACTAACCTCCAATTTCCAAACAAAAGGGGCCATCGGACTCTGTAACGGGCTAATGGCTGGTCATACCAGAGTGTCCCGGACGATAATGGATCGGAGTGAATCACCCCAGCTGAACAGGGATATCCTGTGTATTCCCATTGATGAATTTAGGTCTGAATGGAACAATGCACATCCAGCCAGTTGTGGACGTATACCTTGGACTCAGTGCGAGCAGTTTTGCCCTCAGGCTGTAAACCCTTGAATAACCCACTACATCGTCGATCCTAACATCTCCCCGTAATCACAACAGCATGTGCTGAGAATTTAATCTGTGTGATACAAGTCATGTATCTTACCCTTTGCTTTCATCCCTAAAATGAGCTGCCCATCAGAGCCAGCCAAGAAGCCGACGACCTTCTTTGACACCCAAGACATCAGGGGGTGCACTTGTGGCATAACATCTCTCAGCACCAGTGGCCGTAACGGAGTCAGTTGGATTATTAGGACACAACAGTGAGGGAACATCATGCTAACTGAGGCAGATGTTGGAGGCAGGGAATGCCCAGTTCACTGGCCGTCAGAGATGTGCTGGTGACAGATGAGTCTCTGGAGTTGTCCATAAAGCGGAAAATGCTGGATGTCCAGCGGTATATGTGGGAAGATCTCGCAGAGAGTTTGCATGCCATGGCATTTTTCAAGGAGGAGACCTTATGGAGCATGAGCGCTGCGGAGACCCTGAGCTCCAAGCACACAGCCTCATCTGTTGAGAAATCAGCGTCTCTCATGCAGAGGCAGCTCCAGGATTGCAATGACACATGACGGGGGGTTGCGCTCAGACCTGCAAGCCCTCACATCGGCACTAACCTCAGGAGGTCCATGCCTGTGTGGGAGAAGGGAAGTGAGGATTCACCTCAGATTGAAAGATTAGGTGGCGGTCCTCTCTGTGGACTCTTCTCATGGAGCCCGAGACGAGGGCACCAGCTCCTCCGTCTTTCTGCCTGTCGCCGCTCCGTCTCCCAGGTCCGCAGCAACTGAGGATTACTAAGCAGTGCTGCTGAGTGAACCTCCCAAGCGGTGCCTGCTCAGGCCCTGCTGACCAGAAAACGACTACCAAGGTCATCTGTACCAACGGGCAACAAGATCATCAACCTGCCTCAAATGCCACTGGCAGTGAAGGGGGCCACCTAGAAGTAATACCCGCAAACGAAAGCTCAAGACACACTAGTCACAAACAGGAGTCCACATTGTGTGCTATTGTTTTCTTTTCATTTAAAGAACTATGTTCAGGATCCAAATGGGTTACTTTGATTTATTTCATGTTAATTTTCTCACCATAAGTAATTTATTGCACCAAAACTAGAAATGTTCTGTGTGCTTCATTGGGGTCAGCCTCAAAATTGCCTATTGGGAGATGTCTGGGGTGTCAAACTTTATTAAGAAGGGAATGGGCTCAGGAATAGATGAGTGTTACATGTTTGGGATGATCGTAGTGTACATTGGTGATGCAGGGCATGCCAACCCATTTGAAGAACCACTGAATCAGGATGTCCCTGGTTTCCTGACCCCCCCTGAAGATTCCTGATTGCACCCTCACCGTCCTCACTCTCTGGCTGCCCGCCATCAGCATCGGAGTCTTCCTCGTTGTGCGCCTCGGAGGCAGGTATTGCAGCATTGGCATCCTTATATTCACAAGTTCCCCGCTGGAGATAGCGAGGTTGTGAAGAGAACAGAAGACAATTACTATGAGCAACACTCGCTCAGGCAGATACTGCAGGGCACCGCTGGTCGGTCAAGGCATCTGAACCTTATCCTCAGCAGCCCAATGGCCTTCTCCACCACCGCCCTTGTGGATACATGGCAGTGGTTGTATCCTTTCTCAGCGTCTTGTCCTCAGGTGACTGGCAGGCGTCCTCAGCCACCTTTTCAATGGGTAACCCTCATCACCAATCAACCACCCATCAAGGCGAACTGGAGCAGCAAACAGCCAATGTGCAGCTAACTGAGAGACTCCGCAAGGATCACCCACCGCCCTGGGAACGATCCCAAGGCATAAAGGTTTAGTGCCACAGTGGCCTTCAGAGCACAGGCATTGGGTGTCCATCCACAATTGGAAACTTAAAAATCACACAGGAAACATTAGATTCTGATCAACTGGGATTTTAGTAGATTAATTTTGTTACTTTTCAAATTGTACCAATGGACTAATGAATTGAAAAAGGGAAATGAAATGTAAAGTAATTGCCAAGTACATTATACTCTGGCGATTTGTATATGCCCTTTGAAGTCAGGGATGTCAAAAGAACAGAAATTCTGCTTTTGAGATACAATATTGGATTAATTATTGATGGAACAAGTGTGTGATCTCCTGATGTTGGTTCTTCCATTGCCTCAATAAAAAAAATCCCAACTTCAGATTACAAATCTTCTGGTACCAATGGAATTCAGTACTGCCTTTACCTGTACCAGGCATGCTGCCTTGACACAAGTTTGGCAAGGAATGCCATTCTGTACAATGGGTCTCAATGCTCCAGTTTCGGAGTTCAAATTTCCAAACTTCTTTCACAACACCTTTACAGCTGGCAGAGAGAGAGAGACCTCCATGACAGCGGTTAGAGCTGGATGCAAATACAGGTTCTAAAAACGAAAGGAATCATATAATAACCTACTGCATCATCCAGTCTGAAGTTTAATCTTCTCCTATTGTTTGTGCACAGGCAGTCTTAAGCAAAAGGTACCGAGAATGAATTACTCTTGATACTTAGCAATTCCTTCTCTCTCCACCCATTCCATACCGAATAAATACTATAGTTTGTGGTTTCCCTCTTGCCTGCACATGTGCATATAGGATTTTACCTCCATGTACATATCACATAGACATCTGTAATTGTCTAAAGTTCAACTGACTAGGGGAGAATTACTTTTTTGCATTGTGGCTTTACAGCAGAGGAACTCATGCTTAGCCATGAAAGAAATTATAAATTTTCTTATGGCATGCTCTTGTTTTACAAGCCAAGAATATAGTAGCAAACCAGCAAAGTTATAGTGCACATTATTTAAACCAGTCTCAGTTCCACACTGCATTCCAGGGAACTCCTGCAGTTAGAATATGACCTTTGAAAGGAACCTTTCGCCACTTATCAAATCGGACTCTGTGTAGCATTTATGACAGCTACAGTTTTAATTGTTCTCATTTTCTGTCACCTGCAAATGTAAGATACGATTTGTATTTCACAACTTGACTTTTTTCTTATTTTTCTCCCACCATTCCCCACACTACAGTAAATGTAGAAGTTAAATATATTCATATTAAATTATACCATCCATCTAGTGCTGTCTGGAGTATGTGTGTGCAGAGGTGGTGCAATGTGCCAGCATGTTCATGCATGATATTGGACAAGACAAGACATGGATTCACACACACAAGTTCCAGATCTTTGCCAGACTATCATGAAAAATATCAGGCTTTTTCACAGAATAAGATAGAAAGATAATCATAAAGCACTGCCTCAAATTTCAGTTCAACAAGTTGAAATACAATCGATTAGAAATGGGGCATATTTTGTGAGAAGAGTATGGTGATTTTAACAGCAATCACCGTTATAACAGGGGTACAACAGACAATAACATCAGGTCTCTTCACACATGCAGTTCAAAACACAAATCTGAAGTTGCTATCATAGATACCCATATTCCTCCACAGAACAAACTGCTGCACTCTACACTGATAGACTCAGCATTAAAATGAATGCAACCCAATAGGTATTGACATTAGGACTTAAACATTTGGGAGTAAGTGAGTTTTAAATGGGCATGATAAATACTGCTGAAAAACCTCTTTAGCCCTGAAAAAAAAACATCTTTTTACAAATTGTGAATCTCATTCCTGCAGGAAAAGAAATTAGTGCTGGATACTGCCTAATTTATTTTCACTTTTTTTTGCCTCTTTTATGTCTGGAATCCTACCTATATTTCCCAATCTTTATTTCACTTAAATCTAACATACATGTCCTGTTTTATACTTCCTGGTCTAGACAGCATGTCTCAGTGAGGATTGACTAAATCGGTTTCTTACCCACTCACAGTGGGCGGCATGGTAGCACAGTGGTTATCATTGTTGCTTCACAGCGCCAGGGTCCCAGGTTCTATTCACGGCTTGGGTCACTGTCTGTGCGGAGTCTGCACATTCTTCCGGTGTCTGCGTGGGTTTCCTCCGGGTGTTCCGGTTTCCTCCCACAAGTCCTGAAAGATATGCTGTTCGGTAATTTGGACATTCTGAATTTTCCCTCAGTGTACCCGAACAGGCGCCAGAATGTGGCGACTAGGGGCTTTCCACAGTAACTTTGTTGCAGTGTTAATGTAAGCCTACTTGTGACAATAAAGATTATTGTTATTACTACATATTTCCTGTAGAGAGTGCTGCTCTGAAAAAAGATGCCAGATCAGTACAAGGCTACACTATATACATTGCTACACTATAAACATTAAGTCCACAAAATCTTTGTGGGCAGCTGTCAGCGAAATGGATGGCAAGCACCGTTCTTTCACCACTCAGTGCCAAACCTGGGCCATCATATCCAGTTTTTACATTTAACGGAGATTTGGAATGAGAAATGCTGAAATAACACAGCAAATGCATCAAAATCGGAAAAGATAAAGACTAACATTTTGGGGTCTAGCCCCTTCATTTTGACCACTACCCTGAAATCACTCGATCAATCTTTCCCCACACACACTGATGCAAAGAACTATTTTTTCGCCAATTTGGAATGGAATCTTTCATATCCAAAAAGTATCTGTTGACATATAAACTAGATGATAAATGTTCGAAATTAAATGTCAATATGAACACTTTGAAATATCCTTCAAAGCATTTCAAAAATGAATAAGTTACAAAGATTCTAAACAATACTCAATCTCCTTTGCCTCCTCATTTCAGACAATTTCTAAATAAATATCCATTCATCCTTACTCTGCAAGAAGCCGATATTCCAATTACTAATGCCACCCTGCTGCCCCTGCCGTTCTCTACATTTCCATATCTTATACATTTACAAAATATTAGTATTTTATAAATTAATCAGTTACAAACTATTGCTGATTTTTACCTTTTCTTACCAGCCATTTTCAGTAACAGATGATGGATGTTAAACTGAGAGTTGGATGAGAGACATTTTCCACAGCAGATATTTGTTCTTGATACTGATACAAAAGTTCCAACTGCCCGAGCTGCTCTCCATCACGACACAGAAACCTCTGCTTTTAACGGTATATTAATAAGCATCACTGTTTTTGGAGTACAGTTCATTAAAATACACAGAGGGCTATCCGAAATATCAAACCACTGGTCAACTCTATTTGTTTTGCTAACAATAGGGTGATCAGTTTATGAACAATCTTTTAAATATCCATCCATGGGACATGGACCAGCATTTGTTGCCCATCCCTTATTGCCCTTGAACTGGGTGGTTTGCTACGCCATTTCAGAGGGCATTTTAAGAGTCAACCACATCACTCCTCAATGAGTATTACCATCTCAGAACTATAAATGCATATTCTATCCATTGCCACATGATCCCTCATCATTTCCAGAGTGAGACTAGTTTTTTTTCTATCCAACATTTCCTGGGTAACTATTCAGGTTTGTTTTACAGAAGTGTCCAAAATCTCCAACTCTAGCTCAGAGTCAGAGACATTTGCTGAGGTCCCAGGGAACAGGGGAAATTGTCCGTCAGAAGTTGAAACTTCCTGGACAATTCCCAAATAGGTCAAGACTTCCACAGTGTCCTGATATCCATCTCCCATCACACCTCCAGTTTTCAATGATACAGAGTCCAAAAGGTTTGGTCAAATCTAATGTTAGGTGTGATTCCACGATTGGCCAACATTTGTAGAACAATCCATGATGTGCTTGGAATTACAATAGCAACCAATTAACATAAACAAACAAATAGCAGAAAGGAATCAGGAATCACCCATAGTCACCATTAACACATAACAGTACCCCTCCCCCCCCCCAACCCTCCCCGCCCTATATGTTCGATGTAATCCAGTTCTTGAAAGGGCACAGGGTAGAGAGGATGATCTCCATCCCAACAGGATCTGCCTTCGGGCGATCAACGGGGCGAAGGCTACAACATCTGCCTCCACACCGTTTCCAACCCCGGCTGGTCCGACACTCCGAATATGGCCTCCCGAGGACCCGGGTCCAGTTTCACGTGCACCACTTTAGAGATTACCCTAAAAACCTCCTTCCAGTAATCCTGCAGCTTTGGACAAGACCAAAACATATGAACATGGTTTGCAAGGCCCCCCTGCAACAGTCACACACATCTTCTACCCCCTCAAAGAGCCGGCTCATCCTCATCCTTGTGAGGTGTGCTCTACATACCACCTTCAGCTGTATCAGCCCCAACCTCGCACACAAGATGGAGGCGTTCACTCTCCGGAGCACCTCACACCAGAACCCCTCCTCCATATCCTCTCCCAATTCTTCCTCCCACTTTGCCTTGATCCTTTCCACCGGTGCCTTCTCCTCTTCCAAACTAGCCCCGTAAACCGCCGATACTACCCCCTTCTCCACCTGTCGTCAGCACCTCCTCCAGCCATGTGGAGGCCGGCTCTACCGGGAGGTTCTGTATCTCCTTCCTGGCAAAATCTCGAACCTGCATGTATCAAAACATTTCCCCTGCTCCAGCCCATACTTCACTCCCAGCTCCTTCAATCCTGCAAACCGACCCCTAAGAAACAAATCTTTTAGTGTCCTAATGCTTTCTCCTCCCATCATTGAAAATTTCCATCCCACTTCCCCGGCTCAAATCCATGGTTCCCCTGAGTCGGCATTTCCCTTGACCCTGTCCCCAACTCGATCTGCCTACAAATTCTCAACAAAGCTATTACTGAATATTTCACCAGGGCCGTCGGGAGTGGCGCTGTTGTTAGCGCCTTCAATCCCGACCCCCTACACAAACTCTCCTCCATTCTGATCCACTGAGTCAACTCCTCTGACCCAATTCCGTACCTTCTCCACGTTCGCCGTCCAGTAATAATACATCAGGTTCAGAAGACCCAAACTCCCTACCTGCCTTCCTCTCTGTTGGAGCACCTTTCTAACTCTGGCCACCTTCCCTCCCCATATGAACGAGGTAATCATTCCTTCAATCTCTCTAAAAAAAATGCCGTTGACAGGAAAATCTGCACGCATTGGAAAATAAACAGAAATTGCGGCAACACGTTCATTTTAACCGCCTGTACCCGACGTGACACAGGGAGACCATCCCACCTTGCCAGAGCTTTCACCCTCCCCACCAAACTAGAAATGTTGTACTTATGGAGCTGCCCCCCCCCTCCCCCACACACAATCCCGAGCACCCCCAGCTATCTAAAGTGAGTCCCTGCCCTACAGAATGGCAGCCCCCCCACACCTGCCCCCATCCCCGGCCGAGACACTCACTCGTCTAGATTTAATTTGTACCCCGAGAAAGACCCAAACACCCGAAGCAACTCCAATATTCCCCCTATTGATACACTTGGTTCCGACACGTATAACAAGTTGTTGGCATATAAGGACAGCCTATGCTCTACCCCCCTCCCCGCATTATCCCTTTCCATACCCCCGAACTTCTTAACACGATGGCCAATGGCTCAATCGCGAGTGCAAACAGCAGGGAGGGGACATAGGACATCCCTGCCTAGTCCCATGGTGAAGAGAAAAGTATCCCGAGCTGATGTTATTTGTGCGGACACTCGCCCTCGGCTCCTTCTCCAGTAGCTTTAGAAATTTGACATTCTTATATCTGTCCTGACAAGTGCAAGATGAAAAGCTTCAATAGCGTATCACTTTATTTCAGCAATATTCAAGTTCTGTACCACCAAGCAACTATTTGTACATCGCGACCTGTTTCATTGAGTTACTGTTGATATCAGGGTTGTTATTAGGATTTCAGCAAAGGAAAATTTTCATGATGAGCATGCTTAGCCTACTAAATAAACACTTAGCAGTACAGCAATGAGTTTTGTCTTTTGTCCTGGTTGCGAGTAATCCGACGTAAACAGCATGAGGCGGAAGTACTGCCGATGATGTGTGGTGATGAATTAAAAAGATTACACGATCAAAGAAAATCATGATGTTAAAGCATTACTAAAAGCAGGCTGACTACAATTTTTTCTCCAAATGATATTGGTACCAATATATGAACTAGCCTACAACTGGTGTCAAGTGAACACAATTTCAGCCCAGCTTCAGAAGGAAATATACTCACTCATGAGGAAGAAACTCAAATGCCACCCTGGGAAGGTAGGGGCATATTGAGATTGGGTTATACTGAGACTACATCTTCTGCACATCTACTATACATTAGATCTAGCTATTTCACATGATGTTCTATATACGCACACTGCATAAGAGCAGCAAAACCTGCCACTGATGTCCATAAATGCATTAACAAGACACAAAGTGACATTTCTTTACAAAATTCAGTAATATGATTTTTTGCAACAAACACACACTTGCACTCAGGTACATTGATGGTACAGACATCAAATAACATACCTCACGTCTCTGGAGCCTTCAAATCATAACCAGCCTGTTGTTATAACAAAATAGGAAATAGGCACTGGAATCAGCTAAACTGCCCTACTGAACTTCAGTTTCCAACCTTATCCCCATATTCCTCCGTTCTCCTCCTGCCCTGAATATACAGTGGTCCAATAATTCACATTCTTCTGAAAGGGGAAATCTCTCCTGATCTCAGTCCTAAATGGTCAATCCTTATCCTGAGATTTAACCAAAAGTTAAAGCTCTTGAAAATCAACAAATAAATTCCTTTTTGTTCATTAATAAATTATCTTAAAATTGCCCATTACAGGACCAAATACCTATGTAACTTTAGCAAGAATTCCTTAATCTTTTGTCTTTACTCATTCATGGGATATGGATGCTGCAGGCTGGGCCATCCCTAATTGCTCTTGAACGGAGTGGTTTGCTAGGCTATTTCAGAAAGCATTTAAGAGTCAACAACATTGCTATGGATCTGGAGTCATATGTAGGCCAGACAAGGTAAAGAAGGGCAGATTTCCTTCCAGAACCAGATGGGTTTTTACAGCAATCCACAATGGTTTCATGGTCATCACTGCACGTTTAATTCCAGATTTTTATTGAATTCAAATTTCACCATCTGCCATACTGGGATTCGAACCCAGGACCCAAGAGAATTATCCTGGCCTCTGGATTACTAATACAGCGACAATACCACTTCACCACCGCCTCCCTTATATTTTAACAATAAAGGCTGACATTCCATTTGCCTTCCTATTTGCTTGTGTACCTGCATGTCAACTTTGTGATTTGTGTTCACCCAAACCCTCTGTGTACCAGTATTTTCTAGTCTCATCTAATAAAAAAAATTCTGCTTTTCCATTCTTCCTACCAAAATGGATAATTTTGCATATTCCCACATTATACTCCAGGTGTCAACTTATTTCCCAATCATTTAGTCCAGCCTAAAAACAGGAATACTCCGCATGTCTGGCAATATCTCCAATTCTGAAGAGTTACATTCATGTTAATTCCTCTCTCCCTAGACGCTACCAGACCTGCTGAGAATTTCCAGCATTTTCTGTTTTTATTTCAGGCTTCTAGCATCTGCAGTATTTTGTTTTTATTTAACAAGCTATTATCCCTTTTCATTCTCTTGCACCCTCATCACATCTTACTTTTCCTCCTCCCTTTGTATTTTAGTAATTTTGCATGCAATACATTTGATTCCTCCAACAAGTAATTGATTCAGTCGAGGCCCAAGCACTTTCTAACATCCCCAAAACAAGTAATTTGTTCCCACTCTCCATTGTGAAAATTGCTTGCGTGAAATGGGTTGCCAATGGTGAATGATTTGATCAAATCATTCAAAGGTCAAGCAAAGGTAAACAAAATAAAGTGTAACAAATTAATGATGCGTTGATAGGGTATAAAGGGTATACAATATTTAAAAATTATATGGACTACATGTACTTACTCTGCCAGATTTAGGAGAAACTTTGTTTTTGCTTCCTTTTGGTCTTCCTCGTGGTCGTTTTGGAGTAGGAGCTCCAGTTGGTTCCTATTAAATTTGAGGGAATAAAAAGATTAATAGCACGACTATGGTAGACAAACCACGAGCTACGTGTCTATACCTGTAGGTTTTGCTCACTGTCCCGTACTAGTAAGGGGAGAGGGAACGAACAAGATTTTATTTGGTTCATCCAGTGTTATGCTTTGTTGCAAGATTGCTCTGCCATCTGCACAAGACAGTCATTGCATTTTATTATTTTTAAATCTTTCAAAGATTAGTTGCTGAAGGAACATCAGCCTGTTGTCAGCTCTTCTCACCAATGTAACACCAACAATTTCAGCTGTCACGACATTCATTTTGATGCAACAAAATGAGTCTCTTAAAATTGATAGTTTTGAATGATCAACAAACCCCACTATTTTTGCTGTTGCTCTTTTAAACATTATCAAACTAGAAGGCTTTCTGAATCATAAACCTGATAAAATGTTAATAGTACTGAAACATAGAAAATTAATGGGCATGTGATAAAAGTAAAACAACATTTTACTAGATTTGAAAATGTACCTATGGTTGGTGATATTATTGTCCTCTCATTAGAGACCAATAACATATTTAGTTTTTAAGAATCCCAAACCCCAAGGATTTACTGAAAGAATGAAGCCACAACGTTAATTCTTTAAATCGAAAGAATTTTACGATACCAAAAATCAAAGAGCAAGAATCCTGATGCCCATATTCTGTTTCAAATAGTCAGTAATGTGAAATATATTTATAAGTATAGTGAACCCTTTTCCCTATTTATCATCCCCCAGGCAACTTGGTCACATGACTGTTTACTGGAAGCCAGTTGCTCTTTTTTTAAAACCAGGAAAGCAATATAGTTCTTAAAAGGGACCATCAACCGAAGATATTTTTATCCCTAAAAGATGAGCCATTACAATATTATAATATTAAGAACTTCTATGGATTGTATCCTCTAACAAACTCTCGCTATAATTGGAAAAGAGAAAAGTACACTGAAAACTTACTGCTGCAGGTAACAATGTGTTTATTACACCATAAATAAACCCACCCCAGAAACATACATTTCAGAACTGGTTACCCTAGAAAATTAGCCTGCCTGAAACTATCCCAATATACAAGCATTTCTATGAAAAGGTACAGAACCAGTTTATAAAATTTCCTCTAAGACATCTGAATGCATTATTTAAATAAAGCACAGGCACAACATGATGCCATGGTTTTCACAACAGCAGACAAACAACCAAATGACTACATGAACATACTCTGGCAGCCAATATTCAGACTTTCAATAGGGTGATCTAAGACTCTCAACAGGTTGATCTAAGAATTTGCAAGATTCATCAAGCTGGGACCTCACCACGCAGTGACATTTTTATTTTAATTGGCACCTATCCCCATTTTGAAACAATCACCGCACCATAGATCTGATTGAGAAACCTTCACATCTATTCATAAAAACTATGATTCACACTCATTAATGGAAGATTTATTTAAAACCCCACTTTCATGTTAAAACTAGAAGAGAGGAGATTTACAAGTATGTTGCCAGGACTGGAATGTTGCACCTATGAGGAAAGATTGGATGGGCTGGGGCTGTTCTCCATGGAATAGATTAAGCCGAGGGGAGATTTGATTGAGATGAAGGTGCAATAGAAGGGCCTAGTTACCTTAGCGGAGAGGTCAGTGACTGGTGGGCATAGATTTTAAGTGATTGGTAGAAGGATTAGAGGGGAGATGAGGAAATACTTTTCCATCCGGAGGGATGGCAGGGGTGGTATGGAACTCACTGCTTTAAAATGTGGTTGAAATGATGCAAAAAAACAACAACCCTCACCTCACTTAAAAAACTAATATGGATAAGCACCCCAAGTGCCGTAACCTGCAACTGCCATGGGCCAAATGTTGGAAAGTAGGATTATGCTGGGTGGCTCAATTCTTTTCATCCGGTTCTCAGCCTTTTGGCTAAGATCAAGTGTAGGCTCCAGCCCGAGATCAGGCGTAATAGGTGTTATTGTCAGCTTGGATCCAGTTTCTTTGGGGGGACCACTCACTCATTGGATCCAATGTGAATTTGAACTGGTTTTTGGAGCAAGCGAGGAGACGAATTAGGGCTTGCCGCCATCCCCCCCTGCGGCATTGGTTTTGATAATAATCTTTATTGTCACAAGTAGGCTTACATTAACACTGCAATGAAGTTACTGTGAAAAGCCTCTAGTCGCCACATTCCGGAACCTGTTTGGGTACACGGAGGGAGAATTCAGAATGTCCAAATTACCTAATAGCACGTCTTTTGGGACTTGTGGGTGGAAACCGGAGCACCCGGAGGAACCCCGAGCACAATCCATTTTTTTTTTTTTTTTAAAGTGCAGCCAATGCCGCCGCAGGCACCAAGAGCCAAGTAGGCCTTTTCCTGTGCCACAAACTTCCTATGATCCTTATGAACTAAAGAAAGGAGTGATTATTTCACGAGGTAGAAATTTTAAGGTTAGGTTTTATTCTAGTCGGTGGGAAAGACATGGGTGGTGGGGGGGGGGGGGGGGTTGAGAAGTCAATTAAGAAAATATCAAGACCCTCTTCTTGCCATCCTGACAGCCAACTGGTGTTGGTTGGGGGGGGGGGGGGGGGTGAGAGGGGGAAGACCTGTTTGGGCTGCAACCATGAGCAACGCACTGACGTCACGGAGGCCGAACGTCGCCTCGCATTGGACAGGCTGTCCGGTTGATTGATAGCCGGTTTAGCCAATCGCAGCCGGGCAATCCCCGTCAGGCGGCCAATCGGGGCAGGGGTTGGGGCCGGGACTACCGGTTCACGATGGTTTAAAGGTCTCACGTTGCGCTGGTGCTGAAAGCAACATTGTAACAAAGGGTGAAAGCGAAGGAAAGGGGGGGTGAAAAAAAAAAAAAACCACACAGGGCGCTTTGAAACCACCCGGAGGCAACCCCACCCCACCCCACCCCACATCCCTGTTATAGAGATTTTAAAAAATATATACACCTCCGAAGGTATTGCAATTTTTTTTTAAACCAAGGAGGGATAAAATGTTCCACCGGCTCAGTCACAGCCCAAGCCGGATGGTGCTCCGCAATTCGGCGCGATTGGGACGCCGATACATTATTCAAAAGACGGCCTCACTGTATGGTGTATCTGTTAACACGCAAAATCTACCAAAGCCAACAACAAATAGGACGACCGCATAGGCGAGAGAGAGAAAAACCAAACAAACTTGCATTAAAATCCCCAAACGTGTCCCTGGGTCGGTAAGAGATTTTAACAAATATGCGGTTAAAATGCAAAGCGGTAGTTGTTAACTTTGAACAGCGGGTGACTGTGTTTTACGCGGGTGCACACACTTGTCTGGTTAAATTGGGGTGGGTTTTTTTTTTGGGGGGGGGGGGGGGGGGGCAGTGCGCGATGTCCCGCGATGTCCCGCTCTCAGGACTCAAATGTAAATTACACATGTCATACTTGGGGTTGCTTCCTGGGTCTGCCGCGTCCTCTCTTTGGCGTGACATCCTTCTGCTTTGCCGCTAAAGGCTGGCTGGGCTTTGCACCTGTGTCACTCATCCTTATTTTCCTGCAAAACAAAAATAAAATAAGTAGAAACAAAACAGGTGAACAGGAAAATAATGGGTAACCCATGCATTAGCAAGAAAACCGGGCAGGTGAAGTGGATTCAACAGCCTCGCTGCAGCAAATAAAAGAGCTGAAACTTCCCCACAGTCATACATCAGCATGCAATCGGTGCACCGCAACAAGCTCTGCACGATTATACTTAAATGGCAAAACACTCACAAGGATGCAACGTCAGTGTGGAATAGAAAAGCCTTTTCGCTCCCTGGTCGAAATGAAACTAAACGCTGGTACAAATGCAGAGTCTACATATACAAACACACATTAAGGCCTGTTCCTGTGCTCGATTCCTACCCTGAATGATGATCACACTGCCTCTAATAACGGCGGCTGGAAGGAAACGGAGAATGCAAAAGGAACACACACTTGGCTCAGATCCAAAGGCGGGCGATACGATAAACGCTAATGGTATATTTTATAAAATATATATATATATTTAAATAAAAATCCTAAACAATATCAAAGCATCTGCCACAGACTGGACCGAGTTACATAGCAGCAAAGCAAGTTCTGATTGGATCCCATCCAGCAGGTTATTATACAGAATCCTCCTAAGAGATGATCTACCCACTCAAATATGCACGCTTACTATTAATATTTTCAACAGGGAATCTTTTTTAGGCAAATTGTCACTATTTAAAATATGTTGCAATGCTTCTGTTACGCATGTCGATGTTCATAGGTTTATATTTTGCAGCATCACATGCTCTGGGACTGGACTCGGATTGTCACCTCCCACCAACCGGCGAGCCCTTGATCTCAGCAGCAGTAACACACCATCGCCCGCTTCCCAATGCTCGCTGCCTTCCTCAGGTCGAACAAGCAGCATTAACGTCAGCCTGCATTTTGGAGCAGTTTGGTCCACACGCTTTCTCCTTCGAGGCATGTGCGAGAACTGCACCGAGAAATTCGCAGAAGAATGTCTTCACTTGGCCAAAATCAGAGCCACTTTAAACCTCTTAAGTCGGTGACAACCTTTACTTTCACTGCAGCTGCCCTTTGGTGGTGCTCGGGAACATGTTTATACATTTGAGCAGAGTTTAGCATTCAGATTAAATCTATGAAAAGGATTCATCAATCAGGCTTTGGTGACCTTCATGTCACATCATTTAAAAACAAATGTTTCTTTCCTTTGCATTTTAAGTATTTTTTCAAACTAAATGGGTGGTAGTTGCCCTGGTCACCAGCCTCTCCCTTTGACTTTTGCACAAGAGGATCTAGGTTCATTGCTCCTCTTGATTTTCGACATTCCTTCTGCGGAGAGTTTTAACTGGCTTCACTGAGATTGGGATCTTATATGGGAGGTCACTGGTGTGTGCATAAAAACTATTATTTAAGGTGTCCTTTCTGCTCTGAAGATGGTAATAATGTAACGTAGGTTGAATCCACTACAATCTTTGCAAGAATTCTCTTTTGGATAACCTGAAAATATAATTTTCAAATGCAGGCACGGAATAAATATTGAATTCCTTAAATATGTCAAAATACTCTTGAAAAGAATGAGTCGAATAACATTTGAAATCACCGTTTCAAGCAGAAGACTTATTGGCGGGGATTTTCCCTTGCAAACCAAATATTCTCGGCAGTAGTTATCTCTTTGCATATCTTAGTCATATTTCAAAATAAACTCAATGTGGCGATTTAAATCAAACAAAACAAAAAATAATCTTATTTTGACTTCTATTTAGAGCTATGCTCAAAATATTACCTTTCACATGCTGACAGATGTGTATTTCTAACTTTAAAAAATTTGACAGTCCCAGTTTTTATTTCTCTCAGTTTTCGATTTTGACCACATATTTCATCAAAGTATTGTTACTCACTCGAAGTTTAATTTTTGAACACTAAACTCCATTTTTTTTAATTAGATATTGATTTTAACTGAAAGTGCAGTTCCACATGTTCACATTGTGCCTTGCTCTGCTTGGTCTGGTAAAAATTAAACGAGTTTGAACACAGAGCAGTTTAATGCATTGCAGAAGCCAAAGTTGAAAAGTGATTACAATATAATGCTGTCTTCTCACTTTGGTAACCAACTTTACTGATAATGGGCCATGGCACTGTTGCTTCACAGCTCCAGGGTCTCAGGTTCGATTTCTGGCTTGGGTCACTGTCTGTGTGGAGCCTGCACGTTTTCCTTATGTCTGCATGGGTTTCCTCCGGGTGCTCCAGTTTCCTCCCATAAGTCCTGAAAGACAGGCTGTTAGGTGAATTGGATATTCCAAATTCTCCCTCTGTGTACCCGAACAGGCGCCGGAATGTGGCGACTAAGGGCTTTTCACAGTCACTTCATTGCTGTGTTAATGTAAGCCTACTTGTGACAATAAAGATTTGTATTATTATGAATGGCAGAGCAAATCCGATCGGCCGAATGGCCTAATTCGGCCCCAATTTCTTATGGTCTTATTTTCTGTGGCAAGGCATCTGATGTTAATTTGACTTTCCTCTGCTTATTTTTATTAAATTTTGTGCAGCAAGTTGCAGAAAGGACATGTTGGTAACACTACAGCGAGGAAAATCGAGCAACTGGGACCTGAGTGAACTGGAGCAGCAACTGTGAATCTCCTTAAACAATCAGCTGAATGAATGTGAAATTAGCAGGCAAACAATGCCGCAGGAAGTGTAATTAGTGGGCGAACTCATTGTCAGATTAGTTACAGGAAGAGAAATAAACAGAGGGATCGAAAGCTTGGATTAATAGAGAGAGAAAAAAAGCCAGAAAGGAAAGGAAAAATTAATTTAAATTTGACTTTATTAAAATGAAATAGTGAGACTGCAAATTTTCAATAGTTAATGTTTAGTGTCAGTGAGGTTCAGTGGCAGTCGTTACTAATTGCCACATTGTTAAAAGGGTACTTAAACTTGTCATGGCATGATTGTAGTGAGTTTAGTCCATACCTACAAATACAGCAACATCACGGCACTCAGTGCATTTTCACAGTGAGGCAAACAGCAAAATACTATAATTGCTCATTGGTAGCACTGCAGCCTCCCGGCGCCACGATCCCAGGTTCGATCATTGACTCTTACCAACTTTTACAGATGCACCATAGAAAGCATCCTATCGGGCTGCATCACAGCCTGGTATGGCAACTGCTCGGCCCAGGGCCGCAAGAAACTTCAGAGAGTCGTGAACACCGCCCAGTCCATCACACAAACCTGCCTCCCATCCATTCAGCACCTCCCGCTCCATCTACACCTCCATCTACACCTCCCGCTGCCTGGGGAAAGCGGGCAGTATAATCAAAGATCCCTCCCACCCGGCTTACTCACTCTTCCAACTTCTTCCATTGGACAGGAGATACAGAAGTCTGAGAACACGCACGAACAGACTCAAAAACAGCTTCTTCCCCACTGTTACCAGACTCCTAAATGACCCTCTTATGGACTGACTTCATTAACACTACACCCTGTATGCTTCATCCGATGCCAGTGCTTATGTAGTTACATTGTATATGTTGTGTTGCCCTATTATGTATTTTCTTTTATTCCCTTTTCTTCTCATGTACTTAATGATCTGTTGAGCTGCTCACAGAAAAATACTTTTCACTGTACCTCGGTACACGTGACAATAAACAAATCCAATCCAATCCCGCCTCTGGGTCACTGTCCGTGTGGAGTTTGCACATTCTCCCCGTGTTTGCGTGGGCTTCGCCCCCACAACCCAAAAGATGTGCAGGTTAGGTGGATTGGCCACGCTAAATTGCCCCTTAATTGGAAAAAATTAATTGGGTCCTCTAAATTTATATTAAACAAAATACCATTATCATGAAACTATTGGTAGGGCAGCATAACATGGACATTTTCAGTACCGATTCGTCACAATGACAATTTTAAACGTGTTTTGAATTCCTTTGTGTGGACTACTTTTGCAGGACACAGAGTCCGGGGGGAGGGGGGGGGGGGGGGATTAGATGTTATGCATGCAAAACAGAATATTTTCCTCTGTCGGAAAATATTATATTTTATTGTTCAATTTTTAATTTATTTTCTTGCTAGTGTCCTCGTGTTAAGATAACCTCTGGTTTAAAACAACTTGCACATGGTTAAATGTTTCAGAGAGGTTCACTGTTGCAGGAATGCTGCTGTCCATGGTATTTTTTTGGGTATTAATGCAACCTTTTCCAGCAGGAATGTTCAAGTTACAAAGAAATAATTAAAAAGTAACTTCCTCTGGTAATTCACACACTTTGGCTGTGCTCCAGTTAGCCAGATTCAGTTGCGAATGGTTGGTGTGAAATATTGCTATGGTTAAAAAAATTTGCTTCATTAATTTTTATTTCAAATAGCACAGTAACTCTGGATTATATAATACACTTCATGCGAACTGTTTTGTCATTTTTCTGTTTAAAATTGACTTCCTAACCTACACCCTTGTTTATACAGGAAATGCGGTCAAATAACTGAGTCATGCCTGTACTTGGTAAAGACTCCATGCTAAATTGGAAACATAAGAATTTGGACTTTTGAAATAATGAAAGATATTTGTTCGTTAAAGATAATCTGGTACGTCCTGTGGCAAAACTATTACCTCAGGTTTGTTCATTTTTCAGATAATTCTATGATTTTCTTTTTGAAGCTTGCAGTCACATACAATACGACGTTACAGGCACATTGAGAGAGCAGGAAGCTGGTTCACAGCACTAAATGGTTATGTCAACAAGTAACTATGAAAAAGGCTTGCAAACCACAGCAGACAGCTGAGCATATGTAAACAATTAGAAGTGAAGTGGCTGTCAGGAATCTTTATCGATCTTTATTTTAGGCTGAGTGGCGATCATATGTTTTCTATATTATTTAGATAAAGGAAATCATAGAATCCCTACAGTGCAAAAGGAGGCCATTTGGCCCATCAGCTTTTCACCGACCCTCTGAAAGAGCATCCCCCCAAGGCCCCACCCTATTCCTAACTAACCTTTATGGACATTAAGGGGCAATTTAGCATGGCCACTACACCTAAGCTGCACATCCTTGGACTGGAGGAGGAAACCGGAGAAACCCATGCAGGCACGAGGAGAACATGCAAACTACACACAGTCACCCAAGGCCTGAATTGAACCTGGGTCCCTGGTGCTGTGAGGCAGCTGTGCTAACCACTGTGCCACCGTGCTGCCCATAAATTAAAGATACAATTTAATGCTAGAAGTTCAGTGGAGTATTCCTTTTGTTTTACTTCTAAGTTATAGTAAAATAAATAAGTTAATTTTATAAATTATTAGTGGTTGAATATTTTTGATGTTTGGGAATAAAAAATGACAGCTCACAAGTTAGCAAAACAGGCTGCATTTAATTTATGAAGAGGTTGGTACATGTCTACCTTGATATGTCACATTTACTTCTTTTCCACAATAGACAATGCACAAAGTACTTTCCACTCCCCATAAGGTTCATCTCCAAGATAAACTGAGACAAAAATAAGTAGGCAAGGCAACCAATTACCAATCTCTGCCAATGGTATTCTTGATCTAGCCGCTCAGAGTGCATAAACATTGTCCAAATTGACTCTCCCTCTGTTTCAAAATCTTTCCCAGTGGCAAAATGGCTAATTTCCATCTTTCCACTCACATCTGTCATGGTAGGTAAGATAAGAATGTCCTGTGTAGGGAATTCATGATTGAAAACTGTATGCTGTCGACCATGTTATATTGCAATGAGTACATTTAATTGCCGTGTTTGACAGTTGCTTGTACATGATTTTTTCTTTACTTTCTTAAGTCCCCACACGTGCTCATGCCCATAAATTCCGAGATTTTGGTGATGCACATCCACATGTGGCAGCTTAGTAGTGCACATGTTGATTTTCACTCTGATATTTCCCTCACTGTGAGTCTTTTATATTGCTTTTACATAGGCAACATGTTTAAACCAGTCATTCTATTTGGGCGAATAAGTTCAGATCCACGTCCTGCTATTCTATGCAGGTTCGCAGATGACACTAAGATGAGTGGTAGAGCCAAGTGTTCAGAGGACACTGAAAGCCTGCAGAGCAATATAGATACTTTAAGTGAGTCGTTACTAATTGCCACATTGTTAAGTCTGGCAGATGGAGTACAATGTGAGGTCATCCATTTTGGTAGGAAATACAGCAAAATGGACTATTATTTAAATGGTAAAAAATTACAGCACCTGCTGTGCAGAAGGACCTGGATGTCCTTGTGCATGATTTGGAAAAAGTTGGTTTGCAGGTGCAGCAAGTAATTAAGAAGGCAAATGGAATGTTGTCCTTCATTGCTAGAGGAATGGAGTTTAAAAGCATGGAAGTTATGTTGCATCCATATAGGGTGCTGGTGAGGTATTGTGTACTGTTTTGGTCTCCTTACATGAGAAAGGATGTACTTGCACTGGAGGGCGTGCAGAGGAGATTCACTAGGTTGATTCCAGAGTTTAGAGAATTAGCTTATGAGGAGAGACTAAGTAGACTGGGACTATACTCATTGGAATTTAGAAGAATGAGGGGCGATCTTATAGAAACATAAAATTATGAAGGGAATAGATAGGATAGAAGCAGGGAGGTTGTTTCCACCAGCGAATCAAACTAGAACTAGGGGGCATAGTCGCAAAATAAGGGGGAGCAGATTTAGGACTGAGCTGAGGAGGAACTTCTCCACCCAAAGGGCCGTGAATCTGTGGAATTCCCTGCCCAGTGAAGAAGTTGAGGCTACCTCATTCAATATTTTAAGGCTAAGGTTGATAGATTTTTGAAATGTAAAGGAATAAAAGGTTATAGTGAGCGGGTGGGTAAGTGGAGCTGAGTCCACAAAAAGATCGGCCATGATCTTATTGAATGGCAGAGCAGGCTCGAGGGGCCAGATGGCCTATTCTTGCTCCTAGTTCTTATGTCAAGTTGTGCAGACTTTAACTAAAAGTAACAAGTGTTACTTGAAGTTGAATCCCATGCAATAAAAGGAAAAATGGCAGCCTTGATACAAAATCAGCTGAGTGACAGGAAAAAAGAGGAATGGCGAATGTTCATTTTTCGGACTAGAGAAAGGATAAAGTGTGGTTCCCCAGGAGTAGGCACTAGAACCACTGCTTTTCTCGGTATATGTTAATCAATTAGATTTGGGTTGTAGCCACCTGGGATGGCCACTTCCCGATTACAAAATGGACACTTTGCAAAGATTGCAGGGAAAATGGACAATACTGAGAAAGCAAGCAGGTGCAGGGTTTGTCTGTTGATTGGGGCCGCAGCTCCCAGACAAGACCAAAACTGCAAAACCATTACCATACTAATGAGCCATCCCCGGGGACAAAAGAGTAACATTTAAGTAAACGATACCAAGGCAGACACCCCGGCGCCAGAGGAGACCAGAACAAAGCAGGCCAACGGCCACCTAGGACACGCCCAGCCATCAGGGCACCCACCCCCTTATTGGAGGAAATCGATAGGAACGATTGGGAAACGGTCCAATTAATTGGGGCCAAGTTCAAGACCCGCCCAAAAGCGCACAAAGCCCCCTTTGGGTATAAGAAGGATCCCCCAAGAGAGAATCGCTCTCTTGGCTCCGGCTCTCACCAAGGAGAGACCTGCCACAGCTGCATTAGAACAAGTAAGTCCAAGGTCAACGCACGCTACCAGGCAGACGCTCTTAGCTGTTATTCCATACCAGTTTAACCCCAGCAGCCTCAGAACCGAACAACGGCCATTGTTCCTCTGACCGAGTGGGTGCCTGAAGCTAAGTATAGGCTTTAGCAGTAGTGATAGTTTAGTCTGTAGAGTTTTGTGCGTGAGTATATTTGACTGTGTGTAAATAAATGAGCATTGAGTTTGAACTTACTAACTGGTGTATCGAGTCTTTGATCAGTATTTGGTTTTGAACCTTGTAGCGGTATCGAGAGATACCTGGCGACTCTAGAGCAAAACAAAATTAGAATTAAGGAAGACGACCATATTGGCCGCCATCTTCAGAGCCAAATTAAGAGAAACACAATTAGCAACAGGGTGTACAGGGTCAAGATTTGCAAATGACACAAAATTTGTTAAGTATTGTGAATTGTAGGGATTTCAAAAGAACTCAGGCTGGTGTAATGGGCAGACATGTGAAATTGAATGCAGAGAAGTATAAAGTGATACATGTTAGTAGGAAGAGTGAGGAAGGGCAATCTAAATTAAAAGCTCCAATTCTAAAGGAGGTGCAACCTTGTGTCCAATTTAGGATGCCACAACATGAAAGCACTAGAATGGTTCCACAGATGAGGGATTTCACTTGCATGGATAAGTTGGAGAAGTGGTGTTGTTCCCCTTCGGCAAGAGAAGGTTGGGTAGAAATTTAATAGAAGTGTTCAAAGTCATGAAGGACCAAGATGGAGTACTAGGGTAGAGAGAAATTGTTCTCATTTGTGGACATGTTCAGAACTAGAAGACAATGACGTAAAGTGGTTTGCAAAAGAAACAACGGCAAAATGAGGGAAACCCTTATTACGCAGCAAGTGGTTAAGATCTGGAATGCACTGACTGAGCGTGTGGTGGGGCCCGATTCAATCATGGCTTTCAACGGGGAATTGGAGAAACACCTGAAAAGACAACAATTTGCAACATGGGGGAATAGGATTAGCTAAGTTGCTGTTGCAAAGAATTGGCACAGGCCCAGCAATCTGAATGACCTCCTGTGCTGTAACCATTCTGTGAATCTATGGTTCCGTGATCTAATTTATTACTAATTTTTTGTAGATTAATTTGAAACTATCCAGTTTGTTTTGCATATAAATTGAAATGAAAATCGCTTATAGGCTTCAAATGAAGTTACTGTGAAAAGCCCCTAGTCGCCACATTCCGGTGCCTGTTTGGGGAGGCTGGTACGGGAATTGAACCGTGCTGCTGGCCTGCCTGGTCTGCTTTCAAAGCCAGCGATTTAGCCCTGTGCTAAACAGCCCCAGTAGGTGCTGATTAGATGCAGATAGTGCAGAATCATGATCTATTAACATTTAACTTGCAGTGATGTACATCTGTCAATAGCTCTTAGATTGAATTTCTATTTTAAATTAGATTGATGTGTGGAATATATATGCAAAATGATGACCAAATGAATTATTAGAACTTCACAACTTTAAAATAATAAGTTAGCTTGATTGATAGGATCTCATTTTGAATCATTAAAAGTATGCAATTTTTAAATAATGACTCATTTGCACACGAATATCATACATAATCTGGGGTGAACTTACATCATGCATGTTCCCAGAGTTGGATATATATTGGAGTATCAATTTGAGAATTAACTCAGGTTTTGTCCACATTCCTCCAAAGAAAACATTCTGGAGTCAATTTGGAGGGCATCCAGAACTGGGTGGGGGTTTCATAGAATCCCACCCTATTCATATGATTTATCTATTTTCTAAATGCCATGATAAATTTTGGTTTAATGGCAGCCCCACTCTATCACTTGAACATATCGTCCAGGCTGATATTCCAATGGAGTTCTAATGAGGTGGTGCACTGTCAGAGATTCAATGAATCCATGCAAAATGATGTTTTGAATGATGTTAAAATCTTGCCTCCGATCTTTTGGATGCGATGCTGAACTGAAGTTCTGTCTGTCCTTTGAATGAGATAGAAAATATTCTAAAGCAGCATTTGAATATGAGAACTCTCCTTGGGTCTTTGACAATATTTGTCACCCAACAAATATTGTTGAAAATAAATTATGTCGTCACCTATATGCTTTTTAAATTTCTGGGCCCATGTGTGCAAATTTGCTGTTGCATTTCCCAACATTACTATCTTTTCAAATTGATTTTCGAGTCAGAATTGGATGATTCAAATCTAAATTATTGAGAAGAAAGTTTCCCATTCAATTGAGAGGTAAATGAAATACTTTTAAACCTGTAGAGATTTTTAAGCATGTGCTTGATCATGCAGAGTGAAAAATCAATGGGATTCACCAGACTGCAGGAATGAAATTATATTGATATGTAATATTTCATAAATGAATTGGACATGAATGAGATACATGTCAATTAAAAGCTCATCAAAATTGCAAGACCTGTAGAATCCAAAATATTACATCCCTCAAAGTTAGATGAAGTTAGGTTTTACCGGGATTAAAATGCACCAACAGAGCATGCTGTTATCAGCTTTCCATGTTGCTATTCACTTCAAATTACTTTTTGTCTGTTTTTCCAGTGAATCCACATTCATTTTTTGGTCGATGATGTTTTCACATCTTCACTGTCCATTCCCATGTTTGCAGAATGCATAAATGCAAATTTATAATATATGCAAAGATTGCTATTTTTAACATGTAGGGAAAATAAAGCTCATATCATTGCAATTCAAATGCATGTTTAATCATGGGAACTTAGGCTACACTGTGCCATTGGAGCTAGTAGCAGAAAAAAAGAATCACACTGTATCACAGCACAATCTTCTGCTTTCTATAGTATGCAGTCATATCCTAGAGATAAAAGTATTTGCAGTTTTCTTGAAATTGTAAATATAATCAATACTTTTGGAGAATTGGGTTGTATTCACAAACAAAGAGTATATTTGTTTTATATTTCTGTTTATTACATGGCAGTTAATCAAAAATTTATCTCTGATGATACCATCACATTTAATCAAAATTGGGAAATGGAGATTAATTTCATTGGCAGAATAAAATAAATAATTAAAATAGAATTGATGCCATTTATTAAAATTCATTTATGGGATGTGGACGTCGTTGGTTAGACCAGCATTTGTTGCCCATCCCTAGTTGCCCTTCAGAAGGTGGTGGTGAGTTGCCTTCTTGAACCGCTGCAGTCCTACAGGTGTAGGCTGCTAGGGAGGGGGTTCCAGGATTTTGCCCCAGCGGCAGTAAAAGAACGGTGATATATTTCCAAGTCAGTGTGGTGAGTGACTTTGAGCAGAACCTCCAGGTGGTGGGGTTCACAGGTATCAGCTGCTCTTGTCCTAGATGGTTCTGGGTTTGGAAGATGCTGTCTAAGGAACCTTGGTGAGTTACTGCTGTCCCCAGGAGTCGGTATTAGGACACTTGCTTTTCCTGGTATTGTTATAGGCCAGGGTTTAGAGAACCCCAAAGTGTATCATGGAGTTCACCTGACCCACAACTTTTAATAGATTGTGGTATGGGGAGCACACGGCCCACTCTACAGGTGTGGTACAGCAGAAATGGAAAAGTATTTTTTAAAGCAAAACAATGTTTATTCTATGAACTCAAGTTAACCTTTTTAAAACATACAGTGAACATCTTAGCAACCATTAATTCAAATACAATTCCCAAAGAATACAACACTAAGTAATCCTTAATAACTTTCCAAACAACATGCAGAAGACAAAAGAAACACCTTTTAACAGAAGCACATCAGGTTTACATTCACTACTGAGAACATTTATAATTCTGAATTCACCAAATGATCAAGACAGTCTTTTCATGGCAGAGAGAACAGCAGTACACCTGCTTTGTCTGGCTTCAGCTCCAACACTGAAAACGAAACCATAAAATCACAGACGCACCCAAGCTTTTCTCAAAGTGAAACTAAAAAGCAGTGCCAGAGCTCAGCTCCACCCATACCCTGACATCACTGCAGTAACATAAGCAGACAGGCATTTCTTAAAGTGACATTCTCATGACAGTATATATTCGTGACCTAGATCTTGATGTGCAAGGAACAATTTCAAAGCTTGCGGATGGTATAAACTTTGGAAGTATTTTAAATTGTCGAGAGGACAGTGTAGAAATTCAAAAGGACATAGACAAGTTGCTGAAGTGGGCAGATGGGTGGCAGTATAAGTTCAAGACGGAGAAGTGTGATTTGATCCATTTTGGTAGGAAGAACATGGAGAGACAATATAAAATAAGGGGGACGATTCTCAAAGGGGTGCAGGAGCAGAGGGACCTGGGTGTACAGATACACAGATCATTGAGGGTAGCAGGACGGGTAGAGAGAGCAGTTAATAAAGCATATAGTGTTGTGAGCTTAATTAATAAGGGTCCAGAGTACAAGAGCAAAGGGTTAAACTGAAATTATATAAGACACTAATTAGAGCTCAGCTGAAGTTTTGTGTACCATTCTGGATGCCACATTATAGGAAGGATGTGAATGCATTGGAGAGGGTGCAAAAGAGGTTTTCCAGACTGGCTCCAGGGATGAGAAACTTATGACGATAGATTAGAAAGGTTGGCACTGTTCTCCTTGGAGAGGAGAAGGCTAAGAGGAGATTTGACAGAGGTGTTCTATTGCCTTTTTTACCTGCTTTATGGCACTCAATGAGGTTGCCCTTCTTTCTTTAGATATCGATATTATATTGCTCAGAGTCGGCAGGTATCAAATGATACCACCACAAGGTTCAACCGGATATCGATCAAAGAGCCAAACACCAGTTAGTTAGTTCAAGATCAATGGTACTTTATTTACACACAAGATTAATCATGCAACATAAACACTACTAGTTAAACTATATCTATCAACTATGACAACCTGTACTTAACTTCAAGCACCCGGCTTAGGTCAGAGGAACAGTGGCCTTTGTTCGAATCTGGACCTACTGGGTCTGGAGAAGTAACTGCTGCTCAGCTGGGCTCATCCATCTGGTAGCGAGCGTTGAACTTGGACTTGCTTCTGGTGGTGCTGCAATTGAAGATGGACGTTGCCGGAGTGCCAGGTCCAAAAGAGACATGGCAGTGTCTCTCTTTATCCTTGGGGAGTTTTGCGCTCTTTTGGGCAGTCCTTAGGTTTGGACCCAATTAATTGGGCAGTTCTCGATCACTGCCTTCAATCTGAGCCAATAAAGGGGCGGGTGCCTTGATGGCTGGGTGTCCTAAGAGGTCATTGACCCTGTTGTTGATGCTTCCTGAGTAAAGGGAGTGGCGCCGAAATGTCTGGACTTGTATCGGTTACCTGAGTATCAATCCTTTGTCTTACGGAGATGGGCCATTAAAATGCTAATCGGTTGGGGGTTTCGATGCTGTCTGGATTCTTTGCTCACAAATATACATTCAGGCTCTGTGCCTGCCTGAATCTTACATTGTCCATATTTCCCATTTAGATTTGTGAACGTCCATGTTTCTTGTTGTAAGTGGCGATCCCGGGTGGCTATAGGCCGTCCTCTTGATCCTAAACGCGAAGCGTGATGGATCACACTACTGAATCTCCTTCTGTTCTCTGGTATGCCGGGTACCCTCAATCAAAGACAGGTTCTATCCTGCTCTGTCCTATGGATCGGAACATTTACCTAAGTTTTTTCTAAATACAACACACATCTATAAAAGTTCTAAGGGGGCCCTATAACATTCAATCATACATTTCAGTTTCTTTACACAAAAAGGGGAACCTCTAACTGTCCTTACATAAACTACACTTATGCTGCTATCTAATAACCAAAGGAACGCATATTCCAGTACAAAATAAACAATAGCAGCATCACATTTCTACTTAACATTTATGTCAATTTACAGAGAAAATAATTTTATTAAAACCGTGAAATTTATTAGGGAGAAAAAGGTTTAAAAAGAGTGTGGGGTCTGTTGAAGTCCGAGAAAAGGGGCTCTGAGTGTGTATATTGGAGGGCGGGTGGCTCCCCTTCGCCATTTCCAAAGTCTGAGTGTCTGGATGACACTGCAAAATATCGCTATAATCAATAGGGCTTCTACCGTGTACGCAAGTGAATACCACTTTATGATATTATCGCACCATGTGGGGGTATCAGTGGCTGTGTCTATGTGTGGTGTAGTGTCCGGGCTAGGGGTATCGTGTTGGGTGGTCATGTTTAGCGCCTGTGTGGTGAGGGGTATAGGGGCTGATAACGCGCGCAACTGTAGTGATCCAACGACGATCATGATGCAGGTCATCAGGTCAGTCTTCATTTTGTCTTTGTCTTCCTCTGTGTCCTGGTATATTCGTATCTTCCTGGGGGTACAAGCATAATATCCGTTATTATCTTGTTGTTTAATATCTTGTTTGTCTGTCTGTTTCTCCTAAACATCAATTTCCCGTTTAGAATCGTCACCATATGTGACTCCCTCATTTTTTTTTTTTAAACCAACCATTTGGGAGACAAGACATCCAAAAAAGAAATTCTGTCACAGTGTGAGCACTCTCACAGCCTGTGTTTGATGGGCTGAGTGAGTGGACAATTTATCCGTCCAGTGCAAATTCGTTTCAACCAAGTGTTTTAACATGTAAATAGCAGGTGGGGGTTAGCAAGCGAAGGGTCGCCAGAAAGGAAACACAAATTGTGGCAAAGTGCATTCTTTAAACCACACTTTAAAAAAACAGCAAAAGAGTTTCGAAAAGAACTTTCCGAAGTGGGTGCATATGAGCCGCGGCAGGGCAAGAATGGGTGGAATACCCGGGTAGGGCGTTGATCAGTGCCGTTGCTCCACTACCCGAGCTTGGATGACCAAATACATAGGGGGTCTACCTGGGTGACCTTACAAGAACGGTAAGAATGTGAATTGCTATGGACTTCCGACAAACTTGTCCCTTCAACTACCATGTGGCGTCAAAGGAGTAGTCATAACTGTATCAAGGAATTTTGCATGAGATCGACACACAAAGTCGTACAAGAGAGAAACATTCAACATTAAAAAACAAACTAAAAAAGAAAGCGGGCATGCTCCATCAGAAAATAGAACACAGTAAATCGCATTTGGCCTGGGGTGTAACTAGCATATGGAGTCAGTGTAGTGTGACCGAAGAAGAGAGGAAGGAGGAGAGAAACAAAAATGAAGTGGCATTGCTGAGGTGTCCCTGCCATGAGAAGTGGCGGGTAAGCGCTCACAGTTTGCATGGGGCAGCTGGGACCTTGTAGCTGCTGTTGGTGGTATTCTCTTTCATATCTGAAGGCTAGTCTAGCTGGTGGTGGTGGTCTCCTGCAATCTCGGGCGAAGTGTCCTGACTGCCTACAGTTGTAACATGACCCCTGGGGCACGTAAGGTGAAGCAGGCTCTCTGGTGTATTGCTCCCTTGGGTATGGTTCCCTGGGCGGGGGTTGGGCTGTTGGTGTCGTTGCTGGTTCGGGGGGTTTTGACTGCATTCGCGGGCGTAATGTCCCACAATTATAGCATCCCTGTGCTTTATGGTGCTGTCCGTCATTTCTACCTTCATTTACCCATGCAGGGTCCTGATGTGTCCTTACTAGATTCATGTTTGCTTCTACTTTCTCCTGCTCTGCCTTTTTATGTAGGGATTGTTCCCAAGCTCGAGAGAGTCTCTTCAGGACCCACACTTCATTGTGTGCCGGGTCTGAGGGGTCGTAATTCGCATATGCCTTTTGTCCTGCCTCCATGGTGTGGGAGACTAAAATACGGGTCCATTTGGCCGTATTGTCTGCAGATAAATGGGAGTGTGTTAAATCACCGAATATTGCGGTGAAGTGGATCCAGAGGCATCCAGCAAATGCTGTTGGATGCTCTCCCTTTTTCTGTCTGCATCGGTTGAGTCCTTCTACTGGATCTCCTCTATTGTAGCCAATGGCATCTAAGATGGCTGTTTTCATGTCTTGCAGGCTACCTCCTCCTACATTTTGTAGGTCAGGAAGGGCTGAACTAACAGACGGGTCAAGGCTTATCACTATGAGTTTTACTTCTTCCTGCTCGTCCAGACCGTACATGACAGTCTGTTGCCTAACTCGTTCAAAAAAGTGGTGTGGATCTGAAATGGGGTGAAAAGTTTCTATTTTGTCGCGGGCATCTCTTAACTGGGTGATGATTAGTGGGTTGGTGTACACAAAATCGGGTTGGTCTTCTGTTGTTACTGTACGCTGCGCAGTGATGGGATTCATAGGGTTGTGTGCTGTCTGTGCAGTTGGTGGTGCGAGTGCTTTCCTTTTCGGGGCCTGGGGGGCTCTATTCTGACTTTCTGTTTCGTTCACATATCGGTGGGCCATTCCATTACGTTCCTGCCAATCGGGGCCATATTCCTGATCTAACTGTGGGCCAAAGATGTCTCTGAACCCGTTCTGAACTGAGACCAGTGATTGCAATCTTGCAATTTGCTGCCTGCACTTGGCATGATCTACCGAACTCTGCTGCTGTTGCGTTGTGGAACTGTGGAGTGCTCGTACAGCTGCCTTTAAATCCTCACATTGCTTTCTCAATTGTTCTGCTTGGTGTTCCGTTTCCTCTCTTACACAAAAAGACCGTATCGGTTTCCCGTCCCGTTTCAGAAACGTTAAAGCCTTATTTGACTTGAGACACGAGTTGAGCTGCGAAGACGGTGTGCTCCTGTGGGGATCGCGTGTGGCCGTTCCAGGTCCTGGTAGACAGCTGTTACTGGATGAGTTGCATAATGCCCACCCGGACATATCTGAAGTGAAGATTTTGGCACGGAGCTACGTGTGGTGGCCCGGCATCAATGCCGACATTACTAGCATGGTCGAGCATTGCGGCCAGTGTGAAGAACAGCGGAACTTGCCCACTTCTGCCCTTCTGCACCCCTGGAAATGGCCTGGTAGACCTTGGGGTGAGGGTACATGTCGACTTTGTGGGGCCGTTCATGGGGACCATGTTCCTTTTGGTGGTAGACGCCTGCACGAAATGGCTGGATGTGGACCAGATGAAGTCCACTGCAACTTTCACAGCCATCGAGCCGTTGCGCCAGTGTTTTTGAGTCCATGGTGTACCTGAGGTCTTAATTTTGGACAATGGTACTGCATTTACCAATACGGAATTTCAGCGGGTTAAGTACCACACATCGTCAATCAAGTTGGTGGAACACGCTATTCAGACCTTCAAGGCCAGAATGAGGAAACAGTCACCGGCTTCCTTCGATACCAAGATTTCACGTTTTTTGTTGTCGTATAGGATTGCTCCACATTCCACCACAGGAGTTGCCCCGGCGGAGCTGCTATTGGGCCATCATTTGTGGAACCAACTGAGCCTGATCTTCCCGAATTTGGCGGGGAGTATGGAGTCCAGGAAAGACCTCCAAAAAAGGAACTATGCTTCGTCAAGGGCAGAGAGATCATTTGAAATAAATGATCCGGTTTTCATAAGGAACCTTGGAAATGGACCTTGCAGGGTCTCTGGGTTTGTTGTAGCCAAGACAGGCCTGGTGTCATATGAGGTAAGGGCCCATGATAAGATCCTGCAGAAGCATTCGGATCATTTAAGAAGAAGAGAGCTTTCACCAGAGGTGGTAGCCTCTTCAACATCCAACCTACCCATGGTTAGTACAGATCAGGGGCTCATACTGGCCAAACAGGCCATCATGAGTCCAGAACCTGTGGTCACAGGGAAAGAAGGACCGTGGGTCAATGACCTACCCATACCCACAGAAGAAATTGGAGAGTCTGACCCAAGCTAGACAACTACCAAGGAAGAACCACAACCAGCGGTACTTCTCCATTCCCAATACGAACGGAGGCCCCGATAGACTGAGCTATTGAGACCAAGATCTCCAGTACCTGGAGGGAAGTTTTAGTAGATCTGAGGGGGGGGAAAGGATGTTGCAGTCAACATCGAGAGTCACGTGACCTCCCCGACCGAGGCCTTGTCAAACCTCGGAGGCCATGTGATGTCCAGCCTATCAGGGCAAAGTGCAAGCGATTCCAGCAAGCTGGGGGCCTTAAAACCTGCAGATCAGATCTAGTGTAGGAGAAGTGTTGGAGTGACTGGTATTGTAATGTTCCTTTATACTTTCTGTAAATAGTTTTTGCCTCTAAATCTGTTGCTGTTTTGCGCTGATGGTTGTCTGGGGTTCCTGTTACTACACATCCTAAAGCACAACATCAATTTCCACAAATATGATGATGACACCCAGCTTTAACTCACCGCCACCACCTCTTTCGACTGCTCCACTGTATTTAAACAGTCAAATCTACCCCTCTCCTTGTGTGTTCTGGTGTCAGATCTGGTTTTATATTGCTTCTGTGCCGTACCTTGTGCTGTTCTATTTCATTAAAGACGCTATGGCCAGTAGCTTCCTCAGAGTGACAATCTCTGGCGGATTGCCACTCTCACCAGGCTTACCTTTGCTGGGATTTCTAAGCCCCTGTCTCGCCCAACCTCCCTCACCGGAAGTTATGGGCCTATATAAATGCAAATTGCCGTTGTCGTTGGTGCAGTATTTCTGCGTTAGTGTGTGCAAATTGCTTACCAACAACCTTAATACACTTCAAAGCACAACAGTTCTGAAATCTTACAGTGCAGAAGGAGGCCAATCGGCCCATCAAGTCTTCCTACTTAAGCACCCTACTTAAGCCCACGCCTCCACCTTATCCCACTAACCCCACCTAACCTTTTTGGACACTCCGGGCAATTTAGAATGACCAATCCACCTATCCTGCATATCTTTGGACTGTGGGAGGAAACCGGAGCACCCGGAGGAAACCCACGCAGACACGGGGAGAACGTGCAGACTCTGCACCGACACTAACCCAAACCGGGAAGCGAACATGGGACCCTGGAGCTGTTAAGCAGCTACTGTGCTGCCCATTATTTCACCATTTTGTATCTCTTGAAACTATTCTTATATTGAGCAAAACAAGATCTGCCGTGGCTTCTGCACTATTAAGACAGTTTTAAAATAAAATCTAAATAGCACATTGTGACATCAAAAGGTATCGTGCACTGCATGTAACAGAATATGTTTTGAAGCCCAAACATGAGATGCTGCAGTTGTCCCACTCAGATTGATGAGGTTGATTGTGAGTTAATAAGATTATTTCCACAATGGCATTTGGAGAACTGCCTTGCCTTCTTCAAAAACCACAAGAAAAGGCCATCGTGGACCTTGGTTTAAATGTGAGTATTTTCTGACGTTTTGCTTCTAGTCGGGAGCGTTACAATGGATTGTGCATACTAGAAATGCACACGCTGTGCACGATTTTCCAACCACCAAGTTATTTGTTCACCAAGTTATATGCCACAAGGGTCCAAACGTTTGATATGTGCGACTAGCAGACAGCAAGTTGGAAAGTCACACTCTAAGCATGGTTCAAAGAATAGTGCCCGCATGCACATGCGATAACTCATACTCAATCTCCTGGTCCAGGCGTCAGAAGAATACCACCAACTGAGCTAAACTTGGATGATCTAACTAAATGTTGGTTCTTTGTAAAATATCCAAATAGGTATACTTGCAACTTTCCGAAATAACTTGGAAACTCTGATGCTGTCTGCTGAGGAAAAAAAATAGCCCGTTTCTAAATTGTGTAGTTCCGTTCAACTTCCAAAACCACTTAGAAATCCTTTTGTAGTTCTTTCCAAAGGAGATTGTCTGAGCTTTCCGACTTTGCAGCAATATTTATACTCAGTGGAGGGATCAACAAACTGGTCAAACTGATTCTCAATGATTAATTTTAAATCAACAAACATTTTTAAAATTCACTTTAAAAAAATACTTCCGAGACATTCTAATCTTTAAGCATGAATGCAAATTGTAACCACCTTAAGAATGCAAGTCTCGGATAATGTACTGATAATATTCAATCTGAGAATGAAATAAACCACAAAGGCTTCATAACAGCCTCTTGGGCCTTCCTACTTATTCGGTTAAATTAATGTAATTGGTCTTATTCTATGTTCAAATAGGCTCTGATAACAGGATTACTAACATTTTAATATGCCATAGGCATCAGTTTGTGTGGTTCTATAATGGAGGTCTGTAGCATTGTAGTCAAACATCTCTCCCGCATTTCAAAATTGCAACCCCAAGCAGCCTTATTGAGTAAAGCAGACTCCAGCATACCTCCTTTAGGAATTATTCCTACTCGGATCAAGGACAAGTCAGAGAAACATTCCTGGCACAGCTGGCTGGGCTTAGTCCATGTCTTTTAACGCACAAAATACAATAGGTAAATAATTCAGTCGCTTTGATGAGTAGTTTACTTACTCAAGTGGTCATTTTGCTGTTCAGTACATCCTGGAAGGATAAATCTATTTCTTACAGTTCCTCCAATTAAAGTTGCTAATGTCTAGTAAACAATACTGTGACAAACCACCACTCTATCACAATAAGTGATGGGTATATAGTGATGTTGCAATTTTTGAAATACACAACCAAGGTCCAAATTGGATGCGGCTCACTGTGCTGAGAAAATGATTTTCATTCTGCCTGCTTTAGGTTAATAAAATGGGTGCAATAATGTTGAATTTCGATCCTATTAGGGTGTCTTAAGTTCTCAAGGAATCACCTCCTGTTTCATGTACCACATCAACATTGTCACATTGCTTCAAGACAGCCATTAAGCATTGACATTGCTGGGAATTTGAGATGTATGCTGTGTCCAGGAACCAACCAAAAAGCAAATCTATCTTTAAAAACATCCTCAGATATCAAATAATAGTTTTCAGGTTTGTGAGAATTTGTTTTTGCCCTGAATGTTTATGACTAGTTCACACACATGCTAGGTGAGATAAATTTTTTTTTGTTTCACTCAAAGTAAAATCATGAACTTATTGAAAACAGATGTACACTTTTAATTGTTGCATGCTGACAGTCACGAGGTCTAAGAAATGTGACTTGCGCTAATATAACGCTTTTCACAACCACCGGATGTCTCAAGGCACTTTATAAATGGTGAAGTACTTTTGAAGTGTAGTCACTTCAAACTCCCCTACGCCATGGCACCTTTTACGTCCACCCGAACAGGCAGATGAAGCCTCAGTTTAACATTTCATCCAAAAGATGGCATCTCCAATGGTGTGTAGTACTCATGAAGGCCCTGTCTTCTCAACCTTGCCCCTCGCCTGAGGTATGGTAATCCTCGGGTTAAATCATCCCCAGTCAGCTCTCCCCCTCAAAGGGGAAAGTAGTCTATCGTCATCTGGAATATGGCAACTTTACCTTCAATGCTGCACTGTGGAGTCAATCTTGATTTCTGTGCTCAAGACCTGGAGTGAACCTGCATTGTTGATTAAAGAAAATATTGATACAATATTGAGGAAAGATATTAGCACAGACAATGTGGAATCTGTATGGGTTGAGTTAAGAAACACCACGAGGAAAAAAACATTTGTCGGGGTGGTGTACAGACCACTAAACTGCAGTGGTAATGTTGGAAATAGCATTAGACAGGAAATCAGAGATGCATGTATTAAAAGAACATCTGTGATTATGGCTAACTTTTATCTGCATAAAGATTGGGTGGGTCACTGGAGTGTGTTGGTTTTCTAGACCAACACATTGAGGAATCAACAAGGGAACAGGCCAACTTGGACTGGCAGTTGTGCAATCAGAAAGGGTTAGTTGGTAACCTAGTTGTGAGAGAACCCTTAGGGATGAGTTGCCATAATATGATAGAATTATTTACCATTGTGGATTGTGAGGTAGTTGATTCTAAGACTACGGTCTTAAATCTCAATAAAGGTAACTATGGTGGTATAAGGCATGAGTTGGCCATGATGGACTGGGAAACATTGGGATTGCGGGTAGTGTCTTGTGATGGACAGAAAGCTGGTTAGCAGACAGGAAGCAAAAAGTTGGAATAAATGGATCATTTTACGATTGGCAAGCAGTGACTAGTAATAATAATCTTTATTGTCACAAGTCGGCTTACATTAACACTGCAATGAAGTTACTGTGAAAAGCCCCTAGTCGCCACATTCCAGTGCCTGTTCGGGTACACAGAGGGAGAGTTCAGAACGTCCAAATTACCTAACAGCATGTCTTTCGGGACTTCTGGGAGGAAACTGGAGCACCCGGAGGAAACCCACACAGACACGGGGAGAACATGCAGACTCCGCACAGACAGTGTCCCAAGCCGGGAATCGAACCTGGGACCCTGGCGCTGTGAAGCCATTGTGCTAACCACTATGCTACAGTGCTGCACATCTGTGCTAGGACCCCAACTGTTTACATTAGATTTTATTGATTTGGGCGAGGGAACTAAATATAATATTTCCTAATTTGCAAATGATACAAAGTTGGGTGGGAGGGTGAACTGTGAGGAGGATGCAGAGATGTTTCAGCGTGATTTGAACAGGCTGAGTGAGTGGGCATATGCGTGGCAGATCAGTAAAACATGGATAAATGTGAGGTTACCCACTTTGGTAGCAAAAGTAGGAAGGCAGATCATTATTTGAATGGGTGTAAATTGAGAGAGGTGGATACTCAGCGAGACCTTGGTGTCCTCGTGCATCAGTCACTAAAAGTAAGTGCACACGTACAGCAGGCAGTTAAAAATGTTGACCTTCATAGCGAGAGAATTTGAGTATAGGAATAAAAATGTTTCCTACAATTGTATAGGGCATTGGTGAGGCCACACCTGGAGTATTGTGTGTAGTTTTAGTGTCCTTATCTGAGGAAGGATGTTCTTGCTATGGAGGGAGTGCAGCGAAGGTTTACTAGGCTGATTCTTGGGATGGCAGGACTGTCATATGAGGAAAGACTAAATCGGTTAGGATTATATTCAATAAGTTTAGAAGAGTGAGGAGGGATCTCATAGAAACATATAAAATTCTAACAGGATTAGACGGGGTAGATTCAGAAAGAATGTTCCCAATGGTGGGGGAGTCCAGAACTAGGGGTTATAGTTTGAGGATAAGGGATAAAACGTTTAGGACTGAGGTGAGGAGAATTTCTTCACCCAGAGAGTGGTGAACCTGTGGAATTCAGTACCATAAAATGTAGTTGAGGCAAAAACATTGTGTAATTTCAAGAAGGAATTTGATATAGCTCTTGGGACTAAAGGGGTCAAGGGATATGGGGGGAAGGCGGGATCAGGGTATTGAACTCGATGATCAGCCATGATCATAATAAATGGCGGAGCAGGCTCGAAGGACCGAATGGCCTCCTGCTTCTATTTTCTATATATGTTTCTGTGTAACCCAGGACCTTGTGATTCACAGTCAAGAGTGCTACTAATAGAGGCACGTACAGAAAAAAGACAAACAATGTGATATTTAAAAGTATTATTGTTCTGGGTTTAAGTCTTCTGACATTTCGGCATAATTTTTAATACAAATACTTACCTGTAGAATTACAGCTTCAGGTATGTTGCAACAGGCACAGTGAATGTTGGTTTCAAACTTGCATTTTAAATAAAGTTTCCTTCTCAGTGATGGATAATTGGTTTCTTAAAGCTTATATCAGAACAGATGAATTTCGATGTTTGAATATGGAGGCCAATACGACTTAATTTTTTTCTTCAAATGATCTTTCCAGTCGGATTAATTGTAAATCGTGCAATCTATCATATTCTAAAAATATTTTTTTCTCAGCTTGTCACTCTGTCTAATTCTCTCTGAGTGTTGCTGTGTCTAATTTAAGTCAGAACAGTGTCAATGCATAGCTTGAAAACAGAAAACACTGGAAATATTCAGCAAGTGAGGCAGCATATGTGGAGGGAGAAACAAAGTTAACTTTCCAAGTCGGTGATCATTGAAAGATCAACAATTGCGAAATTAACTGTTTTGCTCTCCCCATCGATGCTACTTGATCTGCTGAATATTGGCAGCATTTTCTGGATTCATTTCAGATTTCCAGTATCTGCAGTATTTTGTTTTTGTGCCAACATATGGTCAATCACTTGCACATGTTTCCTTTTTAAAAATGTATCAATGTAGAATACAGGGCTGCCTTCATCTGTGTCCAGGTCTGGCCTCGGTAAAATATTTTGATAATATTACTAGTGGTCAGTGATGTGTTGGGTAGGCTGGGTCGATGTGGACTGCACTTGATACAGTGTAGCGAGAGGCAGACCTCCAACACTTGATAAGATGCAACACGATTTTATTTAACATCTAAACTATTGTACATGTTCAACTGTGGGCTGACACTATGCTGACTTGATTGGAGACCTGATACTAGCCTAACCAGACTTACTAGCTACCACATGGTGTTTGCACTGGCCAGCTCACTAACTCTGACTGTCCCAGAGGCTGGGTCCTGAGAGAGTGGGAAAACTGGTGCACTCTGGCTTTATAGTGGTCGTGTCCTGTCTGGTGATTGGCTGCTCTGTTCTGTGTGCCTACTGATCATCCTGTGTGTCAATCACTGCCTGTTTGCACTCCATTGTATACATAGATGTATATTATGACATCTCCCCCCCTTTTATTTTTTTGTTCTGTATTGTGTGTGTTGAGATAATAAATATTAAGGTGCATGTGCGTGTGGGTGTGTATATGTGCGTGACTATATACAGAATGTGCTAAAATTACCTTATGTGCACAGGAAGGTGTCGCTAGTGCACATATAGGGCAGATGAAACAGTAACAACGATATTTACAGAGGTCGAAATCATAAGGTAACACAGTTGTGCAAAAATTCAGTCATTAAGTTCAATCTCTGCGTCGGGCGATGAATTGGTTGACCGCCTCAAGGGTGGATCAGGGGTCGCCTGCACTTGGATAGGCGGGACCGCCGCCAATGCGGTGGTCGCAGAGGTCGGCAGGATTGCTGGTAGATCGGTGGCCTCGTGGTAGGGCACGTCCGGAGGAAGCATTGTGTGAGGCGGGACATCATGGTTAGGTGGCGGGCGTGGAACTCTGCACAGCGCCCGTCTGTTGTGTCGTAGTGTTATGGGCGAGGCGTTTTCAGAACCCCAAAATGTATCATGGAGTTCAACCAACCTCTCCCTTTAATGTACTTGTTGCTTTTCCTAGCACACGGCTTGTTCCCTAGGTGTGGGATTACAATTATGGACACGTGGGTTTTTAAACACAAAACACTGTTTATTCCATGAACTCAACTTAACATCTTAAATAAACATTGGATATTTACAGGTCTCCATTTTCTCATCAAGACATCATTTTTACGGTAATAACACTCTGGTATACTCTCAGATTCCTCTTCCCTATATGCTTTCTGATACATCCGTTTTATTTCTACATCTTTCTGTTGTAACTCCGCCAATTTTCCTGAACTAAAAATATCTGCCTCATCCTCCTCCTGTTCTTGTTCTTTTTCAACCATCTGATCAAAAATCGTTTCTGTTAATTGCACTTCCAACTTCATCTTCAATCTTTGATTTCTCCTCTTGTCTTCACCTGTGACTTTGCAACCTTGTTACTACACAATCCGGAAAAATCCCAGGATATTCGTCCTTCGATACTTCAGTTGACTGATTTTCCACTGGCTTATCAACCACAGTAGGCACCACTCCCGCCTGCGATCCAGCAATATCATTACCCAAGATAAACTGTATTCCCGGACAAGATAGTTTATCTATTACTCCTACTACCACTTCACCACTCCTCACTGGACTTTCCCACCTTACCTTATATAATGGAACGCTACTCCTCTTACCCTGAATTCCACATATCACCACCTTTTCTGGCAACATTCTTCCCAAACTACATAATTCCTCATGTCTTACCATTAAAGATTGACTAGCCCCTGTATCTCTTAAAATTGTGACTTCTTTACCTGCTCCTCCTGATACACATGAGTAAACTTTACCGACACAAGTAAATTCTTTAAAGACATCTGGCACCTTCTTAACAATTACTTCTTGTACAGGCTGTACAATCGTTTGCACCTACTTCATTTCTCTTGGGCTTTCCTTTGCCACTCTAACAAACCCCACCGTCTTATCCTGCTTTACCACATCAGCCTTCCCAGTGCTTTTCTTCAACCACCAACACTGTGACTTTACATGGCCTAGTTTATTACAGTGAAAACATATGAAACTTTTCATTTCTTTTCCACCCTCCTGGATTTCTTTTTTAAGCTGAGGTACACTCTCTTTATTGTCTCCCATCAGATCACCTTTACCTTTACCACTTGAGTATTTCTCATGTCCCCAGTTCCTATCCCTCACCGGCTAAAACTGATGTCGGAAACCAATCTTTGATTTATGAACTAATTCATAATCATCTGCCATTTCCGCTGCTAATCTCGCAGTTTTAACCCTCTGTTCTTCCACATAAATTCTCACTACATCAGGAATTGAATTTTTAAACTCCTCCAAAAGTATAATTTCTCTGAGAGTTCATATGTTTGGTCTATTTTCAAAGGCCTTATCCACCTATCCAAATTACTCTGGATAGTAATCTCTTGATGATATGGACCCCTTTTTCGGCCTTCCCATTTGACTGCGGGTAGTGGGGGCTGGAGATTACGTGATGAAAGTTGTATAGGCGGGCAAAATCAGACCATTCCTGGCTGTAAAAACAGGGACTGTTGTCACTCATCACCGTGAGCGTAATCCCATGCCTGGCAAACGTTTCTTTGCATGCTTTAATCACCGCCTTCGACGTGAGGTCGGACAGTTTCACCACTTCAGGATAATTGGAGAAGTAGTCGACCAGGAGGACATAGTCACACCCCTTGGCATGGAAAAGGTCGACACCGTCTCTGGACCATGGGGAGGTCACTATCTCATGTTGCTGCAGAGTTTCTTTGGCTGAAATTTCTGACATGTGGGGCAGTTGAGGACCGCGTTGGCAACGTCAGTGCGTTCCGTGCGCCATCGCGCATGCGCAGTACGGTCGAACGACGTACACACCTGCGCAGTCTGGCCGTCGGTCTCGCCGTCCCCTCAGTCGTGGCGTACTGCTCAGGGGCCCTGGAAAAGCGCGTGGAATGGCCACTCTCGTCAATACTTAGGCCCTGCATTTGTGCGATGGCCTGCACCCGTTCCGCCTCGTGGGAGGTTAGCTTTGCCGTTTCTGCCGCCCTGATGTGGGAGTCCCGATTGTTAGCATGTTCGTGGAGAATGCACGTTTCGAAGACGATGGTGACGGTGAGCTGCGTAACTTTCAGGAGCTGCTGGCGAAGGGAATCGGAGTGGACCCCGAAAACGATCTGATCCCGGATCATGGAATCAATGGTCGAGTCATAGTTACATGACTGTGCGAGGATGCGGAGATGGGTCAGGAAGGATTGAAAAGGTTCATCCTTACCCTGAAGCCTCTGCTGGAAAATGTACCGTTCAAAGCTCTCATTCACCTCAATGTCGCAGTGGCTGTCGAACTTCAGTAGGACTGATTAAAATTTTGTCTTGTCTTCGCCTTCAACGAATGTAAGGGAGTTGTAGATGTGGGTGGCGTGGTCCCCGGCTGTGGAGAGGAATAGTGCGATCTTCCTGGTGTCCGATTCGGCCTCGGGGTCGGTGGCTTCTAGATAGTGTTGGAACATTTGTTTAAAGATCTTCCAATTTGCACCGAGGTTGCTGGCGATGCGGAGCTGCGGAGGAGGGCAGATGTTTTCCATGTCACCAGATGGCTGTTGGCTGGTGAACTTGATTCACTCAAGGTAGGTCCGTCTTGTCATAATATACACCAGTATATCATGGTGCAGACACACACTGATGGACACACAGTGGGACCAATCAACATACACAACACCGCAGCCAATCACCAGTGAGAGCACACGCACTATAAAGACAGAGGGCATCAGAGTTCCCGCTCATTCGAGTAGCAGCAAGCTAGGAGCACAGAGCTCACAGCCTGCAACACAGACATTCACCATGTGCTGAGTGTATCAACTGGTTAGGACAAGGCAAAGGTCTTCAGTTAAAGCTGGTATCGTATTTATCCACAGTTCAAGTATGTTTAAATAGTTAATCTTTTAATAAAACAGTGTTGCACTACTTCAAGTGTTGGTGAACTGTATGTGATCCAGAACACCCAACACATCATGATACCATGGACAGGGAGGGCGCCTCGGACACCAGAAAGACTGCTCTTCACCTCTCCACGGCCGGGGACCATGTCATCCATATTTTCAACTCTCTCACCTTTTCAGATGACGAAGACGAGACGAAGTTCAAGACTGTTCTCCTCAAATTTGACACCCACTGCAGCGTAGAGGTGAATGAAAGTTTCGAACGCTACGTGTTCCAGCAGATTTGCAGGGTAAGGACGAACCTTCCCAATCCTTTTTAACGCACCTCCGCATCCTTGCGCAATCTTGCAGCGATGGGCTCACCTCCGACTCCATGATACGCGACCAGATCGTTTTCGGTGTTCAGTCGGACCCCCTACGTCAGCAGCTCCTCAAAGTAAAGCAACTCACCCTAGCGACCGCCATCGAGACCTGTGTCCTACATGAAAATGCCACCAGTTGGTACTCCCATATACAAGCGGCTGAAATGTCACGGCAAGGACCCCATGAGGCGGAACGGGTCCAAGTGATTGAACACCTCCAGGGCCTCAGCCTGGATGAGGGCGGCCATTTCGTGGGCTTTTCACGGACTCCCGCGCTTGTACGCACCAAACGAGGGGCGGGTGACATGGAGAAACGTAATGCGCAGGTGCGCACCATGCAGGACCGCACCGCGCATGTGCGATGGTGCAGCGAACGTGCTGACGTCACGACGTGCGGCAACTGTGGCTCCGCCCATTTAAAGCGGCAATGCCCCGCAAAATCTCAACAATGCCTACGATGTGGAAGACTTGGCCACTATGCTGCCTGCTGTCGAGCAGCTCAGCCTTCCAATTCATATCGCTTCAGCCAGCCTTGCAGGAATGTTCGGGCAATTTAACCCACGGTCACCGAGTCCGATTCCGACCTCCCACACAGCAGTGACACCGAGAACCCGAAGGCGCCTTTTTGAGTCGGTGTCGTAATGAAAAACAGGCTGTCCCCCGAAGCAAAGACACCAGCCGCTGTCGGTATACAGCATTGATCCAGACGATGAGTGGTGTGCCACCCCAACCGTCAACCGGTCCCAAATACGATTCCGCCTGGACACTGGTGCCTCCGCCAATCTCATGGCGTGGTCTGCTTTCCAAAGCCTTCGTGTCAAACCAACCATTCTCCCATCAGCCTGCCAGTTATTGGACTACAATGGCAACATCATTCCTGCTACCGGCTCATGCCAACTCGAAGTGACACACAAGTCACGAAAAGCCATCCTTCCTTTCGAGATTGTGGGCTCCTCGAAGGACTCTGCTTGGCGCACAGGCGTGCAAATTGCTAAACCTCATTCAAAGAGTTCACTCTCTCTCTCCTGATGACACGTCTGCCTTCCAGGATGCTGACTTCAGGGCGCAACTCAACGCCATCATTGACCAGCACCGTGACGTCTTCGAAGGCATGGACATGCTCCCATATACTTACAAGATCATACTCAAACAGAACGCCACGCCTGTGGTGCATGCACCTCACAGAGTCCCAGCACCCCTCAAGGACCGCCTCAAGCAGCAGCTGCAGGACCTCCAAGACCAAGGAGTGATCTCCAGAGTTACGGAACCAACCGACTGGGTCAGTTCCATGGTGTACGTAAAGAAGCCTTCCGGCGAGCTCAGAATCTGCATTGATCCAAAGGATTTGAATCGCAACATAATGAGGGAGCATTACCCAATCCCCAAGCGCGAAGAGATCACATGCGAGATGGCTTGGGGCAAGCTCTTCACCAAACTTGATGCCTCGAAAGGATTCTGGCAAATTCAACTAGACAGATCCAGCAGGGAACTGTGTACCTTTAACACCCCTTTTGGCAGATATTGTTACAACAGGATGCTGTTTGGGATCATATCGGCGTCAGAAGTATTCCACAGGATCAAGGAACAAATGATGGAAGGCATTGAAGGTGTTCGCGTCTATGTTGATGACATAATCATTTGGTCCACCACCCCGCAGGAGCATACCAGTCACCTCCAGTGTGTGTTCAAACGCATATGGGAGCAGGGCCTACGCCTCAACAGAGCCAAATGCTCCTTCGGCCAGACGGAACTCAAGTTCCTAGGGGACCACATCTCCCAGTTGGGTGTGCGGCCGGATGTGGACAAGGTGGCTGCCATCACAGCCATGAAAAAGCCAGAGGACAAGAAGGCAGTCCTCCGATTTCAGGGCATGGACAACTTCCTAGGGAAGTTCATCCCTAACCTCGCCTCTCATGCCACAGCTCTCAGGAACCTGGTCAGGAAGATGACAGACTTCCAGTGGCTTCCTGCCCACGAGCGTGAATGGAGAGAACTTAACACCAAACTTACCACGGCCCCGGTATTGGCCTTTTTTTGATCCAGCGAAAGAGACAAAAATTTCAACTGATGCCAGCCAATCTGTCATTGGGGCGGTGCTCCTGCAACACGATGAGGCCTCATCATGGACCCCCGTTGCATATGCGTCACGCGCCATGACCCCCACGGAACAGCGCTACACGCAGATAGAAAAGGAGTGCCTGGGCCTGTTGACCGGTGTCGTCAAATTTCATGTGTACGGCCTTCCCCAATTCACCGTCGAGACCGACCATCGCCCGCTGGTCAATATAATACAAAAAGACTTGAACGACATGACGCCTCGCCTCCAGCGCATTCTGCTCAAACTCCGGTGATACGACTTTCAGCTCGTATACACCCCCGGCAAAGACCTGATCATAGCCGACGCTCTGTCCAGGGCAGTCAACACCCCGTGTGACCCAGCGGGATTTGTCTGCCAGGTTGACGCCCATGTGGCCTTCGTGACCTCCAACCTACCGGCCACGGATGAACGCCTCGTCCAAATTCGCCGCGAAACTGCGGCTGACCCCCTGCTACAGCGTGACATGCGCCACCTAATAGACGGGTGGCTCAAGGGCCAATGCCCGCAGTTCTACAACATCAGAGACGATCTGGCGGTAGTCGATGGTTTCCTCCTGAAGCTGGACCGCATTGTTATCCCGCACAGCATGCGCCAGCTCGTCTTGGAACAGCTACACGAGGGCCATCATGGCGTGGAGAAGTGCCACCGACGGGCCCGAGAGGCAGTGTACTGGCCTGGCATCAATGACGACATCGCCAACACAGTGCTAAACTGCCTCACCTGTCAGCGATTCCAGCCGGCCCAACCACGTGAGACCCTGCAGCCCCATGAGTTGGTCACGTCACCTTGGTCCAAGGTCAGCATCGACCTGTTCCACGCGCTGGGCAGGGACTATGTTCTGATTGTAGACTATTTTCCAAACTACCCGGAGGTGGTACGTTTGCACGACATCACATCGCCTGCAGTCATCCGTGCCTTTAAGGACACCTTTGCTCGTCACGGCATCCCACTCACTGTAATGTCGGACACTGGCCCCTGCTTCGCAAGCCAGGAATGGTCCAACTTTTCCAGGAGGTACAGCTTTGTGCATGTGACATCCAGTCCCCTGTACCCCTAATCCAATGGCAAAGCGGAGAAGGGCGTCCACATAGTCAAACGGCTCCTCTGCAAGGCTGCCGATGCAGATCCGACTTCTACCTCGCCCAGCTGGCCTATCGCTCGGCTCCACTGTCCACTGGCCTGTTGCCAGCCCAGCTGCTCATGGGTCGCACCCTGAGGACGACGGTGCCGTCCATTCACATCCCAGACCTCGACCACGTTCCGGTCCTTCAACAAATGCAACTGTCTCGTGCACAGCACAAGGCGGCTCATGACTCCCATGCAGCTGATCTCCCTGCTCTGACTCCAGATGACAACGTCCGCATCCATCTTCCGGATGGTGGCTGGTCTGCAACTGCTGTGGTTCTTCGGCAGGTAGCTCCCCGTTCGTTCCTGGTTCGTCTACCGGATGGTTCCAATCGGCGCCGTAATCGACGTGCCCTTCGTTTCGTTCCACACTGGCTACGTGATCCTCCACCAATGCCACGCCCTCCTGTTGTCCCTGACCTGGACTATGCAGAGATTCTGATTACTCTGCATCCTCCTCACTCTAATGCAGTCCAGCCCGCTCCTCAGTTGGTGGCTCCTGACCCACTCTTGAGGCGGTCAACCAGAATTTGTAGCCCACCTCAGAGACTTAATTTGTGAATTTTGCACTAATGGACTCTCTGGTCTGTTCTGTTCTTCCGTTTAATCGTTCAAGTGGTTTGTATTTAATGTTCATCTCGTTATTTGTGTGACACACTGTTTTTTTTCTGCACCAGGCACTTTCCCATGTAGATAGCTTATTTCTATGTATATAATCCTGTAAATATTTCGCACACACGTAGTCAGGAACATTCACCACACACTATTTATTGTCACGCAGGCACATTTTTTTATATAAAAGGGGGATGTCATAATATACACCAGTATATCATGGTGCAGACACACACTGGGACCAATCAACATACACAACACTGCAGCCAATCAGCAGTGAGAGCACACGCACTATAAAGACAGGGGACATCAGAGTTCCCACTCATTCGAGTAGCAGCTAGCTAGGAGCACACTGCTCACAGCCTGCAACACAGACATTCACCATGTGCTGAGTGCATCAACTGGTTAGGACAAGGCAAAGGTCTTCAGTTAAAGCTGGTATCGTATAAACCCACAGTTCAAGTATGTTTAAATAGTTAACCTTTTAATAAAATAGTGTTGCACTACTTCAAGTGTTGGTGACCTGTATGTGATCCAGAACACCCAACACATCATGTCTGTTTGCTGGTCAAAGCTGATTCACTCAAGGTAGGTCTGTCAATTTTCATCATCACTCACTGGTACTATGATGTGTTGGGTAGGCTGGGTCGATGTGGACTGCACTTGATGCAGTGTAGCGAGAGACAGACCTCCAACATTTGATAAGATGCAACACGATTGTATTTAACATCTAAACTATTATACATGTTCAACTGTCGGTTGACACTATGCTGACTTGACTGGAGACCTGATACTAGCCTAACCAGACTTACTAGCTACCACATGGTGTTTGCACTGGCCAGCTCACTAACTCTGACTGTCTCAGCGGCTGGGTCCCGAGAGAGCAGCACGGTAGCACAAGTGGATAGCACTGTAGCTTCACAGCGCCAGGGTCCCAGGTTCGATTCCCCACTGGGTCACTGTCTGTGTGGAGTCTGCACGTTCTCCCCGTGTCTGCGTGGGTTTCCTCCGGGTGCTCCGGCTTCCTCCCACAGTCCAAAGACGTGCAGGTTAGGTGGATTGGCCATGCTAAATTGCCCTTAGTGTCCCCCCAAAAAAGGTTAAGAGGGGTTATTGGGTTACGGGGATAGGGTGGAAGTGAGGGCTTAAGTGGGTCGGTGCAGATTCGATGGGCCGAATGGCCTCCTTCTGCACTGTATGTTCTACATTCTACATTCAGAGCAGGAAAACTGGTGCCCTCTGGCTTTATAGTGGTTGTGCCTGTCTGGTGATTGGCTGCTCTGTTCTGTGTGCTTACTGGTCATCCTGTGCGTCTATCACTGCCTGCCTGCACTCCATTGTATACACAGATGTATATTATGACAGTCAGTTGCTTAGTGAGAAATGTGGCCAATACATATTTCCCAAAAGCTCAGGCTTTTAGGATATAAGTAACTTCGGCATACTGACCACGAAGTGTAGAATTAGCAGATCTCAGCTGAGAAAGGGGTTGGGCTGCTACGATTGGTCTCATCAGCTTTGCATTAAAGAGAGAAAAATTCCATACTCTTGTTGGAAGAACATGTGTGTTTAAATGAGTGAGGATAAGATAGAATTCAGCTGTGATGACCCTGAAAGAACATTGACGAGGGCCAACTGTCACTGCTTTCACACCGCGCTGACCTTTGTTCTGCTATTAACACATTCTGCTACCTTACCTTTATGCCACCATTAGCACCTGATTCAGTCCTTGAAACTATCATTAGCACTTTATCTTTTGCCCAAAATATCTTAGTCCAATCTTCCCTGTTCCCCCCTATCCCCTATTTTGTTCCACCCCTCCAGGTCCGTTTATACAGTATAAAAGCCATTACATTTCTTTCACTCTTTAAGCTCTGAAGAAATGCCAGATGGATTCAAAACATTAAAACTCTGTTTCTCTCTCCACAGATGCTGCCAGACCTGCTGCACTTTTCCAGCATTTTCTGTTTTTATTTCAAATTTCCAGAATCCACCGTATTTTGCTTTTATTATTATTGACTGCATTGAGACTCTGACATGAAGAATGACCACTCTGCGAAAGTAATCCAGACAGCTTCTCGGAAGTGGTAAAGAAAGAAGGGATGGCAAGTATATAAGACCATAAGACGTAGGAGCGGAAGTAAGGCCATTCGGCCCATCGAGTCCACTCCACCATTCAATCATGGCTGATTTCAACTCCATTTACCCGCTCTCTCTCCATAGCCCTTAGCCCTTATAGTGCATTTCAGGACTACAAAGACATCCCAAAACACTTTACAACCAATGAAACACATTAAAAGTGCAATCACTGTTGTAGTGTAGCAAACCCTTGCACTAAGTCACCACAAACAGAAATGTGATAATAGGCAGATAGTCTGTGTTAATAAAATTGATTGGGAGCTAAACATTGAGCAGTACCCTCGGGAGAGCTGCCCGGTTCCTTCTTTGAAATGGTGCCACAAAATCTTTTACATCCATCAGAAAGGGTAGACAGAAATAATGTCTCACCAAAATGGAATCACCTTGAACTGTGCAGCATTCCTGCAGTACCCCACTGAGAGCGACAGCCTGCATTTTATGCACAAGTCTCTGGAGTTGGACTTGAACCCACAACCCTTCCAACGGAGAGACGAGATTGCTATCATTGAACCTCGGCTGACATCGCTCAATAAGGGCTCAATGTATTCAATAGAGAAGAAAGGGAGAACCTAAAATGAATTTTTCACAGTAGGATTATCAATAGGAATAATGAAGTAGTTGTAAGGAAGCATTCCTTACAGTAACAAAAATGGAAATGATTTGGCATTGTTTACAACCTCATGTCCCGCAGCAATTTACAGCCAATAAAGTTCAGTTACTGTTGCAAGGTAGCAAATGTGACATCTAATTTACACACAGCAAGATCCCACAAATGACAACATAGGGCAGATTGTTATGCTCTCCCTGGCAGGTTCTGAGAGGGTTAGGTGCAGGGGCGAGCGTAAAATTGCGATTCCCTCAGTGACCATGCCCATCCCGACTCATATGTAATTTCACTCTTTGGTGGGCAAGGCCAAAGGTGGGAAACCCACCATTTAATAATAATCTTCAATAATAATAATCTTTATTGTCACAAGTAGGCTTACATTAACACGGCATTGAAGTTACTGTGAAAAGCCCTACTCGCCACATTCCGGCGCCTGTTCGAATACATGGAGGGAGCATTCAGAATGTCAATCCACCTAACAGGCACGTCTTTTGGTACTTGGGGGAGGAAACTGGAGCACCCGGAGGAAACCCATGCAGATTCGGGAAAACGTGTAGACTCCGCACAGACAGTGACCCAAGCCGGGAATATAACCTGGGACTCTGGAGCTGTGACGTGACAGTGCTAACCACTGTGCTATCGTTCAGCATTTCCCCTATTAAGGCCCTTAAAGTAACCAATTTATGGTCACTGAAGGGCCGTTTCCCACCCAGCCTCAATTTTTTGGCAAGGGGGCGCGAGTCAGAGCAGGGTGGGAAGCCGAAAAAGAAACGATTCTCCATATTGAGTGGGAAGGAGGTGCCTCAATCTGAAGGCCCTTTTTCAGATTTGAGGTGCTCTGCTCTCTAGGACCTGGGAGCTCTGGCCCTTTCTCCCCTCCGCCCAATCACTCTGGCCTACCTGCAATGCCACGATCATCTCCCCAGGGCAGGCCCTATCCTCCCACCTCCAGGACTCGCCTTAAGAATGGTCCCAGAACTTAGTTGCAGGCAGAACGCTGCAGTACCTCTTCTGGTCACTGCAGCGCTATGCTCTGATGCCTGGGAGAGCTGACAGATAATCAGATTGACCAACAGCTCTCCAAGATGGGGCGGGGACTGAGGTCCCACTCACTGCTAATCAAAGCTCAATTGAGCATGAAATGGCACTGTGGGCTTCTGAGAATTGACGGGAACAGGTTTCGCTTGGCACTCGCCATCCTGAAAATTCTGCCCATGCTAATGACCAGATTTTTTTTGATGTGCTTATTAGGGGTTATCAGTGGTCAAGACACAGGAGATTTCCTTGCTCTTCTTTGAAATGATGCAATGCAGTATTTTGTGTCCACCCAGTTTTAATGTTTCATCTGAAACACAATACTTCAAACAGTGCAGCTGTCCCTTAGTCCTGCATTGAAATGTCAGCTGAGATTTTATGAGCACCTGCATTGAACCCAAACCCACAACCTCTGGACATAGTACCACTGAGCCAGAACTGACACAGTAGCTGCTCTGATAGTAACTGAATATTTATCCCATTTATCCGAATTCTTACCATTGTGTTTTAAAGTTTTAGACTTTTAGAGGAGCATGGATGTTTAAAACAACAGAGCTTTTTGTGTTGTCTCTTACATAGCTGTTCTCTCTCTGTTTCCCGCACTAGGACTTATGATGCCACGTCCGGTGAATACATCAATACAATGGAGCTTTGCTCGAGCTAATAAGAACAAATGCAAATACTTACTGTATTAGTTAAATTTCATTCCTAACTATAGACATTGCTTGGATTCTTCCTGACCCCACACAGTGAATTTTCCATCTTTATTTCTGATTTTCCCTCAGGTCTTATCTCAGAGACGAGCCTTTGTTCTTATTTACACAAACTACTTTTTCCCATGTTCCACATGTTATTTTTTGTGATTACTTCTTGTTATCAATAAAATGGAAAAGATACCCAATCTTTGGCTTCAACACTGAAGAACAGTAGAAATCCTCTGTTAAAAATATTACTCATAGCATAATATATAAATATACATAAATATGAATGTGTACTTAACATTTGCTCAAAGATAAAGTTAGTAACAATGTGATAAGAAACCAGTACAAAACCATTAAACTCGTATATCACTGAGTTCTCAGGGATAATGCTACCAAATACTTTTTTTAAGTGTTGAACCGTTGAAAGAAAATTCAGCAGCCATGCCCTTCTATATGTATCTCTTTAAGAAGAGGCACCTAGCACCTTTATTCCTGTCATCTTTGGTCGAAGAAAAGGTTCGGAAATTTGTTCGCCTCAGCAATGGTCCCTCAGGTGAAGTTTTCTTTAAATGTTCTGCTTAAGTTAGTTTGTTAGTGGTGCCACTTAAAGAAGGTGGCATTTACTGCCTCTTTTAATTGACAAGCAACTGTAATCGGTTGAATATAAAAATTGTAGAAATTCTGCAATTCTAATGAAATGCTGTCGACCGGAAATGCTCACTCTATTTCTTTCTCCACAGATACTGCCTGACTTGCTGAGTATTTCCAACATTTTCTGTTTTTATTTCAAATTTCCAGTGTCTGCAGTATTTTGCCTTAGCAGAGGTTCTGCAAGCTGAGTTTTGAAATTCTGTGGCACATTTTATAAATTTTTACAAGAAAGTCTCCCCAGTAGTTTTACTTGAGGGAATAGGCCAAAACTGTACACACTAATGCGTTCTCACCAATGCCCTGTACAGTTGTAGCAAGACTTCACATTTACCCACATTATATGTCATCAGCCAATTTGTTGCCCTCTCACTGAACCTATCTATATTCCTCTGCGCACTCTTTGTATCCTCCTCACACCTTGCTTTCCTACCTATCATTGTACCGTAAAAAAGATTGGCTGCAACATAGTCAGTCATTAATGCAAGTCATTAATATAGATCATAAATAATAGAGCCCGCAGCATTGATTCCTGTGGAACTCCATTTGTTAGTTTCCGATCTGAAAAGTATCAATTTACCCAGGCTCTTTGTTTCCTGTTAGTTATTCAATTCTCTTCCAAGCTAATATATCACCCCCAACACCCTCCTTGCAATGAACACTTACCTTTTATGATGCATCTCATTGAGTACCTTTTTGGAAATCCAAATGCACTATGGGTACGATTCAACGACTCCGTTGAGCCTGTCGCGGATCTGAACGCATGACCCCCAAATAGGGCTCCGGGCCAATCACGGGTCACCTGACTTGCTCCGCCCAGCGTGATCTGGATCTCGCTCTCGCTTGGAGAGATCCAAATCTGAATATTTAAATTAGCATAATTGCTCATTAAGATACCCAGAGGCCAGATTCATCTGGCGCCTGGGAGACCTCGCAGGGGGGGCCGTTTAGTACTGGTTCACGCAAAGGTGAACCAGTCGTACCGGTACCTGAGGGGGTCTCCTGGGTCATTGGCGAGCCTCGGGTGGTCGGGGATAGCAGGGTGGAAGCCTGGCATTCCCTCTGGCACCTTAGCACCTAAGCACTACCAGCCTGGCACCCAGGGTGCCGGGGCACTGCAAGGGTGCCAGTCTGGCAGTGCCAGGGTGCAAGGATGCTCCTTTGGTACTGCCAGGGTTTGGGCACAGGGAGGGGGTCTTGCCAGGTGGAGCGGGGATAGGGGAGGTTCTCGGGGGGCCACCCCAAGGTTGGCAGGGTGAGGGGGGGGGTTAAACAATTTGGGGGGGTCCTGAAAGGTGCGGGGGGTGGGGGAACCTTGTTCTGCCAGACAAAATGATGCCCTGATCTGCGAGGAGCCTTTCCTGCTTGTGAGCTTCAGTTCAACAGCAGGAAATCCTTCTAAGTGCGGCCTCGGCGGAGAGAATGTTCCCAAGGCCAAAACAAACAGAAGTGCCGTTGGATAGCAGGATGTTTCTCAGCGCTGCAGCCGCTAAATGTGCTGTTCGGCGAGCTTTAACTGCAGTCCATTGAATCGCTCCCTATATCTACTAATATCCCATTATCCACCCTGCTTATTACATCCTCTGAGAATTCTAATAAATTTGTTAAACACAATTTCTCTTTCACAAAACTATTATAACGTGAGATACGAACTGCCAGAAGAATACAAAACAAGGATTCTTTATTCCACTGGTATCAGATTTTTAATAGAATTAATGGAAGAGCTGAGCTATAAGAAACCAACTATTTATTACAGATATTCACCAGGATGCCATCAAGAGCATAATCTGATCTTTAATCAGCTAGGTAGCAGTGTTCAGCCGGTGGAGCTCCCATTGCTAATGTCCTGTGACTACGTGACCCAGGTTATCTTGCCTCCCAGGCACAAAGGGGAATTTTTCCTCCTCGAGGTCTCCCAAATTCGGGCCCGGGGCGGCACGGTAGCACGTTGGTTAGCACTACTGCCTTGCAGTGCCTTGGGTGACTGTGTGGAGTTTGCACTTTCTCCCCGTGTTTGCGTGGGTTTCCTCCTGGTGCACCGGTTTCCTCCCACAGTCCAAAGGTGTGCAGGTTAGGTGGATTGGCCATGATAAATTGCCCCTTAGTTTGTTCAAAGGTGTGCAGGTTAGGTGGGGTTATTGGGAAGGGCGGGCGAGTGAGCCTAGGGTGCTCTATCAGAGGGTCGATGCAGAGTTGATGGGCTGAATGGCCTCCTTCTACACTGTAGGAATTCTAAAAATTCAGGTGTCGAGGCCATCTGATTAGGTCTCCAATAGCTGATTTTGCGTGCATTCGAGATACTCCCAACACCGAAAGGAGATTACCATAGAATTTACAGTGCAGAAGGAGGCCATTTGGCCCATCAAGTCCGCACCGGCCCTTGGAAAGAGCACCGCACTTAAGCCCATGCCTCCACCCTATCCCCGTAACCCAATGACCCCACATAACCTTTTGGACACTGAGGGGCAATTTAGCATGGCCAATCCACTTCACCTGCACATTTTTGGACTGTGGGAGGAAACCGGAGCACCCCGGAGGAAACCCACGCAGACACAGGGAGAAAGTGCAAACTCCGCACAGACAGTCACGCGAAGCCGGTATTGAACCCAGGACCCTGGAGCTGTGAGGCAGCAGTGCTAAACATTATGCCACCATGACGCCCACTAGTTTTATCGAAAACACAGTTCTGTCTCAGAGGTAAGGGCAGGTACAGGAATGGGAGAGTATGACTGACAGTCAGCCTTGGTGTGGGGGGAGGGGGGGGGACCAAAAGGAGATACAGGAGAAGATCCTGCAGGTCCTGTTGGTTTGTATTCAACAAGTAAAACATTCTTGCTACCTGAAGGATAATGGCCCAGATATTCTGGTCTCTGAATGTAACAATGTAATATCACAATAATGGGGCAGTTATCTAACAGTAAACATAAAGTTGGGTTTGAAAGGAGAAGAATACAATTACTAAGATACAGCTTGTAAGGGGGGTATTTTCTGGCCCCGCCCATCAGCGGGATCTTCTGGTCCCACCGAAGTCAATGGATTGTTGGCTGTGTGATGAATGTAGGAATTTCAGATACTGTAGGTATTTGGTGCAATAAGGATTAAAAACCTGGGTTAGTAGTTTTTTAAAGAATCCTGGGTTGAAAGATTTTGGGAGCCACGGGTGCAATTAAAGCATCGTAAAAACCTTGGGCTAATAGAATGTTGTTTGGATGAAGGGGATTCCGGGAAGAGTTCATTAAATTCCAGCTTGGTAAGGCGATGTAATTACTGGGAGGAGCCAAGGTATCAGGTATTTTTGCAGAAAAGCAGTGTTAGTTTGAGTGTTGCTTGAAGATGTGAGCAGAGGTCAAGCATCTCAGTTCAGTTAAAAGATATGTATGTAGATAGATCAGCAGTTTCTTTCCAGGCAGTTCAAAAGAGTATGGTCAGAAAGTGAGCTGAAGCAGCTTCTGAAGAAATACAGCCAGGGTTTCTACATGGTTCTGACAGGATTCAGATATTTTGTTTAAAGCAGTGTGAAAAGATTTCTCTTTCTCAAAGTAGAGTATCCAGGCATCTCTGTAAAGCAGTTATTCCTGAGTGCTAACTGTATTTAACAGTGGATTGAGAGCTGAGATGTTTTGTTTTGCTTTTTGAGTGGGAATAAAGATAGCAGTTAAGGGTTACTATATTCACTGCATTGTAAGCTATTTTCTGGTGTGATGTTAAAGATATTTTAATATTGTGTTCGCAATAAAGGTTGTTTTAATATACCGTATCCTTCTTTGTGAAATCACTCCCGGAGCGATGTATCCTTTCCTCACAGTCTCACAGTTACAAAATTAAAATAAAATATTGGGATTTCTGTCCAGTATCCTAGCCACTGCTGGGGTCTGGTCTGGGATTGTAATAGCTGGATTGCCACATCTACCATGGGGGATCTGGCATGCAGGGCCCAGAAATCCTGGCCTAAGGTTTTGGCAAGGCCAATTTCTACAGATTGAGATAGAAATTGATAATAGCAAACTGCTCAAAACTGTTTTCGGGTAAGACTACAGATAAACAATGGGAGGTGTTCAATAAAGAATTGACCTTAATACAGACATGTGTATATACCCTGAAGAGGCAAGAGCTGTCTTTGTCGAATAAAATAGCTGTGGTCCACAAGAGGTGAAAGGCAACATAAAGCTTGAAGAAAGAATATATAAAAATGCAAAGTATGATATATGTCCAGGGGACTGGGATAGATATAAAGATCAGTAGAGGAAGCCAAAAACATATAGGGCTGGATTCTCCGCACCACCCAGACACATTTCTGCCCCGACCCGCCGGCGGGATGCTCCGTTACACTGGCCGGTCGATGGGGTTTCCCATTGTGGGGCAGCCCCATGGTGTCGGGAAACCCCCGGGCTGCTGGTAAAACGGAGCATCCCGCCGGCGGCGAATCCAGCCCATAGCAAGAGCTGCAAATAAACACACAGACAAAGAAACTGGCAATGTTATCCTAAATCAAAATAAACATTTTATAATTATGCGAGAAGGAAAAGGGCTGTCAACAGTAATGTGGGCCTTTTAAACACAGATGTGGGTAATATTGCAACAGGAAAATAAGGAAACGGGAGACGATCATTGAATTATTACTTTGTGTCAATCTTCACAATGGAGGAAGAGGATAATTTGCATGACATGCCAGGGAAATGAATAATGAATCAAGGACTGGAACACAATAAAGTTAACATAATCATGAAAGCAGTATTAGAACAAATACTGGACAATAGAATAAACAGCAGAACCTGACACTTTTCTGATGTGTTGGGTGCTATGGATCCATGGAACACATACAGGCCACCAACACTTAAAATATTGCAACACTATTTTATTAAGTCAGAAACTGTTGAACATACTTTCACTATGGCTTAACACGATGTTAGATTAAACTAAACACCTATGCCTGTCCGAACCAGTCTATGCACTCAGCAGAGGATCTGTACTGTAAGCTGTAAGCTCTGTCCTTGTAGGAGGCTGCATCCCGAATGAGCGGGAACTCTGATGCCCCCTGCGTCGGTGTGTGGCCTCCGGATAGACGCCATCAGCCACGGCCACAGTGGATAACCCCTGTCACCCAAGAGTCAACCCCTCACCGGAAGGTGCACCTTGAAGTTGTCAGGAACCATCGAGTGTGCCAGGATGAAGGTTTTGTGCACACTGCCTGGGTATTGGACGCAGACATGCATGATGTGCATTTCGTGGTCATACAGCTGCATATTCATGGAGTGGTACCCCTTTTGATTTGCGAAGACCACCCCGTCATGCGTTGGTGCTCGTAGGGGGACATGCGTCCCGCCGATCACCCCCTGGACCTGGGGCATCCCTGCAGTGGTGGTGAACCCTGCTGCCTGGGCATCCTGGTTGGCTCGGTCCACATTAAATTTGATGTATTGTGCGGATCAGGCATATAGGGCTACCGTTACGGCTGACGGGTGCTGCCTGTTGTAGATTTGGGGTGGGGTTGTGGGGTGGAGGTAGGGTGTGGGAAGGGGTTGGGTGGGTGCACCCATATGGCCTGTGTTACTCTATGTTACCACTGGCCACGGTGGGCGGTCAGTGGGGTGCGCAGTAAGGCGGCTACCTTGCAGGCCTTGGCAATGGCTGTCCATGCCAGGAAAATCATACATATCCACATAGAAGAGACACACATTTGCACAAACCATGGGTGATGGTAAATTACTGTGAGCATAGTCCAATATGTGACAAAGGGAAAGTAAGGACTTTTGCCAATAAATCTGTTAAGTGTTGCAATGAGAAGTCCGTTGGTGTGCACAATTGTAATGAATGAAAATATCAATAGTGCAGCACAATATCCAACTCAAACCTATAAAGTAAATGTTATCATCTTTGTGATCTAAAATCTATTAAAGCCATCACTTTGCAGGCCACAGTTTCATTTTTCATCACCTAACGTTTATTGTAATGACATTTCATGCTACAATACATACCCGTTAATGGGCACCCTGCTATTGGAACATTTACTCAGGAACTGACTCATTTCCCATTCATGCAACACCCTTTGTTAAGTCGGAACATTTGGGTAAAGGGAATGTTTCATTCGCCATCAGATTGTTCCCATTGAGAGGTTTCTACTGTGCAATAAATGATTAGACTGAATCAAAGGTAAATACTTCTGATTGTTCTTATTTTAAGAATAATTTAGAAATCAGGACTGCATCATTTTGCAAATTTATTGGAAAGCCTTCTACAAAATATACCGTTCCAAAGTGCTGTTTTAACAAAAAACCAAAGTTGTCGTTAAGTGAGTGTTGTGCGGACTAGGATTTGCTGACAGTGATTTGAAAGTACTGCGCCTCTCACCCAACAATAGTTCCGTCTCCTTAAATTTACCACCTGCAGCCCCACCAATACAGACACATCAGAGCAAAACAGGAAAGAAAAGTGACTTCTGTAGTCATATCAGTTTGTACGGAATTAAAACCACTTTCATGTTTTTTTTCTGAACCCGGTTCATAAATTCCATTTTCTGCAGCGTATGTTATTCTTGGCATGTGCTACCCTGATGTATGTTACTTTCGACCAGTGTATTTTTGCTTCTGCTGGTTCCATATTTTCTTTTTGAAAGAGAGCCAGATGTTCCTCTATGAGTACTGTTTTGAAAATGCAGGCCAGCTGGTGCAGGAATCCTGATTTCATTCCAACTAGGTTTTAACTGTGGTATTTCAGAGAGAGTCGGTGAAACCACTTGAAAGAGAACTTGCAGATACATGTACAGGGATGGAAATACCAAACTCGCATTTTGCATTTAGTTATTTTAAAAATGCTCAAACACCAGTGTAACCATCTAAAGCCCTCATACATCCCAAGTTCTGGCTATATTGTAAATGCGAAAACCATATTATACTTCCTTAGAATATACATTGCCCATAAGACAGCAGTAGAAAGAAGGTCCAAGTCTATCGTGCTTCAGGTTGGGTTGCAATTTACACGGAATTGTTTAGAATTTATACCACAGAAACAGGCTCAATTGGTCCACGACAGTGTTTATGCACCACACCAGCTTCCTCTCATCCTGGGCGGCACGGTAGCACAGTGGTTAGCACTGTTGCTTCACAGCGCCAGGGTCCCAGGATCGATTCCCGGCTTGGGTCTCTGTGCAGTGTCTGCATGTTCTCCCCGTGTCTGCGTGGGTTTCCTCTGGGTGCTCCGGTTTCCTCCCACAAGTCCCGAAAGATGTGCTTGTTGGGTGAATTGGACATTCTGAGTTCTCCCTCAGTGTATACGAACAGACGTCGGAGTGTGACGAATAGGGACTTTTCACAGTAACTTCATTGCAGTGTTAATGTAAGCCTAATTGTGACAATAATAAATATTATTATTATTATGGGAAAGTCTAGGACTGGAGAGTGTAATCTCAGAGTCAGGGGCTATCCATTTAAGAGAGATGAGAAGAAATTTCTGTTCTCATAAAAGACTAAATCTGTGGAATTCTTTACTGCAGAGAGTTGTAGCGATTGAATTGTTAAGTATGTTCAAGGCTGAGATAGACAGATTTTTAATCATTAAGGGAATCAAGGATTACGGGGATAAGGTGGGAAAGTGGAGTTGATTATCATATCAGATCAATCATGATCTCATAGGACGGTGGAGCAGATTCGATGGGCCAAAAGGCCTATTTCTGCTCCTACATCTTATGGACTTATGGTCTTCATCTAACACTGCCTCCACAATCTTCCTTTCCTTTGTCCCTCGTGGGTATATGTAACATTTCCTTGCTATTCACCTCAACTTTTCCTGCAGTAGCATGTTCTGTTTTATACTGTACTGAGGATATTCTGCACCTTAATCTTTTGTCCACAAAAGCTGCCATCCTTTGGTGAGCATTGCCAGTAAATTCTCTAGACAGAACATTGAATTTTAGACAGAAGTTTCAAAATTTCAGTTTTAGTTTATTTTCCGCCAGTTCATAACTTCTACCAGATGTGGAATTTTTCACCTCAATGTCTAATATTTAGCTCACTTATGAAAGAAAACAAAAATAGGATGGGGGCTAAATTGGATGCGAATGAATACAGGGCTCACCATGAACGATTACCTCACAGCTGGTCAATGTGGTACAGTCAGCATACCAACTCCCTGGTGTTTGCTCTTCACTGTGATTGAAGCTGGTGCTAACTGCTCTGTTGGCTAGCTGCAAACCTCAGAAGGGGGTCCAAAATCATTGAGAGACAAGTGAGAATGAAAACTAACTGACACAACTTAAAGACTGCCTGTATCTTCTCAATGTGAGACCTAGTGTGGCTGAAACAAGTGGTGGACATACTTGTATAAGTCACTGATGTGGAAAAGACTGAATAATGGAACAACTTGCGAAAGAGCTATATCCGAGGGTCTCAGACCCTTGATGAGAAAGAGCAAAGTAGGAGCAATGTGCTTGATTCACAGAAAGTCTGGAGGCACTCCAGAAAATGCACAGCAGGCAGTGGGGCAGATCAGTGGCATGTGTAAAACCGCAAGAGCCAAGGTGCAAACAAGTTTGGTGGCCCCACATGAGTCATCAAGGTACTGAATTCATCTTCAAATGTCGTACCCCACAACTAGATCGCTTGTTTCAGATTGTGCACGAAATCCACGTCACACAACTCGCACCAATCAACTTTTACGCCTCACAGAAGGACTAGAAGTGTTCGTAAGGGCAGAAACAAAAAGATAGAGAAGGCTTGGGCTGTAGCTGCAACAGAAGACAGCATGGCGGAGGTTCAGACCTCTGACTTGTCGACCCAGCAGCCTATGGAGCAGCTGATGCAAGTCATTCAGGAAGGCTTTGCTACGCAGAAACGGGACTGCTTGGACCCGATAAAAGAGTCGATTGAGCGTTTGGAGCAAAGATTGGACACCCAGGATCGGGCGATCCAGAAGGTGGAGACGGCGCTGGCTGAACAGGAGGAACATCAGACTGCGGTGGAGCTGGAGGTGGGGATGCTGAGGGACCAGCAGAAGAAGCTCCTGGAGAAGGTGGAGGACCTAGAAAATAGGTCCCGCCGGCAGAACCTAAGAATCGTCGGGCTCCCGGAGGAGTCCGAAGGAAAGGACACTGGGGCATACATCGCAGACATGTTTGTGAAGCTGCTGGGGGATGGGGCATTCTCCCAGCCCTTGGAGGTGGATAGGGCTCACAGAGCACTCGCGAGGAAGCTGTGAATGGGAGACACCCCCCCCCCCCCCCCCCCCCCCGAGGGCAATGGTGGTGAGATTCCACAGGTTCTCGGATAAGGAGCACATTCTACAGTGGGCCAAGCAGACACGGAGCTCTAAGTGGGATAATTGCATCCTGCGGGTTTACCAGGACCTGAGTGTAGAGGTGGCCAGGAGGAGAGCAGGCTTCAATCAGATCAGGTCGATCCTTTTTAAGAAGAAGGTGAAGTTTGGACTGTTAAACCCAGCCCGTCTCTGGGTCACGCATGAGGATCAGCACTTCTACTTCGAGTCACCTGAGGACGCGTTGGACTTTACGAAAAAGAAAGGGCTGGTGATGGATTGAGAACATTTGAACTTGGCTGCAACGTTCATGTTTTTGTTTTTTCTTTTTGTTTCTCTGTTTTTCTAAAAAGTTTCCTGTTTTGCGTTTCATGGAAGATGTTTGTGATGCCGTTTGCATTGATTTGGAGCCAGCGGTAGAGCTGAGTGAGATAAGGTTTTCATTTGCACTGTTGGGGGATGGGGGGGGGGGGGGTGCTTGTTTTGATCTTGGTGTTTTTCTGTTGGGCAATTGTGTGGGGATTGTTTGATGTTGGAGTTTGTTTGTATGAGCGGGGGGGAGGGAACAATAGGTGGGAGACTATCTGGCGCCGGGGATGGGGGCCACCAAGCTAGCTTGGCGATCTAGCTCTCGGAAGCGCAGTGGGGGTGTGCTTATGTTTGGTTTAGTAAAGAGATTGGGCTACAGAGTGTTGTTACTAGGGGGGGAGGGGGGAATGTTCTGCTGACGAGGGAGGGACTTGGGCTGAGAGACAGAGAGGAGTTTGGGGGTGGGGCTGCCTGGGGATGGACCAGTGGAGCTGCGGAGCTTGGGCTGGAGACGGGCCTAAAAAAGGGGATGGTTGATCGGCGGAGGGGGGGGCAATGAGCCCCCCAACTAGGCTGATCACCTGGAATGTTTGAGGGTTAAATGGGCCGGTCAAAAGGACACGTGTATTCACGCATCTTAGGGGATTGAAGACGGACGTGGTAATGTTGCAGGAGACACACCTTAGAGTTACGGACCAGGTTAGACTGAGGAAAGTCTGGGTCAGTCAGGTCTTTCACTCGGGACTAGATTCAGAGACTAGAGGGGTCGCGATCCTGATCAATAAGCGGGTGGTGTTTGAGGCGGATATAATAGTCTCGGATGTGGGAGGTCAGTACATTATGGTCAGTGGGAAGCTAGAGGGGGTGCAGGTGGTATTAGTAAATGTGTATGCACCAAATTGGGATGATGTGGAGTTTATAAAGAGGATGCTGGGGAAGATACCGGACCTGGACTCACATGTGTTGGTCATGGGAGGGGACTTCAACACAGTTATGGACCCTGGCTTGGACCGGTCAAGCTCGAAAATGGGCAGGGTGCCAGCAAGGGCAAAGGAACTAAGAGGGTTCATGGAACTGATGGGGGGGAGGGGTGGATCCATGGAAATTTGGGCTGCCAAGGGCGAAGGAGTTCTCCTTCTACTCACACGTGCATAAAGTGTATTCCCGGATTGATTTCTTTATTTTGGGCAGGGCCTTGCTGGCTGTGCTGGTGGACACGGGGTACTTGGCGATTACAATCTCAGACCATGCTCCGCACTGGGTTGACCTGCAAGTTAGTAAGGACAGTAACCAGCGCCCACACTGGAGATTGGATGTGGGACTTTTGGCGGATGAAGGGGTGTGCGAGCGGCTGAGGAAATGTATTCAGAGCTACCTGCAGATCAACGAGTCGGAGGAAATTTCAGCAGCGATGGTGTGGGAAGCATTGAAGCCGGTGGTCAGGGGGGAGCTGATCTCGATCCGGGCACATAGGGAGAAGGTGGACAGGGCGGGGACGGACCAACTGGTAAAGGAGTTACTACAGATTGATAGGAGGTATGCGGAGACCCCAGAGGCAGGGCTTTTAAGGAAAAGCGTAGGTTACAGGCAGAGCTTTGCTTGTTAACCACAGGGAGGGTGGTAGAGCAGCTGGGAAAGGCGAGAGGGACGATCTATGAGCATGGAGAGAAGGCCAGCAGAATGCTTGCACAGCAGTTAGGAATAGGGAGGCAGCTTAGGGAGATAGGGAAAGTAAAGTACGGAGATGGGAACTGGTTGGTGATTCAGTAGGGATGAATAAGGCGTTTAGGGATTTCTACAGCAGGCTGTACAGGTCGGAACCCCCTACGGGGCCGGAGGGGATGAGGCACTTCTTGGAGGGGCTGAATTTCTCAAAGGTGGACGGAGAGCTGGTAGAAGGGCTGGGGGCCCCAATCGGGCTGGAGGAGATAGTGGAGGGCTTGAAGGCCATGCAGGCGGGTAAGGCCCCGAGTCCGGATGGGTACCCAGTGGAGTTTTATAAAAGGTTCTCGGGAATATTGGGGCCGGTGTTGTTGAGGATGTTCAATGAGGCAAGGGAAAGAGGGGTGTTGCCCCCCGACGATGTCACAGGCAACGATTTCGCTGATTCTTAAGCGGGACAAGAGCCCGGAGCTGTGTGGGTCCTACAGGTCGATCTCCCTGTTGAATGTAGATGCCAAGTTGCTGGCCAAAATCTGGTCCTCCAGGATTGAGGATTGTCTTCCGGACGTTATTGGGGAGGACCAGGTGGGGTTTGTTAAGGGCAGGCAGTTGGTGGCCACTGTAAGAAGGCTGTTAAATGTGTTCATGATGCCCCCGGAAGGTAGGGAGGTGGAGGTAGTGATCGCAATGGATGCAGAAAAGGCTTTTGGTCGGGTAGAATGGGACTATCTGTGGGAGATACTGTGACGGTTCGGATTTATTGACGGGTCAGGTTGCTGTATCAGGGTCCTGTGGCAAGTGTACGGACGAATAGGCCAACATCGGACTATTTTAGACTGCACCGGGGGGCGAGACAAGGATGTCCCCTCTCCCCACTGTTGTTTGCTCTGGCTATAGAGCCGCTGGCAATTGCTCTGAGAGCCTCGTTGGTCTGGAGAGGACTGATCGGGGCAGGGTGGGGGGGGTGGATTTCACTCTATGCGGATGACCTGCTTATGTACGTTTCGGACCCAACAGAGGGGATGGAAGAAATCATAAAGACTCTAGGGGAATTTAGCCGTTTTTCGAGATATAAGCTTAATATGGGAAAGAGTGAGATGTTTGTGGTCCAGGCGAGGGGACAGGAGAGGCGACTGGGAGAGCTGCCATTTAGGTGAGTAAAGGGAAGCTTTAGGTACCTAGGTATTCAAGTGGCGCGGGGATGGGATCGGCTGCATAAATTGAATCTAGCCCGGCTGGTGGACCAAATGAAGGACGATTTTCGGAGATGGGACGTGCTTCCGTTGTCTCTGGTTGGGAGGGTGCAAACGGTGAAGATGGCGGTCCTCCCGCGATTCCTATTCGTATTTCAGTGTCTCCCCATCTTTATTCCGCGGTCCTTTTTTAAGCGGGTCAACAGAGTGATCACGGGCTTTGTCTGGGCGGGCAAGACCCCGCGTGTAAGGAAGGTAATGCTTGAGCGGAGTCGGGGAGAGGGCGGGTTGGAGCTGCCAAATTTTAGCAACTTTTACTGGGCGGCTAATATTGCCATGATCAGGAAGTGGGTGGTGGGGAGGGGTCGGCATGGGTGCATATGGAGGTGGCTTCATGTAAGGGCACCAGTCTGGGGGCATTGGTAACGACGCCTCTGCCGTTCCCGTCGGCACGGTACGCCACCAGTCCAGTGGTGGTGGCGGCCCTGAGAGTTTGGAGCCAGTGGAAGCGGCATGTGGGAGCAGTGGGAGCATCGGTCTGGGCCCAAATCTGTGATAATCACCGGTTTGCCCCGGGGAGTATGGACGGGGGTTCCGGTTATGGCGGAGAGCGGGGATTGAGAGGATGGGGGATATGTTCATAGGGGGAGCTTTCCGAGTATGAGGGCGTTGGAGGAAAAGTTTGGGTTGGCGAGGGGAAACAAATTCAGGTAACGGCAGGTGCAGGACTTCCTTCGTAAACAGGTGTCAACCTTCCCGCTCTTACCGCTAAGGGGGATTCAGGACAGGGTAGTTTCCAGAGGGCGGGTAGGAGAAGGGCGCGTCTTGGACATTTATAAGGAGCTTATGGGGTCGGAGGAGTCGCAGACCGAGGAGCTGAAGCGCAAGTGGGAGGAGTAGCTGGGAGGTGAGATAGAGGATGGTCTATGGGCAGATGCGTTGAGTAGAGTCAACACGTCTGCAACATGTGCCAGGCTCAGCCTGATCCAATTTAAGGTTGTTCACCGGGCTCACAAGACAGTGGCCCGGATGAGCAGATTCTTTGGGGTGGAGGACAGGTGCGCAAAATGTGCGGGAGGACCGGTGAACCATGTCCACATGTTTTGGACATGCCCAAAGCTTAGGGCATTTTGGCAGGGGTTTGCGAACGTCATGTCCATGGTGTTAAAAACAAGGGTGGCACTGAGTCCAGAGGTGGCGATTTTCGGGGTGTTGGAAGACCCGGGAATCCAGGAGGAGAAAGAGGCAGACGTTCTGGCCTTTGCTTCTCTGGTAGCCCGGAGACGGATACTATTAGCTTGGAGGGACTCAAAGCCCCCGAAGTCGGAGATCTGGCTATCAGACATGGCTAGCTTTCTCTGTTTGGAGAAAATCGAGTTTGCCTTGAGAGGGTCACTGTTAGGGTTCACCCGAAGGTGGCAACCGTTCGTCGACTTCTTTGCGAGAAATTAATTGTCAGCAGACCGGGGTGGGGGGTGGGGTGGGGGGAGTAGTTTAGATTAGGGTAGGGGGTCAATAAGGCTGGGACCTGTACGAGAGGTAAATGGCTTTTGCACTATGTTTATTGTTTCCTGTATATTGTTTATTTTGTTGTGTGTCACTATACCAAAAATACCTCAATAAAATGTTTATTAAAAAAAAACTTCTACACGTCACAAATCTGCTTGCACTCCAATCAACATTCACACCTCACGCGAATCATAGCTCACACCAATTAGCACTCACACCAATCTGCATTCACACCATTCAGCATGCACACCTCACACCAATCACACCTCGCACCAATCACCACTCATGCAAATCAGAACTCACACACCTTACACCAATCAATGTTCACGCCTCACACCAATCAGCACTCACACCTCACACCAATCAGCATTCACATCTCACACCAATCAGCATTCACACCTCACACCAATCAGCACTCACGCACCTCACACCAATCAACATTGACATCTCTCACCAATCAGCATTCATACCTCACACCAATCAGCATTCACACATCACACCAATCAGCACTCAAACATCTCACACCAATCAACATTCACACCCCACACAAAGCAACATTCACACCTCACACCAGTCAGCACTCACACCTCACTCCAATAAACGTTCACAGCTCACACCAATCAGCATTGGCATATCTCACACCATTTACACCTCACACCAATCAGCACTTACACCTCGCACCAATCAGCACTCACACACCTCGCACTAATCACATTTCACACCAATCATCACTCACCTATCTCACACCAATCACACCTCACACCAATCACACCTCATACCAATAACACCCCACACCAATCACACCTCACACCAATCAGCATTTGCACACCTCACACCAATCAACATTCACACATCACACCAATCAATGTTCACACCTCACTCAATCAGCATTCACAGCAATCAGCATTCACACCTCACACCAATCAGCATTCACACCTCACACCAATCAGCACTCACACATCTCACACCAATCAGCATTCACATCTCACACCAATCAGCACTCATGCATCTCACACCAATCAGCACTCACACATCTCACACCAATCAGCATTCACACATCTCACACCAATCAGCACTCACACATTTCACACCAATCAGCACTCACACATCTCACACCAATTAGCACTCACATCTTACACCAATCAGCACTCTGACCTAATATTCACAGCTGCATCTCACTTGCATCGTCTAAGAATTCCTGCAAGTCTTCCACAGCCATGCTCACTCACTCACATTGTCTCATACACACTCATACTCACACAATCATACTGTCATGCAAGAGTGCCTTTAAGAAATGGATGTGTAAGCAATGTACCTTTAAGAAAACAGTGATGTCAGAGAGTGGGTGGAGCTCAGCTCAGGTCAGCCATTTTGCAGTTTAGTTTTTACTTTCAGTTTTGAAAAGTGCCTGGCTGGTTTTGCTGAGAGCAGTTTTAAAAAGTACCTGGCTGGTTTTGCTGGGAGCAGCTTCAAAGTGCCTGGCTGTTTTGCTGAGAGCAGTTTAAAAGTAGAAAGCCAGTTTGAGACAGCAACTTGAGAAGTTCTTTTTTGATGTGATCTGCTTAGAAGGGAGAAAGCCAGGTTTGAGAAAGCAGCGTGGGTGTGTCTGTGGGTTTCCAGAGAGCTGCATGAAGAAAGCAAGGTGCTGGAGCTGAAGTCACCAAAGCTAATATATCTCTGCCATTCTACAGAAAATATATATCCTTTAACCTGATGTGATACTGTTTAAAGGTGTTAAGTCTCTTGAAAGTGTGAAGGAACATTTAAAGGAGTTATTTACTGTTGCAATATTTTCTGAGTTATCTTTGAAGTAAGGGGTGTTAAGAGATCCAATGTTTATTTAAGATGTTAAGTTGAGTTCATGGAATAAACAGTGTTTTGTGTTTGAAAACCCACGTGTCCATAATTGTAATACCACACCTAGGGAAAAAGCCGTGAGCTAGGAAAAGCAACAAATCCATTAAAGGGTGAGGTTGGTTGAACTCCATGATACATTTTGGGGTTCTGAAAATGCCTCGCCCATAACAATATACTCACTCACACTCATTCCTACACACACAAACACATGCACATAAGCTCATACTCATTCACACATTCACATAAGCTCATACTCATTTGCACACAGATGCAAATGCACACTCATTAACACTCTATACACCTAATCTATCAGTATCCCTTTGTAATTTTATGAAGTCATCTCCACTGTCTACAATGCCACCCATCTTTGTATCTCATCAAATTTGGGCATATGACCTTCTGTGCCATTATCCAAGTCGTTAATGAATAATTGAGGCCCGAACATAAATCCCTGTGGGACAACACGAGTCATGTCCTGCCAATTTGAGTGCCTACTCATTATCCCTACTTTCTGTCACCTGCCACTCAACCAATTTCCCAGCCATATCAATAATTTGCCTTCAATTCCATGGGCTTCTACCTTAGTCAACAGTCTCTTATGTGGGGCTTCATCAAATGCTTTCTGGACGTCCATTTGAACAACATCCATAGACATTCCCCATCCACTACCTTAGTCACCTCTTCAATAATTCAATGAGGTTTGTCAAGCATGACCTACCTGGCACAAATCCATGTTGGCTCTCCCTGATTAACTGAACATTTCTGAGGTGTTCAGCTACCCACTCCTTGATTACAGACTCCAACAATTCCCCCATTGATGTGTTGGGTGTTCTGGATCACATACAGGTCACCAACACTTGAAGTAGTGCAACACTATTTCATTAAAAGGTTAACTATTTAAACATACTTGAACTGTGGGTAAATGCGATACCAGCTTTAACTAAAGACCTTTGCCTTGTCCTAACCAGTTGATGCACTCAGCACATGGTGAATGTCTGTGTTGCAGGCTCTGAGCTCTGTGCTCCTAGCTAGCTGCTACTCGAATGAGCGGGAACTTTGATGCCCCCTGTCTTTATAGTGCGTGTGCTCTCACTGGTGATTGGCTGCGGTGTTCTGTATGTTGATTGGTCCCACTGTGTGTCCATCAGTGTGCGTCTGCACCATGATCTACTGGTGTATATTATGACACCCATCACAGATGTTTGGCTAACTGTCTGTAATTCCAGGTTTTCCTCTTTCGCCCTTCTTAAAAAGCGGAGTGACGTGAACAATTTTCCAATCCAGAAGGACTACTCCTGAATCTAGAGAACTATGAAAGTGAACACACACACTCTCATACATGCACCCACGCATTCTCGTATGCACAACATTCTCATACGCATACATATTCTCATACACACATACACCCTTACACACGCTCACTCACACTCTCATATACACACCCACACTCATACGTGCACACACTCAGAGGAACACAAATCCTCAGAACACGCTCTCATATATACACACACTCACACAAACACACATATTCACTCTCACACACACCCACACAGTCACAAACACTCACACACGCCACACACACACACATACACACTTACCCTCACACACATACTCATCCTCACTCACACACACCTCACAGTTTATACACATAGCCAGCCATTTGCTGCAGCAACCACATCAGCCCCACTGTCTTGTCTGACAATGTTGAGCATAATTGGAGGCAGCAGGAGCTGCCTGTCAGGGACAGATTATCCCCCATGTCCTTACCCCCATGGGGTAGATGGTGCTGGCTATAGCTGAAGCTGCGGCCAGTGGAGGGGCTGAAACAAAAGGACAGTATCTGCACACCTAATCTTCGATCTCACACCCCACAGCACGTAATCCAACAATCACATTTGCTTTATAAGCTGCAGATGGAGTGAGCAGTCTCCTCTTACTTACTCCATCTTCCTCAACTCGTCACAACAACCTCATCCCTGTGTCTTTCGTCTTTCAGGGATTCTCGAACTGCCACTGGCCATATGGAAGAGTGATGCGACCATCAAGTCACTCGAAGACACATGGAGAAGTAAACCGTGGTTTTAATCAGCTTAGAACTGATAATTCACCAGTGCACTGTGTTATGTTATTAACCCTGTGGGCTCTACCTATGGGCAATTATGTGGCTTCACCCACAGGGGATATGTTGGGGCATGTACGGGCTCCGCAAATGGCTCCACCCTCTTTACAGTAAGTATAAGAGCTGCTGACCTGCGGGGCCGCCTTCAGTGTTGTACACACAGGCAGGCTCAGTTCTAAGCTGATTAAAACCACGGTTTACTTCTCCACGTGTCTTCGAGTGAATTGATGGTCGCATCAATTTAATCAGCTTAAAATACTACTATGGAATCAGCCCTCAAACCTGACAGATTGGAACTCGATCCACAGGCCGCAGAGGCAAAATAAATGTTTTCACATTGGCTTTGATGCTTCAAGGCCTATCTCGCCGCGTCGGCTACACCATCCGTCACTGACGAACAGACGCTGAGCCTCCTCCACGCACGGGTGAGCCATCGCATTTCTGTCCAGCTCGATGAAACCGCTTCCTATACAGATCACTTTCAGGTAGGTCTAAGAAGTGCTAGTATCCCACCCCACTTCTGGTACCATGATGTGTTGTGTGTTCTGGATCACATACAGGTCACCAACACTTGAAATAGTGCAACACTATTTTATTGAATCATTAACTATTTAAACATACTTAGACTGTGGGCTAATACAATACTAGCTTTAACTAAAGACCTCTGCCTTGTCCTAACCAGTCGATGCACTCAGCACATGGTGAATGTCTGTGTTGCAGGTTGTGAGCTCTGTGCTCCTAGCTAGCTGCAACTCGAATCAGCGGGAACTCTGATGCTCCCTGTCTTTATAGTGCGTGTGCTCTCACTGGTGATTGGCTGTGGTGTTGTGTATGTTGATTGGTCCTACTGTGTGTCCATCAGTGTGTGTCTGCACCATTATATACTGGTGTATATTATGACAAGCTCCATGGGTATACTCATGGAACCAACCCTGGACACAGTGTCTGATAGCCAATGTCGCCGTTTCCATTGCAGCACTCGCAGAAACTACTCAATACCTGGGAGTGCTCAGACTTCATTCATACAAGCTCAGACTGCTGCCAACGTGGTTGCAGGTACCAGCCCTCAAAGGGGCACTGTGCAGGGGCTCACAATGGTGCAGCAACCCATGCTCCGATAGATGAGTTGGATTGCTGAGGGGATCACCTCAGGGGAATGGCATGGAGCACAAACCTATTCAAGATCATCATCCAAGGCCACCTGCAGTCTCTCTGACTAAAAGAATCATCCATCAGCAAGGCTGCAGCCATAGGGGAAACACTGAATAGAAGAACGAGGACAGGCCAAGACACACAGGCGAAAGGCGTTAAGGCAATGTACAAGGGTTTGTTGACTTTTGAATGCAACGATGCAGGCTTTTATTTATAACTTTGGTTTGGAATGTTTATTTTGTCTTTCTCTTCTCATGCTCTTGCTTCTTAGCTGCTCACAGAATAGCTGGTGGCCAGGGCTGTGCCCTCATGATAACGAGGTTGTACAGCATTACAACAGGCCACTGCATATCCTGGAATCTGCCCTGCTGAGTATGACATGGCTCTTCCACAGCAGTACAGGCAGTGGAAGCATTGACTCAGCGCATTAATGGTCTGCTCTGTTACATTTCATGGCATTCATGTAAACCTGCTGCCCAGGTGTGTATGGGTTGCATGTCAGAGTCATTAGCCATGAGGATAATCCTTCTCATCCAGTGGTCAGTGTTTGTTTTGTCACAGCTGGTTCAGCAGACTGCCACAGGGTGAAGGCATCATGACTGCTGTCAGGATACCAGGCAGTGACCTGCTCAATCCTCAGCTTATGGCACCCACCAGCTGGACACTGAAGAAGTGAAATCACTTTCCATTACCGTACATCTCCGAGTTCACCTGCAAAGTGATGTGCGTGCACTCATTGGTGTCCTGCATCCTGAAGAAGCCAACAATGTTCATGAAGCCGCATGCCCGCTTCGCCTGTTGATGCCTGGCAAGAAATATAGCTTTCCCTTTTTGAGGAGACCGAAAAGCAGGTGGAAAACTGTGAGGTGTTCCAAATGTCTCCTGCTCCAAACTACCTGAAGCCTGTTTCATTAAAGTTTATGGCCATTATCACCTTCAAGTTACTGGCAATGTGCTCCTCAATCTGCTCGGAACTTGCAAGCATAGTTGTGGGAGTGGGTAGATTTCAATGAAGGCTTCATGCTTGCATATCTCTCACTGAGGTTCAGGTAGGAGAATTGTTCTCTGAAAATGCTGGGTGAATATGAGCTTCTGCTAAAAGCCCTTCTTCCCCTTGTTCCACTTCTAATAGCCGACTCTGCACTTTGTCGATTTTTGTTCATCAAGTTCCAAGGAGAATTCTGACTATTGCACCCATGCCTGGGAGCGACTGGCCTGTTCAGAAGCCTTGAAGTCAGGAGCAACACATTCAGCCCCCGCCACATCACTCCCTGTAGACCTCAGTAACTTTAATGCACTCTGCAAAGCACCAAACGCTTGTGCAATGATAGCGACAGCCAGTAGCAATCAATTAGCAACTAACCTGAAAATAGTTAAGAAGTAGCTGTTGGGGTCTTTCCTGATGCTGTGAATGTGTTCAGCCTTTCTATTTAAGAAACACATTACCTGGAGTGATGAGCTTCAAATTGGCAGTGCTGACATGAAATATGCATTTCACAATTTCATGGCTACTCCATGATCTGTATTAAGCAGCTGTCTTTCATTTGCGCTATTTTCCTGAGGTGTGAAATATTCCACCAACGTACCCATCAGCAGCTCCAGCTTCCATTTTTATTGCCGTCGTAATTATTGCCGGCACAGTAGCACAATGATTATCACTGTCGCTTCACAGCGCCAGGGCCCCATGTTCGATTCCTGGCTTGGGCCACGGCCTAAGCGGAGTCTGCACTTTCTCCCCGTGTCTGCATGGGTTTCTTCCGGATAGAGCTGTGAAGAAGGCCTATGGTGTGCTCGCGTTCATTAACAGAGGGATTGAATTTAAGAGCCATGAGGTAATGATGCAGCTGTACAAAACCTTGGTAAGGCCACATTTGGAGCACTGTGTACAGTTCTGGTCGCCTCATTTTAGGAAGGATGTGGAAGCTCTGGAAAAGGTGCAAAGAAGATTTACCAGGATGTTGCCTGGAATGGAGAGTAGGTCTTACGAGGAAAGGTTGAGGGTGCTAGGCCTTTTCTCATTAGAGCGGAGAAGGATGAGGGGCGACTTGATAGAGGTTTATAAGATGATCAGGGGAATAGATAGAGTAGACAGTCAGAGACTTTTTCCCCAGGTGGAACACACCATTACAAGGGGACATAAATTTAAGGTGAAAGGTGGAAGATATAGGAGGGATATCAGAGGTAGGTTCTTTACCCAGAGAATAGTGGGGGCATGGAATGCACTGCCTGTGGAAGTAGTTGAGTCGGAAACATTAGGGACCTTCAAGCAGCTGTTGGATAGGTACATGGATTACGGGAAAATGATATAGTGTAGATTTATTTGTTCTTAAGGGCAGCACGGTAGCATTGCGGATAGCACAATTGCTTCACAGATCCATGGTCCCAGGTTCGATTCCAGCTTGGGTCATTGTCTGTGCGGAGTCTGCACGTCCTCCCCGTGTCTGCGTGGGTTTCCTCCGGGTGCTCCGGTTTCCTCCCACAGTCCAAAGATGTGCGGGTTAGGTGAATTGGCCAATGATAAATTGCCCTTAATGTCCAAATTGCCCTTGGTGTTGGGTGGAGGTGTTGAGTTTGGGTAGGGTGCTCTTTCCAAGAGCTGGTGCAGACTCAAAGGGTCGAATGGCCTCCTTCTGCACTGTAAATTCAATGATAATCTATGATTAATCTAGGACAAAGGTTCGGCACAACATCGTGGGCCGAAGGGCCTGTTCTGTGCTGTATTTTCTATGTTCTATGTTCCGGGTGTTCCAGTTTCCTCCCACAAGTCCCGAAAGACTTGCTGTTAGGTAATTTGGACATTCTGAATTCTTCTTCAGTGTACCTGGAGAGGCGCCGGAATGTGGCAACTAGAGGCTTTTCACAGTAACTTCATTGCAGTGTTAATGTAAGCCTACTCGTGACAATAAAGATTATTAATATTAAAGGTATTCTACATCGTTATTGCTTCTTCACCTATCAAGTGTTGTGAAGTATTGGCCTGTAGACAGTTCAAAGATCTGGGGCGAAATTCTCCCCCAACGGCGCGATGTCCGCCGACTGGCGCCAAAGACGGCGCCAATCAGACGGGCATTGCGCCGGCCCAAAGGTGCGGAATGCTCCACATCTTTGGCGGCCTAGCCCCAACATTGAGGGGCTAGGCCGACGCCGGAGGGATTTCCGCCCCGCCAGCTGGCGGAAATGGCGTTTGTTGCCCCGCCAGCTGGCGCGGAAATGCGGCGCATGCGCGGGAGTGTCAGCGGCCGCTGACAGTTTCCCGGCGCATGCGCGGGAGCGTCAGCGGCCGCTGAAAGTTTCCCGCGCATGCGCAGTGGGGAGAGTCTCTTCCGCCTCCGCCATGGTGGAGGCCGTAGCGGAGGCGGAAGGGAAAGAGTGCCCCAACGGCACAGGCCCTCCCGCGGATCGGTGGGCCCCGATCGCGGGCCAGGCCACCGTGGGGGCACCCCCCGGGGCCAGATCGCCCCACGCCCCCCCCCCCCAGGACCTCGGAGCCCGCCCACGCCGCCTGGTCCCGCCGGTAAATACCAGGTTTGATTTACGCCGGCGGGACAGGCAATTTCTGGGCGGGACTTCGGCCCATCAGGGCCGGAGAATTGAACGGGGGGTCCCGCCAACCGGCACGGCCCGATTCCCGCCCCCGCCCAATCTCCGGTACTGGAGACTTCGGCGGGGGCGGGGGCGGGATTCACGGCGGCCAACGGCCATTCTCCGACCCGGCGGGGGGTCGGAGAATGACGCCCCTGTTTCCATGACATTTCCTTCTAGTCAGAAATTAGCTCTAAACTTTAAATGATGCCGTTCATTCTGACATCACATAGTGATTTGTAACATCACCTGAAAATAGAAAGTCATATTCCCCTCGGACACTAACAGCACCCAGCTTTATCACAACACCACCTCACTACACTGCCTATGATTTGTTGTGCAGCTTGTGTAACATCACAGTATTGGACGAGCAGAAATTTCTTCGAATTAAATACTGAGAAGAATTATGTCTACAGTGCCCAACAGGAACTCCATTCCCTAGCCATCAACTTCAACCCTCTGGGCCACTGTCTACGTCCAAATCAGGCTGTACCCAACCTTGATCTGTTTAATCCTTCTAATCACATATTCACTCCATTCCCAAGATTGTTTAATTCCATTTTAGTATTAGTAGCTGTCTCCTGCATTGCCTTCGCTCATCTGCGAGCAAGAACCTCATCCATACTTTAGTTAGATATAGTTGTGACTAATCCAATGCTCTCCTGGTCGACCTCACAATTTGCACCCTCTGTAAATTGAACAATTGAACTCATAAAGAATCCCCCTGTCCATATCCTAGCTCTTAGCCAATCCCACTCATCACACCAGTGCGTGTTAATCTACATTTGTTCTTGGTCCAGCAATGCTGCAATCTTAAAATCCTCATCCTACTTTTCAAAATTCTCCCTCTCTGGGTGGAGTTCTCCCATCTGGGTAGAAGTCCCATGGCGGCGGTGGGGGGGGGGGGGGGGGGGGTGTGCTGGGACACGGAATGTTTCTCACTGCAGAAGCTGACGGGAAACCACACAATGGGCTGGATTCTCCGTCCCGCCGCGCCAGATTTCTGGTTCAGCACGCCGTCGGGATTCTCCGTTTTGCCAGCTGGTCAATGGGGTTTCCCATGGTAAGGCAGCCCCACGCCGTCAGGAAACCCCCGGGCTGCCGGCAAAATGGAGCATCCCGACGGCGGAGAATCCAGCCCAACATCTTCTGTCCCCAGTGTAATTAATTATGCATGCAAGGGTTTTCTGCTGTCTCCCATATCGGACCTGGCTTGATGGTGCGCGTCCCATCATCGTATCCGGATGCCATATTTAAAAAACACCCGGAGTCACTGACCCAAGAATGAAGGTGGATCTCCTGAAGAAAGATGATAGACTTCCAGGAACACTGTTGAGGTTGGAAGATGGACCTCCATGAAGACACTGAAGCTGGAAAGACCTGCCTGATAGATATTCCCCCCAGCCACTGCTGGTCGGGCCTTCATCCGTATCCCATCAGCGGGTTGCAAATCGATTTCACACCAGCCTCCAGTGGAGTTTCCGATCCACCATGGCGGGCAGCATCAGAAGAACTCGCTGTAATTTCACATCAGCGTGAAATCAATTTTTGGGCCTCCCGTAGAAATCTCTCCCTCCACCAACACCATTGATCCCGCCCGTCTGTGGCAAGGGAGAATTACACCTACTAACTTCATCGAGCCCTATAACCCACCAAAAAATAAGTAGCAAAGTGATTATTTTACTGGTCTCATAACCCAGAGGTTTGGACTAATGATCCAGAACATGGGGCGTCATTCTACGCTGGCGGGAGTCTCTGTTTTGCCGGCGTCCGGGGGTTTCCCGACGGCGTGGGGCTGCCCCACAATGGGAAACCCCATTGACCGGCCGGTGTAACGGCGCATCCTGCCGGTGGGTCGGGGCAGAAATGTGGCGGGGCGGGTAGGAGAATTTTGCTCATGAGCTCTAATGCCAGCTTGAACTGGGAAATTTTAATGCAGCTAATTAATACACGCTTGTATAAGACAACGAGCATCAGTAATAGTGATCATGAGCAGCTGGAGTGTCATGAAAATTCACTTGGTTCACTCATAGTCTTTAGGGTAAGAAATCTTCTTTCCTTACCTGGACTGACCTGTACGTGACTCCAGATCCACAGCATTTTGGTTGAATCTTAACTGCCTTCTGAAATAGCAAACATAAAGTAGCTCAGCACCACCTTCTCAAGGGCAATTAGGGATGGGCAATAAATGCTGGCCTTTTCAACAAAGCCTGCATCAAGGAAATGAATAAGAATTAAGATCACGATGCAACCAAAAAATTTCTATCTGTCACTTTGGGTGAAGTTGGCGGAGTGTTTCCTGTTGGCTTTTTGGGTGAGATCCAGACCTCGATTCACCCACCTTAGTTCTTTTTCTGGGCCTTGGGGAGTCTATCCATGGTCTAACCCACACTTCGAAACTTTTTCAGCAGTGAGGAATTGAACTCGCCGGCAAAAACCGGCTCCTCAGAGATCGGGGTGCTATTTTGAAAGGATGCCCCAATATCTGAGTGAGCTTGACGGTCCCCCACACTCCTCGCCCAAGGGCAATGGCAACCCCACATATATGGGCATTACCCCCCCAACCCGCTGGGAATACCCAACTGTGGGGTCACTGAGGGCCCCCTTTTCAGGCACCCCTACCCTATTTTGCCTCCCCCCCCTTCCAGGCCCACCCTTCATCTCCACAAACTTTATGAGATCACTTCATATCCTCCTTAACCCACCACCCTTCAAACCACCCCTCCCCCCTCTTCATGGGCATGGCTCCTCCTCAGGCCCTGACCCTGGCACTGCCAGCCTAGCTCATGCTCAGAACCCCATGCACCCTAGCAGTGCTAACTGGGCACTGTGGCAGTGCCATGTTGGCACTGACAGGGTGCCTGGTTGACTCTGCCAGTCTGTCCAGGTTCTGGGGAGTGCCAGGGTAGATGATTAAGTGACTTTGAAGTAGTCAGCTGTGAAACTAACAGAAAGCACTTATCTCGCTTTGATGTGGTCCAGGATCTGTTAATCAAAGCTTGATGTTCATAAACATTGGGGTTAGTTTCACAGCTGACTACTTCAAAGTCACGCAAGCGTAAAGGGAGATGAATGGAACAAAGCAGACAGCTGGCTTTGTATAGAAGCTGTCAATCACAGACTAGTAAAATCAATATGAAAGAGAAATGAATGAAAGGCTTTAAGATCAAAGATCAGTAGGGGTTTAAACCCAGCTGACTGGTTTTGTCTTTCGAGGAATTTACAAGTGTTGCTGCCTCTGCTGGTGTATTGCAAAGGTGAATTTTAAAGCAATTATTTTTTTTCACTGCCTGTGTCTGGACTACGGACAAGGGGTCTCTCTTCTGGGGAGTCTCTGGTGGGGTCTCTTTTATCAGGGGGTCTCTGAGGAAGTCTCTTTAATTAAAGGGTTTCGGGTGGGGATCTCTTTATTTAGGGGGTCTCTGGGGGTCACTTTAATTAGGAGTCTCTGGCTGGGTTGCTTTAATTAGGGGGTCTCTGGTGGGAGGGGTAGTTAGGGGTTTGGTCTTTTGGGGATGGGGAGGGAATCATGGGGGGAGGTTGCCATCCCATGGACTTTGAGGGGAACTCACTAAAAGAGTTACCCCCTTGGCCCATCGAGAGATCCACCATGTTAGGCACACACTTGTGAAGCGATGCACCAATTCTCGCCCACGTGATCCCCGGCCCAGAGGACCACAGAATTACAAGGGCCCGGAGAATATGGTGGCGGCCCATTAATACGATGAAAATGGGTCATTACCCCCCATGCCATTACCCTGGCGCAACCTCGATCCCCATGACATCAGGGGACCAGAGTATTGGAACGGGACGGCTGCCCCTTTTCTGACCAATGCTGGTTTCTCCAGCTCACTGCCAGTATCGGAGTTCCCGATGCGGCGGAGAATCCAGCCCCAGATAGCTCTGTCCTAATTTGCAACTAAAATTTCAGCAATGGAATGGGACCCAGATCTACTGTGGAGCAGCAGTCATCATAGGATGGTCGCGACATCGGAAAGTTTCCACGGCCTAACACTGCTCTGCATTTCTACCGGAGTCTTCCGAACCTGACCCAGAAAGGAGGACCTCAGAATCGCTCGGGGAACTCCGGCAGATCATAGTGGAGTCAGAGGAAGATAAGATACGCAACCCTTTTACAGTGCACTAGCGACCGCATGGTAAGTTTAAATGTCCAGTGTCATGTGAGAGTATCTTCAAGAAATGGGTGTTTTTAAATTGGTGTGTATATAAATACCTGTGGTGAGAGTACCTTTAAGAAATGGGTGTTTATTACTGCAGTGATGTAAGAGAGTTGGTGGAGCTGGGCTGTCTGTCAGCTTTTTACTTTAATTTTAGGCTGTTTGCTGCAGGGTGTGTTTTAGTTTCGTTTTCAGAGCTGGATAGCTGCAGCCACAGCCAGAAGAGGTATTAGTCTCTCTCTCTGTAATCTAAAAACTGTAAATTGATCCTTTGGTGATATAAACTAATAACTGCTCTCAGTAGTGACTTTAACCTGATGTGCTTCTGTTAAAAGTTCTTTTTTAAGTCTTATGGATGTTAAAAGGACAGCTAAAGGATTACTTAGTGTTGTATTCTTTGGGGGTTGTATTTGCTTTACATCGTTTTGCTTTTAAAAAATACTTCTCCATTTCTGCTGTACCATACCTGTAGAGGGGGCCGTATGTTCCCCATACCACAATCTATTAAAAGTTGTGGGTCAGGTGAACTCCATGATATACTTTGGGGTTCTCTAAAGCCTGGCCCATAACAAATTGGGGGCTCTTCCGGGATAAAAGTCTATCTATTGGATTGGCTTAGTGAACTTAAAGACAGTGAGGGGTGAGCATATTGTGGTTGCTTTTCAGGTGTGGTATTCTAGTTTAAGTAGGGAGTGTGTTGTGGACAATGGCTCTTTCAGAGGCATAGAAGTTTTTGAGGGTGGAGACGATCACACGCAGTACCTTACACACAGAGACTAAAAGCAGACTGTTAGATTTGGCAAAAACATTGCAGTTAACATTACTTGACAAAATGCGAAAATATGAGGTAATTATGGCGGTGGCTAAGCATTTAAAGTTGCCTGAGATACAGTTTAACTCATTGGAAATGGCAAAAATTCAGTTACAAATAAAACAAATGGAACATGAGAAAGAATTAAAGCAGCTTCAATACGAAAGAGATAAAGAAGAAAAAGAAATAGAAAAGGAGATACAAATCAGGGAAAAAGATAAAGAGAGAGAGTTTGAACTTCAGAAAATGGCCATGAAACATGACAGTCAGTTAAAATTGGCAGGCGTAAAGGGAAATGTACAGTTGGATGATAGTGATGAGGATAGTGAGAAAGAGTGTCATAGTCGAAGGCTTGGTGGGGATCTATTTAAATATGTCCAAGCATTGCCAAGGTTTGATGAGAAGGAGGTAGAGGGTTGTTTAGCACAAGGCTAAATCGCTGGCTTTGAAAGCAGACCAAGGCAGGCCAGCAGCAGGGTTTGATTCCCGTAACAGCCTCCCCGAACAGGCGCCAGAATGTGGCGACTAGGGGCTTTTCACAGTAACTTCATTTGAAGCCTACTTGTGACAATAAGCGATTTTCATTTCATTTCAAGCATTTTTCATTTCATTTGAGAAGGTAGCTAAACAAATGAAATGGCCACAGGACATGTGGGTATTACTGATTCAAACAAAGCTGGTAGGTAGGGCTAGTGAAGTGTTTGCATCACTACCAGAGGAGGTATCTGAGTCATATGAGGAGGTGAACAAATCCATCTTGGTGCATATGAACTAGTGCCTGAAGCCTACAGACAAAGGTTTAGAAATTTAAGGAAAGAATTTGGTCAAACATACATGGAGTTTGAAAGGCTCAAACAGAGTAAATTGATAGGTGGATAAGGGCTTTAAAAATAGACCAAACATATGAAGCTCTCAGAGAAATTATACTTTTGGAGGAGTTTAAAAATTCAATTCCTGATGTAGTGAGAACTCATGTGGAAGAGAAGAGGATTAAAACTGCGAGATTAGCAGCAGAAATGGCAGATGATTATGAATTAGTTCATAAATCAAAGTTTGGTTTCTGACATCAGTTTCAGCCTGTGAGGGATAGAAACTGGGGACATGAGAAATACTCAAATGGTAAAGGTAAAGGTGATCTGATGGGAGATAATAAGGAAAGTGTACTTCAGACTAAAAAAGAAATCCAGGAGGGTGGAAAAGAAATGAAAAGTTTCAAATATTTTCACTGTAATAAACTAGGCCACGTAAAGTCACAGTGTTGGTGGTTGAAGAAAAGCACTGGGAAGGCTGATATGGTAAAACAGGATAAGACAGTGGGGTTTGTCAAAATGGTAAATGAAAGTCCAAGTGAAGCAAAGGAGTTTAAAAAGATTGTACAGCCTGATCAAGAGGTGATTGATAAGAAGGTGCCAGATCTCTTTAAAGAATTTACTTGTGTGGGTAAAGTTTACTCATGTGTATCAGGAGGAGCAGGTAAAGAAGTCACAATTTTAAGAGATACGGGAGCTAGTCAATCTTTAATGGTAGATGAGGAGTTATGTAGTTTGGAAAGAATGTTGCCAGAAAAGGTGGTAATATGTGAAATTCAGGGTGAGAGAAGTAGTGTTCCTTATATAAGGTCAGGTTGGAAAGTCCAGTGAAGAGTGGTGAAGTGGTACTAGGAGTAATAGAGAAACAATCTTGTCCAGGAATACAGTTTTTCTTGTGTAATGATATAGCTGGATCGCAGGTGGGAGTGATGCCTACTGTGGTTGCTAAGCCAGTGGAAAATCAGACAACTGAAGAGTTGAAGGACGAATATCCGGGAATTTTTCTGGATTGTGTAGTAACAAGGTCGCAAAGTCACATGGTAAGACAAGAGGAAAAATCAAAGAGTGAAGATAAAGTTGAAGTGCAATTATCAGAAATGAATTTTGATCAGGTGGTTGGAAAAGAGAAGGTGGAGGATGAGGCGGATATTTTTAGTTCAGGAAAATTGGCAGAGTTGCAACAGAAAGATGTAGAAATAAAACGGATGTATCAGAAAGCATACGCGGAAGAGGAATCTAAGTGTATACCAGAGTGTTATTACCGTAAAAGTGATGTCTTTGTGAGAAAATGGTGACCTTTACATATGCAGGTGGATGAAAAGTGGGCAGAAGTTCATCAAGTAGTATTGCCAGTAGGGTATAGAAAGGAGGTGTTGCGAGTTGCACATGAGGTACCAGTGGGAGGTCATTTGGGAATAAGGAAAACTCAAGCTAAAATACAAAAACATTTTTTATTGGCCTGGACTACATAAAGATGTAGTTAAATTTTGTCAATCATGTCACACGTATCAAGTGATAGGGAAACTTCAAGCAGTGATAAAACCAGCGCCCTTAATACCCATTCCAGCATTTGAGGAACCTTTAACAAGGGTCCTAATTGATTGTGTAGGACCGCTTCCTAAAACAGAAAGTTGGAATCAATATCTTTTGACTATAATGGATGTGTGTACTAGGTTTCCAGAGGCCATTCCAGTATGTAATATTGCAGCTAAAAAGATTGCGGAGGAGTTACTTAAGTTCTTTACTCGATATGGACTACCCACAGAAATACAATCGGATCAAGGATCAAATTTTACCTCAAGGTTATTCAACTATGAACTTTGGATTTTTTGTCCGCTACCCATTTCATCACATTTTGTGCAACTTTTAAATGTTGTCTAGCCAATTCACCTGCTCTATTTAATCATTCCCTAAAATTTGACACGTAATCCAATAATGCAATTTCTGATTTCTCACTCACCAATTTTTCCTTAATCAATTTAAGCGGTCCTCTTACCTCATGACCAAAAATTAGTTCAAAAGGACTGAATTTGGTTGACTGATTAGGTGCATCCCTAATTGCAAACAGTACAAATGGAATTCCTTTATCCCAATCCTCTGGATAATCTTGACAATAAGCCCTCAACATTCTCTTTAATGTCTGATGCCACCCTTCTAACGCTCCCTGCGATTCTGGATGGTACGCAGTTGATTTAAATTGTTTTATTCCTAAGCTATCCATAACTTCTTTGAATAACCTGAAGGTAAAATTTGATCCTTGATCCGATTGTATTTCTGTGGGTAGTCCATATTTAGTAAAAAATTTAAGTAACTCCTCCACAATCTTTTTAGCTGCAATATTACATACTGGAATGGCCTCTGGAAACCTAGTACACACATCCATTATAGTCAAAAGATATTGATTCCAACTTTCTGTTTTAGGAAGCGGTCCTACACAATCAATTAGGACCCTTGTTAAAGGTTCCTCAAATGCTGGAATAGGTATTAAGGGCGCTGGTTTTTGTGAAAAGCTCCCAGTTGCCACATTCCAGCTCCTGTTTGGGTACACAGATGGAGAATTCAGAATGTCCAATTCACCTAACAGCACGTCTTTCGGGACTTGTGGGAGGAAACGCACACAGACACAGGGAGAACGTGCAGACTCCGCACAGCCAGTGACCCAAGCCGGGAATCCCCTGACACCTGAATACCATCTCAAACCCTCTACCACTCCCCCAAATCCCCATAAACATCGTCTGACTCCCCAGCACACCGCCAAACACCCAGACTACCCTCCTAACACCCCCGACCACCCACCAACACCCCTGATTACCCTTGTAACCCAATGACTGCCCTCGCCACCCCCGAATTCCACTGCCAACCTCCTGACTTCCCTTCAACGCCTCTGTCTACCCTCCTGACTCCCAGGCTACTCTTCCCACCCCCCAATTACGGCCCTACCCCGTGACTAACCTCCCAACTCCCTACTAACCGACTACCCTCCCAATTAGCCTGGCGTTGTGAAGCGACGGTGCTAACCACTGTGCTACCGTGCTGCCCATACGAAAATATGGAATCTGTACATTAGAAATATGCATTTTGGTTCACTTTAAGTACTTTTTTACTTCACAAGTATTAGTCTTTTAGTTTTTACCTGAACAATGCTCCTCCTACAACCATTAGCACACACACCCTCCCCAATCCCGCCCGATTTCAATGCACGGGACACTACAGCTGGAATTTGCCGGCCGTTGGGATTCTCTTTTCCTGTTGGCAGCGCATCTCCGCCCATAGGATTCCCAGCAGGAACACTGGGAGGGGTGAAAAGAAAAGTGGGACCTGTCTTGTGCATTAGGCGGTGGAATGGAATGGATGGTGATGAAGGGTTCGGGGGGGACTTGGGGGATGGGTGGACCACAGATGGTCAGCACAGTTATGCTGATTTATATCAGGAAACACTGACATACTTTTCAGGACCTGAACATGTCAGTGTCAAATCCTGATGGTTGGCATTTAGAAGGAGCCCCGGTTGATGTTTCCTCCGAGTTAAGAGATAATAGAACCAATTGTAGAACCTCTCATGCCACCCGAGCTCAGATCAACAAATGCAGCTCAGGCCTGTAAATGAACCCGAGACCTTCCTTCTGCCACATTCACCAGGTGAAACATGAATTATTTTGTACGATAAGAAAATCTTTTTGCCTATTGACGTGATCATTATTTTTAAAACCAGGTTGGCGAGGCTTACAGCATTGCATGAAACTACATGAGATTAAAAGTACTCATTTTTTATTTTATGCATGGGCTTAAGTTCTACAATAAATGCCCTTTATGTAGTTTCTTTGCTATTTCTGAAGAAAATAATTTTTACAGGGGATTTTTTCTTTGGGTGATTCACTCCAAAATTTGAACAGTTTTATTTCACAAATTATGATTGAAGGCTGGGGTCTTGGCTTGTATTGCTCTCATCCAGCCTCCTCCATATTTGTAAAATGTTTTCCAGCAATAATGCATTTCAAATGACTAGAAAAATGGATCCTCCTGCACATATAACGAAAGCAGAGTATGTCAATCCGCATGTTGTGTTTCCGAAGATCTGACTCAGTGGTCCCTCCTGTATATTTCACTGACAGGTTATGATTAGCTTCTTGTGGTCCACATCCTCTAACAGGAAACTTTCAGAAGCCTGGAATGTGAGGGGCAGCTGTCTGCACTGAATCAGAGGTCATGAGCACTGCATGACTCAGCCGAGCACCTAAAAAGAAACTTTATGGATTAAGGAAATACAAACAAAAACAGGGCAAACATTGTCTCGGGAGATTTTCATAAAAGCAGGATTGTCAGGCATTTTTTGACTGAATTCCGACATTGTTAAATTGTGGGACTTTAAAAAAATTATTTTCCCTTCCTTAGCAACAATTCAAACAATGGGAAACACATGGTAATACCAGGTGCTTTTGCCTCTGTGTTAATGTCAGAGGTGATTTATGAAACACTGAGGCTAATATTTTCTTTTATGTGAAGCACTTGCCTTTAGTATGTAGAGGTTGCTTATAGTTTCAGATTCATAATTACTGTGCGGTACTGCAAAATACTGACAAGGGAAACTTGTTAACTGTGGTTCGATGGCAGCAGAGTGAAGAAGTCTGTTGGTTCATCTCCCTCCCGAGATTTGAACACACAGTTTAGTTACCTTAGTGCAATACTGAAGGAGTGCTGCGCTGTTGGAAGGTGCGGTCTTTCCGATGAGATGTTAATCCAAGGTCCCATCAGCCCTCTCATGTGGAAGTTAATGATCCTACGCACTGATTCTGGGAAGGAGAGGGGAATACTTCCAAGCATCCTGGCAATATTTATTCCTCAACCAGCATCACTAAAATAGATTATCTGTTATTATCACCTTGCTATTTGTGGGTTATTGCTGTGCATGTATTGATTGTCGCACTTCCTGCATTTCCACAGTGACTGCATTTCAAAAGTACCTAATTGGCTCTGAGGTGTCTTGGGATGTGCCTACATCAGAAAAGGTGCTATATAAATGCAATTTCTTTATTTTTCTTTAATCCATGTAAGGATCTTTCTTTATCTATTTTAACAAGAGTATCTCTGCCAGAAGTAAACGTACTTGTTCTGAAGCAAGACATAGTGATGCAGCATGAACTAAGAATCATTTGTACGTGCTATCATATGTCAGGTTTCTTATTGTGTTGCTCTCATCATTAAGAGTGTAGTTAGGGGAACAGTAATTGAATGCTGTCATATCCATTTTTTGTGGGCAAAAGATTGGAAGTGGAGGGCCAATCCCCTCTGGTGACTTCCAAGAGTCCAAGGCACCTGTCCAGAACAAGTGTTCCGTACCTTGAATATGGTAATCAGGAGTCTAAAACCAATCATCGGACTCCATTGCTAAATTCAGCATAAACTGGATTGAGTGTGCACCATGCACACTGCGCACTTTTACCAGCACTACAGTAAGCTAACCAGCAGTCCTTAGAGATCGCTGGAAGCTGTCGACAGAGAAACAGTTAAACATGCCTTTTTATTTTAAACTGGCGGTTATACAGAGAGAAGGAGCCACCCCTGGCCCAGGATTGCCCCCTTCACTTTCATCTTTCTCTCTTGCCCCACCCAGGACTGATCTCGGGACAGGCTGAACTTCTAGAGTCGTGACTGACAAGCATCATTGGTGTCCATAGTTGGCCAGTTTATGTAGCTGAAAATGCCACTTGAAGCAAGTCCCGGCTAAAGTCTTTGGGCATGCGTTCCAGATGCATGATTCACTATGTTTTGGCTTCTGGCGCTGGAATAATTTTTTTCCTCATCGCTTCCTCTCCCCCAATCCCCCACGCAATGTTCTCTCCTGTTCCCTTGTCCTTTCGTGTCAGCACTAAATCATGCTGGGATCGAGTTTCAGATTCTTCTGGTACCTCTTCTCAGGGGGTCATGCTTCATCTTGACCTAAGAGTGTGAATGTTACCATGCATCGATGGAGGGCATCACAGGTCTTAATCTATCTTCATGCAACAGCCACAGATACACTTTATGACTCAAAAAACATTTAACAAGTACATTTTTTCTCTCCTTTCCCAATGCCACTCCCACTGCTGCCCTGCTTCTATCAACTAACCCAAAAGCAGACCCAGAATTAAATCTATGTTGAAATCCTTGTCTGGAATGTTCACTGCTAGACTGGGAGATGCATTTATCCATTAATATCATGACGTGGTGATTGACAACAAATATATTTGGGGAAGCTGAGCAAGAGACCCATGCATAATTTTTGTAACAACAATTCACACTTCAGAGTGGTTAGCTGTTGCTTCCCAGCGCCAGGGACCCGGGTTTGATTCCCAGCTTGGGTCACTGTCTGTGCGGAGTCTGCATGTTCTCCCTGTGTCTGCATGGGTTTCCTCCGGGTGCTCCAGTTTCCTCCCACAAGTCCCGAAAGACGTGCTTGTTAGGTGAATCGGACATTCTGAATTCTTCCTCAGTGTACCCGAACAGGCGTTGGAATATGGCGACTAGGGGCGTTTCACAGTAACTTCATTGCAGTGTTAATGTAAGCCTACTTGTGACACTAATAAAAAGATTATTAATAATAGATTTGACATGTCATGGCCTTATACCTTATAGAAATGAACAAACAGAGCGGTATAACTTTATTCCCAGATTATTGCAGATTTATTGTAGTGCGCCTGATATGGAATGGTATTATGATATTATTTTATGTATACATTTTACATTTGTTTTTGTTCCTCTGCCATAGACAAGCATTTGATTGAAAATGGACTCTGTTCTTGACCAAATAAAAATAATTGCTGAGTCAAATATCCCATTCGATATTTCTTTTCTGAACTTATATGGAATGATACACCGGAAATATTTCAAAGTCAGGTTTCGGGCACGGGATGTTTTTCGGCGGCTGCAGTGCCAAGAATGACACCGCTATTCAACGGCACATTTCCAATTTCTTTGATCCTTCGGGAGTTTCTCCCCGTCAAGGCCACACTTGGGAACATTTCTTTAATAGGGGATCTGAGCTCGCTAGCAGGACTGGCTCCACAGAGATCAGGGGGCCATGTTGAAAGGCTGCCCAGATCTCCTTATCTCTACAGCCTCCCCCCTTTCAGGACCATCCACTATCAGGAACACCCACCCATCAAGACCCTCCCTTTGACCCCCCTCAACCTCCCCTCACCCCCCCCCCCTTTCATGAGCATTGCCCCCCAGGCTCTGATCCTTGGCAGCCTGGCAGTGCCAGGTTGGCACAGTCAGGGTGACAGGCTGGCAGTGTCAGGGTGCCTGGGGAGTACCAGGGTACTACACTGCCCTGTCCCCAACTCCTGGGGGTTCTAATGGCCTGCGGGACCCCCGAGGTGCCATCATACCTTGTCCATGCTATTGGAAACCAGTGCTAATCAGCACCTGTTGAGGCCTTGCAGGCACGGCCATTGTCTCCTGGGTGGCGGGTGAATACGGCGTCGAGATAATTAAATGAGCCTAATAGCTCATTTAAATATGATTATCTGGATTACGCCCTCAATCGCGCCGGGTGCCACAAGTTGTGTGACTCGTGCGAGGTTGGGCACGACACGGTGGGAAAATCATGCCCATAGATTGCCTAGTTTCAAACTCGACCTACATTTTCCATGTTGTGGTGGAGGATTTTCTTGTTTCACAGACTGAAATTTCAACTCTTCATGACAGTTTTCCTGAGAGGCACACAGAATCCTATCTTTACAGTCATTTCCTGATTTGTCCTTTGTCTCATTTTCATTCTGATTAGTTCTGTCCATGGAACAGCCTTCATTTGTAATGAATGCAACTATAAAAGTTGCGAGAATTCAAAACTGCAAACAAATGTTAGCCAGAGTTGTAAATTTTTTTAAATCATTCACATTGGAAATTAGCTTAACGCCACAATCTTTAAAGGGCCATAACCTGTTTTTGTTCATGCTACCAAAGACAGTGAGAACCATTCAAGTTGTTTTCTTTGCTGATTTAAAAGTCTGAGAATTTTCTCAATTTCTAATTTAGTGAAATGGTAACAGTTTCAGGCAGGAGAAGACCATTATTCCATCTAGTCCATTGTCTATCCCTTTTGGTGAATTTCAAATAACCTCTAATCCGATTTGTTAACATAAACCTTTTACTTTCTGTTTTGAAATCCATTAAGGTTCTCATTAAGCATTAAAAAAACCCAAAATCAAACACCGCATAAATAAAAGAAAATTGGTAATTAGTATTTATTAAGAGGTTGTCAAAAGCAAAGAGGATAAAACAAGATGAAGAAAAAGATAGAGTAAAAATTGCATTTATATATAGCCTTTCATGACCTCAGTCCTACTCAAAGTGCATGACAACTCATTCAGTAAGCTGGAAGTGTACTTGCAAAAAGGCATAATTGTGGCGCACAAAGACTCCGAGAGACGAATAGAGTGAAGTCGATGAGGCTTTATTAAGCGTGTCTGTTCCCCCGCAGCTCGATAGTAGACTGGCCTGTGGGGGAGGACTCCGGCTTCTTATACTCCGCCTTCAGGGCGGAGCTAGAGGTCAACGGCCAACCAGGACCCGGGATCTGTCAGCCAATGACATTAGGGCTTCCAGTCCCACATGACCCCTAATACATACTACCACAATAGTCAAGTCAAATTATAATCTGCAATTATTTATACATTGCTCTAGATTTTAACAGGCTTTCATAGAACTCACGGAGTCTGTAGATTATTTTTAAATTAAAGTAACATTTAAGAACCTATGGTTATAGTTGTGGACCTAGCCACCTGCCTGCCACTGTGATGATTTTAGGAGATTGTACACAACACAGCAGTTGCAGTCATGCTTTTAGTACGCAGTGCATTGGGATACAACCGGGGTCATCCTTTGATCACTGAATTGTTAGCGTGGCAACTGTGATAGGGTTAGATCAAGCAGAGCAGCACTTTAATGAGGAATAAAAGACTTCCATTTGCAGCAGTAAAAAGTCCCTACACAGGCTAGGTCCATATAATAAGTTACAGATCCTCTGAAAAGAGTAACAGGAATTGCATATCCCCATTCTTTTTTCTGCTAAAATTCATCACCAGGGTCATGTGGGCTGGATTTTATATTCCTTCACCAGTCGGTTTTCAGGCAGCAAGGGGGGGGGGGGGGGGAAGTAAAATCTGGAAGGGGAACTTTCTTCCGCCTTCCCACCATCCCTGATCTGTCTAAAGTTTTACAAGGGTGGCAAGGGTGCCACTTACTGGCCACTTAAGGGCCTCATCCCACTGACACCGGTATTTTGCCCAGACTGGAATGAGGCCCATGCTATGGCTCTCATCGAGATCCCAGCCTCTGACTTACCTCAGAGTTTGACGTGGTGGGGCTGCCTGTAGCCCCAGCAGTGGCCTCAGTCCACTGGTTCTGCCGGAGCTACAGAACTGCTGGTCTTCCCATTGGCTGATTCCTCCCGAGATAGGGGTGGATGTTTGACCTTAAAGCCAATATCTTTGCTCCCAGCGTTAAATTGCTGAGGGACAGCCGTTGGGATTGAGGGCTGTCTCTCCTCTGATACTCTGACTTTTTAGTAATTGTGCGGGTGGGGGGAGGAATTAGAGGAGTGGTTGGGACCACGGAACCCCTATAGTTAGCAATGCTGTCTCATAGCACCAGGGATTCTGGTTCAATTCCGGCCTCAGGTGACTGTCTGCTTGGAGTTTGCACATTTTCCTCATGTCTCTGTTGGTTTCCTCCCACAGACCAAAGATATGCAGGTTATGTGGATTAGCTATTCTGAATTGCTCCTTAGGGTCCAAAAGATGTGCAGGTTAAGTGGGGTTGCAGGGGAGTGGGCCTTCGTAGGGTGCTCTTTTAGAGGGTCAGTGCAGACTTGATGGGCCAAATGGTCTCCTACATTGTAGGAATTCTAGTGTGGCACAGGGAACACACTGTACTGAAAGAGCACCCTACCACGGCTCACAGATGTGATGCAAAGTTATCTCTGAAGTTGTGTTGGGTGAGGCATGATTCATATTCTGGAAAAAAATAATTCTCACCAAGTTAAAAAAATATTTCAAACATGAAGAGAATTTCAATTTATTCATCAGAAAATGAGAGAGGCCTTGAGATGGTTGCAGTCCTCAATTGCTGCTTCTACAGTTCCTCACTCTAATGTACATATGCTGCATGTTTGCGTTAACTGTAGGGAGCCACCTGTCCTCTATCGTGGGTCCTCTATTTTGCAGTGATGCAGTAAACTGGACAATGCAACACTCTACTTACTTTCCTTTGAATAATTACAAAAGCAATTTGAAATGTAACAGTCCTCCCAGTATGTTCTGAGTGGCCACTTGACTCCACCACCTGCACTGGATAAGTGAGACACTGACGGGGGAGTGAACATTTTCAGCTCTTTTCAATTGCTTGTGGATTTTCTTAAATCAAAACACAGCTGCAGTCTCTGGGCCATGTTCTTGTCCATGGTTTAAACTCCACTACAAAATGAAGATAAAGTTATATTCAAGCTGTGCCTCAGTCCACCACTGACAGCACAAAGAGTGAAGTAAAAATGAGCAAAAAGCACATTCTTTATTTTAAAAATTCTTTCTAATTAAGGGGCAATTTAGCGTGGCTAATCCACCTACCCTGCACATCTTTGGGTTGTGAGGGTGAGACCCACGCAGACACAGGGAGAATGTGCAAACTTCACACTGACAGTGACCCGGGACTGGGATCGAACCTGGGTCCTCGGTGCCGCGAGGCAACAGCGCTAACCATTGCGCCACTGTGCCGCCCTACGTTCTTTATAACTTAAGTCAAAATACAAATGTTTTCAGCAGTCCGACTGATGACATGTTAATCTGTTTCAGTGGTGTTATTTTGAGTCAGTGCTTTGGTCATGTCCCTTGACTCTCTATTACTACTGAAGGAGTGCCATGGAATTCTTTACATCCACTGGAACAAGCTGCTGGGGGCTCATTTTAATATCTTATCTAAACGTTAGCACCTCTGACAGGGCAGGGAGTGGGATGATGGGTGCTGAAAGAATATTTGCTGATTTAAGGGCTTTTGCACAAAGCAGTAGCTCCCAGATATGGTAGGACTCTTAGGAAATCACTTGAAGTACAGCCTGAATTAGCAGAATGCATAGCGGACAAGCGAGAAGCAGCAGTAGTAGAATGCCTCTCAGCAGAAGCCTGTATCCGACCTGGTTGCTCAGGGAATAATTCTTCAACCTGAAACTCTGCAACCAGCAGAAGTCTGTCCTTCAGTCAGGAAGCGTTACTGGAGCCAGCCACCTGCTGCTGCCATAGCTGCAGACTCGAAGAAGGGAGAGGATAGCATTGCCAGTCGCTGTGGCGGTGGCCATGATGATGTACATTTACACATCAGGCGCCTTCCAGGCTGGAGCTGGAGTTATGTGCAGAATTTGCCAGTTTGTCATCGACTGTTGTGTAAAGGAGAACATTATTGAGAGCAGGCTGCATTTTATACTCTCTTGCCAGTGAGAACAGCCAGCAGAGCAGACACACAACCTCGTTGGATCACAGTCCTTCCCCTGCTGCAAGGTGCAATTTACTTTGTGGGCATTGCATGTCGACTATATGTGCCAGAACCAAGAGAGAGCCCATTCCTTCTGCATCCAGCTGGTGTAGGCAGCATCATGCAGGTCAATGCCCAGTGTCCTGTAGCAGTTACGGTGCTGTCATTCCGTGGCAGTCTGCGGATCAGCTGCATTTGAGGCACTGCTGCAAATTAACGCATGACTACTTGGTGACAAGGGTTCATGAATCCAGAGCGGAGCCCAAGCAAGTGTGGGCAGCATACATACGCTGGAAACTACGCTGCTGCCACATGAGATGTAATAGAGCAGATCATTAGTGTGACGAAATAACATTTCCACTGCCTAGGCTGGAGGATCCCTGAAGTTGTTGTCAGAGCGTGTGCCAAGATCTGTGCTGGTCAGCTGCGTGCCCTGACCATGAGGAGAGAAGGAACATGAGGAAGAAGAGGAGGAGCAAGAAGAGGAATAGGAAGCGAGGAGGCAACCTGGATGGTTCCTTTCTGGCTGGGCTCTCCATGATGCACTTATTTGAGTGCAAGCTTGCCAATGCATTTTGTTGTCTGTAACCCATCAAAGCTCTCTGTACACTGAATTCTCCGACTGAATCTTCTGTGATGGAAGCCATGAGCAGTCTTACTTGCCTACCGGCTGACATCTGTGCTACCCTTGCCCCTGCTCTAGCTGCAGTCCATTTATGATCAGTATCTGCCCCATGCTTTCCTTTCAGGTATGGACAGTGTCAATTTCTGAGCTGGTGGCTGCAAGTGTGAAATCTAGTGCTGGTGAGTTTTCATCATCACTGTCTTCTTAGTATTCCCCAAGGGCCTAGCCAGCCTATACCTCTTGGAAGGAGGGAAATTAAGAGGGGCACACTTTTGCCAGGTGCATTAAGAGGAGCAGCTTGCATATCCAAAGTGTGTGTGGGATGAGGGGGAATGATGTGAGGTGGAGGATTCGTTATGAGGGTGCCATCATCTTCTGTGGTTCCAGGCCCACCAGTGGCCACAGCCTCAGCTAAATGCACACCAACTATCGAAGAAATGTCTCCTTCATGCCTGCTTCCCTCTGGTTAGTTTCTGCTGCCTCCAGTTGTGCACAATTATACCTGGCAAGGGAGCGGGAAGTGTGACAGTGAGTACAACAGTGTACAATCTGTTGGCTGATTTGTCTGCCGTGGTTGGATAGCTGGCATTTTGTGCAAGCTATGGGTTATGGGTGTTGCAGAAGTGTTAAGTATGTGAGGGTGAGGAGAAGCATATGAATGCTAGGATTAAGGCCTAATTGATTGAAATTGTTGGTTGGTGAAAGATGGGTCGTGATTTGAGCAGTGGCTGAGATTCGTGGCTTTCACTTAACCTTGGCCATTCGTGTGAGGTCATTAGACAGCATGGTCCCATCACAACAATTAGAATAGGCACTTTGACCCCAGATGTTTTAATATCCAAATAAAGGAACTCTTGCCCAATTTCCTCATCCCTCACAAGCCTAAATGGTGCTGGTGGGAATGACCCCTCTGTATTTACAATTTCACCTGAAATGTCTTATCATTGGCAGGAAAGATAGATGTAGAGAATTTCCAAATCCCCAATTACTCCACGCACATCTTCGCCTTCACAGACGTTCGACAGATGCCAAGGCCAGGTTTAGCTCAGTTGGCTGGACTGCTGGTTTGTGTTGCATAGCAAGGTCAGCAGTACGGGTTCAATGCCCGTTCCAGCTGTGGTTATTCATGAAGGCCTGGCGATCTCAATCTTGCCACTCGCTTGAGGTGTGGTAATTCTCAGGTTAAATCAACAACAGTCAGCTCTCCCACTCAAAGGGGAAAGGAGCCTATGGTCATCTGGGACTATGACGACTTTTCCTTTACCTTCTACAGATACCAAACTTGCAATATTGGAGGAAAACTGAACAGATGAGGCATGTCCATTGAGAAGGTGGTGCAGAGCTGCCTTCTTGAATACAATTGAATGGCTTATTAGGCTATTTCAGAGGATAATTACCAGCCAGCCACATTGCTAATTACGATGAAGTTTGGATATAAAGCTGAAGCACTTACAAGGGTAAGTGCTGCAGCTGGGCAGCACGGTAGCATTGTGGATAGCACAATTGCTTCACAGCTCCAAGGTCCCAGGTTCAATTCCGGCTTGGGTCACTGTCTGTGCAGAGTCTGCACATCCTCCCCGCGTGTGCGTGGGTTTGCTCCGGTTTCCTCCCACAGTCCAAAGATGTGCAGGTTAGGTGGATTGGCCATGATAAATTGCCCTTGGTGTCCAAAATTGCCCTTAATGTTGGATGGGGTTACTGGGTTATGGGGATAGGGTGGAGGTGTTGACCTTGGGTAGGGTGCTCTTTCCAAGAGCCGGTGCAGACTCGATGGGCCGACTGGCCTCCTTCTGCACTGTAAATTCTATGATAATCTATGAAGCCAATTTTCCTTTTAACATTAAAATAAAAACAGAAATGTTGGATGAACTCAGCAGGTCTGGCAGCATCTGTGAGTGAATACAAACATCAATTTTTCATATTTTGCTGGCTTCATTCGGAAGCAAAATTTGAAAATATGCTTTACAACTACACAAAATCGCATCACTGTTTACTAAAGACTCAGGGGCTCTTATTTCATCAAACCAATCTATCAAAAAGATTATGGCATTTTTTCCAAACCTACCACTTCCTACATGATCTAGAATGACAGTAACATTAAGTTGAGCTTGAAGCTTTTACAACAACATTACACACTTCCTACTCCCCAACAGAGAACTGAATTGGACACCAGTGCCAAAAATGAATGAATCCACTATTCAAGGTCCCGAAGTAAAGTATCAACCTGGAAATGAGGTCACTCGCAGGTTTCATGATGCTGCTGATGATGTTTGGATAAAAACTGTAATTCCCAAAATAAAAAGGAAGGGAAAAAAAGTGGGACACGCTGCTCACACTCAGGGAAGTGTTTGTTTTAAACTAGCAGATTCCTTGCAGTATTGCTCACAGCTAGTCATGAGTCTGGAGAATGGCTGTAATGTTTCATTGTTTACCTGGCCTATTCCTTTGCAACTCCTATCCCCAAGTTGACTTCTGTCTATAGGGCTATAAAAGGCAAAAGGCTGTGCCTGTGACATAGGTCCTGACGCACGGCTGAGTGGGCTTTAATATATTTTTCAACCTTAATTTAGATTTAGATTTATTGTCACGTGTACCGAGGTACAGTGAAAAGTATTGTTCAGCGTACAGCCCAAGCAGATTGTCCATACATGAAAACATAGAACATATGATAAGTACACAATATAAATACATGGACATCGGATGAAGCATACGGAATATAGTGCTACAACAGTAGAGAAGGTGTGTAGAGAGATCAGTTCAGTCCATTAGAGGGCCATTCAGGAGTCTGGTAACAGTGGGGAAGAAGCTTTTTTGAATCTGTTTGTGCATGTTCTCAGACTTTTGTATCTTCTGCCCGATGGAAGAGGTTGGACGAGAGAATAACCCGGATGGGAGGGGTCTTTGACTATGCTGCCCACTTTCCTAAGGCAGCGGGAGGTGTAGATAGAGTCAATAGATGAAGGTGGGTTTGCGTGATGGACTGGGCTGTATTCATGACTCTTTGTAGTTTCTTACGGTCTTTGGCCGAGTAGTTGCCATATCAGGCTGTGATGCAGCCAGATAGGATGCTTTCTATAGTGCATCTGTAAAAATTGGTAAGGGTCAATGTGGATATGTTGAATTTCCTTCATTTCCTGAGGAAGTATAGGCACTGTTGTGATTTCTTATTCGCAGCGTCGACGTGGTGGGCCAGGACAAATTGTTGGTGATATACACCTAGGAATTAGAAGCTGTCAACTATCTCCACCTCGGCATCATTGATACAGACAGCGGCATGGACAACACTTTGCTTCCTGAAATCGATGACCAGTTCCTTAGTTTTGCTGACATTGAGGGAGAGATTTTTGTTGTTGGACCATGCTGCTAGGTTTTCTATCTCTTATTTCTACCAAGCTGCTGACAAGTCAATTCCCCTTCCTGTCTCCTGTGTTAGCTGATATAGTTTATCATTCTCTCTCCTCACAGATTGTCTGTCTTAATTCCAAAAATGTTGTCATCATTGTCCTCCTTAAAAAATACAACCATGATCCTGCCTTTGTAAAGCACTGTCTCATCTCCGACCTCCCTATCCTTTCCTGTCTTTGTCACCTCTAAAGTCCTTGTCCATCTTTTCTGTAACTCCATCTTTGACTCTCTTCAATCAGGTTTCTGCTCTGCCACATCATGGACTTCGAATATACCATCCTGTGTGACTGTGACCATGGTAATCTATCCCTTCTCGACACATCTGCAGACTTTGACATGGTTAAGCACATCATTCTGCTTCAGTGATTCTTCCAATGAGTTTACTGGGTCAGGCGTACTGGGCACTGTTGCTCTTATTAGCCTTAGTTTTATTAGCTCTAATTCTGTCACCTTTGCTCACGAGTCGCCAGGTATCTTTCTGATATCGCCACGTGGTTCAAGCTCAAGTAATGATTAATAATACAGCACACCGCTTAGTAAATGTTAAATCAACGATCATTTATTATATACAGCAATAAATACTTACACAATAATACTACCTCTAGACTATTACCTACCACTAAAGGCCAATACTTAACTTTGGTGATGGCCCACCAGGTCAGGGAAACAAATGGCTTATCGAATTGGGTCTGGCTTGCGGGATTCAAAAAGGCTGGTACGGGTCAATAGTCTGGAACACCTATCAGGTAGCGATCGGTGGAGTAAGACTTACTTGTTCTTTCGTCGAAGGGTCTCGAAGGTTGCGAGTAGGAGAAGAAGGGTCGATTTGAACTTGGCCCCTATCTTTATAGTTCCCAGGGGCTTCCCGCCTCTCGGGGCGGACCTTGACCCTGGTCCCAAGTGATTGGACTTGGTCCCAATCACTGGGTTCGATATGCTCCAATAATGGGGCGATTCCTTGATCGGGGGGTGGTCGTTCACCTTTCTTTGTTTCGGCCACTGCTGGCGCAGAGAGGTCTGGATCGGCTTTCAATTGCTAATTTGTTGCAATTGTTCCCGGGGATTGCCGATTAAACTGCAGATGGCTGGGTTGATGTGCTGCTAATGGTTGCAGGTATCGGTCTGGGCCGACTTCCCCAGAGCCGAATACACTGTTCTGTCTGCAGCTGTCCATTTGTGCCCTGTTGGCTGATTTTCCCATCAGCCTTTTCAGTTTGCCATTTTGCATCGGGGTTTGGCCAAATTAATCGAGAATCAGCCATTTTAGGTGGCTACATCCCCTCCTTGTGATCCTAACGCGAAGCGTGAAGGATCACATAAATTTGTTCTTTCCGTTCCCTGACCGGGGGGGGACACCTCCTACATGGCCACTGCTCTGACCCTAGCTATGCACAAACATTTTTTACCTAAACAATTCTAAGGGTGCTATGTCAGGCAGGGGCATGCATTTACAAAATAAAAAAACTTGGAACCTCTGATTTTACCTAAATACACTATACTCACTAAACATTGCATTATCCTATCTTCCTAAAACATACAACAACAATCACAACATTTAATATACTCTTTCCTGGCTTGACAGTCAAGCTCAGGATCATACATTTTGTTCATGAAAAGTTTTGTACATCTTTTATTTACAGAAAAAACGCAAGTGCATGTTCTTTATTATTGTGTTATAGGTCGCGAGGGTCAGGGGTCTGGTCATAACCGAATATAAGGGATCGGATCCGATATACCGGGGTTCGAGCGCGGTACGCTCTCTTTCTCCATTTGCGGAGGCGCATAGTCTGCACTACACAGCAGAGTATCGCCAACGCTAACAGCGCTTCAATTACGTAGGACAGGGAGTACCAGGTTATGAATCTGGCACACCAGGAAAATGCAGTGTCGCTGGTGACTGGGCTTTGGGTACTGCGGGGCAGTGAAACATTAATGGCAGGGAGGTTTGAAGTAATGGGGTCCACGTTCCCGCGCAACCAAATGTTCATAAAAAAGATGTTGAGCACGATGAAAGAAGTCCTCATGGCTGTCCTGGCTGTCCTTGTTCCTTTTCCTTCTTGTGTTCTTTTGTTTTCTCCGGTCCTGGAGCCTCTGGAGTTCTGTGAAAGCAAGCATAGTATCTGTAACTACCTTGGTTTAATATCTGGTGTGTTAGTGTGTCTGTCCTTTGGGGCCAATTATTCCCTTATAATTGGTCACTATGTGTGACTCCCTCATTTTTTTTTTCAAAAACAAATGTTAGGACACGGCACACTTCCCAATGATGGACCAGTGCTGATTTACCATCCGAATGTTCCAGGATGTAAATAGCATATGGCAGCAACCTAAAGATCGCCTAAACAAAATAAAATATTTTTGAAATGAAAATGTCAAATGAGGTGCGTATGGGCCGCGACGGGTAAGATTTGGATGGAGTCCCCGGGTAGGACGGCTACCAATGCCGTATCTCCCCTACCCGAGCATGTTTGACCAACAGGGGGGTCCCCAGGCAGTGCGGGTCTCACGCCGTTTCTCCACTGCCTGAGCAACCGACAAGAACGGGCAAAAATGTAGTCATCGTGGTGGGGCTGCTGTAGTGATTCTACCCTTGAATCAGAAGAGCAGTTACGATCGGGCGTCTGGTGAGCAGGTGTCTGCTGACGTGTCTGCAGACAAGCTAGTTCCACTGAACAAGCATCTGGTCTGTTGACCAGGTATCTGTAGACAAGTTGGTACCGCTGAACAAGCGGCTGGAAAAATTTACTGTAGGACGAACAACATAAAACAAACGTACGAACAACATAAAACATCCTGCAGGTTCCATCAGGAAGGACAACACTTCTCCCAAGCGTTTCCTTTAAACATCATGTGGACACCTCAGTTCTCGGTTGCGAACAGGGCCGCAAAGGGGTTGGCGGCTTGGGAGTCCGACTCGAGGTCGTCCCCTTCTCCCGGGTGCCAAACTCTGGAGTGAATTAAGGCTGAAAGGGCTGCGTGGTGTGAGTTGGGGTTGCTTTCGTCATTGCGGATGAGTCTGTAGGAATTGTCGCGGTGCCAATGAGTTGTGTCGAGTTGTGTGGGGACAAAGTCGGGGTCGTCCGTGTGGTTCGGTGGTCGGTGGTGGGATTTGTATAGAAAAGTGATCATGAAGGAATTGCTGGAGTCGAAATCGGAGTCACTGGGTGTGGGTCCGGTTGTATGGGGATAGTAGGGAAGCGTGCTGTGGCTATCGTCCGAGTCACAGTCGCTGTCTCTGCTGCTGCAGTCTGTGGGCGTTCCGGGGCGGAGTGTAGATTTTGGGGGTGGAGTCGAGGGCGAGTCTGTGTCTGGGCTGGACGTGGTAGGGGTTGGTCTGGTTATGTTGGCTGTGGGCGGGGTGTGGTCTGCTGCGTCAAGCATGATGTGGTGGGCGTGGTTTGACTGTGCTCCATAAGCCTTTAACTGGTTGATATGAAACCACGCAGTCTTACCATTTGGGTATTTTATTTTATATACTGATGGGCTTACTTTATCCGTAATGGAGTACGGACCTGAGTATTTCGGAGACAGGAATGTGCTGGGGTTATATACAGACAACATCACTTGTTGTCCTATATCATACTCCGTTGCATGCACTGCCTTATCAAAACAGGCCTTGCTCTGTTTCCTTTTGGTGCCCAATTTAACTGCGGCTGCTAACTGAGCCGTCTTTACATTCGCAACTAATTGCTCAATAGCTTTCTCGTGGGTGAGGGCCGTAACTTCAGGGCTGGTCAGGTCTAAACCTAACAAGTATTCTGTCCCTTTCATGGGGCGTCCGGTCATGAAAGTGTGTAACCTGTGGAGGTGGAAACAGTGTTACGCAAAAACATCAGCGCAAAAGGGAGGACTGAGTCCCAAGTGGTGTTGTTCTGCTGGACCATTTATCGGAGGGTGGTTTTTAGGGTCCGATTCATGCGCTCCACTATACCACTCGACTGTGGGTGGTACGCAATGTGAAATTTTTGGGTTATGCCAAATATCGTGAGGACGTTCTGCATAACCCGTCCCGTAAAGTGAGAACCTTGGTCCAATTCAATACTGCGGGGGAGTCCCCATCTTGTAAAGATGTGGTGGGTTAGGATCTTGGCTGTGGCTTTCGCGGTGTTGGTGCGGGCTGGAAATGCTTCCACCCACTTTGTAAAAGTGTCGATGACCACCAGAACATATTTATAGCCATTCCTGCAAGGGGGCAATGGACCTATAAAATCAATCTGGGGGTTAGTCCAGGGGCCGTTAACGGGTCGGGTGTGGCTGAGTTGAGCCTTTTTTGCATATCTATCGGGGTTGTTCTGCGCACAGATAAGGCAGTTCTCAATGTAATGGCTTACATCTTCCTTGAGATTTAGCCACCAACAAAGCTGTTTGAGGTGGGCTGAGGTGGGATCGATTCCCTGGTGTCCATGACCATCATGGAATAAACAGATTAATTGGTTCCTATCCTGCTCGGGAACTACATAAAGGGTGTCCTTTAACACCACACCGTCATGTGTGGTCAGCGTATTTCCGAACCTCTCGTAGGAGGCTGGAAACTTCCCTTTCACGATCTCAGTGAGAGCGCTATCCTGCTTCTGGGCCTCTACTAGATCTTCGATCCTAGTCTGCGTGACCTGAACTGCACTCACTAGCGCACTCACTGGCGCATTTTCGGGGGGTTTCCAAAAGTACCCATGCCTTGATCCTGCCTTAGCCAGTGCGTCGGCTTTTACATTTCCAGGGGGGGAGGAACGATGGTGGCTGCGGACTTTTATAATGCCAAAGGTCCTGTTCTGGGCTTTTTGTAGAATATGGCGGAGTAATGGGGCTGAGGGGAGGGGTTTCCCATCCGCGGAAACAAATCCTCTTGTTTCACACAGGGGCAGAAATTCTGTGAGGCTGTTGCAGACATATAGGCTGTCTGAGTAGATGTCTGCTGGGCTGGGGAAGGAATCTGGGTGCTCTACAATGTACGCGATGGCCGCAAGTTCTGCTGCCTGCGCGCCTAAGTGTCCGGGGAGTTTTAGTGCTATCTCCTCGAGGGCGCGTCCCTGCGCGTCCTCAACATAAATCCCGCAACCTGTTATGCGTTGCCCATCTAAGACTGTGGAAGATCCATCCACATAGATCTTAATGGGGTCACACGTGTCCGGGTGAGGGGGGCTCTGAGATGGATTTGCTAATTTTCTGGGGGGTGTTTTAGCTATAAAGGGGCCTGTATTATGGTGTGGAGAGATGATTTCACACTCATGGGGGGTTCTGTGGTACTGTAAATTGTCCGCTAAGTATGTGTGGGTCTTTGTCCGTTTGACTGTGATGTCCCGTCCTTGCAAGAGAAGGGTCCACCTAGCTGCACGTATTTGGCTGACGGTACCGTCCTTAAGTCGGCCATCCGGTAAAAGTTGGGTGGGGGTGTGCTCGGTCAAAATGGTGATGGGGTTCAGTCCGGTATTGTAGGAAAAGTACTGGACTGCCCAGAAAACTGCGAGCAGGTGCCTCTCACAGGCTGAGAATCCCTGCTCCACAGCATCTAAAATTCAGGAGGCATAAGCCACGGGTCTTAGCTGGTCGTGCCATTCCTGTAGGAGCACGGCTGAAAGGGTGCGGTCTGTGGTCGCTACCTCTATGGCGTAAGGGGAAAGCGGGTCGGGAACTTGTAGTGCGGGGGCGGCTATGAGCGCCTGTTTAAATGATTCCACAGCATCCGTATGCTGCGGAAGCCATTCCCAGGGGGTTCCTTTCTTTAGGAGGTCTGAGAGGGGCGCTGCCTTGCTGGCGAAACCGTCAATGTGGTTTCGGCAGTAGCCAACCAGTCCTAAAAACGACCTGAGGAAGGGGCAATTTAGCGATCGAGTCAATTCTTTTGTGCTCGATCTCGCGTTTGCCGTGTGTATAATAGTACTCAAATATACCACTTTTTCTTCCAATATCTGGGCCTTTTTGGGGTTTACTTTACAGCCAATGGAATGTAACAATTCCAGGAGTTCGGACAGAAGCTCAATGTGCTCTTCCTTTGTGTCTGTCTGCAGTAGTAGATCATCTACATACTGTACCAGACATTCGGGGCGAGAACATTTTGCTAGTCCATTTGCCAGCTGTCGGTGGAAAATGGAGGGGGAGTTGGGGAAGCCTTGTGGCAGGCATGTCCACGTGTACTGCTGCGCTCTGAAAGTGAAGGCAAATTTATACTGGCACGCCTTTGCCAATGGAATGGACCAGAATCCATTAGTGACGTCCAAAACAGTGAAATATCAGGAATTGAGCCCCTGATTGAGCATGGTCTCGGGACTTGTTGCTAGGGTGGGGGCTGCTGCGGGGGTGACTTTATTGAGTTCCCGATAATCAATGGTCAAGCGCCATGATCCGTCGGGTTTCCTTACTGGCCAAATCGGGGCATTATTAGTAGAGGCTACCGGTCTTAGTACGCCCTGCTCTAATAAGCTCTCTATAACTTTTAGGATTTCTCCCTCTGCTTCTAGGGGGAATCCATACTGTTTTGGGGGTCTAGGGTCCGGTCCTGTTATTTGTACGGAGCCAGTCATCCGTCCACAGTTGTGCTTGTGGGTCGCGAATGCTGCCCTGTTCTTTTGCAGGACTGCCCTAACCTGTCAGTCCGTGCTGAGTGTGGTGGGGTTGAACCAAAATTCTACTGCGCTAATTTTGTTCATATAATCCCCTATGTTGAGCGTTGCGGGGGCTCCAGCGGATTTCGCCATCTTCCAGACACACTGGTTGACTGGATCGAAAGATAGGTGGTGGGAATTCATAAAGTCGATTCCCAGAATGTGTTCTGCTGTGTGGGGCAGGTCTACTAGAACTACGGGGTGTTTTGTGGTTATGTTACCAATTTGAATGGGTACAGGGGCTGTGATGTGTCCCTGCTGTGAGTGGCCTGTAAAGCCGCTGAGGGTGATAGTGGCTGTAGTGGGCCACGTGTCTTGACAAAGGGTGGAGGAATTTATGGTGGTGCGGGACCCTCCTGTGTCCCAAAGAAACTCGATAGGCTGTCCCCGAATTTTCGCTGCGACTACGGGTCGTCCTGACCTATCCCAAAGGGTATCGCAGACCCAACTGGGGGAGCCTATACACCGTCAGTCCGTTCCGGTCAAGTCCGTCTGATCCGAACGGGCGCTAACGCTATGTATGGGCTCTGCCTTTTTCTTACTGAGCGTGCCTGTTTGTTGGGCTCTCGGTGGCTTTTTAGGGGCATTGCACTCTTTGGCAAAATGTCCCAACTGTCCGCAGTTGTAACATTCTTGCGGTTTTGTTGGGGGGCTGTTCTTTCCCTCATTTACCCAGGCGGGGTTGTGAGGTGTGGCTTTTACTGCCTGCATGTCTGCGGCGGCTTGCTTTTCCTCTGTGGTTTTAGCGGCGGGTCGATTGTGAACAGACTGCTCCCAAACGCGGGACAATCTTTTAACCACCCACTTCTCGTTATGAGCCTCCTCCGAGGGATCATAACTACTACAGGCATTCTGTCCTGCCTCTGTGGCTTGGGAGATAAGGGTGCGGGTCCATTTGGCCATATTGTCTGGGGACAGATCTGGGCACGGTCTACGTTTCCGAAAACGGCTTCAAAGTGAATCCACAAGCGTCCTGCGAACGCTGTGGGGTGCTCAGACTTCTTCTGCCTCCACTTATTTAGGCCATCTACCCCGGTCACCCCGGTTATACCCGATCGCATCCAGGATCGCGGTATGCATTTCTGCAAGGGTGCCTCCTCCTACGTTCTGTGGGTCGGGAAGGGCTGCTGCTACCGATGGGTCTAAACTTAGAACCATGAGCTTTACATGCTCTCTCTCATCCAGGCCGTACATGGTCGCCTGATGTTTGACGGTGGCAAAGAAATGGTGTGGGTCTGAAGCGGGGAGGAACGGGGTGATTTTCGCACACGCGTCCGTAATTGGGTCACTGTGAGGGGGGGTGGAATATAGGAATTCCGCTTCGTCTAATGTGGCTGTGCGGTGGGTTGTTACAGGGTTCATTGGAGCCTGAACTACCTGCTGTGTGGGGAGTGGGTGTGCTTTTCTCCTTTGGGGCTTTCCCTGCGCACATGTTCCCTGAACATAGCCCTGCACTGTTTCCTGCAATTCTTCCGAATCAGGGCCGTCTTCCTTTTCTAAACTTTCCCCAAAGGTTTCTGGGAATCCCTTTTGGACAGAAAGCAGTGATTGCAGGTCTGCAATTTGCTTCCGGCACTTCGCATGGTCTATGGTGCTCTGCCTTTGTTCCGTGGTTGCATCGTGGAGCGCTCTCAAGGCTGCCTTGAGATCACTACATTGCTTCTGTAGCGTCTCCACCTGCTTCTCTGTCTCTTTCTTTACCAGGACTGCACGCTGCGTGTCCTGATAGGCCTTTTCGTACTGGGACTGGAAACTACTCAAATGCGCCAGACAAGACTGGTGACCCCGTTTGGCGTCAGCCACCTCTTCGTCCTTTGCTACTAATTTCCGCCTTAACTCTAAATTCTCTTTCTCCACCTCGCATACACCGACTTTACTCATACGGTGTATGCCCTCTACTTCTTTGCGGAGCGTCCTGACGACCTCCTCTGTGTCTCGCAATTGTGCCAGACAGGACACAATTGCCATCGACTTGCGAGCTTTTGTTAAATTCTTTTTGTGGATTTCACTCATGTTCTCCCACCAAGTATGCCCTATACTTCCGGGACCTGAGTCGTCATTATTACAGAAATCATTCCACATGGGCCATCCTTTGCCCTTGAGGTATTTCAGAATTTCCTCTTCCCAAGTGGGGCACTGTCCCACTCTACTGCTGCTGGTCGCTGCGACCGCAAATTCCTCGGGATTCATGAGGCGTTGCATTGCCTGCATGGCCATCTCTCCTATCTGCTTGCTTCGTTTAAATTTGGAACAGGGGGCTAAGGTGGTGTCGTAGATGCGGGTACGGCTTGCGCTAATTTCCGAAAATACAGACTTCCGACAGTTTTGGCGCAAAAAAAATCTATCAGTTTTACCTTATAGCCCTGTTAGTTACGCATGCATACACACACTTCCGAATTATAACTTATTAATCAGAACTGCTTGAACACTTGTGGTTTTTGTTTCCAATTGGATTCTACTTCAAATGTCTTGGGTTCTCCCGGAGTGGTTTTCCACTTCTAGACTGGGTCCCATCAGGATGTCGCCAAAATGTTGCTCTTATTAGCCTTAGTTTAATTAGCTTTGATTCTGTCACCTTTGCTCACGAGTCGCCAGGTATCTTTCTGATACCGCCACGTGGTTCAAGCTCAAGTAATGATTAATAATACAGCACACCACTTAGTAAATGTTAAATCAACGATCATTTATTATATACAGCAATAAATACTTACACCATAATACTACCTCTAGACTATTACCTACCACTAAAGGCCAATACTTAACTTTGGTGATGGCCCACCAGGTCAGGGAAACGAATGGCTTATCGAATTGGGTCTGGCCTGCGGGATTCAAAAAGGCTGGTACGGGTCGATAGTCTGGAACACCTATCAGGTAGCGGTCGCTGGAGTAAGACTTACTTGTTCTTTCGTCGAAGGGTCTCGAAGGTTGCGAGTAGGAGAAGAAGGGTCGATCTGAACTTGGCCCCTATCTTTATAGTTCCCAGGGGCTTCCCGCCTCTCGGGGCAGACCTTGATCCTGGTCCCAAGTGATTGGACTTGGTCCCAATCACTGGGTTCGATATGCTCCAATAATGGGGCGATTCCTTGATTGGGGGGTGGTCGTTCACCTTTCTTTGTCTTGGCCACTGCTGGCGCAGAGAGGTCTGGATCGGCTTTCAATTGCTAATTTGTTGCAATTGTTCCCGGGGATCGCCGATTAAACTGCAGATGGCTGGGTTGATGTGTTGCTAATGGTTGCAGGTATCGGTCTGGGCCGACTTCCCCAGACACTGTTCTGTCTGCAGCTGTCCATTTGTGCCCTGTTGGCTGATTTTCCCATCAGCTTTTTCAGTTCGCCATTTTGCATCGGGGTTTGGCCAAATTAATCGGGAATCAGCCATTTTAGGTGGCTACAGCACCCGCTCAGGAGTGGGTTAAAATGCCACTGATGTCTCAATGATTTGCATTCATTAATCTCACGCAAATCTGGTAGGCCCCTCATCCCATTCTGGAACTAGTGGCATTAAAATTGGGGATCAGAGGGGCAGAAGGGAAATATAGTTGACTGCATTGATTAATAGAATCATAGAATCCCTACAGTGCAAAAGGAGGCCATTCGGCCCATTGAGTCTGCAACGACACTCTGAAAGAACACCCCACACTGGATCAGGCCCTGACCTTATCCCCATTATCCAGTAAACCACACCTAACCTTTGGACACTAAGGAGCAATTTAGCTTAGGTAATCCACCTAACCTGCTTTTCGTTGTGACTGTGGAAAGAAACCGGAGCACCCGAAGGAAACCCGCAGACACAGGGAGAACGTGCAAACTCCACACAGTCACCCAAGGCTGGAATCGAACCCAGGGTCATCTCAAAGACACAAGACAGTGGTCATCAGACAATCCAATTAAAGAAACTGGGAGCCCACCAGAGAATATGGCCCCAGACAAGTGCCATTATACAAACAAACATCATTAACAGCAAAGGAGAAATTGACTTTCTCATATATATATATATATCAATTTGGGAGCCAGAGTCATCACACCTGAATGGGATCCATTGCTTCGATTGTGGAAACAACGTTGTGATGAATGCGTTTGTCTGGTCCAAGGCAGGAACCACGCTAAAGGAGATTAACAAGGTGTTAAACACTGACCATCCAAACAGAATGTCACCTGGAAATATGCTTTGATATTTTCAATAAAGTTTGTCATAAAGGTCTGGCACTGCAGTCACCAAAGAGAGTCAGGAATGGTCAACCTGATTCACGGGCCTGCAGCTCAGACCGAAAGGACCAGCTGATGGGGAGTTGTAAGTAACAGCCAGATCTGAGCGATATTGGGGCTAAGGTTTAAGGATTGTTTAAGAGTAGCAACTAAATCCTGAGGGGGTTTAAGTTTAGGTTTGGGCAAAAACATGGGACTGGATTCTCCGCTGCCGGAATTCTCTGTTGCGCCGTCAGCCGGGGGATTTCCCGACAACGTGGAGCTGCCCACAATGGGAAACCCCATTGGCCGGCTAGCTATACGGAGAATCCCGGGAGCGTGCCTCACCAGGGACGGAGAATCCCGCCCATGAAGTTTTGCCTGTGTTTTTTTATGGTGGCTTTTATTAATAAGTCATGGTTTTGAGTGTTGTGCAGCATCATTGCACTAGTTTAGAGGCATGAGGAGTTTTGTTTTGTTAATAAACACACTTATGGTTGAGCCTAAAGCCCTATGTGCATGTACGTTTGATCCAAAAATCAAGAAATGACAGTAAGGACAAACTGGAGCATGCACGTCTTATAGCATCTGACCTTCTCTTGTAGCCAAGGTATTTATGACTGGTCCAGTTCAGTTTCTGGACAATGGTAATCCCCAAGATGTTGATAGTGGGGGATTCATTTATCAGTCCAAGCACTCTAGCACTCTGTTCTTGCTGCATATGGACACAGACTGCTTCAGTATCTGAGGAGTCGCGAATGATACTGAACATTGTGCAATCATCAGTGAACACCCATACTTCTGACTTTGTGATGGAGGGAAGATCATTGTTGAGACAGCCAAACATGGTTGGTCCTAGGACACTACCCTGAGGAATTTCTGCAGTGATGTTCCGGGGCTGAGATGATTGACCGGTGACAACCACAACCGTCTTCCTTTGTGCTAGGTATGACTCCAATCAGTGGAGATTTCCATTGATTTCAATATTGCTACGGTTCCTTGATCAAATGCAGCCTTGATGTCAAGGGCAGTGATTCTCACCTCACCTCTTGAGTTCAGCTCTTTTTCCCATATTTGGACCAATGTTCTAATGAGGTCAGGGGCTGGGTGGCCCTGGCGGAACCCAAACTGAGTGTCAGCGAGCAGGTTATTGCTGAGTAAGTTCTGCTTGATAGCACTGTCAGTGACACCTTCCTTCACTTTGCTGATGATCGAGTGTACACTGATGGGTTGGTAATTGGTTGCGTTTGATTTGTCCTGCTTTTTGTGGACAGGACACAGTTGGGCAATTTTCCACATTGCCGGGTAGATGTCAGTGTTGTAGCTGTCCTGGAGCAGTTTGCTTAGTGGCACGACACGTTCTGGAGCATAGGTCTTCAGTCCTCATCCATGTTTTAAAATCCCCCCTATGTTCTCGCTCCTCCCTGTCCCTTTAAATAATCAACCTCCTGTTTTGTCCCATCGAAATCTCTCTCTGCAAATAAATTCTCCTAAACACATTCACCTTTATGCTCTCCACCATGCCATTCCCCGTAGCTATCAACTCCCATGGTCTCACTCATTAACAAATCCATCTGCAAGCCTTTTCTGGTATTCCTTCCACCCCAACTTACTCTTGCATCCAAAGCTAAAAAAAAATGTTCCCCATCTAGTTTAAAATGCATTTTAAACTCCCAGCCGCCTAATTTTTGACCTTTGTGCACTAGCCACTTCAATTGCTATCAATTTACTCAACCTGTTCATCGCACTTGTGACGAACAAAACCATGGGGAAGGTCCCCATCTTTCTTCCCTCAAGTCTAAGGTTTACAAACTTGATGGTATCCAGTGCACAACCGGTTCAGACATCCATAAGAAGATCAGGTTGGAATGCATCGAGCTGGACCATGCAGCCCTCTTTCTGCTCTGTTAAAATCACTCACTCTTGCATCCTGGTGAAAAAAGTTTATTTTCTCTACTATTCACAGTCTAACAACAGGTACAAGAGCCCATGAACTTCATCATCAAGATAAAGAGAATTTGTTCTGCGACTTCCCCCAATTCCCCTGGCCCACCAAGGTAACCCACTCCAAGGTCATTCTTTGCTGTATCTTAAAACCTTTGCCCTTTTCTAATTTTATTTCCCATTTACTCCCACTCATTAGACCTATCTCCTACTCCCTTGACTGAGACCCAATAATCTGCTGAACATTCAAATACCCGATGACAGCTGAGATTTTAAATGGTTGCCTCCCTTCAGATACTGTCCTTCTTCCATTCAAAGCTATGATTAACCCCCTGCTCAAGAAAAATCCTTGTCCTTCTGCTTTCTTGCAAACCACCAGGTCCCACAATACTGATATAGTCCTGACCAAAGACACCCCCCACCCACGGGCAATGTCACCCTGTATAAATATGGGCATTACCCCACGCCTCCCCCAAGTGAGGACACCCCGCTATGGGGTGAGGGCCGCTCCTTACAGGCCTTTCCATGCCTCCTTTTGGGCCCCACCTTGCAAGACAAGCATCCTTCATCCACCCACCCTTCACTCCCTCCACCCCTCCTTTCATGGGCATGCCCCTTCCCCTCAGGGCCTGACCCTTGGCAGTGTTATTAGCCAGGGTTTAGAGAACCCCAAAGTGTATCATGGAGTTCACCTGACCCACAACCTTTAGTAGATTGTGGTATGGGGAGCACACAGCCCACTGTATCGGTGTGGTACAGCAGAAATGGAAAAGTATTTTTTAAAGCAAAACAATGTTTATTCTATGACCTCAAGTTAACCTTTTTGGAACATACAGTGAACATCTTAGCAACCATTAATTCAAATACAACCCCCAAAGAATACAACACTAAATAATCCTTAATAACTTCCCAAATAACATCCAGAAGACAGAAGAAACACCTTTCAACAGAAGCACATTAGGTTTACATTCACTACTGAGAACATTTATAATTCTGAATTCACCAAATGTTCAAGAGATAGTATTTTGATGGCAGAGAGAACAGCAGTACACCTGCTTGGTCCGGCTTCAGCTCCAATACTGAAAACAAAACTAAAACACATCCTGCAGCAAACAGCCTAAAACAAAAGTAAAAAGCTGACAGACAGCCCAGCTCCACCCACTCTCTGCCATCACTGCAATAATAAACAGATTCACTACAGATATTTATGTACACACCCATTTATAAACACCCATTTCTTATAGGTACTCTCACATGACAGCAGTGCCACCCTGGCAGTCCTCCTGTCAACCTGGCAGTGCCACCCTGGCAGCATGGCAGTGACAAGATGCATGGGTGCCAGGGGGAGAGCCAGGGTGTCACACTGCCCTGTCACTCACCACTAAGTTGGGAGACACCCCCAGGTGTTGTCCGGAAATGTGGACCAGTAATAATCGGTGCCGGGCTGGGGTCTCCCTGGGGAGGCCAGTAGATGTCAGGAGCCTGGTTAGATCCGGCGTCAGCATGGTTAAGTGGGTTCTTAAAACACACTTTGCTGTGCGAGACTGGATCCCGCGCATTGTCGCGAAGCCCAGGGGAGGCCTCTCCCAGCATCTACTTGCCGCTTCCCGCTCCGATTCTGGCGGAACGCGGCTGGTTGATCACACCCAATGTTTACTGGTGGGAAGGTAAGTGGTGAGGATGACATAAAGAGTGTACAGAGGCATATAGATAGATTAAGTGAGTGGACAAAAATTTGGCAGATGGTATAAATGTTGGAAAATGTGAAGTTATGTACTTTGGTAGGAAGAATAAAGGAGCTGAATATGATTTAAATGGAGAAAGACTGCAGAAAACGAAAGCTCAAGAGGATTTGGGGATCCTCGTGCATAAATCACAAAAAGCTATCACGCAAGTTCCGTAGGTAACAGGGATGGCAATTGGAATGTTGGCCTTTATTTCAAAATGAAGAGATTGTAAAAACAGGGAAGTCCTGCTCAAACTAGACAAGGCAGTAGTTAAACCACACCTGGGATACTGTGACCAGTTGTGGTCCCCTTATCTAAGGAAAGATGGAGGCAGTCCAGCGAAGGTTCACTAGATTGATCCTGGGTATGGAGGGATTTTCCTATGAGAAGCATTTAAGTAGGTTACGCCTGTACTCATTGGAGTTTAGAAGAATAAGAGAATTAGGGCAGCATGGTAGCACAAGTGGATAGCACTGTTGCTTCACCGCGCCAGGGTCCCAGGTTCGATTCCCCGCTAAGTCACTGTCTGTGCGGAGTCTGCACGTTCTCCCCATGTCTACGTGGGTTTCCTCCGGGTGCTTCAGTTTCCTCCCACAGTCCAAAGACGTGCAGGTTAGGTGGATTGGCCATGATAAATTGCCCTTAGTGACCAAAAAGGTGAAGCGGGGTTATTGGGTTACGGGGATATGGTGGAAGTGAGGGCTTAAGTGGGTCAGTGCAGACTCGATGGGCCGAATGGCCTCGTTCTGCACTGTATGTTCTATGTTCTAAGAGGTGACCTTATTGAGACATAAAGGATTCTCTGGGGGCTTGACAAAGTAGATACTGAAAGATTGTTTCCCCTTGTGGGAGAGTCAAGGACCAGGGGGCATAATCTCAAAGTAAGGAGTCACCTATTTAAGACAGAGATGCGGAGGAATTTATTCTCTAATAGGGTAGTGAATCTGTGAAATTCTTTACCAGAGACCTGTAGAGATTGAGTCATTAAGTATGTTGAAGGCTGAGATAGACAGATTTTTAATCAGTGAGGGAATCAAAGGTTATGGGGATAAAATGAGAAAGTGGAGTTGAGGATTATATTAGATCAGTTATAATGCCATTGGAAGGTGGAGCAGACTCGATGGCCAAATGGCCTACTTCAGCTCCTATGTCTTATGGTCTCATTTCGCATGCGAGCCTTTATAAGCATTAGGTGGGTGACTTTGAATCTATATGCTCAGGTTAAAGGAGGTTGTTTATTAAACTGAGTCATTGGGTAAATTTTAATATTGAAGAATAGGTAGTTTAGATGTGGATTGAGGGTTAAATTCACCGAAGATCTGATTGTGTCTGGAAGCCAGCTCCAATACACCATCTTCCTCACTTTGTGCTGCTTAAGCATTACCTTCTCAGAAATGGAGTGTTCACGATATAAATGTGTTAAAAGAACGATTTCAGAAATACTTCAACCAGTTTCTACCTTGACAACACATCCTCAGTTCCCCAAGCTTTCTGCAACTCATCATTAAAACCGAGGGAAGACACAAAGGTTATCCATGGGGGTCAGATAAATAATTCCATCATTACAGTGTTGGGTGACCAGAGCTGCTTTCTTGTCTAGCTGTGGGAATGGGTTTGTTCACCTTTGCTGAAAGCTTACTTTCTACACTTTGGAGGTTTTCAGAATCGGACCAGGCCAAGTAGCGCCATGGCTGCTTTTGACTGGACCTTGAACAATTGAATAGCTCTCAAAGAAACGGCGCAGGCGTGATAGGGAAAATAGCCTTCCATCTTGCTGATCATTCTACCCAAGGAACCAGACAACTAAAGCGTCTGCAAGAGCAAGGTCAAACTGTGGATGGACTCATTTTATTGCTCGTGTATGCTCCATACATTTGCCCACTCTATTCATACAATGCAATGTCCTGTTGCCCTGTGACATCAACTCACACATGCTTGAGGTGTACTGTTCCATTCCCTCTGCAATTGTGGTTAGTGTATTTGGAAGGCCAGTCAGTACATCTCTGCTGCTCATCAATAACCCTGACTGTCCCAGCATCTCTGTCCAGCTGAGCAGAGCTTGGAGTTGGTTGCACCCTCTGGTGAGGACTTTCCACTGATGTCTCTGTCACCGCCGTTTTCTCTTGTTTACTTGTGAAATGTGGGCCACTTGGGTGAAACCCCAACTATCTGTGGAGCCGGACCCTCTGAGTATGCGCGTTGGTGTGTGGTAAGCATGAATCCAAAATAATCAGTTCCTCTTGAGGATTCTTTAACCACAAGGTCATAGACTGCTGCTGCACATGATTTGTCATCTCCTCCAGCCCCACAACCCTCAGAGATATCTGACGCACCTAATTCTGGTCTTTCAACATCCTTGATTTTAACCACTCCACCATTTCTGACTGTGCTTTTAGCTGCTAAGGTCCTAAACTCAGGAATTCCCTCCCTATTCCTCTCCTTAAAAACAACCTCTTTGACCATCAGTTCTTATATTTCACGTATGGCATCATTTTGTTTCTTTATAACACTCCTGTGATGTGACTGTTACATTAAAACTGTAAAGTAGATACAAGCTGATGAAGTTAGCTGTGCAATGTATGTGAAGTAGTGTTCAAAACAATGCCTTCAAGTGGTAATACAGTGGTACTGCAGAATACCAACAATTGGCATAAAGGCAAACTGGGATTTTTGCATTTGTAATATAACTTTCTCCCATTTCACTACCCCACTTGACCTCTATATTATAAATTTTATGAATAAGGTGTGATGAAAGTTAAATGCCATTATTCATATTTATTTTAATGCCAGTTTTCCCTGGTATTTCTCCTATTGGGAACAGGGATTCCTCAGGTAAACAAGGAACTGTGGGTTGCTGATGGGGAATTAGACCTCAAAGTGAAAAATATTTTGTGGGAATAGGTATTGGCTAAATCGGAGTGAACAGTAAACAGAAGTCATTATGATCTCAGTAATAAAATTGATTTTGGTGGCTAATTGAAAAGTATTTATCCAGTTGATGCTCATAATTTCAATATGTAACTGTAAAGTAATGAAGTTATCGAATGCTTGCAAAATTAAACATATTGATTACATGACCCACTGGTGATATAAATAATGCAAAAGTTCACTTGGCATGACTTCAGACTTTTTGATAAAAATGTTACTTTTGAAATGCAGGGGGTGAACACCGACATCTGTCAAATTTAAATAATTTGCAAATTGAATAAATGATACAAGTGCTGGCATCTTTCCTCGTCAGACATAATGCAGGTAAAATACATTGATGAAAGTGATCATTTTTTTGTTAACAGCTTAGAATTGTGTAATGTTTTTGATTAAAGGAGCACTGTTGTAATGCTGAAATGATCTGTCGGACGAAAGCCTACTAAGTGACAGAGTGATGAGTTACCAGTTTGTGACCATGATTTTTCACATGTTGAATTCATGGTCTTGGCAGAGGCATTCTGGGCCATCTGCACAGGCTGACACAATGGCTAGCTACTGCACAAAGTGGGTAATTGGCTTGAAACAGCACTCGAGTGGCAATGATGCATATCAGATGATAATAATAATCTTTATTATTGTCACAAGTAGGCTTACATTAATGCTGCAATGAAGTTACTGTGAAAATGCCCTGGTCGCCACACTACGGCACTTGTTCGGGTACACAGAGGGAGAATTCAAAATGTCCAATTCACCTAACAAGCACACCTTTCGGGACTTGAGGGGGAAAATAACACTGGGTAAGAATTTTTAGAAGTACACATTTTGCAAGGCAGCATATAGAATCTATTACTTAGTGTACCATGTTGATATTATTGTACAATAGACCATCATCACGTTTTGGACCTTCCAAATTCCGATGAAGGATCTGCATCACATTTCAAATGGTGAAAAACATGCAATAAAGTTTCAGCATTATCCATTTTGAATGCAGATTTCCAGTTGCTTTAATAGTTTAAACATTTCATAAAAAGATTGCACTTAAATAGATAAATCTGGGGAACTTCCAGTGACGACATGTAGGTGGAAGTCACACGTTGGGTTGCTCCTGCTAGTGATTTAGATTTTTAGCCCTTTTCACCCAGATTTGGAGGAAAACTTTACATGATTAAACCTTAGAAAAGTTGCGGCAACTAAAGTATGTTGAAATACCAGAAGAATACAGGGAGAAAAGATCGTCCGCCAGAGAGCACAGGTTTGTTGGGGAGTGTGGTGAGAGGAAAGATGGTGGGAGCAAGCTTGCTGGCTGGGGCGGTGCCTATTAGTGGTCAAGCTGGCTGAAGTGATGACTGTTGAATTTGAGCTGCAGGGGGTAGCACGGTGGCGCAGTGGGTTAGCCCTGCTGCCTCACGGTGCCGAGGTCCCAGGTTCCACCCTGGCTCTAAGTCACTGTCGGTGTGGAGTTTGGTCATTCACCCCGTGTTTGTGTGGGTTTCGCCCCCACAACCCAAAAATGTGCTGGCTAGGTGGATGGGCCACACTAAATTGCCCCTTAATTGGGAAAAATGAATTGGGTACTCTAAATTTATTTTAAAAATGAATTTGAGCAGCAGTTTGCCAAGCATTTCGAGAAGCATCGAAAGGAGATGATGGCCTGGCTCAAGGAGTTGGTGGATGACACACTTGTCCCAATAAGGGAGGCTTTGGGAAAGATGTTGACGGCAGTGCGGGAGCGAGGAGAGGTGCTGAAGGGGGTAGAGGAGGCGCAGCAGTGCGACCTGTTCACCTCGATGGGTGAGGAGAAGCAGAGGGTGAAGGAGAGCAACGAAGGGCTGAGAGCCAAAGTGGAGGACCAGGAGAACAGGTCACGAAGGCAGAAAACATGAAGGTGTTGGCAAGTTGTTGGAGGAGGAGGAGGATCCTTTCCCTTTATGAGCACAGGGCTCACCAGTCGCTCTGGCCGACACCAATGGCAAATGATCCACCTAGAGCTGTGATAGTCTGCTTTCATAGCTACCAGCTGAGATTGGCCAAGCTGATTCGAGAGGCGAGGTAGGAAAGCAGTGGTATTCATATATACCAGGATCTTACTGCGGAGCTGGCAAGATGGCCTTTGGTAGGGCAAAGGCAGTGTTGTACGAGAGTAATGTGAAGTTTAGGGTGGTCTACCCAGCAAGGCTGAGAGTCACTCACAACTCCAGAGACTACTACTTTGAGACAGTGGAAGAGGTGGAGACGTTCATGAAGGCTGGAGGACTGGGACTGAATTGAGTTCGGACTTTGGTTGTTTTGATCTTTTTTCTCTTTCAGGCTGTGTTTGGGAGGGAATGTTTTTGGGACTTTGGGGTAATATGTTGGGATTTGTTTCTTCTTTGTTTGGGGGGTCCATTCTGTTGGTGCAGTTGGAAGGACTGGGTGTGGAGGGTCATAATGTTGATTTTTTTTTTTGATATTGGGTATGTGCAGGCGGGTGGCTCTGGCAGGGGCCACCTCACTAGCCAACATAAGTTGGCTTGTGAACGAGAGCAAGGTGAGGGGAAGGGCCACAGTCGTTGGAACCTGTATGGACAGGTTTCGATGGGCATGGCAGGTGTGCATGGGGAATGCAGGGAGATGTGGTTTCAAGAGGTAGTGGCGAGGTGGGGGGGGGGGGGGGGGTTCTGGGCAGGGGGGAAGGGTCCGGTCCCGTGTCACTGTCCATGGGGAGTTTGCACATTCTCTCCGTGTCTGCGTGGGTCTCAAACCCCCCCCCCCCCCCGCTCCCTCCCCACTACACAAAAAGATGTGCAGGTTAGGCCAATTGGCCTCACTAAATTGCCCCTTAATTGGATTAAAAAAATTAGGTACCCTAAAAAGAATTTAAAAGTTAAACTTCACGAGCCTGGTGGGTAGAGTCAAGGCAGATTAACTGAGATGGGACAGCCTTCCCCGATCACTGGCAGGTCATATGCAGGCGATTAAGATGAATATTTTGCTGTGGTTTTATCTTTATTTCAGTGCCTACCAGTCTTATTGCCAAAAACGTTTTTTATAGTGGTGGAATGGTTGATTTTGCCATTTGTGTGGGCAGGTAAGGTAGCAAGGATTAGGAAGACGGTGGTTCAGAGAGGATGGCAGTCAGAGAGGATGGTAGTCAGGGGGCATGGCCCTTCCAAACCTGTTGTGCCAGTGAGCCAGAGAAGACACAGCCAGAGTGAGACACAACCAAGTGTGAGTTTGGGAATTTGAAGCGAGGTGGGAATTCGAAGCTTGCCGGGGGGGGGGGGGGGGGGGGGGGGGGGCGGCGGCGGAGGAGGTGCTTTTTATCCCTGGTAAGTAGTTTTTCTTTTCATTGTCTAATTTATTATTTTTTCTTTCGTTTTTTGGAATTGTAGTTGTATAAGTTTGCCTAAGATTTAAGACATGGCAGGAGATCCCAGACCTATGTCATGCTCCTCGTGTGCGATGAGGGAGCTCAGGGACACGTCCACCGTCCCTGGCTCCTTTACGTGTAAGAAGTGTGTCCAGTTGCAGCTCCTGTTAGACCGCTTGATGGCTCTGGAGCTGCGGATGGACTCACGTTGGAGCATCCGCGATGCTGAGGATGTTGTGGATAGCACGTTTAGCGAGTTGGTCACACCACAGGTGAAGGTTACTGAGGGAGATAGAAAATGGGTGACCAAAAGACAGAGCATGAGTAGGAAGGCAGTGCAGGTGTCCCCTGCGGCCATCTCCTTGCAAAACAGATATGCTGTTTTGGATACTGTTGAGGGAGATGGCTCACCAGGGGAAGGCAGCAGCAGCCAGGTTCATGGCACCGTGGCTGGCTCTGCTGCGCAGCAGGGCAGGAAGAAGAATGGCAGGGCTATAGTGATAGGGGACTCAATCATAAGGGGAATAGACAGGCGGTTCTGCGGACGCAATCGAGACTCCAGGATGGTATGTTGCCTCCCTGGTGCAAGGATCAAGGATGTCTTGGAGCAGCTGCAGGGCATTCTGGGGGGGGAGGGGGGGGGGGGTTGGACAGCCAGCTGTCGTAGTGCACATAGGCACCAACGATATAGGTAAAAAACAGGATGAGGTCCTACAAGCTGAATTCAGGGAGTTAGGAGTTAAACTAAAAAGTAGGACCTCAAAGGTAGTAATCTCAGGATTGCGACCAGTGCCACGAGCTAGTCAGAGTAGGAATGTCAGGATAGATAGGGTGAATGCGTGGCTCAAGAGATGGTGCAAGAGGGAGGGATTAAAATTCCTGGGGCATTGGAACCGGTTCTGGGGGAGGTGGGACCAGTACAAACCGGACGGTCTGCACCTGGGCAGGACTGGAACCGATGTCCTAGGGGGGGGGGTGTTTGCTAGAGCTGTTGGGGAGGGTTTAAACTAATGTGGTAGGGGGATGGGAACCGATGCAGGAAGATGGAAGGTAGTAAAACAGCGACAGAAACAAAAGGCAGTAAGGGGGAAAGTGTAAGGCAGCGAAGCCATAGTCAAAAATCAAAAAGCGCGACAGTACAAGGTCCAGTGACAGAAGAAATAAAACGGGAAGAAAAACATTAATGGTAAGCGACTCGGTTGTTACATGAAGATATGGGTTCAACGACAAGGATAATTAGGAGAAAAGTTAAGAGGAAATATAACTTAGGAGAGGTTACTGATCGAGGTGTTAAGATTCAAAAGAGGTAAAAAAAGCCAACATAAGTGTACTTTACCTGAATGCTCGTAGTATTCGGAATAAGGTAAATGAGTTGATGGCGCAAATCATCGTGATTGACTATGATTTGGTGGCCATTACTGAAACATGGTTAAAGGATGGTCATGACTGGGAGTTAAATATCCGAGGGTATCAAACTATTCGGAAGGACAGAGTGGATGGTAAGGGAGGTGATGTAGCTCTGTTATTTAAGGATGACATCCGGGCAACAGTAAGGGATGACATCGGTGCTATGGAGGATAAGGTTGAATCCATTTGGGTGGAAATCAGGAATAGTAAGGTGAAAAAGTCACTGATAGGAGTAGTCTATAGGACACCAAATAGTAACATTATGGTGGGGCAGGCAATAAACAAAGAAATAAAGGATGCATGTAGAAATGGTACAGCAGTTATCATGGGGGATTTTAATCTACATGTCGATTGGTTTAACAGGTCAGTCAAGGCAGCCTTGAGGAGGAGTTTATAGAATGTATCCGCGATAGTTTCCTAAAACAGTATGTAATGGAACCTACAAGGGAACAAGCGGTCCTAGATCTGGTTCTGTGGAATGAGACAGGATTGATTCATGATCTCATAGTTAGGTATCCTCTCGGAAGGAGCGATCACAATATGGTGGAATTTAAAATACAGATGGAGGGTCAGAAGGTAAAATCAAACACTAGTGTTTTGTGCTTAAACAAAGGAGATTACAATGGGATGAGGGAAGAACTAGCTAAGGTAGACTGGGAGCAAAGATTTTACGGTGAAACAGTTGAGGAACAGTGGAGAACCTTCCAAGCGATTTTTCACAGTGCTCAGCAAAGATTTATACCAACAAAAATGAAGGACAGTAGAAAGAGGGAAAATCGACCGTGGATATCTAAGGAAATAAGGAGAGTATCAAATTGAAGGGAAAAGCATACAAAGTGGCAAAGATTAATGGGAGACGAGAGGACTGGGAAATCTTTAGGGGGCAACAGAAAGCTACTAAAAATGCTATAAAGAGTAAGATAGATTATGAGAGTAAACTTGCTCAGAATATAAAAAGATAGTAAAAGTTTCTACAAATATATAAAACAAAAAAGAGTGGCTACGGTAAATATTGGTCCTTTAGAGAATGAGAAGGGAGATTTAATAATGGGAGATGAGGAAATGGCTGAGGAACTGAACAGGTTTTTTGGGTCGGTCTTCACAGTGGAAAACACAAATAACATACCAGTGACTGCTAGAAATGAGGCTATGACAGGTGAGGACCTTGAGAGGATTGTTATCACTAAGGAGGTAGTGATGGGCAAGCTAATGGGACTAAAGGTAGACACGTCTCCTGGCCCTGATGGGATGCATCCCAGAGTGCTAAAAGAGATGGCTAGGGAAATTGCAAATGCACTAGTGATAATTTACCAAAATTCACTAGACTCTGGGGTGGTCCCGGCGGACTGGAAATTAGTAAACGTGACACCACTGTTTAATAAAGGAGGTAGGCAGAAAGCAGGTAATTATAGGCTAGTGAGCTTAACTTCGGTAGTAGGGAAGATGCTGGAATCTATCATCAAGGAAGAAATAGCGAGGCAACTGGATGGAAATTGTCCCATAGGGCAGACGCAGCATGGATTCATAAAGGACAGGTCGTGCCTAACTAATTTAATAGAAATTTTTGAGGACATTACCAGTGCGGTAGATAACGGGGAGCCAATGCATGTGGTATATCTGGATTTCCAGAAAGCCTTTGACAAGGTGCCACACAAAAGGTTGCTGCATAAGATAAAGATGCATGGCATTAAGGGGAAAGTAGTAGCATGAATAGAGGGTTGGTTGGTTAATTAATAGAAAGCAAAGAGTTGGGATTAATGGGTGTTTCTCTGGTTGGCAATCAGTAGCTAGTGGTGTCCTGCAGGGATCAGTGTTGGGCCCACAATTGTTCACAATTTACATAAATGATTTGGAGTTGGGGACCAAGTGCAATGTGTCCAAGTTTGCAGACGACACTAAGATGAGTGGTAAAGCAAAAAGTGCAGAGGATACTGGAAGTCTGCAGAGGGATTTGGATAGGTTAAGTGAATGGGCTAGGGTCTGGCAGATGGAATACAATGTTGACAAATGTGAGGTTATCCATTTTGACAGGAATAACAGCAAAAGGGATTCTTTAAATAATATTAAAACATGCTGCTGTGCAGAGACCTGGATGTGCTAGTGCATGAGTCGCAAAAAGTTGGTTTACAGGTGCAACAAGTGATTAAGAAGGCAAATGGAATTTTGTCCTTCATTGCTAGAGGTAGGGAGTTTAAGACTAGGGAGGTTATGCTGCAATTGTATAAGGTGTTAGTGAGGCCACACCTGGAGTATTGTGTTCAGTTTTGGTCTCCTTACTTGAGAAAGGATGTACTGGCATCTGGAAAGGGTGTGCAGAGGAGATTCACGAAGTTAATCCCAGAGCTGAAGGGGTTGGATTACGAGGAGAGGTTGAGTAGACTGGGACTGTACTCGTTGGAATTTAGAAGGATGAGGGGGGATCTTATAGAAACATATAAAATTATGAAGGGAATAGATAGGATAGATGCAGGCAGGTTGTTTCCACTGGCGGGTGAAAGCAGAACTAGGGGGCATAGCCTCAAAATAAGGGGAAGTAGATTTTGGACTGAGTTTAGGAGGAACTTCTTCACCCAAAGGGTTGTGAATCTATGGAATTTCTTCCCCAGTGAAGTACTTGAGGCTCCTTCATTAAATGTTTTTAAGATAAAGATAGATGATTTTTTGAAAAATAAAGGGATTAAGGGTTATGGTGTTCGGGTCGGAAAGTGGAGCTGAGTCCACAAAAGATCAGCCATGATCTCATTGAATGGCTCGAGGGGCCAGATGGCCTACGCCTGCTCCTAGTTCTTTATTATTGGGGGGCGAATGCTGAGAAGGTGCAGGGTTGGGCAGCGAGCCAGTGGCTTTGTGGGTGAAGATGGAGGCAAGTTCTAGTAAGGGGTCAGGGATCCAGGCGCTGGCAGCAGTGCCGCTCCTGTTCGCCCCAGGGAAATATTTGCGGAGTCCAGTGGTGGTGGCCACACTGAAGATTAGAGGCAATTTCGGCAGCACTTCAGGGTAGGGGTCAACATGGATGCTGATCCGAGGGAATCATGGGTTTGAACCAACGAGGATGGATGCTAGGTTTTGGGAATGGGAGGAGCAGGGTGTGATGGAAATGAAGGACATATTTCTAAAAAGGCGGTTTGTAAGTTTGGATGAGTTGGGGGAGAAGTTCGGGATAATGTGGGGGGTGGTTTTCAAGTACAAGCAGGTGCAGGATTTCGCAAATAAGGTTTTGCCGACTTTTCCGGTGGCAATGCCGTCCTCATTGTTAGAGGGGGTGCTGTCGGTAATGGGGCTGGAGGGAGGGTCATCACAGTGATCTCTGGCAGGACAAGGTGTCGTTGGAGGGCATTAAGGTCAAGTGGGAGGAGCTGGGATGGTGCTGGAGGAGAGGTTGTGAAGAGAGTACTGCGGACAGTGAATGGCTCAACCTCATGCGCGAGGCTGGGGTTGACGCAGCTGAAGGTAATGCATAGAAAGCACCTAACGAAGTCGAGGAAGAGCCGATTGTTTGAGTTGGAGGACATCTGTGAATGTGCCGGAGGAGTCCGGTCAACCATGGACATGTGTTCTGGTTGTCGGAAGTTGGAGAAATCTTGGAGGTTGTTCTGCAGCACCATGTCAGCGATCTTTGCTGCTTTCTTCATGCTAATAAAGGTAGATTGAAGCACTGCAGAAAGTAAAGATTTAAAAGGATGTTGCCAGAATTTGGAGGATCCAACCATCTCCAAGATTATGAGTAGAGAATGGGAATTCAGAACAATGGAACATCAATAGAAGATAACTAAAAGATCAAATAAATAAGTTAGGAGGGATTTCTTTACCGAGAACAATAATGTACCTCTGCCACGTGGAATAGTTGAGGAAGGTAGCACTGACATTTAAAGGGGAGATTGATACACAGATAAGTGAGAAGGGATGTGAGAAGAAAAAATTACAGTACAAAGAGCTTGGTCTCCTATTTCTTATCTACATGCTATTCCTCGGTGACATCAGTTCAAAAAGTTTGGCTTCACACAAGCTGATGAGACCCAGCTCTACCTCACAAGCACGTCTAGAACCCTCCATTATTGCTAAATTATCAGTCTGCTTATCCAAAATCCAGTAATGGATGTGCAGAAATTTCCTCCAAATTAAATATTGTGAAAACTGAACCCATTGTTTCCAATCTCTACTCCAAACTCTGTTCCCTAGCTACAAACTGGCAACAGTCGGATATTAAACCTGTCTGTCCATCTAACATCTTCCTCTCATTGTAATCTCATACAACCCGCAACTCTGAGATAGCTGCACTCCTCAAATTCACATATCTTGAAGACCCCCAATTTTAATTGTTCCATCACCTTAGTTCCTGAGGCCCTAAGCTCTGGAATACCATCCCTATACCTCTCTGCTTACCCCCTTTAAGAAAATCTTAAAATCCCACCTCTTTGGCCAAGCATTTGGGTCTCTGACCTAATATCTCCTGATGTGGCGCTAATCATTTACAGATACCATATATTAAGCCCTCAAAATGGTGTTCTGGACGTAGAGAGCAAGATGTTCTCAGTTTGAAGTTCTGTTAATTTCAGAAACAGAAAGACTACAACTCTCAATCTCAAAAGCTCTTTGGAAGTAAAACGAGGCTTGCAGGAGTGTTTGAACCAATGTATTGGAGAAAGCATAGAATAGATTTACAAGAATGGTGCCAGGTATGAAAAACTTCAGTTATAAGGACTCACCTGATGAAGGAGCTGCGCTCCGAAAACTAGTGATTCGAAACAAATCTGTTTGACTAAACCTTGTGTTGTAAGACTTCTTACTGTTCAGTTATAAGGATAGATTGAAGAGGTTGGTACTGTTTTTTTTGGGAGAGTAGAAGGCTAAGTGGAGATTTGATATAGGTGTTCAAAATTGTGAAGGGGCTGGACAAAGTAGGTGGCGAGAAGCTGTTCTCACTTGTAAAAGGATCAAGAACAAGTGGGCACAGATTCGAAGTGAAGCAAATGTGATGTGAAAAAAATGCCTTTTCCACACAGCAAGTGGTTTGGATCTGGAATGGTCTGCCTGGAAGTGTGGAGGAGACATGTACAATTGAGGCATTCAAGAGGGCATTAGATGATTACCTGAACGAAACAATCTGCAGGGGTAGGGGAAAAGGCACAGTCATAATGCTCATTTGGAGAGCCGTGCCGAGACAATGGGCCGCATGGCGTCCTTCTGCACCATAACAATTCTGTGGTTCTACATTATTCTGGTGAAAGACACTTTGCAGAAGAGAAAAACAATTGCTTAGATATTGCAAACAATGTAATTAATTTCAACAAGCTCCTTCCAGATTTCATTGAACTTTTAATTATTGATGAACAAATAATAGACCAAAATTTGCTGTTGAAATAACAGTGAAGTTAATAGCACTGTTATTTATGTGCCAGTGGCACAGCAGCTTCGGTGATTCAGGTGGTTCAATGCAGATATCCAAAACATGCTCCACTTTTCATTTCACAAAAACAGCATCTCACTGTCTTCCTCACTATTTAAATGTAATGCAGGGTGAGAAATTGGTGTATTTGCTCGAACTAAAGTCCCTACAGAAATGTGAAGTTTTCATTTCAAGCCCAAGTACCTTTTTAATGATGTAATAAGTACGAGACATTGGCCATCAACCTCTCTGGTACTTAAAAGTAACTATTACAAGTGCAGTGTCTCATTCCTTCAGGTTTTAATTGATATTGGTAATGCTGAAAATAAAACATTTAATATTTTTACTCTTGCTTTCTATCTCACGTTATAATCTTTCCCTACCTTTATTTTTCTCTCTCTCCCTATCTGGGAAGCATATTGTCAAAAGATAGTTACTGCCATATAGAAATCAGAACTAGACAGCAATGGGTAAAGAATGCATTTTCAAACCTAAAGAATTGGTCTTCAAAAGAATACGTAAGGATCTTAAGAAAATAATTATTAAGACTGTGATTTGGATTGCCTTTTTGTACAGGGCTGAGGCGTGGGCCATCAGACAAGTGGACATCCATTAAATTAGAAAGATGTGAAACGTGATTCTGGAGAATAGAACAGGGCAGTTTGAGAGAATGCAAGAGCAATGAAACAAAATCATATGTGATAGTAAAGAAATATTCTTCTAAACTTGAGTTGAGGCACATTATTGGGGCAGAGAAGAGGAAGCTAGGCGTGCTTATGTGTTATTACACAGAGGGTGGTGAGTGCCAGGAACGCGTTGCCAGGGGAGGTTGTGGAAGCAGATACATTAACGGCGTTCTAAAGGCATCTTGACAAATACATGGATAGGATGATTATAGAGGGATACAGCTCTAGGAAGAGCTGAGGGTTTTGGCCAAACGTGGTATCATGACCGCTACAGGCTCGGAGGGCAGAAGGGTCTGTTCCTGTGCTGGACTGTTCTTTGTATTTTGTACATGAAGGTCACAAAGTGTTGCTAACTGAAGATGTGGGCATCCTTAGATAGGAGAGAGTATACTGCAACCATTTAAAAACAACAGTTCCACCATTTTACTGGAGAAATTGAATTCTTCAATTTCACACTATGGAATTGCCATGTGTAACAGATATTACAAGGACAACAGAAGCTATTTTTCAGGCAGAGAAACTGCATATGTTACAATTCAAGGTCTATTCTACAATGTGTAACAAGGTACCATTGTGATACCCCCAGTAAGTCTGCTGATAGCAAAAGGGAGATGATTTAATGGCTACTAGATATTGGACCACCAATATCACTAATTGCAAGACAACATACATGCCTTTGTAATGATTGGATAGTTTAATTAAGCATGTGGACCTTTAATGTGATTGGTCAAGTACTCGCATATACTATGCATGATAAAAACTTGATTGATAGTCATGATTGGACATAGATAACTAGTACAAATGATACATTAACAGCGTTCAAAAGGCATCTTGACAAATACATGGATAGGATGGGTATAGAGGGATACGGCACAAGGAAGTGCTGAGGGTCTTGGCCAAGGTTAGTATCATGACCGGTACAGGCTTGGAGGGCCGAAGGGTCTGTTTCTGTGCTGTATTCACCTTTGTTCCTTCTTATTGCCTGATATTCTAGGATATCTACTATATCTCCAAGGTTGAATGATACATTTCTGTCCATTTATCAGTGAAAATTATGAATTATTGTCCTTGATTACTATGGAGTAGTTTCCACTTTCGGCATTCAGTGATTCCAGTGCAAATTGTACCTGTTTTGAAAGGTTTTCCCTCCTCATCCTTCCGGGTTTCCAATCAAACTCATTTGCACATCACCAAACATAAAACCTGCCCTGACCCAGTGCAATCAGGCAGCATTTTAAGTTGCAATTTATTTTTAAAAGAACATTTTCTTTAAAAATATATCCCTTAATTTTTGCAAGAGCAGAAAGCAGATAAAAGTCTGATTAATACAATTGACAATTAATCTATCACCAAACATAAGTATTTGAAGTCAGTGATGATTCAACATTTGTAAGTAACCAGATTTTAAATTGCTGATAATGACTTCAAAATAATAATTTCAATTTAGAATGGGGCACATCATTCATGCTACCTTCCACAATTATTAATTTAACTGGAATTTTTAATTAAACTCAGATATTTAATAAATTCACAAACATTGTTTTAATATTTTATTAAACTCCGAGAACTTTTAGTTCTGAAAACTACAAAAAGATTAAAAACCCATGCCCACATAAAAAAACCTCTACTGAATGCTTAATATAAATGGACTATTAAGTTTTAACATTTGAAAGCAATGAGCCATTTTTCTCTTTTCCAACCAAAGCCTCCATCCTGATAACTGCATAGAAATAGTGTTAAGTTGACCTCTGAAATCAGTAAAAGCATGCAATAATTAATAGACTTCAATTACTGTTTTCAATACTAAGAAGTTTAACTTCCTTACTGGGAGCAGTTTGGCACATTGCAAGCATAGTCCACTAAATTAGAAACAAAATATAAACGATTAAAAAGTTCATTTATATACCAATACAATAAGAAACTGCAATTTGAAATATTTTACTTAATGTAGTATTCTTTTTGTTCATGCATTATCTTTTAAGATATATATATGCTAATTTAACCACTTATTTCTTCATGCAAAAGAAAAAATATTTAAAAAGAATCAAGGATTCACAATAAATGCTGGTGTATTCAATCCTGCGAACGAATAAATAGAAAAACCTCTAAAAGAATTATAAAACTCAAACACACTGCTTGCTATAATTTTCATTACCAAATAGCTTTCCTAATAAACATTCCCAGTTGTCTTCCTCTAATATGCGAAACAATTAAGTTGCATATAAAATACATGAATAGGTATTTGTTAAGTCAGAAAGTTGCAACTCAACCATCAGTTTTGATCAGGTATTACATAACCACATGAAGCTATTTTCATCCTTTAAAGTAGAAAGGGATGAGCTTGCATTTTAAGAAATAAAGTTAAATAAGAAAATACCATTTACAAATAGTCTGAGCTACCTAACTGTGGATATTTCCTTTATACTTTGCTGCTAGAGTTGAAAAACAGAAATAGAGCAAATGTGCATATAGAAGAGGTCAGTTATACACAGCTGCAAGGGAAAACTGATATGTACTGAAGTTATAAACCTGTTTACAAAGAGTGTATTTGTTATGGACAATACGAAAGGAAATATACCCCAAAATGTGTAAAATAGTTTAATTGTATGTGCATATATATATTTATTAAAGCTGATTAGTAAATCAAAATGAATGATAGTACAGGACGGGATCAGAATCTGAACAAGTGTTTTAAATCTAGGCCGACAATAATTGAAGCCCCCTTACATAGAAGGAGTAGTTCAAAGCTACATATCATTTTATTGCTGTCAGCTTGAAAATCTTTCTTTTTCTGGCCCTTTTTGTATAACCACATACTGTGCATGTCCTCTAGCTGTTTGAAGAAGCAAATGATCTGCTTCTATATTTCTACCAATTTTAATAAATACAGCTATGGTGCAGTGTTTCTGTTACTAAACTTGTAATCCAAAGGCCTGAGCTAATAATTCAGGAGACCGAGAGTTCAAATCTCACCACGAGAATTGAATTGAGCTTAACTTGGAAACTGAAAACTGTTGGAAGATTGTCACTCCTGTCAGAAGAAAAGCTGCCATCTACCCAATTTGGACTATATGCAACTCCAGTTCCTCAACGTTTGGTTGACTCTTAGCTGCCCTTTGCAATGGCATAGTAAGCCACTTAATTGTATTAGGGATGAACAATAAATGCTGGCCTTGCTCGTGACTCCCCCATCCCAACAATGAATAATAATTATTTTAAAAACTGTCTACAGCAACAGCAGGATGGTCCAAGATACTCACTGATTTACTCTTACTTCTCATGGAGTAGCACGTGCCTTCAAATGGCCCAGTTAAGATCAATTGCTGTGTGGAGGACCTCAGACACAAACATATATTTGTTTACTGCGTGGTAAAAGGGTGCTAGTAGGCCAATGCACTGCAGCAATAGGTTGGCGCACAATTTCCCTATTTCATACATCCGAGTTATTTATCATATTGAGTCACAGAGGGATGAAGGCTGTGTCCACCTCCACACTAAGAAATCCTCTCCATTTATTCTCTGAGTCTCGGTACGAATTCGGGATTCATTTGCTTCAAGAAACACAACAGCCTTCTGCCAGGTCTTCTTCAGCTTTTTCCTGATGCAAAAGAAAGTTGAAAAATAAGGTTTTATCAATTTAGTATTAAAATTTGTTTTCTGTGGAATGGGCCTAGGTTAGGGTGCAGAGATGATGGGCCGAATGGCCTCCTTTTGCACTGTAGGGATTCATGTCTTAAATAAGTTCTGTTGAGGCAAAATAGACATGAAATTGTAGTCTTGGCATACGATTTACAAGCAATCCTTGGAGTTAGGGCACAACTGGTTCCTGAAAACCACGTTGTAAGTTGGAACGTTTAAGTTGGAACCAATTTCCACAAAGGAGCAATGGTATTATAGGGGATTGGTTCCTGAACATGGGCTGAAAATCAATCATGGGATACCCCGGCCGTGTCAAATGCTCTCAACTGTTGCCCTGCCAAGTCGCTGAAGCGGCTGTTGATGCTTGCATGCCTTAGCACAAGTTCTTCAGTTAGTGTGGGGGATACAGTGAAGCAATTCCTCATTTTCAGTTGCCTGTTTAACCCTGAACCTTTGTTGAGTCTTAACCCTGAACCTTTGTTGAGTCTGAGCGCATATTAAATACAACGTAAGCATATAAATGCTTTAAAATTGTGATGGTTGTGCTAAATAAAAACTGACATTGGCTCACAGGTGGATTAACAGAATAAAATACTTGTATCCAACTTAATAAAGACGGCTCGACCTAATAAAGACAGTATAGAGCCAGGAGGACATAGAGAGATGGGTGTTGCACAACATCAATGCGCACAGATGAATGTGCTGGCGTTGCCTCATAAAGTCAAAACCAACATTATAAAGCTGAAACAGTGTGTCAATGTATAAACATTGTAAGAGCCATTCATCATAACTTGAACGTCATAAAGTCAAGCACTGCCTGTATTCGTCTGTACTATTTTTTTCTCTTTTGTGTAGTGTCACGTTATTGCTTTGGTATTTTTATGGCTAACTACATGATGGAAATGCAGTCAGTGGGCAACTTATATGAAAGTGAGAGAAACTTTTACACACAAAACAAGAGCATGTTTTTTCAGTTGAAAGTAGTAGAAAGGGAGGCGCGGTGATGTTTGGTTGCATATACCAGCAGATTTTTACTTTTTTGGTTAGGATCATTGATGACAGTGATAGTCACAGTAAAGGCAACCTTTTATCTGCGGCAAATAACGTGAATGGCATAGTAATTGACATTCTACTGTTTTCTCAATGTGCCTGGCAAAAATAAAACATTTGTCGCATGGAAAGTCAGTCTGCACGATTAGTATAAATTAAATTATCACTCCAATACCAAAAAAAATACTTAAATTTTGGGTTGTAGCAGTAGCTCCAATAACATTTTTATTTTGATGCAGAAATATTGCTACATTGCGAATAAGATTAATCAGCAGGACACAGTGAAAGTTGAGACCCAAATGAGGTTTAGTTGATTTAAATATTGTGAAGCAGGTCAAAATAATAAACATTTGATGAAAAAAATAGTCCACATTTGATCTGCAAGTGTGCAGACATCCATTTGTATGTGGGAGTTTAGAAAGACAGGTACATGGAACAGTCAGACAGAATTATTTTCTTGTAATTTAATAACATACCTGTCCTCTGGTTGAATCAGTGTGTCACGGACATGGGGAACAGGTACATAAGGTATGAGTTCCAAATCCTTTTCCCAGTCTTGATTGTGAGCACGAACCACACCTGTTTTAAAAATTAAGTTAACTTTGTGAACCCAAAAAGCTGACATACATAATTACAAGACAAGGGCATTAGCTGAAAGACATGATATGTATTGTTGGCACTGACTATTTGATGAAATACGGTTCTATGATTGTTAAGATATCCTTGAATATTGACAAAAATTGTGATTTTGCAGGTGAAACTCTCAAGAGCATGTGTCAACAAGGTATTCTTCTGGAATCAATGCCAAGCTGAATCATATCCTCACGTATGTTCATATTGAGGATGGACACTTTGAATGATAATAAGAAGTAGGAACTCAAGCCAATTCTTCCCCAAGCTAACTTAGAAGCATTGACACAGAACTATGGAGTGACAATCACTGTCGGACTGATATTCCGCTTCTTGTAACTTACCTTAGTCTGGACCTGCATATTTGGCCGGACTTCCAACCCACACTTGCTGAGAAATGTGCTGTATAGCTGCTCCTGGTGCCTCTTCTGAGCAGTGCAGCAGGTCCAGGGAAGTAAAACTATGCCCCCTTTTTACAGCACCATCTGCTGTAAACCAGTTAAGTTTAAAGATCCCTGCCATTCTGACAGGAGAGAGAGAAGGGAAATGTAAGTGGATGGAATTAGGGTGGGTTGGGGGTGGGGGAGAGTTGGTTGGTCGAGGGTCAGGTGGATGAAGAGGGTGCCAGTAGTTGGGGGCTAGTCAGGGCTTGATGTCAGGAGTAGTGTTTGATTGGGGAGGAGAGAGTTGGGTGGCCGAGCAGGGGGTGACCAGTTTGGGGGGGGGGGGGGTGAACACTCCACCGGGTGGGGTGGAGTGGCTGACAGGTGAACATTGCTATGGGTTTTGGAATACTTTGACACTCCAGCTGATCTTTTTTGTGTTTTGCTGGTTTTACATCTATTGTGAAAAACTCTATGGGTCGCAACTTCTGAGCTCAAGGGCATTGTATTTGGAGGGTGGGGATACCCTGGAGATGTGGTGGGGGAACCGCACCTAGAGGTTCCCTAGCAAGGTTTGCGCAGCAATTGCCTGGAAATTGCAAACTTCCATGGACAATTGCCCTGCACTGGGATCCACTCAAAAATACAACTTAAATCAAATCCTTAGATGGTTCTGACCGTCTTACATCAATAGTTACCCAGAAGGGGTTTGAATAATTAAAACCAATTCTCACCTCTGGGTAATTACTGTAAAAACCCAAAATGACCACCCCTCCTCTATAAGGGACACCCTCCTCACCCTCTCCAACCCACAGGGTACACGCCCTTCTCTCCCCCAACCCACAGGCCTCCCACTGCCTGAATACCTCATCCCCCCTCCCAAGGGAGTATACCTCCCAAAGGAAACACCCCAACCTACGAGACTCCCCCACGCCCTATGGGGACTCTTAACGCCACCCTCCCAAACCAGGCCCAATTCTCTCCACCTTCCCGACCTACGACTGATCTGCCCTCGACGCTAGGCTCCAGAGATGCATTGTGCTGTCCAGGTCTCGCCTGGCCTGAGTTGGAAGATTGGGCGAGTTAGGTTGTCTGGATTTCAAGGTTCAAGGAGTGACACAATCTGGCTAAATTGCCACTCTACTGGATGTTAAAACCCTAAGTAAATCCATATAAAGACCATGGTTAGTATATGTCAAAAAGCTCAAGTCTGCATGGTTCTAGCCAACCAAGAAGCGATCCAAGCAGCCTAAATCTTGAAATCGAAGTTTAAACTATGCACCTAAGTACCAGGGCTGTGTTTAAGTTGGGATTCGCAATGGGTCCCTCACGTATCTTTGGGGTACCGCCTGTGTCTCACTATCCGTAACCCGGTAGATCTGGGCTATTGATTAAAAATATGGTGATTCTATTCATGCCTGGATGATATCAGGTACCTCTCACTAACCTGATAGTGAACTTAGGACTTTTCTGACATGTATGGTTTACTGGATAGACTCATCGAGTTATCAAAGCATTTTCCAATAATGCTTTTAAAATAAATTTAAAATATCATCTAATTCAAATGCTCAGTTTTACAACTATATTGGGACTAGCTTAATTTGCCATCCACCACTAAGCAGAAAGAAACTATTTTCCAGCCACTTTAACTCTATGTCATTACCAAGAACTGTGACATTACCAGTATAAGAGTTTACAGTTTTCAAGTGAGAAACTGAAAGCATGAGAAAAAGAACATAGGTGCATTTGTGCCAACCACAAAACAAACACATTGCCTGGTAAGTTACATTTATCTGAACACTCACACAAACATAAGCAATCACTCATAAACACAAATATTTAAAATTTTAGCAACATCATACAGATTTTGTTTTTAGCTTCATTACAGTGTTAATGTAAGCACATTTGTGACAATAAAGATTATTAAAGATTATTAAGTACCTATGATTTTGTTCACCATTTCATATACAGCTTGTTGTTGTTCTTTCATTTTCTTCATTTGGTACTTCAGAAGAAGCAACATAATCCACAAAAGGCTTAAAACTATAAAAACACAGAAAAACTCATTAGCTCACAAATTGTTTTTTTCAGATTTTTGTAATAAATTGATTGAGCAATTGTGCATTCTACAATAAGAATGAACTTTAAAGATCCAACTCTGGTTTCCTTTGTCTACTTCCTCAGTTCCACTGTCCAATTGCAGCTTCCAGCTATCCTGTCTCTACCCTCCAGAACTCTTTCCTTAAAATCCATCCACATTATTTCCTCGTTCTCCCATAAAAATCTCCTGAAACCTAGTTCTTTAACCATTCTTTTGGTCATCACTCCTCTCTTCTGCTGCTTGGGTTACAGGTGTTATTTATATCTGTATTGTTGCATTAGTCCTTACAATAGAATGTAAGGGTTCAGATAGAACTTTACAAACAATAGTTAAGCTATGGCTACTATAAACAACAGTGGTCAAAATCATTAAAGACTGGCATACTTACAGGATATTCATCTGCAAGTAGGTTTTAAAGAAGCTTTTAATGACCGAGGGATCAGGGATGGAATTATAGTGCTAGGAGAAGTGAAGGCTGTGATTTGGACAGTGACGGCAGAGTACTATGGTGTGGTGTAGTGTAGCGGTTATGTTACTGACTGGGTAATTGAGAGACCAAGACTAACAATTCAGAGAACCAATCCCACCAGTTTAAGAATCTGGAGTCAATTTTTAAAAACTCTAAAAGTAAAAGGCTGGATTGTTGTAAAAACTCAAATGGTTCAGGAATGTCCTGTTAGCGAGACAACCTGCCATACTTATCTGATGTATATGTGGGGTCGGTGTTACATACTAATGCTCTGTTCCACTGGCAGTAGTAGTGCACTAAGATTTAATTTTGTGTTCAGCCCGTGAGCGGACTACAGGTGTGCTTTGTTTATAATGCAAACAAAACTTACATAATTAATTTAAAACACTGAGCAAAGTCAATAGGATTAAAAGAACAAACCTGCATTTCTTTAGTGATTTTCAAAACGTCATGATGTTTCCTATTTGCGTCCCAGTTAATAAATTGTTTGAAGTTATAATTAAAAAAACTGTTGATTTGTCGATAAATACAGCGGGCATAAACAGCAACAAGTTGCTTTGGGATTTTGACAGCCTAGATTCTGTGTGCAAATTCTCGAGTCAGGCATTAACACATCTGCTGACTCAGTTAGGAATATTATCATTAAGTCAAGCTGACACTTTAGTGGTGGAAGTTATGTGGAGGCAGACCAAGAGAAAGGGGAAAGTCAAAATGTAGAGGAAAAACAGAAAAAGAACAAGAGAATTTTGGCATACAACTTGTATACAAGGGCAAGCAAAGAACTTTTAGTAATGCAATATGGAGCCTAGATATTGTCAGTTTGGTAACCTCGTGCAAAAAGCTTTACTAATTATTGAGATTATCTGTTACTTTATATAACAAACTCAAAGTAGATTTATTGCTACAATGCAGCAGTGATTTTACAGAGGTATCATATATGATTGTTTTGCCTCAATAATGAAATTATAGAGGTGAGGTGACTTGAAACAATTATTGATTTGTTTCAATGAACAGAATATGACCAGTGTTTTTCATTCCATGCGTTAAAATAGCTGGAAAGGTTTGTTAAGATTAAACAATTTGAGTAAGAAGTATTGAAGATGAGGTAACCTTCAGAAAATAACAAATGCATTAAGATACCGCTCATTTTCCCACATATATCCAAAATGCAACATAAGATTTGGATTTAGAGAGTGATTCCTGTTAGTTTCTCATTAAAAGTAATCACGAGTGCTCCTCTTATCTTGCATCGTGAGCTTTTTTCGATGATTATCTTTTTTGAGGATCGTTACCAAATCTGTCATGGTTCTTGGTTTGAGACAACTACATTTACTATGGGGCCGACTATTTGAAAATCTGAAACAGTATCTTACATCGACACAGGTTGATGACTTCCGGTTGCGGCGATGCGGAGCTAAGCCGCACATTTCGGCGGCTCCTGCTAGAACAGACATTTGGGCTCTCCGGAGGAGCCCCAACGGAAATTTTTTGACCGATTCCCGTGTGGGAAGGTGAGAGCAAGGTCCCCCTTCCGTCATGTATGGAGGGGACCAGAAGTGGAGCGGGGGAAAAAGTGGCTTTGGAGCAGTGGCAGAAACGAGGGGGAAAAAACAAGATGGCGGAGGGCGGAGATCGAGCAGCATGGGGGCCGGACCAGCAGGAGTTTCTCAGGTGCTGCGTGGAGGAGCTTAAAAAGGAGGCGCTGGCGCCAATGCTGACGGCGATCGAGGGGCTGAAGGAGACCCAGAAGGCCCAGGAGGTAGAGCTCCGAGAGGTGAGGGACAAAACCAACGAGAAGGAGGACGAGATCTTGGGCCTGGGGGTGAAGATGGAGGCGCTGCACAAGAGGTGGGCCGAGAGATTCGAGGTCCTGGAGAACAGGTCAAGGAGGAAGAATCTCCGGATTCTGGGTCTCCCTGAAGGGGTGGAAGGGGCCGATGCCGGGGCGTATGTGAGCACGATGCTCCATTCTCTGATGGGTGCAGAGGCCTCTCCGAGCCCCCTGGAGCTAGAAGGGGCTCACCGGGTCCTGGCGAGGAGACCCAAGGCTGGCGAGCCGCCAAGGGTGATAGTGGCGAGGTTCCATTGTTTCGCGGACAGAGAGTGTCCTGAGATGGGCCAAGAAAGAGCGGAGCAGTAGATGGGAGAATGCGGTGATTCGAGTCTACCAGGACTGGAGCGCGCAGGTGGCAAAGAGGAGAGCTGGCTTCAACCGGGCCAAGGCGGTGCTGCATAGAAAGAGGGTGAGATTCGGAATGCTGCAGCCAGCGCGACTGTGGGTCACATATCAGGATCGACACCACTATTTTGAAACGCCAGAAGAGGCTTGGACCTTTAACCAAACGGAAAAATTGGACTCAAACTGAGGGTCTGTGGTTGTGGGGGAGATGTTGACTGTATACAGGGTTGTAAATATGGGGAAAGAATGTTTCACGGGTGGGACGATGGATGGGGATGGGGGAAAAGTTTTGATTGGGAGACTGAGAGGAATGTGGGCGCCGGTGCTGGAGGGAGGTGAGACCCGGGGATGGGGGAATTGGGATAAGGCCGCAACAGGAGCTGCGCCACAGGGGGAGGGGCTGGTTCAGGAAAGCGCGGGCTTTTTCCCGCGTTAGTGAATGGCCGGGGGGGGGGGGTGGAGGAGCGCAAGGAGGAGGAGGGATTTCCACACGGGGTGGGGGGGGGTCAACGGGAAGGCGGGGGAAGCCGGGGTCAGCTGACTTACGGAAGTATTATGGGGGGAGCAAAAGAGCTAGATCTGGATCTAGCGGGGGTGGGGTGGGAAATAGGGTTGCTGCTGCATTGGCCGAGGGGGAACTGAAAACGAGAGAGGTGGTCAGGGCGGGGGTTCCCCGTCTGGGGGACTGGAGGCGCGGGCATGGGACTGGCCTAAAATAGGAGATGGCTAGTCGGCAGGGGTGGGGGGAGGGGGGGAAGCCCCCCCAATCCGGCTGATCACGTGGAATGTGAGGGGCCTAAATGGGCCGGTTAAGAGGGCCCGTGTGTTCGTGCACTTAAAGGGACTGAAGGCAGACGTGGTCATGCTTCAGGAGACACACCTGAAGGTGGCAGCTCAGGTCAGGTTAAGAAAAGGATGGGTAGGACAGGTATTCCATTCGGGGCTGGATGCGAAGAATAGAGGGGTGGCAATACTGGTGGGGAAGCGGGTGTCGTTTGAGGCCAAGAACATAGTAGCAGACAATGGAGTCGATACGTGATGGTGAGCGGTAGGTTGCAGGGGACGTGGGTGGTATTGGTAAATGTATACGCCCCGAACTGGGACGATGCTGGATTCATGAAGCGTATGTTGGGGCGTATTCCGGACCTGGAGGTAGGAAGCTTGATAATGGGTGGGGATTTCAACACGGTGTTGGACCCAGCACTGGATCGCTCCAGATCTAGGACCGGAAAGAGGCCGGCGGCCAAGGTGCTTAGGGGATTTATGGACCAGATGTGGGGAGTGGATCCGTGGAGATTTGCTAGGCCTTTGGCCAGAGAATTATTTTTTTTCTCCCACGTACACAAAGCCTATTCCCGGATAGATTTTTATGTTCTGGGCAGGGCATTGATCCCGAAAGTGGAGGGAACGGAGTATTCGGCCATAGCCATTTAAGACCACGCCCCGCACTGGGTGGAACTAGAGTTGGGAGAGGAGAGGGACAAATGCCCGCTGTGGCGGTTGGATGTGGGACTGCTGGCAGACGAGGAAGTGTGCGGGAGTGCATTGAAAGGTATTTGGAGGCCAACGACAACGGGGAGGTGCAGGTGGGAGTAGTATGGGAGGCGCTGAAGGCGGTGGTCAAGGGAGAGTTAATCTTCTTCAGGGCTCATAGGGAGAAGTGGGCAGGGAAAGGGAGAGGTTAGTGGGGGAGATTTTAAGAGTGGACAGGAGATATGCAGAGGCCCCTGAAGAGGGACTACTCAGGGAGAGGCGAAGTCTCCAGACGGAGTTCGACCTGTTGACCACAGGGAAGGCAGAGGCACAGTGGAGGAAGGCACAGGGGTAGACGTATGAGTATGGGGAGAAGGCGAGCCGGATGCTGGCACATCAGCTCCGTAAGAGGATTGCAGCGAGGGAGATAGGTGGAGTCAAGGATGGAAGGGGAACTACGGTGCGTAGTGCGGTGAAAGTAAATGAGGCATTCAAGGCCTTCTATGAGGAGCTGTACAGATCCCAGCCCCCGGCGGGAGAAGAGGGGATGCGACGATTCTTGGACCAACTGAGGTTCCCGAGGGTGGAGGAGCAGGAGGTGGCTGCTTTGGGGGCGCCAATTGGGTTGGAGGAGCTGATTAGAGGACTGGGGAGCATGCAGGCAGGGAAGGCCCCGGGACCGGATGGGTTCCCGGTTGAGTTCTATAGGAAGTGCTTAGACTGTTAGCCCCATTGCTGGTGAGGACTTTCAATGAGGCAAGCGGGGGGGGGACCTTGCCCCCGACAATGTCGGAGGCGATGATCTCTTTGATCCTGAAGCGGGATAAGGACCCACTGCTCCTCAAAGTGGATGCTAAGTTGCTGGCAAAAGTGCTGGCTACGAGGATCGAGGACTGTGTGCCGGGGGTGATTCACGAGGACCAGACGGGATTTGTAAAGGGCAGGCAGCTAAACACCAATGTGCGGAGGCTCCTAAATGTGATTATGATGCCATCGGTGGAGGGAGAGGCGGAGATAGTGGCAGCTATGGACGCGGAGAAGGCCTTTGACTGAGTAGAGTGGGAGTATCTCTGGGAAGTGTTGCGGAGGTTTGGGTTCGGGGAGGGTTTATTAGCTGGGTTAGGCTCCTATATAGAGCCCCGGTGCTGAGTGTGGTTATGAATCGGCGGAGGTCGGAGTATTTTCGGCTGTATCGAGGGACGAGGCAAGGGTTCCCCCTGTCCCCCCTGTGTTTGCATTAGCAATTGAACCTTTGGCCATGGCATTAAGGGAGTCCAGGAAATGGAGGGGGGTGGTCCGAGGGGGAGAGGAGCATCGAGTGTCGCTGTATGCAGACGACCTGTTGCTGTATGTGGCGGATCCAGTGGAGGGGATGGTGGAGGTCATGCAGATTCTAAGGGAGTTTGGGGACTTTTCGGGCTATAAGCTCAATGTAGGGAAAAGTGAGCTCTTCGTGGTGCATCCAGGGGACCAGGGAAGAGGGATAGACGACCTACCGTTGAGGAGGGCGGAAAGGAGCTTTCGGTATTTGGGGATCCAGGTAGCTAGGAGCTGGGGGGCACTGCACAAACTTAATTTGACGTGGCTGGTGGAGCAGGACTTCAAACGATGGGACATGTTGCCACTCTCGCTAGCGGGCAGAGTACAGTCGATTAAAATGGTGGTCCTCCCGAGGTTTCTTTTTGATTTCCGGTGGTGGCGGCAACGCTAAAGATCTGGGGCCAATGGAGACGACACAGGGGTGCGATGGGAGCCTCGGTGTGGTCCCCGATCAGGGGTAACCATCGGTTTGTCCCAGAAAGGATGGACGGGGGGTTTCAGAGCTGGCATCGGGCAGGGATTAGAAGAATGGGGGACCAGTTCATTGATGGGACGTTTGCGAGCCTAGGGGCGTTGGAGGAGAATTTTGGGCTACCCCCGAGAAACACGTTCAGGTACATGCAAGTGAGGGCGTTTGTGAGGCGACAGGTGAGGGAATTTCCGTTGCAAGGTGTCGGCGATATACCAGGAGATGAAAGAAGAGGGCGAGGCTTTGGTAGAGGAGCTGAAGGGTAAATGGGAGGAGGAGCTGGGGGAGGAGATTGAAGAGGGTCTGTGGGCTGATGCCCTGAGTAGGGTTAATTCTTCTTCCTCATGTGCCAGGCTTAAGGTTATTCACAGAGTGCATATAATGGGGGCGAGGCTGAGTAGGTTCTTTGGGGTGGAGGACAGATGTGGGAGGTGCTCAGGAAGCCCGGCGAACCATGCTCATATGTTCTGGTCGTGCCTGGCACTGGAGGGGTGTTGCGAGAACTATATCTAAGGCGGTGAAAGTCCAGGTCAAGCCAAGTTGGGGGCTAGCACTATTTGGAGTGGCGGACGAGCCGGGAGTGCAGGAGGCGAAAGAGGCTGGCATTCTGGCCTTTGCGTCCCTGGTAGCCCGGCGAAGGATCTTGTTGATGTGGAAAGATGCGAAGCCCCCCAGTGTGGAAGCCTGGATAAATGACACGGCAGGGTTTATCAAGTTGGAGAGAATAAAGTTTGCCTTGAGAGGGTCTGTGCAGGGGTTCTCCAGGCGGTGGCAACCGTTCCTAGACTATCTCGCGGAGCATTAGATGCAGTTCGGTCAGCAGCAGCAGCAACCCAGGGGGGGGGGGGGAGGGGAGACATCTCTTTCGGGAGGGGGGGGGGAAGAAGGGTGGACGGGGAAGGGGGTTTTTCCTGGGGGCACTTGAGCAAGAAAATACAAAAATGTTCAGGAAAGTTGATATGTGCGGGAGGAATCCAATGTACAAAGTTCTGTATTATGTTGATTTGATATGTTTATGTCTTGCTATGCGACTTTTCTTTTCTTTTTGTTGTGGGGGGGGGGGGGGTTTGTATGATTGAAAATTTTGTTGAAAAATTCTCAATAAACATTTTTTTTTTTAAAAAAAACATCTACACAGGTTAATGACTTACCTAAAATAAAGATTAACATTCTGTGAAGAATAATGAAAACAGCATGACGGAGACGACAATGCAAATCCATCTGTGGACGAGTAGATTCAAGACAAGTCACTTGATCCACTGCAGTTACTACTGCTTCAGAATCTTTACCAACTAGCCTGTAACAAGATATGCAAAAAAAATATAAACTGGCAACTACATGAACTTTATTCAAGAGCATGGTGACAATGGTCACAAAGTTTTTAAATCACTCATATATAATATAGTGATTCAAGTCAATTATTCAAACTTGGCAGTGACAATCTTTATTAAAGTTAACTATCAAATGTGTTATGGAACTTTGACTGAGAGCACCTACAATTGCAAATTATTAGGCCACATCAAGTTAACTGACTGTTTATACCATGCATCAGGTAACTTGGGCATAATTTTAATCAGAGGCTTTTGTGACATACCATTTAGAGAACATATATAATAGAAACAATTTCCTAATGTTGCTAATATTTTCACCCATTCGAAGTTCAAACAATTATCAGAGTTCTTGATCAAAATAACCAACCATGCAGTCCCAGTCATTGCTTTGATAGTTTTTATGGAGGAAAGTTAACTTTAAAATCTTATCTAAAGTTTGCCACACAGCTTGACCTCATCAAGCTGTATTTGTTCTGTACTGTTTCCAATTAAAGAACAAAGATTACAAAGTAAAGTCTCATGATTGTACAAAGCAGATGGGATTTTCTTTAAAAAAATCAAAAGAGAAAATCTAAAATACCTATTTTTTGTCTTCTTGTTACATCATCAACAAATGCTCCCCACAGTAGAAGGGGTTGGTTCACTGATTTCTCCTCCTTTCTATGAGAAAGCATTTCAGTTGAAGCAGTGTCTTCCATGAAGACAGGACCTCAAACTAACAACTTCTTGTGTGCCACATCTCAAGTTCAAAACCACATTTTACTGATTAATTTTGCTGAACCCACAGCAGCTTCATTTTTAAAAAAGGCTAATAAAAAAGGAAATGTGCTAACTTCTTATCAATCCATCTAAATGTATGTTCTATGTTCTATTGCATTACTGTTAATTGTTCAAATACGCTTGTAAATATAAAAGATAATGCTCCAACTCTAATAATGTGGCACTTAAAATGCTGAGACATTTAAACATTGTGCCAATTATGAACTACACCGAGGACTTCCGGTGACGGTGGGCGGGAGGCAGCCGCACACTGGAGGACTCCCTTCGGGAACGGAATTTTCGGGGTCTTAACGCCCGGTCCCAGGGGCAGCGGAGGCTGCAAAAGCAGTAAGAAGGCACAGTGAGGTGAAATGTCCAAGTTGGGGAAAAGAACGGCCGTGAAAAAAGTGGTTAATGAAAGTCCGCCGGGGAGTGGAAAGGTCAGCGCGGGGACTGCAAGGAAAGCGGAGGCTGGGGCACCAGGGGAGGCCGCATTGCTTACGATAGAAGAAATGACCAAGGTGATGGCCGTGGAACTTGGAAAAACAGTTCACAAAGCACATGGAAGCGATGATAAAGGAGATGGGGCGGTATTGAAAGTGCTGGTGGAGGAGGCGATTGCCCTGGTGACAGCAGCGGTATCGAGCGCAGTGGTGGAGGTGTGGGCGCAAGGTGAGACACTGAAGGAAATGGAAGAGGCATTATCGCAGCAGTGATCAACTCACCTAAATGGGAAGGAGTTGCGGAGGGTGATTGAGACCAACAAGGTCTGCGAGCCAAAATGGAAGACCTGGAAAACTGATCCAGGCGACAGAATCTGAGGATTGTGGGTCTGCCCGAAGGAGTGGAAGGCCCGAGGACGATGGAGTATTCTGCCACGATGTAGAAAAGCTATTGGGGTAGGGGGACGATCCCTCCCAGTATGAACTGGATCGGGCTCATCGGTCGTGGAGGCCTATACCAAAGGCGAGTGAGCTGCCAAGAGTAGTGACTCTGTGTTTCCGTAGGTACAGCGTGAAGGAGAAGGTCCTGTGCTGGGCAAAGCAGAAGCGGGTGGTGTAGTCGGCTGGAGCTGGTATACGCATATACCAGGACTTTACGGTGGAGCTGGCGAGGAGGCGGGCTGCCATCAGCCGGGTGAAGAAGGCACTGTACATCATCAAGGTGCAGTGCGGCATAGTATATCCAAGGACTTTTATTTTGGGACGGCGGAAGCAGCGGAGGGGTTTGCGAAGGCAGAAGGATTGAGGCAGAATTGAGAAATGGTCGTGTACCGATGTAGCCTCATGTAACTTTAATTTTTTCACAGCATGATGGTGTATGTACTAAATGAGTCGATGCTGTATATATTTGAACAAGGGAAGAGATGGGGTTTTCATTTGCAATGATGGTTCTTTGGGGCTTGGATGTGTATGCGGGGGTTGTGTGCTAAAGGTGATTTCTTGGTTTTCCTGGGACCGGGCAAGGAGGGAGACCCGGGCGGGGGTCTCCACGCTGGCCGGTTTAAGCCGGCCAGTGAACGGGAGCGAGGTGGGGGGAGGGGCTGCGGCCATCGGAACCTGGTAGAACCGGCTCCGGTGAGCCTAGTCGGGGTCAAAAGTTGGGGGAAGGAACCGAGGTTGGGGAGAGGAGTATACAAGAGGAAGTAAGTGGAATCTGGGAGGGGGGGGGTCTACAATTCATGTGTGTCATTCACGGTACTCTTTCGGGGATTGGATGGCATTGAATGTTAGGGGGTTGGGGGGTGGACTCTATATGTCAATGGTTACCATCGGTGATTCCGGATTCCTTTTTTCCCCTTTTTCCCACCTTGGGAGGGTTTGTTTTATTTGATGCTTATATTGTCAGGTGGACCACTGTTTGGGATGGTGGGAGGATGGGATCGTTGTTGTTGATAAGGGGATTTACATTGTATTTGTTACCATCTACTGTTTGTTGGTGGGGTGTAAACTCTGAAGGAAATGTGAAAATGGAGAGTAAAAATATTTTTTTTAAATGAACTACACCGAGATTGCCATAATGGATTTAAATTTGGACTCTCGACATCCAGGAAAGACATTTTAATCCCATTTCATTGCTCTTAATTTGTATCCAAATTCTAACAGGGAAATATAAATCCTTCCAAAACACAGACATATAGCCAATGCAGATGTTTTCTTATTCATCTTGGTAAAAAAAAAGTGCTGGAATCCCATGCACAATTGTGAGATTGTGCTTTTTTTTCCTGCATTCAATTAGTTCCAACTAGAATTTGAGAGAAAACACAACTCACTTAATCCCAAAGTCCCGGGTACTCTGAATGATCCACTCAAGTGCCTTATCAAATTTTCCAGAATTTGGAACCTGAGAAGTCTGGGAAAGTCAAGAACACAAATGATGACTTCAAAAACAAACTTTCAAGCCCCTCTGCTAGATGGTCCTGCAAAAAATCTATTTTGTCATGGTTAAAATGGTATAGATTATTTTCAAGAGGAAATTTCAGGGTACAGAGATTTATGAATTCAAACCTAAAGTTAACATTGAACCACAGATAGTTTGAGGATAAGATTTCTTTGCTACCCTAGTTAATGAGCCTTGGAATTTCAGTGACAAAACTCAACATTTAGTAAAAATAATGGGAAGCAGTAGAAAGTGGTCTCTTATGAAATGTGGTGGCCAAGTGACACGCTCAGCATATCAAAATTATGCTGCTCAGGGAGACAGAAATGTTGCTCGATAACAAACAAGTTTCAAAAGTCACCAATCAAGTATTGTAGACACCAGTATTTACACATGCTATACAGAGCTACCACCTCTCAACCGTCAGGTCATTCAGAATTACCAGTAACCCCAAGTCAATGTGCCTGATTCATTAAATGAAGTTGCTGGGAAGATTCATTATTAGATCCATCCAACTGCAGAATTTAGGGAGTCCAGTAAAGTTACATTGGGATCGCCATTGATTGCACACATTCCATGTATCAGAAAGAAGCATTGCTAGCACATCTCTTAAAGGTAGCAGAAAATCAGCTACTGAAAGGATTTAATGCCAAGAATGTTCAGGCCAATAACCTAGAGCTGAGAATGCTTATGTTTCTTTCCTTCATGTGTGACAAGAGCAAATATTGCGAAGTTGTGCACTCCCAGATCACAAATTTTCATCCATTACCGTTAACAGATCAAAAATCACCGCATCTGAGTATGCACTCCTAGCACGTAGTATGGAATAGCAAATCTATATGTTTACCCCTCAATATCAGGAATGTTAGACACATGGAATGGAGAAAATGAAAAATGAAATTAAAAATTGCTTATTGTTACAAGTGGGCTTCAAATGAAGTTACTGTGAAAAGATGCTAGTCGCCACATTCCGGCGCCTGTTCGGGGAGGCTGGTACGGGAATTGAACCCATGCTGCTTCATTGAAGCTTACTTGTGACAATAAGCGATTATTATTAATTAATAATAAAGTAATCTTCTAAATATGCTTGTAACATTTCACTGGATGACAACACACGGCAGTATAATCAAGTTGTTTTATGTATCTATTCCTCGGATTCTGGCCAATGTACAACTCCAGTGGAATCAATCCAGTGGTAAGAGATCACCTCAGGGCAGGAGTCTACTTCTTCTCTCCTGAGGCCAAAGACTGATTCTGAGATACACTTGCAGCTTTTTTTTATTACTTTCAAATACGGTGATGTTACTTATGTGCTGACTTGAAAAGAACAATGATGTTTTTGTAGTGATTAGCCTAAAAGAGCAATTATAATAATTTTTACTGCATACTCAAACAATAACTTGTTACATTATTCTAATGTCACTTTCTTTCCTCTAACCTGATATTAATTCATATATGGAATTTTTATGCATAATGCCAATGTACACTAATAGTATTTGCATGAATCTCCTCTGTCCACTATTTTAAAAGACTATTAACTCATTCAAATTAAAATGAGTCAATGTTAACATTAACAGGTGCGCAAACAAATTTGTGATGAAAGCATTAACATTTATATGGTAATGTTGCACAGCTGAATTTCACCCAAATCTTTGTTACTAATTCCTACAGTCATGTTTCATTGTCCCATAAGCTGCATTTAACCTTTAAATGATTGTATTTAGTTTGAAAAATACCTTCAGTTAAAATGCATCACTTACTGCTAAATGTCTCTTTACTTCAATGACTGGCACACATTTGCTCTTTAGGGGATATTCAGATCCACATTCAAATTCACCTAGGAGTTCAAAAATTAAACAATACTTTAAATACAATCATCCACTTAATAACTAAATATGTACATTTCTAAGGGAGAGTCAAATGTCCCAAATTAACTGACACTTTAATGATAAGCATAAATCAATCTAAATGCACATTCTTTGATGTAGCATCTTATCATATGCTTCTGGAGATCCAAAGCATATCCACCTTTTATCCACAGCACGTGTTACTTCTTCAAAGAACTCCAATAAATTAGTTAAACATGATTTCCCTTTCACAAAACCATGTTAATCCTGCCCGATTACCCTGAATTGATCTAAGTATTCTGCTATAACGTCTTTAATAATAGCAAACATTTTCTCTATGACAGATGTTAAGCTAACGATCTAGAGGTTCTTGCTTTCTGCCTCCCTTCCTTTTTGAATAAAGGAGTTACATTAGCTATTTTCCAATCTAATGGAATTTTTCCTAATGTAGGGAATTTGGGGAAATTAAAACCAATGCGTCATCTATCTTACTACCAACTTCTTTTAAGACCTTAGAATGAAATTGATCAGCGCCCAGGAACTTAGCAAATTGTTGGAACAAATTGACAAGTACCACTTCCCTGATGATTGTAATTTTCTGACATTCCTCCCTCCTGTCAAAAGTCTGTTACTTGTATCCTCTATAATGAAGACTGATATAAAATACCTATGCAATTCATCTACAACTCCTTATTTTACATTATTAAATCCCCAGACTCACTTTCTAAGGATCAAAGCTCACTTATGTCTATTTATCCTTTTTAAAAAAATAAATTGAGAGTACCCAATTTTCTTTTCCAATTAAGGGGCAATTTAGCGTGGCCAATCCTTCTACCCTGCACATCTTTGGGTTATTGGGGGTGAGACCCACGCAGACACGGAAAGAACGTGCAAACTCCACGCAGTCAGTGACCTGGGGCCGGGATAGAACCTGGGGCCTCAGCGACATGAGGCAGCAGTGCTAACCACTGCACCACCGTGACGCCAAAGCTCACTTTGTTCACTCTTTTCTTATTTAAATACTTACTGTCCATTTCCCAGAGGTATGATTTCAGAGGATGTTTCAACGGTTCCTAAAATTCAATTAATCCATTACTTTTACATAAATGTGTCTTAAATAACGTAAACAGTTCCATTAGTTACTTTAAGCAGTAACCTCAAAAAACAGAATATGATCAGACGAGAGCCCATGTTCACCACCTCCCTTGTTTCAATGTTAGTTGTAGACTCAATGCATGTACCCTCAGATAATTTGTGTGTTCCCAGTGAAACGTTTTGGACCTTCAGTTGTAACATGTGACCTTTCACTTCCATTCATTTGTCCGAGCCAAAAGGTCTTGTTTACCCCATGTCTGGTATTTTTAGAACTAATAAACAGATGTATTCAATGAAACAAAACAGAAAGGACATTTTATTCTCCTATGATTCTGCTCCGGAGTTCCTCATAGCATTGTCGAGGAAAGTTACCTCAATTTCTGGAGACTCCAAGTAATCCTTGATAATCTATTCATTGGTGTGGAAATTGGTTGAGCAAAGGTTATACATTCCCATACAGAAGTGTCAGTTATCGTTCGGCAACTCTCACGGACTTGACAAAAAGCAGCACAGCAATACATCGCCTGCTTACATCTCTTGGTTATAGTTATGGTTGATGCACGGGGTTCAAAACCAGGGAAAAGCTAAAGACTGACTAATTTTAAGTGTAGTTAAGTAAAAGGCGCAAGCTTGATTGAAGTAAATAAAATAATTTACACAAAAACATGGCAGTGTGCCAGAAGTTTTTAGACCTTTTATTTTCATCAAGAATGCACAAAATATCCTATTGAAACTGATAATAATAATCACTATTGTCACAAGTAGGCTTCAATGAAGTTACTGTGAAAAGCCGCTCATCGCCACATTCCGGCGCCTGTTTGGGGAGGCTGGAACTGGCATGAACCTAAGGACTAGGAGCATGAGCAAGCCATGCAGCTCTTCAAACCTGCTCCATCATTCAATAAGATCATAGTTAATCTTCCAGCTCAACTCCACTTTCCCACCCTATTTACAGAATTCCTTAGTATGCAAAAAAAAATGTATACAATTTTGAATATATTCAATAGCCAAGCATGCACAACCCGGGATAGAATTCCAAAGATTAACAACTGCCTGAGTGAATGAATGGCTGAACTCTTATTCAGAGATTATGAAGATTATGGAGTCCATCTTCCAACCAGCGAAAATGGACTCCGTCAAGCATCTTATCAGACCCCCAAAGAGTTTTTATATGTTTCCAATGCAATTTTTTCAGTTACAGAACTGGACAAAATCCTGTGTAGATAGAAGGGGTTGAGCATCTGCAAAATGACTCCACTGATGACTTAGAAAATTAATACCATGAGCAGCTAAACCACGCAACCAGGTAAATCTCAGGTTTGATACTTGATTATATAGTGAGCTAAAATCTTAACTGGGATTGCAACAAGGGTCTCATTGTTTCTGAGCAGGACAGCTGGGCAGGGTCCTCTCTCTTTTATCACGCTGAATAGCAGGTGGAACAAATGAGGAGTGTGCTGTTGAAAGTCACTGATGTTGATTAGTGGGCAAGATATTTGGAACTGTACTTAGAAAGAGATAACATGTCCAGAAAAGGGACAGAAAGAGATAAAATATTACATCTGACACATGTTTATCTGTATAATTTTTTTAAAGCATACATCTATTCAGAGCTCCCCGTTGTCCTGAAGGTGATGCAAAATGATTTTACGTTACATATTGCAGTGATATATAGCACAATGCTGTAAAATTAATTAGAAAACACTTTGGAGGGGAGTCGGGCTGGATTTAAGGCACTGTCTTTGCAATAGACTGTTCTCTCAGACCTGAATTTAGAGTGTCATTAATGACAAAGACCAGTTAAAATCCTTTAGCCTTGTTGATTGGATGTAATTAATTTTTCAATTAGCTGCATGTCATCTTATCAATAATTTTGATTAACCAACTTAATCTCTTCTTAAAAAGGTATGTCAAGGTAGTACGATTAAACTCAGTTTTGTAGATTTCATGTTTTCCTTTGCAGTTTACATTTTACCTTTTTGTATTTAGATATTGTAATTTACAGTAAGAATACTTTCCTATTTTGAGTTTATCCTCAAGCTTACCTGCCATTTCTGCCAAATACTCATATGTTTCAGACAATACGAGCATTATGATTTTGTGTTCTTCAGCTTGGCAAAACTGGAAAAAATAAAACTTACTAAATGAAATTAATGAGATTAAAATATTGGTAAAGATAATGCATGAAATTTAACAGACATCCAAAAATGAAAAAGGCTAAACTAAGTACTGTGGAAAGTTTTGTATTGTGATAAGTACATATAGGTATGAGAAGGGTCACACATTACGTAATTCAACCTATCTTTATTAATAAGGAAATGAAACAATATTCAATCGCTCAATTTTGCTTCAGACTGCAAACACCATTTTATTGGTTACGCTATCTGGCATGCTACACTGCACATCTAGAACAGAACAGTGACCTCCAGTGAGCTATTAATGCCATAGCCAAACATCAGCATGTGAATGCTCAACATTTTTGAACTACTTATGTACATTGTAACACAGTGGTTAGCACTCTTGCTTCACAGCACCAGGAACCCAAGTTTGTTTTCCGGCTCGGGTCACTGTCTGTACAGAGTCTGCACGTTCTCCCTGTGTCTGCGTGGGTTTCCTCCGGGTGCTGTGTTTTCCTCCCACAAGTCTGAAAGACATGCTGTTAGGTGAATTGGACATTCTGAATTCCCCCTCATTGCACCCGAACAGCGCCGGAGTGCGGTGACTAGGGAATTTTCACAGTAACTTCATTGCAGTGTTAATGCAATCCTACTTGTGACACTAATAATGATTATTATTACATAATATGTGGAAAATATCAGCATTATGAGTCCGAATCAGCTTTGAAAAGGTTAAAACATGCTTTAGGTTTAGACTAACGATTGTCTGAATTTAAGACAGGTTGTTCCTGTGCTGAGAAAGACTGAACTCTACAGGAGTAATTGTTGAGAAGGCTATGCAGTTCCATAACTGATTTGTTATGGGTTGCCAACAGGCATTTAATAATTATTTTGGTGACAGTTAGATCTGGAGAATTAGTCATTCATAAATTCACACGTTAAGTTTTAAATATGATTTTAATACTCCTATTTTGAAGTTGTGAGATAGACTGAAGTGAATTGGAAACGTAACTTTGCTCAAAGATGCGTGCACTTCTATTGTGCCTCGTCGATATTGTTAAAGCCACCACATATTGTGGCGGGGTGGAGTGTTTATCAAATTTGGATTTGTGTGTTGAATTTTATAACATGTTCCAGACTAAAATCTATCATCATCTACGGGTCAACTTTAATTAAAAAATGGTTACTCACTGCATCTGTTTTACCGCTGCAATCCACTGGCAACATCTTAACTAAAATGAAAAAAAAACATAGATTATATAATTCTATAGCAACACAAAGATAGTTAAATACAAACAAGTCTGACAGCATCTGTGGAGAGAGAAGGGAACTGACATTTCAAGTCTGGTTGACATTCTGTCAAAGCGTCCAGACTCGAAACATTATCTCCCTTCTCTCTCCACAGATGCAGTTAGGCTTGCTGAGATTGTTGTTTCAGATTCCAGCACCTGGAGTAATTTTCTTTTATCATCGTGTTTAACACGAGAGTCTGGTCTACTATGCAGAGGATTCCTATAATAGCTTTCAGTTTGGTGCGTAGAAAAATGGGTAAAAAGCATGCAGTCTTATAACAATTCACGTTAATAACATTGCAAAATTTTATTGTCTTGTTTAAAGAAATATTCAGAACCGGTAAAGATTCAGAACGAAGGTTGAAAATATGCTGAACGCTCAGAAATATAACTGGTCTGAATTTAAAAAACAATGCCCGAAAAATTTAAAATGTATTAACTGAGCCTTACACGTAAGATTTCTTTTTTTTTTAATTGGAGAGACAGTCCAGGTTTAATTCCCACTCTATTTGGGATTAGATGATCTGAGTCTGAGCAATAGTGTGTGTGAGAATGTGTACGTGCGTGCGTGAGCGTGCACCTGTCTGTGTTCAATTATTAGAGGGGGGTTTGGATACAGTTGGCTGTGATAACACCTACTATCAGACTGATATCTGCCTTCAGTACATTTAGAATTATGTGGAAATGCAAATGGCTACAATACTTCAAGAAGTTTTACCCTGGTATAAGCAACATTTTTAATGTGACCGCTAAAGGACGGCACGGTGGTACAGTGGTTAGCATTACTGCTTCCCCGCGCAGGAACCAGGGTTCAATTCCAGCCTTGAGTGACTGTGGAGTTTGCACGTTCTCCCCGAGTCCATAAGACCATAAGACATAGGAGCGGAAGTAAGGCCATTCGGCCCATCGAGTCCAGTCCACCATTCAATCATGGCTGATTTCAACTCCATTTACCCGCTCTCTCTCCATAGCCCTTAATTCCTCGAGAAATCAAGAATTTATCAACTTCAGTCTTAAAGACACTCAACGTCCCGACCTCCACCGCCCTCTGTGGCAATGAATTCCACAGACCCACCACTCTCTGGCTGAAGAAATTTCTCCTCATCTCTGTTCTAAAGTGACTCCCTTTTATTCTAAGGCTGTGCCCCCGGGTCCTTGTCTCCCCTGCTAATGGAAACAACTTCCCTACGTCCACCCTATCTAAGCCATTCATTATCTTGTAAGATTCTATTAGATCTCCCCTCAACCTCCTAAACTCCAATGAATATAATCCCAGGATCCTCAGACGTTCATCGTATGTTAGGCCTACCATTCCTGGGATCATCCGTGTGAATCTCCGCTGGAGCCGCTCCAGTGCCAGTATGTCCTTCCTGAGGTGTGGGGCCCAAAATTGCTCACAGTATTCTAAATGCGGCCTAACTAATGCTTTATAAAGCTTCAGAAGTACATCCCTGCTTTTATATCCAAGCCTCTTGAGATAAATGACAACATTGCATTTGCTTTAATTACGGACTCAACCTGCAAGTTTACCTTTAGAGAATCCTGGACTAGGACTCCCAAGTCCCTTTGCACTTCAGCATTATGAATTTTGTCACCGTTTAGAAAATAGTCCATGCCTCTATTCTTTTTTCCAAAGTGCAAGACCTCGCACTTGCCCACGTTGAATTTCATCAGCCATTTCTTGGACCACTCTCCTAAACTGTCTAAATCTTTCTGCAGCCTCCCCATCTCCTCCATACTACCTGCCCCTCCACCTATCTTTGTATCATCGGCAAACTTAGCCAGAATGCCCCCAGTCCCGTCATCTAGATCGTTAATATATAAAGAGAACAGCTGTGGCCCCAACACTGAACCCTGCGGGACACCACTCGTCACCGGTTGCCATTCCGAAAAAGAACCTTTTATCCCAACTCTCTGCCTTCTGCCTGACAGTCAATCGTCAATCCATGTTAGTATCTTGCCTCGAATACCATGGGCCCTTATTTTACTCAGCAGTCTCCCGTGAGGCACCTTATCATAGGCCTTTTGGAAGTCAAGATAGATAACATCCATTGGTTCTCCTTGGTCTAACCTATTTGTTATCTCTTCAAAGAACTCTAACAGGTTTGTCAGGCACAACCTCCCCTTACTAAATCCATGCTGACTTGTCCTAATCCGACCCTGCACTTCCAAGAATTTAGAAATCTCATCCTTAACAATGGATTCTAGAATCTTGCCAACAACCGAGGTTAGGCTAATTGGCCTATAATTTTCCATCTTTTTCCTTGTTCCCTTCTTGAACAGGGGGGTTACAACAGCGATTTTCCAATCCTCTGGGACTTTCCCTGACTCCAGTGACTTTTGAAAGATCATAACTAACGCCTCCACTATTTCTTCAGCTATCTCCTTTAGAACTCTAGGATGTAGCCCATCTGGGCCCGGAGATTTATCAATTTTTAGACCTCTTTGTTTCTCTTGCACTTTCTCCTTTGTAATGGCTACCATATTCAACTCTGCCCCCTGACTCTCCGGAATTGTTGGGCTATTACTCATGTCTTCTACTGTGAAGACTGACGCAAAGTACTTATTTAGTTCCTCAGCTATTTCCTTGTCTCCCATCACTAGATTACCAGCGTCATTTTGGAGCGGCCCAATATCTACTTTTGCCTCCTGTTTGTTTTTAATGTATTTAAAGAAACTTTTACTATCATTCCTAATGTTACTGGCTAGCCTACCTTCATAATTGATCCTCTCTTTCCTTATTTCTCTCTGTTATCCTCTGTTTGTTTTTGTAGCCTTCCCAATCTTCTGACTTCCCACTACTCTTTGCCACATTATAGGCTTTCTCTTTTGCTTTGATGCATTCCCTAACTTCCTTTGACAGCCATGGCTGCCTAATCCCCCCCCCCCCCCTCTGATAACCTTTCTTTTCTTTGGGATGAACCTCTGTACTGTGTCCTCAATTACTCCCAGAAACTCCTGCCATTGCTGTCCTACTGTCTTTCCCACTAGGCTTTGCTCCCGGTCGATTTTCGTCAGTTCCTCCCTCATGCCCCTGTAGTTACCTTTATTTAACTGTAACACCTTTAGATAGGTGGAGGGGCAGGTAGTATGGAGGAGATGGGGAGGCTGCAGAAAGATTTAGACAGTTTAGGAAAGTGGTCCAAGAAATGGCTGATGAAATTCTACCTTCTTTCTTTCAAATTGGAGATTGAATTCTACCATATTATGATCACTGCCTCCCTAAGTGTTCCCTTACTTTAAGATCTTTAATCAAGTCTGGCTCATTACATAACACTAAGTCCAGAATGACCTGTCCCCTCTTGGACTCCATCACAAGCTGTTCCAAAAAGCCCTCCTGTAAACATTCAATTAATTCCCTTTCCTTGGGTTCACTGGCAGCATTATTTACCCATATTGAAGTCCCCCATGATCACTGTGACCTTGCCTTTCTGACATGCACTTTCTATTTCGTGGTGCATTTTGTGCCCCTGGTCCTGACCACTGTTAGGAGGCCTGTACATAACTCCCATTATGGTTTTTTTGCCTTTGTGGTTCCTCAACTCTACCCACACAGACTCCACATCATCTGACCCTATGTCATTTAGTGCTATTGATTTAATTTCATTCCTAATTAACAAGGCAACCCCGCCCCCTCTGCCCACCTCTCTGTCTTTTCAATAGGTTGTGAATCCCTGGATGTTTAAATGCCAGTCCTGAACCCCCTGCAACCACGTCTCTGTGATGCCTACCACATCATATCTGCCAGTCACAATCTGGGCTACAAGCTCATCTACCTTGTTCCGTACACTGCGTGCATGTAAATATAGCACCTTTAATTCTCTATTGACCGTCCCTTTTTGTTTTCTTAGTGTGGTGGACCTTGGTTTACTGAGCCTTTCCATACACTGTGTCATATTTTGTGGGATGGGGACTAGCGTAACCTCTCCTGAGTTCTGTCTTTTCGTGCTTTTTTGTATTCCTAAGCAGCTACGCTTCCCACTGATTACTTCACCTCTTGGTTCCCTGACTTTCCCCTTCCCCCCCCAATCTCTAGTTTAAAGTCCTATTGACCACCCTATTTACTCTTTTCGCCAGAACACTGGTCCCAGCTCGGTTCAGGTGGAGACCATCCCAACGGTATAGGTCCCCCCTGTCCCAAAACTGATGCCAGTGTCCCATGAAAAGGAACCCCTCTTTCCCACACCACTCTGTCAGCCTCAACATCCCTTATTCTTGCCTCCCTATGCCAATTTGCACGTGGCTCGGGCAGTAATCCGGAGATTATGACCCTTGAGGACCTGTTTTTTGATTTGAATCCTAGCTCTTTATAATCTCTAAACAGGTCCTCTTTTCTAGACTTGCCTATGTTGTTGGTACTGACATGGACCACAACAACTGGATCCTCCCCCTCCCTCTCCAGTATCCTTTCAAGCCGGTCAGAGATGTCCCGCACCCTAGCACCGGGCAGGCAACATACCATGCGGGACTCCTTATCCTGCTCACAAAGGATACTATCTATCCCCCTGATAATAGAATCCCCAACAACTACAACTTGCCTATTTACTCCCTCCCCTTGAATGGCCTGCTGAACCATGGTGCCTTGGTCAGCTGACTCATCCTTCCTGCAGCCCTGTTCGCCATCCACACAGGGAGCAAGTGCCTCATACCTGTTGGACAGGGTCAAGGGCTGAGGCTCCTGAGTTCCTGACTGCTGGTTCCCTTTACCTGCCTGACTTGCAGTCACACCCTGCTGTCCCTGGCCACTGGCAGGATTTAAACTACTTACTCTGACAGGTGTGACTGCCTCCTGAAACACAGTGTCCAGGTAAGTCTCCCCCTCCCGGATGTGCCTCAGTGTTTGAAGCTCAGACTCCAGCTCATCAACTCTGAGCCGGAGCTCTTCGAGCAGCCAACACTTACTGCAGATGTGGTCGCTGCAGCTCGCAATGGGATCTGCCAGCTCCCACTTCAAGCAGCTCAAGCACATCACCTGACCAGCCATCACTAATTAATTAATTAGTTTAATTTAAGTTTACAAGTTTAGCTGTGTTTTTTTTTATTTGGGACAGATTTGCTATCAACCAATCAGATCACAGCTTCCCTCTGACGTCACGTTTGGGGGAAGAAACTGGAAAACAGGAAGTTACCGTTAGGTTTTTTATACTCACAGAGACTGCTCCTCCTCCTCCCAACGGCTCCCAAAATTAGGCCCGAAGAAAGAGAGAGAACAAAACAGTTGGGAAAAAGCACCTTCTCCCACTCTTCACCAAAATTACCTCACTGCACCAAATTACCAAATTCTCACTCTGTCTGTGTCTCACTCACTCAGGCTGTGTCTCCTTGATCAGCGCTGTCAGTGTGGGTTTCTTCCGGGTTCTCCGTTTTCCTCCCACAGTCCAAAGATGCGCAGGCTAGATGGATTGGCTATGCTAAATTGCCCCTTAGTGTCCAAAGGTTAGATGGTGTTACAGGGTTACAGGGATAGGATGGGGGAGTGGGCCCAGACACGGTGCTCTTTTGGAGGGTCGGTACAGACTCGATGGGTCGAATTGTCTCCTTCTGCACTATAGGTTTTCTATGATTCTACTAATGTAATAGTGTTACATATTTGATGCACTTATAAAGTTTTTCTAAACATTTTATATTTTCATGTTTTAAACATAGTTTGACTGGTGAAAAATTTTCAATTACTTGAAAACGTGATCTTTATTGATGAAATAAACAAAATATACAACATTTATATTTACAAACCGTTCGCTCTTTGCATTAAATTTCAACCGAAATAAAGTCTTTAATTATTTCTCTTCAGCTGAATTTACTCTTGCTTCTAAGAAGCTATGAATGTCCTATGACACAAATTAAATCTATTTGTTACACAAGAAACTGTATTTAGCATCACTGGTAAAATGCCTGGTAATTCTATCCTGAAATTGGAAAAGCTGTGCACAGTGTTTTTCTCAAACATATGGCACAATTCACCTGACTCAAGGACAAGTGGGAATGGATTCAAATGGGCCAAGTAATAACTTCATGGTATTTGAAAACAGACCAAAATAGAAAAGTAAGCTCTTTACCGCAAGAGCAATTGATTCATTAATAATAATAATAATAATAATCTAATAATCGCTTATTGTTACGAGTAGGCTTCAATGAAGTTACTGTGAAAAGCCCCTAGTCTCCACATTCCGGCACCTGTTCGGGGAAGCTGGTACGGGCCAGGTAGATATACCAGGTAGATATTTACGTGATAGATTAGTGTATATAATGAAAAAGTGCCTGTCTAAGTCAGTGTATTAAATACTGTGTGGCTGCCCTGTATTTTCATAATACCGCACCAAAGCTACACAGTATGCTTTTACATTTTTGTAACACTTATTTTCATCATTCCTTGTCTTAGCAAGAATAAAAAACACACGTGTTATATGTATTGTACAACTAGTGGCTACATGACCACAGTAGACAGCAGCTGTTATGGATATTAGTTTTTCTACAAGGGTGTATAACAATTATTGACATATGAATTTTAGGAACAGGAGTAGGTTATTAATCCCCCAGCAGCTGCTTTGCTATTTAACTAAATCATGGCTGATCTATAACTCTGTGGGCGGGATTCTCCGAACCCCGCCGGGTCGGAGAATCGGCGGGGGGCAGCGTGAATCCTGCCCCCGCCGGCCGTCGAATTCTCTGGCACCGGAGATTGGGCGGGGGCGGGAATTGCGCCGGTCGGCGAGCCCCCCCTGGGTATTCTCCGGCCCACGATGGGTCGAAGTCCCGCTGCTTCTATGCCAGTCCCGCCGGCGTAAATTGAACCAGGTCCCTTACCGGCGGGACCTGGCAGCGCAGGCAGGCTCCGGGGTCCTGAACGGGGGGGGCGCTGGGCGATCTGGTCCCAGGGGGTGCCCCCACGGTGGCCTGGCCCGCGATCGGGGCCCACCGATCCACGGGTGGGCCTGTGCCGTGGGGGCACTCTTTTCCTACTCGTCATCAGCCTCCGCCATGGCCGACATGTAGGTGAACCCCCCCTGCACATGCGCGGGGATGACGTCAGCAGCTGCTGACGCTCCCGCGCATGCGCGGACTCGCGCTGGCCGGCGGAGTCCCTTCGGCCCCTGCTGGCGTGGCACCAAAGGTCTTCCACGCCAGCCGGCAGGGCGCCAACCACGCCGGGGCGGGCCTAGCCCCTAAAGGTGCGGGGATTCCGCACCTTTGGGACGGCCCGACGCCAGAGTGGTTCACGCCACTCCGTCCCACCGGGACCCCCCGCGGTAGGGGAGAATCCCGCCCTGGTTATCCATCTTTACTCTGCAACCCTTAACCAACAAAAACCTATCTTAAAAATGGAAATGGTTCTCACATCCCATCCTTTTGGTGTATAATATAAAGATAAAGAGGATTTGACTGCCAGCGCTCAGGAGTTGCACATGGCTGCGGCCTGCAGTTTCTCCACTTTTAATTCAGAGTAGTAGTCTATTGTTATGTAACACGAGCGATCACAAATCACTACATAAAATAGATTATTCTGTTTTAGTATAATGAGATGATAGAGAGGAAATTCATATGGAGCAAGTTTCAGAGGTCGGGACCAAGCTGGAAGTGTTGAAAGTGAAAGGATCACAGGGCTTTGTACGTCATTACAGAGGTGGAGTAGAGTCAGGCCAGGAAAGGCTTAATAAATGAGTCCAAGAAATTTGGATATTTTATTTCATTAATTCTGTGATTGGACAACACTTACTAAACAATCCTGATTGTGCGAAGAATTACTGAACGCCAATTTAAGATTATCAGTCAGGCCCACAGTGTGGCTCATTTATACATGCTAGAAATTACATATACTTACACACAGGGACCAGTCCTTTGTAGTCAGAAGGAACATCTCCACACTTTGCACTTTTTTCATCTAAACAAAAGCTTAGGGAATGTTCATTCCCTAGTTCATGCCCCACAGCAATGGGTTTTTTCTTTTTCTTTTTTAAATTTTTTATTTAAAACAAATTTGCAACATTTACAGAAAAAAGGCAATAAGCAAAGAACCTTAACATGGTGAAAACAAACAGTGGGGAAAAACAAACATAATAAGGCACTTCCCCCGTTGGTTCTGTTTGCACAGCCCACATATGGTCATCTAAACTAAAGTGCCCCCTCCCCCCCCCCGGGTTGCTGCTGCTGCCGGTATCCTAGACTTCTCCCTGAAATTCGACAAGCAACTTCCCCCTCCGGGGTATCCCTGGTCCCCACCACTGGCCCACTTGTGCCTCCTCTACCCTATCTCACAGCAGCCCCCACCCACACCCCCCCTTCCCCCCAGGCTTCCCCAGCCCCAAAAGCCTGAACTCCCAGGTCAGCCATCTGCTTGGCCCTAGCTCCCCCCTCCTCCTACGCTCCCTAGTGCCCCCTGACCTGCGCTGACCCCTACCCTTGGCGCCTGGCCGACTACCACCCGACCAGTGTAGCCATCTGGGATGGCCATGTCTCGATTATGAAATGGACACTTGCAAAGAATGCAGGGGAAATTGGACAATACCGAAAAAGCAAGCAGGTGCAAGGTCTGCCTGGTGATTAGAGCTGTAGCTCTCAGACTGGACCGGACTGCAGAACCATCTACATACTAGTGAGCCATCCCCGGGAACAAAAGGCAACATTTAGGTAAACAGTGCTAAGACAGATATCCCGCCCAGCCAGAGGAGATTAAAACAAAGCAGACCAACGGCCACCCAGGACACGCCCAGCAACCAGGGAACCCACCCCTCTATTGGAGCAAAATCGATAAGGACGATTGGGAAACGGCCCAATTAATTGGGGCCAAGTTCAAGGCCCGCCCAAAAGCGCCGGAGCTCTTTTGGGTATAAAAAGGATTCCCCAAGAGAGAATCGCTCTCTTGGGCCTTGGCTCTCAGCGAGGAGAGACCCGCCAAAGCTGCTCCAGATCAAGTAAGTTCCAAGTCAACGCACGCAACGAGATAGACGCTCCTAGTTGCTACCCTGTAAACAGCTCAACCCAGCAGCCTCAGAACCGAGCAACAGCCATTGTTCCTCTGACTGAGTGGGCACCCGATGCTAAGTGTAGGCTTTTAGTAATAGTGATAGTTTAGGTTGTAGAGTTTTATGCATGAGTAGATTTGACTGTGTGTAAATAAATAAGCATTGCTTTTGAACTTACTAACTGGTGTATTGAGTCTTTGATCCCCTTTGGATTTCGGCGGCAGCGGTGCGCAGGGGCCTTCTGGGAGGTGAGTAGTTAGTTTAAAAGCACTTACCTTTACAGGAGCAGCCCTTTGGATTTCGGCGGCAGCGGTGCGCAGGGGCCTTCTTGGAGGTGAGTAGTGAATTTAAAAGCACTTACCTTTACAGGAGCAGCCCTTTGGATTTTGGCGGCAGCGGTGCGCAGGGGCCTTCTGGGAGGTGAGTAGTTAGTTTAAAAGCACTTACCTTTACAGGAGCAGCCCTTTGGATTTCGGCGGCAGCGGTGCGCAGGGGCCTTCTGGGAGGTGAGTAGTTAGTTTAAAAGCACTTACCTTTACAGGAGCAGCCCTTTGGATTTCGGCGGGAACCGGAAGTTCGACCTCTGGCAAGTCCCCCCCCCCCCCAACCAATAAATTCTGGTGGAGAGGAAACCCGAGACACTACACGTGTAGTGTCTCCCACCCGCCCTCCTCCTCTAACCTAATAATAAGACCCATTGGTGTAAGGTAAGTGCCATATTATATTATTATATTATTAGCATTGTGCAGGTCAAGGATTGGAGGTGGAGGAGCAGTCTCTGTCAGCGAGAGAACCTGAGAACATCTCAGAAGGTAAGCAAGTGATTTTTACTTTTATACCTGTTTTTCAAATTGTGTGTGTCGGGGGAAACTGAAGTGACATCACAGAAAAGCTGTGACCTGAGTGGCTGGTTGGGATTCTAACCTAAATTTTTTTGAGTATTTGGGAACTAATTAAACATAATAACTTAATTATAATTTAGAGGATATCTAAGCCAGAGATCGGAGAATATTATAGTTAGCTATCGCATTTCTATTAGAAATCTATTGCTAGGAAACAGATAGTTGACAGTAACTTTGAAATTTAAAAAAAAGTATTTAAAAAAAAAAAAAGACAAATTTTAATTTTAATTAATTGACGCAATGTCAGTTAGAGGGGTGCTGTGCTCTGACTGTGAGATGTGGCAGGTCCGGGAGGCTTCCAGCGTCCCGGATGGCTTCATCTGCAGAAAGTGCACCCAACTGCAGCTCCTCACAGACCGCATGGTTCGGTTGGAGCAGCAATTGGATGCACTTAGGAGCATGCAGGTGGCGGAAAGCGTCATAGATCGCAGTTATGTAAATGTGGTCACACCCAAGGTGCAGGCAGAGAAATGGGTGACCACCAGAAAGGGCAGGCAGTCAGTGCAGGAATCCCCTGTGGTTGTCCCCCTCTCGAACAGATATACCCCTTTGGATACTGTCGGGGGGGATAGCCTATCAGGGGAAAACAGCAGCAGCCAGAGCAGTGGCACCACGGCTGGCTCTGATGTTCAGAAGGGAGGGTCAAAGCGCAGAAGAGTAATAGTTATAGGGGACTCTATAGTCAGGGGCACAGATAGGCGCTTCTGTGGACGTGAAAGAGACTCCAGGATGGTATGTTGCCTCCCTGGTGCCAGGGTCCAGGATGTCTCCGAACGGGTAGAGGGAATCCTGAAGGGGGAGGGCAAACAGGCAGAGGTCGTTGTACATATTGGTACTAACGACATAGGCAGGAAGGGGCATGAGGTCCTGCAGCAGGAGTTCAGGGAGCTAGGCAGAAAGTTAAAAGACAGGACCTCGAGGGTTGTAATCTCGGGATTACTCCCTGTGCCACGTGCCAGTGAGGCTAGAAATAGGAAGATAGAGCAGACAAACACGTGGCTAAACAGCTGGTGTAGGAGGGAGGGTTTCTGTTATCTGGACCACTGGGAGCTCTTCCGGGGCAGGTGTGACCTGTATAAGATGGACGGGTTGCATCTAAACCGGAGAGGCATAAATATCCTGGCCGCGAGGTTTGCTAGTGTCACACGGGAGGGTTTAAACTAGTATGGCAGGGGGGTGGGCACGGGAGCAATAGGTCAGAAGGTGAGAGCATTGAGGGAGAACTAGGGAATAGGGACAGTGTGGCTCTGAGGCAGCGCAGACGGGGAGAAGTTGCTGAACACAGCGGGTCTGGTGGCCTGAAGTGCATATGTTTTAATGCAAGGAGCATTACGGGTAAGGCAGATGAACTTAGAGCTTGGATTACTACTTGGAACTATGATGTTGTTGCCATTACAGAGACCTGGTTGAGGGAAGGGCAGGATTGGCAGCTAAACGTTCCAGGATTTAGATGTTTCAGGCGGGATAGAGGGGGATGTAAAAGGGGAGGCGGAGTTGCGCTACTTGTTCAGGAGAGTATCACAGCTATACAGCGAGAGGACACCTCAGAGGGCAGTGAGGCTATATGGGTAGAGATCAGGAATAAGAAGGGTGCAGTCACAATGTTGGGGGTATACTACAGGCCTCCCAACAGCCAGCGGGAGATAGAGGAGCAGATAGGTAGACAGATTTTGGAAAAGAGTAAAAACAACAGGGTTGTGGTGATGGGAGACTTCAACTTCCCCAATATTGACTGGGACTCACTTAGTGCCAGGGGCTTAGACGGGGCAGAGTTTGTAAGGAGCATCCAGGAGGGCTTCTTAAAACAATATGTAAACAGTCCAACTAGGGAAGGGGCGGTACTGGACCTGGTATTGGGGAATGAGCCCGGCCAGGTGGTAGATGTTTCAGTAGGGGAGCATTTCGGTAACAGTGACCACAATTCAGTAAGTTTTAAAGTACTGGTGGACAAGGATAAGAGTGGTCCGAGGATGAATGTGCTAAATTGGGGGAAGGCTAATTATAACAATATTAGGCGGGAACTGAAGAACATAGATTGGGGGCGGATGTTTGAGGGCAAATCAACATCTGACATGTGGGAGGCTTTTAAGTGTCAGTTGAAAGGAATACAGGACAGGCATGTTCCTGTGAGGAAGAAAGATAAATACGGCAATTTTCGGGAACCTTGGATGACGAGTGATATTGTAGGCCTCGTCAAAAAGAAAAAGGAGGCATTTGTCAGGGCTAAAAGGCTGGGAACAGACGAAGCCTGTGTGGCATATAAGGAAAGTAGGAAGGAACTTAAGCAAGGAGTCAGGAGGGCTAGAAGGGGTCATGAAAAGGCATTGGCAAATAGGGTTAAGGAAAATCCCAAGGCTTTTTACACTTACATAAAAAGCAAGAGGGTAGCCAGGGAAAGGGTTGGCCCACTGAAGGATAGGCAAGGGAATCTATGTGTGGAACCAGAGGAAATGGGCGAGGTACTAAATGAATACTTTGCATCAGTATTCACCAAAGAGAAGGAATTGGTAGATGTTGAGTCTGGAGAAGGGGGTGTAGATAGCCTGGGTCACATTGTGATCCAAAAAGACGAGGTGTTGGGTGTCTTAAAAAATATTAAGGTAGATAAGTCCCCAGGGCCGGATGGGATCTACCCCAGAATACTGAAGGAGGCTGGAGAGGAAATTGCTGAGGCCTTGACAGAAATCTTTGGATCCTCGCTGTCTTCAGGGGATGTCCCGGAGGACTGGAGAATAGCCAATGTTGTTCCTCTGTTTAAGAAGGGTGGCAGGGATAATCCCGGGAACTACAGGCCGGTGAGCCTTACTTCAGTGGTAGGGAAATTACTGGAGAGAATTCTTCGAGACAGGATCTACTCCCATTTGGAAGCAAATGGACGTATTAGTGAGAGGCAGCACGGTTTTGTGAAGGGGAGGTCGTGTCTCACTAACTTGATAGAGTTTTTCGAGGAGGTCACTAAGATGATTGATGCAGGTAGGGCAGTAGATGTTGTCTATATGGACTTCAGTAAGGCCTTTGACAAGGTCCCTCATGGTAGACTAGTACAAAAGGTGAAGTCACACGGGATCAGGGGTGAACTGGCAAGGTGGATACAGAACTGGCTAGGCCATAGAAGGCAGAGGGTAGCAATGGAGGGATGCTTTTCTAATTGGAGGGCTGTGACCAGTGGTGTTCCACAGGGATCAGTGCTGGGACCTTTGCTCTTTGTAGTATATATAAATGATTTGGAGGAAAATGTAACTGGTCTGATTAGTAAGTTTGCAGACGACACAAAGGTTGGTGGAATTGCGGATAGCGATGAGGACTGTCTGAGGATACAGCAGGATTTAGATTGTCTGGAGACTTGGGCGGAGAGATGGCAGATGGAGTTTAACCTGGACAAATGTGAGGTAATGCATTTTGGAAGGGCTAATGCAGGTAGGGAATATACAGTGAATGGTAGAACCCTCAAGAGTATTGAAAGTCAAAGAGATCTAGGAGTACAGGTCCACAGATCACTGAAAGGGGCTACACAGGTGGAGAAGGTAGTCAAGAAGGCATACGGCATGCTTGCTTTCATTGGCCGGGGCATTGAGTATAAGAATTGGCAAGTCATGTTGCAGCTGTATAGAACCTTAGTTAGGCCACACTTGGAGTATAGTGTTCAATTCTGGTCGCCACACTACCAGAAGGATGTGGAGGCTTTAGAGAGGGTGCAGAAGAGATTTACCAGAATGTTGCCTGGTATGGAGGGCATAAGCTATGAGGAGCGGTTGAATAAACTCGGTTTGTTCTCACTGGAACGAAGGAGGTTGAGGGGCGACCTGATAGAGGTATACAAAATTATGAGGGGCATTGACAGAGTGGATAGTCAGAGGCTTTTCCCCAGGGTAGAGGGGTCAATTACTAGGGGGCATAGGTTTAAGGTGAGAGGGGCAAAGTTTAGAGTAGATGTACGAGGCAAGTTTTTTACGCAGAGGGTAGTGGGTGCCTGGAACTCACTACCGGAGGAGGTAGTGGAGGCAGGGACGATAGGGACATTTAAGGGGCATCTTGACAAATATATGAATAGGATGGGAATAGAAGGATACGGACCCAGGAAGTGTAGAAGATTGTAGTTTAGTCGGGCAGTATGGTCGGCACGGGCTTGGAGGGCCGAAGGGCCTGTTCCTGTGCTGTACATTTCTTTGTTCTTTGTTCTTTGTTCAGTGTTCGGTTTTGAACCTTGTGGCGGTATTGAAAGATACCTGGTGACTCTTGAGCAAACGTAATTAAACAGAGCCAAATTAAGAGACAACAGCAACTTAGTAACACCACTCGTGCCCTCCCCCCCCCCCCCCCCCCCCCCACAGAAAAGACCCATTAACCTGATTGCATTCCTTAGTGAGTAAACAGCTACTCTCTAAAGGACATTTACATAGCCCTTAACCAGCCCAGAGCCAGTCCCCAGAACAGAGGCTCCGCTCTCCCGCCAAAAGATACTGACTGCAGGCCCCCCCCCCTTTAAGTCCAGTTAATAAAAGTCCAAACCTGATCTGGCGACTCAAAGTAGTAGTGATGCTCTTCGAACGTTACCCAAAGCTTCGCAGGATACAGCATTCCAAACCTCACCTCCTTTTTAAAGGGGGCCGCCTTTACCTCGATGAACCCCGCGCGCCTCTTGGCCAGCTCCGCTCCCAGGTCCTGGTATATGCACACCTCACATTCTCCCACCTGCTGCTCCGCTCCGTCTTGGCCCACCACAACACACGTTCGTTGTCTGAAAGCCGGTGGAAGCGAACCACCAGGGCCCTCGGTCGGTCGCCCGCCTTGGGCTTCCTTGCGGGGGCTCTGTGCGCCCCATCCAGCTCCAGGGGTCGAGAGAAGACCCCCGGCCCCATCAACGTCTCCAGCATACTCGACGCGTATGCTCCCGCGTCCGATCCCTCACTGCCTTCGGGAAGGCCAACGATCCTTAGGTTCTGTCTTCTGACTCTGTTTCCCAGCTCCTCAAGCTGCTCCTGCATCCTCTTTTGGCAGGCGTTCAGTTCCTCCACCTCATGCTCCAGCACCGTTATCATGTCTTCCTGGCTGGAAAGCTTCGACTCAACCTCCTTGATTGCCTTCTCCTGGACCGCCTGTGTCTCGACCATTCGGTCCATCACTGCTCTCATCGGGTCCAGCGTGTCTCTTTTTCAATTCGGCGAAGCAGTTCTTAAAAAACTCCATCTGCTGCTCCCTTGGCCAGTGAGCCTCCGCTCTCTGGTCCGTGCCGTCCGCCATGCTTCGCCGCCCGGTCTGCTGTCCTCGCTGCTCCCGCTTCGATCCAAGCCGCTTCACTCGACCACTTCTGGTCCAGCCGTCCATACCCCGGGGGGGGGGGGGGCCTCTTCCCTGTTGTTTCCTCCACCGATTCAGTTCGCAAAGTCCCGGAAAATCCGGTCGAAAAAGGTCTGTGAGCCCATCACCGACGGGAGCGATCGGACCTGCGACCTACTTCATCCTGGCCGCCCCCACGGCAATGGTTGACCAATCAGAGTCCATCTGCCCAGCTTGAATTTAAACAAAGCTGGGCAGCTAATGGCTGCATGCTGCATTCTCCATGGCAACGCCTCTACCAATTGGAGTCCACCTGCCTACCAGTCAGCACTCTCTTCTCATGTGGTATGAATTGTTTTTGCCCGGTTACAATTTGGCAATTTATTACGAGCTACCCTGATGAAGGCAAGATGAAAGGCTTAGATATCATGGGCGGGATTCTCCGTTTCGGAGACTAAGTGTTGACGCCGGGACAGAATTGGTGGACGTTTTTAAAAAATAATTTATGTGATGTGGGCATTGCTGGTTAGGCCAGCATTTATTGCCCATCCCTAGTTGCCCTTGAAAAGTTGGTGCAAAATTGGTGCCGGTCCCAGAGCAATTCCCGAACCGTTAATGGGTTAGCACCGGTACCACATGGAACACGAGCAATTCCAATGAAAAACAGTCGGATTCGGCGGGTTGAGATTGGCACTCGAGAGGCTGACAAGCTGCAGCCGGATACGAGCACGCCACTCTCCACACCCACACTCAATACAGCAAACAAGGTGGCACTGGTTGAGCAGGAGCGCGTGTCCATCCCATAAATGGGTAAGCTGGGGCCAGAGGATATCTAGAGGGGTGACCTGGGGAGACACCCATACAACCCATAACACTAGAGTCACAGTGGACAGTCAGCAGCGTGCGCAGTTGCATGGCTGCATTGCAGGCTGCGGCAATGATGTTCAGTGCCTGTCCACCCCGCAACACGGCCCACCTCCTGATCACCCCCGCTACTCCGCTCAAGCCCTGGCAGAAGCCCACCGGCCAGCGGCACAACTGTCAGCACATTATATTGATGTTGGACACTTTCTGTACCCAGTCTCTCCCCCTCAGCAGCCATGGCGCCTGTTTCTAAATTTTTGAAACCACAAGTGAAACTCCCCGTCAGTAATTCCTTTTGGCAGAGGCAGAGCATCGTGGAGGCGGTGGAGAATATTGGTCAGGCCCGCTAATGATATGCCAACGGCATTTACTGTACATGTGGAGTAGAACGCACGGACGACGCAGCCGGCCACAATTTTCGCCTCACGCGTCATTCTCCGCCTAATCGCTTTTCCCGATTTTGCCGTCAGCCAATGGAGAATCCCGCCCCAGGTATCTTTTCACCAGCAATTTGAATTGGGAGACGCAGTAGAAGTTAGAGAGGACCTCTACGAGACCTCAGCAGGGTTACATTTGGACACGTAAAGGAGTTAGTTTGGGAGAGTAACATTAGACTGCCCAAGAGATATATAGGATATGAGATTTGAAACTCAGCTAATGTATTTATAGGTGGGTGAAAGTAGAGGATAGATCTTTTCTTCAGAGATGAATACGGGGAGGATTGAGAAACAGTCCCAAGTGTCATTAAGCACAGATCACAAAGTCCATTACCAAAGCAGAGAAACTAACTTTAACTAAGAGGATATTGTTGTATTGAACCATTCTGTATAAAATTGAAGGATATCATTTTGTCACGATACAGGTCACTGATTCGATTGTATCTGGAGCAGTGTGTCCAATTTTGATCTTCCCACATGAGTGATTTAGTGGACTGGAGAAGGGCTACAAGAATGTTTCCTCGCACAAAAAGCTTAAATTACACTTACGGACCAAGGTCCTTGGTCCACTTACTTTACAGCAATGTAGTCTCACAGATATATAAAATAATCAATGACCTGGATAGTGGCCCCACTGAAAAATGTCAGTTTAACAGATTGGGCAGGACCAGGGGGCATGAGTTGAAATGAACAGAGTAGAAATGAATTCGATGCTAGATAGTTCTTCGTTCCCCAGAGTGCAGTCAGTTCCTAGATGCATTATTGGCTGGTGGTGGGTGCTAACTCCCAGTATGTCCTCTAAAAGTGACTGAGGCAGAGATTGCATTATTTCAGAGTAGGCTACTCAGTCTTTCGAGTCTACACCGCCATTAAAATTGTGGCTCATCTTCAGCTTCCTGCACTATCCCATATCACGCAATATCCAAACAGATTTTTTTCTCTCTTATCCAGGAGTTCTTGCCCTTCTCCCAGAAGAGAGGGATTATGGAATTTGTATTTAGTCATAAAGCTCTAGTCATCATGGCATGGGATAGGATTAATGGAACAGTTATGTTTACATCTTAATTGAGTCAAATTACTTTTTGTTATACATCTACTTAGTCTCAGTATTTCTCACAATATTTTATATTACCACCAAAAGCTGTAAACCAAAACATTGAGACTAATTACTTCAAAAAGTGATGTGTGTACTTACTATTTTCTCCTATATCTTCTTCAGATCCTTCAAGCAACCCTAAGGTTTTGACACAGATTAGCCCCACCAGAGCAAGACAAAGAACAATCGTGGCCACCTGGAGAAACCATGATAGGTAAAACTCAAATTTATCGAGACGATTCTTAGGTTTCTGCACTGCCTTCTTGGGAAGCCCACCAGGGGTGCCTCTTGTGTAGCGTTCATTTCCAGACAAATTATCAGGCTTTCCTCTGTAACGACTGTCAGAATAGAAGCTGCCCGAATTCCTCGAATATTGATCTGAATAAAAGCTGCTCGATCTTCCCGTACGTACATCTGAACTCAGGCTGTCAGATTTCCCTGCATATCGATCTGAATACAAGCTACCAGATTTCCTTGTGCTTGTATTTGAGTTCAGGCTTGGATATTTCCTTGTACATCGATCTGAACTCAGGATGTCAGATTTCCCCGTGTATGGATCTGAATATAAGCTGTCAGATTTCCTTGTATATGGATCTGAATATGAGGCGTCAGATTTGCTTGCATATGGATTGGAATATAAGCTGTCAGATTTGCTTGTATATGGATCTGAATATGAGGTGTCGGATTTGCTTGCATATGGATCGGAATATGAGGTACCAGATTTCCTTGTATATGGATCTGAATATGAGGTGTCAGATTTCCTTGTATATGGATCTGAATACAAACTGTCAGATTTCCTTGTATATGTATCAGAATATGAGCTACCAGATACCCTTGTATATGGATCTGAATATAAATTGTCAGATTTTTTAATATATGAATCTGAATACAAGATGTCGGATTCTTTTGAATACTGTTTTGAATTCAGACTCTGATATTTCCCCGTGAGTCGATCTGAATATGAGCTGTCAGGTTTCCTGCTATATGCATCTGAATTGAAGCTGCCAGAAATCCCGGTGTATCGCTGCGAACTCAGGCGGTCAGAGTTTCCCTCGTGTCCGCCGTCCACAGCTTGTCGTCGATCTGTGAAGTAGCCAGCCGACGTGCCTGTGTAATGTGCGATAGGAGGCTCGGGCTCGGCCTGCTCGCGGTCTAACTCGGTCTGGGCGCTGGAGGTGAAGCCGGGCCTCCTCCTGGCCTGCTCCAGGGCCGGGCTCTCCTCAGTACACCTCTCCCGCTGCCTGAGGCTCTGGCCACTCCGCGGCGCCCGGCTGCTCTGTTCGTTCTGACGCTTTTCCGACCGCAGCTGGTCCAGTTTCTTGAGGTACACGGACCGGGTGGTGTCGGTGATGGGCCCGACCGAGCAGCCCAGGGCCTTCAGCTCGCGCCGCAAATCTTTGTCGTTGGTTGTCGACGCCATTTTGCACCCTACGCCAGTGCGCCGGCGCAGCCCCAAGCCCCGCGCGTGCGCACTAGGCAGAGCCCCATGTTGACTCTGCCCAGTCGGTATGAAAGGACCAGAGGCTCCTGGGGGTAAATGTGCACAAATCAGTGAAGGTGGCATATGACAGTTTGAGAAATGACCAATAAGGGGCACAGGATGGGCGGCACGGTAGCACAGTGGTTAACATTGTTGCTTCACAGTGCCAGGGACCCCCGGCTTGGGTCACTGTCTGTGCGGAGTCTGCACGTTCTCCCCATATCTGTTGGGTTTCCTCCGCGTGCTCTGGTTTCCTCCCAGATGTCCCGTTAGGTGAATTCTTCCTCAGTATACCTGAACAGGCGCCAGAGTGTGGTGATGAGAGGATTTTCACAGTAGCTTCACTGCAGTGTTAATGTAATCCTACTTGTGACACTAATAAAGATGATTATTATTGTTAGGATCTTGGGTTTTAGAAATAGAGCCATGAAAGTCATGGTGGCCCTTTCTAAAAGACCGGTTCAGCCTCAGCTGGAGGACTGGGTGCCTAACAGCACAGTGGGTGTATCTACGTCTGAAGTACTGCAACGGTTCAAGAAAGCAACTCATCACCACCTTCTAAAGGTCAACTAGGGATGAGCAATAAATGCTGGCTTAACCCAACGAAGCCCACATCCTGTAAATGAATTTTTTTAAAACTCTGAGGACCCAACTTCAGGAGATCTGAAGGAGTAAGTGAGAGTGCGGAAAATATCGGTGACTATGATTCGAGGGATGAGGACCTTCAGTTATACGGCTATATTGGAAAAGATGGAGCTGTCTTTCTTTCTGAGAAAAGAAGGCCAGAGGTGATTTGATAGAGGTATTCAAAAGTCGTAAAGGCTCTGCAGATGAAGTGAAACCTCTTATTGGCAGAAAGATCTAGAACCAGAGGACACTAAGGTTAATGGTTAAAGAACCAAAGGCAACATAAGGAAAATCTTTTTTATGCAGTAATATACCTCCTGAAAGTGTGGTGAGGGCAGATACAATTATGGCTTTCAAAAGATAATTGGATTGGATAATTGGATAATTTAAAGAAAGAAAATTGAAGAAATGGGCATGGGTGTGGGACCAGCTGTGTTCTTGTGGAGAGCCAGCATGGACACAAAGGACCAAATGACCTCCTGTTCTGTAATCATTTTATGATCTTTGACTTATAAAAAATTTCGAGTACTCAATTCTTTTTTTTTCCAATTAAGGGGCAATTTAGCATGGCCAATCCCATACCGGCCTCCCCGAACAGGCACCGGAATGTGGGGCGCGATTCTCCACTCCTACGCCATTTGGGAGAATCGCCTGGGCCGCCAAAATTTCCGGGGACGCCGGTCCGACGCCCTCCCGCGATTCTCCCAAGCGGCGGGAACAGCCCGGGCGGGTTTCGCAGGCCGGAGAATCGCCGGAGACACCCAAAATGGCGATTCTCCAGCACCCCCGCTATTCTGAGGCCCGGATGGGCCGAGCGGCCAGGCCAAAACGGCGGGTTCCCCCCGGCCCCGTCCACACCTGGTCGCTGCAGTCGTGGGCGGTGCGTGAACGCTGGGGGGGCGGCCTGTGGGGGGGCGAGGGGGGATCCTGCACCGGGCTTCACCTGGAATGTGGGGTGGCCCGCGATCGGTGCCCACCGATCGTCGGGCCGTCCTCTCTGAAGGAGGACCTCCTTCCTTCCGCGGCCCCGCAAGATCCGTCCCCCATCTTCTTGCGGGGCGGTTTAGACAGGACGACAACCACGCATGCGCGGGTTGGCGCCGGCCAATTCGCGCATGCGCGGTTGACGCCCGTTATGCGGCGCCGGCCGCGTCATCTATGCGGCGCCGCTTTTAAGCGGGCGACAAAGCCTGGCGCGTGTAGATGACGCGGCCCCGATCCTGGCCCATTGTCAGGGCCTGAATCGGTCGGGACCGGGGCCGTTCTGCGCCGTCGTGAACCTCGACGGCGTTCACGACGGCGCGGCCACTTCGGCGTGGGAGTGGAGAATCCCGCCCATGGTGACTAGGGGCTTTTCACAGTAACTTCATTTGAAGCCTACTTGTGACAATAAGCGATTTTCTTTTTTCTTTCAATCCACCTACCCTGCACGTCTTTGGGTTGTGGGGTGAAACCCACGCAAACACGAGGAGAATGTGCAAACTGCACATGGACAGGGAGCCGGGATCGAACCTGGGTCCTCAGCGCCGTGAGGCAGCAGTGGTAACAACTGTATGATTCTTTGACTTAATTGCTTTTTGTGGGATCTTGGAAAATGTTTGCCACTTTTGCTTATATAAGTGTGCTCCAAAATAATAATTCATGAACATGAAATAATTTGATACATTTCTGAAAAGTGTGATAACGTACTATTTAAAATAAGCGTTTTACTTTACTTGTCCTAATGACCGGTGTTTACCAATCACTTAATCTTGGGGTGAGAGGGAAAGGGGTGATGAAGAGAAAAGGGCATAATCCCTCTGTTTATGGCATAAAGTTATCACCTGAGTTTTTCTGTTCCTGAAACAACCTATGACTTATTGTTATTTCAACTACTACTGTGTTGGCTGCCATGGCAAATTTATATTTAGGGAGCACAAAAATTAAAAGCGGACTTCCGGGTGCGGCTATGCAGAGCTAGGTCGCATATTCGGTAGCTCCCACTTGGAACGGACCTTTGGGCTCTTTTGCAGGGCCCCCACGGCATTTGTTTGACATTTCCCGGTGTGGCAAGAGGACTGCAACACTCCCCTGACGGTGTCCCCCAGGAGTGTTGTGTCTTTTGGCTGCCAGGCCCGGCAGAAGCAGTGGAAGATTTGGCAGCAAACAGGATAAACAGGGCCCCTTTCAGCATGCAAGCGGGGGAAGGGCAAGCTTAAAGCTGCAAACTGACCTGAGGACCTTTATCAAAAGTGAATTCTAACAGCAGAGGGAACAACTGTGAAAAGATCTCACCAGGGCCACTGAAGAAGCGGGGACGAGGCTTCCGGTGGCTGCCATGGAGGAGTAGGTCACGCATTTGGCAGCTCCCGTCTGGAACGGACACTTAGACCTTTTTCAGGAGTTTCCACGGACATTTTGGGGCAGATTGGTGAAGCGAACACTGCCAAAAGTATTCCCTCTCGAGACTTTTGGGCTCTTTTCAGGGCCCCCAAGGGCACTTTTTCGACGTTTCCCGGTGTGGGAAGGAGTTAATAATAGTTCCCCATCAGTATATGGCTTTAACTAGGAGCGGGGTGACAAAAAAGGTGGTGGTGGACCAGAAGAAGGGAGGGAAGAAGGACAAAATGGCGGCGGGCGGAGACCAGGCAGCGTGGAGGCAGTGGGCGGAGGAGCAACAGGAGGGTACCCAGCGCTGCCTCAGAGAGATTAAAAAGGACCTGCTAGAGCCGATGAAGGCTTCTATTGATAAGCTGCTGGAGACACAGACGGCCCAGGCGATCCGAGAGGCTCAACAAAAGATCTCTGACAATGAGGACGCGATCTCAGCCCTGGCGGTAAAGGTGGAGGCACACGAGGCGCTCCACAAGAAATGGCAGGAGCGGTTCGAGGAGATGGAGAATCGGTCGAGGCGGAAGAATCTGCGGATTCTGGGGCTCCTGGTTGGGCTGGAGGGGCCGGACCTGGGGGCCTATGTGGTCACCATGTTAAACTCGCTGATGGGAGCGGGGTCCTTCCAGGGGCCCCTGAAGCTGGAAGGGGCCCATAGAGTGTTGGCGAGGAGGCCCAAGGCTAACGAGCCTCCGCGGGCCTGGTGAGGTTCCATCGTTTCGTCGATCGGGAGTGTGTGCTCAGGTGGGCCAAGAAGGAGAGGAGCAGCAGGTGGGAGAACGCGGAGGTTCAGATATATCAGGACTGGAGTGCGGAGTTGGCGAAGAGGAGGGCCGGGTACAATCAAGCGAAGGCGGTGCTGCACAGGAAGGGGGTGAAGTTTGGCATGTTGCAGCCGGCGCGATTGTGGGTTACCTACAAGGACCGGCACCATTATTTTGAGTCTCCGGAGGAGGCGTGGGCCTTTGTTCAGGCCGAGAAGCTGGACACAGACTGAGGGTTGGGATGGGCGATTGGGGACTGCGGTGGATATATTATGCCTATTTTTGGTTCGGGGGGGGGGGCCTTTGCATTGTTTTGGGTTTCTTTTTCTCTGTGTTTTTCTCTTTCGGGTTGGGGAGGGTGGATGGGGCGGGTTGGGCACTGTTATGGTTGGTGGCGGGGCCTGGTAGGTGGAGAGCGCGGGATTTCTTTCCCGTGCCGAAGACTGGGGGGGCGGGACCGGGGAGGGGAAGCGAGGATTGTTTCCCGCGCTTAGAACGGAGGGGGAGAGCCTGTGAATGGGGAGCGGGGGAGGAGGGTGTGCCACACAATGGGAGGAGTCGAAGGGGAGGCAGGATTAGCCGGGGTCAGCAGGAGTCAGCTGACTTGCGGACGTGCAATGGAGGGAGTAAACCAGCTAGAATGGGTCCTAGCCGGGGGGGGGGGATCGAGTTGCTGCTGCTAAGATCAAGGAGGAGCTGGAGCGAGTGGGGTGGGTCAAGACGGGGGTATGCCGCTGTGGGGAACGGGCTGGGTGTGGGGTGCGGGCGCATGGCTGGCCGAGGAGGGGTCATGGATGACCTAGTCGGCGGGGGAGGGGGGCGGATAGCCCCCTATTCCGGCTGATAACCTGGAATGTAAGGGGACTGAATGGGCCGGTTAAGCGGGCCCGCGTGTTCGCGCACCTGAAGGGGCTCAAGGCGGATGTGGTTATGCTCCAGGAGACACACCTGAAGGTAGCAGACCAGGTAAGACTGAGGAAAGGGTGGGTAAGTCAGGTGTTTCACTCAGGGCTAGATGCCAAAAATCGAGGGGTGGCGATCTTGGTGGGAAAGAAGGTGTTATTCGAGGCGTCGAGCATTGTGGCAGATAATGGCGGTAGGTACATAATGGTAAGTGGTAAGTTGCAGGGAGAGAGGGTGGTACTGGTCAATGTGTATGCTCCGAACTGGGACGATGCGGGTTTTATGCGGCGTATGTTGGGTCGGATCCCAGACTTGGTAATGGGGGGCCTGATAATGGGGGGAGACTTTAACACGGTGTTGGATCCTGCACTGGATCGCTCCAGGTCTAGGACGGGTAGGAAGCCGGCGGCGGCTAGAGTGCTGAGGGGATTTATGGACCAAATGGGAGGGGTGGACCCTTGGAGATTTGCAAGGCCGGGGGCTAGGGAATTTTCATTCTTCTCACATGTCCATAAGGCTTATTCTCGAATCGAATTTTTAATTTTGAGTAGGGCGCTGATAGCGAGAGTAGAGGATACCGAGTATTCGGCAATAGCCATTTTGGACCACGCCCCGCATTGGGTGGACTTGGAGATGAGGGGGGAGAGGGACCAGCGCCCGCTGTGGCGCTTGGAGGTGGGGCTGTTGGCAGACGAGGAGGTGAGTGAGCGGGTCCGAGGAAGTATAGAGAGGTACTTGGAGACCAACGACAACGGGGAGGTCCGAGTGGGGATGGTATGGGAGGCACTGAAGGCGGTGGTGAGGGGAGAGCTGATCTCCATCAGGGCCCACAAGGAGCGGAGGGAGAGGGGGGAGAGGGAGAGGCTGGTGGGGGAGATGGTGAGGGTAGACAGGAGGTATGTGGAAGAACCTGAGGAAGGATTATTGAGGAAGAGGCGCAGCCTCCAGGCCGAATTCGACCTGGTGACCACCAGGAAGGCGGAGGTGCAGTGGAGGAAGGCCCAGGGGGCGGTCTACGAGTATGGGGAAAAGGCAAGCCAGATGCTGGCGCATCAGCTTCGGAAGCGGGATGCAGCTAGGGAGATCAGGGGAGTTAAGGACAGGGGAGGGAGCGTGGTGCGGAGTGGGGTTGGCATCAATGGGGTCTTCAGGGACTTCTACGAGGAATTGTACCGATCCGAGCCCCCACGGGAGGAGGGAGGGATGGGCCGTTTCCTGGACCAATTGAGGTTTCCAAAGGTGGAAGAGGGACTGGTGGCGGGACTGGGGGCCCCGATTGGGCTGGAGGAGCTGATCAAAGGGATAGGAAGCATGCAGGCGGGGAAGGCACCGGGGCCGGATGGTTTCCCGGTCGAGTTCTATAAAAAATATATGGACCTGTTGGACCCGCTGTTAGTTAGGACCTTTAATGAGGCAAGGGAGGGGGAGCTTTACCCCCGACGATGTCCCGGGCACTGATCTCCTTGATCCTGAAGCAGGACAAGGATCCCCTGCAATGTGGGTCTTACAGACCGATTTCCTTGCTAAATGCAGATGCCAAGGTGCTGGCGAAGGTCTTAGCCACGAGGATTGAGGATTGTGTGCCGCAGATCATCCATGAAGACCAGACGGGGTTTGTGAAGGGGAGACAGTTGAACGCGAATGTGCGGAGGCTTTTGAACGTTATCATGATGCCGGCGAGGGAGGGGGAGACGGAGATAGTGGTGGCGATGGACGCTGAGAAAGCCTTCGATAGGGTAGAGTGGGGGTACCTGTGGGAGGTGCTGAAGAGGTTTGGGTTTGGGGAGGGGTTTGTCAGGTGGGTTAGGCTGTTGTACGAGGTCCCGATGGTGAGTGTGGCCACAAATAGGAGGAGGTCCAAGTAGTTTCGGTTGCACCGAGGGACGAGACAGGGGTATCCCCTGTCCCCCCTGCTCTTCGCACTGGCGATTGAACCCCTGGCTATGGCACTGAGAGAGTCGAGGAACTGGAGGGGGTTGGTGCGGGGTGGGGAGGAGCATAGGGTGTCGCTTTATGCGGACGACGTGCTGCTGTATGTGGCGGACCCGGTGGGAGGAATGCCAGAGGTAATGAGGATCCTTAGGGAATTTGGGGACTTTTCGGGGTACAAGCTCAATATGGGGAAGAGCGAGCTGTTCATAGTTCAGCTAGGGGACCAGGAGAGGGGGATTGGCGAGCTCCCACTAAAAAGGGCGGAGAGGAGTTTCAGATATTTGGGGGTCCAGGTGGCCAGGAGCTGGGGGGCACTGCATAGGCTTAACTTTACAAGGCTGGTGGAGCAAATGGAGGAGGAGTTCAAGAGGTGGGACACGTTGCCGCTGTCCCTGGCGGGTAGCGTGCAGTCAATCAAAATGACGGTGCTCCCAAGGTTTTTGTTCCTGTTCCAGTGCCTCCCCGTGTTTATCCCAAAGGCTTTTTTCAGGCGGGTTAACAGGAGTATAATGGGGTTTGTGTGGGCGCGAGGGACTCCGAGGGTGAGAAGGGTGTTCCTGGAGCGGAGTAGAGATAGGGGGGGGCTGGCGCTGCCCAACCTCTGTGGGTACTACTGGGCCGCCAATGCGACAATGGTGCGCAAGTGGGTGATGGAGGGGGAGGGGGCTGCATGGAAGAGGCTGGTGACGGCGTCCTGTGTGGGTACGAGTCTGGGGGCGCTGGCAACGGCACCGCTGCCACTCCCTCCAAGGAGGTATACCACGAGCCCGGTGGTGGTGGCGGCCCTCAAATTTTGGGGGCAGTGGAGACGGCATAGGGGGGAAGTTAGGGCCTCGGCGTGGACCCCATTACGGGGGAACCACCGGTTCGCCCCAGGAAGAACAGGTGGAGGGTTTTCGGGGTGGCACAGGGCAGGCATACGAAAGTTGGGGGTCCTGTTTGTGGACGGGACGTTCGCGAGCTCGGGTGAGCTGGAGGACAAGTACGGGCTCCCCCCGGGGAACACCTTCAGGTACTTACAGGTAAGGGCGTTTGCCAGACGGCAGGTGGTGGAATTCCCACGGCTACTGCCACACACAGTACAGGACAGGGTGCTCTCGGGGGGGTGGGTGGGAGTGGGGAAGATCTCGGAAACTTATCAGGTGATGCAGGAGGAGGAGGAGGCCTCGGTGGTGGAGTTGAAAGGTAAGTGGGAGGAGGAGTTGAGAGAGGAGATCGAAGAGGGGACGTGGGCAGATGCCCTAGGGAGGGTGAACTCTTCCTCTTCATGCGCGAGGCTCAGCCTCATACAGTTTAAGGTGCTGCACAGGGCACACATGACCGGGACAAGGATGAGCAGGTTCTTTGGGGGTGAGGACAGGTGTGTTAGGTGCTCAGGGAGCCCAGAAAATCACACCCATATGTTCTGGGCATGCCCAGCGCTGGAGGAATTTTTGGAAGGGCGTAGCGAGGACGGTGTCGAGGGTGGTAGGATCCAGGGTCAGACCGGGCTGGGGGCTCGCAATATTTGGGGTGGCAGAGGAGCCGGGAGTGCAGGAGGCGAAAGAGGCCGGAATTCTGGCCTTTGCGTTCGTGGTAGCCCGGCGAAGGATTCTCCTTCAGTGGAAAGATATGAGGCCCCCAAGCGTGGAATCCTGGATCAGCGATATGGCAGGGTTCATTAAATTGGAGAGGGTGAAATTCGCCTTGAGAGGGTCGGTACAAGGGTTCTTTAGTCGGTGGCAACCGTTCTTAGACTTTCTGGCAGAACGCTAGACATTGGTCAATGGCAGCAGCAGCTCGGGGGGTACGGGGGGCCTTTACTTTATTTTTGTTTCTGTTATTTACACTGGAAGGGTCTGAGGGGGTGTATACACCTGTTGTCTTAAGTCGGGGTGTTAATGTTAATTTATTATTCAGGTACGGGGGGGGAGGGGTTTGGGGGTTGCTTTTTTTAGATTGTGTTTTGTACTTAACCCTGTTGGGTTCTTTTTTCTTTCTTATTTTGTTATTGATATTTTATGAAAACCTTTAATAAAAATTATTTTTAAAAAATAAAAATTAAAAGCGTCCAATAAAGCTGAGAATCATTAATCCCAATAGTGTGAGATAGACATACTGAAGAGTTACCACTGGCTTAATTCATTTAAATACATCTGCTTCATACATTGCTACAGATAATAAAGGAGACATGGAAATTTCGGCAAGCCAAAAATGAATTTTGCAACAATGTTGGAACACTTTACAATATTGATTGCACTTCAAAAGTACTTCATTCACTGTAAAGTGCAATGGAATGTCCTAAGGTCAACTTTTCAATGAAGACTTTATTGCCTCATTTTTCGATGCAATACCTGTCTGTTGAGTTAGCCGGTCCCAAGGGAGGTAACGATAGAGATGCCACAGTTGGCTCCTGTGTCTTTCGGCTAGCAATGGTGAAAACTAAACTCTATTCTGATTCCTGATTGTTGCAGAATAGTCCTGTGTTAAGAAACTGAGGCTATTTGGATATAAGGGATAGAGAAGGATTGGGCTCAGTTGTAATGCCTTGTCCACATATAAGAACACACAGTGGGTTCCTCAGCAGAGGAGGGATTTTTGGATGTGACATGTGCACTGTTTTAGAATTAGTGGCCGCCCTTATAAGATAGAGATGAGGAGAAATCCTTTATCTCAGAGGGTTTAGTGACTTTGGAATTCACTGTCTCAGAAGGCATTGGAAGCAGGATCAGTGAATTTTTTAAGGCAAAGGTAGATAGATTCTTGTTGGGCAAGGGAACCAAAGGTTATTGGGGGTAGAGGGTGAATGTGGAACTCAACACAAACAGATCAGCCATGACCTTATTGAATGGCTGAGCAGGCTCCAGGGCCAAATGGTCTACTTCTGCTCCTATTTTGTGTATGTTTATATAAGAGAACTACTTGTGCCCCATTTGTGCTCCTAGAATCATGTCTGGGATTCTGTTGGGCTGATGGCGATGTTGCCTACTGGCCGGAGAAATAGTGGGACACACACTCACATACACCACCCCCCTGTCAGTTCCACGGGGAAGGCCCACGAAATCAAGTGCCCTTCCGGCATTTAAGTGGCCACCATCAGACCTTCCCCGCAATTGAGGTCCCTGTGGATGGAAGTCCCGCCCACTGAGAGCTGCCTGTCAATCAAAGGCTGGCAGCTCCTCATGCCACCAGCACCAATGGGAATAGCGGTAGCTGGTGGCAGTGCATCCACCAGAGTCCCAGGCCCATCGTGGGATTGTGGGTGGAGGTCACAGAAGAAGGGTACAGAAGAGTCAGAAGCAAGGACAGAGGATAGCTTTCAGCTCACCGTTATAGGATAGAGATTAGGAGAATTGTTTTCCATCAAAGGATTGTGCAACTTTGATCAGGCATGGAATGCTTGACAATGGGGGGGGGAACAAACCTGCCGGAGGCCACTGGCAAATGGGTGGACTTCGGAGAGTGCAGGAAAGCTTTGTGGCTACCATTTAACTCCTGAGCCAGTACTCAATGCGATGGGATAAGGAATAATGGATGTCAATTGGCTCATTAATGAGCCGAATTAACACCCCACTGGTGTCGGCTGGGAATTCTGTGTCCGCCTCTTCCACCGTCCGACTTAGTCAGGAATTGGGGGGTGGGGTGGGGGAGGTTTGCCACTGCTAGAGCACTGACACTAGGCCTCTCCCCCATTAACTGGGCCCAGCCACCATGTTTTCCACCATGACAGGCTGCATTAAATCCAGCCCCATATCTCAGCATAAATTACTATTTTCTTTAGAGATGACAAGAAACATGATGGAGAAGTTTTAAAATAATCCACAAAGTGAAGGAAAGATTAATCACAAAACTGCTCCAGAATTGTGACACTTAATGCTGCATGAAGCATGTATAAACAGAGTAATGCAACACTCCACAGAAGTCATAGTTACATTACAACTTTATTAATTACAAAACATCACTATCCATAATAGTTTCCCACAATCTTTTTATATACAGGTACAGAAAGTATGAATTATACATCGATATTTAACTGGTCTGATTTGTTGATGTCACTGGCCTGTAAAAAAGAATGAAATTGCTTTCAGTGTTTATACAGTTTTCGACATCATATAATCCTCACACAATATCTAATTCATAAAAGCAACATTTGATTTTAAGAATGTTTATATGTGAAGAAAGTACAGGTTACAATTATTAACGCACAGATTGAAAATCCCTTATCGAAATGCTTGGGGCCGAGTGTGTTTCAGATTTCAGAATTTTTAAAATTTTGCAATATACTGCACATGTGCGGTGTGCATTGGGAACTGCGCATGTATGGCGCACATTGGGAACTGCGCATGGCGCAGACTGGCAAAGACTGAGTAAAACCTGTCTTACCATTTGTACCTTCTGACAAAATGATCTTCAGGAGCTCACCCAGGAGTTCTTTGTACTTCTGAAATTGTTTGATATTCATCTTGATTCCAATTTCCAGTGGAACGCAGAACTGCACACAGTTTATAAAGTAGAAAATAATAAAATCAGATACAAATGTTTCTGTGAATAATATGTGGCCTCCACAGTAATTTTAATTTGTCCAGTTCTTTCAATGTAAAACAAATCTCTCATTGCTTCACAGACCTATAATCAGACAAAATTGGACACTGAATTAAAGGAGACGCCAGGAGCGGTGACCAAACACTTGGTGAATGAGATGGATTTAAAGGAGATGGAAAGGCACAGGGAATTTTGGGAGGGAATTCTAGAGTGTAGTAACTAGATGGCTAGGCATACAGTTGTCAATTATGGGGAAAAGAGATGGGTTAGATAAGAGGCCAGAGTCAGAGGAACATCGAGCAGAATTTTGGGAGGGAAACTCATCTGCAGTAACATTTGGTAGTACCACTGCGTACCCGATCTCCATGGGTCCTGATGGAATAAACTTACTGATTGGCAGCAGAAACACCACCACTGGGGCTGTTGTGTCTCTACCTCCACCCCTGCTGAGAAAAACATAACAACAGGCGAGTGAACCTGGCACCTTAAAATTCTGATTTTTCTTTTGGCCCAGCAAGTTTATCCACCATACAGATGAGGTATTTAGGGGGGCATTTTATACTTACTGTGCTTTTCTATTCAAAAGTTATGTTAAATAAAAAAGGTGATTCAATATTACTATATATACCTAACAACTTTGATGTTAGTGCTCATGATAATAATAAGTTATGCTGTTCTGTCACTGCCCTCATCATTTGTTTTATGTTTCTAGGTAATTTTTCACTTGTGTTACTGCAAAACAGTTATCAATAGAAATTTGCTCTCACTAATATTAGAGCAGGAATTTTATTTTATTTTGAATATTATTTGACACATCATTAAGTTAATTCTACTCTTGTTCTGGGAGTTTCAGCTTCAATGAGGGCAATCTGAAATATAGGTAAGTCTCCACATCCTCTGGTTCCGGGAGTACCTTCACCAGCCCTGAAATCACGATGAACTAGATCCATTTTTTATAATATACCTGGGAGAAGCAACAAAAACCTTTTCTGTCAATTAGCTAAGAGATCTGTTGTGAGCTTTCAGAGAAGCATTCATCCATCTTTGTAAAATGGCAGAACATCACAATATAAGACCTCAGTTTGAATTTTTGACAATCTGTAGGTATTTTTACGAACCAACCTCTTGAACAAAAAGCAGCAACAAGTTACAATCTATATAGCAAGCTACTGTGTTGTAGATATTCGGCTCTTTCTTCTAGTATTAGTTTCAAACTGTACGAATTAGCCATTCTAACCTTTCACTCTGAAGCTACCAAACAACTCAATCTAATTCTGTTCTGATTAACTCAGCTACAGTCTATTCTACTGAATTCAGCTCATTGAAAGCCTCAAAAACAATTCCTGGACAATTTTGAATTTGAGTAAGTGTCAGATTTATTCAAAAATAACACACTAACACAAACAACTCTGTAAATTATAAGTAAATTTGAAAGTGACTACATTCCTCTTGACAGCCTTTCAGTTATCTAGACTATCCTCCCAATGCTTTTATTGAATTGAGCTAGGAAAGGAATTCTGATTGCAGCTGTTTTTAAACTCCTATTTCTTGTGATGAGCTAAGCCAAAGTGAGATGAAAATGCTTCATTATTCTCACAGGTGCCTTTGATAAGTTCTTATCAGTGTAAATCTTCTTCATCTTCTTGAGTTCTTTGCCCGTCGGCAAGTCCAACCCACAGTACCGCGATCTCCACCACGTGTAGGGCAAGAAATCAGGTCCAGAATCCACCCCAGCCAGAGCAAGGATCAAACTCTGAGCTGTTGAAATGAAATGAAAATCGCTTATTGTCACAAGTAGGCTTCAAATGAAGTTACTGTGAAAAGCCCCTAGTCGCCACATTCCGGCGCCTGTTCGGGGAGGCTGATACGGGAATTGAACCGTGCTGCTGGCCTGCCTTGATCTGCTTTCAAAGCCAGTGATGTAGTGGCACCAATCTGATCCACACCAGCTATCCAGCCAACTGCCTCCCCCACCACACCCCCACCCAAGGAGTCCATGTTGCTGTGGCAACATACATTTTTACATGCATGCTGTAGCTTGGAGCTATGGATAGTGATGGTAGATGCTCCAGTTTCCATCCACCACATGGCTAGCCAGGAATCTCTCCCATTCTTGCCACCTGATATTGGCTAATATTGGAGGATTTCCAACTTGTTATTCAACCAGTTTGGCTGTATTATGAACAAACCTTCCATGACCATCAAACCCCTGTATATAATTTGAACCTGAGATTCTGGCTCAGAAGCAGGGTGTTACCTACTGCACCATAAGACCACACATCAGTATAAATATATGTTACAAGAAATAGTTTGTACAAAGAACTATGCTACATTTTTGCATTTACGTACCTTTAATGCGTCTTTCATGTCTTCCATACCCAACACTTCTGATAAGCTATGTTCCTCAGATCTCTGTTGGAGGTGCACTGGCACCTTTTTTCCCACTCTGATTCTGTCATTTTGCTTTGAAACAAGAAGATATTGTCAAGGGCATTTCATAGGGATATAGGAATTAGGAGCAGAAGAGGCAATTCAGCCCCTCGAGCCTGCCCCACCATTCAATCAGATCATGGCTGATCTCTTCCTGGTCTCAAATCCATCTCCCTACCTGTTGCCCATATCCTTTTTTTAAAAATCAGAAATATATCTAACTCCTTCTTGAAACCATTTAGTGACTCAGACTCCACCGCACTATGGGGCAGCGAGTTCCAAAAATTCACCATCCTCTGCGAGGAGTAGTTCCTCCTCATCTCAGTTCTAAATATACTGCCTCTCAACCTATATCTGTGATAGCAATAACAGCAAACAGATCCTAACAAAGCCAGATGTAGCTTTCACGAGGCAAAATTAGGCCAAATCTGGACTGTATTCTAGGTATTAAAATGTGACCCTTCTCCTGTACTTAAATATTGCAAACTTTTAAAGAAGAAATGGGAAAATCAGCCACTGCTTACAACACAAATCAGTCAGTATTCGAACTGTATATAAGTGTTTTACTTACAAGTTTCTTTTGGTAATCACTTGGGCTCAGAAAACTCAGGAACCCCTCAGTTTCTTCAGCTAGCATTGCTACAATGCAAACCACCATCAGACTTATCATTACTCTCTTAGAAATCATCTTTGACCTGAAAGCAAAAAAAAATGTTTTTTTAATGAATGAATAAATGTTTTAACCCAGATCAGTCTATCTGTATGAAAAATACAACACTGCAGGAGATAAGTTATCCATGTATCCGTTCATTTATTCATCCAGATTTACATACAGTATATCAATTACCAGTAGCTGGAAATACCTGATTCTAATTTGAAATTATTAACTGGCAGATTGTAAATCAAAACAAACCAATAGTTCTGACTTGAAAAGCAGTTCAATCTTCATTTCTCCAGTGAGCAGTGAGATTAGCATTACTGGTGGGAGGCATGGGAGCATAGTGGTTAGCACTGGTTCTTCACAGCTTCAGGGTCCCAGGTTCGATTCCCGGCTTGGGTCACTGGCTGTGAGGACTCTGCACGTTCTCCCTGTGTCTTTGTGGGTTTCCTCCGGGTGCTCCGGTTTCCTCCCACAGTCCAAAGATGTGCAGGTTAGATGGATTGGCCATGATAAATTGCTTTTGGTACCCAAAAACTGGGTTACGGGGATTGGGTGGAGGTTTGGGCTTAAGTAGGGTGCTCTTCCCAAATGGCCTCCTTCTGCACTGTAAATTCTATGATTCTATGAAACCTTTAAAAATGACTTTTTACACATTGGTTTAAAGATATAATTTTGAAAGGATTTACTTGTCTCTGCTTATATCTCTCCGCCACCTTCCAGTGCAAGTATGATCGTCTACCTTTCTATTTTTGGATATAAAAATTGGTCAATCTAGGATCTCCAAAAGAAAAAAAATACATTCCCTCCTCCAACTTCCAAGACAGTTAAAACTGAATGTTCGGAAGTGAAGCTGTGCACAACCCTGTCACCATGCATGTGCAGAGCTCTCTTCCAGGCAGAATAAGTGACAACTTAGCAAGAACCAATACTTCAGGACTTCACTGATGTATGGGTGCACTGTAAGGAAAACAAAACAACCACATTTGAGGTTAAAATATGTATAAGTTTATGACTTGACTATATCACGCAATAAATACATTTCATCAATCCACGTACACATTTTAAAATTCTTACATAAAAAATACTGATATCTAATTGCAGTATTTACTATTGTGATTTCTTCCTCGTAGAGTCCTCTGTTTTGCAGTTCTCCTTTTCAGATACACGCTTGCTTGCTGAGCTTTTATAGTGTTGAGAGATATCTCCTTTATTAAATACATCGTCCTTGTACCATAGCAATATAAAGCATCTCCTTCCAAAACAAAAAATCCCCCTTGAAATATTTTGTTTTCATAGAAACAAATATATTTCCTATTTTCTGTAAGTACTCAGAAGAGCACACATCTTTGAAACGTAATAAAAATGAAGACTATTACTTGTAGGATTGTTTCCAGAATCACATTACAATGTGATGATAGGTAATGCATATTGATTGATAGATTATTCAGCCATCCAGATGTGTGCAGTATTATTTTTATGGTCTGTAATTATTTTTGATAATAGCAATAAAGTCGCTATCCAAATGTCAGGATAGATTTTTACTTTAGTATATTTTTATGTAGTACAGCTGAAGCATCATTCTGAAGTCCAGATCACAGGTTCAGATCAGTTTTCAGAATGAAAAATAGACCACAAAATATTTTTTGTCAAATGAGGAGTAACATAAAAAGATTAATGAAAAGTGACTGATTTCAAGTTCTGATCTTTTATTTATATTTTTTACAAACTGGCTCATCTTATGTAGCATGAGATCACGACTGATCTTCTACTTCAATGCCACTTTCCTGCACTACACTAGTATTCCTTGATGTTTTTAATATGTAAAAATCTATCAACCTCAGTCTTGATTCAGATCTACTCTAGATGCATAGTATAATGCCACAATTTCACAAATATGTAAAAAGGATGAATGGTGCGAAGTTTGGAAGCCAGCGCAAGTTGACGGGAGCTTTCCAACAGATAACCCGGCAAGGCCGCGACTGGTACCTATCGTAAATTAGAGCCGGAAATGATCTCCCATCGGCTTCACGGTGGAAATAGCCGTCCCACCAGCTGATTCACCTGGACCGCACCTGGCAGCCCCCCCGCTAACAAGGGGGAGCAGAGCACAAACCTCTCCCAACGAACACACTCCAGTCAGCACAAAGCCATGGCACCATGGAGTCCTGCTCCACGTTTGAGATGCTGACCTGGCTAGGTTGCTGGACAGCGTGGAGTCGAGATGGAACACCCTGTTCACCAAAAGGGCCAGAGGATCAGCCACAGGGCTGCCAGTGCCGCGAGGCAGTGGCCATCAGTTCAGGTAGGGTCATGAGGAGGAGCGTAGTCCAATGCAGGAAGAAGCTCAACGAACTCCACTGGGCCACACGGGTGCGTTGACATCGGCCCCCTGGCAAACCCCCAGACCTTTCCACTTCCCCCGCCCCCCCCGCAACGAGTTGGTGGCTGGCACTGTGTACCACCCCCCCCCCCCCCCACCCCCCAGCATAACACTTCACCTATGCCCCAGCATGCCCTGACATCCACCAGCACAACCCACCCATGCCCAGAAGCGGTGCCCACACCTGTCGCCCATCACAGACTACCTATCCCGATGCATCAAGCATGTGGCTCACAATGCCCTCTCTTTGTCTCCGCAGGAGAATTTGGCACATAACAGGTGGGAAAGGGCCCAGATGGGTGGCGGGTGCCAGACAACAGAGTCCTCACGCCCTATGAGGAATGGGCCGTGGAGATCATGGGATGACCAGGGATAGAATGGTCACCGAGAGCGAGAGTGGTCTGCGCCACAGAGGCGAGGATCCACGCTTCCTTCATTCAGATGACCTGTCTCAAATGAGTCGTTCTTTTCAGACAAAATAATCTTTACCTTTCAATGACCACATGTCCATTCTCTCACATCTGGTGGTGACGGCCCATCCCAGTAGCCTCTGGACAAGGTTATCCTGGAGCTGGGCCAGACACTAGGGTGTGGCTGTGAGATTCAGGAGGGGATGTCAGTGATGCTCCATTGAGTGCATAGCCAATTGGAGGACTCCCAAAAGCTATGGGCGCAGGAGGAGATGGTGCTGACAATGAGTGGCAATGAGGCCAATACTGTTAGCGTGGCGACTGCAGCGGAAAGCCTTTGGCATGACATCCGCGCCATGAGTGGTGGTGTCCAAGGCGTGGCTCAGTCAGTGATGGCCATGGCAGGGGGCCTCGGCGTCATGTCCCACTCAGTGGGGGACGTGACCCAGACACAGGTGGATATTGCCGAGGTGCTGCAGAGCATTTCCCAGTCACTGGGGGACGTGTCCAAGATGCAGGTGGACATTGCCGAGGTGCTGCAGAGCATGTCCCAGTCACTGAGGAGCATTGCTGAGGGTGTCGACACCATGGTGCAGACAATGGGGAGGCGCCAGGACCGGCAGGGTCGGGTGACGCAGGGCCCCCAGGTCAGTGGGCAGAACAGGGTGGCGCAATGATGTCAGTGTCACCAGTAAGGCGGACAGTGCCCTCCGACCCTTGGGCCTCCAGAGGGTGCCTGCCAGGGGCATCAAAAGCCACAGGGCACTTAAAGCAGCAGGCTGCCTTCACCTCCGATGTGTACCCTGGGGACACACCTAGACGTAGCAAAGCACAAAGGCTTAAGAAGATTGAGGCTAACTGAGTTGGCTGTGGCTTTTGATGCCCCTGGCAGGCATCCTCCGGAGGCCCTGGGTCTGGAGGGGGAGGCACCATCGGCAGCCAGGGGCAGTTAGGGGGGGAGAAGGGGTGGGGGAAGGGGGAGATAGTGGGAAAGGGGGAGGTGATGGACAAAGCCTCGTCCTATGAGAGGCGGTCGTGGATGAGGGCCTCCTAGCCCAATGGGAATGCCGGACACTCGCTGCCGCTTGTCCTCCTTCCTGCGGCTGCTCCCATGAGTCCTCCAGCCCCTCCTGGTCCGGCCCCCCCTCGCCCTCCACCTCAGACAAAGCCGCATGTCCTTTCTCCAGCTCCAGCATGTCTTCTTTTGCTGTGCCAGGTTGTGGAGGTCACAGCAGACCACCACAAAGCAGGCAACACTCTGGGTGGTGTACTGCAGGGCACCACCAAAGCAGTCCAGGCATTGGCGCAGCATTTTGAGAAGTCCGTTGCACTGCTCAATGACAGCATGGGTGTCAACATGGGTCTTGTTATATCGGGTTTCTCCCTCGGTCTCCGGCCTCCGTACTGGCGTGATTAGCCAGGACCTCAGCGGGTACCCCTTATCCACCAAGAGCCAACCCGTCATCCTGGGATGGTCCTCGAAGAAGCCGGGGATCTCTAAATGTCCCATTATGTAGCTGTCGTGCATACTCCCTAGGAAGTGGGCATACACGTGCATAATCCAGAGGTGGTGGTCACACACAAGTTGAACATTTAGGGAGTGGGACCCCTTCCTGTTAACGAAGGGCACTCCTTGTTGCCCCGGTATGCACAAGGCGACATGCTTGCCATCAATTACCCTGTGGACCTGGGGCATCCAGGCGATGGTGGAGAATCCTGCTGCCAAGGCATCCTGATGAGCTTGGTCCAGCTCAAAGTTTATATAGTCTGATGCCCAAGCATATAGGGCATTTGTGACTTCACGGATGTACTTGTGGGTTGTAAGTTGTGAAATGCCACACAAGTCCCCGCTCAAGTCCTGGAATAAACTGGTGGCAAAGAAGTTAAGGGCTGCAGTGACCTTCACAACCACCGGAAGCAGGTATCCTCCTCCGCCATGAGGTGCCATGTTTGTAAGGACATGGCACAGGGGCTGCACCGTCCCCTTGCTGAGAGGGAGCACGTGATGTCCGACATCTCCTCAAATAACCAACAATGCCTGTGCACCTCGGGGCCATCGCTGGTTTCCCTCTCTATTCCTAACCAGCCTGATGGGCAGCCGGTTCCTCAGGGTGTGTGGCGGGCCCCTACACACAGGCTGTTGCCGCCGCCTTCTCCTGCATCTGCCCGCCTGGACTGCCACCAGCATCATGAGGGCGGTGGCTGCAGAGTCTATGATATCATCTGGTTAGCACTATGGCTTCACAGCGCCATGGTCCCAGGTTCGTTTCCCGGCTTAGGCCACTGTCTGTGGGACGTCTGCACGTTCTCCCCGTGTCTGCGTGGGTTTCCTCGGGTGCTGCGGTTTCCTCCCACAAGTCCCGAAAGACAAACTGTTAGGTAATTTGGACATTCTGAATTCTCTCTCCGTGTACCCGAACAGGTGCCGGAATGTGGCGACAAGGGCTTTTCACAGTAACTTCATTGCAGTGTTAATGTAAGCCTACTTGTGACAATAAAGATTATTATTATGATTATTGTCTATAATTTTATATCTGTAAGGAATTGGAAAGGGTGAGAGATGGACAATCAGTTATGGCTTCCAGCCCGGGACCCTCAAATCTTCAAATCTCCCCCATCCTTACGTTTCCTGCCTTCCCTCAGGGTGTCAAGCATGGAACCGATTGTGCTGGTGGACCCCGCCTGCACAAGTGCTCTTGGAACCCGGAGCCCAGACCCTGGACCCCAGATCCCTGCCGGGACATTACATGACCCGGGCTCGGGTACCCACTCCGTTCCACACACACTCACCCTCTGGACGTGTGATATCCCCAGTACTGAAGCCCAGCTCTTGGATTGTTGGTTGCTGCCTCTGTGATGTTGACGCCTCCAGGTTTAGGTAAAGTGCCCAAGCCTCACAGCTTGATTGGGATGCTAGGCAATAACACTCGTCTGAGACATAGCACATGTACCCACGAGAATCTACTCAAGAGCTGTGAAGTGCTCATATAGTCAACAATGCCAATTCCCTCTTAGCAGTAGCCTTCAGCTGTGCAGCCATAGGATGCCCACAATCAGAAGGAGTTAAGGTGACCTGCAGAAGATACAGAAGTCTGAAGACTTGCACATCCAGACATAGGATAGCTTCTTCCCCACAGATACTAGATTCCTCAACGACTCTCCCTTGGACTGATCTGTTCCCTGTGAGAACACTATTCATGACGCCCTATGCTGTTCTTGCTTGGCTCTTGTTTTGCACTGTAATCAATCTCTATTTGTTGATGTGTTTAGCACAGGGCTAAAGATCTGGCTTTTAAAGCAGACCAAGGCAGGCCAGCAGCACGGTTCAATTCCCATACCAGCCTCCCCGAACAGGAGCCGGAATATGGTGAGTAGGGCCTTTTCGCACTAACTTCATTTGAAGCCTACTTGTGACAATAAGCGATTTTCTTTTCATTTCATCTACCATTGTCAGTGTACTCTGTTGATTATTCTTTTGTCTACTATGTACGTACAGTGTACGTTCCCTTGGCCGTAGTAAAATAGTTTTCATTGTACTTCGGTACATGTGACAATAAATATCAATCAATCAATCAATTAATCAAAACCATTGGACTATGGACAGGGCCCTTCTCTGGGAGTGTTCAGTGTACAGGCAGGCAGATGCTGACATTGCCCCTGTTATGGGTTTTGACAATCCGGGGGATGGCCTGTAGAATCCATGAGCACTGAGCTCCTCAATCCCCCAGCCCAGGGGCAACCCCCCCCTCCTCCCCCACCCACCGAGCACTTAGGCAGCAACTCCAGTGCCCTTGGGCTACATGTCCAATTTTGAAAATGGCTACTCACCTCATCCAATCTCCTCAGCAGCCATTGTGCTGTTTTTAAATTGGTGTGCTAAAGGGCACCTCCTGTTGGGAGTCAGATACATCCCGGATGGCTGTTAGATAGGATGGCCACCTCGTTAATGAGATGGAGATTTCCCTCAATTGGTGTTAATTCATATCTCACCATGTCTTAGGTAGGATCTGGGACCCGCCAACGGGAGTGCATCGGTAGATCGGAAACCAATTGGTGTCCGGCGCAGATCCCTATTTTTGTCTCACACGCTATCTAACTGGTTTGCACGGATCCATGCTGGGTGCAACGTGTCCGTTAGATCGCACCTGAAGTCTTTCACTATGCCTCCTAGACTTGAACAATGCCTTCAATTTGATTTTTAACAATGCAAAGAGGCAACATAGTTCTGGTATCAGATTTCAACAGAAGCCAGCCAACATGAGACTCCTGAGTGATCTTCACATACAAGGTTGGGTTTTCACCTATTGCAGTATTATTCCAGTTCAATATTTTTTTTATTCCTTCATAAGATATAGGCTTTGCTAACGAAGCCAATATTTGTTGCCCATCCTTAATTGCCCGAGGAGGTAGTGGTGAGCCACCTTCTTGAACCACTGCAGTCCGTATAGGTACATCCACAGTGCTGTTATGAAGGAAGTTCCAGGATTTTGATCCAGCAACAGTGAAGGAGCGGCGATTATAGTTCCACGTCTAGGTGTTGTGTGGCTTGGAGGGGAAATTGCAGGTGGTGCTGCCCTTGTCCTTCTAGGTGTTAGATGTTGTGGGTTTGGAAGGTACCATCGAAGGAGCATTGTTGAGAGCAATGTGAAATTCTATTTCACAAGTGCCCGTGCCATCCACCTGGGAATTTCAAACCTAAATGGAAATTATATTTTGAGAGAGTGAACGCATCTAGCTTCTCATGTTCACAAATTGTAAGTTATAAATGCAATGTAATCTGAGAAGGGCTATCTAATCAAGTGAACTCAGCAGATGAAGTATAGTTGAGGTAACTGGTAGATGAAGTTGTTGAAGCTTCTGAGAGACAGGTTAGAATGACTAGCTCCTGCAGTTAGAAAATAATATTTTTTTAAAAACTTGAATTCGTAAAAGTTGTCTACAAATGAGCAGATTACTTTAAACATTGTGGCTTTCTCCCCACTTTTGTTCAAAACATTGGCGAGTGAAAATGCCTATTATCGACAATTTAAAGTGAGGTCAGAACCTGAAATCTACAACATTTATTTTAAAGCGCTTGTAATGATAAAATCAGTAAAGGTACATTAATGCAATAATATGAGGGACTGGAACAAACAACCTCACTTTGGTAGTGTCATTGAAGCCAAAGCTGATCTAAACATGTAGATCTCCTTGGCATGTTATACATTTACATGGAAGCTAAATTAAATATTTAGAGGGTGCAGACAATTCCACTCCCATACTTTCTAAACATTAAAAATGAATTAGAGGAATTCACCTAGGATCCTTTTAGACCTCTCTGTACAATCTTTGTGAAATCTCTGTTCAAATATGAACGCTCCCAACTTTCTCTTCTCATATTAAAAATGTTCAAGAGCCTAGAGATTGTTTCTGGCTGACTGTACTGGGCCTGGAGAGATAGATATCTCTAACTCTTGTCTTCCAGATAGATATAAACCTGAGAGTATATAATGGCAGTCCCAGTGAACCAGATTTCCTCATGAATTGTAAGTTGGGATTTCTGGGCTAATGGAGACATTCCAATTTTGAAAAGAAAGGGTTTCCTCCCATTAATACAAGTTGTTACAGATGTTCGTAACTTTAACATACAGACCAGGAAGGTCAGAAGTTTGGTTCCCCACTCAAATATTAGCTGATAGTAATCAGATGGGAATAGACACATTCAAATTCATATCAGTCTTCCTGGTTAGAAGGGAGGAAATCAGCCAGGAAGCATGTTTGTGATAATTATCCAGTGATGCCTACTGGAAATTCACTCGTGTCTGCTGAAGATTAATCCTTTTCTGTGGTATGCACTACAGTCAAATAGCTTGGTGACTCTTGAGGCTCACAAGTGAAGAGTGTCATGGTCAAGAAATTGTGATATTTGAGAAATGTACCTCATCGAGGAGTTAATTCTTTCATAAGAGAAGGAGTGGGTAAAATTGGTAAAGAAGAAAATTGAATGTATTAGATTTCATAGAGCTCACTGTGTCATGAATGACACAGTAAAGCAACAACAGTAAAACAAATTTAACAAAACATAATAGGATGTCAAATGTCCAGCAACAAGTAGAAATCTGCCTAGAGACTGCGGTAGCCAGTATTCAAAATGCCCCAATGAGATGTGTCTCTTGAAGTAACGAGTTAAGAAGGCAGTTTAGGTAAGAATCGGAGGCGGGATTCTCCAACCCCCCGCAGGGCTGGAGAATCCCCGGGGGCGGCGTGAATCTCGCCCTGCCGCCGGCTGCTGTATTCTCCAGTGCCAGTTTTTGGGTGGGACAGGGATCATGCCGCGCCGGTCGGGGGCCATTGGCAGTGCCCCCCCGCCCCAGCAATTCTCCGAGCCCCGATGGGCCGAGCGGCTGTCGGTTTCTGGCAAGTCCCGCCGGCATGGATTGGACATGGTCCCACATGGCGGGATCTGGCTGGTAGGCTGGTTGGTGTGGTCCTCGGGGGGCGTGGGGGGATCCGGCTCCGGGGGGAGTCCCCATGGTGGCCTGGCCCACGATTGGGGCCCACCGATCTGTGGGCCGGCCGATGCCATTGGGGCACTCCTTCCTTCCGCGCAGGCCCCTGTAGGGTTCCGCCATGGCCGGTGCGGAGAAGACACCCCCCTGCGCATGCACCAGATTACGCCGGCGGTACTCCGTATGCGGTAACTCGCGCAGTCCCTTCGCCGCCGGTTGGCACAGTGCCAACCCCTCCGCCGCCGGCCTAGCCCCCGGAGGGGTTGGCACAGTGCCAACCCCTCCGCCGCCGGCCTAGCCCCCGGAAGAATTCCGCAACTTCCGGTTGGCCCGACGCTGGAGTGGTTTGCACCATTCTTGGCGTCGTCATCGGGCCAATTCGCCGATTGCGGTGAATCCCGCCCCAGATGTGAATAGCTTATAAGGAAAAATAGCTAATGAGGAAAAATAGTTTATAGATCAGGTATACATATGTTAATGTTTAGAGTCAGGAAGATGATAGGGACAGGTACAAAATACAGAGAAAAGGGCAGCAAGGTGGCAAAGTGGTTAGCACTGCTGCCTCATGGTGCTGAGGGCACGGGTTCGATCCTAGCCTCGGGTCACTGTCCACGTGGAGTTTGCACATTTTCCCCGTGTTTGCATGGGTCTCACCTCCGCAACCCAAAGATGTGCAGGATAGGTGGATTGGCCATGGTAAATTGCCCCTTAATTTAAAAAAAACACAAAATACAGAGAAGGCATAATCAAAGAGGAACAAAGGTCCTTTGGAACAATTTGGAACAATTGGCCAAGCCCTCAAAGCCAGAGAGGCCAGTTAACATCTAGCAGGCTTAAGAAGCAGACAAGCCAGTTTTCCAGCCACCAAGCCCAAAGACCAAGGGCTGAATTCTCCGCCGTCGGGATTCTCCGTTTTGCCAGCAGCCCGGGGGTTTCCACAATGGGAAACCCCATTGATCAACCTGCAAAACAAAGAATCCTGACGGCGTGTCGCACCAGAAATCTGGTGCAGCGGGATGGAGAAAAACACCCCAAGTATTTACAACTAACAGTCTTTAAGCCCTTGAGCCAAGGCAGTACAGGAAAACTTCATAGAGGCAGTTTAAATATCTTCGCTGAACCAGGACAAGACATTTCCCAAACTTGATTATCACCCCTGTATTAGGTGGTAATTATAAGCTGGTTTTTAAGTTACATATTTATTTAACTTGGATGTTGTTTGGGGAATAGAGGAAGTCTTACATAGTTCAGGTATCATCGATATATTTTGGAATACGTTCTACATAAACTGTGTGTGTGTTCAGTAATACATATATCTTAATTGTAGTAGAGTAGAATAGTCCTGTTTATCTGAATTTGTCTTTTCTTTACTTCAATAAATAATCTTTAATAATTGTTACATGACAACTGGATGGTTTATTCTCCTCACACCAAAACAGAACTATACACCCCCACAAAATAGTGTTCCAAGTTAGGACACCCTCAAAGATAACAGCAGCATGCTTCGTGACAGCTCTTTGATCTCTAAATGGGACAATATGGTAAACGGGTGATAAAAATCAACCAGGGAAAATAAGAGTTCACCCCGGGCATTAGGAAAGACAGCAAACAGTTTGGGAAATCAATGGAGCTATCTTCAGTTGCTTCCATAACCCTGGAATTAGGTGTGGCATAGGCAGGTGATTACATTGAAATACGTTATGGATTTAAGTTACTTGATAAACATTTGAAGAGTTGCAAATTCTCACCAATCAAACTAAATTTTGGTGCGTAATGCCTGACAACATTTTTTTTGCTGAAGTTAAGTGCATTTTTGTATAGTCTTTTAATAATTTTTGAAATTAGGTATATAAAAAGAAACATTCTGCCACCTCTGCAAAGACTATTCTAGCTATCCTATATTGCAGTGCATTCCTGCAACCTGTTTTAAACTCCATAGATCTGTTGCCAATTATATCCACTTGTGTCAAGAAATGATGTAAAAATAGTGGCCTCACTGGGGAGTATTGCAGCATTAACGAGTGTTGCGCTGAAGGAAACTGTGAATCTCACCAAACGTTTAATGCCTTTGTCAAAGTACACAAAATAATCATCTCACAAATAATGCCAATAAATACAGGAAACACATGATAAGGACTTAGCTGCCATGGCTTTTATTGGCATAATTTAAACAGTACCGGTGGATATCCAAACTTTATTATGTTCTTAGCGTTGTACAGTAGCAGCCTGATCTTTTCTACAAAGTGAATCATGCTTGATAACTCTTGTGGCGTAAACAGATTTCGCTTTTGAATCAATCAATCTAACAGTCTCTAATGAACGGTAATATTTTTCCATGTTTTAGCTCACTGTTTTAATTTTGTACATTGCGGGGAGGATTCTCCGCTGCCCAATGCTGGTAGTGGGGTTCTTGATCCGCCAGAGAATCGAGCATCGGGTAAACATTCCCATGATCCTGTCCCCTGCCGGCGGCGACAGTGAGCTAAATGCCCCGCACTAACGGGAAGATGCAAATGAGCTTTAAACACTTAGCTGATTTTGATGTGGTGAGGACCTGTCAATCATAGCAAGAGTGTTTATAAATATAGTGGTTAGCATCAAAGTAGGGTAGTGGAGATATGTTCAAGCGTGAAGAGAAAGATCAATAAAAAATCCACCAATCAGCTGTGGAGTAATAAAGCTGTCAATCACTGGCTAATGCAATATATTGCTATGTGAAATTGAATGGAAGATCTGCATTTCAAAAACTGTAAAGGGAATTCAAGCCCTTTGAAGTGTACTGTACTTTCGAGGAAGCCTTTGACACTTGGAACAGCTGATGCTTTGAATACTTCTGTCTGAGGCAGCAGATGTGCGGAAAGTGTAAGTGAAAATGCAATGATTGTTCATCCGACTGCCTGAACTGATATTCAGCTTTCAGGCAGAAGATCTCTGATGGGGGGGATCTGATGGGAGGCTGGGGTATCTGATGGAGGAGCCTGTGGGGTGTCTAATGGGGGGCTGGGGGTTCTGATGTGGGGTCAGTGGTGGGGGGGGGGGGGCCGGGTCACCCTCATGCGTGTGTACTGTGGGGGGAAGGTGTGACCCATTGGGATGCCCACTCAAAATGGCAGCCCGTTACTGGGATTCCGATTAAATCCCACAAGCTCCCCATCATGCATAAATATGCACGGATAAGGGGAGTCAATCACTCCTGGGCACCTAGTGCCAGTGGAGACCAGGATTGATTCTATTCCGGCGGGAGCACAGTCTCCAGAATGGAGAATCTAGCCCCTGTATTTCATTTCTTGGTAAGGTTAGTTTTACACTGAGTTTACTTCAGAGTTGCCTTCATTACTGTTGCACACCAGCAGTTAATTGTAGATCGCTTACTGGTGTGCCCATCCTGCAAAACACTTGTGATTTTACTGAAAGAAAAATGTTTTTATCAGAAAAGGAAAATGAACCTATTCTTGTTTTTATTTTCCAAAATAATCTGTCAAAAATTCTGCATTAAACTATTTCAACTATTTTTCAACTATGTTAACTATTAATACAATTACACATTCACCAATAATGTTACAATGTTATAACTTTCCTGTTTCAAAACCTAGGCCTTAGTCCAAGCTCAGAATATGTTTCTACAAATTTTAGATCAGTAGCTATTTCAGTCAGTGTTGTGCCTCTTAGATGAAAATTGGACTCATTGAGTAAATGAAGAGCTCTGTGCACATTTATTCCTACACATATACACTGAGTTTAACTTGCAGCTGTTAATGTGAGTGTGTTAGCATGATTCTCCATTTTATGACATGTTACAAAATGCTCAGGATAGATTTATAAAGTTATCAAAGATTTGCATGCAATTTTCACACTGAAGCATAATATCCAAGCAGTTTAAATTGCTTTTTATGTGCTGTCATACTACTGCTCTCTAAATTCAGATTGGGATATTACTCTAAAGTTATACTATCACTTAAATATCCAAAGTATTGCAAAAGTAGCCATATGACGGCACTCCCAGATGTTTAATGGAGATTCTCTAAACTCTGTCCAAGGTCCTGAGCACTCTTTGTCAATAATTGAGTTGAGTTAACATGCTTTTATCCAGGGTTTTACTTTGCTTTTGTGCAATTGATTTAAAAAAAAACATTTTATTCTTATTCCATTCTTAAATTTTGCCTGTTGAACTACATCTCTCATCTACTTCCAAACCCCCCCCACTCCACGAGGGTGGTCGGTGGTGGGGGAGGTGCCGAACTCCACTGTCTGTGCCCGTGCCCATCACTGCTGACCCCCACCGTTGTCGCCAAAACGTGCAGCTACCAGCGACACCCGTGCCTGCTGGCACAGCCGGCGGCGATGGGCAGCCTCCTGTTGCCGTCCATCCCACCATGTCCGGTGCATCTGCTTCCCCCTCGCCATCCCCCTCATCTGGAGAAGAGTTCTCCTCATCCTGACCGTCCTCCTCCTCCTCCAGCACATCGCCCCTCTGCTGGGCTATGTTGTGCAGGATGCAGCAGACCACGACGATGCGGCCGACCCTCTCCAACGGGTACTGGAGGGCCCCCCCAGAGTGGTCCAGGCACCTGAAGCGCATCTTCAGCAGCCCAAAGCACCTCTCGACCACACTCCTGGTCGCTGCATGGGCATCATTGTAGCAGCGCTCCGCGTCGGTCATTGGCCTCCGGACAGGCGTCATCAGCGATGACCACAAAGGATAACCACAGTCACCCAGCAACCAGCCCCGCAGGCGGGGGGGGAGTGTCCCTCAAACAGGCAGGGATGAACGATTGGGAGAGTAGAAAGGAGTCATGCACACTGCCAAGGTACCTGGCGCAGACGTGCAGGATCGTCATCTTGTGGTCACAGACCACCTGCACGTTCACTGAATATGTACCCTTCCTGTTCAGGTACATGACCTTTTCCTCCGACGTGGCTGCATGGCGATGTGCACTCCATCGATCGCCCCCTGCACCATGGGTATCCGGGCAACAGCGGCGAAACCCGCTGTGCGGGCATCCTGGTGGCCGCGGTCCACAGGGAACCGTATGTACCGGTCCACGATGTCGTACAGCGCGTCAGTGACGGCCCAGATGCACCTGTGCACCGATGGCTGGGAGATGCCGGACAGGTCCCCACTCAGTGACTGGAACGACCCCGTCGCGAAGAGGTTGAGGGCGACCGTCACCTTGACGGCCACTGGGAGGGCATTTCGACCTCCGGTCCCACGTGGTGCCAGGTGTGCCATCAGGTGGCAGATGTGGGCGATAGTCTCCCGGCTCAGCCGGAGTCTCCCCCTGCACGCGCTGTCTGGGAGGTCCTCGAAGGACATGCGGGGTCGGTACACACGTTGTCGCATCGGACGCCTCCGTGGCCGTGGCACACCCTCCTCCTCCTCATCAATCTTCTGCTGTGGCTCCCGTACGGCGTGGTGCTCCTCCTGCGCCTCTCGGGCGTGTGGCCAAGCGGCCTGGGCGGCTTGCATGTGCCCCACTGCAGCCCGCTGCTCTACAACGGGCTCCGCCATCTCCCTGTCACGCCCATGCTCCAGCTCCCACTGGGCCTCATGCAGGGCAGCAGCCCCCGCCACGGCGGCCAACAACGCTGGAAGATGGCTAAACATTGTATTATCTGTAGGGGGCGGGAGTAGACAGGGTTTCAGCATTGGTATACACCCCTCCACAACTAGGTGCCATGGGCTACATGGTCGGCCTGGTTGCCAGCACGCGCCCCACCCCTGCCCCCTCGGTGTCCTGAGACCTGTCGGCCGTCCCCTCTGCCAGGGCCACCGTCTGGTGGCAGTGCCTGCACCGGGGGGGCTCCCGTGTGTGCCGCCCTGGACATACCCGCTGGTGGGTGCCGCCAATTTGGTGGGGGGGGGGTGCGGGTGTCCAGCACACGTCAGGAAGGCCGGGCCGCCTGCGCCGTGAAGCGAACGGGTTGGGTGGACAGTCGCGTGTCCGCCGTCTTGGGGTATGGCCGTTGGATCCGCCCTGCCATAGCAGGCCGTGGCCGCCCGCAGCCTTTGTCGCCCCCACCGCTCCTTCCCCACCCCCGGATGTATGGGCCCCCCCCAACACCCCCAGATGTGTGCCCCCCCCCCAGCACCCCCGGATGTGTGGGCCCCCCCCACACCCGAATGTGTGGTCCATCCGCCACCCCCACTCGCGGATGTGTGGGCCCCCTCTCCCAACACCCCCGGATGTGTGCCCCCCACCCCACCCCACCCCCATCCCCACCCCAGGATGTGTGGGACCCTCTCCCAACACCCCCGGATGTGTGCCCCCCACCCCACCCCACCTCCATCCCCACCCCAGGATGTGTGGGACGCTCTCCCAACACCCCCGGATGTGTGCCCCCCCCACCCCACCTCCATCCCCGGACGTATGGCCCCCCCCACCCGAATGTGTGGGCCACCCGTCACCCCCACTCCCGGATGTGTGGGCCCCCTCCCCCAACACCCCCGACTGTGTGCCCCCCCCACCCCACCCTCCAGCCCCACCCCCACCCCCGGATTTGTGGGCCCCACCCCACCCCGACCCCCACTCCCGCAATACATATTTCCTCAACACCATTGATGAGTTCTCCCGCTTCCCATTTGCAATCCCCTGCCTCGATATGACCATGTCCACTGTCATTAGAGCCCTGCATAGTGTCTTCACCCTGTTTGGTTTCCCCAGTTAAGTCCACAGCGACCGGGGCTTGTCGTTCATGAGCGACGAACTGCGTCAGTACCTGCTTAATAAGGGCATTGCCTCGAGCAGGACTACCAGTTATAACCCCAGGGAAAACGGGCAGGTGGAGAGGGAGAACGCGACGGTCTGGAAGACCATCCTACTGACCCTGCGGTCCAGGAATCTCCAAGTTTCTCACTGGCAGGAGGTCCTCCCCGATGCGCTCCACTCTATCAGGTCCCTCCTTTGCACGGCCACAAACAAGACTCCTCATGACCATTTGTTTGTTTTCCCCAGGGGAGCTACCTCAGGAGCCTCGCTTCCATCCTGGCTGAGGACACCGGGACCAGTCCTCCTCAGAAAACACGTCAGGAGCCATAAGACCGACCCTCTGGTAAGAGGGTCCAGCTCCTACGCTCCAACTCCCAGTATGCTTATGTTGAACACCCCGATGGCCGACAAGATAGCGTCTCCCTCCGGGACCTGGCGCCCGCAGGCTCCACCACCACCACCACCATAGCCCCCCCCCACTATATCCCGCCCAACCTACCATGTCCAGCGCCCCCGCCCCTATATGACTCCCGCGCTCCCTCCCGCCCGCCACACCGGTCCACAGGAATGAAGCTCCAGAAGAGACGCTCCCGGAGTCCACGCCTGTGCCCGCACCGGCCGCACTTCCGCTGCCAGCACGGATGAGCCCGACACCCGGACCAGGCGCAACACCAGTGCTTCGGCGATCGCAGCGCACAATCCGTGACCCGGACCGGCTGAACTTATGAGCCCGTCACCCCACACCGGACTTCATTTATTTTGACAGGCGGTGAATGTGGTGAATGTATAGTACTAGTAATACACCAGTGTATTAGTATCATGTTCTGCCATTGTGTTACAGCTATGTTATATTATTGACCTTGTGGGTTCCACCTATGGACCATTGTGTGGCTTCACCCACAGGGGGATATGTTGGGGCATGTATGGGCTCCGCCCATGGCTCCTCCCCTTGAAAGGAAGTAAAAAGAGCAGTTGACCTGTAGGCGGTTCACAGTATTGTACCAGTCGCAGGCAGGCACTGTTCTAAGCTGATTAAAACCATGGGGTGGTACCAGGGGATTGGAGAGTGGCGAATGTCGTGCCCCTGTTCAAAAAAGGAACTAGGGATAACCCTGGGAATTACAGGCCAGTTAGTCTTACTTCGGTGGTAGGCAAAGTAATGGAAAGGGTACTGAAGGATAGGATTTCTGAGCATCTGGAAAGACACTGCTTGATTAGGGATAGTCAGCACGGATTTGTGAGGGGTAGGTCTTGCCTTACAAATCTTATTGAATTCTTTGAGGAGGTGACCAAGCATGTGGATGAAGGTAAAGCAGTGGATGTAGTGTACATGGATTTTAGTAAGGCATTTGATAAAGTTCCCCATGGTAGGCTTATGCAGAAAGTAAGGAGGCATGGGATAGTGGGAAATTTGGCCAGTTGGATAACGAACTAGCTAACCGATAGAAGTCAGAGAGTGGTGGTGGATGGCAAATATTCAGCCTGGATCCCAGTTACCAGTGGCGTACCGCAGGGATCAGTTCTGGGTCCTCTGCTGTTTGTGATTTTCATTAATGACTTGGATGAGGGAGTTGAAGGGTGGGTCAGTAAATTTGCAGACGATACGAAGATTGGTGGAGTTGTGGATAGTAAGGAGGGCTGTTGTCGGCTGCAAAGAGACATAGATAGGATGCAGAGCTGGGCTGAGAAGTGGCAGATGGAGTTTAACCCTGTGAGGTTGTCCATTTTGGAAGGACAAATATGAATGCGGAATATAGGGTTAACGGTAGAGTTCTTGGCAATGTGGAGGAGCAGAGAGATCTTGGGGTCTATGTTCATACATCTTTGAAAGTTGCCACTCAAGTGGATAGAGCTGTGAAGAAGGCCTATGGTGTGCTCGCGTTCATTAACAGAGGGATTGAATTTAAGAGCCGTGAGGTGATGATGCAGCTGTACAAAACTTTGGTAAGGCCACATTTGGAGTACTGTGTACAGTTCTGGTTGCCTCATTTTAGGAAGGATGTGGAAGCTCTGGAAAAGGTGCAAAGAAGATTTACCAGGATGTTGCCTGGAATGGAGAGTAGGTCTTACGAGGAAAGGTTGAGGGTGCTAGGCCTTTTCTCATTAGAGCGGAGAAGGATGAGGGGCGACTTGATAGAGGTTTATAAGATGATCAGGGGAATAGATAGAGTAGACAGTCAGAGACTTTTTCCCCGGGTGGAACACACCATTACAAGGGGACATAAATTTAAGGTGAAAGGTGGAAGATATAGGAGGGATATCAGAGGTAGGTTCTTTACCCAGAGAGTAGTGGGGGCATGGAATGCACTGCCTGTGGAAGTAGTTGAGTCGGAAACATTAGGGACCTTCAAGCAGCTATTGGATAGGTACATGGATGATGGTAAAATGATATAGTGTAGATTTATTTGTTCTGAAGGGCAGCACGGTAGCATTGTGGATAGCGCAATTGCTTCACAGCTCCATGGTCCCAGGTTCGATTCCGGCTTGGGTCATTGTCTGTGCGGAGTCTGCACGTCCTCCCCGTGTCTGCGTGGGTTTCCTCCGGGTGCTCCGGTTTCCTCCCCAATCCAAAGATGTGCGGGTTAGGTGAACTGGCCAATGATAAATTGCCCTTAATGTCCAAATTGCCCTTGGTGTTGGGTGGAGGTGTTGAGTTTGGGTATGGTGCTCTTTCCAAGAGCCGGTGCAGACTCAAAGGGCTGAATGGCCTCCTTCTGCACTGTAAATTCAATGATAATCTATGATTAATCTAGGACAAAGGTTCGGCACAACATCGTGGGCCGAAGGGCCTGTTCTGTGCTGTATTTTCTATGTTCTATGTTCTATGGTTTACTTCTACTCGTGCCTTCTAGTGAATTGATGGTCGCATCACTGTGCCCACTTGTTCTTGATCCTGCTGCCATAGAATCCCTGCAGTGCAGAAGGAGGCCATTAGGCTCATTGAGTCTGCACCGATCCCCCAAAAAGCATTGTACCTAAGCCCATTCCCCCTCTATCCCCATAAACCCACGCATTGATCAATGCCAATCCACCTAACCTGCACATCTTTGGACACTAAGAGGCAATTTAGCATGGCCAATCCATATAATCTGCACATCCTTGGACTGTGGGAGGAAACCGGAGTACCCGGAGCAAACCCACACAGACACAGGGAGAACATGCATGCACCACACAGACAGTCACCCAAGGCCGGAATCGAACCCGAGTCCCCGGTGTGGTGAGGCAGCAGTGCAAACTACTGTGCCACCGTGTCGCCAGTGGGAAGAAGGTTTCTCTGATTAATCTGTCCAGACCTCTCCTTATTGTGAACACCTCCATCAAATCTCTGGTCAACCTTCTCCAAGGAATACAGTCCCAACCTCTCTAATCTATCTCTGTAACTCATGGTCCTCACCGTGGAACCATTCTCATGAATCTTTTCTTTACATTCTCTCATGCCTTCTCATCTTTCCTAAAGTGACACCCAGAATGGGAAGCAATAAATCAGATAAAGCAAACCAGTGTTTAATAAAAGTTTAACACAACTTTCTTGCTCTTAAATCTTATGGGCTGGATTTTTGTGGAGTTGGGGAGTTAAGGACCTTGAGAAGTGGTGGGCAGGACCAAATTCTGGGATTCCTGAACCCATTACTGATGCCCCCAATTCTCTTTTTTTTTAATTTAGAGTGCCCAATTTTTTTCCAACTAAGGGGCAATTTAGCAGTGGCCAATTCACATAACCTGCACATCTTTGGGTTGTGGGGGTGAGACCCAAGCAGACATGGGCAGAATGTGCAAACTCCACATGGACAGTGACTGGGGTCGGGGTTGAACACAGGTCCTCGGCGCTGTGAGGCACTGTGCCGCCCTGCCCCAATTCTCATCAGTGCAGAATATGGGCACAAGCTGGTGCATCTCAGAAACCTGCTCACTGCATTCCTGACCTGGCCAGCTCCATTGTGGGAATAGGCATCTCGTAGCTCCCCAACATTTTCATGGGGGCAGGGCATCTTCTCATTGTCTTGTGGTTTATGGCCCCTCTGAGTTGTCATGAGCCACAGTATGGATGAGGGAACCTATTGGAATGTCAGTTCAAAAGGTTTGACCCATGCCCCCCATGCCACCCTATGCTCCTCCACTCACCCCAATGGCCCCTCATACATTCTATGCCAAATTAAACCCCTCCACTCCCTCAGTGGTCCCTCATATCCTCCATGCTAACCCATGGCTATTCCATGCCCATTCACCCAGTATACACTCTGTACAGAACCAATGAACCCGAGAATAACAATGGGATGTATGGAAAAGCTTTTAAGAAACAATCATTAATAACTTTCTTTAAAATTCTGCTTTTACTACAGTCCTGTGGAAGTGTCAATCATCCAGACCTTTAAAGTATCAATAGCAAAACTGCAAGCACTTAACACCGAGGAACCTAGGAACAGGATTAGGCTATTCAGCCCTTCAAGCTTGCTCCTCCATTCAATTAGATCATGGTTGATCAGTGGCCACATCTGTAGACCTGCTTTTGCCCACATTCCTTAATACCTTTGCTTACCAAAAAATTATCTATCGCAGATTTTAAATTAACAACTGATTTAGCATCAATTATGTTGTGTAAATAAATATTGTACATTTGACAAAATAGATCTAAGAGATAAATCTAGCAATCAAGCAGTGTTTTCCCTTGTTATAGCTGTTTCAACAGATTAATGAATGTCTGGGCTCTCAGCCAAGCTTCATCATGCATTCTTGGCTGCAAGCCCAGACAATCATCAGCCTGTTCAAACAGCTGCACCCTTAAGCCTAGGATACTCTATGCTTTAAGAACAACTCTTTCAACCTGCCCTACCATCTTTAGTGACTTATTCACATTTACACCCAGATCCCACTGCTCCTGCATTCTCTTTGGAATTGTATCCTTTATTCGATACTATATCTTCATGTTCTCTCCATTTATAGCATAATGCTGCATATTTCAACATAATTTATTGCAAAGTGCAATAACCTAGAACATAGATTTGCTCTGGTTTGCAGTTCCTTTTGGGCTTTTGTTCATTTGTTCAATGCAGACAACATAGTATAATGGTTGTTTAGGTGCAGGCAAGAATCAATACAGTACATTATTTAAGCAGCAATTTACATGACTCAATTGAGAATTATCATACAATCCCTACAGTGTAGTAGGAGGCCATTAGACCCATCGAGTCTGCACCAAACCTCTGAAAGAGCACCCTACCCACGCCCCTACCATATCCCCGCCTAACATTTTGGACACTAAAGGGCAATTTAGCATGGCAAATCCACTTAGCCTGCAGATCGTTGGACAGTGGGAGGAAACCGAAGCACCCGGAGTAAACCCACACAGGCACGGGAAGAAAGTGCAAACGCCACACAAACAGTCACCCGAGGCCGGAATTGAACCCAGGTCCCTATGAGGCAGAAGTGCCAACCACTGTGCAACCATGCCAACCTAAATTATATTAATTATATCAGCTAATTTTCCTTAGCCGGAGATTATGCCTTACTTTCACACCAATTTAACAGTTAAATCCTTTATCTTGAGATAAACTTAAGTACCTGAATAATTCCCCAAAATGGGAAACTGGGAAAATTCATTCAATTACGTTTTCTCCAGTATTTTCTCATTCTACCCAAACATACATGTCCAGACCCAGGTAATGTCTTATCACCCCTTATCCCTGTTTTACGTTTTAGTGCAAAATCCCTTTGTTCCTGGGGTTAATCTCTCATTCTGTAGACCTTGAAAATAATAACAATTCCAGCTGTAAAGAAATTTTAGTGTAAGTATCATTTTCTTTATGAATTATAATAAAGGAATAAATGTAACTCTAGTTCCAGAAAGCTTAACAATAAAATGCATTCTAGCAAAGAATTTAAAAATGATTAAAATGAATTACAATTTGACAACTCGTAAGAGCTTTTTTTAATACACAAGGCCACAGCTAGGGAATGAATAACAAGATGGCTAGTTTTATATCTCAATGTTTCTTCTTTGGTTTGCATCAACCAGATACTCATGACTATTAGTTCCTCTGCTCCAGACATTAGTCTAAAAAAATTAAGCAGTTCAATAGCTTAAATAACTATGTCATCCAAAGCTTAGTTACTTTACCCTGGCAAGACTAGATTCCCCTAAGTTCCCTTCTAAACCTATATTTTCTCATAGGCTGCAGCTACCTGTTTGCCACACAGAAGGCTGAAAAGGAAGTCACCCGCATGGTAATTTTAATGGTCATTGGTTTTCTGACTGCTTGGTTACCATATGCCACAGTTTCCACTGAGTTCATGACAGTTCCTGCATTCTTCTCCAAAAGTTCGGCAATATATAATCCAATCATCTATGTGTTAATGAACAAGCAGGTATAATTTTTAACCTGTTTACATATAAGAATGGAGCACTAACATTATTTGATCGGAGGAAAAATAACTTGAGTATTACGATCCTCTTTCTTAATGGTTCTGTCTTAGCATTCTGTTAGCATAATCCATTGTATACCTTAACAAGTGATGGTTTAAGATATATTCGCCTTGACTATAAACATGGGCTTCTGCAAAAAGTGAAAATGTTTAGTCGTCAACACTACATTGGAAGTTTGTATGTTGCTTTAGGAGTATTTGATGCAATTGCCATTAGACATCTGTGTATTACACTGATGCCAATCTAAGACAAACAACTGGAGTGTAATACAGCCTCAGCCATAAAGATAGGCACCACATGCAAAAACGAAACTTGAATTCTACAATAATATTACATTTTGAAGTGGAATTGACGGTTTGGGTGCACATGGCAATTCAGATGCAAGTGATGCTCAAAACTGTGTTACTTTTCGAAATTTAAATCTTTGCTCAATTTTCCACTCAAACCCGTTTGGATAAACCAATACAAAAAGTTGTGGCAACTTGATTTAAACCAGGTATCAGAGAGTTCAAGATTCCTTGATGTTTTGTGCAAGCTTGATCAATGTCCGGTGAGTTGCCGTGCTTCAAGGAATCTTCATGTTTAATATGTCCAGGATGGTGTTGAGTTTCTTGAGTATTGCTTGACCTGCACTCATCCAGGTAAGTGGACAGTCTTCCATCACACTCCTGATTTGTGCCATGCGAATAATGGAAAGGATTTGGGGTATCAGGAGCTGAGAGACTTGCATAAAATTCCCAGCCTCTGATCTGTTCTTGCAGCCAAGTATTTATTTTAATTATGTCTCTGGTCCAAGATGACCTCCAGGATTTTGTTGGTGTATGGTAATGCTATTGGCTGTCAGAGGAAGATGGTAGATTCTCTCTATTTGGCTCCTATGTGTCATGAATATTACTTGCCAATTATCAGCCCAAGCTTGAATGTTGTCCAAATGTTTCTGCATATGTGCTGTTTCATTACCTGAGGAGTTGTGAATGAAACTGAAGACTTCAGTCATCAGTGAACATTTCCACTTCTGATCTTTTGATGGAGGGAAGGTTATTGATGAAGCAGCTGAAGATGGTTGAACCTAGGATACTGCCCTGAGGAACTCATGCAGTGAAACCCTGTGGCTGGATGATTGATCTTCAATAACCACAACCATCTTCCTTTGTGCTAAACACGCAAACTATCTTTCTCCCAGGTAACTGTCTGATGCTGACACAGAGTACTTACAGAGTACTTTAAAGAATCCCGGTTTAATGAGGAGACGGGGAATCCACACCGAGTAAAATAAAGAAACATAGTTTTATTTACAACACGATATATACACTGCCCGGCAGATCCCTATCGAGTTACTGTTCTGCTCGGTGCCATACAGGCTTACCTTTTATATAAAGGTTAATAGAGATCTCCCGCCCCGAGCGGGAGAGCTCGTACTCAGCAAGGAACACGGGAAGATAATCATTCCCACTCCATTGACCCCATGCGGATATTACACCTGGGTTGAAAGATTTTGGGAGCCAGGGGTGCAAATAAAGCACCGCAAAAAGCTTGGGCTTGTGGAATTGATATACCTTCAATTCACCGAGAGGCAGAGAGAGCGAGTGAACATTAGGCTTTATTAAACATGAACTTGTCTCGCCAGAGTCGGTTGTACAGATGAATGCCGCCCAGAGGCGGCCGGTCTATATATGGCCCCGGTGGGGGGTTACAGTACAGTACCTGGAAGCAGCTCGTATCACCACTTCCAGATCATAGGTCATAGGTTACAGTGTCATACATGCATTAGGTGAATACATTCACCACATTCACCCCCTATTAAAAAAATCAAGTCCAGTGGGGGTGACGTGGGTCATTACATATTCAGTCTATCATAGAATTTACAAGAAGGAGGCCATTCAGCCCATTGAGTCTGCACCGGCTCCCAGAAAGAGCACCCTACCCAAGGTCAACACCTCCACCCTATCCCCATAACCCAGTAACCCCACCCAACACTAAGGGCTATTTTGGACACTAAGGGCAATTTAGCATGGCCAATCCACCTAACCTGCACATCTTTGGACTGTGGGAGGAAACCGGAGCACCCGGAGGAAACCCACGCACACACGGGGAGTATGTGCAGACTCCGCACAGACAGTGACCCAAGCCAGAATCGAACCTGGGACCCTGGAGCTGTGAAGCAATTGTGCTATCCACAATGCTACTGTGCTGCCCCTATCTGGAGGCCGGATTGTTCTCTTAGACCTCCTCAGTTCTGGTGGTGCGGCGGGCACGGTTGTTGCAGATGGTGACTCCAGGGGCGTTGTGTCTGGAGCTTGAGCCTCAGTCCGGCGTGTCGGAGACGGTTGGGGTGTGGGGGTAGGCAGGGGGGTGATGGGTGGTGGCAGTGACGGCACGGGACAATACAGGAGACGCAGGGGAGCGTATGGGGCGCTGGGGGTGGTGGTGGGCAGCGGGGAGGGGGGCGCGTTGGCAGGGGAACCAGCTGGCACCAGGTCTCGTAGGGAGACAGTATCTTGCCGTCCGTCCTGGTGCGCGATGTAGGCGTACTGGGGGTTGGCGTGGAGCAGCGGGACCCTCTCGCCCAGGGGGTCGGTCTTATGGCTCCTCATGTGCCTCCGGAGAAAGACTGGTCCCGGAGTTGTTAGCCAAGCTGGAAGCGAGACCCCGGAGATGGACTTCCTGGGAAGATAAACAAACGATCGTGAGGGGTCTCGTTCATGGCTGTGCAGAGGAGTGATCTGATGGAGTGGAGGGCATCGGGGAGGACCTCCTGCCAGCGGGGGATTGGGAGACTTCTAGACCTGAGGGCCAGAAGAACGGCCTTCCAAACCGTCGCATTCTCCCTCTCCACCTGCCCGTTTCCCTGCGGGTTATAGCTCGTAGTCCTGCTCGAGGCGATGCCTTTGCTGAGCAGGTACAGACGTAGCTCATCGCTCATGAACGAAGTGCCCTGGTTGCTGTGGACGTAGGCAGGGAACCCGAACAGTGTGAAGATGCTGTGCAGTGCCTTTATTACCGTGACCAAGGTCTTGTCGGGGCATGGGAGAGCGAAGGGAAAGCAGGAGTACTCATCGATGACGGTGAGAAAGTATATATTACGATTGGTGGAGGGGAGGGGCTCTTTGAAGTCAATGCTTAGGCGCTCAAAGGGCCGGGAGGCCTTTACCAGGCGGTTCTTGTCTGGCCGGTAGAAGTGCAGTTTGCACTCCACGCAGACTTGGCAGTCCCTGGTCATGCCTTGACCTCCTCGGTGGAGAAGGGCAGATTGCGGGCCTTAATGAAGTGGATAAGCCGGGTGACCCCCGGGAGACAGAGGTCATTGTGGATAGCCTGAAGTCGGTCATCTTGCACGCTGGCGCATGTGCCACGGGACAGGGTATCTGGGGACTCGTTGAGCTTCCCAGGACGATACTTGATATCGTAATTGTAGGTGGAGGGTTCGACCCTCCACCTCAAGATTTTGTCATTTTTTATTTTGCCCTGTTGTGCGTTGTCGAACATGAAGGCGGCCCACCGCTGGTCGGTGACGAGGGTGAACCTCCTACCAGCTAGGTACTGCCTCCAGTACCGCACGGCTTCCACTATGGTTTGTGCTTCCTTCTCAACCGAGGGGTGTTGAATTTCGGAAGCGTGGAGGGTCCTAGAGAAGAATGCTACTGGCCTGCCCGCCTGGTTGAGTGTGGCGGCCAGTGCGACATCTGACGCATCGCTCTCTACCTGAAAGGGGATGGACTCGTCCACCAAGTGCATTGCGGCCTTGGTGATGTCGGCCTTGATGCGGCTGAAGGTCGAGACCACTGGGCATAGTATGAGAACAGCCCCAGGCATTGATTTAGTGAATGGAGGCTGTGGGGAAGGGGAGTTTTGTGAGGGGGTGCATACAGTCAGGATAGGGCCCTAGGACTCCGTTCTCCACGACGTAGCTGAGGATGGCTAGTCGGGTAGTACAGAAGACGCACTTTTGGTCATAGGTCATAGGTTACAGTATCATACATGCATTAGGTGAATACATTCACCACAGGAATGTTGTTTAGATTAAGGGGATTCACTGTGGAGTTAATTACATTTCAGCTTGGTAAGATGATGTCATTACTGGGAAGAGCCAAAGTATCAGGCATTTAGCATAAGAGCAGTGTTAGTTGAATGTTAGTTGGAGATGTGAGCAGAAGTCAGGCATGTGAGCAGAAGTCAAGCATCTCAGTTCAGTAAAAAGATATGTCTCTAATAATTGGGTAGCACTGTTGCTTCACAGTTCCAGGGTCCCAGGTTCGATTCCCTGCTTGGGTCACTGTCTGTGTGGAGTCTGCACGTTCTCCCCGTGTCTGCGTGGGTTTCCTCCGGTGCTCCGGTTTCCTCCCACAAGTCCCGAAAGACATGCTGTTAGGTTAGGTAATTTGGACAATCTGAATTCTCCCTCCGTGTACCCGAACAGGCACCAGAATGTGACAACTAGGGGCTTTTCACAGTAACTTAATTGCAGTGTTAATGTAAGCCTACTGGTGACAATAAAGATTATTATTATTTCAAAAAGCTTTCTCTCTATTGGTCAGAGTTCACGTGCTCCCATGCGGTTGGTCCCGAGCTGGTCATGTGGAACGCAAACCCCGCCCCTTTAGAAGGGCCGCATTACCACAGTAGCCGACCATTTTGCTCCAATTTTGACTCTATAACCGCCTCCTACCTGGCGTGCATAGAATCAGGAAAAATCAGTTTTGTCACAGGCGCCCCATTTCATTACTCCACTCTCAGGCTTTCCCTTTTCACTGTGCTAATTTGTTTCATAAATGTAGTTTATTTGTATTTAAAGTTTATTCAATTAAAATTAATTCATTATAGATATTTAGATATATAACTAAACAAACTAATTTATTTCTGAAACTTTGTTTCTAGTTCCGGAATTGTATGATTACCACCTTATGCTGTGGAAGGAATCCACTTGGAGATGATGAATCTTCTCTCACATCACAGAGCAAGACAGAGATTTTTTCAGTGTCATCTAATCAGGTTTCCCCCGCATAGAGGCTGAATGAGTCATGTTAAAATGACAACCTTTAATATGTGGACAACTGCCAGTATTCATACTCAAAAAAAACAAAGAACAATACAGCACAGGAACAGGCCCTACGGCCCTCCAAGCCTGTACCGGTCATACCAACCTTGGCCAAAACCCTCAGCATTTCCTTGTGCCGTATCCCTCTAAAGAACAAAGAACATTTTGAGCTTTGGTTTTCTTTAACCATTTAAATGAATTGAAGCAGGAGATGAACTTCATGATGCTACTGGATCTGCAACCCAACAAGATGTAAAATTGAATTCAATAAATCGAATAATCTGCAAGCTGCACAAGAAAGATGACCATGGAAACGGATGATTATTGGTTAAAACCCAACAAGTTTATTGACATCTCCGGGAAGGAAATCTGCCACCTTTACTGGCCTACCTGTCTATGTCTTAAACTACGCAGTTGACTCTTCTAGTCCGAATTTAACACTGTGTAAGTGATAGGTTTTTGAATGTTCAAAGCTTGTTCCGAAATTAACGTCCTCTAAAGTTATCTAGGAAGGCAATCATTTCTTAAATAAGCATTCTTATCAACAAGTCCCACCACTAATAATTGCACCTATGACAATGTCAACCATGTTCCAAGAACAAATAAAGCATTACTGAATTTGAATAAATGTTCGTGCTCATTACTCACCCAACATTTTGCAATAGGAACTTCTGAGATTTTAATAACTCACAAAAAATTCTAGTAAATCAAATTCCATATTTTATCAAATAAATTCTGTCCAATGATTTTTGCCTTTATTATTTCTACTGTAATGAAAAGGGAACAATACCCAGGGTGGCACGATAGCACAGTGGTTAGCACTGTTGCCTCAAAGCGCTAGGGACCTGGGTTCGATTCCCAGCTTGGGTCACTGTCTGTGCCGAGTCTGCACATTCTCCCGTGTCGGTGTGGGTTTCCTCCCACAGTCCAAAGTCCAAGGATGTGTGGGTTAGGTGGATTGGCCACGCTAAATTGCCCTGTAGCGTCCAAAAGTAGGTGGGGTTGCTGGATTACGGGGATAGGGTGGAGGTGTGGGCTTAGGTAGGGTGCTCTTTCAAGGGCCGGTGTAGACTTGATGGGCCGAATGGCCTCCTGCATTGTAAATTCTATGACATTATCATGGAGCACAATGGATTTTGGAGAACAATTGCACAATGTATATCCAAGAACAAGAATCTGAAACAATTGAACAAGCCTTTTGGTTGTGAAAGTGTCTATCATGTGGATGGTATTTTCATTGTATGTACCTCCTCTTACTACCATATAACAATAGACTTTCCAGTTTTGAAGTTATGCAGCCCTGTTTTCACTTTTTCAACATTTATGCAAATATGTCAGTGTTTTAAAACATGCCTTACATGTGCATGGCATGATCACTGGCATATACAATGTGAAAAGGGATTGTATGGTGAACTAGTATCAGAAATAAACATAAGCATCACTTGTTTACATGCTCCATAATTTTTTATATCTAGCATAATTTTGAAGATTTGATCCGACTCTTTAATTTCAAAAGATAGTATTTTTCCTTTCAACACTGCATACATCTCTTTCATACTCCTGTAAATATTGATGGGTTGGAAGTTACCACTCAAAAATGAATTTGATGTACTAATTAAAATGTATGCGAGAGGGTGGGAGAGGGATATGAGATGTATTCAACAAAGCCAACAGCTGACAAAACATCTTGCCTTTATATTTATGTGTTGTGGTGCCAGCTGACACTTGACCTTGCAACCTTAACATTATGATGTAAGCATCATCATGACAGTAGTTAAAGAATTAGATTAAAACTATAATTTGTTTTTAATGCTCACTCCAATTCATTTAGCAGAATCTAATTTCATAAAATCACATTGGATCAAATCAAAATGCAAAGCATGGTGCCCCAGATGTTTTGTGTACGCCACTTCTGGTTTTTTTTCTTATAAATTTAGAATATCCAATTCATTTTTCCAATTATGGGGCAATTTTAACGTGGCCAATCCACCTACCCTGCACATCTTTGGGTTGTGGGGGCGAATGTGCAAACTCCACACAGTCAGTGACCCAGAGCTGGGATTGAACCTGGGACCTTGGCGCCTTGGGGCTGCAGTGCTACCCACTGCGCCACCGTGCTGCCTTGTGCACCACTTCTGTGAGGAGAAAGTGGTTGATGTCAACCCTGAAACCCCCCCACCACCACCATATGATAAAGTGGCAGTGTCTGGCTGGCCTATTAGTCCCACAATTTCTATAAGTGGTGAACTGTTTTAACTGTCAGTGAGACTGGAGGATGTGTATGTTTTGGGTTTAGTAGGTTCCTCATTGAGCTCCTAAAACTAGGAACAGGAGTAAGCCTTTTAATCTATTGAGCCTGCTCCATCATTCTGTAAGATCATGGCTGATCTTCTACTTCAATTCCACCCCCATCCTATTCAAATACCCTTTCATTCCTTTACTTTCTCAATCATTTAATCCTTCCAATACTCTAATTGTTTATCTCATCCAGTCCAACCACTGCTGTCTCCAAAAAGACCAGCTGACCACTTCTGAGCAAACAGATTGACAGCCCCTTAAAGGGCACTATAATGAAAGGCAAGAACCTCAACAGAAATGTATTAAAACTCACCGGTCACAGAAGGCGCTGACCACCTATGTTACCACCCAGATACTTTGCTGTAAAGATTTCTTATTGAATGATTAGAATGCCATTTTACCTTAATTTGCCACTTGGACTAACGAGAGCTGGTATGTAAAAATGAATAATGAACCACTGGAGAAACTAATCCCACCTGAAATTACTGATGGACAAAAAAGAAAATGAAATCAGTCAGAAAATAATCAAGTATGATCAGTTGCTTAATTTGGTTATTTCTCCTAGAGCTTCACTCCACCTCAAAAAGGGAATTCATAGCTCTTAATATCTCATTGAAAAATCAAGAAGGTTTGTAAAAAATAGCTATTTTTAGGACATCATTAGCAAACAGCATTTGTTTGTTGGGTGCTTTCCATTATATTAGGTTAATACAGTCTCATGACAGTTTCTGACTCCAATTCATAGACTCCGGTATGGTGGAAAGCCAGAAGACACTCCCCAGATGTGGGAGCAGTGTTCAAGTCTTTGGCCAGCTTGGCAGCTAGCTGGGGGATGAGGGTGGGGAGGCATATTTTACATGAAACTGAGTCTGGAGGTAATGTTAACAATGGAGATGTGAGTGTTCTATTTGAGGTCAGGAGGTTTAGTGATGCCAAGAATATCAACAGATGAAGCATTGATGTTGGAGCTGGCAAAGCTAGGAGATGGGAGCTGTGAATAGCATGAAAAAACTCCTTGTAAGTGTGCAGTAAGTAAATTGTTCGACCTGAATGACAGGTATAACCTGTGTTATATAGTTCTCTACCGTTTTAAGACCAAGCATTAACAAAGCAGAAAATATCTTCCCCAACTGGATAATTACTTGGTCATTGCTGACATTAAATATATCACCGGTGGTCTCCCACCGTCCTAACCGTTTCCACCCCCACAACCTCTCCCCCACCTCCCTCCCCCATCCCCTATCCCCCCCACCCCCCCTCATTCCCCACCCCCATTCCCCCCCCCCTCATCCCCCCCCCCCCCTCATCCCCCCCCCCCTCATCCCCCCCCCCCCTCATCCCCCCCCCCCCCTCATCCCCCCCCCCCCCTCATCCCCCCCCCCCCCTCATCCCCCCCCCCCCCCTCATCCCCCCCCCCCCCTCATCCCCCCCCCCTCAACCTCCCACTGCAACCTGGTCACCTACCGACCCCCACACGCAAAGCATCCAATTGGTTCTAAAATTGCGGGGATTTCACTGACCATTTTTCAAGCAAGGACACTCTCCTGACAGTTGATATGCTGCTTTTGACCTTCAGGCAGCTTTGTGGTATGGTGGCAGACTTTAAACACAAAATCTGGACCACAAAGCTGTCCAAAGGTTGGAAGAGGCAGCGCTGCAACTCAGGGAAATTGGCACTGACAAACTGGCTTTAAAAAGATCGGAACCCTCAGCCTGATAATTCTGGGGCGGGATTCTCCACTCCCGCGCCGAAGTGCCCACGCCGTCGTGAACGCCGTCGAGGTTCACGACGGCGCGAAACGGCCCCTATCCCGACCGATTCAGGGCCCGATAATGGGCTAGAAGCGGGGCCGCGTCATTTACACACGCCAGGCCTTGTCGCCGCGTAACGGCGGGGCCGCATACATGACGCGGCCGGCGCCGCATAACTGGCGTCACCCGCGCATGCGTGGTTGCCGTCCTCTCTGAGTCCGCCCCGCAAGAAGATGGCAGACGGATCTTGCGGGGCTGCGGAAGATAGGAGGTCCTCCTTCAGAGAGGACGGCCTGATGATCGGTGGGCACCGATCGCGGGCCACCCCACATTTGAGGTACCCCCCGGTGCAGGATCCCCCCTCCCCCCCCACCCACCCCCCCGCAGGCCGCCCCCCCCCCCCCCCCCCCCAGCGTTCCCGCGCTGTTCCTGACAGCAGCGACCAGGTGTGGACGGCGCCGGGGGAACCCGCCGTTTTGGGCTGGCCGCTCGGCCCATCTGGGCCTGAGAATAGCAGGGGTGCCGGAGAATTGCCATTTTAGGTGTCTCGGGCGATTGTCCGGCCTACGGCCCGCGGAACGCGACGGGGCCGTTCCCGCCGCTAGGGAGAATCGTGGGAGGGCGTCGGACCGGCGCCGCGGGAAATTTTGGCGGCCCAGCCGATTCTCTCAACTGGCGCAGGAGTGGAGAATCGCGCCCCTGATTTTTTTAAAAGCCGGTCTGTCAGGTCTGCAGCTCTGGATGCTCTGTCTGGATGGTGAGAAACTCTGTTTGAACACAAAACCTAACCACATCCCCCAAGTCCCTTTGTTTGGCACCATCTGCATCCCCTCTTAGAACATAGAACATAGAAAAATACAGCACAGAACAGCCCCTTCGGCCCACGATGTTGTGCCGAACCTTTGTCCTAGATTAATCATAGATTATCATTGAATTTACAGTGCAGAAGGAGGCTATTCGGCCCATTGAGTCTGCACCGGCTCTTGGAAAGAGCACCCTACCCAAAGTCAACACCTCCACCCAACGCCAAGGGCAATTTTGGACACTAAGGGCAATTTATCATGGCCAATCCACCTAACCTGCACATCTTTGGACTGTGGGAGGAAACCGGAGCACCCGGAGGAAACCCCGCAGACACGGGGAGGATGTGCAGACTCCGCACAGACAGTGACCCAAGCCGGAATCGAACCTGGGACCCTGCAGCTGTGAAGCAATTGTGCTATCCACAATGCTACCGTGCTGCCCTTAAGAACAAATAAATCTACACTATATCATTTTACCGTAATCTATGTACCTATCCAATAGCTGCTTGAAGGTCCCTAATGTTTCCGACTCAACTACTTCCACAGGCAGTGCATTCCATGCCCCCACTACTCTCTGGGTAAAGAACCTACCTCTGACATCCCCCCCTATATCTTCCACCATTCACCTTAAGTTTATGTCCCCTTGTAATGGTTTGTTCCACCCGGGGAAAAAGTCTCTGACTGTCTATCTATTCCTCTGATCATCTTATAAACCTCTATCAAGTCGCCCCTCATCCTTCTCCGTTCTAATGAGAAAAGGCCTAGGACCCTCAACCTTTCCTCGTAAGACCTACTCTCCATTCAAGGCAACATCCTGGTAAATCTCCTTTGCACCTTTTCCAAAGCTTCCACATCCTTCCTAAAATGAGGCGACCAGAACTGGGCCCTGTCTTGTTCTACGTATATTTTCTTCTTTTTTTGTCTTGATGGGTTGGTCTAGTTTGTCTCATTTCCACCCATGTTGCATTCAGATAGTTTTTATGGAATCATTTGTGCAAAGCCATTATTTCCTTACTAAATCCATTACCATTCCCTTCAGCTGTTGCTCATTGATGCAGATTGCTGCCTGACCTGCTGAGTTTTTCCAGCACTTTCTGTTCTTGTTTTAGATTTCCAGCATCCGCAGTATTTCGTTTTTTTTCATATTTGTCCAGTCGAAGTTGCATTTCATTAAATACATGAGTGGATATTATGACTTCTCCCCCTTTTTTTTTAGATAAATAAATACTAAGGTGTGCGTACGTATACCTGACTATATACAAAAGGTGTCTAAATGAACGTATATACATAGGAAGGTGTCGATAGTGCAGATACATGGCAAACAAAACAATATTTACAGAGGTTAAATCGATGAAGTCACAAAATGTACAAATGTTCAGTCTACAGATTCAGTCTTTGTGGTGGGTGACGAATTCTTGTCGATCGCCGCAGAGGTGGTTCAGGAGCCGCCTGCACGTGGATAGGCGGGATCTCTGCCATCGCGGTGGTCGCATGGGCCGGCAGGATTGCTGGTAGATCGGTGGCCTCGTGGCAGGGTACGTCCGGAGGAAGCATCGTAGGCGGCGGGGCACTTCGGTCAGGTAGCGGGCATGGAACTCTTTGCAATGCCCGTCTGTTGCGCCGTAGCAGGGAGCCATCAGCCATGCAGACAAGGAACGACCTTGGGGCCACTTGTTTGATCACAACAGCTGTGGCTGACCAGCCACCCTCAGGCAACTGGACACGAACATGATCAGTTGGGGCCAGCTCGGGTAGATCCGTGGCATGAGCATCGTATGTGGCCTTCTGTTGGGCCCGTGACTGCTGCATTTTCTGTAAGACCGTGAGGTGGTCAAGGTCTGGAACATGGATGGCTGGAACTGTGGTCCTCAGAGTGCGATTCGAGAGCATCTGCGCTGGAGACAACCCAATGGACAGTGGGGTTGCCCTGTATGCCAGCATCACCAGGTTGAAGTCAGAGCCTGAGTCTGCAGCTTTGCACAGCAACCGCTTTACAATATGGACCCCTTTCTTGGCCTTCTCGTTTGACTGCGGGTAGTGGGGACTGGAGGTTACATGACGGAAGTTGTAGGACTGTGCAAAATCAGACCATTTCTGGCTGTAAAAGTAAGGACCGTTGTCGCTCATTACCGTGAGCGGAATGCCATGCCTGGCGAACGTTTCTTTGCAGGCTTTGATTACTGCCTTCGACGTGAGGTCGGACAGTTTCACCACTTCTGGGTAACTGGAGAAGTAGTCAACCAGGAGTATGTAGTCACGTCCCTTGGCGTGGAAAAGGTCTACACCTACTTTGGACCATGGAGAGGTCACAATCTCGTGCTGTTGCAGCGTTTCCTTCAGTTGAGCTGGTTGAAACTTCTGACAGGTAGGGCAGTTGAGGACTGTGTCGGCAATGTCCTGGCTGATGCCCGGCCAATAGACCGCCTCCCGAGCTCTGCGTCGGCATTTCTCGACCCCAGGGTGACCCTCATGGAGTTGGCCCAGCACCATAGCCTGCATGCTCTGAGGAATTACGATCCTCTCGAGTTTCAGAAGGATTACCTCCACCACCGTCAGATCGTCTTTAACGTTATAGAACTGGGGACATTGTCCCTTCTGCCAGCCATTGGTAAGGTGCTGCATCACACGCTGCAGCAGAGGATCCTTGGCTGTCTCCGCACGAATTTGGACCACCTGTTCGTCAGAGGCCGGAAGGTTGGTGGCACACAACTGCACTTGCGCTTCTATGTGGCAGATTAAGTCACTTTGTTCACACGGTGTGGTAATGGACCTGGATAGGGCATCTGCAACGATCAGCTCTTAGCCTGGCGTGTAGACAAGTTCGAAGTCACATCGGTGTAGCTTAAGAAGAATTTGCTGTAACCGAGGTGTCATGTCATTTAAATCCTTCTGGATTATATGGACGAGAGGCCTGTGGTCCGTTTCTACCGTGAATTTTGGCAGGCCGTAAACATAGTCATGAAACTTGACTATCCCTGTCAGGAGGCCCAGACACTTCTTCTCAATCTGAGCGTACCGTTGCTCAGTGGGCGTCATGGCCATGGAGGTATACACCACTGGAGCCCAGGATGAGGAGTCATCTCGCTGAAGGAGCACCGCCCCACTGCCGTCCTGGCTTGCATCAGCTGATATCTTGATTTCCTTGGTTGAGTCGAAGAACGCTAGAACCGGGGCTGTGGTGAGCTTTGCTTTCAGCTCACGCCATTCCTCTTCATGCGTGGCAGCCACTGGAATTCCGTTGTCTTCTTGACGAGATGGCAGAGGGCCATGGTGTGGGATGCCATATTGGGAATCAATTTCCCGAGTAAGTTGACCATCCCGAGGAAGCGGAGGACCGCCTTCTTGTCCTCCGGGGTCTTCATGGCGTTGATCGCCGATACCTTGTCGGCATCTGGCCGCATGCCCTGCTGCGAGATGTGGTCACCCAGGAACTTAATATCCGATTGACCAAATGAGCACTTGGCCCTGTTGAGCTGGAAACCACTTTCATGAATTCTCTGGAATACCTTCTTGAGGCGAGCGATGTGTTCCTGGAGCTGGACCCGATAATTATGTCGTCAACGTATACTCGCACTCCCTCTATGCCCTCCATCATCTGCTCCATGATGCGGTGAAATACTTCGGAGGCAGATATGATTCCAAAAGGCATCCGGTTGTAACAATAGCGACCGAACGGGGTGTTGAACGTGCACAGCTTGCGATGGACGCGTCCAGCTGTATTTTCCAAAAACCCTTGGAGGCGTCCAGCTTAGTAAAGAATTTGGCATGAGCCATCGCACTGGTCAACTCTTCACGTTTTGGTATCGGGTAATGCTCCCGCATGATGTTGCGGTTTAGATCCTTCGGGTCAATGCAAATGTGAAGCTCCCCTGACGGCTTCTTTACGCAGACCATGGAGCTGACCCAGTCTGTTGGCTCTGTGACCTTCGATATGATGCCCTGGTCTTGGAGGTCCTGTAATTGCTTCTTCAGATGATCCTTGAGGGGTGCCGGCACCCGGCGTGGTGCATGAATTACAGGGGTGGTATGGGAGCGTGCCCATTCCATCGAATACGCTGCTTGCAAGTTTCCATCAGGCGAGGCCGTCGCCGGTGATGATGACATGGTGTGGACTCGCTGAACCAGGTTCAGGAGCTTACAGGCTCGAGCACCTAGCAGGGACGCTCTGTCAGGCCCGACGATTTCAAACCACAGTGTTGCCTTGATCGCCTTGTTGGATACCCCTAGTTGACAGGAGCCACTGGCAGCTATGGCATTGCCATTGTAGTCAAGGAGCTGGCAGGCCGGTGGAAGAATGCTTGGTCTAGCGCGGATGGTGTCGAGGTCAGATTTTGAGATGGGGTTCGCTGATGCGCCGGTGTCCAGTTTTAATTGGATGCGAGCCTTGTTAACTGTGAGGACAGCACACCACTCGTCGTCGGGATCCACACTGAGGATCGAGAGGCGTTTCGCCATTGTGGTGGAAGGCAGCGCATGTGTAGTTATGATGCCCACCAAGTATGGGGACTTGAGGCACTCAGCATCAGGGTCTGTTGGGCTGTCGGGATCGGAATCTGGCATGCCTTGTTGTATTGAGCGGACCCTTCTGCACCGCAGCTGGGATCGCTGGCTGCGTAGTGGCCAAGCTTGCCACACTGTAGACACCGGCGTCCTTTTGCCGGACATTGCCGCTTTAAATGGGCGGAGCCACAATTCGGACACGTCATGGCGCCATCGTGCATGCGCAGTGCGGTCGGTCGACGTACGCACCTGCGCAGTCGGGTTGTCGGGCTCGTAGTCCACTCGGTCATGGTGCGCATGCGCAGGGACCCGGGAAAAGCGCACGAAACGGCCACTCTCCTCGATGCTCAGACCCTGCATTTGTGCAATGGCCTGCACCCGTTCCGCCTCGTGGGAGGCCAGCTTTGCAGTTTCTGCCGCCCTGATGTGGGAGTAATGATTCTTAGCATGCTCATGGACAACGCACGTCTCGATAGCAACAGAGAGGGTCAACTGTTGACTTTCAGGAGCTGCTGCCGAAGGGAGTCGGAGTGGATCCCGAAAACGATCTGATCCCGGATCATGGAATGAGCCGTCGAGTCATAGTTACATGACTGCGCTAGGATGCGGAGATGGGTCACGAAGGACTGAAAAGATTCATCCTTACCCTGAAGCCTCTGCTGGAACAATGTCGCAGTGGCTGTCAAACTTCAGCAGGACTGTTTTGAATTTTGTTTTGTCTTCACCGTCAGCGAACCTAAGGGAGTTGTAGACGTGGATGGCGTGGTCCCCCGTGGTGGAGAGAAATAGCGCGATCTTCCTGGCATCCGATGCTGCTTCGGGGTCGGAGGCCTCGATGTACAAGAGGAACTTTTGCTTGAAGATTTTCCAATTGGCGCCGAGGTTGCCGGAGATGCGGAGCTGCGAAGGAGGCTGGATGTTTTCCATTTCACCGGATGGCTGCTTGCTGGTCAATGCTGATTCACTCGAGGTAGGTCCGTCAAGATCAGTATCACTCTGGTACCACGATGTGTTAGGCAGGTAGGTTCGATGTGGACTGCACTTGATGCAGGGAAGCTAGAAACAGACGTCTAACACTGGAGAAGATCCAACCATGTTCTATTCAACGATAGAACTGATATACATATTCAGCTGTGGGTCGACGCTATACTGAACTGAATGGAGACCTTATAGTAGCCTGACCAGACTTACTAGCTACCGCATGGTGTTTGCACTTGCTAGCTCGTGGACTCTGACTGTCTCAGTGGCTGGGTCACGAGAGAGCCGGAAACCTAGTGCCCTCTGGCTTTATAGTGGTAGTGTCCTGTCTGGTGATTGGCTGTACTGTGTTGTGTGCTTACTGGTCATCCTGTGTGTCAATCACTGCCTGTCTGCATCTCATTATATACATGAGTGGATATTATGACAATAAGGACATGATTTTTCTAAGCGCTGTGACAAATCCACGATAGCACAGTGATTAGCACTGTTGCTTCACAGCGCCAGGGCCCCAGGTTCGATTCCCGGCTTGGGTCACTGTCTGTACAAAGTCTGCACGTTCTCCCTGTGTCTGTGTGGGTTTCCTCCGGGTGCTCCGGTTTCCTCCCACAAGTCCCAAATGACGTGCTGTTCGGTGGATTGGACATTCTGAATTATCCCTCAGTGCACCCAAACAGGCGCTGGAGTGTGACGACTAGTGGATTTTCATGGTAACTTCATTGCAGTGTTGATGAAAGCCTGCTTGTGACACTAATAAAGATTATTATTATAAACCCGAATGCTAGGGGAAAAATAATAATTAACTCAGGGGAAACTCCAACATAGAGGCTGCAGAAGAATGCAGCCTTTAGATGAAGATTGGTATTCATTAAATGTTTCTGCTTTTCTGCAACTTTGATGCTGAGGTTTTTAGATATAGTTGTGGGTAATTTCCTTGTATTTCAGACTTGGTATTGTTTCCTGGTGTATTTAATCCCTGTAGTCACAGTTTTTGTTGTATTCTGTGATGTCCATTCACTGTAGTCGTGTGTTGATATAATTTTGTGGTGTTCATTTCAGGCTGTCGTAGTGAATGAATTATTTAGTGATGTTTCTCTGCAGCCCCAGTGTATACACAGTGCTATTTGGGGATGCTATTTTCCTTCTGTCCCAGTGTTATTATTTGGTGTTATTTCTCTGCAGTCCTGACACAAAGGCAGCATTTATTGACAGCATAAGAATCCTTGTGGCATGGTGGTAGTGTCTCTCCTGCTGGACTGGAAGCTTCAGGTTTGAGTCCAACGCCAGGACTTGTTAGCCACAGAAAGAGCATTCAATATGAGCTGATAATGAGCTGGGGAATCCTCCCACCACTTCCCCCCCACTACTCTACAAAGGGTAACAATCAGCAATGGTATGAGGTACACTAGAAAAATGGGCAACACGATCACTAGATGGCGCACTACCCACACATGTGCAAATACAGTATCATTCCCTGGAATGTCATAGTCAGCAACGTATCAGACTGCTGTCTCTAATAAAAATGGTGCTCTTCAATCATACACAGAGAAACAAAGAACAAAAAACAAAGAAAAGTACAGCACAGGAAAAGGCCCTTCAGCTCTCCAAGCCTGCGCCGACCATGCTGCCCGTCTAATCTAAAATCTTCTACACTTCTGGGGTCCATATCCCTTTATTCCCATCCTACTCATGTATTTGTCAAGATGCCCCTTAAACATATAAACTCTTCAATGACAAATTCCACTTGTCGCAAATTTGCGTATAGTATTCTGAAAGTCAGTCCAAAAAACATAATCATCCCTCCCCTGCTGTTTCCTGGCTGGACTTGTCACTTCTCCCCTGCTCAATAATCACTTTTCAACTATTCCCTCTTCCGTTCCGCTGCCCCCTCTTCTTTCCTCTACCCCTGGACTCACCATTTCTCAACTAGCCGCTTCTCTCCTTCTGGTGCACCTTAATCAATGGGAAGCAGGGAGGTTCCATCTGTTAAGAATGTGGAAAGTTAATGAGATTAATAGTGAATTTGGGATGAAAATAAAATAACAGACAAGTAACAAGACTAGCAGGCATAAAGGAATAATAAGATGCAATTTGCCCAGCAACAAGATTAGCAGGAGTCTAAAGACATTGAGGTGCAAATGGCCACATTAGAAACATTGTTTACCAGAGATCAGTGGGGCTGTACAAATGGTAACTTCTAAATGTAAAGAATTTGAATGAGGTAGGCAGCAGAATCCACAGAGGGGAATATTAGAGAGATTGAACAAGATAACTGTGGGCCATTCATTGGGGAAACAGGCTCGTTTCCATCGAAGGGGTAGCACGGTAGCATTGTGGTTAGCACAATTGCTTCACAGCACCAGGGTCCCAGGTTCGATTCCCCGCTGGGTCACTGTCTGTGCGGAGTCTGCACATCCTCCCCGTGTGTGCGTGGGTTTCCTCCGGGTGCTCCGGTTTCCTCCCACAGTCCAAAGATGTGCAGGTTAGGTGGATTGGCCATGATAAATTGCCCTTGGTGTCCAAAATTGCCCTTAAGTGTTGGGTGGGGTTACTGGGTTATGGGGATAGGGTGGAGGTGTGGACCTTGGGTAGGGTGCTCTTTCCAAGAGCCGGTGCAGACTCGATGGGCCGAATGGTCTCCTTCTGCACTGTAAATTCTATGAAATTCTATGAAGGGCCAAACATGCGTGTTCCATCTGTAATCCGAGCCATGGAGGCCTGTTCCAGTTAAAATGTAGAGCCACAGCAGATTGCAGATATTCTCCAAAAGATGCAGTTTTGTGCCTTTGCTGAACCAGGAAGAGACGTTCCCCAGACTTGATCACCTAAGCGGCATGGTGTGGCAGCTATTAACTAGGATTTAACCTATAGAGTTACTAAAATTGGATGTTGTTTGGGAAAAGGGTGTCTCAATTGGGTTTAGAGAATGTGGGCATATTTTGGGAAAAAGGTAACTCCAGATAAAATGGTCTGTTTACTTTTTCATATACTTAAGTGTCATAGTGTATATTAGTATTTTGTTGTGTTTTTTTTCTCTTCTTTTGTTTTAATAAATATTCTTTATTAATTACACAACTGGACTGGTTTCTCACTGGGTTATACATGGTCCCTCACATTGATTCCAAACAAATATGCACCACTAAGAACCATTATTTCAGGTTATCATAGAAATCATAGAATCCCTACAGTGTAGGAGGCCATTCTGCCTATTGAGTCTGCACCGACCCTGAAAGAGCATCCACCCAGGCCCTATTCCTGTAATTCCACCTAACATCCCTGGACACTAAACAGCAATTTTAGCATTGTTTTTTCCACCTGCACATCTTTGGACTTATCCTTTGGGGTTTTCAGACTCTCTCGCAGGTAACATCAGCAGGGTTCTCAACACATCTCACACTGAAAGGTCAGTAAAGCTGAAGCCTGACACACTTGAGAGTTCTTCTCAAGGCACTCCAAGTTCTGTCAGGATCTCCACAGCCACTCAAACTCCTTCAGTAGCAGGAGCCATAGAAAAGGCTCTTGCACTGACATAGCAGACCATTAATTGCCCTTGTCCATCCTGGCCTGTGGCTGCCAGTCATGCTCATCAAAGACTACAGGATAAGGAGAACAACAGCCTGCCCCCACCACATCTGCAGGTTCTGGGGATGCACCCATGCAGTCCTGGAAATGTTTCAAAAATGCCATGTGGACACACAGTGGGGTTGCATTGCTGCTTATATCAGTGTGGATCTGGGAAGTGCATTAATCTCACATTAATAATAATCTTTATTGTCACAAGTAGGCTTGCACTGCAATGAAGTTACTGTGAAAAGCCTCTAATCGCCACATTCCAGCGCCTGTTCGGATACACCGAGGGAGAATGTCCAAATTACCTAATAGCACGTCTTTCGGGACTTGTGGGAGGAAACCGGAATACCCAGAGGAAACTCACACAGATACGGGGAGAAGGTGCAGACTCCACACAGAAAAGGGACATTGAGAGCTTTCTCGCCAATTGTGATGCAGGCATCAATGCAATTGGGAGACTAGAACTAGGGGACAGTTTAAAAATAAAAGGTTTCCCTTTTAAGACAGAGATGAGGAATTTTTCTTTCTCTGAACATTGTCAGTGTGTGGAATTCTCTTCCCCAGAAAACAGTGGAGGCTAGGTCATTGAATTTATTAAAGGCAGAGTTAGAGATATGGTCAAGGAAGTCAAAGATTATGAGGGGCAGACAGGAACATGAAGTTGAGACCACAGCCAAATCAACCATGATGTTGTCTAATGGTGCAGCAGACTTGAAGGACCAAATGGTCTACTCCTACTCCTAAGTCCTATGGCAATGGGATGATGCTTTTATTACAAGCACATGTGCCATTCATGGCCAGACAGTAAGGCTGGTGAATGCATGACCCTTATTGCTGACTAAGTCTTTGAGAGTTGGTCAGGATGAGGTGTTCCCTTGCCTCCAATGCATCCACCTCCAGGGATATGGCATTGGCAACTGCAGATGCTGTGGTCCCCTTTCAATTGCAATCTTAACATTCATGATCTCCTGATTAGATTAGGTTTGTGCCTCTTCCTCTGGGCTGATGTTCTACCCTGTCTGCATAGCAACGTGTAATGCGCAGCACACAATGATTATCCGGGACACCCTCACTGGGTATTGCTGCAGGACACGCCAGAATGGAAGCACATATTCAGAAGACCAATAGTTTGCTCTATTATGACCCTCAATGTGCCGTGACCAGCATTATACCTCTCTTCTGCCTCACTGCAATGGTTTCTGATGGGCATAATCAGCTCGGTCTGACGAGGCTATCTCCTGTCACCGAGTACCCATCCATGCCTTGGCTCAAACAGCTGCAGCGCATAGGCATTGTGACTGCTGACTGGATATTGTCCACACATCTGCATTATTTGCTTTCTGTGATCACAGACCACCTGCACATTGAGCAAGTAGAAGCCCCTTTCTGTGATGAATGTCACCAGCTACTCTGAGAGTTCCTTGATGGCGACATGGGTGCAGCATGGTAGCATAGTGGTTAGCACAGTTGCTTCACAGCTCCAGGGTCCCAGGTTCAATTCCTGGCTTGGGTCACTGTCTGTGCGGAGTCTGCACATCCTCCCCGTTTGTGCATGGATTTCCTCCGGGTGCTCCGGTTTCCTCCCACAGTCCAAAGATGTGCGGGTTAGGTGGATTGGCCATGATAAATTGCCATTAGTGTCCAAAAGGTTAAGTGGGGTTACGGGGATAGGGTGGAGGTGTGAGCTTGGGTAGGGTGCTCTTTCCAAGGGCCAGTGCAGACTCGATGGGCCGAATGGCCTCCTTCAGCACTGAAATTCTATGATTCATTCTATTACCCCCTGAAACCATGGCCATGGCTGCGAACGCCATTATCCTGGCAGCCCTCGTCCGTTCTGAATCTTATGTACTCTGACATAATGGCCGGCAGCGCAGGCGCGGTGGTGATGCCCGGCAGCGCAGGCGCGGTGGTGATGCCCGGCAGCGCAGGCGCGGTGGTGATGCCCGGCAGCGCAGGCGCGGTGGTGATGCTCGGCAGCGCAGGCGCGGTGGTGATACCATGCAGCGCAGGCGCGGTTCCTTCCGTGGCTCCAGTGATGGCGGATGATGGGGGCCGTCCCCAGTGAGCAGTGTATCTATGAGAAGCTGGCCGACAGCGTGGAGGTGCTGCGGCAGTCCGGGGAGCGCTATGGCATGTCCGAGCGCGACATCGAGAGGTTCATCGCCCAAATCCTGGAGACCAACGAACCGCAGAGGGAAGCGGTCAGACACCCGCGGCTCCTGACGGCGGCTAAGGTGAGGGAGCGGCCCCGGGTGGGAGGGGAGAAGGGGTCGGTGCCCGGCCAGTCAATCTGGGGGTTCTAGGTCGGTGCCAGCAGCCCGGGGCCTTAGGCAGAGAGGCCCGAGAATCGCAGGCCGTCCACGACAGGTGACGCTGCCCCCCCCCCCCCCCCCGGTCTGGGATTTCTGGTTTTGCTTCTCCTCTCTGCTGCTGACTCAGTCTGTCCCGGACCTGCCCCCACATTGAGCAATTCATCCAAAAATAGGAAGTTGGTGCAAAGTAACCTGCTGGGTGGATCACTGGCTGCAGGGGCCGCTTTGTTTCCCCGACTTGCTGTTTCCTGACTTTGCAGCCATGAGCAACTGGTCTGTCTCGGGACTTGGTTGACCCAAGGGGAAGTGTCACCAAGTTACTACCAAAAACCAAATTAACACTAATTTTCCCTCGCACCTGATTATCTCTGAGTCGGTAGATGGGTTTTCAACAGTTTAGGAAAAGATACACAGCAGAGGATCTGACCACAATTTTAAATCCTTCCTAGATTTTCAAATAGTGCTGGAGGACTGAAGGCTTGCTAATGTAACACTCGAGTGTAGGCTAAACTGGGTAACTAGGGCAGCCATTCAATATTTCGAAATGGCTGTCTGTGGTCATCCATTTGCTAAAGCAGAGTCATGCAGAAAATTATTTTTTAAGGCAATGCAGTTGGTGTGTGTAATGTAGGTGTTGAATTGGAGAGGGTCTGGATGGCGTGTAAGGTACCGAATGGAGGCCACTCTTTGTCCTATATGTGACCGAGTATGATATATTTGATTTACATTTGGTCATCTGAGATTTGCTGACAACACAAAAATAGGAGATTTGGCCACAAGCCAGCATGATTGTAAAAGACATCAAGAGGGCACAAGGTAGGCTTGTGAAACTAGCTGACAAGATAGTATTTAGCCTTGGTAATAATTAAAAGGAATTACATGAAATGGAATGGAAAAATGCTCAAGGATGTGGCTGAACAGAGAGAAATTATGCATTGTCTAATTTCCTGAAAGCATGTTTGTTAGTAGATAAAGCTATTTGAAAAAGGCCAGAATCCAGTGATCAAACGATGCAGACAGTTGGGACGAAAAGCCTATTTCTGTGCTGCAAGACTCAATTACTGTACCACCAAGAACAAGAGTAAAATAATAATGGTTAGGTTGCAGTTAGAACATCATCTGTAGTTTTAGATAGCCAATTAATAAAAAAGGCATGAAAGCAACAAAAACATGGCTCCTGTTTGCATGCTGTGAAAGAAGAGCCAAGCCTTCAGGTGCCACATAAACATGATATGTACTTAATTTCCTTCTCTGTGAAACATAATTAATATGATCACTTGATAAATGTTCCCTGATCATGTGATGATGAATGTTTCCATTGTATCAGTCTTCTATTTGGGTGCCATCCTTCATCAACTTGTTGGAACTTGTGCATTTCACACTTTCATAACATGTGAATGCAGAGTGGTAATCCTTCTTAAAATGTTGGTATTGGTTATAAAGGCTTTGAGATTTTCTTCTGGCAGATGTATTTTGATTTTCAATAAGATTAATACTTGGAAATGTTTTTTCATAGATTATCAGAGAGGGGGCAGCATGGTGGCACAGTGGATAGCAGTGCTGCCTCACAGCGCCGCGGTCCCAGGTTCGATCCCGGCTCTGGGTCACTGCCCGTGTGGAGTTTGTACATTCTCCCCGTGTTTGTGTAGGTTTCGCCCCCACAACCCAAAAATGTGCAGGTTAGGGGATTGGCCACTCTAAATTGACCCTTAATTGGAAAAATGAATTGTGTACTCTAAATTTATTTTAAAAAAGATCCTCATAGATTATCATTGAATTTACAGTGCAGAAGGAGGCCATTCGGCCCATCGAGTCTGCACCGGCCCTAGGAAAGAGCACCCTACTTATGCCCACACCTCCACCCTATCCCTGAAACCCAATAACCTCCCCTAACCTTTTTATTTGGACTCTAAGGGCAATTTAGCATGGCCAATCCACCTAAGCTGCACATCTTTGGACTGTGGGAGGAAACCGGCGCACCCGGAGGAAACCCACGCAGACGTGGGGAAAATGCAGACTCCGCACAGACAGTGAACCAAGCCAGGAATGGAACCTGGGACCCTGGAGCTGTGAAACAATAGTGATAACCACTCTGCTACCATGCCGCCCATAAGGAGATTAAATATTTTGTATTAATATGAAACCGAGTTTCTAAGTATTGATTGATAATTGAAATAGCAGAGAGGGGACGGAGGGGGGGGGTGGTGGTGCTTGGACGGAGGAGATGGCATGGGCGGCTCAGTAATTGAATAAGTTCAGAGCAGAGTTCGGAGATTTATAGATATCATTAACATCAAGGAATACAAGGATAGTGCGGGAAGGTGGTGTGTGGTAGGAGATTAGTTGAATGCCAGAGCAGGCTCAAGGGGATGAAAGGCCGACTCCTATATTCCTGTGGGAGGGAGACAATTGCATTAGATGGTGTCATGGGATGGATGGAATAGAAGGGTTGATGAGATGATGGAATTGGTTCATTATTCTAATTTGATCACAAATGTTTGTGCCAGTCTTAAAAGTCACCCAGTTTTCAGAATGCCATTGTTGAAAAGGAATAGAACTGGATCGATCACCTTGCATTGATCTAGACATTGGACATGGCAATGGTGTACCCTGCCCATTCAACCCAGCAAAGCCCCCCTTAGCATCCAGGGAAAAATGACCCATCTTCAGTTCTGCTGCCTTGCTTGCTTGCAGCTAGAAAATGAAGAAATTTCTCCTCTGTGATTTTGCACCAAAAGCACAGATATACAGGTCGTGTGACCTGCTCTCTGCCACCGCTTCTGGCGGGAAGATTGCATCATTTGCATTTAAAGGCTGGTTGTGACTGGCACTCTTAAAAGCTGGTCGCGGCTGTTGGGTGCTTCTCCTGCAATCGGGAATGCCGCGAACCACCTGCGGGTTGTGACCTGCAGTTTGAAAAATCCTGCCTTGAGTTATGCTGGAACAGTCATTGCTGGTAGAGTTGCATTAAAATAGCAAATGGCATGCAAATGCAGTATTTGTTAATTAAATATGGTTAAAAAATAGGGCTGACGAATTAAGAAGTGCATTTTTAACTGTGTTAAATGATAATTACTGCCAAATAACCGCTCTGGCCTGAAAACAATAATAATTTCAATCTCATTCTTTCGGAATGTAATTGGATTTGGCGATTTCAGAAGTATATATTTTTTTACTGTGCTTTTATCTCTCAATTCCATCTTACTTTCTTTCCCAGCCTTTATTTCATTTTCTGTGCATAGAAAAGCTAGGTTTTTGCTTCCTGTTTTCGACCCTGCCCAAGTGAGGATCTTCAATTTAGTGGAAGGCCCTCGCTGATTGCTTGTCCTGCTTATAGATCCCTGTAGAGGGCACAACATTGGATTAGACGCACAATTACATTCTGTGGTTAAAAGCCCATGAGCATCTGTCACTGCAGTGAATGACGAGTTACTGCTGGCTGTAACATTTAGACCAGTAATCTTTCAAAGAATTCCAAGAGATGGGCCAAATAAAATTACACGAGAGTGGTTAAAATGTGGAATTTTCTGCTGCAAACAGTGGTTTAAACAGACCATAAGGCTAAGATAATTGCTTGAAGTGGAGAACTATTAAAGGTCAAAAGGCGTCTACTATCGGTGTCAAATGAATAAGGAGTAGGTAAATGATTGTAAGGAGTAGATGGACATTGAAGTGGTTTCCTTTTGATTTGTGACGTTTAAAGATTTAGTTTCATTTTGCTTTTAGACATAGTAATGTAAACAGAGCAGCATAGTAATGAATATTTGTTTTCCTGATTGGTAATTGGAGAGCACACAAAATGTTGTGTAGGAAGGTGGGGAGGTAATATGCTCTAATAATGTTTCAAATTGGGGATCACATTTGATCGCTATTTTCCCCCAGTGAATGTGTAGATACTAGTTTGTGTGCAAGATGGCTGGAAAATGTTCTGGTTTCTAATACCCAAGAAGGGAGGTGATGACATAGTGATAGTGACATAGGACTAGTAATCTAGAGTCCCAGTGTAATGCTCTGGGGTTTGAATCCCACCATGGCAGATGGTGAAATTTGAATTCAATAAAAGAAAGTCTGGAATTGAAGTCTAATTACGACAACAACACTATTGTCGATTGTTGTAAAAACCCATCTGGTTCTCTAATGTTCTTTAGGGAAGGAAATCTGCCTCCCGTACCTGGTCTGGCTTACATGTGACTCCAGCTCTACAAAAATGGGATTGACAACTATCCTTTGCAATGGCCTAACTTGCCACTCAACTCAAGGACAATTAAGGAAAGGCAACAAATGCTGGCCTTGCTGACTCTTAAACGCCTTCTGCAACTCCGAGCAATGAGGAATGGGCAATAAATCGTCCAGCCAGTGATGCCCACATCCCATGAAAGAATATTAAAAAGGCCTAGGACGCTTACAAAAGAATATTTGAAAATCAGTTTCTTTTTGAAAATTGCTGAGTTTGTGGTAATTTATTTTTTAAAAACACACTGCCCAGTTTCGTTTTTGGAACGTTGGTTTGAAAATTTATTTGGTTAACTGAATATTGGCATTTTATAAATAAGACAGTTCAAAACAGATAAAAGATGTTTTACCATGAGATTATTTTCATCTTTCTTCCTTTATCACCGTTTCTCTCAAGTCAGAAAAAAGCCACCATACCCCTCATTTTGGCTCTATAATGGATGCCTTGAGTTTCGTGAGAACTTTCAAGCCTGACAAATATTCTTCTTAAAAAATGAATTTGTAATCGATTTCTCTTACCTGCTTTTTAAAAGTTATTTTGCAGGTGGTGGGCATCACTGCCTAGGCCAGCATTTATTGCCTATCCTTATTGCCCTTGAGGAGGTGGGGGCGATCCACTGGCTGAACTGCTGCTGTCCATGTGGTCTAGGCATACCCACAGTGCTGTTAGAAACGGAGTTCCAAGATTTTGACCCAGCAACAGTGAAGGAATGGCGACTTATTTATCTGGATGGTGTGTGGCTTGGAGGGAAACTTGCAGATGGTGGTTTTTCCATGCATTTTCTGCCATTGTCTTTCTTCGTGGTAGAGGTCATGGGTTTGGAAGGTGCTATCGAAGAAGCCTTGGTGAGTTGCTGTAGTGCATCTTGAAGATGGTACACACTGTTGTCGCTGTGCATCAGTGGTGGAGGGAGTGAATATTTAAGGTGGTGGATGGGGTGCCAATCCAGCAGGCTGCTTTGTCTTGGATGGTGTCGAGTTGTTTGAGAGTTGTTGGAGCTACATTCATCTAAAGTAGACTCCCAACTTGTGTGGATGTGGACAGGCTTGGGGGAGTAAGAAGGTGAATTAAGTACCTCTGAATTCCCAACTTATGACAATCTGGTGCTTGTAAGTTCAGTTTCTGGTCAATGGTAAATGCAAGGATGTTGATAGTTTGGGGATCTGTGATGGTGGTACTATTGAATGTCATGAGGAGATGCTTAAATTCTCTGATTGGCGATGGTCATTGCCTGACACTTTTAGTGGTGCAAATGATTATTGCCACTTAGCAGCTCAAGTCTGACCTCGGCCTTTCTGCATATGTACATGAACTGCCTCAGTATCTGAGGAGTCGCAAATGGTGCTGAACATTGTGCGATCATCCACGAATATCCCCACTTCTGGCCTTAAGATGGAGGGAAGGCCACTGATGAAGCAGCTGAAAATGGTTGGGCCTGGGACACGACCCTCAGGAACTTGTGGACTGAGATTATGGACCTCCAAAAACCACAATACCCTTTGTGCTGGGTATGACTGACCAGTGGAGATTTCCCTCCCTGACTCCTATTGACTTCAGTTTTGCTGGGGCTCCTTGATGCCACACATAGTCAGATGCATGCCCTGATGCACGGGCAGTCGCTCTCACCTTACTTCCACTTCCTTGTGAATAATTACTTTGCAGCCATATGGTCCTTTGTATAAATGGTTGTCTGAAATTGGGAACTTTATGGGTGTTGTATTATAAGTGGATAGGGCAGCACGGTAGCACAGTGGTTTGCACAGTTGTTTCACAGCTCCAGGGTCCCAGGTTTGATTCCCGGCTTGGGTCACTGTCTGTGCGGAGTCTGCACATCCTCCCTGTGTGTGCGTGGGTTTCCTCCAGGTGCTCTGGTTTCCTCCCACAGTCCAAAGATGTGCAGGTTAGGTGGATTGGCCATGATTAATTGCCCTTAGTGTCCAAAAAGGTGAGGTCGGGTTACGGGGATAGGGTGGAGGTGTGGGCTTAAGTAAGGTGCTCTTTCCAAGAGCCGGTGCAGACTCGATGGGCCGAATGGCCTCCTCCTGCACTGTAAATTCTGTGATGCTGCCACTTTGTAGTTAGTGTCTCAGTACACTAATGGTGCATCTCAAAAAACGAACATGCTTTCTAGTTAAAAAGCTAGATTGTTTTTCAAGTGAAAAATGTAGTGAATGTGTAATTTGAATAGCCTCAGTGAAAAACTGCAATTCCAGGCATGCAGCAAGATTTGCAATGTTTATGAATGTGCTTGGTGTGTGTTTACAGTTTTTAAGCATCCATGATTACAGTGCAGTACCTAATCTTGTCTATTATGGATTTATTTCAGGTTGTAAATTCAATAACTGTTCACAAACAGTATCATCTTGTTAATTTGCTCAAATGAACAAAGTTGTTATATTTTAGATTTTGTTGTCATTTAATTATCTGTCTTTATTTTCCCCTGACAGATTTTGGTTGCCCTGGGGCTCCTCATAATGGCAGCCTACTCCTTCATGATCCCCTATGGCAGATCCCGTTGCCAGAGTGCAGTCGCAGAAGAGCAGAGCTGGAGGAGTCCAATAATTAGTCACATTCGTCTTTTTTGTCTACCAATTGCCAAAAAGTACAATCTCGAAGGTAAGATGATAATTGAAACTTTGTTAAAGATCGCACTGAGCTTATGCGCGGAATCATAGAATCATAGAATTTACAGTGCAGAAGGAGGCCATTCGGCCCATCGAGTCTGCACCGGCTCTTAGAAAGAGCACTCACTTAAATCCACACCTCACCCCATCCCCGTAACCCAGTAAACCCACCTAACCTAAGGGCAATTTAGCATGGCCAATCCAGCTAACCTGCACATCTTTGGACTGTGGGAGGTGTCCGGAGCATCCGGAGGAAACACACACAGACACGGGGAGAACGTGCAGACTCCGCACAGACAGTGACCCAAGCGGGGGATCGAACCTAGGACCGTGGAGCTGTGAAGCAGCTGTGCTAACCACTGTGCTACCATACCGGTGAAATGTTCCAGCCCCTCCCACACTGTAAGTGACACCCCGTGGCAGGTTTCCTGGGAGAGCCACACAAAACGCCATAGACCTTGGTGGGTCCAAAAGACCCCACTGACAGCCAATGGTGAGCTGCCTCCACTGCCTGAAGACATGCTGTGGGGGAGGGGCCAGAAAATCCAAGCCTATGAATTTTGTATGGACACGTAATGTTTAGATTCAAGCAAGTTAGGATCTTGAATAATATGAAATCTGCATTAAAACATTTATACTTGTGGCAACATTTTGCAAATCTAACATGGAAGAGGCATTATAGAACTGAAACTGGCTTAGAAAAACATACATGTTCACTCTTGACCTGATGCAAATATAGGGCTCGCTGAACTTTTTGACTTTCTATCAAAAGCGGCACAGCGGTTAACACAGCGCCAGGGACCCAGGTTCGATTCCAACCTCGGGTGACTGGAGTCTGCACTGTCTTTCCGTGTCTGCGTGAGTTTCCTCCCACAACTGTGTGCAGATTAGGTGGATTGGCCATGCTAAATTGCCCCTAGTGGGTTTACGGGGACAGGATGGGCGTTTGGGCCTAGGTAGGGTGCTTTTTCAGAGGGTCGGTGCAGACTCGATGGGCCAAATGGCCTCCTGCACTGCAAGGATTCTATGAAAAGAAAGGAGAATAACAAACATAAAACCCTGGAAGTATATTTCAAGTTCTAGCACATTTGTAAAAACCTAAAATAAACTGGATAATTACAAATTTCTCACCTTTGGAAAATAATTTTACATTATACCAGGGAGGGTGGGTGTCAGTGTTTGAGATAGGTTAAAAGAACAAAACCCCTGGCAGCAAGCTGCTGGAATCCATCACCTCCTGCATTTGGTAGCATGGAAAACCTGATTGGGCAAGTGGTTGGCTGTTGGGCAGAAGATACACAAGTTTTGAGAACACACCAACAGGTTCAAAAACAGCTTCTTCTCCGTTGTTACCAGACCCCTGAATGGACTTCTTATCGACTGAACTGATCTCTCTACGCATCTTCTCTACAGTTGTAGCACTATATTCCATATGCTTCACTTAATGTCTATGTATTTAAATTGTGTATTTAGCGTATGTCCTATGTTTTTAATGTATGGAGCGAACTGCCTGGAGTGCACGCAGAACAATACTTTTCACTATACCTCCGTACACATGACAAATCTAAATCTGATGTAAATCTATTAATGTGATAAAAGACAATTAAATGCATTTTTAACTCTGGATTCTGTCTTTAACTGTAAGTGCACAGGTTTCCTGGAACTTACCTGACAGAACATGGCAGAAAGGATAGTGAAGATTCATTTGACAGGCTGTAAAGCCGTTTACATACTGAGATTTGACAGCTGCAGATTCACCCAAGTGAAAGGGTTTTGCTCTCTGGACTTTTTCTCAGTGTTCTACTACTGCTTTGGAGGTGATTCCCAAGACTTTGAAGGTCATTTCTGCTCTTCAGAATATTTGGTTTTGCTCAGCACTTCCCATTGTCTGCCTTCGTAACAGCCTTAGTGTTGCTTATGCAACCCTACCTTGGATATTGATGCAAGAGCAGCAGCAGTTTGCTCCGCAGCCACCTGCTGCTCCACAGCTGGCTCAAGCTTCAAAATGCAAACAGCCTAACTGCTGAAATTGCAGAAAATATGACCGAGAGAGAATCTAACCCTTGTCTTGTGAGTGTTTCCTACTTGGGGCTGTCAGTTTATGTTCTTGCTGTTTGACCTTCCAATCAAAGGGCTCGAGATTGGGCCCATCCTTAGAACTGTGAGCAGGCAATATATCCTTTTCAATTTAATTGAACTTTCAATATTGAATGGATTTATCCAAGGCCTAAGATGAATATGACTATTCCAACTTCATGGCCCCCAGTGGAGCGGGGGGACTTTCTGCTGTTTACCCTTTCTGTAACTCAAATAAACGGCATCAATGATATCACATATAATTTGGTAACCCTTCAGATCACAGCTGTGTAAACCTTAAATACGCCTGCATTTGAGGGAATTCTAATGGTGAATCAGATGCACGTAAAGTATCTGTTTTGTGATTATATATATTTTAAAAATAAATTTAGAGAACCCAATTCATTTTTTCCAATTAAGGGGCAATTTAGCGTGGCCAATTCACCTACCCTGCACATCTTTGGGTTGTGGGGGCGAAACCCACGCAAACATGGGGAGAATGTGCAAACTCCACACAGTGACCCAGAGCCGGGATCGAACCTGGGACCTTGGCGCCGTGAGTCTGCTATGCTAACCACTGCGCCACCATGCTGCCCTGCGATTTTATATTTTAACTGAACTTAACCTTAATCCCTTGGAGTGGAATATGGAAATACAAGTCTCTGTTTTTAAAACGTTTATAGGCAAACGTTCATTTCTACCATAAGCTCAACAGTCTAGTATAATTTCCTTACTTTTTAATGCCATAAGTTGGCTTTCAAGTTTCAATCCTTGTGTCTTCAAATATTACATTATTTGGAGAAGACAAAGAAACAAATGAGCATTGCAATATAAATGTTATTGTGCTTAGATTTCACTTTGATACTTTAAATATTGGGCCATCACTTCCTGGATCCCCAGTGTCACATTTGAGGGGTACCCCAAAGATACGTTGGAGAATCCCTCTTGGAAGTTGCTTCCAAGGCTTTACCTGGACTGGCTATTGTCCAGAAGGGTTAACGTCCCTTGGACAATTGCGCTGAGCTGGGAACCATCCGACAAAGAGATTTAAATTGCTAACTTCAGATGGTTCTGCCATTTTTACACTTATAGTTACTCTGAGTAAGTAGGGGGAGACGCACTTCTAACTTCAAAATAACAATTTTAAACACCCAGACCAAATCCCATACAAGACAACTAAGCACCCCACCCACACTGGAGTCCCCACACTCTGACCTGAAAAACCCCTGACCTGCTTTGCTTCTTCAGTCTCACCCAGCGCAGGTAAATCGTTATGGAGTGGCAATCCATTGCTGATTGCCTATTATTGAACACATTTTAGTTTAAAAAAAATTACTGTTTCTCCCTAAATCATCTGAATCTTGGTTGCAGAGTCAAAAGATGCCATAAATGCCATACATTATATAAGCCTTGCATATAATTCATATTGCACAGACTCTGTCACATTCTATGGAGCTGTTAAGTCACACTTAAGCATAACCAATATCATTTTAACCTAGGAAGCTGCTTCAACAGCATTCGATTAGGTAATTCTTCCATGCTATTCACTCCCTAGATTTGGCCACGCCAGCCCTGAGTTCCACTTAACAATTACAACAGAGTATGGGCAACAAAATTATAAAAGAATTAAAAATAATTTAACACTGCCGAGCTGGTGTGAAATGTCGTAGTTTAAACTTTTTGAAGAATGGTTAGCCAATCAAACCATTTAATTTACAAAATCCTTTTAATACAATTTGTTTTACCACTGAAACTGTATGACTCTAAATAACTTTGGAATACAAACCATTGAACATTTTGATCCCTAATATTTTGTACCTTTTAAATATTTGAATGGTTCTCATCCAAGACCTCTGCTCTGTAGTATTACAGTTGTGAATTCAATCCACTTACAAATTATCATGGACTTCTGCTATGCAGAAGTTGCCTTTCTCTTTTTCATATTGTGCATACATGGCTGTTGCCATAGAAGTATATTTAAAAATGTACTGGACGGCATGGTGGCACAGTTGCAAGCCCTGCTGCCTCACAGCACCAGGGTCCCAGGTTCAATTCCGGCCTCGGGTGACTGTCATTGTGGAGTTTGCACTTACTTCCTGTGTCTGCTTGGTTTCCTCCGGGTGCTCCGGTTTCCTCCCACGGTCCATAGATGTGCAGGCTAGGTGGATTGACCATGCTGAAATGCCTCTTAGTGTCCAAAAATGGGGTCACTGAGTTTGAGGGATAGGGTGGAGGCTTGGGCTTAAATAGGGTGCTCTTTCCAAGAGCCGGTGCAGATTCAATAGGCCAAATAGCCGCCTTCTGCACTGTAGGGATTCTATCACTCTTTTTTTTATTTTAGCTACAGGCTTCAGTCATGCATATGTGACCATTATGTGGTCTACAATGCGCAACCTCTAAAACACTGTAACCTTTGACTTAAATAGAAACTGCAAACACTGTAAATACACGGCTGGTCTGGCAGCAACTGTGCAAAGAGTTAACATTTCTGGTAAATGACCTTTCATTAGAACCTTTGAGTTACCATGTGCAACTTCATGGAGGATTTGTTACCTTCAGACCCCTCCAAAACCTGAGTGCATAATCACAACTGAGATGATGGTGTATTACAGAAGCACTTGCATTATTGGAGATTCTATTAGTCAAATAAACCATTAACCCAAGTCTTGTACTTCCTCTTGTTGATTTAAAAGATCCATGGCTTTATTAGAAGAGCATATCCTCTTAATCTCCTGGCTAACATTCAAGCTTTCTTATGTATCTGTGACAATTGCATTTGTCAATAAAACAGCAAAAAAAAATTAGTAGTATGTTCTTGACAGTGATGATGAACGTTTGCTTTGCTTTTCATGTTAATGTAATGGGTGGCATAGCGGTTAGCACTGTTGCTTCACAGCGCCAGGGACCCGGGTTCAGTTCCGGTTTTGATGATTGATTGTGAGTTTGCACATTCTCCTTGTGTCTGCGTGGGTTTCCTCCGGGTGCTCCGGTTTCCTACCACAGTCCAAAGATGAGCAGGTTAGGTGGATTGGACATGGTAACAAAAAAATTGCCCCTTAAGTGTCCAAAAGATGTGCAAGTTAGGTGAGGTTATGGGGATAGGGCAGGCAAGTGGGCCTAGATAGGGGGTCTTTCAGAGGATCGGTGCAGATTCGATTGGCGAAATGGTCTTCTGCACTGTTGGGATTCTGGAATTTAAAAAAAAAATAGTGATACAGTGGTTAGAACTGCTGCCTCACAGTGCCAGGGACCTGGGTTCAATTCTGACGTTAGGTGACTGACTGGAATTTGCAATTTCACCCTGTTTCTGCGTGCGTTTCCTCCGGGTGCTGCAGTTTCCTCCCAATGTCCAAAAATGTATAGGTTCGGTGGGGTTATGTGGAGAGGGTGGGGGATTGGGCCTAGATAGAGTGCTCTTCCAGAGGGTCTGTGCAGACCCGATGGGCCCAATGGCCTCCTTTTGCACTGTAGGAATTCTTTGGTTCTATTTAATTCAGGAAACAAGGGAATCTTAATTTTTTAAAGTTGCATTTCATTTTAGTAGTGAATTGTGAGGCACACATCAAAATAAATTCATGACATGTTGTTAAATGTCAGCTTTCCTCTCAAACTGAGTTATTGTTTCCACCATTGGTTGTTATAACAATCCACTTTGGGTCTCCCAGGGTTTGAACACGACATCTGGAAATTAAAAATGTGATGTACCCAGTTGAAACAGTGAGTCACACATGAGTGAGACAGCAATGTGCTTCTCATTACTTTCCATTTTCAGTACAGCTGCAGGTGGTCTCCAACCTTGGAATTTGGAACGGAAGTCTGTAATGAATGACAAGTCCTTATATTAAAGTGTAAGATTGATCCTATTCAATTGAAACAGGAGCAGGGGTCGTCCATTTAACCCTTTGAGCCTGTTCTGCATAATGTATGAGAACAAAGTATTTGTGATCTTCACGTAGAAGTGGAAATTGAAAGCTGGACAGGATTCTTTTTAGCTTTGTATCCACAATTTAATGAAGGCGGTGTATTGGGTCATAGTTTTGGTGATTACTTCAATGACTTCTATAGTTTATTAATATCTTTTGGTCGTATTAACTTTTCTCATAAAACTGAGACTGTTAAAGTTGATCTTTTAACTTCTGCAACCAACTGTTCTTTATATGTAATCTTCCTTGTGAATTGCCTTCTTTAGTGTGCAAGGGGACTAATCTTTGCCTCGTATTAAATGGAAATTGCAGGTTCCGTTAAGCCTGAAACAGTTGTTGAGTCGCATTAAGCAGCTAACAAGTTCCTTTGGGATAATCTGTAGAGATTTTAATTTGATGACCATTTTCTGCATGACAAAAGAGTAAATCAACACCGCCTTTGGGTGTAAAGCTTCCCACAAATTATTTTTTTCCATTTGCAGCTTGAATTCTCAGATGCGATTATATTTTATTTCCTGTGCTGGAAGCAATTACTCATTTGTCATTTTTATTGGTTTTTTTGTGGGTGTAGAGGATGGAATCTGTCAATGGCTAGTATATGAAAACAATTAAATTGTATTTTAAAAATAATTCTCCAATTTTTCAGTATTGATTGTGATGTCTTGGTTGTTAGATATTATAAATAAGATCATGGAGTACAAAAGCAAAGAGGCACAAAGCTTAACTTATTCAGATCATTGGTTGTGCCATTGTTGCAATATTGTGAAGAGCCTTAGGTGCCTTGTGTTTGAAAGGATAATAGAATGCAGGAGAGGGTGCAGAAGGAGTGTGGGATGACAGGGTTGAGCAGCTTTAATAATAGGAAGACAGTAAAGAAACTCACGCTATTTTCCTTGGAAGAAGAAGGTTGAGAGGTGATATTGAGATGTCCAAAATTGAAAGACTTTGATAGAGTAAAACAGGCGTAAGTATCAACATTTGTCAGTGAGTTGATGTGATAATCTTTATTGTCACAAGTAGGCTTACATTAACACTGCAATGAAGTTACTGTGAAAAGCCCCTAGTCGGTACATTCCGGCGCCTGTTCAGGGTACAGGGAGGGAGAATTCAGAATGTCCAAATTAACTAACAGCACGTCTTTCAGGGCTTGTGGGAGGAAATCGGAGCACCCGGAGGAAACCCACACAGACACGGGTAGAACATGCAGACTCCGCATAATTTGATGAGGTGCATTCAAAATTGGCTTAGCTGTAGGAGATAAGGATGATGACAAATGGCTGCTTTAGTGACTGGAAGCTAGTGTCCAGTGGCATGCACATTTAAGGCAGTCATTTAACAATGGTTAGGCCTTTTATTTTTCTGCATTGTTAATAGGGCATGAAATGCAGTAGCAGAATCCGCTGTTACAGAAAAAGCTGATTGATGGATCTGAATTTTCCATGCAATACATGTTAAACTTGTAGGTGACAATGTAATTTACCAATGTTCAGTGTCATGTAATATTAGCTCCCAAAACAATAACTAGATAAACATGTACTACCATACCAAATCTTCTGGGTAGTTTTGCAGCAAAGATTTAGCTGTAATGAGACTGACGACATGAGGACTACTTGAATTTTACATATTACACAATATCAATATTGTCACTGCCTCAGTGCTTCACCCGTGGCCTCCATGACCTCCTCACGCCCAATACAGTGTTTATTTTCATGGTCATATTTTTCACATACTGTGAATTGAAATCCCATTACTGCTCTTTTAGTGGACTAACCCCAAGATGGTGATGGTCTGCCATGCAAGACCATAGTAATGCCATTGGTATCCTGATTTTGTATTTTGAGGCCCCTTTCCCAGTTGAGATAAGAATCTTTGTCCCCCGCTGATACAATCACCTTGTAGGTTGACTGCTTGCTGAACTGACCCTCATTCTATTTATTGCACCCCCACTATTGTAACCGAGTGATGCGCCCAGACTTAATTCTCTGTCTCCTTCCTCTCCTTTCCTACTGCCACCTCCTTCCCAAAATGAAAGTCCTCAACCTTTCCAAAAGAGAACAATCAAAAAGATTACTAAATTTTGTCTTAAATTTTAAAAGGGATTTTTGCCCACCGGTTTTCTTTCATAATTCCTCTTTATTTCCTTTCTGCACCTTCGTATATTTTACAGTTTTCTCCTATATTATCCTCTATAGAACCAAAGTATATTTCAAAATGGCATTTGATCTTTTTTAGCAGAACATTTATCTGGATATACTGAAGTATTGGTCAAGGATTGTGTCAGCAAACAAGAATTTAAAATAGAGCCAGTTCTTGCTGTACTAGCAAAAATGATGTCCCACAGGAAGTTTTTTATTACCACACATGTGGCAAGTGAAAGGGTGTTGCCTGTTTTCATTGCTAATATTTAACAATTGTCTTCCAAAAAATCCTACTGCAGTGCACTGCAACACATTTTAAACAATCTCAATTTTATTTTTGAATGCTGATCTGCCATGGGGCAGAAAAAACATTAATAGTTGCTTTATTTTCTTCTCACTCTGATTTATTTACAGTATATTTACACAAACTCGCAATCCCTCTGTATGTCTCTCGTCTTTATTTACCATGCACATTCTTTCTCTTTGATGCATTCATTATTTCTCATGCACAATCGCACTCTCAACAGATCAAACTATTAGTGGTGAGGAATATTCACGTACAATTCAAACACATTCTAACTATTCGTAAAAGGGGTTCATCAAAGGCATAAGGATAAATAAAGAGAATGGAGTAAACATAGATGTAGAAAGTAGACATAACTATGTAAATTCTAAAAGTTATAGAAAGGAAGTAGAGAGACTATTGAATAAAACAAATGACCAACATACGGGGAAAGGACACAAGCTTTTATATGTAACTATAAGTAAAATCAGTAAATAAGGGTTGGTACTTTTTATTCTTCTATGGAATGTGGACATCGCTGGACATGCTAACCTTTGTTTCCCGTCTCTAATTGTCCTTGTGAAGCTGGCTTTTTGAGCTGCTGCAGTTGATCTTGTATGGGTACACCGAGTACTATTTGAAAGGGAGTTCCAAGATTTTGATAAAGTGGCGATGCAGGAATGGGCACATATTTCCACATTAGGATGCTGTGTAACTTGGAGAGGGACGCGTTCCCATGCATCTATTGCATGTCTCCTAGGTGGCAGAGATTACTGGTTTGAGAAGAGCATTGAGGTGCTTCAGTGCATCTTGTATGTAGCACACACAGCTGCCACTGTGCGTTGATGGAGGGAGTGAACTTTTAAATTGGTGGATTAAGCAGACTGCATTGTCCTGTATGTTGTCAAGTTTCTGGTGTTAGAGGTACAATCAACAAGGTAAGTGGAGATTCTGCTGAATTGTGCGTTGTATATCCTAGAAATGCTCCCCCCCCCCCCCCCCCCATGTCGATAGGGATTTAGCGATGATAATGTCATGGGGAAATGATTAAATTCTCCCTTGTTCAAAATGGTTGTTGCCTAACACTGGTGTGGTGCAACTGTTGCCACTTTTCAGCCCAAGCTGGAATGTAGTTCAGGTCTTGTTTGTTACACATGGACATGGGCTGCTTCAGTATCTAAGGAGCCACGAATGGTGCTGAATATTGTGGAGTCATCAACAAACATTCCCAGATCTGACCTTATGATGGAGGAAAGGTCATCGATAAAGTTGCTAAAGATGGTTGTGCCTAGGTCACTACCGTCAGGAATTCCTGCAGCCATCACCTGGGACTAAGATAATTGACCAACACCACAATCACCTTCCGTTGTGCTAAGTATGAGTCTAACAAAAGTTCACCTCTTATAGCAATTGACTTCAATTTTGCTGGGGACCCTTGATGCCACACTCAGTCAAATGCTTGATCAACAAAAGTCACTCTGACCTCCTCTCTTGAAATCAGCTCCATTGACCCAGGTATTGAGGTCAGGAGCTGAATGGCCATGGGGCAACCAAAGCTGAGCATCAGTGGACAAGTTGTTGCTGTGTAAATGCCAGTTGAAAGAACTGTTGATGACCCCCCCCCCCCCCCTCCCCCCCCCCATCACTTTGCTTATGATCGAGCGGAGGCTCAAGAAGAGGTAGTTGGTCGGATTGGATTTGTCCTTTGTAGACTGGACAAACCTGGTCAATTTTCCACATGGTCAGGTAGGTGCCAGTGTTGCAGCTGTATTGGAACTGCCTGGCTGGATGTATGGCTCGTTCTGGAGCACAAGTCTTATGTTGGGATATTGTCAGGACCCTTCTTTTTTTTTTTTGTTGCAGTATCCAGTGGCTTCAGCCGTTTCTCAGTCTCGTGTGGAGTGAATAGAGTTTGTGATGCTGTGAACCTCTGGAGGCGACCGAGCTTAATAATTCACTCGGCACTTCTGGTTGAAGATTTTTGCAAATGCTTCAGCCTCGTCTTTTGCACTGATGTGCTGGGCTCTCCATCATTGAGGATGGGGACATTGGTGAAGCATCCCCCTAGCTAGTAGTTTAATTGTTCGCTGCCCTTCATGATTGGATGTGGAAAGACTACACAACTTTGAGCTGATCCATTGGGATTGCTTAGCCCTGTCTATTGGATGCAGCTTCTGCTGTTTGACGTGTATAATCCTGTGTTGTACCTTCACCAGGTTGACACTTCATTTTTAGGTATGCTCAGTGCTGCTCTTGGCATGCCCTCCTGCACACTTCATTGAATCAGGTTTGATCCCTTGGCTTGATGGTAATAGTGCTTCATTTTCCCAGTTAGAGCTTCTGGATCTGTTTTGAATCTGTCCTAATTAACATTACGGGCATGCCACACAACAACTTGCAGGATATGTACAGTAAAGTATGCTAGTGAAGACAGGACTTTGTATTCACTATGACTGTGGTGATCATTCCTCTCTATATTGTCATGGGCAGATGCACCTGTGATATGTAGATTAGAGAGGACCAGGTCTAATAGGATTTTCCCCCTTGCTGATTCCCTCAACACTTTGCCACCTTCAGTGCTTCTTCTGAGTGATGTTCAATACTGTACGGAGAACTACTGATGCTTTAGCTGAAGGAGGACACTACACAGCAACAAATAGGTTTGTGCTATGAATCTGGTACGGGTGACAGGTTTCCTTCCCTAAAGGACTTTAGTGAACCAGGTTGTTCCTTACAGTGGTTAAATGTTTCACTGCACCATTACTACTTTTTAAAAATAGATTTAGAGTATCCAATTCATTTTTTTTTCAATTAAGGGGCAATTTAGCTTGGTCAAGCCACCTATCTTGCACATCTTTGGGTTGTGGGGGCGAAGCCCACTCTAAAACACGGGGAGAATATGCAAACTCCACACGGACAGTGACCCAGAGCCGGGATTGAACCTAAGACCTCGGCGCCTTGAGGCAGCAATGCTAACCACTGTGCCACCGTGCTGCCCCACCATTACTGAGACTAGCTTCTAATCTTGTTTTTTATTAAATAATGATTTTTTTTTTAATTGAATTTAATTTCCACTAATTGCAATGGTAGGATTTTAATCCATATTCCCAGGAATTAACCACCGTCTTTGGGACACTAGCCCAGTGATGTTACCACTGCACCACCATTCAGCCATGAGTATTGATGAGGGAAGGCTGTCTTGTTTTGGGGACAAAGGGATGACATTGTTGTTTAAATATTTTGTATCAGTTTCTACAGAGGCAGTCAAAAGTACAAATATTATAATATTATGGCGATTTGGAAGAGAGTTGATAAGTGTTCAACCTCACATGATTATTTAGTAAGACTAAAAAGAGAAAAGCTGTCTTTAAGTCCAAATGCCATGCATCCCAGAACACTGAAGGAGAATGGGGATGTGACATCATAGACACTAACTATAATTATACTCTTTCTCCCCCCCCCCTAAAGAAAAGAAATGGGAGTTGTTCTTGATGAACTGAAAGATGGCTTGATCACATGTCTATTCAAGAAAGGGGAAAGTAATAAGGGGAAGGTAATTATAAGTTGGTTCATCTTGCCTCCATTGTCGGCAGATGATAAAGCCCACAAAGTAAGGTGAAATTTGTGAACATTTGGAAAAGCATGTATTTGTCAAACCGTTTTATGGGTTCCTTTTGTCATGCATTTGTGTTGCTGGGTCATACTTGACTAATGAAGTGAAATCTTTTTTGACAATCATAGTAATTCAATAAAGGCAGAATCGATATTATAGAAATCGATTATTTTTGCAAAGTGAAGGCAAGGTGCCACCTCAAGCGATGTGTTAGAAAAATGGGTCATGACGTTAAGAGTATGTAGCCACAAGGATAGTTGGTATTCTGGGATTACAGGGGGACAGATTAACAGAATGAACAAATTATGGCACTTTTGCTCAATGAAGGGAAAAGGAACAGTGAAAGGAAGTATACCCTAGGCACTGAGATGCTTGAGAGTGGAAAAGCAGGGATAAAACAAGCATCACATTTTGCTGAAGATTGATACCTACGATATAGATGGATGGTGAAGTGCAATTATTTTGTGTGCAGTCACATCTTGGTCCTACATATTTAACAAGCATGACATACATTGTTTTGTTACAATTAAAGTTGTTTCTTGCAGCTTTTCATGAATGGGAATGTTCTGGGTGTGAGCGGCTAATACCCAACTGCACTGAATGTGCTGCCTTAACCACTGTTGGAACAGTGAGCGACATGAAACATGTTTCCAAGTATAATCATCGAATCGTGCAACCAGTTGTAATAAAGGTGAGGAGTTATGTTAAGCTGAAACGTTAATCTTTTTATTTTGGTTTCAGTTGTACACCATCTTTATTATCAGTTGGATTCTTTTTTTAAATGGTGTTCTTGCTAGATTTGTTTCTGAAGAAATATTTACTGAAATATCATAGAAAAAGCTGTTTCAGGGCAGCACGGTGGCGCAGTGGGTTAGCACCGCTGTCTCACGGCGCCGAGGTCCCAGGTTCGATCCCGGCTCTGGGTCACTGTCCGTGTGGAGTTTGCACATTCTCCCCGTGTTTGCATGGGTTTCGCCCCCACAACCCAAAGATGTGCAGGGTAGGTGGATTAGCCACGCTAAATTGCCCCTTAATTGGAAAAAATGAATTGGGTACTCTAAATTTATTTTTAAAAAGATAAAGCTGTTTCAGGAAAAACTGCAGTCATTTTGTGATTCTCAAATTTCTGTAAAAATAGTTTTACTGTAAAATGGCTATTGGAAAATAATGTACCCATGTGAAGTAATCCGACTGAATGGGTGTAAAAGTATTTTCCTTAAAACAGTGGAAAAACTTGTACAAATGCAGGCTTTGGTTCATGCGATTTGGTCTGCTTGTGGAAAATGTTTAACTTTGCATGAGGAGAAAGTGATGTGATGAAACTAGGTGTGCAATGTGAGTAGGATAGAAAATGGTAACCTAGGCCCACACTGATCATTGTAAGTATGAGATGATATGGTTTGCACTGCCAGATTGTATATTTGTTTTTGTATTGTTTTGAGGAGAATTGTATTAGTGGCTTTTCCAGGTAGCTCCGCAGGTATATACAAGGAATATCAGAGTCATTTTCAGGTTTCAGTAACTGTGACACTACAGTTGGCCTTAGCACCAATAGGTTAGGTAGGGGAATATCCGTGAGGATTCTGTTTTTGATTACTATCTTGGTTCCTAGAAGTACATAGTCTATAGTGGACAAGGACTAAATTGGGCGCAGTTGTCATTATCTTTGTGGTCAAATAGCCTTTTGATATCTTAAAATAAAAGGTATATTGCAACCTTAGCACCATCAATTAACAAGTTAATGTTGGCAAAAAAGAAGAAAATTGGCTCGTAAAAGGTGAATCAAATATATTTATTAGGGTATCCTTAAAAATGATGATTCTTTATATCGGGCGATACAGTTGTCAAAAATTTGAGCAATTTGTTTAAACAGAACGTGGTAAACTTAATTGAACATGATTATCGGGTATGCACATATTTTGATTACTCTACTGTTTTATGTTATGTTGCCCATAATTTTAATCTCAGATTGTAGTTATAAATTGTATGAACATGAAACTGTACAGTAAGTTTCGGATTCCCTTGCGCCATTGCCTATTCCGGTTGATTACACTTGGCTGTATGTGTGTATTCTATTAATAACTGCATAATATTTGTAAATGTGATACAGGTACCAAATTGCCATTAATTTGTTCATTCTCTTCCTGTAGAGTGGATCTACTGTGTCATTGTCATATGAGGATTTGAAACGCTTGTATTCAGAATACAAGGAAGCCATGGATGTATATGCTGAGATTGAAGATGACACTGAAAATGAAGTCAATAAAAACTCTTACCTGTTTCCAGAAGAAGAATCAAACCTAATTGTTCACTGGTGAGATTAAGTATTGTGAATACTGTTATTGTCATTTTTTCTTTGGAAAGTAGGTAGAAAAATTGTAATAGTATAAGAGTAGGCACTGAAGCCAATAGGTGGCTAGATAAAATACCTTCTGTGAATAGGAATATTTGCTATAAAATTAGTTGAATATAAAGCCACTGAAATCCCTGGTCATTCCACATAGTATTTTATTGGCATGCAAATTCCCCATTCCTCATCACTATACTAGTAAGCATAGTTGCTCCCAAGTCACGTTAATCGAGATATTAAATTTTAGCACTAGATCGCTGACTTCACCAACATGGAAATTATATACAGAAATCATGCAATTCAGTTTTTAAAAGTATTAATTTTGTTGAATACCTATTTGCTGTATGTCAAATCATAGCACTGGGCAAAGTGTGAACTCTGATACCACACTAGGGGAGGGAGAAGTATGAATCAGATTTGAGTGTTGTAAATCATGGGTTTTCAAACATGAGTGAAAACATAATGAATGCTTGAGCCTATGATTTCGAGGTGCAAAATATCTTTCTTTGGCTTTAAATGCCACCTGCAATTCTAAATTATAACTGGTCGTTATTGAAATCGTTCATTACTAATTCTTTTCTTTGCCAAGCACTTGAACCATTTTTTATTATGCACAAATAAAACAATAATTAGGCATGTAATCCTATATTATGTATATATATATATATGAAATATAACCAAATATAATCTTTTCTCCAAAATAATCAGGCGAAAGCAACGTATAAATGGGATGCATATTCTTCGAACACTTTTTCCCAATTCAAGCATGTTGCCTTTTGAGAATAAAGTATCCCTGAAGAAATGTTTAATAGCACCTAGTCGTGGTTCTCCATTCCAACTCCTGGTAAGGAATCATTGTGGTGTAAAATGAACAAAAAAACTCAATTATCTATTCCTATAAAACAGTTACTTGAAGCATTCTTGATTTATAACATTCAAGCAACAATCATTGGTCTACTCATCTTCTCCAACTAAGAAGAAATAATGATTTTTGTGAGTAATTAATGTTTTTGATAGTCTTGTGAACAGCAAGCATAATAGGTTAAGGGTGAAGGGAGAGTCACAAACCAAGGCTTTAACTAAAAGTAAAGTAAACTTCTGCCTCATAGGCACTGCTGCCTCACTGGGCCAGGGACCCGGGTTCAATTCCGGTCTTGGGTGATTGTGTGAATTTTATTCTCCGTGTCTGCGTGGGTTTCCTGTGGTTTTCTCCCACAGTCCAAAGATTTGCAGGGTAAGTGGATTGGCTATGCTAAAAATTGTCCATTCGTGCCCAAAGATGTGCAGATTAGGTGTGGTTACGGGGATAGTGTGGGCCTAGGTAGGGTGCTCTTCAGCGGGTCAGTATAGAGTCGATGGGATTTGTACAGACTTCAAAGGGAATAGAAATAAATTGACAGCAGCAACTGTCAATGCGTAAATCTCCAAACAAAAGGTGGAAACTAACAAGTATTTGGTACAAATACAAAATTAGTATATGTCTCCAAATGACAAAAGCCAACAGATGAGACAAGAGACCATATCAGAAAAGGCTTGCACGAAGTGGAAATTCAGTACACTGGCAGAACTATAAAATATTAAGAGATGAAAAAAAAAGTACAAAGAATATTTCAAAGGATATCAAAGTTAAAACTGAAGCATTTTAGAAATATATCAGAACACAGAGAATGCATTCAGGTTGGATATGGTTAGTGATCAGTACCAAGGCTTCGAGCAATTAGCGTTCTACAGCCAAGTTTGAAGAGGATCGCATATTAGGAAGCACAGTAATTTATATAGATGGGAGCAGGAGGTTACATAGGAACATACACCGATTCTGTGTAGGCAAAACTGGTATATGGAGCTTAGTGTCGGATCATTCACTTTTCACCCCAAAATGTTAAATTAATATATTTTCTAAATAGTGAACCATTAGCAACAATGGGGGGACAAAATGCACCCAGAAAGACTATTGGAATGTCAGCCTATAACCCAAATGGGCTGGAATATACAGAAGAGAAAACAATGTTTCAGTTGAACAGTGTGTTGAGCAGACCCCAATCTGATGTATTAAATTCAGTTTTGGAAGTATATATTGACTTTGGAACAGTTACGATTCTGGGACACTGAAAATGTTTTCTCTCTAATAATGGAATACAGAACAAGGAGACAAGATCTCAAACTTAATGCTCGACCCTTTAGGAATGAAATTGGGTAGACCTTTTCCACACGATGTGATATTGGCTCTACGATGCTCAAGATTGAGAATAATTGTTAGATTAGGGCGTACGGGCATCAAGATATGGAGAAAACCAGATAAATGGAATTGAGGTACAAATCCACCATAATCTAACTGAATGAAAGAATGGGCTCGAGGGACTGAATGGTGTACTCCTATTTCTATGTTTCAGCCTCTTCCAATTCCTTAACCACAGACTAAAGTTTTTTTAAATTAATAAATACAATCCTATTCTCTAAAACAAAATGTGCAATTTCAAAATTTGCAGAATAAACAAAACTTGGAAGCATTGTAAACTGAAGGGGACAGTGTAGAACTTCAAAAGAACAAAGACATGTTGATGGAATACCCAGATGAAGTTCACTGCAGAGAAATGTGAAGTGATTGATTTTGGAAGAAAATGGAGAACCAATGTAAAATAAAGAGCTGCAGGAACAGAGGGACCTAGGTGTATATGTGCATAAGTCATTGAAGGTGCAAGACAGGTTGAGAGAGCGGTTAATAAACATAATGTACATTAGGTTTATTAATAGGAGCATAGAGTACAAGAGCAAGGCTGGGGCGTTACATTGAATTTGTATAAGGCACTATTTCAGCCTTGGAATTGGATGCAATATATAAGCTGGGCACCGTACTTTAGGAAAGATGTGAAGGCATTGGAGAGAATGCAGACAAAATTCACGAGAATGTTTTTCAGGGATGAGGAACTTCAATTACAAAGTATATTGGTGAAGTTGTGGCTGTTTTGCTTGGAGAAGGGTGAGAGGAGAATTAATAGAGGTATTCCAATGTATTCAAAAATCATGAGGGTTCTAGACAGAGTAGATGAGGAGAAGTTGTTCCCACTCTTGAAGAGATTGCAAATGAGGGGAAACAGATGGTAAAGGAATTGACAAGTGTGTGGCACACTGGTTAGCACTGAAAGTAATTGACAAAAGCAACAAAGATGATCTGAGGGGAACCTTTTTCGCACAAGTTGGTGGTATAAGGCCAGAATGCATTGCCTGAGTGTGGTGGAGGCAGATCCAATTGATGCATTCAAATGGGAATCATATTTTTACCTGAAAGGAAGCATGTGCAGCGTTATGGGGAGAAGGCTGGGGAATGGCAAGCTGAGTTACCCATTAAGTGAGTCAGTGAAGAGAGGATGGGTTGACTGGTTTCCTTCTCTGCTGTAACAATGCTGTGATTCCATTTGGCTAGTCAGACTTGTAATTAGGTCTTTCAATTTTGCATGGAAGGAAGGTGCTTGCAGTATTGGTTTGTTGATGATTCAGTTAAGTTAATTTTAAAGAAATTGCTGATTACTGGAGTAATTCTTGCCAATGGAATCAAACCAAAAATTCCAATAGTTTTTTTGTTTGTGCTTCAGTAAATGCAACGTAACGGAATTAGTGAAACTAATCAGCATTACAGAATGAAATGCAATTTAAAACCTGTCTCCTGCCAACACCATATGGCTGTCTGTACATGCACATGTCACTCTGCTGCAGCCAACTGCTCCTGCGCCCAGAGGGCCTTTAAATGAAAATATGTTTATTTAATACAAAAACAAATATTGCCTGGGCCCTTCTGTGGCAACATCCCACTTTGTTATACAGCACAAGGGACGGAAGAAAGAGAGGGGAATGAGTGAGAGACAGAGTGACTTCGGGCCATATGACACAGACAGTCAGACAACGTATTGGTTCCAGAAAACGTTGAAGTCTGATTTTACTGTTATTGTATCAGAGATGAGCACTATTAATCTCTCACTTGGGTAGGAGGGAATACCAGCAGGTGATTTAAAAAGTACCATATTTAGCCCTCACTTGCCTGTTGTAATCTCTGCAAATTTTAGATGGAAATGGTTTGAATCTGTCGACATGATAGAGGAACTGTGCATGCACAACAAACACAGCCAATTTAAAAACTACTGAAATAGAGGTACAAAGCACTGTGGAAGCTGATGTTTCATAAAAGTTTTACAAGTCAGCATTATGAAACGGGGATGGGTTGGGTGTGGAGATTGAGACAGAGCTCACACATTCCTGTGAAGGCCACTTTCCCATAGTATGTTCAGTAGCCTTCACCTTGTGTTTATAGCTTTACTTTCACCAAGATAAGAAAAGAGATTGAAAAACAAGATTTTAAACTGTATATATTCAGTTTCCAGCAATATTTGCCCTTTGCTCATCCCTTAATAAAATAATTTTCTAAATGCATGAACCAAAGCAACAACATCATGCTGTTTTGTTTGAGAGGAAATTCTGGTCTTTTGCACTATCTTTGGTAACGCTGAGTAAAGCTTGTACTGAAATCCTGCACTGCTCATTAATGTGGCTCCACTGCTGTGCAAAAAGAATAGAGACCAGGGGCGCAATTCTCCTACCCGCCCCGCCACATTTCTGCGCCGACCGGCCGGCGGGAGTCTCCGTAACAGCGGCCGGTCAATGGGGTTTCCCATTGTGGGGCACCCCCACGCCGTCGGGAAACCCCCGAGCGCCGGCAGAACGGAGACTCCCGCCGGCGGAGAATGACGCCCTAGGAGTTTAATTGCATTTATACCAGTTCTAAATTCAGTTCATAATTCTGGCATTTGCTTTTTTTTTTTGCCTCTGTGAGAAATACAGTTTTTTTTTTTCTCTTGATCTTGGATAACATTTTTACAACACCTGAACAAGTTTCATTAAAAATTGAAACGCTTCCATGATTGCATTTCTGTAACAAATGAGGTTGTAAATGTACATGAGGGGTGATTTGATGGCTTCAAACTTTCAATTTAGTTTTCATACTTAAAACAATGAATGTCATGCAAGTACAATCTTTCCTCGGGTTCTGATTGCTTAGACTGATTTCTGCCTGTTTTATGCTGGTTTTTAAGTTGCTACTAGATTCTCAGGAAGTGGCATAAGTTGCCTGCAGCAAGATCAGTGTAAATTTCTGCTTGCCATTTACACCATATGAGGACATTCCAGGCCAGTTAGAGCTATAAGGCTTACATACAGGTTGTGTGTGGATTTGTTGGGATACAAGCCAATTCTTTGTAGCTTCCAAGTTTTAACAATTCAGCAGAGAAAGACCACCGTAAAAGACCAGTTTCAACTGACCCCTTGAACAAAGCAGATTTAGAGATTTGGTGTTCTGTTTAAGGGAAATGCCTGCTTTAGGGAATTAAAGTAACTCATCTAAAGGTGATTCCCTTAATAAAGATGTACATGGCTTGCATTGATGTTACGTTGTACCATCTGATCTTAATACCCCTCTTCTATTCCGTTCTAGTCTCACCAGCTCCAGGTTGGGCACAGCTGGCTGTTCGTAGGTGGAGGAAATCTGAAACTTCATATTAATGCCTCTGAGAAATGTGCAGAGCAGTGTGGCTCCTTTTTAGTCCTGCTCGGAGAAGGAGATATTGGTATGTAATCAAATTTACTTTTTGTGCCCTTTAATTGTTCATATTCTGTATCAGAGGACAAATTATCTTAAGCAGGTTCGCCTAGTTCACAGGTAACAGGCAGAAAATGGCAATAGCAATTTAGTTTATATGACACCCTTTATCAAATCCGTCTGTTACAAACGTTTAAATTTTAAATCTATTCTAGTTTGTTTTTGATTCTTTAGCTGTAAATAATGCCAGTGGAGATGACTACCAGCTTTCCCGTACCTGTGCATCCCAGAACTTGATAGGGTGCACCTGTGACACAGTGATTTCTGCCTTTCTTGGTGGTGCTTTACTGATCCAGATTGCACTACATTTTGCACCAGTATGGGAATGGAGTGCTGATGTGGCAGATCTCAAGGGCTTCGCACAGTTGGATGAACAGATGGCTGAGAATTGGCTATATCAAAACTTTGTTCTGCCTAAATATTTTTGCATTTCACTAATGGACCCACGCACAGTTACACTTGGAGTGCAGTTGCAAAAATTCCTAATCCGTTTTTGCCTCTGAACCCTCCATGCTGATCCCTAAAGCCTTGTTCTTTACAAGTGGCCACATATCCAACATTCAAAACGTGCATATGGTATATGTGGCAAAAGTGGGGTTTCCCTCTTTTGGCACCCAGTCAGCAAGTATCCAATGACATTAATAGGTGTTGCTGCCTCAGGTGAGACAAAGTGCCAGAAATCCACCAAAAAATTAGCAAGGAGCAATGGAATGCTTGGATTACAGAATCCTACAGCGTGAGTAGCTTCAATGAGGTATACGGTTGAAATGACCAGATTACTGAAAGACTTTGAATTCATAACTGTCTCCCGGCCTGCTTTCCTGGTGTACTCGAGCATTTACTGTTGAGACAAAACATTAAAAATCATTCATATAACATAAATGAATGAATTTTGGTGAGCTGATTCTGCTTTTCTCATACTTACCATTTATTTTTATAGGAGCTAAAAAGAAACACAAAATTGTTAATCAGAATTGTTTTCTGCTAGATTTTTAATGTTATAATCCTGTGTGCGTTAAACACAGATAAATATTTATATTTGTCCCCTATTAAGTATGTTTTCAAAGCCATAATTTGAAAGCATTGAGATGTGAAATAGCTTTCTCTTTGACGGAGAATTAGTTTAATTTTAAATAGCAGTACTTTTTTTGTTGTTTACACTCTCCAAAAACTGTGCACAATGGCAAGTGTCCCAGGATGGCATACAGGGACACCTTGAGATGTATTTGAAATATTTGGAGTTGTACCAGCACAATTTCTAATCCTTCATTGTTGAATAATGTTGGCTGTTGGCCCTGCTATACACACAGAACCAAACAGAAAGCTTGCCATGTAAATATCATTTCTTTCATTAAATCATTTTCCTTCTTGCTACTGTTAGATATAATAATAATCTTTATTGTCACAAATAGGCTTACATTAACACTGCAATGAAGTTACTGTTTAAAAAAAAAACCCTAGTCACCACATTCTGCCATCTGTTTGGGTACACAGGGAGAATTCTGAATGTCCAAATTACCTAACAGTATGTCTTTCGGGCCTGGTGGGAGGAAACCGGAGCAGCCGGAGGAAACCCACGCAGAGGAGAACATGCAGACTTTGCATAGAGAGTAACCCAAGCCAGAAATCGAACCTGGGACCCTCGTGCTGTGAAACAACAATGCTAACTACTGTGCTAGCGTGCTGTATAGTCTTTGGTTCAAACCTCCACAGTAGGATTGCCTTGTGTTCTGTCCTATGTAACCTAGTAAAATGATTATATACTTGCAGAGCATTTACAGGACAGAAGTAGGCCAGTTGGTTCAACAGGTTTAAGCTCCATATGAGCCTCCTCTTCTCTTTGCTTCCTTACACCCAATCAACATTTCCTTTTTTTCTCTAATATATTCCTCCTTAAATGCATCTAAGCTATTTGCCTTAATAATAATAATCGATTATTGTCACAAGTAGGCTTCAGTGAAGTTATTGTGAAAAGCCCCTAGTCGCCACATTCCGGCGCCTGTTCGGGGAGGCCGGTACGGGAATTGAACCGGCGCTGCTGCCTTGTTCTGCATTGCAAGCCAGCTGTTTATCCCACTGTGCTAAACCAGCCCCTAATTAGACCATATGGTAGCATGTCCCACAACCTAACACCCGAGTACGGTCCCAAAGAAGAGTCAAAGTCAATTTGAGACGTTAACTCTGTTTATCTCTCCATAGATCCTGCCAGACCTACTGAGCAGTTCCAGCACTTTGTTTTTATTTCCGATTCATAGCACCTGCAATATTTTTCATTTATATTACTGAATAAGGCTGTTTGTGATAAACTTTGTATTAATTGTAATTGTTTGATTCTCTTAATACAGTTTATGCAAATTCACATTATTGGCGGATGACCATTTTACCAGCTGGAGAACAGACAGTCATTACCTGTGTCGGATCCATCTAACGGAGAGTGCTCGGTGTCACCAGATGAATGTGTGGATTGTGTGCAAATATTCAATATTTAGTCAGATTAAAAGTTGTTATTTGAATGCATGTCTGTGGACAGCTCAACATTCCAAAATGTGGTTTATGTTGTACTGTTATACTACACTTTGACCAATGTATGTTGGCAATACTGCACAACGATTCAGTGTAATTTAAAAACATTGACTTCTGAATAAGTCCAATATAGCTTTCCTGAATTCCAGGTAATTTTCATTTTCTTTTGATCCTCTTTGGCTGCACCTAATACATAAGTTAGTTCAGAAAATGTTAAATATTTTTGAAATGAAAGCTATCTAAATTTGACTTTTTGATTGTTTACTGTCGCTGTTAACTAATGATGCAGGATAAATTATCATTCATGTTTTCAGGGAGAAATGACTACTAATTACCATTTTCATTTAGTCTATAAGCAAAAGATAATTTAAAAGAATGAGCTGAAGAGTATAAAAATTTTGGGAAATAGGTGACAAAAGTACCCTCAAAAAAGAAAATAATGGTAGAGTACTAATTGCTTTGCTTGAAGCATGGTTTATCTATTTGTGTTTATTTTAATTAAGTTATTAAATAATAGTATTGTGCATGAAATATGGTGGCTTGGAAAACTGGCAATAATTTTAAAAGAGCCTCACCATGTACATAGTTTCAAAACAATTTTGTAAAATTTTGCTTTGTGTATATATACATAAACATATATATATATATATATAAATATATTTGTATATGTGTAAAGGTAAGGAATCCTTAAAATATGTTGCCTTTGATTTTTTTTGATAAAACAAAAATTTTAATCAAAAAGTAATTGTTACATTTAAGTAGCTTAGTGTTTTGTTCAAATTAAAAAAAATTTGAAGTGTGATTCCAACCTTTCATTTTCAACATTGCAAGTATGTATGGGACGTGTTTGACATTTTCTTGATAGCTATGTTCAGATAATATGAATGTGATGGAAATACTGCACCAGCTGAGAACTCTTGTTATAGACGTACGTGATGCAATCATACATGTAGTCTGCTTCCGGTTGATATTACATTATGTCACAACACCCTGGGTAGTGCGGGTCAATTCCAACCCCACTTCACCCAGAGTTGCAACACAGATGAAATTAGATTTTATTTTAAATATCCGAGGTCCTCGGTTGAGCCCAATAAGCTGCAGTCACCAGGTTTATAACTTTAAAGTAAAAGTAACCTTATATTATGCAGAGTATTATAATTAAATGGAAAGAAAATGTAACACACACACACAAACAACACAAAGGGGAAAGGGTGTTGAAAGGAAATATTAATAAAAATAAAAGGATAAGAATCTTTGATGCACTGGGATGATTTCCAGTCAATCTCTGAAGTTCAGGCTTTCATTTTGGTACTTCCTTCTAGGCTTGAGATGATTTTCTCTGGCAAGGTTGTCTACTTTCTCTGAAGACTGAATATCATTTCAGGTTTATAGCAAAGGATGTGCCAGGCTCACTGCTTTCAGAACGATAGAGCAGTTCTTTCACTTCAACAATCGGGAGCGAGAGAATCCTTTAACTTCCAAGGTCTAAACCTGCTATGTTCTCTCAGAAAGCATCATACAGGAACAAATCACTGGCTGTTGTCAGGCAGAACACTGTCCCTGGCCAGCCCATCGGTTGCCAGTTAACCAATCGAATCGAGTCACTGGTTCCTTAGATCTACCCGGCACCGAGGATTCTGATTTCTCCTCTCCAAAATGCAAAACCTGGGAACTGTATTTCCTGGCGAGCAAGGCTGTTTCACTCGAGTCTTCTGCTTAAAGCCACACCCAAATTATGGGTCCACAGACCAAAATAATAAAAGGAAGTGGGAACAAAGGAAATACACAGGAAGGTGTCTTAGAATTACAACATCAAAATAGCAGAGAGGTTGTTTGTGCATGTATGCGTGGAACAGGCAGCAGGTCACTTAGGAACGCTTTAAGTTGCGAAGGATCATGAGAAGCCCAGATCTGGTAAAGGAGCAGAAATCAGCATGAATCATGGTAACATTTTTAAGATGAGTTGCTGAAGTTTTTGTTGCTTATTTCTTAACGTTTTTTCTATGTAGGCAGGTGAGTGAAGGAATGAAATAGATGCTCAAAAGCGCACAAATTCAGTTTGTAGTGGTTAATATTTTGGCATTGATTTTTCATAAATACTTACCAAATAGAATGTTTTCTAACTTATTAATTGGTCGATGGTTTAGTAAGGCTTCTGAGATGCAAAATTCCGTAGACCAGTCACCAACATTTTAATTCTATAAAAAGATGGTGCCTTGCATTTAAAAGAAAAACAACTTCAAAATGAATCTTTTTCAGCTTTGAAGTTGTTAAAAAAATTAAATCAATTGTTTTATCTCATGAACATCTGTACTTGAATTGTTAGCTTATCTGCTCCCTCTGTAGATGCAGTGTGACCTAATGTCTAAATTGTTTTAAGTTTATTATTGGAACAGATGCTGGATCAAGATGAGACAACAGTAGACATTTGGCAGATATAGATTGATTCACACTGATCTTTGTATCCCACTGAACCCTGGAAAATGATAGTGCTGTACCAGTGATAGAGCATCTCCCTTCATGGGTGGAGTTGCTCATGTCTCCAGCCTCTTCCTGCTCTTCCCTTTTGGGATACCGGATCATATCTTGAAAGGAAGGTGAGTGGTAATTATCCTCGTCAGATTTTCCTCTTCTAGCTTCAATTAATTGTACGTTGACAGAAAACATTCCAGTTGTGACCTTTTCATTCTTATGGGCTCTTTTTAAAATTCTATCCAAATAATGCCGTAAAGTTTATAGTGTGTTTGCCTGCTCAGCAAATGAGTGAGACACCAGGGGCATGGCCTTTCCTAATTAGTAACAAGGTCCTGCCAAGCTGCATAAGCCTACAATAGTGTTCCAGCTGATTGGGCCTTCAGGATAATAAAATGGAGTTTCTGAGTACCTGACGTGAGCAAGTTATAGGTGTAAAGGAATTCAGAAATCCAAGAAATATTTGTCAACTGATAATCAGCATAAAGAAACATACATAATGGTGGGTGCAAGTTAGAGTTTGTACCTACAGCTGTTACAGTAGCTCAGCGTATCATCTTTGTGACCCGAGTTCAGATTGAATTCAAATTTTACATAAAATGGATTTGAACAGATTAAATCCATTTATTATTGGGGGTAAGCTTACTGTCTCTTATTTTGCAGTAACATGCAAACTCACCAAGACATACTTTCCTACTGGTCAAATACAGTATGCTTTTTCTGAGGCTGGAACTAAGGTACATGGTTGGCTCACGATGAATGGAAGCTTATACTATGCTATAGCTGACCGATAAGTACTTGAGGATGACAATGGGTGGTTGAAAATTAAAGCATTTTATTTCCATTTTGATGAACAGGAGATTCACATGGTGCTTAAACCAACTTGAAAATGCTGACAGCTGGGATTTCCAATGCGGCCTTTTGCATGGATTTCCCTTGCTGATCTTGTTTAGATACTGGGCCTTTGGAACTTCTGAACACTTGGAATAATTTATTGTTGCAAGCTCTGGCATTGCGTACTTTAAGTTACCATTGTGAGTTTCTGGAGTACCGCCTGGACAGGTGGTTGAAGTTTCAGTAGGGCAACATTTTGGGAGTAGTGACCACAAATCTGGGTACCTTTAGGGTACCTTTGGATAGGGATGCGGGTAAGCCTCGGGTTAATGTGCTGAACTGGGGAAAGGCAAATTACGATAACATTAGACAGGAATTGAAGAATTTGGATTGGGTGCGGCTCTTGGAGGGTAAATCAACATCGGACACGTGGGAGCCTTTGACGCGACAGTTGATTAGGATTTAGGAAAGTCAGTTCCTGAGAGAACAAAGGATAAGTATGGAAAGTTTAGGGAGCTCGGATAATGAGGGATATTGTGAACCTCGTCAAAAGGAAAAATGGAGATTTTTGTATGGTCTAGAAGGATGGGGTCAGTCAAAACCCTTGAGGAGTATAAAGAAAGGTACTTAAGTGGGAAATTAGGAGGGGTTATTAAAAGTCCTTGGCAAGTGGGATTAAGGTGAATCTCAAATCTTTTTATTCATATGTAAAAAGCAAGAGAGTGGCCAGGGAAAGGATTGGACCACTTGAGGACAGTGGTGCCAACCCTACGTCATCACTATGAGCCGGAAGTGGCGTATCGTGGGAACCGGATGTGATGTAATGTGGGAATTGTACATTGGACTGGATATGATGTCTAGTCAACACCGGATATGACGCTTAGTCACGCCTTCCTCAATAATTGACAGAGAGATCTTGGTGTACAGGCCCACAGGTCACTGAAGGTGGCAACACAGGTGGAGAAGGTAGTCAAGAAGACACACTGCATGCTTGCCTTCATTGACCGGGGGATTGAGTATAAAAATTGGCAAGTCATGTTGCAGCTGTATAGAACCTTAGGCCACACTTGGAGTATAGTGTTCAATTCTGTTCGCCACACTACCAGAATGAGGTGGAGGCTTTGGAGAGGGTGCAGAAGAGATTTACCAGGATGTTTCCCGGTATGAAGGGCATTAGCTATGAGGAGAGGTTGAATAAACTTGGTTTGTTCTCACTGGAACGAAGGAGGTTGAGGGGTGACCTGATGGAGGTCTACAAAATTATGAGGGGCTTAGACAGGGTGGATAGTCAGAGACTTTTACCCAGGGTAGAGGGGTCAATTACTAGGGGGCATATGTTTAAGGTGCGAGGGGCAAGGTTTAGAGGAGATGTACGAGGCAAGTGTTTTACACAGGGTAGTGGGTGCCTGGATCTCGCTGCCGGAGGAGGTGGTGGAAGCAGGGACGATAGTGCCATTTAAGGGGCATCTTGACGAATACATGAATAGGGTGGGAATAGAGGGATACGGACCCCGGAAGTGTAGAAGATATTCGTTGAGACAGGCAGCATGGTCGGTGCAGGCTTGGAGGGCCGAAGGGCCTGTTCCTGTGCTGTACTTTTCTTTGTTCTTTGTTCTCACTGGATCAGAGGTGAGGTGGCAAGATGAATGCAGAACTTGCTTGGTCACAAGGCAGAGGGTAGCAATAGAAGGGTGTTTTTCTGAATGGAAGGTTGTGACTAGTGGTGTTTCATAGGGATCGGTGCTGGGGCCTCTGTAGTATACATAAATGATTTGGACGAAAATGTAGCTGGTCTGCTTAATGCATTTGCGGATGACACCAAGGTTGGTGGAGGGGCAGATAGTGTTGAGGATAGTCCGAGGATACAGCAGGACCAGATAGGTTGGAGACTTGGGCATAGAAATGGTAAATGGAGTTTAATCCGGACAAATGTGAGGTAATGCATTTCGGTGAGTCTTAACATAGAGGGGAAGTATAGAGTAAATGGCAAAACTCTAAGGAATATAGAAAGTCAGGGGTCTGGGCGTCCAGGTCCACAGATCTTTGAAAGTGGCAATACAAGTGGACAAAGTAGTCAAGAAAGCATACGGAATGCTTGCCTTAATTGGACGGGGCATTGAGTATAAAAACTGGCAAGTCATGCTGCAGTTGTATAGAAACGTGGTGAGGCCGCACTTGGAGTATTGCGCACAATTCTGGTTGCCACATGACCAGAAGGATGTGGAGGCTTTGGAAAGAGTGCAGAGGAGGTTTACCAGGATGTTGCCTGGTCTAGAGGGTGTTAGCTGTGCGGAGAGGCTGAATAGACTTGGACTGTTTTCATTGGAACGATGGAGGCTGAGGGGCAACCTGATAGAGGTTTACAAGATTGAGGGGCGTGGATAGAGTGGATGGGCAGGCACTCTTTCCTGGGTGGAGAGGTCAGTCACAAGGTATAGGTTTAAGGTCCAATGGGCAAAGTTTAGAGGAGATGTGCAAGGCAGGTTTTTACACAGGGTGGTGAGTGCCTGGAACGAGCTGCCAGGGGAGGTTGTGAAAGCAGATATATTAATGGCGTTCAAAAGGCACCTTAACAAATATATGGACAGGGTGGATATAGAGGGAAATGGCACTAGGAAGTGCTGAGGGATTTGGCCAAGGGTGGTAATCATGACCGGCACAGGTTTGGAGAGCCGAAGGGCCTGTTCCTGAGCTGTATTGTTTTTTGTTTGTTCTCTGCATCTGTGTCATGTTGATGATTCATAATAACTTCCTTTCTATTATCTCTGGGTGATCTTTGAGTTCTGGCTTTTCCTGTATAGTTTCTTCTTCACGATCAGTAAATACTTCTAATCTTGATATTGGATCGGATCAGCCGCATTAAACATCTCTCCCAGGTTTTCGCTCCAGTGTGGTCAATAAAAAGGAAAATTGGGAAAAGTATATTCAATATCACCAAATGTTAATGTTACCCCTATTATATGACTATCCAATCTTTTGGCATGGATTGTGCTCTGCATCAATTACTTGTTTTACCAAAGTGCAACTTTAATCAACACACAGCCTGGAATATGAATACAAGATATAGATTTTGGATTCAAAAATTCAGTTTTGAATGTTTTACTAAAATTAAAAACACTGGAAATATATGGCACTCTTGTCAGTTCCTGGATTGAAAATAGTTAATGCTTGGAGTGTTGAAATTGAATTCTGATGAAGGCTGCTGTAGACTTTAACCACCAAGATTTTTATATTTTTAATGCTGATGGGTCTGTTGGATATTTCCAGGACTTTGTGGTCATTTATGTCAAGTTTCCAGCATCTGCAGAATTTGTTTTCTCTTGCAGCTTTGAATATTCACCGCTGAAGCGTCTCAATTAGCTCAAAGGTTGTTTACGTTTATTATTGCACAAGTGAAAGTTATTAGCTAATTCAGAGGTTTAAAAATATGGAGCCTAAAAATAGCATTTTACGGTAAACATTTAAAACTAAACCCCCAAGAGCTTTAGCAGATGTGAAGGTATTATAAATGTTCTTTATTCATTTTCTTGGATGCAATTGAAATGCAAATTTTGTCAAAGATCAGACTCTGTTTATAGATTAGAGCTGGGATATGTGGCATAATAAAAATGATTGTGATGGGTACATTGGAGAAATAGATTAGAAAAGGAAAAGTACACAAGTTAATGATGTCTGCTCCCACTTTTTTGACAGTTATGTAGTTAATCGCATCTATGCTCTTTTCATATATATCGATATTCATTTTAATGCGTGCTTTTTGGGGTAGGGTCACGTGTGGTGCCTTTGTGTCTGTTTTTGTCTATCGTGCTGTTTATTTGATCAGTGCTATTTGGCATAGAAAAGTTGAAAGAAGGTATCATACAGGTTTCATCTAATAATTCAACAGATTGCACAGTGGTTAGCACTGCTGCCTCACGGACCCAGGGTTCAATTCCGGCCTCGGGTGACTGTGGAGTTTACACTTTCTCCCCATGTCTGCGTGGGTTTCCACCGGGTGCTCCGGTTTCCTCCCACAGTCCAAAGATGTGCAGGTTAGGTGAATTGACTATGCTAACTTGCCCCTTACTGTCCAAAAGGTTAGATGGAGTTACGGGGATAGGGTGGAGGCATGGTCTTAAGTAGGGTGCTCTTTACCTGGGCTGGTGCAAAGCCGATGGACCTAATGGCCTCCTTCTGCACTGTAAATTCTATGATTCTGTGATTACTGATTTTTGTTTTTCACATTTTGACTCCAGGTGCCTTGTTGAAGTGTGATCCATCCAGTTATAGTGCTTCTTGTTTGACCTTGGTTGCATATTCTGTACTGGGACCAATGCAAATTTTTGTGAATGTGGATGAGCTTAAAGAAAGATGACATTCATCTCTATAGTGGCTGAGTAAAACAGAAGCAAAAGTAATTTAAACTTTAAAAAAACAATTTAAAAATTCAGTATTGAGTATTATTTTTAAGGGCAATTAGGGGTATAAATGCTGGCCTAGCCAGCGATGCCGCACTTCCTGTGAAAAAATAAAAATAGGCATAATGAAATGGATGCAGGGGAAGCTTTTTCGAATGTAATGCTTGCATTTAAAACTAATATATAGCTGCTATTCTGGCACCCAAGTTTTTAAAAACTTCAATAGTAATGTACCTTGTAAGGTTAATCTTTGCCAGCTAAAAGTTCTTTTCCCAAAATTAGCCATCCAAGGATCCCTGAAATTCCCTAGTGTCTGCAGATACTCAAAGATGGTACCTGAATTAAAATAATTTCATGGATTGTTGGGTATAATAGGCAGCTAGCAGGTCTAGGGTACACTGCATGAGCGGGACTCACTTGGAGCATTTGTGTGCGATTATATTGTCACAGATTCCCTTTGATTTTATAGCATGAAGAGTTAGGCTAGTTTGCAATTAATGCATTGAATATACATTTGTCCTGCTGGCTAATTGGGATTGATGTGCTAGGTGATTTTTGAGATGTTTGTGGGGTACAGTTTTATATTGAATAATGAATAGGAACCACTAAGTTTTTAAACTTTGGTATTAGTCTTATTAAACATGCACCCTGTGGTGAAAGAACATATAGTGGTGTATAAAGAAGAGCAATAATTGGTGTTTGTAGGATCTTTCGGTACACTATTTAGGTAGCTTCTTTGTTGACATAATATTGACTGCATTTCAGTTACAATTCATTGGATGTGAAATGCTTTAAGCCATATTCAGAAAAGTTGTAATTTAAATCAATTCCTTTTTTCTCTAAAACATGTTTTTCACTCGTTCTGTTCATTTTACAAGAAGCAGCTGTGCGTTGGATTTGTGTCCACAAGGGTGGAGATGGAAACAGCTGGTTGTTTTGCTTGTAACTCCCATTTACATCTGAATCATAATTTGGATCCTTCTTGGTGAATGATAATATTGTGCCAAAATCCAACGACTCAAAGTTTGCACAGATTTTGGAATATAACCCTCAAGTACAAACAGCTGAGAGTATTTAATAAGAAACAATAGCAGTCCAAGATAATATCCGTTCTCTGGGCTACTCTGGACCATTGTACAGACTTAGGAACAGTGATAATTGATTTACATTGAAGTGGTTAATGTTTATGGTGAAATTCCACCTTTGTCATTAAAAACATCTTATCTTAGCGGCCATTGTGCCGACAGATAGGAAAACAGAAAATACGGCAGGTCAGTCAACTTCTGTAAAGTGAAAATAACTGATATTTTGGATCAGTACTCTTCCCTCTTAGTACATCCATAGAAATTACAATATTTAAACATGTCATAGGGTGGCATAGTGGTTAGCACTGCTGCCTCACAGCTAAAATGACCCAGGGTTCAATTCCGGTCTCGGGTGACTGTATGGAGTTTGCACTTCCTCCCTGTACCTGCGTGGGTTTCCTCCCACAGATGTGGATTGGCCATGCTAAATTGCTTCTTAATGTCCAAAAGGTTAAGTACGGTTACGGGGACATCGTGGAAGCGTGGGTTTAAGTAGGGTGCTCTTTCCAAGGGCTGGTGCATACCCGATGGGCCGAATGGCCTCCTTCTGCACTATAAATTCTATGATTCAGTCCAACCAATCCAAGTCAGCATTTATTTTCCTTCATTCACAAATGCAATCTCATTTTGAGTATTGACACAGTTTTTATCTCAACAACGCACGGTGGAAATGCCTTTTGAAAGTCTCGGTACATCAGCCTCAACATTTGGGTGGATGTGCGGAGAGGCACAGGGCATGACCCTTGCAATAAAATGGTCCCGAGATGCTTCCTGATATTGGACTCCGGGTGTCCAGTGTAGGATGTAATTTAGTGCTATGGTGCATGGGTTTGGGGATAGTTGGGGTTGTGAAAAGTGGGGAAATTGATCAGATTGAGAAGTCAGCTTCAACCTGCTAAATTCTGCATTTAACTCCAGTGCATTAGGCTGTACGCAAGACAAACTTCCCTTTCCCAAGGAGGTTGCAATTTCAAACGGATTAAGTGTTCAATTACAGTGATGGTAACAGGGCGTTTGCAATTTGAAAGTCCATGGATTTTCTGGGTTCATGGAAATTGCAAGTGCTAGTAAGAGTGCAGCAGTAATTTATTGTGCTGAAGGCAATGAGGAAATGTGTCAGCAAGTACTGGCACCTCAGCTGTGCAAATGCATCACAGTATAATGCTGAGAAGTGACTTTCACACTTCTAGTTGCTGTGACTATTTGGAGATGTATGCCTGATTTCCACTTTGGCGTTCTGTTACAAGCAGATTGAAATAGATGTAATTTGTGCTGTTTGCCTTGGTGCTGACCTCAACAGCAGAGTATTGTATTCTATGTGACTAATATTGTCACCAGGTAGGTGGGACCCCACCCCCCACCACCACATATCTAACAGGCAAACAAGACAAGTGCCCACTGAGGTCTAGTGCTATCTCCACTGCAACTGCTAGATGCAAGACAGCAGGAGAGCCTTCTCTGGTTCTCTGCCTCTCCCCAACACCTTTTGCAATGAGGCTTAGAAGAGACCCATAATTGAGCCTATTGGCCAGTATGGATTAGATGGATGGAAAGCATTTGTTGTGCTTTACTATGAGAGAGAGGCATAACAGTGACAAGATGTCTCTTTAAATGTCAGAAAGACCAAGGAACTGATCATCGACTTCAAGAAGCATAGCACGGCACACACTCCCGCCTGCATCAATGGCTCCAAAGTGGAGATGGTTGATAGCTTTAAGTTCCTGGGAGTCACCATCAACAACAGTCTGCCCTGGTCCACTCACGTTGATGCAACAGTCAAGAAAGCCCAACAACGGCTCTACTTCCGAAGGAAGCTAAAGAAATTTGGCATGTCTGCATCGATTCTCTCAAACTTCTACAGCTGTGCGATAGAGAGCATCCTATCCGACTGCATCACAGGCTGGTATTGCAACTGTTCGGTCCAAGATCGTAAGAAACTGCAGAGTGTGGTGAACTCAGCCCAACGCATCACACAAGCTTGCCACCCCACATTGATTCTGTATACACCTCCCGCTGCCTCAGGAAGGCAGCATTATCAGAGACCCCTCCCACCCAGGCATTGCCTTCTTCCAGACCTTTCCATCAGGCAGAAGGTACAGATGTCTGAAGACCCGCACATACAGACATAGGAACAGCTTCCCCACAGCTATAAGACTCCTCAACGACTCCCCCTCGGACTGATCTGTTCCCTGTAAGAATATTATTCATGATGCCCTCTGCTGCACTTGCTCATGTATTTGCTTTGTTTGGCCCATTGTTCCATACTGTAACCAATCACTGCCGATGTACTATTTGTCAATGTACTCTTGGTTATTCTTTTTGTCTACTATGTACGTACTGTGTACGTTCCCTCGGCCGCAGAAAAATACTTTTCACTGTACTTTGGTACATGTGACAATAAATCAAATCAAATCAGATGAGGGCTTGGCTGTGTATGGAACAGATGGGAATGTGAGGAAGTGCATAGATGGAGAGGACTGAGTGCACCTATAAGGTAAATTGCTGTGAGGAGTGATGTGCAGGAGTAGTCTTGAGAATGCATAATGAGTTAGTGTGACATTTTTAATTCATTCATAGGATGTCATTGGCCAGGCGATCCCTAATTGCCCTTCAGAAGGTGCTGAGCTGCCTTTGTGAACTGCTGCAGCCCACATGTAGGAACACCCCACAGTGCTGTTTTGGAGTTGCCGGATTTTGACCCAGTAACAATGAAGGAACAGCAATACAGTCCCACATCAGGATGGTGTGTGACTTGGAGGGGAGCTTGCAGGTGGTGGTATTCCTATATATCTTCTGTCCTTTTCCTTCTAGGTAGAGGTCACTGGTTTGGAAGGTGCTGTTCAAGGAACCTTGGTGACTTGCTGCAGTCCATCTTGTAGATGGTGCACACTGCTGTCACAATGCGTCAGTGGGAGGGAGTGAATGTTGAAAGTGCAGGATACATTTCCGATCAAGATACATTCAACAGGATGTTGTTAAATGTGCCACTGTAATCCCGTTGCCCTGCTTAGGTCACTTGAACCAATGTTAGCATTGAGTGTGACCCAATACCATGAGTGTGACCCTGCTCCTGAGCTCATGGACTTCTTCATCCCAACTTGACTGGCAGGCTATCCTTTCATCATCGAATATCTCCCTACAAATCGCCCCATTTGAGGAGGCACAGACATAGTATGAAAACGCCTGATTATCGGAAGCTAAGCAGATTCAGGCCTGGTTAGTACTTGAAGGAAGGAGGCCTTGTGATGCAGTGGATTGTGTCCCTGTTCTTGAGCCAGAAGCTCCAGGTTGGAGTCACAGCCCAAGGCTGGATGGCCATGGGAGGTGAGTTCACATAATCATCATAGTATCATAGAATTTACAGTGCACAAGGAGGCAATTCGGCCCATTGAGTCTGCACTGACCCTTGGAAAGAGCACCCTACCCAAGCCCACACCTCCACCCTATTCCCGTAACCCAGTAACCCCACCCCACCTTTTAGACACTAAGGGCAATTTAGCATAGCCAATCCACCTAACCTGCACATCTTTGGACTGTGGGAGGAAACCGGATCACCCGGAGGAAACCCACACAGTCACGGGGAGAACGTGCAGACTCCGCACAGACAATGATCGAACCTGGGACCCTGGAGCTGTGAAGCGACTTAACCACATAACAGGTTTGAGTGTCAACCAGTCCCTGGTGACAGGCTGGTGACCTGTTCAGGAAAAAAACACTTTTGGGAACAGATGAGAAATCTACCCTGTGCAGAGAAAACAACAAAACATGGGCAACACAGTAGCACAAGTGGATAGTACTGTGGCTTCACAGCGCCAGGGGCCCAGTTTCGATTCCCAACTTGGATCGCTGTGCGGAGTCTGCACGTTCTCCCCGTGTCTGCGTGGGTTTGCTCCGGTTTCCTCCCACAGTCCAAAGACATGCAGGTTAGGTGGATTGACCATGATAAATTGCCCTTAGTGACCAAAAGGTTAGGTTGGGTTACGGGGATAGGGTGGAAGTGAGGGCTTAAGTGGGTCGGTGCAGACTCGATGGGCCGAATGACCTCCTTCTGCACTGTATGTTCTGTGGGTGCAGACTTTGCCCCTAACTCCTGTCGTCTTCATGTTGCATGTTTGCAACTTCAGTATTGAAGGAGGACACTCCAGTTTGAGCTTGGGTGGCTGGGGAGGACGCGCACAGTTCCTCGATCCAAGGTGGGGGGTTCTCTGGTAGGTGGGACCCAGAAGGACAAAACAATTTAGACCAGTTGAAGCCCGATTTGGTGCTGGAGTGGTCTCAACTGAATTTTAGTGGCGACGGCTACTAAACTGGCGGTTCTACTGGAGTAATCGGAAATCCAGTATTAACTTCCATTATTTGCAGGGGACATCACCCCATACCTGTTGTCCTGCCACTTTTATTGAACCCAACCCAGTACAGAATGCCTCCGGGGATGTTGAGGAGTGGGAGGTACAGGGTGGGTGGGAAGAGGGCCACCTTTTAACGTGGGTTGAGAAGCAGCCTTCCTGCTCCTATGAACATGGTGTTCCGATAAATCGGAATGCCTTAGTATGCGATGCTGCGAGTTGAACAGGTGGTGACAAAAAATGTTGGCTTGATCCAAAATGGAGAACAGCAGAATCCGAATTTAAATAAATCAATTGAATGTTGTTGAAGCCAGCACAATGTATCCAATATAGCAGATGGCCTTTCAGCTGCAAGTGGATGCATTGAGCCTGTCATACTGAAGGCTAAGAAAACTGCATTTCTGCTCTCAGCTTCTAGCCCATTCTAGTTGGAGAACTTTCAACCGCACGTCGATATTTTAATTTCTGCAAGAAATCCAGAAGGTTAGTCTGACAGGATGTCCCCTCTTGAATATAATTTGACTGATATTTGCCAGTTAATATTAGGCTCCTAATGTATATTTTTGATCAGTTGAGTCAATGTCTCACAAATGTGTTCGCAATCTCTTTAAATTGTAGAGCATTTTGGATAAGGGTATTTCACTTTCCCCTTCGGGGAAGAACATGTTGCTCTTGTGTTCCCTTTTACTTGGAATATCCAGACTTTTGTCCTATACAGCTCCTGATCCCATTAAACCCACGGTTAATCCGATATCCAGGCTAAGACTCGCCAGGGAGATTAGCTTGTCTGAAACTGTCTATATTGTGGGATTGGGACATAGAATAAATCTATGCATTTTAGATTTATGAATTTCTTGGGAATTACGTGACTCCCTTCTCTCTCTCTTTCCCCCCCCCCCCCCCCCCCACTCCCCCGGGTGTTCCCTATTCAGTTCTTGCATCCTCTTGCACGTCGAATGTTTTGGAACGACAGAGGGATCAATGTAAACTCGCAGCGGTTATAATAACTAGCGCAATGGAGAGCTCGCGTCATCCTCTCCGCGATTAGAAACACCAGAATCGCGCCTCCTTTCCGCTGATTCGGAGACACCCCCATCTATAAAGTGGAGCTGATCTGTGCCCAGCGGAATCGGGATCTGAGGAAGGATGGCAGCTTGGTCAGTGACAATGGCGCTGCTCGTTTGTCTGACATTCCCCGAGCCTGTCCGCCCTCTGTCCGAAGCAGAGAAGGAGGATCTGGTCCATGTCCACAATACGTATCGCTCCCAGGTACCTGATGCATCCAGCATGCTGAGAATGGTAAGGGACTCGAGTCCTGGAGATGAAGGACCTGTCCGTTTTTACTGCACTCTGCTTCTCGAGGCTACAAGTTCACTTGTACATTATTGTACTTGTACTGGTAATATTGACACTGACTCGAGTTGATATATTTATATTTTTTTTGCAGGAGAAATGCAATCGCACTTATTTATTAAAGGAGGGATTTTTTTCTCGCAGATCCGCAATATTTAATTACCTAATTAACAAAACCTTTATACTCGGGTACTATATTTATTTTCAGAAAGTTGCCTTCAATCCATCGGTATCGTTTGGCTTCTTTTTGGCGACAATGATTTAAATTGGATATTGAAATAAATATATAACATTCCAAAAGTTTTTTTAAAATTCGACTTAACCGAGTTTTTTCTCTTTTTTTTAACGTTTTGGTTGGGAGGAGACTGGAGGAGTCGTGAAGGGGCAGGGAGCAGGGTTTTTTTTTGTTGCAAAAATATATTTTGTCCATAAAATATCTCGCAAATATTACAAAACGTTTCAAATTGTCTTTAATATATACATAGAATTTGCAGTGCAGAAGGAGGCCACTCGGCCCTTGGAAAGAGCACCTCACTTAAGCCCACACCTCCGCCCCATACCCGTAACCCCACCCAACCCCTTTGAACACTAATGGCAATTTAGTACGGCCAATCCACCTAACCCGCATGTCTTTGGACGGAAACCGGAGCTCCCGGAGGAATCCCATGCAGACGAGCAGACAGTGACTCAAGCGGAAATCAAATCTGGAACCCTGGAGCTGTGAAGCAGCGATGCTAACCACTGTGCTGCCATGCCAAGCACGGAAATGGTAAAGTGCAATGATATTCCCATTTTCTCCCGAGGTCAAGGTGGGCTCTGAGGTGCTTCAATTCAGTAATAAGAACGTTACAAACTTTTCAATATTTTCATAACAAGGAATAGAAATCTTTTCGAACTGTATACATTGGTCATGTTGCATTCTATGGTTCTTCCATACAGTTCGATATGGTTAAGATTAAGCACACAGAGGGCAGCATGGTGGTGCAGCGGTTAGCACTGCTGTCTCACGGTGCCGAGGTCCCAGGTTTGATCCCAGCTCTGGGTCACTGTCCGTGTGGAGTTTGCACATTCTCCCCATGTTTGCGTGGGGTTCACCCCCACAACCCAAAGATATGCAGGCTAGGTGGATTGGCTATGCTAAATTGTCCCTTAATTGGAAAAAATGAATTGGGTACTCTAAATTTAAAGGAAACAAAAGATTAAGAACACAATCCAAGGGGTTTTACACAGTTACTAGCCCCTCAGTCTACATTGGCAGAAAGGCCTTACACTGTGGCCTTTCCCCATTGCACCTTTGTCAATGACTGCGGCCAGCTTAGTGTGTCCCTCAGAAAGTAGTCGTGGACCTTGTAATGTGCCAGTCTCCAACACTCAGTAGGGGATAATTCTTTGCACTGGAAGATCAGCAATTGTTAAGTAGATGAAAGATCGTCTTTCATCAAGTTGATGATCCTCCAGCAGCAGTTGATGATTGTCTCAGTGTGTGTCCCTGGGAACAGCCCAGAGTCCTGTCTCACAGTGATGCTCGAGATGAACCTAGACAAAAACCACCTCTCTCCAGACCTTCTTTGCAAAGACATATTCCACAAGGAGGTGGACATCAACTGGTGGCACGATAGCACAGTGGATAGCACTGTTGCTTCACAGCTCCAGGGTCCAGGTTCGATTCCAGTTTGGGTCACTGTCTGTGCAGAGTCTGCACGTTCTCCCTAAATCTGTGTGGGTTTCCTCGGGGTGCTCCGATTTCCTCCCGCAAGTCCCGAAAGACATGCTGTTACGTAATTTGGACATTCTGAATTCTCCCTCTATGTACCCAAACAGGCACCGGAATGTGGCGACTAGGGGCTTTTCACAGTAACTTCATTGCAGTGTTTATGTAAGCCTCCTTGTGACAATAAAGATTATTAAAATTAAAACTGATTATCTGTCTCTTCTTCCCCCGCCCCTTCGCCGCAGCTGCTTCTATAGCAGCATGTGGTGGCACTGAGACTTTGGGAGTGCCCTTCTCACCACCAGCCAGGCTAGGTCTTGATGCTTTTTTGAAAGTTCTGGCGAAGAGGCATTCTGCTAGATGACTCGGACTCTTTGCACAGGGAACCATCTTGACATGATCCGCCATCTCCTTTTCCCTCAGGGCTTCTAGGGCATTACGTGCTGATCACTGCTTGATCACTTCGTGGTCAAAGGTGTTGCGCAGATTTTTCCACAATGGACAGATGATACGGCATGGTCCAACTACTTGGGATGTTCCATGGCAACATGGTCAGACCCATCCTTCGCAACACCGGGGACAGATAGAACCTCAATATGGTGTTTGCGTATTGAGGATCTACACACAATTTGATGCAACTCGATCGGCTGTCCCCTAACCTTTGCTGCTACTACGGGTCATCCTGACCTATCCCAACGGGTATCGCAGACCCAGCTGGGGGAGCCTGTACACCGTCAGTCCGTTCCGGTCAAGTCTGTCTGATCGGACTGGGCGCTAACGCTATGTATGGGCTCTGCCTTTTTCTTATTGAGAGTACCTGTCTGTTGTCTGTTGGGTTCTCTGTGGTTTTTTTAGGACCATTGCATTCTTTGGCAAAATGTCCCAACTGTCCGCAATTGTAGCATTCTTGCGGTTTTGCTGGGGGGCTGCTCTTTCCCTCGTTTACCCAGGCGGGGTTGTGGAGAGTGGTTCTTACTGCCTGCACGTCTGCGGCGGCTTGGTTTTCCTCGGGGGTTCTAGCTGCTGGTTTACCGTGAGCCGCTTGTTCCCAAACGCGGGACAATCTTTTGACCACCCACTTCTCATTATGAGCCTCCTCCGAGGGGTCATAATTACTACAGGCATTCTGCCCTGCTTCCGTGGCATGGGAGATAAGGGTGCGGGTCCATTTGGCCATCTTGTCTGCGGACAAATGGGCACGGTCTACGTTGCCGAAAACGGCTTGAAAGTGAATCCACAAGTGTCCTGCGAACGCTGTGGGGTGTTCAGACATTTTCTGTCTGCATTTATTTAGATCGTCTACGGGGTCGCCCCGGTTGTACCTGATCGAATCCAGGATCGCGGTATGCATTTCTGCAAGGGTGCTTCCTCCTACATTCTGTGGGTCGGGAAGGGCTGCTGCGACCGATGGGTCTAAGCTGAGGACTGTGAGCTTTACCTGCTCTTTCTCATCCAGGCCGTACATGGTCGCCTGGTGTTTGACGGTGGCAAAGAAATGGCATGGGTCTGAAGCGGGGAGGAACGGTGTGATTTTCGCACACGCGTCCCATAATTGGGTCACTGTGAGGGGGGTGGAATATAAGACTTCCGCCTCGTCTGCTGTGGCGGTGCGGTGGGTTGTTACAGGGTTCATGGGAGCCTGTATTATCTGCTGTGTGGGGGGTGGGGGTGCTCTCCTCCTTTGGGGTTTTCCCTGCGCACATGCTCCCTGAACATATCTCTGCGCTGTCTCTTGCAGTTCTTCCCAATCAGGGCCGTCTTCCTGGTCTAAACCTTCCCCAAAGGTGTCTTGGAATCCCTTTTGGACAGAAAGCATTGCTTGCAGGTCTGCAATTTGCTTTCTGCCTTTGTTCCATTGTTGCAGCGTGGAGCGCTCTCTAGGCTGCCTTGAGATCACTACATTGCTTCTATAGTGTCTCCACCTGCTTCTCCGTCTCTTTCTTAACCAGGATGGCACACTGCGTGTCCTGATAAGCCTTTTCATACTGGAACTGGAAACTACTCAAGTGCGCCAGACAAGACTGTGACCTCGTTTGGCATCAGCCACCTCTTCGTCCTTTGCTGCTAATTTCCTTTTTAATTCCAGATTCTCTTTCTCAACCTCGCATACATCGATTTTACTCATACGATGTATGCCTTCTATTTCTTTGCGGAGCGTCCTGACGACCTCCTGTGCCTCGCAATTGTGCCAGACAGGACACAATTGCCATCGGCTTGCGCGCTTTTGCTAAGCTCTTTTTATGGTTCTCAGGTTCTCCCAACAAGTATGCCCTATGCTTCCGGGACCTGAATCGTCATTATTGCAGAAATCATTCCACATGGGCCATCCTTTGCCCTGCAGAAATTTGCGAATTTCCACTTCCCAAATGGGACACTGTCCCACTCTAACGCTGCTGATCGATGCGACCGCAAATTCTTCGGGGTTAATGAGATGCTGCATTGCCTGCATGGCTATCTCTCTTATCTGCTCGTTAAGTTCAAATTTGGAACAGGGGGCTAAGGTGGTGTCGTAGATGCGGGTACGGCTTGCGCTAATTTCCGAAAATACAGACTTCCGACAGTTTCGACGCAACAAAATCTATCAGTTTTACCTTATAACCCTGTTAGTTACGCATGCATACACACACTTCCGAATTGTGAATTATTAACCAGAACCGCTTGAACACTTGTGGGGTTTTTTTTGTTTTTGTTTCCGATTGGATTCTAATTCAAATTGTTGGGGTTCTCCCGGAGTGGTTTTCCACTTCTATGTAGGGTCCCACCAGAGTCGCCAATTATGTTGCTCTTTTTAGCCTTAGTTTATTAGCTCTGATTACGTCACCTTTGCTCACGAGTCGCCAGGTATCTTTCTGATACCGCCACGTGGTTCAAGTTATGATTAATAAGTCAGCACACCGCTTAGCAAGATTGAAATCAACGGTCATTTATTATATACAGCAAGTAATGTTTACACAATAATCCTACTATCTATATAATAAACCTATCACTACTGGCCAATACTTAACTTTAGGAAGAGCCCACCAGGTCAGGGAAACAAATGGCTTATCCAATCGGATCTGGCCCACGGGATTCAAAGGCTGCTGCAGTGATATCGGATAGCGATCGCTGGATTCAAACTTACGGTTGCTGGTTGCTGTTCTTGCGGCGGTCTCGAGCAGGCAAAGAAGGGAGAGAGAGAGAGATCTGAACTTGGCCCCTCACTTTATAGGGCCCAGGGGCTTCCCGCCTCCCGGGGCGGCCCTTGACCCTGAGTCCCAAGTGATTGGACCTGTTCCCAATCACTGGGGTCGATACGTCCAATTGCGAGGCGATTCCCCGATCGGGGGGTGGTCGTTCACCTGCCTTTGTTTCGGCCACTGCAGGCACCGACAGGCCTGGCCCGGTATTCAATTGCTAATATGTTGCAATTGTTCCCGGGGATAGCCGATTAGACTGCAGATGTCTGGATGGATGGGCTGTTAATAGCCCTGAGTATTGATCTGGTCCAACTTCCCCAGAGCCGAATATGCTATTCTGTCTGCAGCTGTCCGTTTCTGTCTTGTTACCTGCTTTTCCCAGCAGCCTTTCCGGTTAGCCATTTTAAATCGGGTTTTGGCCAAATTAATCGGGACGCAGCCATTTTACGTGGCTACACTTTAGATTACAGAGAGAGATTCATACACCTTCTGGCTGTGACTGCAGCTATCCAGCTCTGAAAACGAAACTAAAACACATCCTACAGCAAACAGCCTAAAATGAAAGTAAAAAGCTGACAGATAGCCCAGCTCCACCCACTCTCTGACAGCACTGCAGTAATAAACACCCATTTTTTAAAGGTACTCTCACTACAGATACTTAAATACACACCCATTTATAAACACCCATTTCTTCAAGGTACTCTCACATGACACGCGGCCAATTCACCTAACCTGCACATCTTTGCGTGGCACAGTGGTTAGCACTGTTGCCACACAGCTCCAGGGTCCCAGGTTCAATTCTGGCCTCGGGTGACTGCGTGGGTTTCCTCTGGGTGCACCGGTTTCCTTCCACAGTTCAAAGATGTGCAGGTTAGGTGGATTGGCCATGTTAAATTGCCCCTTAGTGTCCAAAAGAAAGGTCAGGTGGAGTTACAGGGATAGGGTGGAGGCATGGGCTTAAGTAGGGTGCTCTTTCCAAGGGCCGGTGCAGACTCAATGGGCTGAATGGCCTTTGCACTGTAAATTCTATGATTCTATGATTTTTTTTTGATCTTTGGACTGTGGGAGGAAACCGGAGCATCCAGAGTAAACCCACGCAGACATGGGGTGAATGTGCAAACTACACACAGTCAGCCAAGGTAGAATCGAACCTGGGATCCTGGCGCTGTGAGGCAGAAGTGCTAACCACTGTGCCACCCTGCTGCCCGAAACACTTTGTTTATTTTCACACTGTTTGGAAGGAAATTATATTGCTTCCATGATGAACAGCTGTGTAATATTGTTTTCTTATTAGTTAGTCTCTCAGGATCATGGATAACCTCCTCTCCACTCTAGTTCTGGGTTCTGAAATGGCTGAGAAGTTCAATGTGCGATCTGCAGACTCTACCGCATACAGGCAGGTGGCGCTGGAAGGGTCGGGCAGAGGGGGTATTCAGAGGTTTGTGCACGCTCTCCGATGCCTCAATTTCACCTCTGCGTGTGCCTGACAAAGTCTCTCGACGTGTTTGGTGCCTTCTCAAATATACCTTCTCCATTTTGGGTGGTCACAAGCTAAGACTGTCGTGAGTCAGTGGGCATGTATTTGACCTCTTCAGTAATGTTTTGTAGACATCCCTAAAGTGTTTCCGTATTTCTCCTCGGAGACTCCTGCTGCTGTTCTGAGTAGAATAGGTGCTTCGGGGGTTTTGTGCCAGGCAAGCAAACAGCATGTCTCACCCAGTGCTGTGGGAGTTGGTGTCTAATGAGGGATCAGCATGCTACTTCCATCTGCCATCAGCACATAAGCTCCTACACTTGAGGCAACAGATGAGTCTCAGGAGGCATTGTATTCCAACCTGGGGCAAACCCTAGCCCGAGTCCCAGCAAGGAATCAATTGATCCTTCTTAGAGATTTCAATGCCAGAGTCAGGAAGAATCTCTAGAAGGGGTTGATAGGCAGGGAAGGAGTGGGGAAGGCAAATTCCAATGGAGTCCACCTCCTGACCAAATGTCTAGAACATAAGATTGTTATAACCAACACCCTGTTCCATCAATAGACCTCATGGCATCATACATGGTCCATATACTGGCACTTGCTCGACTACATCATTGTTCAGTCAATGAATCGCAGAAATGTCCACATCACCTATGTCATGACAGTTACTGGCAACTGCTGGACCAATCACCACCCTATTACCTTATTTAGTCTACCGTCTCCTTCAGCCTGGTCCCCAAATAGCGAAAGCAATGGAAGCAATGCCGTAATAAAATTAACATCGTACGTCTCAAAGATTCCACCAAGGCAGCCCTTCTCAGTCAGTGCCTCACTGCCAACCTCTCAATCTCTCGTCACCATGAGCTCAGTGTGTCCATAGTGCCTGGATGATGCTAAATTACACTATAACAAGCACCTATGAAGAGATCTTTTGTATCTCCACTGGGAAACATCACAACTGGTTTGAGAAAAATGACCAAGAGGTACGGAATCTATTCAAGTATAAGTGAAGAACTTTCCTGGACTAGAAACTTTATCACATCACACGAGAGAAGCAAAAGTCTACAGGTAGTCAAAGGCAGTAGCACAGCATAGAACCTGTGACATAAAGAACAAATGTTGGATGGAAAGAGTGTGGGAGATACAACAACCCACAGACACCAATGACATGCATGGTTTCTAGAGTGCTGTCATGACCATCTTTGCCCCAAACACTTAAGGGCCCAGCTTGTTGAAAGCCAATATGGAGGGAAGCTCAACAAGGACAAGAAGGGAGTCTATGCTCGTTGAGGTGAACATTTGAAAGAAATACTCCACCTAGATTCTGTCAACATCTGCAACATCCTCAACTCCATTCCTCAGTAGCCGATCAAGCTCAGTTCCGGCTTTACCTTGGCCCTAAGCAAAGTTGAAAATTAATTCAACAGTTGAAAAACAACAAGGCCTCTGGAGCAGATGGAATCTCTGTTGAAATTCTGAAATCCATTCCTGGCATGACCTCATATCCCTCATCTGGGCTAGAGTGAATGCCATGGAATCTCAGAGATAGAATCATAGTATCACTACAGCACAGAGAAGGCCATTCGGCCCATCAAGACTGTACAGGCCCCCTATCCCCATAACCCAGTAACCCCACCTAATCTTTTGGACAATCGGGGCAATTTAGCATCTCCAATCCTCCTAACCTGCACATTTCTGGACTGTGGGAGGAAACCGGAGCACCCAGAGGAAACACACGCAGACACTGAGAGAACGTGCAAACTACACACAGTCACCCAAGGTTGTACTCAAACTCGGGTCCCTGGTCCTGTGCGGCAGCAGTGCTAAACTCCGTGCCACCCTAATTTTATTTAAAACTTCATTTAACAATGGGCTCATTACACTTGTTATTGGAGGTGAGAGTGGAGAGGGTAGAGGAGAGGAATTTAAAAAGACAGTTTGCAGTGGAGAAAATATTCCAATAGTTATGTAGCATCATAGGGCCATCCTGGAGTAATGAGTAGTTTTGACAGAGCAGGGTTTTACGTGGTTGAGATACTTTATAAAATAAATGTTCATGGGGTGGAAGTGTCACTGACTGGGCCAGAATTTATTGCCTGCCTCTAATGGACTGGACTTGAACTGAGTGGCTTGCCAGGCCATTTCAGAGGGTATTTTTACGATTCAACCACATTGCTGTAGATCTGACATCACATCTTGGCCAGACCAGTTTAAGGACAACAGATTTTCTTTCCTAAAGGACATAGTGAACCAGATGGGTTTTTACAACAATTAACAATGGTTTCATGTTCATTATTAGACTTTTAATTCCAGATTTTTATTGAATTCAAATTTCAATATCTGCCATGGTTGGATTCAAACCCAGGTCCTCCGAGCATAACCCTGAGTTTGTGGATTACTAGTGACAATACCACTACACCATTGCCTCCCCAATCTAGTGCTGAATAGTTAAACAAGGTGTCTGCTATATTTATACAAGTCCCCATCCCTTGGATATGGTCAGAATTATTTTTTCTTTGTGATGATATGATATCTAACATTATGCATCATGTCAGTCTTAGTTCAGTGACAGTACTCTTTCCACTTTATCAGAAATGAAATGAAAATTGCTTATTGTCACAAGTAGGCTTCAAATGAAGTTACTGTAAAAAGCCCCTAGTCGCCACATTCCGGCACCTGTTCAGGGAGGCTGGTACGGGAATTGAACCGTGCTGCTGGCCTGCCTTGGTCTGCTTTACAAAGCCAGCGATTTAGCCCTGTGCTAAACAGCAGATTATCATTCTAGAGACTTGACCGCATAATGTAGGCTGCTTTCTGAGCTGTCTGAGGCCTTGTTTTTCAGATGAAATATGAAACCAAAACGCTTTCTGCTCTCTTAGGAAGATATTAAAAATAAGGGTGTTATTTTGAAAAATGAAAAGGGGTTCTTCTGGTGTTTGGCCAACACTTCAACCTCATACACCACTAAAACCAGTTATCTGATCATTGTTTGCAAGGTCTCATTTGAAAATTGGCTGCCAGCTTTCTGCACTTCAAAAATACTTACTTGGCTGAGAAGCACTTTGGAATGTCCTGTTTGTTCTGTCTTTCCATGTAATCATAGCATCCCTACTGTGCAGTTGGAGGCCATTTCGCCCATAGGTCTGCATCGACTATCTAAAAGAGCACCGTATTTAGACACCCCCCCCCCCCCCCCCTCCCCGGGTCACCCCCATAACCCCACCTAATCTTTGGACACTGAGGGACAATTTAGCTTGGCCAATCCACCTAACCTGCACATCTTTGGACTATGAGAGGAAATCAGAGCCCCTGGAGGAAACTCTCACAGGCACTGGGAGAACATACAAACTCCACACAGACAGTCTCCCAAGGTCAGAATCGAAGCCAGGACCCTGGTGCTGTGAGGCTTCAGTGCTATTCACTCTGCCACCGTGCTGTCATTCTCATCCTTGAGTCATTTTACGAGCTTATAACTACATTTTTGAACTCTTGTTTGTATACCAGAGTCCCAGATGGAAGCCCCAGGATAGGAATTGCAACCTTCTTCCATTTCAGAGCAGAGGAAATAGGAGCAGGTGTAGGCCATTCGGTCCCTCGACTAGATAATGGCTGATCGCCTACTTCAATGCCATTTTCAAGCACTATCCCCGTATCCCTTAATATCCTTAATATCTAGAAATAGATCTCTGTCTTGAAGATACTCAATGACTATGTCTCCACAGCCCTCTGGGGTAGAGAATTCCAAAGATTCACCACACTCTGAGTGAAGAAATTCCTCCTTATCTTAGTCCTAAATGGCCTATCTCTTACGGGGAGACTTTGTAGTGTACCCTGACTCTGGATCAACTCCCCCCCCCCCCCCCCCCCACACACACACACACACACACACACACACTGCTAAACAAACCAGGGGAACATGCTTCTTGCATCTACCCTGTCAAGCCTTGTAAGAATTTTGTATGCTTCAATTCGATGACTGCAAATCCGTCTAAATTATAGAGAATAGAAGCCCAGTCCCCTCAATCTCTGCTCATAGGACAATCATGTCATCCTGGGGACCAGTCTGGTGAACTACTGTTGCACTCTCTCTATAGCAAGTGTATCCATCCTTAGGTAAGGAGACTAAAACTGCACACAATACTCCAGGTGCAGGGAACACCAAAGCTTTGTACAAGTGTAGCAAGACCAACCCCATATTCAAATCCTCGTGCATTAAAGGCGAACATTCCATTTGACTTCTTTAATGTCTTGCTAAACCTGCATGTTAGCTTTCAATGATTTATGAAGAAGGACATCACAATCCCTTTGGACATCAACATAATCTCTCACCATTTAAGAAATACTCTGCATTTGTTTTTCCTACCAAAGTGGATAAATTTGCATTTTTCATAATATATTCCATTTGCCATGTTCTTGCCCATCCCTGTCTAAATCAGCTTGAAGTTTTTGCATCCTCCTCACAACTTGCATCTCACTGTCTTGTGTCATCAAATATTTGGTAATATTACATTTGGCCCCTACATCCAAATCATTAACATAAATTATAAATAACTGGGGCCCGCGCATTGATCTTTGCGGTACCCCATTAGTCATAGCCTGCCAATATGAGAATGACCCATTTATTCCTAATCTCTGTTTTCTATCCATGAACAAATGAACAAATTCTCAATCCATGACAGGCTATTATCTTCAAACCCATGTTTTCTAATTTTGTTCACCAACTTGCTTATCAAAAGCCTTCAGAAAATCCAAATACACAACATCCACCGATTCACCTCTATCTATTCTGCTAGTTACATCATCCAAAACACGTTTGTCAAACATAAATTCTTTTCACAAATTCATGTTGACTCTGCCCAATCCTACCATTATTTTCTAAGTTTCCAATTGTCACATTCTTTATAATGCATTCTAGAATTTTCCCTCGTACAGATGTCAAGTTAACAGGTCTGTAATTCCCTATATTATCACTGCTTCCATTCTTAAATAGTGGGATTACATTTGCTACATTCAAATCTGAAGAAACCATTCCACAATTGCTGGAATTTTGGAAGACGATCTCCAATGTATCTACTACCTCTACAGTCACCTCTTTCAACACTCTAGGATGTAGATCATCAAACTGGGGATTCATCAATTTTCAGTCCTATTAATTGCTCCTGTACTACTTTGTCATGAATATTAATTCTTTCAGTTCCTCATTTTTGCTAGTCATGTTTTTTCTTTATTCTTTCATGGGATGTGGGGTTGCTGCCAAAGCCAGCGTTTGTTGCTTATCCTGAATTGCGTTTGAACTGAGTGACTTGCTCGGCCATTTCAGAGGGCAGTCAAGAGTCAACCACATTGCTGTGAATCTGGAATTACACATAGGCCAGACCAATTAAAGATGTGTCATGTGAGAATAGCTTTAAGAAATGGGTGTTTTAAGAAATGTACCTTTTAAGAAATGGAAGTTCTCATGTTACTGGAGTGATGTCAGAGTGTGGGTGGAGCTGAGCTCTACTTCTGCTTTTTAGTTTCAGTTTGAGAAAAAGCTTGGGTGTGTGTGTTTTTCAGTGAGCTGCATCTGAAGTCTCCCATCCAAAGACTATCTTAATCATTTGGTGAACCCAGAATTGTAAAAGGTTTCAGTATTGAATGTAAACCCTGATGTGCTTCTGTTTAGTGGTTTGTTAAGTCTTTTGGATGTTAAAAGAACAGCATACAGGTTACTTAGTGTTGTATTCTTTGGGGGGTGTATTTGAATTAATGATTGCTAAGATATTCACTGTTTGTTTTAAAAAGGTTAACTTGAGTTCATAGAATAAACATTGTTTTGTTTTAAAAAATACTCGTCCATTTCTGCTGTACCATACCTGTAGAGTGAGCCGTGTGTTCCCCATACCACAATCTATTAAAAGTTGTGGGTCAGGTGAACTCCATGATACACTTTGAGATTCTCTGAACCCTGACCCATAACAGATGGAAGAGTTCCTTCCCTAAGGGACAACAGTGACAGGGTTTTTGCAATAATCAATTATAGTTTTATGGTCACCATTACTTTAAAAAAAAAAAAATTTTTACACATTTTCTGCCAAATTTACACCCACCAACAATAAACAATAATCAGTAACAAATGGAATGTCAATCCCCATATCAATAACAACAATCCCATCCTCCCACCAAACCCCCAAACATTAGCCCGCATGTTAACATAAACAAATAACAAAAAGGAATCAGAAATCACCCATAGTCACCATTAACACATAGTCAGTCCCCCCCCCCCCACAGTGTTAGATGTAATCCAATTCTCGAAAATGCATAATAAATAACGCCCATGAATTGTAGAACCCCTCCATCCTTCCCCTCAGTTCAAATTTGCCCTTCTCAAGAGTCAAGAATTCCAGCAGGTCCCTCCGCCACACCAGGGCACAAGGTGGAGATGTTGATCTCCATCCCAACAGGATCCGCCTTTGGGCGATCAACGAGGTGAAGGCTACAACATCTGCCTCCGCACCCAATTCCAACCCCGGCATGTCCGACACCCCAAATATGGCTTTCCGAGGACCCAGGTCCAGTTTCACGTGGACCCTCCCCCCCCGCAACGCTCACACACAACTTCCACCCCCTCAAAGAGCCGGCTCATCCTCACCCTTCTGAGGTGCGCTCTATAATGGTCACCATTACTGACACTAGCTTCAGATTCATTAATTGAATTTGAATTCCATGAGCCCCCTTAGTTTTATGGTATTCCTGGGTGTTGTTGTAATCTTCCTCTGTGAAGACAGACACAAATTTGTTTAGTTTCTCTGCCAATTCCCTATTCTTCCCATTATAAATTCCTCCTGGTCTCTTTGCCTGTACTGGACCTACTTTGTATTTGCTAATCTTTCTCTTTTTACTTAGAAACTTTTGTTTCTTGTTTTTATGTTTCTGTTTTTATGTTTCTTGCTAGTTCATAGAATCATAGAATTTACAGTGCAGAAGGAGGCCATTTGGCCCATCGAGTCTGCACTGGCTCTTGGAAAGAGCACCCTACCCAAGGTCCACACCTCCACCCTATCCCCATAACCCAGTAACCCCACCCAACACTAAGGGCAATTTTGGACACTATGGGCAATTTAGCATGGCCAATCCATGCAGTTCACTTTCATGTTCTATTCCCTCTTTCATTAACAGTTTCTAAACCCTCCATGGTTGAATTCTAAAATACTCAGTGGCATGTTGCTGCAGAATGTGTACGCTCAGCTGAATTGCCAGAAAGCAGAAGCAGCCTTTTGTTTCACAAAACCCACAAAATCTTGGATTCTTCAGAGTGTTGTTTCATATACAATACAGGGACCGGGAGTAATGTGCACTTGCTGCCTGTGACCCAATGACAAAATAGAAATGTCTTAGTTGATGCCAGGTATTGCCGAAAATATATGGATTACAATATCTGTACATCACCCAACATCACAATTTACAACTGATTGTGTCACACATCTGTTGAATGAGAATTGTTCCAGGCTGGTCTTGCATTATCTATTCCTTGCTCTGATTTAGCAGATTTTGATGATTAATTTGCGCCAACACATTTATCTCCTTCGTATCCCATTGCGAGCTGCAGCGACCACATCTGCAGTAAGTGTTGGCTGCTCGAAGAGCTCTGGCTCAGAGTTGATGAGCTGGAGTCTGAGCTTCAAACACTGAGGCACATCCGGGAGGGGGAGACTTACCTGGACAGTGTGTTTCAGGAAGCAGTCACACCTGTCAGAGTAAGTAGTTTAAATCCTGCAGTGGCCAGGGACAGCAGGGTGTGACTGCAAGTCAGGCAGGTAAAGGGAACCAGCAGTCAGGAACTCAGGAGCCTCAGCCCTTGACTCTGTCCAACAGGTATGAGGCACTTGCTCCCTGTGTGGATGGCGAACAGGGCTGCAGGAAGGATGAGTCAGCTGACCAAGGCACCATGGTTCAGCAGGCCATTCAAGGGGAGGGAGTAAATAGGCAAGTTGTAGTTGTTGGGGATTCTATTATCAGGGAGATAGATAGTATCCTTTGTGAGCAGGATAAAGAGTCCCGCATGGTATGTTGCCTGCCCGGTGCTAGGGTGCGGGACATCTCTGACCGGCTTGAAAGGATACTGGAGAGGGACGGGGAGGATCCAGTTGTTGTGGTCCATGTCGGTACCAACAACATAGGCAAGTCTAGGAAAGAGGACCTGTTTAGAGATTATAAAGAGCTAGGATTCAAATTAAAAAAACAGGTCCTCAAGGGTCATAATCTCCGGATTACTGCCCGAGCCACGTGCAAATTGGCATAGAGAGGCAAGAATAAGGGAAGTTAACACGTGGCTGAAAGAATGGTGTGGGAATGGGGGCTTCCTTTTCATGGGACACTGGCATCAGTTTTGGGACAGGGGGGACCTATACCGTTGGGATGGTCTCCACCTGAACCGAGCTGGGACCAGTGTTCTGGCGAAAAGAGTAAATAGGGTGGTCAATAGGACTTTAAACTAAAGATTGGGGGGGAAGGGAAAGTCAGGGAACCAAGAGGTGAAGTAATCAGTGGGGAGCGTAGCTGCTTAGGAATACAAAAAAACACGAAAAGACAAAACTCAAGAGTGGTTATGATTGTCCCCATCCCACAAAATATGACAGTGTATGGAAAGGCTCAGTAAACCAAGGTCCACCACACTAAGAAAACAAAAAGGGATGGTCAATAGAGAATTAAAGGTGCTATATTTAAATGCGCGCAGTGTACGGAACAAGGTAGATGAGCTTGTGGCCCAGATTGTGACTGGCAGGCATGATGTGGTAGGCATCACAGAGACATGGTTGCAGGGGGTTCAGGACTGGCATTTAAACATCCAGGGATTCACAACCTATCGAAAGGACAGAGAGGTGGGCAGAGGGGGCGGGGTTGCCTTGTTAATTAGGAATGAAATTAAATCAATAGCACTAAACGACATAGGGTCAGATGATGTGGAGTCTGTGTGGGTAGAGTTGAGGAACCACAAAGGCAAAAAAAACATAATGGGAGTTATGTACAGGCCTCCTAACAGTGGTCAGGACCGGGGGCACAAAATGCACCACGAAATAGAAAGTGCATGTCAGAAAGGCAAGGTCACAGTGATCATGGGGGACTTCAATATGCAAGTGGACTGGGTAAATAATGCTGCCAGTGGACCCAAGGAAAGGGAATTCATTGAATGTTTACAGGAGGGCTTTTTGGAACAGCTTGTGATGGAGCCCACGAGGGAACAGGCCATTCTGGACTTAGTGTTATGTAATGAGCCAGACTTGATTAAAGATCTTAAAGTAAGGGAGCACTTAGGAGGCAGTGATCATAATATGGTCGAATTCAATCTCCAATTTGAAATAAAGAAGGTAGAATCAGATGTAAAGGTGTTACAGTTAAATAAAGGTAACTACAGGGGCATGAGGGAGGAACTGACGAAAATCGACTGGGAGCAGAGCCTAGTGGGAAAGACAGTAGAACAGCAACGGCAGGAGTTTCTGGGAGTAATTGAGGACACAGTACAGAGGTTAATCCCAAAGAAAAGAAAGGTTATCAGAGGGGGGATTAGGCAGCCATGGCTGACAAAGGAAGTTAGGGAATGCATCAAAGCAAAAGAGAAAGCCTATAATGTGGCAAAGAGTAGTGGGAAGTCAAAAGATTGGGAAGGCTACAGAAACAAACAGAGGATAACAAAGAGAGAAATAAGGAAAGAGAGGATCAAATATGAAGGTAGGCTAGCCAGTAACATTAGGAATAATAGTAAAAGTTTCTTTAAATACATTAAGAACAAACGGGAGGCAAAAGTTGACATTGGGCCGCTCCAAAATGACGCTGGTAATTTTGTGATGGGAGACAAGGAAATAGCGGAGGAACTAAATAAGTACTTTGCGTCAGTCTTCACAGTAGAAGACATGAGTAATATCCCAACAATTCAGGAGAGTCAGGGGGCAGAGTTGAATATGGTAGCCATCACAAAGGAGAAAGTGCTAGAGAAACAAAGAGGTCTAAAAATTGATAAATCTCCGGGCCCAGATGGGCTACATCCTAGAGTTCTAAAGGAGATAGCTGAAGAAATAGTGGAGGCATTAGTTATGATCTTTCAGAAGTCACTGGAGTCAGGGAAAGTCCCAGAGGATTGGAAAATCGCTGTTGTAACCCCCCCTGTTCAAGAAGGGAACAAGGAAAAAGATGGAAAATTATAGGCCAATTAGCCTAACCTCAGTTGTTGGCAAGATTCTAGAATCCATTGTTAAGGATGAGATTTCTAAATTCTTGGAAGTGCAGGGTCGGATTAGGACAAGTCAGCATGGATTTAGTAAGGGGAGGTCGTGCCTGATAAACCTGTTAGAGTTCTTTGAAGAGATAACAAATAGGTTAGACCAAGGAGAGCCAATGGATGTTATCTATCTTGACTTCCAAAAGGCCTTTGATAAGGTGCCTCACGGGAGTCTGCTGAGTAAAATAAGGGCCCATGGTATTCGAGGCAAGGTACTAACATGGATTGACGATTGGCTATCAGGCAGAAGGCAGAGAGTTGGGATAAAAGGTTCTTTTTTGGAATGGCAACCGGTGACTAGTGGTGCCCCGCAGGGTTCAGTGTTGGGGCCACAGCTGTTCTCTTTATATATTAACGATCTAGATGACGGGACTGGGGGCATTCTGGCTAAGTTTGCCGATGATACAAAGATAGGTGGAGGGGCAGGTAGTATGGAGGAGATGGGGAGGCTGCAGAAAGATTTAGACAGTTTAGGAGAGTGGTCCAAGAAATGGCTGATGAAATTCAACGTGGGCAAGTGCGAGGTCTTGCACTTTGGAAAAAAGAATAGAGGCATGGACTATTTTCTAAACAAAATTCATAATGCTGAATTGCAAAGGGACTTGGGAGTCCTAGTCCAGGATTCTCTAAAGGTAAACTTTCAGGTTGAGTCCGTAATTAAGAAAGCAAATGCAATGTTGTCATTTATCTCAAGAGGCTTGGAATATAAAAGCAGCGATGTACTTCTGAAGCTTTATAAAGCATTAGTTAGGACCCATTTAGAATACTGTGAGCAATTTTGGGCCCCACGCCTCAGGAAGGACACACTGGCACTGGAGCAGGTCCAGCGGAGATTCACACGGATGATCCCAGGAATGGTAGGCCTAACATACGATGGACGTCTGAGAATCCTGGGATTATATTCATTGGAGTTTAGGAGGTTGAGGGGAGATCTAATAGAAACTTACAAGATAATGAATGGCTTAGATAGGGTGGACGTAGGGAAGTTGTTTCCATTAGCAGGGGAGACTAGGACCCGGGGGCACAGCCTTAGAATAAAAGGGAGTCACTTTAGAACAGAGATGAGGAGAAATTTCTTCAGCCAGAGAGTGGTGGGTCTGTGGAATTCATTGCCACAGAGGGCGGTGGAGGCCAGGACGTTGAGTGTCTTTAAGACAGAAGTTGATAAATTCTTGATTTCTCGAGGAATTAAGGGCTATGGAGAGAGAGAGCGGGTAAATGGAGTTGAAATCAGCCATGATTGAATGGTGGAGTGGACTCGATGGGCCGTATGGCCTTACTTCTGCTCCTATGTCTTATGGTCTTATGGAGACACCTTTGGGTTTTTTTTCTATTCGGATGGAATAAATCCGAATTTCACTTAACTCTTAACTTAATGAGTGATTTACAATTAAGTCCCTATTTTGTGGTAACCCATTGACTCATGGTTGTTCATCAATGAATTCATTCATTTTTAGAATTGGGACAACGATTTAGCAGAAATGGCTGCTGAATATGCACAGAAATGTGTCTGGGGACACAATAAGGAGAGAGGAACAACTGGGGAAAATTTATACGTGGCTACCAGCCCACTCAATCTGAAGGAAGCAGTGAAGAAATGGTATTCAGAATTAACAGATTATACATATGAGACTATGGATTGTACTCCACAAAAGATGTGTGGTCACTATACGCAGGTAAGAATTTAAATTGTATTATATGTATCAATAGATTGCCTTTACTATTTGGATAGAGGGCATAGTTAAAGTTTTTCAATATATCTAAGGTGCTTTTTAAGAATATTTGAACCAAATGTAGGTATAATATGAATAGCAATTAGGAAAAATTGAATTTTAAACATTTGGATATGTCACAGGTCTTAAAAATGAATCATTTCAGACTTCCGGGTGCGGCTATGCAGAGCTAGGTCGCATGTTCGGTAGCTCCCACTTGGAACGGACCTTTGGGCCCTTTACAGGGCCCCCACGGCATTTGTTTGACATTTCCCAGTGTGGGAAGAAGACTGCAACATTCCCCCGACAGTGTCCCCCAGGAATGGTATGTCTCTTGGTTACCAGACCCGGCAGAAACAGTAAAAGATTTGGCTTAACTGCAGGATAAACAAAGCCTCTTCCAGCATGCGGGCGGGGGAAGGGCAAGCTTAAAGCTGCAAGCTGACTTGAGGGCCTTTATTAAAGGTGAATTCTAGCAGCACAGGGAACAACTGTGAAAAGATCTACCAAGGCCATTGAAGAAGCGGGGACGAGGCTTTCGGTGGCTGCCATGGAGGAGTAGGTCGCGCATTCGGCAGCTCCCATCTGGAACGGACTCTCAGACCTTTTTCAGGAGTTTCCACAGACTTTTTGGGGCAGATTGGTGAAGCGAACACTGCCAAAAGGATTCCCTCTCGAGACTTCTGGTTGCGGCTATGCGGAGCTGCGTCGCACATTCGGCGGCTCCCGCAAAAACTGACTTTTGGGCTCTTTTCAGGGCCCCCAAGGGCACTTTTTCAACGTTTCCCAGTGTGGGAAGGAGTTAATAATAGCACCCCGTCAGTATATGGCTTTAACTAGGAGCGGGGCGACAAAAAAGGCGGTGGTGGACCAGAAGAAGGGAGAGAAGAAGAACAAAATGGCGGTGGGCGGAGACCAGGCAGCGTGAAGGCTGTGGGCAGAGGAGCAACAGGTATCCAGCGCTGCCTCAGAGATTAAAACGGACCTGCTAGAGCCGATGAAGGCTTCTATTGATAAGCTGCTGGAGACACAGACGGCCCAGGGGGTGGCGATCCGAGAGGCTCGACTAAAGATCTCCGACAATGAGGACGAGATCTTAGGCCTGGCGGTAAAGGTGGAGGCGCACGAGGCGCTCCACAAGAAATGGCAGGAGCGGTTTGAGGAGATGGAAAATCGGTCGAGGCGGAAGAATCTGTGGATTCTGGGCCTCCCGGAGGGGCTGGAGGGGCCGGACGTGGGGGCCTATGTGGTCACCATATTGAACTCGTTGATGGGAGCGGGGTCCTTCCAGGGACCCCTGGAGCTGGAAGGGGCCCATAGAGTGTTGGCGAGGAGGCCCAAAGCTAACGAGCCTCCGCGGGCGGTGCTGGTGCGGTTCCATCGGTTTGTCGATTGGGAGTGTGTGCTCAGGTGGGCCAAGAAGGAGAGGAGCAGCAGGTGGGAGAACGCGGAGGTTCGGATATATCAGGACTGGAGTGCGGAGGTGGCGAAGAGGAGGGCCGGGTACAATCGAGCGAAGGTGGTGCTGCACAGGAAGGGGGTGAAGTTTGGCATGTTGCAGCTGGCGTGATTGTGGGTAACCTACAAGGACCGGCACCATTATTTTGAGTCTCCGGAGGAGGCGTGGGCCTTTGTTCAGGCCGAGAAGCTGGACACAGATTGAGGGTTGGGATGGGCGATTGGGGACTGCGGTGGGTATGTTATGCCTATTCTTAGTTCGGGGGTGGGGGGGGGGCTTTGCATTGTTTTGGGTTTCTTTTTCTCTGTGTTTTTCTCTTTCGGGTTGGGGAGGGTGGATGGGGTGGGTTGCGCACTGTTTTGGTTGCTGGTGGAGCCTGGTAGGTGGAGAGCGCGGGCTTTTTTCCTGCGCCGAAGACTGGGGGGGGGGGCAGGGCCAGGGCGGGGAAGCGAGGATTGTTTCCCGCGCTTAGAACGGAGGGGGGAGGGGGAGCGGGAGAGGAGGGTGTGCCACACAATGGGAGGAGTCGAAGGGGAGGCGGGAGTGGCCGGGGTCAGCAGGAGTCAGCTGACTTGCGGAGGTGCAATGGGGGGAGTAAACCAGCTAGGATGGGTCCTAGCCTGGGGGGGGTGGTGGGGGGGATCGAGCTGCTGTTGCTAAGGTCAAGGAGGAGCTGGAGCGAGTGGGGGGGTCGAGACGGGGGTATGCCGCTTTGGGGAACGGGCCGGGTGTGGGGTGCGGGCGCGTGGCTGGCCGAGGAGGGGTCATGGCTAGTCGGCGGGGGAGGGGGGTGGGTAGCCCTCTGATCCGGCTGATAACCTGGAATATAAGGGGACTGAATGGGCCGGTTAAGCGGGCCCGTATGTTCACGCACCTGAAGGGGCTCAAGGCGGATGTGGTTATGCTCCAGGAGACACACCTGAAGGTGGCAGACCAGATAAGACTGAGGAAAGGGTGGGTAGGTTAGGTGTTTCACTCGGGGCTTGATGCCAAAAATCGAGGGGTGGTGATCTTGGTGGGAAAGAAGGTGTCATTCGAGGCGTCGAGCATTGTGACAGATAATGGCGGTAGGTACATAATGGCAAGTGGTAAGTTACAGGGAGAGAGGGTGGTACTGGTCAATGTGTATGCTCCGAATTGGGACGATGCGGGTTTTATGCGGCGTATGTTGGGTCGGATCCCAGACTTGGAAGTGGGGGGCCTGATAATGGGGGGAGACTTTAACACGGTGTTGGATCCGGCACTGGATCGCTCCAGGTCTAGGACGGGTAGGAAGCCGGCGGCGGCTAGAGTGCTGAGGGGATTTATGGACCAAATGGGAGGGGTGGACCCTTGGAGATTTGCAAGGCCGGGGGCTAGGGAATTTTCATTCTTCTCACCTGTCCATAAGGCTTATTCTCGAATCGACTTTTTCATTTTGAGTAGGGCGCTGATTGCGAGAGTAGAGGATACCGAGTATTCGGCAATAGCCATTTCGGACCACGCCCCGCATTGGATGGACTTGGAGATGGGGGAGGAGAGGGACCAGCGCCCGCTGTGGCGCTTGGAGGTGGGGCTGTTGGCGGACGAGGAGGTGAGCGAGCGGGTCCGAGGAAGTATAGAGAGGTACTTGGAGATCAACAACAACGGGGAGGTCCGAGTGGGGATGGTATGGGAGGCACTGAAGGCGGTGGTGAGGGGAGAGCTGATCTCCATTAGGGCCTACAAGGAGCGGGGGGAGAGGGAGAGGCTGGTGGGGGAGATGGTGAGGGTAGACAGGAGATATGCGGAAGAGCCTGAGGAAGGATTGTTGAGGAAGAGGCGCAGCCTCCAGGCCGAATTCGACCTGGTGACCACCAGGAAGGCGGAGGTGCAGTGGAGGAAGGCCCAGGGGGTGGTCTAAGAGTATGGGGAAAAGGCAAGCCGGATGCTGGCGCATCAACTTCGGAAGCGGGACGCAGCTAGGGCGATCAGGGGAGTTAAGGACAGGGGAGGGAGCATGGTGCGGAGTGTGGTTGGCATCAAGGGGTCTTCAGGGACTTCTACGAGGAATTGTACGGATTCGAGCCCCCACGGGAGGAGGGAGGGATGGGCCGTTTCCTGGACCTATTGAGGTTTCCAAAGGTGGAAGAGGGACTGGTGGCGGGACTGGGGGCCCCGATTGGGCTGGAGGAGCTGATCAAAGCGATAGGAAGCATGCAGGCGGGGAAGGCACCGGGGCCGGAAGGTTTCCCGGTCGAGTTCTATAAAAAATATATGGACCTGTTGGGCCCGCTGTTAGTTAGGACCTTTAATGAGGCAAGGGAGGGGGGGGGCTTTACCCCCGACGATGCACTGATCTCCTTGATCCTGAAGCGGGACAAGGATCCCCTGCAATGTGGGTCTTACAGATCGATTTCCTTGCTAAATGTAGATGCCAAGGTGCGGGCGAAGGTCTTAGCCACGAGGATTGAGGATTGTGTGCCGCAGATCATCCATGAAGACCAGGCGGGGTTTGTGAAGGGGAGACAGTTGAACGCGAATGTGCGGAGGCTTTTGAACGTTATCATGATGCCGGCGAGGGAGGGGGAGGCGGAGATAGTGGTGGCGATGGACGCTGAGAAAGCCTTCGATAGGGTAGAGTGGGGTACCTGTGGGAGGTGCTGAAGAGGTTTGGGTTTGGGGAGGGGTTTGTCAGGTGGGTTAGGCTGTTGTATGAGGTCCCGATGGCGAGTGTGGCCACAAATAGGAGGCGGTCCGAGTACTTTCAGTTGCACCGAGGGATGAGGCAGGGGTGTCCCCTGTCTCCCCTGCTCTTCGCACTGGCGATTGAACCCCTGGCTATGGCACTGAGAGAGTCGAGGAACTGGAGGGGGGTGGGGAGGAGCATAGGGTGTCGCTTTATGCAGACGACCTGCTGCTGTATGTGGCGGACCCGGTGGGAGGAATGCCAGAGGTAATGAGGATCCTTGGGGAATTCGGGGACTTTTCGGGGTACAAGCTCAATATGGGGAAGAGCGAGCTGTTCGTAGTTAAGCTCGGGGACCAGGAGAGGGGGATTGGCGAGCTCCCACTAAAAAGGGCGGAGAGGAGCTTCAGATATTTGGGGGTCCAGGTGGCCAGGAGCTGGGGGGCCCTGCATAGGCTTAACTTTACAAGGCTGGTGGAGCAAATGGAGGAGGAGTTCAAGAGGTGGGATGCGTTGCAGCTGTCCTTGGCGGGTAGGGTGCAGTCAATCAAAATGACGGTGCTCCCAAGGTTTTTGTTCCTGTTCCAGTGCCTCACCGTATTTATCCCGAAGGCTTTTTTCAGGCGGGTTAACAGGAGTATAATGGGGTTTGTGTGGGCGCGAGGGATTCCGAGGGTGAGAAGGGTGTTCCTGGAGCGGAGTAGAGATAGGTGGGGGCTGGTGCTGCCCAACCTCTGTGGGTACTACTGGGCCGCCAAGGCGACGATGGTGCGCAAATGGGTGATGGAGGGGGAGGGGGCTGCATGGAAGAGGCTGGAGACGGCGTCCTGTGTGGGTACGAGTCTGGGGGCGCTGGCAACGGCGCATCAGCCGCTCCCTCCAAGGAGGTATACCACGAGCCCGGTGGCGGTGGCGGCCCTCAAAATTCTGGGGCAGTGGAGGCGGCATGGGGGGAAGTTGGGGCCTCGGCGTGGACCCCATTACGGGGGAACCACCGGTTCGCCCCAGGAAGAACAGGTGGAGGGTGTTCGGGGTGGCACAGGGCAGGGATACGAAAGTTGGGGGACCTGTTTGTGGACGGGAAGTTCGTGAGCTGGAGGAGAAGTACGGGCTTCCCCCCGGGGAACACCTTCAGGTACTTACAGGTAAGGGCGTTTGCCAGACGGCAGGTGGTGGAATTCCCACGGCTACTGCCACACACAGTACAGGACAGGGTGCTCTCGGGGGGGTGGGTGGGAGTGGGGAAGATCTCGGAAATTTACCAGGTGATGCAGGAGGAGGAGGAGGCCTCGGTGGTGGAGTTGAAACGTAAGTGGGAGGAGGAGTTGGGAGAGGAGATCGAAGAGGGGACGTGGGCAGATGCCCTAGGGAGGGTGAATTCTTCCTCTTCATGCGTGAGGCTCAGCCTCATACAGTTTAAGGTGCTGCACAGGGCACACATGACCGGGACAAGGATGAGCTGGTTCTTTGGGGGTGAGGACAGATGTGTTAGGTACTCAGGGAGCCCAGCAAATCACACCCATATGTTCTGGGCATGCCCAGCGCTGGAGGAATTTTGGAAGGGCGTAGCAAGGACAGTGTCGAGGGTGGTAGGATCCAGGGTCAGACTGGGCTGGGGGCTCGCAATATTTGGGGTGGCAGAGGAGCCGGGAGTGCAGGAGGTGAAAGAGGCTGGAATTCTGGCCTTTGCGTCCCTGGTAGCCCGGCGAAGGATTCTCCTTCAGTGGAAAGATGCAAGGCCCCCAAGCGTGGAATCCTGGATCAGCGATATGGCAGGGTTCATTAAATTGGAGAGGGTGAAATTCGCCTCGAGAGGGTCGGTGCAAGGGTTCTTTAGGCGGTGGCAACCGTTCTTAGACTTTCTGGCAGAACGGTAGACATTGGTCAATGGCAGCAGCAGCTCGGGGGGGGGGGGGGGGGGGCGGGTTTACTTCATTTTTGTTTATGTTATTTACACTGGAGGGTCTGAGGGGTGTATACACCTGTTGTGTTAAGTCGGAGTGTTCATGTTAATTTATTATTTATGTACAGGGGGAGGGGTTTGGGGGTTGCTTTTTTAGATTGTGTTTTCTACTTAACCCTGTTGGGTTCTTTTTTCTTTCTCGTTTTGTTATTGATATTTTATGAAAACCTTTAATAAAAATTATTTTTTAAAAAGTAAAAAATGAATCATTTCAATATTAATCTTTCCCTTCTCCCATTTTTAAAGAAGCTACTTCTCACTATTTTACACTTAGTTTCTCTCTGTCTGCATTGCTCCACATGAGGCCAGTTTAGCTCATTTGGCTCGACAGCTGGTTCATGATGCAGAGCAAGGCCAGTAGCGCAGGTTCAATTCCCGTACCGGTTGAGGTTATTCTTGAAGGCACCACCTTCTCAGATGTGCCCCTCAGCTGAGGTGTGTTGATCCTCGGGTTATATCACTACCAGTCAGCTCTCCCCTCATCTGGGACTATGGCGACTTTACCTAATCCACATGGAACCACTGATAATATGCAGGATGAATTGACTAGTTGGTTGGTCACTGATCAAAATGGACAAACACATGCTCACACATAGAATCCCAGTAAGTTGACTAAAAGCGCAATACCAGTACAAACTCATTTACTAATTGCCAACTCACTGTATAACGAGTAAAGACGCTATCAGGTCACCCACTGAGCCAATGGGTTAGGTTGGGCTAGGTGATTTTTTTTTTGTGGTGGTCTGCCTGTCTCTATCAACCTGATCAAGGAAAGGTCTATTTCTGATCGATATCCAATAACGGCAATCAGAAAATCGGTCTATGATTACTGAATGGGATGCCCCTGCATGGCGAATAACTTTTTGTCTTTGAATATTTTTATTGGCATTTTCAATTATACACAGTAAAACTTTACATTCTGTATTTACAGCACAAGAAGGCATACGGCATGCTTGCCTTCATTGGCCGGGGCATTGAGTATAAGAATTGGCAAGTCATGTTGCAGCTGTATAGAACCTTAGTTAGGCCACACTTGGAGTATAGTGTTCAATTCTGGTCGCCACACTACCAGAAGGATGTGGAGGCTTTAGAGAGGGTGCAGAAGAGATTTACCAGAATGTTGCCTGGTATGGAGGGCATAAGCTATGAGGAGCGATTGAATAAACTCGGTTTGTTCTCACTGGAACGAAGGAGGTTGAGGGGCGACCTGATAGAGGTATACAAAATTATGAGGGGCATAGACAGAGTGGATAGTCAGAGGCTTTTCCCCAGGGTAGAGGGGTCAATTACTAGGGGGCATAGGTTTAAGGTGAGAGGGGCAAGGTTTAGAGTAGATGTACGAGGCAAGTTTTTTACGCAGAGGGTAGTGGGTGCCTGGAACTCGCTACCGGAGGAGGTAGTGGAAGCGGGGACGATAGGGACATTTAAGGGGCATCTTGACAAATATATGAATAGGATGGGAATAGAAGGATACGGACCCAGGAAGTGTAGAAGATTGTAGTTTAGTCGGGCAGTATGGTCGGCACGGGCTTGGAGGGCCGAAGGGCCTGTTCCTGTGCTGTACATTTCTTTGTTCTTTGTTCTTTGTTCACATGCAGTGCTGTAAATTCACTTGTTCTTGGTGTTTCCTCCCCCCCTTCCCCTCTTCCTGCTCCCCCCCTCCCAAGGCCCCTCCTTGGCATTCCCCCTCTTTCGTTCAGGGAGTTCTGTCCCCTAGCTCCTATTCTCCCCTTTCCCCCCACTTCCTTTTATGTTTTCTGTTGCTGGCCTTGTGGGTTCAGGAGGGATGGAGGGCCTTCCGCACCCCCCCCCCCCCTCCCTCCCAATGCTTCTCCCTGTAGTTCCCCTGAGATTCCATCTCTCGTCCTCTCCCTTTGCCCTTAGAGTTGTGTATCTCTGTCTACTTTCTCTCGTCTCTCGCTTTTTCCCTATTTGCTGTTGGCTTCGAACAGGTCTTGGAATAGGCCGACGAACTGCCTCCATGCTTCGAGGAAGCATTTTTCCGACCGTCTGATGGTGGACTTGATCTTCTCCGGATGGAGCAATTCCGCCAGGTCTCCCAGCCAATCTGCAGCTGTGGGTGGTGCTGCTGATCGCCAGCCGAGCAGGATTCTCCGGCGTGCGATTAGGGAGCATGGTGAATAACGTGCTGATACTCTGCGCCTGGCCTACACATGAGAAATTACCATGTTGGAACAGTATCAGTTTACTGCAGTCGGCAACCTCAAGAGAGGAGGGGAATCCGAGTAGAAAATTGGAAAGGAAAATCTAATAAAGGCATAACCAACTGTCTCACTAAATAGTTAGGAACATACAAAAATGAAAGCTTGGTGAACCCAATCATCATGGTTTGATGATTCGAGTTCCCCCATCGTGAACCTTATCAATTGCCTTCTCACAACCAGTAACCAGAAAATCTTCTGGGAGAGGCAAAAACCAGAGAATGATCCTTTTGCCAATTTATGAAAAAGCTCAGAAATATCTCTCTGACCTCCCACCCCAACCACCAAAGGTGATCATTGTGTTCATTATAATATGGTATTTCATAGTGCGATTGACAATAATGGGAATTGTCAATAAATCCAGGACTATATGCATACAACAAGTGATCAACAAATAATTGCGGCTGAACCCACATTATTGATTTGGTGGAGGAAAACATATTAATTTTGATCATCAAATTTAACAATGTGTTACGGACCCCTGGGCTAGTGTACTGTCAATTCCAGCCCCACCTGACCCAGAGTCACAACAGGGGTGAAATTAATTTTTATTTTAAATACCCAAGGTCTTTTGTTACCCAAGAACTACAGTCACTAGGTTTGTAAATATACACACAGTGAACTTCTAATAATTAACAGTGATTATAATTAAATAGACAAAATAAATACACTGGTATCTGCTATCTGATTTCAACCCCCCCCCCCCTTTCCAACTCACCCCACCCTCTATACACACACACAAACAAACAAAATAAAAATATAATGGTCTTTGTTTCAGATGGATGTCTTCCAGTTAGTTTCTTTCTCAAGTTCAGGCCCTTCGTTGGGGTATTTCCTTTTCCTCTGCTTGTAATCTTCACTGCAGAACCGTTGGGTTTCTTTGCCTGGGATAAACCAGGCACTCACTGAGAGCGCTGGCAGAGAGAGGGAGAAAACACAGCTCTTCTTCCTTCCAGCGTCTAGAGCCGTCTGCCAGATTCTGCTTGAAACACCACCTGGCCAGAACCAAATCGCTAACTGTTGTCAGACACTGTCACTGGCCAACCCAATGGTTGCCATTTAGCCAACTGAATCAAATCCCCCCAGTCTGCTGGGTGCCTGAAAGTCTGAGCTCTCTGGCTCCAAATGTAAAACTTCATAACATGGTGTCACAGTTTGAAACTTTCGAGTTCACGACATGCTCTGCTCTTAAAGGTATGTCTCAATTAACTATCCATGGACCAAAAACAATAAGGAGAAAATAAAAAAAATAGGAACTAAGGAAATCAACAAGAAGGACCCATACAAATGTTACATTTAAAGTTTATTGTTAGTAACTGCATTTGATGCCATAAAACATTTCAAATTCATATTTATTTAAAATCTGTGATTATACTATGTTTGCAGATCATCTGGGCAAATAGTAATAAAGTGGGCTGCAGTAGTCACTCTTGTGATGAAGTGAAAGGCCTGGAATATAAAAACCTGTCTCTTCTGGTCTGCAACTATTTGCCTCCGTAAGTATAAATATTACTGAAATCTCGACAGGTAGCCATTTCTAATCCTGCCATGTTAAAATCTATGATATGTGTTACTTTTGCACAAATGCTGCTTGGTTATGGGGGTCGGTTTAGCTCAGTTGATTGGACAGCTAGTTTGTGATGCAGAGCGCAGCAACAGCACCGGTTCAATTCCCGTACTGACTGAGGTCATTCATGAAGGCCCTTGTCTTCGCAAACCTTTTAAAAAATAAATTTAGAGTACCCAATTATTTCTTTCCAATTAAGGGGCAATTTAGCGTGGCCAATCTATCTAACCTACACTCTTTGCATTGTGAAACCCACGCAGACACGGGGAGAATGTGCAAACTCCACACAGACAGTGACCCCGGACCAGATGTCGAACCCGGGTCCTCAGTGCCGTGAGGCTGCAGTGCTAACCACTGTGCCACGTGCTGCCCGTGTCTTTTCTAACCTGCCCCTAGCCTGAAGTGTGGTGATCCTCAGGTTGAATCGCCACCAGTCAGCTCTCCCCCTCAAAGGGGAAAGAACTCTGTGGTCATCTCGGACTATGGCAACTTTACTTTTACAGTTAACTTCTGCAAGGTAAACTAAATCTATGATACTGCAGTATGTTTTTACATGTTGTGTTAAACTGGAAGCACTTCTCTCTATTTGAGTACTTCTATAAAGCAACTGTATCTGCTCTTTTGTGATGCCACGTTTAAAAAGTCACACAGCCCTGAAGTGGTAAAAGTTAGATTTGTTTCTGTGCACCATGTTTATCAGAGAATTGGTGAGCCCACTCAAACTTTATTTCTATTTCTAGAGGTAACGTAGTCGGAGAACATCCATATAAGAAAGGAACCCCCTGCAGTGAATGCCCAGATGGAACCAAATGCATTGAGAATCTTTGCAGTGAGTATCCCCCGTGAAACGTTTTGGGTTTAAGTTAGTTAAATCCAAGTCTAGATTCTGCAAAAATCACCTGTCTGACAGAAACTTTATCTGCCAGGATTATGTTTTAGGAATACAGGGATATTTTCGTCCCATGATTTTCCATTTGGAACTGTTTCTGGGCCTTTACCAGAATTGCTATCTTGGAACAGCACTGACGGTACAAAATAATCAAAATCCACCCATTTACAGTTTGACCTTGAGCTAGAGCCATAAGTTAAGTTGTTTCCTACAATATGGCCTTGTTTCTGAGACTGATTCCTGCTACCACTTTGCTCTTATGACATTCTCAGCTCTTTCACCGTGTGTGATTCTTTGCTGCAGATTGAAGAACATTACAAATGATGTTCTCTATTCGTCCTGCAATTTCGGGAGCAGTGAAGAAATTGTTTCCAGACATTTTATCTTCACTGACCATTAAGTCAGCCAGGTTTTCCTCTGCAGAAGGACAGGGGCTTAACTTAACATGACATCAACGGGCTGCAACAGCATTTTAATTTTGGCATTCAGGAGTCCTGCAAGGGACCAAGTCTAACATCTGTCCCAATAAGAACTGTATGGAGTGGTCAGCAGAGACCAAGACAAGTTTCAAAATGTTACTTGGAAGCTGTGCTCCCTTGGACCCCAGAAGGACTACTTGAGTTTCCTCAACTCCAGCCCTGTCTCAATCTTCTCCGCCACAACCAGCATTTGTTTGGCAACCCCACCATTCATATTTTATGCTGGAACCTGCTCCCTTGGGTCCCATCAGTGTCTGGCTCATGCTCCAAGTCCACTCCTGCTTACTGACATTGTTGTTATTCCTGCTGGCAGGGGACAGATTTAAAATCTTCATGAGACCTGTCTATCGACATTGGCCAGACATTGCTTCCTTCATGACTTCCAGATGTGCCACATCCCTGGGGCCCCACACATTGGCCCGACTTCCTCAACAGTTAATTAAATACACATAAGATGAACTCATCAACTTCAGTCATCAAAGACCTTACCTTGATCATAAGGTCAGAAGTTGGGATTTTCACTGACGATCGCAGTGTTCTATTCTTAATTCCTCAGATAACAAAGCAGTCTGCGTCCACATGCAGCAAAGCATGGATGACATTCAAGCTTGGGCTCGTATGTGCCAAGTAAAATTCCAGACAATGATTGTCTTCCAATAAGAAAGACTCCAAATACCTCCCCTTAGCATTCAATGACATTACTGAATCCCCCACCATCACCATTAACCACTAACTTCACTGAACCAGGCAATTAAACACCATGAAAGCAAAAGCAGGTCAGAGATTCAGCATTCTGTGGCAAATGGCTCACCTCCTGATTCCCCAAAGTTTTTCCACCATCTATAAGGCTGAAGTCAGGAATGTGATGGAATATTCTCTCCAGTTGCTTGGATGAGAGAACCTCCAACAACACTCAAGCTCAATATCATCCAGGACAAAGCTAAACTCTTGATTGGCGCCCCATCCACCACCTTAAACCTTTACTCTCTCCACCAGCGACTACCATGCCTGCAGTGTATACCATCAACTTGATGCTCTGTGGTATCTCCCCAATGCTTCTTTGACATCACCTCTCAAATTGACAACCCCTACCACCTAAAAAGGACAAGGATAAGTGGGACATGGGAACACCATTAACTCCAAGCTTCCCTCCAAGTCATGCTCCATCCAGACTTGGAAATATATCGGGGGGATTTTCCTGCCATTCCCGGCAGCTGGATCTTCCGGTCCTGCCAACGGCAAACCCCCGCCAAGGGTTTCCCGGCAGCGGGGGTTGGCTTCAATGGGAAATCCCATTGACAGCGGCAGGACCAGAAGATCCTGTCCACTGCCCATGGCGAACTGCCTCCAACCACCGAGACACATGCCGCGGGGAGGTGCAGTAAATCACCCCCCCCCCCCCATCGTCTTTATTCATCATCACCGTGTAAAAAGTCTGGAACTGCATACTGCGTTTGACAAGGTCCAACATGGCAGACTGGTACAAAATCTAAAATCACATGGAATTCAGGGTGGGCTGGCTAGATAGACACAGAACTGGCTTGGTTATGGAACACAGAGTAGGAGTGGAAGAGTGTATTTAAAATAGTGATCTGTAGCTAGTGGTGTTCCGCATGGATCAGTGCTGGGACCTCTGTTGTTTGTAGTATATATAAATGATCTGAAGGAAAATGTGGGTGGTCTGATTAATAAGTTTGCAGATGACACGAAGATTGACAGAGTTGCTGGTGGTGCCGAGGATTGTCAGAGGATACAAAAGGATATAAATAGATTGGAGACTTGGGCACACAAATGGCAGATGGAGTTTAATCCAGACAAATGCGAGGGGATGCATTTTGGAGAATCAAATCTAGGTATGAATTATACTGTAAATAGCAGAACCCTTAGGAACATTAACATAAGAGGGATCTGGGCGTGCAAGTCCACAGTTCCTTAAAAGTGGCAACATAGGTGGCCAAGGTAATTAAGAAGGCATATGTCATGCTTGCTTTCATCAGCTGGGGCATTGGGTACAGGAGTTGGGAAATCATGTTGCAGCTATAAAGAACCTTGGATAGGCCGCAATTGGAGTATTGCGTGCAGTTCTGGTCACCACATTATCAGAAGGACGTGGAAGCTTTGGAGAGAGTGCAAAGAAGGTTCCCCAGGATGTTGCCTGGTTTTGAAGGTGTTGACTATGAGGAGAGGTTGATTAAACTAGGATTGTTTTCACTGGAAAGCCAGAGGCAGAAGGCAGACCTGATAGAGGTCTACAAAATCCTGAGAGGCATAGACCGAGTGGATAGTCAGAGGCTTTTCCCAAAGATGGAAGTGTCAATTATAAGGGGGCATGGGTTCAAGGTGAGAGGGGGAAAGTTTAAGAGGGATGCACGGGGAAAGTTTTTCACGCAGAGAGTGGTGAGTGCCTGGAACGCGCTGCCAGAGGATGTGGTGGAAGCAGGCACAATGGCAACATTTAAGATGCATCTGGATGGGTACATGAATAGGGAGGAAATAGAGGAATATGGACTGAGTAAGGGCAGAAGGTTCTGTCTTAGTTAGGGCATCATGATTGGCACAGGCTTGGAGGGCCAAAGGGCCTGTTCCTGTGCTGTACTTTTCTTTGTTACCTTCACACAGGCTGCAGTGGTTTATTAAGGCAACTCATCATTATCGCTTCAAGGGCAATAAGGAATGGGATTAAAAGAAACATTTACGACTTTCTGTCAGCTTCAAATTTCAATTTGTTTTTTTATTTGTACATGAGTTGCTGATGTTGGTAAGTCCACATTTATTGACCATCCCTAGTTATCATGAGAAGAAAGATGGGAATGGGCCTTCTCCTTGAACCTCCTTGCAATCATTGTTGTGGTGGTATGTGTTTTGGAGGTGAATCTGGAGCTTATGTTGTTTCCATGGCATTACTGCCCTTATCATTCTTGGTGTCTGCAGGGGAGAGAGAGTGCAGTGTATCCTGTAGATAAAACATACTGTGGCTACAGTGCCTTGGTTGCAGAACAACTGGGTATTGTGTGCAATGGCAGGCATACCAACGAAATGATCTGCTAGGTCTTCGATGGCATCATGTTTCTTGAATGTTGTTGCAGTTGCACATATTCAGTCCTTACCTAAGCCTTGTAGATTCTAGATGGGACTTGAGGGGTCTAGCGATGATTAAAATACCCAGACTCAGCCTTGCTGCTGTTGCCACATTTGTTAAATATATTTGGTGCAGTTCACCTTCTGGCTAATGGTGACCCCATGATGTTGAAGACAGGGGACTAGGTGATGATTTAGTTGAAATTCAGGGGATAAGGGCTGATGATTCAATTGTTTACGATGCTGATTATTTGGCACTTAGGTTTTGCAAATATTATCCATCATTTGTTAATCAAAGCCGAAAATCACTCAAAACATGTGTAAATTAGCACGGGCTGTTTCACGATTGGAGGAGCAGTAAACAAAGTGGAACATTGTGGAGCTTCAGGGAGCAATTCCAGTCCTGATTCTTTTTTAAAATATTTATATTCACACCAGAGAGTACATAAACATGAACACATAAACTTTCAAGAACATAACACAATCCCCACATTGACATTTTTCCCTTTTTCTTCCCTTGACATCCCCCTGCCCTCCCCACCCCTACCCTCTCGCAAATAAAAAGTCCTCAAACCAGGGACAAGAACAACATCCAACTCACAAAGAACCCTCTCACCACCCCCACCCCCCCCCCCCCCCCCCCCCCCACGACACTTCCTGAGGGCGATCTTAATCTTTTCCAATTTAAGGAATTGTGCTACATCCCCCAGGAACACCGACACTCTTGTTGGCTCCACTAACCTCCACTCGAGTAGAATGTGCCGTCGAGCAATCAGAGTGGCGAAGGTCATCACTTTGGAACTCTTCCCCTCCAGCAGCTCCGGTAGATCCGACACTCAATAATAGCTACCCAAGGGCCTGGTAACATCTCCACCCCCTCGATTTTCGATAATGCTTCGAATGTCGGGCCCCAAAAGCCCACCAATCTTAGATATGACCAAAACATGTGGATATGATTTGCCGGCCCCCCTCCACATCTCTCACCCTTATCCTCTATCTCTGGAAAGAACCCGCTCATCCGAGCCCGCGTCACGTGGGCCCTATGCACCTCCTTGAACTGTACCAAACACACCCTAACATAGGACGACATTACATTTACCCGGTGCATTATCTTAGAACAAAGGACAAAGAAAAGTACAGCACAGGAACAGGCCCTTCAGCCCTCCAAGCCTGTGCCGACCATGCTGGCTGTCTAAACTAAAATCTTCTACACTTACGGGGTCCGTATCCCTCTATTCCCATCCTATTCATGTATTTGTCAAGATGCCCCTTAAATGTCACTATCGTCCCTGCTTCCACCACCTCCTCCGGCAGCGAGTTCCAGGCACCCACTACCTCTGTGTAAAAACCTTGCCTCGTACATCCCCTCTAAATCTTGCCCCTCGCACTTTAAACCTATGCCCTCTAGTAATTGACCCCTCTACCCTGGGTAAAAGTCTCTGACTATCCATCCTGTCTCAGCCCCTCATAATTTTGTAGACCTCTAGCAGATCGCCCCTCAACCTCCTTCGTTCCAGTGAGAACAAACCAAGTTTATTCAACCTCTCCTCATAGCTAATGCCCTCCATACCAGGCAACATCCTGGTAAATCTCTTCTGCATTCTGCACCTTTTCTAAAGCCTCCACATCCTTCTGGTAGTGTGGTGACCAGAATTGAACACTTTACTCCAAGTGTGGCCTAACTAAGGTTCTCTACAGCTGCAACATGACCTGCCAATTTTTATGCTCAATGCCCCGGCCAATGAAGGCAAGCATGCCGTATGCCTTCTTGACTACTCTCCACCTTTGTTGCCCCATTCCGTGACCTGTGGACCTGTCCACCTAGATCTCTCTGACTGTCAATACTCTTGAGAGTTCTACCATTCACTTTATATTCCCTACCTGTATTAGACCTTCCAAAATGCATTATCTTACTCCAAACCTTCCCCCCTAACTCCACACCCTACTCTCCCTCCCTCTTCTGCTGAATCTCCTCAATTGGTGCTTTCCCTGTGCTCACTAGCCATCCATAAATATCCACAATCTTCCCATCCCCCAACTTGTCTGGAGATAACAAGCTGTCCAATGGAGTGTGCTCAAGTATCTGAGGGAACGAGGGTACCTCCTTCCACACAAATTCTCGTAACTGTATATAACTGAACCCCCCCCCCCCAGCAATTGGTATCTCTCTTGGAACTCGCCCACCCTTGCAAACCTTCCTTCCATGAACAAGTCCCTCACTCGTTCCACCCCTTCCCTATGCCACCGCCTATATGTCGAATCCAGTCCTGCTGGGGTGAACCAGTGATTTTCAGGAATAGGGCAGTACCGACATGCCTCCCACACCAAAATGCCATCTCAGCTGTTTTCAGACCTTTGTGGACAATGCCACCACTGGACTCATCTTGTGCCTCTCTGGGTAGAACAGAAAGGGCCTTAACTTTAAGCTTACCCCAAAACACAACGCGTTCTCCAGCTGCACCAACTCCAACCCGTCCACCCCCCACCACTGCCGGACCATCTCCATGTTTGCCGCCAATAATAATACAACATATTCGGGAGCACCAGCCCTCCCATCCACCGCCTCCTTTGTAGAAACTCCCTCCAAATCCACGGCGTCTTGCCAGCCCACATGAATGCCGAAATTAGCCTACCCAGCTTACAAAAAACGGCTTTTGCAGGAATATCGGGAGAAACTGAAATACAAAAATCTTGGCAGGACGTTCATTATGACCGTCTACACCCTCCCTGCTAACGATAGTGGGAGGCATCCCACCCCCTCAAATCCCCTTTCACTCCCGCCACCAAGCCGGCCAGATTCCATTTATGCATCATGGCCCAGTCATAGGCCACCTGAATACCCAGGTATCTGAACCTACCCCAGGCCAACCTAAATGGTACGGCACTCAAATCTGCCCCTCTCCCCAGGGCGGTTCACCGGAAACACTTCATTTTTGGCAATATTCAATTTGTAGCCTGAAAATGCACCAAACCTCTCCAATATGCCCATTAACCTATCCATACTTTCCAATCGATTGAAAATATACAGCAGCAAATCATCTACGTTAGGTGAGACTCTATGCTCCCTGCCTCCCTTACAATGTCCGACCACTTGCCTGATGCCTAGAGCGCAATGGCTTAGGGTTCGAATGCCAACACAAATAGAGGTGGGGATAATGGGCACCAACGCCTCGTACCCCGCGTAACCGGAAATCACCCGAACTAATCAAATTTATCCTGACGCTAACTGTGTAGGCTGCATGGATGTGGGAATACCGACTCGTGACGTTTTCGTGTAAGACACAGGTCTCAATGGCGGTCGCTAGTGTGAGCTGCTTTACTTTGAGGAGCTGCTGTCGTAGGGGGTCCGACTGAACACCTAAAACGATCTGGTCAGGTATCATGGAGTCGGAGGTGGGCCCGTAGCTGCAAGACTGCGCAAGGATGCGGAGGTGCGTGAGAAAGGATTGGAAAGGATCATCCTTACCCTGCAAACGCTGTTGGAACACGTAGCGATCAAAACTTTCATTCACCTCTACGCTGCAGTGAGTGTCAAACTTGAGGAGGACTGTCTTGAACTTTGTTTTATCTTCATCATCCGCAAAGGTGAGAGAATTGAAAATGTGGATGGCACGGTCCCCGGCCATGGATAGGAGGAGAGCAATCTTCCTGGTATCCGAGGCGTCCTCCCTGTCTGTGGCTTTGAGGAAGAGCTGGAAGCGCTGTTTGAAAATCTTCCAGTTGGCCCCTAGGTTGCCAGCGATGCGGAGCGGCGGCGGGCTGATGTTGTCCATGTTGCAGGATGACGAAATGCTGGCGAAAGGCAGATCACTTGCAGGTAGGTCTAAGAAGTTCTAATATCCCTCAGCTCCTGGTATCATGATGTGTTGGATGTTCTGGATCCATGGAACACATACAGGTCACCAACACTTGAAATAGTGCAACACTATTTTATTGAATCATTAACTGTTTAACATACTCAGACTGTGGGTTAACACGCTACTAGCTTTAACTAAAGACCTTTGCCTTGTCCTAACCAGTCGATGCACTCAGTACATGGTGAATGTCTGTCCTGCAGGCTGTGAGCTCTGTCTTACATAGAACATAGAACATAGAACGATACAGCGCAGTACAGGCCATTCGGCCCACGATGTTGCACCGACATGGGAAGTCAAAAAACAAAAGCCATCTAACCTACACTATGCCATTATCATCCATATGCTTATCCAATAAACTTTTAAATGCCCTCAATGTTGCCGAGTTCACTACTGTTGCAGGTAGGGCATTCCACGGCCTCACCACTCTTTGCATAAAGAACCTACCTCTGTCCTATATCTATTACCCCTCAGATTAAGGCTATGTCCCCTCGTGCTAGCCATTTCCATCCGCGGGAGAAGGCTCTCACTGTCCACCCTATCTAACCCCCTGATCATTTTCTATGCCTCTATTAAGTCTCCTCTTAACCTTCTTCTCTCTAACGAAAACAACCTCAAGTATATCAGCCTTTCCTCATAAGATTTTCCCTCCATACCAGGCAACATCCTGGTAAATCTCCTCTGCACCCGTTCCAAAGCTTCCACGTCCTTCCTATAATGAGGTGACCAGAACTGTACGCAATACTCCAAATGCGGCCGTACCAGAGTTTTGTACAGCTGCAACATGACCTCATGACTCTGGAACTCAATCCCTCTACCAATAAAGGCCAACACACCATAGGCCTTCTTCACAACCCTATCAAACTGGGTGGCAAGTTTCAGGGATCTATGTACATGGACACCGAGATCCCTCTGCTCATCCACACTTCCAAGAATTTTACCATTAGCCAAATATTCCGCATTCCTGTTATTCCTTCCAAAGTGAATCACCTCACACTTCTCTGCATTAAACTCCATTTGCCACCTCTCAGCCCAGCTCTGCAGCTTATCTATGTCCCTCTGTAACCTGCAACATCCTTCCGCACTGTCGACAACACCACCGACTTTAGTGTCGTCTGCAAATTTACTCACCCACCCTTCTGCCCCCTCCTCTAGGTCATTTATAAAAATGACAATTAGCAACGGCCCCAGAACAGATCCTTGTGGTACGCCACTTGTAACTGAACTCCATTCTGAACATTTCCCATCAACCACCACCCTCTGTCTTCTTTCAGCTAGCCAATTTCTGATCCACATCTCTAAATCACCCTCAATCCCCAGCCTCCATATTTTCTGCAATAGCCTACCGTGGGGAACCTTAGCAAATGCTTTACTGAAATCCATATACACCACATCAACTGCTCTACCCTCGTCTACCTGTTCAGTCACCTTCTCAAAGAACTCGATAAGGTTTGTGAGGCATGACCTACCCTTCACAAAGCCATGCTGACTATCCCTAATCATATTATTCCTATCTAGATGATAATAAATCTTGTCTCTTATAATCCCCTCCAAGACTTTACCCACAACAGACGTGAGGCTCACCGGTCTATAGTTGCCGGGGTTGTCTCTACTCCCCTTCTTGAACAAAGGGACCACATTTGCTATCCTCCAGTCCTCTGGCACTATTCCTGTAGCCAATGATGACATAAAAATCAAAGCCAAAGGCTCAGCAATCTCTTCCCTGGCTTCCCAGAGAATCCTAGGATAAATCCCATCAGGCCCTGGGGACTTGTCTATTTTCAGACTGTCCAGAATTGCCAACACCTCTTCCTTACGTATCTCAATGCCATCTATTCTAATAGCCTGGGTCTCAGCATTCTCCTCCACAACATTCTCTTTTTCCTGAGTGAATACTGACGAAAAATATTAATTTAGTATCTCGCCTATCTCTTCAGACTCCACACACAACTTCCCATCCCTGTCCTTGACTGGCCCTACTCTTACCCTAGTCATTCTTTTATTCCTGACATACCTATAGAAAGCTTTTGGGTTTTCCTTGATCCTACCTGCCAAATACGTCTTACTAGGAAGCTGCAGCTCGAATGAGCGGGAACTCTGATGCCCCTGTCTTTATAGTGCGTGTGCTCTAACTGGTGATTGGCTGTGGTGTTGTGTGTGTTGATTGGTCCCACTGTGTGTCCATCAGTGTGTGTCTGCACCATGATACACTGGTGTATATTATGACAAACCCCATCAACTGCTCCATTGGCAATGGGGTGGACGACACAACTCTACCTCTAGAGCCGTCGCCGTGTTCGATTTCCGCTGGGTGCAATCCTACACTCTAACAATTAATCAAATGTTGTCTTAATGGGAAGTGAGGAACTCACACCTTTCCTGGCATTCAGCTCTTTGCAGGGAATTGGGCTGGATTCATCCATCCCGCCTGCTGCAAGATCGCCACGGGCAGGACGCGGACTATGGAAAGGTCTATTGACCTCAGGCGGGAATTTCCGGTCACCGGGCAGGCATGGTTGGAGAATCCTGCCCAGAATCTTTACAAGTAAAAGTTCCAATAAATGCATTAAAAGACACACAAGACAATTCGTTACCTAGAACTATTTACATTGTTGTGAAATGTGATTTTAGTTTTAGTTTCCTTAAATCTTTGGAAAATCAGACCATAAGATGGTGTTCCTTCTCCCGGCATACGAGCAGAAACCCAAATGGGAGAATCCAGCTAAGAAGGTCGTGCAGTGCTGGTCCGAGGAAACGGAACAGCTCTTACGTGATTTCTTGGAGACAGTGGACTGGTCCATATTTAAGAACTCAGCGACCAACTTAAATGCGTATAGCACCCCTGTCACAGACTTCACCAACAAATGTGTGGACGACTGCGTGCCAAAGCAAGCAGTACGTACGTTCCCCAACCGGAAACCATGGCACAATCGCGAGATTGACTCCCTACTGAAGGACAGGTCTGAGGCGTTCAAGTCAAGCGACCGTGACCTGTACAAGAAATCCAGGTACAACCTCCGCAAAGCCATCCGAGATGCCAAGAGAGAATATCAGACCAAGCTAGAGTCACAAACTAGCGTTACAAATTCGCGGCGGTTGTGGCAAGGCCTAAACAACATAACAGGCTACAAAGCGAAGCCGAGCAGTATCTCCAGCAGCAGCGCAACCCTCCCGATGAAATCAATGCATTTTATGCTCGGTTCGAGCAGGAAACCAACGATCCGCTGTCGAGTGCCCCAGCAGGCCGTAACACACCCAAATCCACAGTCACAGCTTCCAAAGTCAGATCTGCCTTCCAGAAAGTGAACCCTAAGAAGGCGACGGGTCTGGACAGGATTTCTGGTTGTGCAGTCTGAGTCTGCGCGGACCAGCTGACAGATGTGTTCGCGGACATCTTTAACCTGTCCCTACTCCGCTCCGACGTCCCCACCTGCTTTAAGAAGACCACCATCATGCCGATGCCAAAGAAGAGCCAGGCAATGTGCCTCAATGACTACTGTCCACTGGCCCTGACATCAGTCGGAATGAAGTGCTTCGAGAACTCCCAGAACGCCTTCTTCCACTGCAATTCACATACCGCTGCAACCGGTCCACAGCAGACGCCATCTCCCTAGTCCTACACTCATCCCTAGAGCATCTCAACAACAAGGATTCCTACATCAGACTCCTATTAATTGACTATAGTTCTGCCTTCAACACCATAATCCCAGCCAAGCTCATATCAATGCTCCAAAACCTAGGACTTGGCTCCTCACTCTGCTACTGGATCCTTGACTTTCTGACCCACAGACCACAATCAGTAAGAATAAAAAACACTTCCTCCACAATAGTCCTCAATGCAAGGCTGTGTACTTAGCCCCCTACTATACTCCGTGTACACACACGGCTGTGTGGTAAAGTTTGGTTCCAACTCCATCAACAGGTTTGCTGACGACACAACCATACTGGACCGGATCTTGAATAATGACGAGTCAGAATACAGGAGGGAGATAGAGAACCTAGTGGAGTGGTGCAATGACAACAATCTACCTATCAATGCCAGAAAAACTAAAGAGCTGGTCATTGACTTCAGCAAACAAAATACTGTACACACCCCTATCTGCATCAACGGGGCCGAGGTGGAGCTGGTTAACAGCTTCAAATTCCTAGGGGTGCACATCACCATAAATCTGTCCTGGTCCAGTCATGTCGACGCTACCACCAAGAAAGCACAACAGCGCCTGTACTTCCTCAAGAAATTAAGAACATTCGGCATGTCCACATTAACTCTTACCAACTTTTACAGATGCACCATAGGAAGCATCCTATCTGGCTGCATCACAGCCTGGTATGGCAACTGCTCGGCCCAGGACCGCAAGAAACTTCAGAGTTGTGAACACAGCCCAGTCCATCACACAAACCTGCCTCCCATCCATTGACTCCATCTACACCTCCCGCTGCCTGGGGAAAGCAGGCAGCATAATCAAAGATCCCTCCCACCCGGCTTACTCACTCTTCCGACTTCTTCCATTGGGCAGGAGACACAAAAGTCTGAGAACACGCACAAACAGACTTAAAAACAGCTTCTTCCCCACTGCTTCCAGACTCCTAAAGGACCCCACCTCAACCCATTTGTTTTCATCCCATTTCATTTTAACTGTCTTTTACCATGTCCTTCTCTCGTTTTTCTTTATATATATTTACCCCCCCCCCATTTTATCCACCTTTCATTACCCTTTCTTCGCTTTGCTTCCCTATTCCCCTCCCCCACATCTAAATCTGTCACAGTTTAACCTCTGATGTTAGTTTCTCTGCAGTTTAGCCTTTCACACCTTTTGTTCTCTCTGGGGACTGCCATTAGCACTCTTTCCCCTTGCTTTCTGTGGCTATTAGCACCCCGAGGTTTCTGTGGCTATTAGCACCCCTGGGTTTCTGTGGCTATGACTCATCTTTCATTCTCACTCCACAGTATAAATATTCCCTACTTTCTCTTTCTTTGGCTTTGACAAAGGTTAATCTGGACTCGAAACATTAATTATTTTCTCTCCCTACAGATGCTGCCAGACCTGCTGAGATTTTCCAGCATTTTATCTTTCGTTTCAGATTCCGCATCCACAGTAATTTGCTTTTATCCTAAACGACCCTCTTATGGACTGACTTGATTAATACTATACCCCTTTATGCTTCACCCGGTGCCGGTGTCTATGTATTTACATTGTGTACCTTGTGTTGCCCTATTACGCATTTTGTTTTTCTTTTCATGTATTTAATGATCTGTTTGAGCTGCTCGCAGAAAAATACTTTTCACTGTACCTCGGTACACGTGACAATAAACAAATCCAAATCCAAAACTCTTAGTTATGAGCATTAGAAATGATAGTTGCTGAGAAAAAATGGTTTTAGATCAACTTATTGTGGTGTTGGGTGCTCTGATGCACAGATGAACCAACACAGTTGTATTTGGTACAACTCTATTTTATTTCAACCTCTATATACAATTCGGTCTGGATACTCTGCACGTGGTGTCTCCCTGAGTGTGGTTCAGGTGTCGTGTTTGTCCTTTTATACTGCCCCTGTCCTTGTCTGTGATTGGTTGTGGTGTTGTGTTCTGATTTGTCTGTTGGTGTGTCTATCATGATGTGTGTGTTTGAATATCATGACACTTATAAATTGCTTTTTCCAGCATCCGAACAAGAGCCAGAGACACAGCCAGAACCAAAACTGGAGGCAGAACCAAAATCAGAGCCAGGGACAAAACTGGAACCAATCACAGAGCCAGAGACAAAACTGGAGCCAGTCACAGAGCCAGAGACAAAACTGGAGCCAGTCACAGAGCCAGAGAAAAAAACTGAACCGAAAATGGAGCTAGAGACAGTGTCAAAACCAGAGCCAAAATTGCAATTAGAGAGAAATTCAAAACTGATTCAGGAGACAGACCACAAGCTCGGGCAAAAGTCAAAAAGTAAGAAATTGTTCTTTATCTAATGATTGTGTAATTTATTTCACTGTATAAAATTCTTCCTCACCCATTTGCATTCTCCCAGATCCCTAGTGTGTGCTCCCCATGTGGACTCTCTTCTCTCCTGCCAATAAATTGCCTGCAGTTATTCATCTGAATAAATGCCCAGTATCCCTCTTATTTGCCTGTAACTCAAAATAAGCGGACCAAAGTTCAAGGTTTTTTTTTTTAAGAATTTGCTTTTCATCTTCAAACTTCTTTGCCCCAGCAATACCTCATCTTGGGATATTCAGAATTGAAATGCAACTGTAAAAAGCTTTTAAAACAAATTTCTATTTTATTGAGAAAACCCCCCCAATGTGAATAAAGATTGAGTAAGCGGTATCGGGGCTCAAATTTCTCTTTTGCCATCAATGTATTTGGAGATGAGAGTTCCTTAATATAACAAGAAATTTCTTCACACATTACACTAATTTTCTTGGCTGTATTTTATGGTTACCTGAGCTTATTTTTTTTAAGTGTTAATTTTTATGTTTCTTTTTCATTCCTCTTCTCTCTACGAAACATTTTCTTTCCCCTATCTTTCCCTCGCTCTCTCTCTCTCTCTCTCTCTCTCTCTCTCTCACACACACACACTGCCTCCCCTACTCACTCTGGATTTCCCACAAGCTCTTAAATATTTGTGGATGTATCAATCAATTATCTAATTGCACTAAACTATTGTAGTCAATGAGGAACCCCAAAAGGGTTAATTAAAAGTAGTTTATTTCCTACTCACAGCTAGGAAATACAGTAACTAAGCAACACTCCAAGTCCCAACTGGGACCATCCTGCGATGCCGGCTCCCTTTTCAGCCTGCTTTTATCTCGGGGAATTAACAAGTCCAGCTGTTGCCTTCTCCCCTGAGTGGGGAGGAGCTCATATTCCTCGAGCTGCACGGGGAGATCAATTGGGTCGTCCCGTGAGTCTCATGGGAGTTATAACAGCAACCTTGACCAACCTTTATAAAATAAAGAACGTATAATTGATTTTCACATTACTTTAGGAAGCATATTACATATAAGGTGGGAATTCAGCACCTTGCTGCAGACACTAATCATGTTACAGTCTGTATTAGTAAGTAAAGTCACCATAGTCCTAGATGACCATAGGCTGCTTTCCCCTTTGAGGGAGAGAGCCGACTGTTGATGATTTAACCTGAGGATCACCACACTTCGGGCAAGGAGCAAGGTTGAGAAGGTGGGCCTTAATGAATAACCTCAGCCAGTTCGGGAATTGAACCCGCGCTCTTTTGGCCTCGCTCTGATCACGAACCATCTGTCCAGCCAACTGAGCTAAACCAGCCCCTGTATGCTGAAAAATGTACGTGACAATGAGAGTAACTTGCAACTCTTATGGTGAGTCGAAAGGGAATATCCAATCCCCTGTCCACCTTACTCCCCCCCATCCAATTTTCCTTTCTGTTGGCTTCAATAGCAAGGAGTGTCAGGCATGGTCTCTATTTACCACTGCCTGTTTTGTGCCCTTGGTGATGCTGAAACACAAAGAATCTTTCGAAGATAAATTATGATCTTCAACACGGCAAGCGCAGACCTTTGCTTGCGGGGGCACACATTTTCAACTCGTACAGTCATAATTCCCTGATATGCACTCATAGCATTTTAAATTGTGAAATGAGGAGTGAAGATTAAAATTGCTGGCAGGGTCTTTAACTCATCTTGGTCACTGGAATTCATTCTCAAACATAGTCAAGTTATTTTCCTTGACTAAGTTTGTGGCTATTCTCCTTGTTCCCACAAAAAAGCTTGTTTATTGTGTGAACAATCCCGGCAAAGTATGAGACAAATTAATTCAATTCTGCCAGGTTCGGAATTCAACAGAATTATTTTTTAAAATTGTGAGGTATAGGACAGTGGTAAGAGGCACATTTATTACCCACCCACAGTTTCCCTTGAGAAGGTGTTGTTGAACCATCTTGTTGAATCACGGTAATCCATGTGGTGAAGTTGCTTCCACAATGCTGTTGGGCAGTGAGTTTCACGATGTCAATCTCTTGGATTATTTATTTTTGCTAATGGCACTGTTTATAAGAAATTCGATGTCCATGTACAGAAAATGTGCAGTCTTCTTGCCCTCCTTCTCCTTTGTCATTCCGATTTTCTTGCTTTTTCACTCTCTCTTCAGTTTACAATCTTTTTTCCCCCTTCTTCTTTATTTTTATTTCACTTTTGGTCTCTGGACTCTGTCTGTGTGGCTGCAACTCTGTTCCGTGTTGGCCCTTCTACCCCTAACACTCTGCTTCGAAGCACCAGCAAAATTAACTGAACATTGTGCAAATCTAAACAGTGCAGAAGATGTTTGCCTGTCAAACCAAAATTTTGTTGGTCATTCACGATAGGGACCATGGACCTTGTTACTTGGCAATCCAACAATCTAGTGATTATTTTTATTTCCCCTAACATGTCATTCTTTGAGGGTTTTATGGATCTTGCACTCTGGACTAGTGCCAGTGCAGACATGATGGGCCAAATGGCCTCTTCCTGCACTGTAACAATTCTGTGATTCTGTACATCCTGTCTACTATGAGCTTTACAAAGTCCAGGAAAACTTACTTAAAATGACAAAATAAATTAAAGGCGCAAATTAAAGACCAAAATAGACCAGCTTAACACAAGATAATACAGGCGAGGACCTGGTGGTTATCAAGCAGGGAGCTTCCTGCCATTGATGAATAAGGGAGTGACAGCTTATCCGACACAATGTTGTACGTTTGTGGTAAAAGAAAACTATACTAGTTCTGCCAAGTATTTGGGATTGTAAAAAATCATTTTATTATTTCTAAACTTAAAATATGAGGAACTTACAACTTTCATCTTATTTTTCAACAGGTGATAAATCAGCTACTGATAATGGAAATTTAGCACTCCCCTCTGGTATTATTCTAACTTTCATCATGTTATTGGTTTTCTATTCTGCATCAAGTTAGAAATCATCATCAGTCTCTCAGTAAGATTCCCTTAGGCTTTCATGATGTACTATATTCAACTTATTAATGTAAACACAATGATTGTAAATATACCAGCTTTCAACCCCAATTTTGAAAAAATGGAAGAAGACCAATTCCTGGAACGCTTTACCTTGATCGGTATTTTTGCTGGATCTTTTAAAATGTGCTTGAAATTTTTCAGATTGTAATTTGATGTTCATGTTACCATTGCTGTTCAAATAGCAAACTTGTTGATTTGTGATAAGAGAACAAGGAAGATTTGTGTACCCCTCTGTTGTTTAATAGCCATGATGTGGAGATGCCGGCGTTGGACTGGGGTGAGCACAGTGCGAAGTCTTACAACACCAGGTTAAAGTCCAACAGGTTTGTTTCGATGTCACTAGCTTTCGGAGCGCTGCTCCTTCCTCAGGTGATCCTTCACCTGAGGAAGGAGCAGCGCTCCGAAAGCTAGTGACATCGAAACAAACCTGTTGGACTTTAACCTTGTTTAATAGCAGCAGCTGAGTGGAGCATGAAATCTGATGGAAAACCAGGAGATGACGTGTAGCTGCCATTTTGTTTCCTATGCTGTTTCTTGTTCTTCACCGAAAAAACAAGGGGAGCGAACATTTTTTAAAAATAGATTTATTTCTCATTAATGCCTTTGAAGGCCTTATTAATTAGCTTACAGGGGAAGGTAAAACAGCATGTTACGAATAGATGTTAAATAACCAGGTAGCAAATAGCTAATCCACTGAGGGGTTAGTACAATAATGGAACAGCTAAACCCTTTGGTGGAGTACGTGTTCAACTTGAAATTTGCCAATATTACAATATGAGTCGGTTCAGTCTTGCCGTTAGTGGGAATAAAGGCAACATGAAATGAAATGAAACCATCAGCGATCAAGCACCCATTCCATCAATTACCATTGGGCATTTAATTTGCTGTTGTGTTTATGAGGACCCAGACTTCAGTCGGCTGAGCAATGCTCTGCTCCAAGAGACTTAACCAACTGAGCAGCATTTGGTTGAAAATTTCCATCTGCTCCCCTGCTGTATATTTCACTTTCTTCGGCAAAATTGATTACTTACATAAATTATTACAGCAAAACAACAACTGGGGCGGTGCAGTGGTTAGCACTGCTGCCAAACGGCACCGCGGACCCGGGTTCGATCCCGGCCCTGGGTCACTGTCCGTGTGGAATTTGCACATTCTCCCCGTGTCTGTGTGGGTCTCACCCCTACAACCCAAAGATGCGCAGGTTAGGTGGATTGGCCACACTAAATTGCCCCTTAATTGGATTTTTTTAAAAAAACAACTGGTGTTTATCTGGTGCCTTTAACATGCTAAAATGCCCTCAAGATGAACCTTTTCATCTTGCACCCGTCAGGACACTTTGCAAGAATGTCAGTATGAGGGGAAAACAACAATCTTCAATGAGCAATACACAAGTTCTGTACCACCGAACGACTATTAGAAACTTTGCCACTGGGAATTACGCTCATGAGCACAAACATATATTGGTGTTTTTTTTAACCACTTTTCACTTGGGCCAGGCAGTGCATTAGTTTGATAATTAAATCATGCAGCCCGTGTGTGTTTGTGTGTGCACGTGCATGTATGAATGTGTGTATGGATGTATGTATGCATGTGCATGTTATGTGTGTATGTATATATATATATGCATGTGTGTATGTATACATGTGTATGTATGTGTGCACACATGTATGTATACATCTGTGGAATAAAGGCAACATGAAATGAAATGAAACCATCAGCGACCAAGCATCCGTTCCATCAATTGCCATTGGGCATTTAATTTGCTGTTGTGTTTATGAGGACCCAGACTTCAGTCGGCTGAGCAATGCTCAGCTCCAAGAGACTTTAACCAACTGAGCAGCATTTGGTTGAAAATTTCCATCTGCTCCCCTGCTGTATATTTCACTTTCTTCGGCAAAATTGATTACTTACATAAATTATTACAGCAAAACAACAACTGGGGCGGTGCAGTGGTTAGCACTGCTGCCAAACGGCACCGCGGACCCGGGTTCGATCCCGGCCCTGGGTCACTGTCCGTGTGGAATTTGCACATTCTCCCCGTGTCTGTGTGGGTCTCACCCCTACAACCCAAAGATGCGCAGGTTAGGTGGATTGGCCACGCTAAATCGCTCCTTAATTGGAATTTCTTTTTAAAAACAACAACTGGTGTTTATCTGGTGCCTTTAACATGCTAAAATGCCCTCAAGATGAACCTTTTCATCTTGCACCCGTCAGGACACTTTGTAAGAATGTCAGTATGAGGGGAAAACAACAATCTTCAATGAGCAATACACAAGTTCTGTACCACCGAACGACTATTAGAAACTTTGCCACTGGGAATAACGCTCATGAGCACAAACATATATTGGTGTTTTTTTTAACCACTTTTCACTTGGGCCAGGCAGCGCATTAGTTTGATAATTAAATCATGTTTGTGTTTATGTGTGTGCACGTGCATGTATGAATGTGTGTATGGATGTGCAGCCCGTGTGTGTGTTTGTGTGTGCACGTGCATGTATGAATGTGTGTATGGATGTATGTGTGCATGCATGTTATGTGTGTATGTATATGTATCAATGTGTGCATGTTGTGTATGTATATGTATGCATGTGTGTATGTATACGTGTGTTATGTGTGCACACATGTATGTATGCATCTGTATGTGTGCACACGTGTATGTATACATATCTATGTATGTGTGCACGCGTGTTGCTCTTATTAGCCTTAGTTTTATTAGCTCTAATTATGTCACCTTTGCTCACGAGTCGCCAGGTATCTTTCTGATACCGCCACGTGGTTCAAGCTCGAGTTATGATTAATAAGACAGCACACCGCTTAGTAAGATTGAATTCAACGGTCATTTATTATGTACAGCAGTAGATACTTACACAATAATCCTACTTTCTATATCACTACCTACCACTACTGGCCAATACTTAACTTTTGGGGATGGCCCACCCGGTCAGGGAAACGAATGGTTTATCGAATTGGATCTGGCCTGCGGGATTCAAAAGGCTGATATGGGTCGATGGCTAGGACTCTATCGGGTAGCGATCGCTGGAGTCAAACTTACGGTTTCTTGTTGATGTTTTTTTGCGAAGGTTGCGAGCAGGAGAAGAAGGGAGAGAGAGCGAGATCTGAACTTGGCCCCTCAATTTATAGGGCCCAGGGGCTTCCCGCCTCTCGGGGAGGCCCTTGACCCTGAGTCCCAAGTGATTGGACTTGTTCCCAATCACTGGATTCGATATGCTCCAATAATGGGGCGATTCCTCAATCGGGGGGTGGTCGTTCACCTGTCTTTGTTTCGGCCACTGCTGGCGCCGAGAGGTCTGGCCCGGCATTCAATTGCTAATGTGTTGCAATTGTTCCCGGGGAAAGCCGATTAAATGGCACATGTCTGTGTTGATGTGCTGCTAATAGTCGTAGGTATCGATCTGGGCCGACTTCCCCAGAGCCGAATACGCTATTCTGTCTGCAGCTGTCCGTTTGTGTCCTGTTGGCTGCTTTTCCCATCAGCCTTTTCGGTTAGCCATTTTATATCGGGTTTTGGCCAAATTAATAGGGAATCAGCCATTTTAGGTGGCTACAGTCCCTCCTTGTGATCCTAACGCGAAGTGTGAAGGATCGCATAAATTTTGTCCTTTCCGTTCCCTGACCGGGGGGGACACCTCCTACATGGCCACTACTCTGACCCTAGTTATGCACAAAAATTTACCTAAACAATTCTCAAGGGCGCTATGTCAGGCAGGGGCATGCATCTATAAAATAAAAACTTGGAACCTCTAATTTTACCTAAATACACTCATCAAGCATTGCATCATCCTATCTCTCTAAAACATATAACAACAATCCTAACATTCCATATACTCTTTCCTGGCTTGGCAGTCAAGCTCAGGATCATACATTTTTTTTTTTGTTAATGGCAGTTTTGTACATCTTTTATTTACAGAAAAACGCAAGTGCTTGTTCTTTATTTTTGTATTATAGGTCGCGGGGGTCTGGGGTCTGGTCATACCCGAATATAGGGGATCGGATCCGATATACCGGGGTTCGAGCGCGGTACGCTCTCCTTTTCCATTTGCGGAGGCGCATAGTCTGCACTGCACAGCAGAGTATGGCCAACGCTAATAGTGCTTCAATTACGTACGACAGGGAGTACCAAGTTATGAACTTGGCACACCAGGATAATGCAGCATGGCTGGTGACTGGGCCCTCGGTACTGCGGGGCAGTGAAACATTAACGGCAGGGGGGTTTGGAGTAATGGGGTCCGCGTTCCCGCACAACCAAATGTTCATCATGAAAATTTTGATCACGATGAAAGAAGTCCTCATGGCATCCTCATGGCTGTCCTCCTTTTTCTTTCTTTGTGTTCTGTTTTCCTCCGGTCCTGGAGATTCTGGAGTTCTTCAAGACAAGCATAGTATCTGTAACTACCTTGGTATAATATCCGGTATGTTAGTGTGTCTGTCCTTCTTGGGGCCAATTAAACCCTTACAATTGGTCACTATATGTGACTCCCCCTCCCCCCCACCCCCACCCCATTTTTTTCAAAACAAATGTTAGGACACGGCACACTTCCCAATGGTGGACCAGTGCTAGGTTTATCATCCAAATGTTCCTGGATGTAAATAGCATGAGGCAGCAACCCAAGGGTCGCCTAAATAAATACAAGTGTTTTGAAAGGAAAAGGTCGAATGAGGTGCGTATGGGCCGCGACGGGTAAGATTTGGATGGAGTCCCCGGGTAGGACGGCTACCAATACTGTATCTCCCCTACCCGAGCGTTTTTGACCAACGTGGGGGTCCCCAGGCAGGGCGGGTCTCACGCCGTTTCTCCACTGCCTGAGCAACCAAAGAACGGGCAAAAATGTAGTCATCGTGGTGGGGTTGGTGCTGTGCTTCTACCCTCGAATCAGAACGGGCGTCTGGTACCTGAACAGGTATCAGCTAAAGTGTCTGCACCGGCGTCTGGTCTGTGGACCAGGTATCTGTGGACAAGTTGGTACCGCTGAACAAGCGTCTGGCCGCGGTGGGTGTCCGTTGGAGAGAGCTAAAAGGTTTCAGGTGAATGGGTATGTGACGGTGAGAAACATTCTCCTGTCGGACGAACAACACTTAAACAAAACATACAAACAACATAAAACATCCTGCAGGTTCCATCAGGAAGGACAACACTTTTCCCCAAGTGTTTCCTTTAAATCATCATGTGGACACCTCAGTTCTCTGTTGCGAACAGGGTCGCAAAGGGGTTGGCGGCTTGGGAGTCAGACCCGAGGTCGTCACCTATCCCGGGTGCCAAACTCTGGAGTGAATTAGGGCGGAAAGGGCTGCGTGGTGAGAGTTGGGGTTGCTCTCGTCGTTGCGGCCGAGTCTGCAGGAGTTGTCGCGGTGCCAATGAGTTGGGTCCAGTTGGGTGGGGACAAAGTCGGGGTCATCCGTGTGGTTCGGTGGTCGGTGGTGGGATTTGTTTAGATACGTGATCAGGAAGGGATCACTGGGATCGTAGTCGGAGTCGCTGGGTGTGGGTCCGGTTGCATGGGGGTAGTAGGGAGGCGTGCTGTGGTCATCGTCTGAGTCACAGTCGCTGTCCCTGCTGCTGCAGTCTGTGGGCGTTCCGGGGCGGAGTGTATATTTTGGGGGTGGAGTCGAGGTCGAGTCCGTTTCTGGGCTGGACGTGCTGGGGGTTGGTCGGGTGACGTTGGCTGTGGGCGGGGTGTGGGCTGCTGCGTCAAGCATGACGTGGTGGGCGTGGTTTGACTGAGCTCCATAAGCCTTTAACTGGTTAATATGAAACCACGCAGTTTTACCATTTGGGTATTTGATTTTATATACCGATGGGCTTACTTTATCCGTAATGGAGTACGGACCCGAGTATTTCGGAGACAGAAATGTGCTGGGGTTATACACAGACAACATCACTTGTTGTCCTATATTATACTCCGTAGCATGTACTGCCTTATCAAAACAGGCCTTGCAAGGGGGCAATGGACCTATAAAATCGATCTGGAGGTTAGTCCAGGGGCCGTTAACGGGTCGGGTGTGGCTGAGTTGTGCCTTTTTGGCATATCTATCTGTGTTGTTCTGAGGGCAGATGAGGCAATTCTCAATGTAATGGGATACATCCTCTTTGAGATTTGGCCACCAACAAAGCTGTTTGAGGTGGGCTGCGGTGGGATCGATTCCCTGGTGTCCATGACCATCATGGAATAAACAGATTATTTGGTTCCTATCCTGCTCAGGAACTACATAAAGGGTGTCCTTTAGCACCACACTGTCATGTGTGGTTATTGCATTTCTGTACCTCTCGTATGAGGCTGGGAACTTCCCTTTCACAATTTCAGTGAGAGCGCTATCCTGCTTCTGGGCCTCTCCTAGATCTTCGATCCTAGTCTGCACGACCTGAACTGCACTCACTGGCGCACTCACTGGGGCGCTTTCGGGGGGCTTCCAAAAGTACCCATGCCTGGATCCTGCCTTAGCCAGTGCGTCGGCTTTTACATTTCCAGGGGGGGGGAGGAACGATGGTGGCTGCGGACTTTTATAATGCCATAGGTCCGGTCCTTGGCTTTTTGCAAAATATGGCGGAGTAATGGGGCTGAGGGGAGGGGTTTCCCATCCATGGAAACAAATCCTCTTGTTTCCCAGAGGGGCAGAAATTCAGTGAGGCGGTTGCACACATATAGACTGTCTGAATATATGTCTGCTGGGCTGGGGAAGGAATCTGGGTGCTCTACAATGTAAGCGATGGCCGCAAGGTCTGCTGCCTGCGCGCCTAAGTGCCCGGGTAATTTTAATGCGATTTCCTCGAGGGCGCGTCCATGCGCGTCCTCCACATAAAAATCACAACCTGTTATGCGTTGCCCATCCAGGACTGTGGAAGATCCATCCACATAGATCCTAATGGGGTCACACGTGTCCTGGTGAGGGGGGTTCTGAGATGGAGTGGCTAGTTTTCTGGCGGGTGTTTTAGCTATAAAAGGGCCTGTATTATGGTGGGGCGAGATGATTTCACACTCATGGGGGGTTCCGGGGTACTATAGATTGTCCGCTAAGTATGTGTGTGTTTTGGTCCGTTTGACTGTGATGTCCCATCCTTGTAAGAGAAGGGTCCACCTAGCAGCGCGGATTTGGCTGACGGTACCGTCTTTAAGTCGTCCGTCTAGTAAAAGTTGGGTGGGGGTGTGCTCGGTCAAAATTGTGATGGGGTTCAGTCCGATAATGTATGAAAAGTACTGGACTGCCCAGAAAACTGCGAGCAGGTGCCTCTCACAGGCTGAGAATCCCTGCTCCACAGCATCTAAAATTCGGGAGGCATAAGCCGCGGGTCTTAGCTGGTCGTGCCGTTCCTGCAGGAGCACGGCTGAAAGGGTGCGGTCTGTGGTCGCTACCTCTATGGCGTAAGGGGAAAGCGGGTCGGGAACTTGTAGTGCGGGGGCAGCTATGAGCGCCTGTTTTAATGATTCCACAGCATCCGTATGCTGCGGAAGCCACTCCCAGGGGGCTCCTTTCTTTCGGAGGTCTGAGAGGGACGCTGCCTTGCTGGCAAAACCGTCAATGTGGTTTCGGCAGTAGCCAACCAGTCCTAAAAATGACCGGAGGGCTGAAACGTGTTGGGGAAGGGGCAATTTAGCGATCGAGTCAATTCTTTTGTGCTCGATCTCGCGTTTGCCGTGTGTGATAATAGTACCCAAATATACCACCTTTTCTTCCAATATCTGGGCCTTTTTGGGGTTGACTTTACAGCCAATGGAATGTAGTAATTCCAGGAGTTCGGACAGAAGCTCAATGTGCTCTTCCTTTGTGTCTGTCTGCAGTAGTAGATCGTCTACATACTGTACCAGACATTCGGGGCGAGAAAATTTCGCTAGTCCATTTGCCAACTGTCGGTGGAAAATGGAGGGGGAGTTGGGGAAGCCTTGTGGCAGGCATGTCCACGTGTACTGCTGCGCTCTGAAAGTGAAGGCAAATTTATACTGGCACGCCTTTGCCAATGGAATGGACCAGAATCCATTACTGACGTCCAAAACCGTGAAATATCGGGCATGGAATCCCTGTTTGAGCATGGTCTCGGGACTTATTGCAACGGTGGGGGCTGCTGCGGGGGTGACTTTATTGAGTTCCCGATAATCAATGGTCAAGCGCCATGATCCGTCGGGTTTCCTTACTGGCCAAATCGGGGCATTATTAGTTGAGGCTATCGATCTTAGGACGCCCTGCTCTAATAAACTTTCTATAACCTTTAGGATTTCTCCCTCTGCTTCTAGGGGGAATCTGTACTGCTTTTGGGGTCTTGTTATTTGTACGGAGCCAGTCATCCGTCTACAGTCGTACTTGTGGGTCGTGAATGCTGCCCTGTTCTTTTGCAGGACTGCCCTAACCTGTCGGTCCGTGCTGAGTGTGGTGGGGTTGAACCAAAACTCGCCCACTGCGCTAATTTTGTTCATATAGTCCCCTATGGTGAGCGTTGCGGGTGCTCTAGCGGACTTCGCCATCTTCCAGACACACTGGTTGACTGGGTCGAAAGATAGGTGGTGGGAATTCATGAAGTCGATCCCTAAAATGTGCTCTGCTGTTGGGGGCAGGTCGACTAAAACAACGGGGTGTTTTGTGTTAACGGTTCCGAGTTGGATGGGTACAGGGGTTGTGATGTGTCCCTGCTGTGAGTGGCCTGTAAAGCCGCTGAGGGTGATAGTGGCTGTAGTGGGCCACGTGTCCTTACCAAGGGTGGAGGAATTTAAGGTGGTGCGGGACCCTCTTGTGTCCCAGAGAAGCTCGATCGGCTGTCCCCTAACTTTCGCTGCGACTACGGGTCGTCCTGACCTATCCCAAAGGGTATCGCAGAGCCAGCTGGGGGAGCCTGTACACCGTCAGTCCGTTCCGGTCAAGTCTGTCTGATCCGACTGCGCGCTAACGCTATGTATGGGCTCTGCCTTTTTCTCATTGAGAGTGCCTGTCTGTTGGGCTCTCTGTGGCCTTTTAGGGCCATTGCATTCTTCGGCAAAATGTCCCAACTGTCCGCAATTGTAGCATTCTTGCGATTTTGCTGGGGGGCTGCTCTTTCCCTCGTTTACCCAGGCGGGGTTGTGAAGAGTGGTTCTTACTGCCTGCACGTCTGCGGCGGCTTGTTTTTCCTCGGGGGTTCTAGCGGCGGGTTTATTGTGAGCCGACTGTTCCCAAACGCGGGACAATCTTTTGACCACCCACTTCTCATTCTGAGCCTCCTCCGAGGGGTCATAATTACTACAGGCATTCTGTCCTGCTTCCGTGGCATGGGAGATAAGGGTGCGGGTCCATTTGGCCGTATTGTCTGCGGACAAATGGGCACAGTCTACGTTTCCGAAAACGGCTTCAAAGTGAATCCACAAGCGTCCTGCGAACACTGTGGGGTGTTCTGACTTTTTCTGTCTGCACTTATTTAGGCCATCTACAGGGTCGCCCCGGTTATACCCGATCGCATCCAGGATCGCGGTATGCATTTCTGCAAGGGTGCCTCCTCCTACGTTCTGTGGGTTGGGAAGGGCTGCTGCGACCGATGGGTCTAAGCTGAGGACCGTGAGCTTTACCTGCTCTTTCTCATCCAGGCCGTACAAGGTCGCCCGGTGTTTGACGGTGGCAAAGAAATGGTGGGGGTCTGAAGCGTGGAGGAACGATGTGATTTTAGCACACGCATCCCGTAATTGGGTCACTGTGAGGGGCGTGGAATATAGGACTTTCCCCTCGTCTGCTGTGGCTGTGCGGTGGGTTGTTACAGGGTTCATGGGAGCCTGAACTACCTGCTGTGTGGGGGGTGGGGGTGCTTTCCTCCTTTGGGGCTTTCCGTGCGCACATGTTCCCTGAACATATCTCTGCGCTGTCTCCTGCAATTCTTCCCAATCAGAGTCGTCTTCCTGTTCTAAACTTTCCCCAAAGATTTCTTGGAATCCATTTTGTACAGAAAGCATTGATTGCAGGTCTGCAATTTGCTTTCGGCACTTCGCGTGGTCTAAGGTACTCTACCTTTGTTCCGTGGTTGCAGCGTGGAGCGCTCTCAAGGCTGCCTTGAGATCACTACATTGCTTCTGTAGTGTCTCCACCTGCTTCTCTGTCTCTTTCTTAACCAGGACTGCACGCTGCGTGTCCTGATAAGCCTTCTCATACTGGGATTGAAAACTGCTTATATGCACCAGACAAGACTGGTGACCCCGTTTGGCGTCAGCCACCTCTTCGTCCTTGGCTTCTAACTGCCTTTTCAATTCCAGGTTCTCTTTTTCCATCTCGCATACATCGATTTTACTCATATGATGTATGCCTTCTAGTTCTTTTCGGAGCGTCCTGATGACCTCCTCTGTGCCTCGCAATTGTGCCATACAGGACACGATTGCCATCGGCTTGCACGCTTTCGCTAAGCTTTTCTTATGAATTTCACTCCTGTTCTCCCACCAAGTATCCCCTATACTTCCGGGACCTGAGTCGTCATTGTTGCAGAAACCGCTCCACACGGGCCATCCTTTGCCCTGTAGAAATTTCCGAATTTCCACTTCCCAAATGGGACACTGTCCCACTTTAATGCTGCTGATCGGTGCGACCGCAAATTCTTCGGGGTTCATGAGGCGTTGCATTGCCTGCATGGCCATCTCTCTTATCTGCTCGCTTAGTTCGAATTTGGAACAGGGGGCTAAGGTGGTGTCGTAGATGCGGGTACGGCTTGCGCTAATTTCCGAAAATACCGACTTCCGACAGTTTTGACGCAACAAAATCTATCAGTTTTACCTTATAACCCTGTTAGTCACGCATGCATACACACGCTTCCGAATTGTGAATTATTAACCAGAACCGCTTGAACACTTGTGGGTTTTTTTTGTTTGTTTTTGTTTCCAATTGGATTCTATTCAAATTTCTGGGGTTCTCCCGGAGTGGTTTTCCACTTCTATGTCGGGTCCCGGCGGAGTCGCCAATTATGTTGCTCTTATTAGCCTCAGTTTTATTAGCTCTAATTATGTCACCTTTGCTCACGAGTCGCCAGGTATCTTTCTGATACCGCCACGTGGTTCAAGCTCGAGTTATGATTAATAAGACAGCACACCGCTTAGTAAGATTGAATTCAACGGTCATTTATTATGTATAGCAGTAGATACTTACACAATAATCCTACTATCTATATCAAAACCAACCACTCACTACTGGCCAATACTTAACTTTTGGGGATGGCCCACCAGGTCAGGGAAACAAATGGTTTATCGAATTGGATCTGGCCTGCGGGATTCAAAAGGCTGATATGGGTCGATGGCTAGGTCTCTCTATCGGGTAGCGATCGCTGGAGTCAAACTTACGGTTTCTTGTTGATTGTTTTTGCAAAGGTTGCGAGCAGGAGAAGAAGGGAGAGAGAGCGAGATCTGAACTTGGCCCCTCAATTTATAGGGCCTAGGGGCTTCCCACCTCTCGGGGCGGCCCTTGATCCTGAGTCCCAATTGATTGGACTTGTTCCCAATCACTGGGTTCGATATGCTCCAATAATGGGGCGATTCCTCGATCGGGGGGTGGTCGTTCACCTGTCTTTGTTTCGGCCACTGCTGGCACTGAGAGGTCTGGCCCGGCATTCAATTGCTAATGTGTTGCAATTGTTCCCGGGGAAAGCCGATTAAACGGCAGATGTCTGTGTTGATGTGCTGCTAATAGTCGTAGGTATCGATCTGGGCCGACTTCCCCAGAGCCGAATACGCTATTCTGTCTGCAGCTGTCCGTTTGTGTCCTGTTGGCTGCTTTTCCCATCAGCCTTTTCGGTTAGCCATTTTAAATCGGGTTTTGGCCAAATCAATAGAGAATCAGCCATTTTAGGTGGCTACACATGTATGTGTGTATGCATGTGTGCGCATATGTATGTGTGTGTATGTATGTGTGTGCAATGTGTGTATATGTGCGTGTGTTTATATACGTGTGCGCGATGTGTGTATATGTATGTGTGTGGTATGTATTTATGTGTGTGTATGTATTTGTGTGTGTGCATGTGTTTATTTGTGTGTGCGATGTGTGCTGTACATATTTCTCCCAACAGATGCCCTAAACTGACGAGAATGATACATCTCCATATAAAAGGCAAGCTAGAAGTTTGCAAAGTCCCAGAAAATGATGTCTTAAATGGGTTGAGTTTTACTCATACAATTTTATCATATATTTTAACTAATTTTGTTATATTATGAACTGATTGTAAACTTTTATTATATGATACATTCCTCGTATGTTGTGCATTATGCTGAAAATATGGGAAACCCATCAAATAAAATTTTTATTTGTATAAATATGTAAATAAAAGTTTCTAATTGACCATGCAACCAGGAATATATCCAGATGTGTGAACCGCATCCACAAGTAGTGCTCCAAATGTTCAGTTCATTGGGCAGTAACTTCCTCGGATTGGCAATCAGCGTCAGATTGCCGTTCCATACTTGCAGCAATTATCTTTCATGCCTGTCTCAGGCCGGGTGAGACCCAGGCAGCTCAGCTTTCACCAAAGCCAGTGTTCATGTCTAAGCAGAGTCGGGAGATGGGTGGGGAGATCGGACATCGGGACTGTCGGACATCAGGATGGAGGGTCGGATATTGGGAGGAGCGGGTATGGGGGTCGAGGATGTCAGTCCAGGGATTTGGGGGGTTGGGTCGGGGGGGTCAGGTCGGATGAGGCGGGTCCTGCTGGGTCAGATTGGGGAGAGTCAACTAGGTCGGAGTCAGGTCAGGAAAGATTCAGGTCCGTGGGAGGGGAGAGGCCCATGCGTGTGGGTGGTCTAGGAGTGAGGGAATCCCATGGGGATGGGTGGAAAATAATGTAGGGGGTTGTGGGAGTCAGGAATATGGGTGTAGTCCTATATGGGGATCGGTTAGTGTTTAAAATAGTTTTGCAGATGTTCAAAGAGGTTTTATTTCTTCTAACCTTTGCTGAGTAACTACATTAGTGTAACTTTGGAGGAATCCCCTGAGGTTTGTGGCCCATAACTTCCTCAGAGTGGCAATCAGTGGTGGATTCCCATTCTGTACCACTTGTCTGCACTTAAATTCTAAAGCGGTTTCGCCTGACCTTCCTGACTCAGGCTCGGTGAGACTCAGGCAGCAAAGTGTGTCCCCAGTTCTAGTGGCAAAGTGCAAAAGGAGCGGAATGAAGGAAGACACTCTTCATTTTTAGGCTGTAAAGCTGGTGGGTTTAAAGGTCCCATTGAAGGAGAGAATGTAAGTTTCTCATCCCTCTTATGCTTCCCATCACCTCTCTCACCCTAATGGCTCCTCTAGCGCTTGCCTCCTCTCCTCATCCAGCCGTGAGAATTCCAACCCATCCAAAAACCACCCTATATCCCCTTCCTCACCCTCCGGATTGGCACTATACAATTTCTCATCCCACTTCTTGAACGCCTCAATTATCCTCCCTGGCTTTGACACTACCTCCCCCTTCCATGCACATACCCTCTGAATTTCTATGGATTAGTCATGTTAAATTGCCCTGAGTGTCCAAAAAGTTTAGGAGGGGTTATTGGGATACGGGGATGGGGTGGAAGTGGGCCAAATGGTCTCCTTCTGCACTGTATGTTCTATATTCTATCTCCATGCGCCTTGAACGAGATAATCTCCCCCGAACCATCGCCTTCAATGCCTCCCAGAATGCGGCCATCGATACCTCCCCATTTTGGTGCTGTGGTAAACACCACTGGTAACACATTGCATGTATTACGGGAGTGCCACTGTATTACAGGTACCACAGTAAATCCCAGCCTGCTGGCTCCTCCCAGCAGGCGGCGTATAAAAGTGTATCCTCTCCTGCGCTGCTCCCATTCAGGTTCCAGCTGCAGGAGGCACAACATCTTCTGCAATAAAGCCTCGATTGTTTCACCATTCTCGTCTCGTGGTAATTGACGGTACATCAGGTGCAACTCCACGTAATCCTTAATCATCGACCGCACCTTATCGCAGAACCCCCTGTCAGCTAACAGCCACGAGTCTAGCCTCCATCCCAGCCTCTGTTTCTGCCTCGAGTCAAGTTGAACCTCCAGCCAGTGTGGCGCGTGGTCCGAGATCACGATTCCCGCATACTCTGCCCCCACCATCCCCAACACCTCACGGCTCACCACAAAATAATTGATTCTGGAGTATACTTTGTACACGTGCGAGAAGGAGTACTCCCTCTCCCCCGGATTCTTAAACCTCCACCGGTCCACCATACCCATCCTTTCCATAAACCCTCCCAGCTCCTTCATCATCCGCAGCCTTCCCATTGACCTGTGCTCAACCTGTCCACACTCTGCTCCAGCCCGGAATCACTGCCAGCAACCCCCTCACGACTCCGTCATCCCCATTCGGTGCATATCCATTTACCAGCATCATCGGCGCCCCCTCCAACACTCCGCTCGCTATTACATGTCTCCACCCGTGTCCCGCACTTCCTTGGCACTTACAACTCTTTTTACTCAACAGAATAGCCACCCCTTTCAACTTCGAGTCAAACACCGAGTGAAACACCTGACCCACCCATCCCTTTCTCAACCTAAACTGATCCCTCACCTGGAGGTGCGTCTTCTGCAGAAAGACCACCACCCCCCCGCCTTCAAGCTTCTCAAGTGTATAAAGACCCAAGATCTCGTCACCGGCCCATTCAGACCCCACACATTCCATGTTATGAGCCTTACCTGAGATTTGTGCTTCCATTCCCCTCTACTGTCCACCATCCTCCCCTTCCGATTCTGTTCCCTTTCATTTCACCTTAAACCAGTCCCATCCAAGATGGTCCCCTTCTCCGCCCGTGACCATGCTTCTCCCCCAACACTGCCACATCGCAACCCCCACCCCACCCCCAACCCCCTCGGCCAACCTTCACAGCCATTTTCTCCAACTCACTTCCGTTAATCAGCAATACCAGCCAGCGTGGCAGCTCCTGCCCAAAGGCTCCTCTATCTACCCCTCCCCCCACCCTTCCTCCTTGATCTGTGTAGGCGGCTCCCTGTGGACCTCCTGCTCCCCCACCCAAACAAAGACACATCCAAAACCACAGGTCACCTCCTCCAAGAAATAAACACAACCGCAGACTAGCGACAGGGAGGGGGGCAATTGCCCCCTTACAAACTTATTACCCATTAACAAATATTCACCACAATGAAATCCGCGTGCCTGAGAAGAAAGAAAAAAACACACCCTCCAGCCCCCTCACTACCCGCATCCTCCAAACTCCGTTATGCCAACTCCTCCATCTCCCATCAAAGTTCAGTTGTCCCCCAGTTTATGCTCTTTAATAAAGTTATTAGCCTCTGGGATTTCAAAATAGTACTCCCGGCCTTCGAAAATCACCCACAGTTTTGCCGGGTACAGCACGCCGAACATGATCTGCCATCAATAGAGAGCCGCCTTGGCCCTGTTAAACCCAGCACGCTTTTTCGCCAGCTCTGCTCCAATGTCCTGGTATATTCAGACCTTGTTCTCCTCCCAATCACAGTTCCATTTCTCCCTGGCCCACCGCAGGCTCTTGTCTTTCTCCACAAACTTGTGGAGCCTTACAATCACCGCCCGTGGCTGCTCCCCTGCTCTTGGCTTCTGCTTAGGGACCTGTGCACTCTATCCACCTCTGGGGCCTTGTCCAGCACCCCCTCTGCCACCAGTCCAGCCAGCATCCTCGAGATGTATCTCGTTGCACTCGTGCCTTCCACACCTTCAGGCAGACCATCAGCACGCAGGTTCTGCCTTCTTGATCTATTCTCCTGCTCCTCTATCGTTGCTCTTAACAACTTGCATAGGTCCCCCAGGAGCCCCACCTCTGTCTCAAATGCCACCACCCAATCACTATGGTCAGTCATCACCCTCTCCATGTCTCGGATCTGCAAACCTTGTGCCTCCAAGCACTTCTCAACTCTCTCCATTGAGCCTTTCAGGGGTACAACCGCTTCTTTAATGGCCTTCGATCGGTCTTCCTGCATCTCTTTTCTTTGTTGGCGGAACTCCTCTCTGATAAACGGCATCAGCCGCTCCATCCAGGGTTTTCCAACACCCTTTCCCCTCTGCCATCTTTCCAATTGCGCCACAAGTCTCTTCCAATTCCTTGGCCAGGTCTTTAACCTTCTTTTGCCGGGTCTGATAACCAGCAGGCGTGCCACTCCCAGGAAGAACGTCTCCTCCACATCTTCAGCTACACTTTCCCGTCAAAATGATCCTGTTTTGGGGTAAAAGAAAAGAGCTCAAACCAATGCCTTTGAGCCAGAGCCAGAGCTGCATGTGCGACCACTCACTCCATGGCCGCCAGAAGTCTTTCCCACCACAGATGTTCGGCGAACTGACCTGTAATTCCCTGGTTTCCCCCTATTACCTTTCTTAAAAAGTGGAGTGACATGTGTAATTTTCCAACCAGAGGGACTGCTCCTGAATCTAGGGTCTCTGGAAGATTATAGTTAGGGCATCTACAATGTGCTCCCCTACTTCCTTTAACGCCCCGGGATGTAAACTGTCAGGTCCTGGGGATTTGGCACTCTTTAGTTCCATTCACTTCCTAGTTCCTGATGCCATACTTACGTTAATTGTATTAAGTCCTCTATGGACTATTCATTTTTTCGGGAATGTCGGGCAAGCTATCCTCCTTTTCAACTGTAAATACTGAGGTAAAGTAATTGTTCAACCTGTCTGCCATTTCCCCCAGTATCTCAATTTCCAGCTTTTAATGGGACTGCATTGTTCGGGCCTCTGGGCAACTGCTCAGCAGGGAACTTCCAAGAGGGAATCCTTGGGGTGTTGTCCCCAAGGAAATGACTCGGGCCTCCTCCAGCCGCCACCTTCTCCGAAGTTGCCTCTTGCGGTTAAATCCTTCAATATTGACTTCTCCCGAGCATCAATGTGAAACGGCACCGAGAAATAACCTGGCGGTGTCATAAAGTGGTCGCCGCGTCATTGTCTCCGCGGTCACAATCATGGGCTTTGCGCTTCGCTTCCTTTCCCTGTGAGCGGGGACTCCCCCTCTCCAGAAAGTCTAAGTTGTCAGGGGAGCTGCCAGCAGGAGGAGTGGGATGGCAGCCGGATTGGGATCACTCCGCCTGCCCGCGGTGCTCCTCTTCATTTCTCTCACATTCCCCGAGCTGAGCCACCCTCTGACCAAATCAGAGCAGAATGATCTGGTTGATGCACACAATAAGTTTCGCTCTTCGATATTTGATGCATCCAACATGCTGACTATGGTAAGGCGGCGGGGGGTGGTCACGACTCCTCGGGAACACTGAATGTCTGAGCGAAAGATTGCCCCCGTCGCTCGAGAACTATCTCGGTTGAAAGTTGATTGCATCGCACTCATCGTTTTCAATTCATGGGGGAGGGTGGGGAGGCATCATTTCCAACAGGTTCGATGGGGGTTGGTTTGAAACACGCAAGTGCTTGGCTTGCCCATGATCTGATAAGGCTTTTAGTGTAGGGCACGCGCCACTCAATACTCAGGATGGAATCAACCATTCCTGGGGTCATCATTCCTGAATTGAACAATACCCGAATGAATAAACCTATCCATGGGGTTGGGTTGGGTAGGTTAACTGAAGGGAATTATTCAGAGTGGATCAAAGGCCTCGGAAGAAAGCAAGATTTAGTTATGCTACCCTCAAGACTCCCGTGGATGGAGTGAATGGCCAATTGCCTCACTTATAAAGGCCAAAAGAGCACGTAGCTAACCGACATAGGAAGACACGTGGGATCATGTAAAAAGGTGTAATCGAAAGGCAGATATAACAAATTAGGTGATCATTTTTTTGTGGCAACTCAGTTGGAATCTGTCCAATATTTATTCACTTGCTTCCTCTCTGACGGTTTGGTAAGATTGAGTCTACTGGAGGAATATGTAACTAGTTTTCTTGATAATATTTTATTGGTTGCTCAGATTAATGCTTTTTTGGGGTAATTCCAGAAGCTGGTTTTGTTTTATCTTTTTACATTTCAGACAGTTTCACCGCCAATAATGGGAAGCCCGGGTGAAATCACTTGTCTTAGTAAAGTTTTATACAATTAAGAGGGCACCTAACCAATTTTCATTCTTGATTAAACATCTGATGCAGCCTGTTTTGGGCGAGGCGTTTTCAGAACCCCAAAATGTATCATGGAGTTCAACCTTGTGTGCCTGGGTGTTTCCCTTTAATGTATTTGTTGCTCCTAGCACACGGCTTGTTTCCTAGGTGTGGGATTACAATTATGGACACGTGGGTTTTTAAACACAAAACAATGTTTATTCCGTGAACTCAACTTAACATCTTAAATAAACATTGGATCTCTTAACACCCCTACTTCAAAGATAACTCAGAAAATATTGCAACAGTAAATAATTCCTCAAAATGTTCCTTCAAACTTCCAAGAGACTTAACACCTTAAAACAGAATCACATCAGGTTAAAGGCTTTACTATTATGAGTTTAAATCACCCAAATGATCCATAGATAGTCTTTCATGGCAGATGTCACAGCAAATCCAGCTCACTGCAAAACACAGACACTCACAAGCTGTTTTTCTCCAAACTGCAGCTCTCTGGAAACACACAGACACATACAAGCTGCTTTTTAAAACTGCAGCTCTCTGGAAACACCCAGACACACACAAGCTGTTTTTCAAACTGCAAAACTAAACTGCAAAATGGCTGACCTGACCTCAGCTCCACCCACTCTCTGACATCACTGTTTTCTTAAAGGTACATTGCTGAAACATCCAGGTACTCTCACTTGACAAGCCATTTAGCTCAGTTTTGGATGTTGACCGCCATGTCAGAACATTGTGGATTCAAGACCTGCTCTAGTACATGATCATAGAATCCATACAGTGCAGAAGGCGGCCATTCGCCCCGTCAACCCTCAGAAAAAGAACCCCACCCAGGTCTAATCACCACCCTACCCCTGTATCTCCATCTAACATTTGGACACTAAAGGGCAATTTAGCTTGGCCAGTCCATCTAGCCTGCATACCTTTGGACTAAATTTGAATCTAAATTGCTGTACAGTGTTGAGCATTTCCTGCAATGTCAGGGGTGCCATCTTTTGGTCGAGAAATTAGTCAGGGACACAGACTGCCTCGACGTCATGAGAAATTCTATGATGCTATTTGAAAAATAAAATTAAGACATTCTCCCACTATCCTGGTTACTTTCGATCCCTAACCCAACACTACCAAAACAGATTTTCTGGTCATTTATCTCATTTTCTCTTTGTGCTGCATTGGTACTTTGGGAAGCTTCATACACTGTATAAATACACCTTAATCCAAAGAAACGTGTTATTCAGAAACTGGAATATTTGTTGAAATTCTCTAAATCCAGTAGATCCTTAATTGAGGGTTGGATCATACATTTTGAATGCTGTAATATTGGATTGATCACTTCACAATGCTAACAAACAGCTGAATTGCATAATAGCATTAATTGACCACTGAAATTGTTAGTCATGGACAACATTTCATACCACTGCACTTCCTTTCTTGCATGTGGCTGAACTATTACTGATTTTTCAATTCAAATGAATTCCGTTCTGACCTGTCCTAATTTTAAGCATTTTGCATACTGCTCAATCCTGTACTACTTATGTGTATATTAACTCAGAATTCATTTGCTTTTAGAAATGGGATACACACTTGGAAAAAATTGCTAAGAAATACGCAAATAAATGTCTGTGGAAACATAATAAAGACAGGGGGAGAGTGGGAGAAAATTTGTTTGCAACAAATGGTCCATTGGATCCCCCAATAGGAGTTGAGGATTGGTACTTAGAAATCTTCGATTACACATATGAGAATATGAGCTGCGTTCCAAGAAAAATGTGTGGACACTATACACAGGTATGAACTTTAGTTACTCCTCAGAGCTGGTAGATTTCTGACTTTGTTTGATTACTGAGCACATCTAAGATTTTCTGTTGTAGTTGAGGAGTTTCCTGACAGTGGAACTCCGGTTTGTTTGTGGTCTGCACATTAACTAGAAAAGTTCCAATGCATCTGTCAGGTCTCAAAAGTATAACGTGCGGAATTTTGTGTTTGAGATAACAGTGACGATGACAGCACTCACCATTATTTATGTACAAATTGGACAGCTGCTTCTGATAACTGCGCATGCACAGTTAAATGTGTAAGTCAAGAAGTTGCTGTTCTAATGCGACAGCTTAATGATACATGAGGAAATTGTCACTTAAATACATGGGCTGTGCTCACCCATTTTATATGAACTAAATTGTCCAGAAAAAAAATAATGGTGGACTATCCCAGTGCAAACACACTTTTAATTGTGTGAATGGTCTTAATTATTGCCAATTAACCTCGCTGGTGCTAATAATGAACTTCGGTATTTATTATTTTTTTCTTTCTGTTTCTTTTGTATCTCTCTCACTGCAGTCTTTCCCTCTTTTTATTTTGACATTAAATTCAATATTCTAACTGATCATTTCTGGATTTTAATAATAACAATAATAATCTTTATTGTCACAAGTAGGCTTACATTAACATTGCAATGAAGTTACTGTGAAAAGCCCTTGTCGCCACATTCCAGCACCTGTTCGGGTCTGGCAGGATACACAAAGATCGATAATCTCCAGGTCCTGATAACCCGAATGGTGCTGGCAGAATTTGATGTGTGGATTGGTTATGAGTTTTTTGTCTGCGAATCCCTTTCGAAGTCCAGATTTCAGATCTGAAGAACAAGCCCTTCTGCGTCGTCGTTCTCATCTTGAATGATTCTTCAACCACACACAATTGCTTTGTCCATTCACCTAATCACCAGAAGCTCTTTAAAGGGCACTGCACTTTTTCAAATGTTATGACAGGAACATCCGGTGCAAGATCTTCAGGCCCTTTGCAAATCTTGCTCTGTTCCCTAAATAATGTCTTCATATATTCATAGAATCACTACAGTGCAGAAGGAGGCCATTTGGCCCATCATGTCTGCACCCACCCTGAGAAAGAGCACCCTACATATCCCTGTAACTCAGTAACCCCACCCACCCTTTTGAACACTAAGGGGGCAATTTAGCATGGCCAATCCACCTAACATACACATGTGGGAGGAAACCGGAGCACTGGAAGAAACCCAAGCAAACATCGGGAGATTGTACCAACTCGACACAGACAGTCACCCAAGGCTGGAATTGAACCCGGGTCCCTGGTGCTGTGAAGCAACTGCTAACCACTATGCTGCCATGTTCCAACTAGTTGCATTTTTACCATCAGCTTCCTCATTTTCCGGTAAACAAATTGTGCTATATTGCTGCAGTGTACCCTGACTGGATTAAATATTTTGCAACCATTCAACTTACTGAACCAATTTATTAGCCCTTAACCATTAAAACTAAGCCATTCATTATAATTCATTTTCCTTGTTGTACAAATTTCCTCATTTTTTTTGAAAAATATTTTAATTCAAATTTTAACAACTAAACTTATAACATACATAACATTTACCAAAAAAAACAACCAAAAATGAAACAAAAACTCAGGCCTCTCCCCTCCTCAAAAAAAGAAAAGACAGAAGGGGACCTGGAAGAACCTAAGAAAACATGCATTCCCAACCGACCAAGAATTAATTGTCTTGCCCTGAGACTCCTTTGATTCACTCATGCATACACTCTTGTTTAATTAATACCTCAAGTAGGTAGTGGTGAGCTGTCTTCCTAAACCGCCGCAATCCATGTAGTGTAGGTACATCCACAGTGCTGTTAGGGAGGGAGTTCTAGGATTTTGATCCAGTGACAGTGAAGGGATGGCGATTATTTCCCAGTCAGGATGGTTTGGGACGTAAAGGGGAACTTTCAGGTGCTGGTGTTCCCATGTGTTTGCTGCCCCTGTCCCTCTAGATGGTAGGGATGGTAGAGGTTGTGGTTTTGTAAAGTGCTGTCGAAGGAGCCTTGTCGAGTTCTTGCAGTGCATCTTATAGCTGGTACACACTGCTGCCACTGTTCAGTGGTGGTAGAGGGAATGAATGTTTGTGGATGGTGTGTCAATCAAGCCGTCGGCCTTGTCCTGGATGATTAAGCTTCTTGAGTGTTGTTGCAGCTGCACTCATCTGGGCAAGTGGAAAGTATTCCATAACACTTCTGACTTGTGCCTGGCAGATGGTGGACAGGCTTTGGGGAGTCAGGAGGTAAGTTAATCGCGGATTCATTGCATCGATCTGCTCCTGTAGCCACGGTATTTATATTGCTAATTCAGTGTTTCTGGTCAATGGTAACCCCAGGATGTTGATAGAGTGGGATTCAGTGATGATATTGCCACAGGATGTCAAGGGGTGATGATTCAATTCTCTATTGTTGGATACAGTCATTGTCTGCCAATGGTGTGGCGGGAATGTTGCTTGCCGTTTGTCAGCCCAAACCTGGATATTATCCAGGTCTTGCTGCATTTGGACATAGACTGCTTCAGTATCTGAAGAGTCACAAATGGTGCAGAACATTGTGGAATGATTAGTGAACATTCCCACTTCTGACCTTATGATGGAAGGAAGATCAGTGATGAAGCAGCTGAAAAAAGCTGGACCAAGGCAATTACTCAGAGGAACCCTTACTTTGGAGTCATGGTTGAGTTGACACAAAACACCTTGGATCATGGCAAATCAACAGTCAATAATGTCAGTAGATTGTTGAACTCTATAGCCAAAGAATACCGGAGGAATTCTCTGTCCCAGAAACTAAGTGTTGATGCCGGGACTGAATTGGTGGTATTCTACAACAGCAAAATTGGCGTCGTTCCCAGACAAATCCACCGATCGTTAATGGGCTAGCACCATGTGTAACACGACTGATTCAAATGGAAAATGGCGTCTGATTCACTGGAGTCAGGATTGACACTCGGGAGGCTGACAAATTGCTGCCGCTAACAAGCACTCCACTCCCCACACACCATCCCAGCCAACAGGGAAGCAGTAAGGAGAGCAACACTTTGTTTCACGGACACTGAGCTGGAGATCCTACTTGCCGTAGTGGAGGGGAGGCAGGCCATCCTGTGCTCTGGGGCGGGGAGGCATTTGCCACCAGCCACCATGCACAGGGCCTGAGCGCAGGTGGGAAGAGGTTGTTTAGTTCCATGGGCAACACCATCAGGACCGGCCAGCAGTGTCGTAAAAAACTACACAACCTCCTCAGGGCGGCCAGGGTGAGTCGGGAGCACAGTGCCCATGGCACTTGCCCCCGACACACACATCCGTAATCTTATCCCTCCCCCCTACCCGGGGGCGACCAAATCCCCTCCATCACCTGCTAACCCATGCCAGTCGCCATGACCGGGTACTCTGGCCACGAAGGACACACCAGCTACCTACTCCTTTGCTGCATGCATCCAACTGTATAATACTGTGCGTTTTCTGTCTCTCCTACCCCCACGGCCCCCACACTCTCCCCGATACAACCACCATCCCAACCACCCCCACACCCCTGCCCCAGACTGCCTCCTTAACGACCAGCTGCCACCCCAATCTGCGGTCCAATAATGTGTCTTGTCCTGCATCTTGCAGGATCACCTGCCGATGAGGCTGGCCCTTCTGGTGTCCCCTGACCCTAATCACAACCCCAACTCCAGGAGGAGAGCAGTGAGGAGAAAGAGGGCACGGGCACGGATGGGAACCCTCAACCCGCAGCCCAAGACACCCCGGAGTACCAGTCCGGAGACGACACTGACTTCCCACCTCAGCTGTCTCAAATACCCTCCATCATCCCAGAGACATCCACCCCGGTTGGACAATTTAGTGAAGAGGCTCCTGGGGCACTATCCTGCGCACCACACACGTGCTACAGTCCATCAAGTGGAGGTAGGAACCCCTGAGGGGGCAGACAGTCGGAGGGGGCAGACAGTCGGAGGGCGGCCCGACCCCAGGGACTGGCTGACATCCAGACGTGTTTCAGACTTCCGGAAAGGGCAGTCCTATCGATAGTGAAGATGCAGCCGCAGAGCCCATTCAGGCCCCGTGCCCCAGAAGATGGCTGCCAAAGGAGACCCAGGTCACAGGACGGGAATCGCAGCAGGCCACTTCCACTCCTGATGTACCATCTGGGGATCGACCTAGGTGTACCGTTCAGGCATGTAAGGCCAGAAAGGTAGACATAAGTTGGCATAGGTGCAGGGCACAGTATAGCAATAATTATTAAGGCAAAAGCTGTGCACACTGTTACATCCTGCCTCGGTGCTTTGTCAAGTGTGTGAGGGATGGAATGGGCAATTTTGGGCTGGACGCAGAGGGGCACGGGGTTGGGGGGGGGGTTGGTGAGCGGACCTTGGGGGTGGGCTTAGCACAGGAACCCCAGTTCGGCCAGCACTCACCGCTCCGGGGTCTCACCCAATCCGCCACCCCAAGGATTCAGTGCAACCATGTGATGGATTGGCCAGCTTGCATAATAATAATAATCTTTATTAGTGTCATAAGTAGGTTTACATTAACACTGCAATGAAGTTATGAAGTTACTGTGAAAATCCCCTAGTCGCCACACTCCGGCCCTTGTTCGGGTACACAGAGGGAGAATTCAGAATGTCCAATTCACCTAACAAACACGTCTTCCTGGACTCGTGGGAGGAAACCGGAGCACCCGGAGGAAACCCACACAGACACGGGAGAATATGCAGACTCCGCACAGACAGTGTCCCAAGCCGGGACTTGAACCCAGGTCCCTGGCGCAGCGAAGCAACAGTGCTAACCACTATGCTACCATGTCGTTCCAAGCAGGAATCACCCAGGTGGACGGTGGAAAGTGCTACCATGGGCAGGAGTCAGACATTGTCGAATGATGCGGAGCACCAGACCGCATCCCAGAGCGGGTTGTCATCATCCTCCATCCCTTGGGCCAGACCCACTGTTACTGCCAACCCCGGTCCACATCCCGTCGGAATCATGGAGCGGTTGCAAGGGAGGGGGTTGGGGGGGGGTGGGGGAATTGCTAGGAAGGGTGTTTAAGAGAGGGGGTGGTCAACTGGGTGGGCAGGGGGTGTGGGGTGTGGGGGTGGGATGGGATGGCCCTCTAGTCGGTGAACCTGGAGGTGATTAGAGCATCCCGTGCACGTCGGCCCATGGGCATACTTTGTGCGGCCTCCTGTGCCTGTCTGGGTCCCATGTCCTGCTCATCCTCGCCCTCCCCCACATCCTCCTCGTTGGACGAGGCCTGGTGTTCATCTCCCTCCTCATGAATGTTGTCCCTCTGCTGCCGATGTTGTGGAGGACGCAGCAGGCCACCACGATGTGGAAGACTCTCCTAACGATGTAGTAGATGACCCCGCCAGAGTGGCTCATGCACCTGAAATGCATCTTCAGGATGCCGAAGCACTGCTCGATCACGCCCCTGGTTGCTGCATGGGCGACGTTGTAGAGGGTCTCCGCGTCGGTCTGTTGCCTCCGGATAGGCGTCATCAGTCAAGGCCGCAGTGCATAGTCCCTTCGCCCAGGAGCCGAGACCTCAGCTGGGGAGGGGCCATCGGTAATTCCTCCTGGCAGAGGCAGAGCATCACTGAGACCCTGGGAAAAAACGGGTCATGTGCCAACGGTGTTTACTATATGTGTGGAGCAGAATGCATCAACATCATGGCGAGCCACCGGAACATTGCCATTCTGGCAGGCACCTAGCGCTGGCCACGCTTTTGGCCTCACAACTGATTCAGGTGTCAGCCGATGGAGAATCCCGCCCTCCAAGGTAGAGCAGAGATTTTCAACCCCAGGGTCACGACCCACAGCTGGGCGCGGGCAGGTTACAGGAGGGTTGCGGTGCTCGGTCGTGTCATTCCCAATTGCAGGAGGAACACCCAATGGCCGCGACCAGCTTTTAAAACTGCCGGCCACGATGGACGTTTGAGATTGCCGGCATACTGGATCAAGCTGTGCGTAGGCCCAGAGCCCAGCGGGGTGGACCGCCCCCTCCTGACGTCAGCGCGATGTCCAGGGCCAGTTTTTTTCAGCAAACGCTGGAGTTCTCTCACCGGAAGTGTTGGCAGAGGTCACGTGTTCTGGCGCAAGAGAGATTCTTCCATTTTGCAGCTGCCAGCAGTGCTGGTGTCAGCTCCAAGGCCTCTAGTGAACAACCCATGAAGAAGCTGAAAACAGGAATAAAACAACATAAAGATGATTACATGAAGTATGGGTTATTAATTGTTCCACTGCAAATCAGGATTCAAAGTGTATGTGTGTTCTATGCAGGGAAGTACTGGCAAATGAAAGTTTAAAACCCTCAAAACTTCAAAGACATTTTAATTTTAAATCATCAGCAGAAATCATTATTCAAAATGTAGCATTGAATAACAAAGCAAGTGACATTGTGAGGACCAAGCAGGCTCATCTGCCACATTAAAGGGGAGTGAAAATGATAGGTTGCGTAGGTCGGCTGGTGTGGGCCATAAAGGTCGGCTGACGTGAGTCACCAAGGACAGCAGGCGTGGGTCACAAAGGACAGACAGCATGGGTCGTGAAGGTCGGCCGGTGTGGGTCCCGAAGGATGGCCAGTGGGTGAAAATGGGTCCCGGGCAAATAAGTTTGAAAAATACGGAGTTAGAGGAAGGTGTGATCAAATTGATTAATGCACAGTGGTTAGCACTGCTGCCTTACAGCTCCAGGGATCCTGGTTCAATTCTGGCCTTGGGTGGAGTTTGCACATTCTCTGTGTGGGTTTCCTCCAGGTGTTCCAGTTTCCTCCCACAGGCCAAAGATGTGCAGAATAATCAGCCCAAGTAATGGATTCCTGAATTGTGTAGTGAAGGTGAAAGCCCTGGAATAAATTTAGGGACCATTTTAATAATAATAATCTTTATTGTCACAAGTAGGCTTACATTAACACTGCAATGAAGTTACTGTGAAAATCCCCTAGCCGCCACATTCCGGCGCCTGTTCGGGTACACATCGGGAGAATTCAGAATGTCCAAATTACCTAACAGCACGTCTTTTGGGACTAGTGGGAAGAAACTGGAGCACCCGGAGGAAACCCACGGAGACACGGGAAGAATGTGCAGACTCCGCACAGCCAGTGACCCAAGCGGGGAATCGAACCTGGGACCCTGGAGCTCTGAAGCAACAGTGCTACCAACTGTGCTACCATGCTGCCCCCTAAATGCTGCAATGGGAGACGGCAGGCTTTTCCCAAACTGCTAAACTAAAATAGGATCCTTGATCCATAAGTTCCTTTTCACGTCCGACTCAAAGGGATACACAGAAGGAGAGGTATGACAGGATGGCTGACAGTTGTATTATCATCCTCAGATGTTAGTGATTTTAAGAAAGGAAAGGGGAAAATCAGGCGGACAAATCAAATGCCCAAGTCAATATGTTTCACAATATCTGGGTTGACATCAATGAAGGTATTATTCCAAAAATGACCAGCAACTTACTGTTGTACCCTATCTGCACTGAAGACACACATCTCTAGATAATTTTATACCTTATTTACAGCCTATTTTCTCAGTGAATAATTGCACTTTTTGCCAAAAAAACTTTCAAATCAACATTTAGGATTATTCATTTTACAGGTTGTCTGGGCAAATACTGACAAGGTGGGCTGCGCTTCTCATTTTTGTGATAAACTACAAGGTCTGGATAATAAAAACCTGTCTATTCTGGTATGCAACTATGCACCTCCGTAAGTATAAATATTACTGAAATCTCTGCAGACAGCCATCTCTCACTTTCCAGATTTAAATACGACGTTGTATTTTTGTATTTCTGATTTACACCATTAGTTTTGTTAAATTCTGTACAATAAGGTCATGTACAAGCACATGTTTCATCAATTCTGTCATTAAAAATACTTTTAGATTGTTGCTGTAAATCAAAAACATGGGGCGAGATTCTCCACTCCCGCGCCGGTTGGGAGAATCGCCTGGGCCGCCAAAATTTCCCGGGACGCCGGTCCGACGCCCTCCCGTGATTCTCCCAAGCAGCGGGAACGGCCCTGTCGAGTTCTGTGGGCCGCAGGCTGGAGAATCGGCGGAGACACCCAAAATGGCGATTCTCCAGCACCCCTGCTATTCTGAGGCCCGGATGGGCCGAGCGGCCAGGCCAAAACGGCGGGTTCCCCCCGGCGCCGTCCACACCTGGTCGCTGCCGCCAGGAAGAGCGCGCGAATGCTGGGGGGGGGGGGCGGCCTGTGGGGGGGCGAGGGGGGATCCTGCACCAGGGGGTACCTCAAATGTGGGGTGACACCGATCGTCGGGCCGTCCTCGCTGAAGGAGGATCTCCTTCCTTCCGCGGCCCCGCAAGATCCGTCCGCCATCTTCTTGCGTGGCGGACTTAGAGAGGACGGCAACCACGCATGCACGGGTTGGCGCCGGCCAACCCGCACATGTGCGGATGACGGCAGTTATGCGGCGCCGGCCGCGTCATCTATGCGGCGCCGCCTTTACGCGGGCGACAAGGCCTGCCGCGTGTAGATGACGCGGCCCCGATCCTAGCCCATTGTCAGGGCCTGAATCGGTCGGGATCGGGGCCGTTTCGCGCCGTCGTGAACCTCGAGGGCGTTCACAACAGCGCGGCCACTTTGGCGCAGGAGTGGAGAATCCCGCCCATGGTGCTTTATGGCATCAAATTCAAAGGCTGTAAAACAGTGAGGTGACAAGAGCAGGATTTCTCTCTCAGGCCATTAACCAATCGACTCAAACCTTTGCCTAATACTTCCATTTCCAGAGGTAACGTGGTTGGATTTCTGCCATATAAAAAAGGAATTCCCTGCAGTGCATGCCCAGCTGGATTTCAATGCCTTAATAAACTTTGCAGTAAGTATTCCCTTATTTAATAATTGAAAGTATTGTTTAAATGATGCTGCTTCCTCTGTTATTTAGTGTACCTGATTGTTAGCTTCCCCTGGCCTTCACAGAAAATGAGTCATGAATATGGTGTCAACTCTGACATCCTATACTTCCCAGGGGTTCATAATACAACTGCCCCCTGAAGTCCGGAGAAATGTCCATGTCCTCTGACTAATCCGCGGGACCCTTCTTCCATTTTGCCTGGTGTTGGCGTTCCGGCGTTGAAGTTGGCCCAGGAGGCGTATACCTGATCAGTGAGTGGTGTTTCCACACTGAGCACCTGTGGGGCTGGTGTTGAAGGAGGAGCGGGTATCGATGCCTGGGATCTGTGTCTTCCTGGGGCTGGACGTCCATGGCGGATTCCCAGTCGGGATCCGAGAAAACGGCGGCGGGCATCTCGACCACCTGGCCATCGATGGCCGGAGGGGGTGCCGGTTGCGACGGAGTTGTGGCTGGGAGATTCGCGGAATCGGGGTGTCGGTAACCGATACTGGCAGTTCGGGGAAGCAGCCACTAATATGGACCACATGGATGTTAGATTCCAGGCCCAATGCCCGTACGGAGTAGGATACCGGCCCCGTTTGGTGTTGCACGATCCCCGGAATCCACGTGGCTCCATCACCGAATTTCCGGATGTCGATGGCGTCCCCATGAGTGAAACTGCCTCTGACGTGCCACGTTGGCTTTGGACCGCTCTTCACCATTCTGGACCTTCTTCCGATGTTTGGAATGACTACGTTTAACGTGCCAATCAGGTTTTCCAGGTTCCGTTGGTCAGCTTCTTCAATGTTTGAACCGTCCGTTCGGCCAGTCCGTTTAAGGCCGGGTGATACGGGGCGGTCTGCACATTGCGGAGCCCGTTCGTGGCCACGGATTCCTTGAATTCCACAGTGAAGGTGGCTCTGTTATCGTAGATCAGTACCTTTGTGATACCATGTGTGTAGGTATCCACAGTCGCCTTTACAGACGTTGCCTGCATCCTGTGGTCATCGAGCCACTTCTACAATGATCAGCAACATCGATCACTGAAAAAGACTGGCAAAGTTTATGTGAAGGCACGGCATGATCGGGCCGGCAATTCCCAAGGGTGCAACGGCACCTCTGGTGGAGCTTTCTGGTGCTCCTCCAATGGCCCACAGTGTAGTGCCAGCTTCTCCGTGCTGATGCCCAAACACCAGTCATAACTGCGGGCGAGCCTCTTCATCTTGGACACCACGCAGGTGTCATTATGGAGGTCCTCTAGTAAGGTGGCTCGCCCATGTTCCAGGATGACCAATCTGGTCCAGCAAAGGAGGATGCTGTCCTCCATGCAGAGCCCCGGCACTCTGGACGTGTAGGCTTTCAAATTGTCAGGTAACTCCCTGTGCTGGGCCTTGTTCAGCACCATGTGACGGACCTGGAACAACTGGACATCAATCTGGGCCCAATCCTTTCTTCTGGCTGCTGTCACTGGCAATGAGTCCATAAAGTGAAGATCAGCCACCGCCTCCTCCGGCGGCCTTGTGGGGGAGGGGAGGTGATTTAAAGCATCTGCGCGGGCAGAGTTCCAAGCTGTACCCATATGCCCCCAGAAGTAGGGCCCAACGCTGGATCCTGGTGAACGCAATCAGGGGAATTTCTCGGTCGTCTTTGAATACGTCAATAACGGTTTATGGTCGGTGTAGACTGTGAAAGTGTGCCCGTAAACGTATTCATGGAACTTATGAACTCCAAAGACGACCGCCTACCCTTCCTTTTCTATCTGTACACAATTGCGCCATGCATTGGCGAGCGTGTGGGATGCGAATCTGATCCGTCGTTCTGATCCAATGCAGTGGGTGAGGGCCATGCCCACCGCATACGGGACACGTGACATGTCAACAACAGCGGCTTGGCAGGGTTGAAGTGCATCAGTAGTTTTGAGGATGACAGCTGCCGTTTCACCGTGTCGAATGCCAGTTGTTATGACAGTGTCCAGTCCCACGGTTGACCCTTCTTTACCAAGAGGTGGAGGGGACTGAGGAGGGTTGCAAGGTTTGGGATGAACTTCCTATAATAATTCACTAATCCAAGGAAAGAGCATACTTCTATCTGGCCACCGGGGACGGGGACTTGTTTTATCGCCCGCACCTTGCCCTTTATAGGGTGCAACCTGTTATGGATTCTGCAACTTCTCAGCATTTTGCTGCTGAAACCGTCATTTGTGCCTTTATTATCTCTAAACTTGACTATTCCAGTGCATTGTTGACAGCTTCCAGCATTCTAACCTTTGTAAACCTGAGGACATCTAAAACTCCGATGCCTGTGTGTTGACTCGGACCAAGTCTTGTTTATCCATCGTCCCTGTGCTTGCTGACCTACATTGGCTACTGGTTAAGCAATACGTCAATATTAAAATTTCCATCCATGGTTGTAAATCCCTCGATGACCTGGCCCCTTCCTCATCACTGTAATTCCCTCCAGTCTTGCAACCTTCCGAGATTTCTGTGCTCCACAGGTTTTGATCATGAAGATTCCCAATTTTAATTACAAACCAAAGCAGAAAATACTGAACAATCTTAGCAGATCTGACGGCACCTTTGGGGAGAAAAGGGAGCTAACGTTTCGAGTCTTGATGACTCTTTGTCAATTTTTATAACTCTGGCAATGCTCTGGAATTCCCAATCTAATTCTCTCCATTTTCCTGGATGAATGCTGCTCCAAGAACACACGAGAAGCTCAGCACCATCCAAGACAAAGCAGCCGGCTTGATCAGTACCCTATCCACCACGTTATATTTTAATTCCCCTCACCATCTTTGCCCAATGGCAGCGGTGCATACATTCTACAAGCTGCACTGCAATCTCAATGCTCTTTGAATGTTTTCTCTTCCTGTCCTTCATGGATGTTTATATCTTGTATGGAGATTTTAAAAAAGATTTGCTTTTTTTCCTTGGAATAATAGAGGGTGTGGAACTCTTCATGTCTTTATTGTGATATCCCTTATCAGCATGACTACACATTGAGGTTGTGCAGTCAACAGAGGAAACTGCTTCTAAATTTGACAATCCCTTGGAAACATAGAAACATGGAGTGGACAATTCCACCCTTGAGTCTTTTCCAATATTCATTTTAATCATTGCCGATCTGGGGCTGAACTCCATTTGCCCACCTTTGTTCCACGTCCCTTCATATCCTTACCAACAAAATATATCAATATCAGCCTTGAATATTTCAATTAATGGAGCTTATTCAGATTTTTGAGAAGAGAGTTCCAGATTTTAACTATTTTTTGTACTAAATGATTTAGCTCTAATTTCACAATTATGCCACCTTGTCCTGAATTAGGGCACCCCTCAATATCCTGAACTCAAGGGAATGCAAGCCAGATTTATATATCTTTAGTAGGCCACAAACGAGTCCAGATCCAGTTAGTAAAAAGTAAAAAGAAAACTTGGTTCATTGCAAAGCAATTATATTTACAATATACATCAGATCTCAGCCGGGTCTCCTCTGTTGGTTCCAAACCTGGCCGACTGTATACTGATCTCAATCATGAATGATCTTGGGCTCCCTGCCCCCTTAGCGGGACAGCTCGTATTTGGCGAAACTAACGGGGATTGCTCCAACCCTGTAGGTCTCATGCATGTTATAACAATATCCTGTCCTCATAACTTAAACACTTGTATGCAATACTGCTGAATCTGCGCTGTACCCCTTCGAAGACCATTGCATCCTTCCTCAGATTCAGTGTCCAAAACTGAATGTACCCCAGATGGATTATTGCCAAGGGTCAGTATAACAAAAGTATCACTTTTCTTCACTTGTGAAATCCAGTTCTATTGAAGTAAAATGGCTTTCTATCGATTGATCACAATAACTCGCATTAACGTAGTTGGTAGCTTTAATGTCTCACGGGGGCATAAGGAAATAGTGAACAGTTCAAAAATCTGGCCCTCTGACAAATTGAGAATAATTATCATTGCAACAGTTAAAAATAAATGAAAATTTCCTTCATGTATGTTGGTTACAGGAAAAATTACATTGAGGGTTGAGAGGTCTGGAGAGGGAGGTCTATTTAATATTTAACCTCTATTGGCCTATCTAATCTCTTCTAGAGTCATAGTCAGTGGACATTTCCTTTTAACTTGTGATGTCAGGGCGGCATGGTGGAGTGATGGTTAACACTGCTGCCTCACGGTGGCGAGGACCCGGATTCGATCCCGACGCAGGGTCTTTCCGTGTGGAGTTTGCACATTCTCCCCGTGTCTGTGTGGGTCTCACCCCCATAACCCAAAGATGTGCAGGATTGGTGGATTGACCACACTAAGTTGCTCCTTCATTGGAAAAAATAATTGGGTACTCTAAATTTATTTATAAAAACTTGTGAAGTGTAAGCTAGAATTTTAAACTATTTGTGGGACATTGGAGAGTATTGTAGGGGTAACTTTACTGTATTTGTCCATGTGACAGCTAACCTGGGAACCTAATTATAAAAGCTGGAAAAAATTCCATTCTTGCTAAGGCATCATTCTTAAGGATCGGACTACCTGTTAGTAGTTTTCACTCCACCATTCTGCTCTTTGGAAAATTAAGTTTGTTCACTCACTACATGTCTCAGCCTGTCCGGATGTCTTGTCAGACAGTGCACATTGTAATTCTAGCCAATCCTGTGTATAATCTTATGGAAATGTCAAACGCCATATCATCGTTTTGATAGGGCTAATTTCGTGAGCAGACAAACTAAAAGTTATAGCTCGAATTCCCTCCAGACCCAGGGAAAATTAACAGCTGACCTGGAGTGAGTGGGTGTTAAACATTTGTTCAAGTATGTGCTCCTTAGTCTCTTGCCTTCTGCTGTTTCCTGCACACACACCCCTCGCCCCCACCCGCCTTCTTGCATATTATGTTGTACAGGCCCAGTGGCACACTACATGCTACATGTTCACCCATGTATGGGTGTGCTGTAATTTAATGCAAAGAATCCATTGACAAATGATCCTCTATTCTTGTCACAATATCTGTTAGTCTGGGAAGCCAATGTCCGACTGGTGTAGGAGGGAGTTTGAGAATATTGGTGGCTTATTGGTGATGTGCAACCCACTCAGATCGATATACTGTGCAACTTATCAGATAAGCAGAATTTTAAAAAATAATTCCGCTTCGGAAAGATAACACAGAGGCTATCTACAACCCTGCAGCCTGAGGCCTGTGGCACCAAATCTTGCTGCTATTATTCAAGAGTCCCCCGGACTGGTAGATAGGCTGGGAGCAGAGTTGCTTCTCTTTGGCTGGCAAAAAAACTTCTGCCTTCCAAGGAGATGGCCCTATAGGAATATGGAGGATCCAACTCCGGGTTGAAGGAGGTGCCAAGAACGAATGAGTCCAGTACGTCTAGGAAGCAAGCATGCATAAAGGAGAGTAACTTGACGAATGGGAATTCAGTTAGGGGTCTCAGCATTCTATAAACTATACCTATATTCAAAATTCTTGTTGTTGAATGGGGTGGACCATTGCATTCTTGGGCTGTGCAATTACACTGCTGTAGGATGTTGTGCTCAGTTAAGCTTTTCTCCCCTTGTTCCTATTTATGGTTCTTCCTTTTACTCGTGTGACAAAAAACACCGCGTCGTCTTCAATGTCCATTCTTAATTTGAAAGAGTGCCACGAGGATGACATAAAAGCAGTTTAAAGGAGCTTCAAGCATCTTCATTTCCCTGTGAAACGCACATGGACTGTTAAGAGATCCTGAGATATTTTCACTTTATCTTTGAATAGAAGAAGGCGTGACATTATTCATACGTTTTGTAAAATCACTTATCAACATGACTGTATTAATACTGTGGGTTCAGTAGAGGAACCATGTGCATAACAGAAAAAAAATGATAGCCAGATTCTCTTAGATTTTCTGTCTTTGTTTGGATTGACCCTGGTGGGTTGAACAATCTAGCCTTTTGTGACCAACTCATAACAACAGATTGCCGTTGGAAATCACATATAGCGGAGAAAAATGCTCCAAGGTGCTTCACTGATGAATTAAGGAAATGTTGGATAACTATTTTAAAGACCTGGCACAGACAAGATGTGCGAGATGGCTTCTTGTTCTGTATGATTCTATGGTTCTATATTACAGAAAGCAAGCCCTAGGAATGGCTTGAGTATTGTGAGGACTTGTCTCCCCTCCTTCCCTGTAATCTTTCCTGCTACTGATTGATATGGAAGAATTTTTCATGCTTTATCGTTTCCTTTTAAGACGAAAAAAAAAAGTGAAACTTGAATGCTAAAAACAAATATTTTGCTGGACAAATGTTATGGGGGCGGCAACAGATGTGATGGAAGCAGTGCAATGATTTTGCCGAGCTGGGGGAAACAGATGAATAATCCTTTTTAAACTTCTGCATCAAAATTAACTTCATTCTATTTTTCAACAGGCGCTGAAAGACCTCAAGCCATTAACACCGCGGGTGAGTATCCAGCACTGTTATATTCTATTCTGATACCTGTAAGGTCAACAGTTTTGTATTGTGTATAAAGCAAGAGGCACACTGCTTGTATCAGGATTGAATGTGTGATTGATATGACTTTATTTGCCTTCACGAATGAGCAATTAGTCTTTGACATTTATGCTTGAGGCAAACTTATCACAGAATTGCAAAATTACGGTGCAGAAGGAGGCCGTTTGGCCCAACGTATCTGCGCCAGCTCTCAAATGAGCATCATGACTTAGTGCCATTCCCCTGCCTTTTCCCCGAAACTCTGCACATTGTTTCTCTTCAAATAATCATCTGATACCCTCTTGAATGCCCTGATTGAACCTGCCTCCACCAGACTTTGAGGCAGAGCATTCCAGACCCCAACCACTCGCTGTGTGAAGAAACCTTTTTCTCGCATTACATTTGCTTCTTTTGCAAACCACTTTAAATCTGTGCCCTCTGGCTTTCGATTCTTTTGCGAGCGGGAATGGTTTCGCCCTATCTAATCTGTCCAGCTCCCTCATGATTGAGAGTAGTCTGTCAATGAGTAGCAAATCATCATGAGAAGAAACTCAAATCCTTACAACTCAACAGGGTGTGAAATGGAACGAATGTTCAACTCTCACACTTGTTATTGTATCAGTTTTATTTGTGCATCATTGATTGGGGTTTGTTAATAAATGTATGTTGCTGCTTCTCCAAATAGGATACCCCTCAACTATGAGTGCCATTTTATTGAGTGTACATCCAATCATTTTCTATTTTCGTCCTTGGTGCTGAATTGTGCATGGAATTTTTAAATTAACAGTTTTCTTTCAGTGAGTGCTAGCCCCAAATTGTAGACACATGTGGTGAGCTGGAAACATAAAGATCAACAGTGGGACGTGAGATAATGACTCTTGTTCTCCTATCTTGTCTACAATTTGCATTTGAATAAATGTCCTCGCTTTCTCCAGCTCTAAGAAACCAATAGAAATGAGTTTCTGGCAAGTTCCAGATGAGCACCTTTCCTCAGCCTAAACTCATTTAGAGAGACTACAATTACAGCAAGTGGGAAAGGGACAGTGATGCAGTGGGAGAATGGCTTTCTGAAGCTGGAGTAAAGCACATAGAGATAAAGCTCCTTTTTAATGAGAATCCACAGCATAATTGTCTGGGTATTTGTCCGATATAGCACGCTCCCTGTAAGTCTACCCTTCACTCTCTATCTGTCCTAAATTCCCTCAGAAATGTCTCCCCACTAATATCAGTTTCTCGGCTTTCCCCTCAATAAAGTCTGAGACTAGGGTCCTGAACTTAAAGAAAACTAACTTTGATGGTATGAGACGTGCATTGACTAGGATAAGCTGGCAAAGGATACTTAAGGGGTTGACGGTGGATAGGCAATGGCAGGCATTTACAGAACACATGGATGACCTTCAACAATTGCACATCCCTGTCTGGTGCAAGGGTAAGTCGGGGAAGGTGGCTCAACCATGGCTAACAAGGAAAATCAGGGATAGTGTTAAAGCCAGAGGAGGCATATAAATTGCCCAGAAAAAGCAGCAAGCCTGAGGACTGGGAGATATGTAAAGTTCAGCAGAGGAGGACAAAGGGTTTAATTCGGAAGGGGGAAATAGAATGCGAGGGAAGCTTGCGGAAAACATAAAAATTGACTGCAAAAGCTTCAATAGATATGTAAAGAGAAAAAGACTGATGAAGACAAATTGAATAACTTACAGTTAGAATCAGGTGAATTCATAATGGTCAACAAAGAGATGGCAGACCAGTTGAACGAATACTTTGGATCTGTCTTCACTAAGGAGGACACAAAGAAACTTCCGGAAACACTAGGGGGACAGAGGGTCTAGCATGAAGGAGGAACTGAAGGAAATCCTATTAGTCAGGAAATTGTATTGGGGAAATTGATGGGATTAAAACTCATTAAGTCCCCAGGGCCTGATGCTCTGCATCCCAGAGTACTTAAGTAAGTGGTCCTAGAAATCGTGGACACATTATTGCTCAACTTCCAGTATTTTATACACTGTGGAAGAGTTCCATTAGATTGGAGGATAGCTGTTTTGATCTCCTCGTTTGAGGAAGTACATTCTTGCTATTGAGAGTGTCCAACAAAGGTTCACCAGACTAATTCCCGGCATGGCAGGACTGATATATGAAGACAGACTGGATCGACTCACTGGAGTTCAGAAGAATGAGAGAGAATCTCGTAGAAACATATAAAATCCTGATGGGACTGGACAGGCTCGATGCGGGAAGAGTGCTGGGGATGGCCAGAACTAGGGGTCGCAGCCTCAGAATAAGGGGTAAGTCATTCAGGACTGAGATGAGGAAGAACTTCTTCTCTCAGAGAGTTGTGAACCTGTGGAATTCTCTACCACAGAAAGCTGTTGGGGTCAGTTCGTTGGACATATTCAAGAGGGAGCTGGATGTGGCCCTTGCGGTTAAAGGGATCAAGGAGTATGGAGAGAAAGCGGGAGTGGGATACTAAATTTGCATTATCAGCCAAGATCATATTGAATGGTGGTGCAGGCTCGAAGGGCCGAATGGCTTACTCCTGCACCTATCTTTTCAAGCCCTGAATGGAAGCTGGGTACCAGACTAGATGAAGACAAGCAGCCCTGGAGCTGGCCCGCACGAACGGTTTGAAGAGGGTTGGGAAGAGTGTTTGGTTTGGATATTCTGCATCTTTAAAAGGTCATTGCAAGCTCTGTCTGCTGTGCTGAGCTGTCACTCACTCAAGAACAAGCAAGTGTTGGAAAACCATTTTCCCTGGACATTCTCCTGATCTCTTTCCACGTGTGGCAAAATGCTTATGTTTCCAGACATTGACCTTAATTTAACGAGTAAATTTTCATCGATATCAATGATCTATAAATGTTTCCTTCCTTACCCTGCTTGAATCTGAATCTCGAGTCTACCATGGATCTGAATTTTAAGAAGAATTCACATTTTTTTCTTTCCATGGACAAATGAAGGGTGTGAAGCTCTTCATTTTTAACAGCACCTCAACATGACTTCAAACTGAAATTTGCAACCGGCAACAGAATACTTCCTGAACTTTAGTCGGAGTCCCTTAAAAACATGGGGTGAAATTTTCCACTCTATTTTTGGAGTGTTGGCTGGGACGGGAAAACCGCATGCAGCTCTCCAGCTGCATAACCGAGTTTTTTCTCTAGATTCTCTGGCACTCTGTGCACAGAAAATCAGGGGATGTGCTTGCTGCCGTCACGCTAGCAGGGCGCCTGATAGAGTTGACAACACGGGCTCCACAGAGATCACAGCGCCTTTTTAAAAGGGCCTCCTGATCTGTGTTAAGACAAAACTCCCTGCTATCCCCCTTGAGACACGGGGGACCTCCCCCCTCCCCACAAGCACTATGGCAACCCCCTCCACCCCCACAGGCACCAGAGCAACCCTTCCCCCAAAGCACTGGGGCAACACCCCCCTCCCCCTTACAGCACTGGGGAAACACCCCACTGGCCCCCTGCCCACACATACATCCTCCCTCCTCCTCCATGGAACTCCTGGCACAGCCCTCTGTCAGTGCCACCCTGGGCATGTCCCTCATTCCCTCTTCCTCCCCACCCTGTGGCTATACTTACCTTTCACCCCCAGCAGATTCGGTCTTTCATTATCCATTGGAAAGCTTGCCATCGTGACAGGGAATTCCATACCTGGGAGGAACATATGGCGGGGAGGGCAGGAACCTCATTATGTCACCGTCGAGGGACGGGAAAGTCAGAAAATGAGATCTCGCCAGTGAGAATCTCGTTTTCCGATTCTCGCTGGATTTGCCATTGTGCTCAGGGTGAACTTGGGCACAAAACCGCCTCCATAGCAACAGGATGTCTATCTTCTAATCTTAAGGGAGTACTAGCCAAGTTTATGCAACCTGTCTTTAACCCTTTCGGCCGTGATATCTTTCTGGTGCATATGAGCTGCTCATCAAAAGACAATACATTATTCGTGAGGTTTGGTGCTCAAAACTAAATGTCGTACTCCAGGTACAGAACAGAAACTGCATCCCCTACACTCGGGAGTGAGCCCTGGAATCTTCTCCCTCATCGAGGAGGTGGAGGACTATGATGATGCAATCGAACTGTTAAAGGGGTATTATATACGCCCTGTAAACCAGGTCTACGCACGTCACCTGCTTGCAACTAGACGGCAAAGCCCCGGGGAATCGCTGGAGGACTTCTACCGTGCGCTACTGGTGCTGGGCAGAAACTGTGGCTGCCCGCAAGTTTCGGGCAGCGAGCACACGGAACTTCTAATCCGGGTTGCCTTCGTAGCAGGTATGAGCTCCTCAGAGATCCGCCAAAGACTCTTAGAAAAGGACACCCTGGGACTGAGAGAGGCACGGGCCCTGGCAGGGTCCATGGATGTTGCCTCCAGAAACGCGCAGTCCTATGCGCCCGACCGCGCAGCGGCCCCCTGGACTGCGTGGCATCCCACAGCGGCAGCCCCACTGACCTTCCCCGCGTCCCCGCAGGCCTGCGCTGTAAGACGGCCCACTAACCCCGTTGGGCCCCGCTGTTTCTTCTGCGGGCAGGCGAAGCATCCCCGCACGCGCTGCCCGGCCCGCGCCTCCACCTGCAAAGTGTGCGGCAAGAAGGCCCATTTTGTGGAGGTCTGCCAAGCACGAGCCGTGGCCGCGGCCTGATACAACCACAATTTGTACCTAACATGTTCTGCTATTTTTGAAGAGTGGTGGCCATAGGCCAACTACATTCAAGCTTAAGGGAAATGGGTGCTGCCATGAGTCAATACACAACATTTTCTCCCTTACTTAAAGTGGGTTTGAATTCTGAGAGCTCTAAGGGCCCAACCTAGTTCCTGGTGAAAACAGATATTTGGCACTTATTTGGTTTTCTCAAACACTGACAGGATGTTATTGTTTGAATAGGTTTAATGGAAAAAGATGTTGAAATGTCTATTATCGGCATCCATCTCCCAGACAATCCCACCATATGAATCATTTATGTTTCCATTTCCTGAGGTATTTTTAGGAGGTCTATTTCTAAATTAGCAATGAACACTACAAGGGTAATTGGCTGGGTTGAGTAACTTGTATTGGATTCAATCTTTGGCACATTTTACAAATGTGTTTTATTACAGCTATAAAGTAAGCTGTGATACGAGGAGTAGAGTAGTAAAATGCAAATGTTAGATTTATCGCAGTGTAAAGTAAGAGGGATACACCTGTTAGTATTTACGAGGTTTTGAGTTGCTTGACTTCGAATCGACTTGTGGTAATATGTGAGCATGTCCAGTCTTATGGCAAGAATATTTTAATATTCCACGCTTTATATTCTGGCTCATCAACATTATCACTTATTATATTCCAGGAGCCTAACGAGGCAGGGGCGCCGTATATCCCCCCTCTTGTTCATGTTGGCAATTTGAGCCATTAGCCATTGCCCTGAGGGCTTTGGACAGGTGGAGAGAGACAGTAAGATGGAGAGGGGTGGGGGGTGGGGGGGGGGGGGGGGGTGGGGGGGTGGGGGGGGGGGTGGGGGGGTGGGGGGGGGTGGGGGGGGTGGGGGGGTGGGGGGGGGGGGGTGGGGGGGTGGGGGGGGGTGGGGGGGTGGGGGGGGGGTGGGGGGGGGGGGGGAGGTTGAATAGAGGCTGTCCTTGTACGCTGATGATCTTCTTTTATCTCTAACGATCCTGTCCCCACAATGGGTGATATTATGGCGCTGCTGAAACGATTTGAGGCTTTTTCAGGATATAAATTGAATTGGGGGAAAAGTGAGTGTTTCCCAGCAACCCAGCTGAGGAGAGGGGTCATTTGGGGGGGGGGGGGTGTTGCTGTTTCGTCTTACGAGTTCCCATTTAGATACTTACGGGGGCATGTGGCCCGACTTTGGAAATTGAGGACATGGTTTTATGGCCATGTTGCACCCAAAGCAGCTCGCCGCGGCGCAGCGTGGCTGATAAAAGCCGGCAGACCCCACTCCCGGGATCTATCTGGCTCACAACACCTTGCAAGATCTAACAAGATCTCTTGCGATGTTGAGATGTGAATACCGCCCATTGTGGGCAGGACCACCTTTTGGCAAATTTGCATTTTACAGTGAGACAGCAAGTCTCGCTCTAATGTGCAGATTCCCAAGGTAAGCAAGGCTTTGGGATCTGTCCCCTTTGCCTCGGAGACCTCGGGTGAGCGTCCTTCAGTACTGGTCTCCACAAAAGAGAACCAGACGGAACGGTGCTCGCCCGAGGTCTCCCAGGGGACTGGATGCCCCCAGGTGCACGACCTTAGTTCAGGGTTGTATTCTGACTGGGGCCGCATGACACTGCCAAGATACACATCCTGACAGTGCCACCTGGATGCCAGCATGGCACAGCTAAGTAACCAGCTGTACCCTAAGTACCCAGCTGGCAAATTTTGCATGGTGGCAATTGAGCTGGGGGTGCCTTGCATGGGTGTTGGGGGGATGCGGTGGCGGCGAGGACCCTCTCCTAGTGCATTGGGGCTTGGGAGGGGCTGGGGTTCGCTCCAGAGGCTGCGAGCGCCGGGAAACACGCGACTAAACCCGCTCATTATAAGACTTTGTTCCCTTTCAGTTAAATCATGCCTTAGATTTTACGAGCTTGGTGAGCAGATTTAAAGTGGATTTGCAGATGTGGGACAGTCTTCCCCTGTCCTTGGCTGGCAGAATTCAGTCGGTGAAAATTAATGTCTTGCCATGTTTCCCGTTTTTATTTTAGTGCTTGCTGGTGTTTTGCCAAAATCCTATTTTGGGGGAGTGGGCAGGAAGTGTAACTAGGATTCGGAAGACAATGCTTCAGGGGGGGCTTGTCTGATATATTATTGTTGGGCGGCGAACGCTGAGAAGTTGCTGGGGTGATGTGGGGATCCAGAGGCTTTATGGGTATGGATGGAATCAGACTTTGTGTGGGGGGCCGGGGCTAAGGGGGGGTTGATGATGGTATCACTACCTTTTTCTCCAGGAAAGTACTCAGGGACTCTGGTGGCGGCCTCTACACTGAAGATTTGGAGACAATTTTGGTAGCACTTTAAATTGGGGGTGGTATCGAAGTTGGTGCCGGTTTGTGTAAATCACATGTTTGAGCCAGCGAGGCTGGACGCTATGTTTAGGGAATGGGAGTAGAAGGGGGTTGCTGTGATGAAAGATTTGTTTTTGGAAGGGCCGATTTGCGAGCTTCGAGGAGTTGGAGAAATTTAGACTTTCACAGGGGTTACATTTAGATATTTACAGGTGAGCGACGTTGCGACATTCCAAGTGGTGCTGCCTTCCTCATTGCTGGAGAGGATTTTGTCATTGGCAGGGATGGAGGAGGGGAATACCTCAGGGATTTATGGGAGGCTTATAACGGAGGAGGCAGTATCATTGGAGGGGGTTAAGGCCAAGTTGGAGGAGGAGTTGAGGTCCGTGCTGGACGAGGGGATGGGATGTGAGATTAGGGATATGGTGAACAAGTCATCATGTGCGAGGTTAGGGCTAATACAGTTGAAGGTAGTGCACAGGGCCTATTTGACCAAATCCAGGATGAGCAGGCTATTTTGGGGGTTGGAGGATGAGTGTGAGCATTGTGGGAGGGGCCCGGCTAACCATGGACACATGTTTTGGTCGTATCCCAAGCTCGTGGGGTTCTGGCTCTCTTTCTTTGGCACCATGTCGGCGATCCGATAAATCAAACTGAAGCCTTGTCCCGGTATCGGACCTGCCGGAGCTGCAGACTGTGGCGGGGACAGAAGATTTGGCCTTTGCCTCGCTGAGTGCTCAAAAGTGCATGCTGATGGGTTGGAGTTCAGCTTCTCCACCCAGCGCCTCGGCAAGGCCAGGGGAATTTACGGAATTTCTGTTTCTCGAGAAAGTTAAGTACATGGTGAGGGGAGCAATTGAAGGATTCTACCAAATGTGGCAGCCGTTTATTTTGTACTTTTACAGAGCTGGTCACCATTAGTTGTTAAGGAGAAGGGGGGGGGGTGCGGGGTGGGGGAGGGGGGTGTGTGGTGGATGCAGCTGGTGGGTTTTTTGTTTGGTGTTCTAGGGAGGGGTCAGATTCGGGGGGGGGGGGGTTGTTATTACTTGTTATTTTTGTTATGTATAAAATTGAAAATGTTGAATAAAAACATTTTAAAACATATTCTAGGAACCTCAGCCTACCATTGTTCCTGTAAGTCAATAGATTTCAATGTTTCTCCAAATCACGCAGCCTTCCAATTATCTTTACAAAGTTCAAAATAGTCAGAAACAGTCAACTATGGTCCGTACGCTATGATCCCATAATGTATGGAAAACCACAGTAGATAAAATGTTTTCTGACTTTGGTGTACAATAACAGTTAGACAAATTGTTAATGACAATAGTTTGGAATCAAAAAAGCATGTTCAACTGCGAAGGAATGTACTTTTCGATAGTTGATTTATGAAATGGCAATGTCACCTACATGCTATAGAAGATCTTTTGAGATTGGAAGAATTAAACGCACGGTTGAAGGAAAATTGGGAGGATGTTGCTCTTTATTCCACAGGCTTGTGAACAAAGTTATAGATTGTGGAATAAAAGGGACACTAACAACATGGGTACAGAATTGGTTGAGTGACAGGAAACAGAGAGTAGTGGTTGATTGACGTTCTTTGGACCAGAGGACGGTTGGTATTGGAGTTTTCCAGGGGTCAGCATTCGGACCACCTCTTTTTCTGATATATATTAATAACTTAGATCTTGGTGTACAGGGCAAAACTTCAAATTTTGTGGATGATACAAAATCTGAAGCTTTGTGAACTATGAGAAGGATTGTATCAAAAGGACATAGACAGGTTGGTGGGATGGGTGGGCAGGTGGCAGGTAAGTTCAATGCAGGGAAATGTGAAGTGATTTGTTCTGATAGAGAGAACATTGGCAGACAATATAAAATAAGGGTACAATTCCAAAGCGGGTGAAGGAGCAGGGGGGTCTGGGTGTATATGAGCATAAGTCATTGAAGGTGGCAGGACAGCTTGAGAGAGCGGTTAATAGAACATAGCATATCCTGTGCTTTATTAATAGTGGTATAGAGTACAAGAGCAAGGAGGTAATGTCGAACTTGTTTTAATCATTAGTTCGGCCTCAGCAGGAGTACTGCATCGAGTATCAGCAGCACACTTTAGGAAGGATGCAAATCCATGGGAGAGAGTGCAGAGAGGATTCACAAGAATGGCCCCTGCGATAAGGACTTCAATTACGAAGATAGAGAAGTTAGGGCTGTTTGAGAAGAGAAGGCTGAGAAGACATTTGACAGAGGTTTGAAAAGCATGAGGGGTCTGGATAGAGTTGATAGAGCCAAACTGCTTCCACTCATGAAACGACCGAGAACGAGAGGGCAGAGAACTAAACTAATTAGTAAAATAAGCAATACGAGGAAAACCTTTTTCACGCAGTGAGTGGTTAGGGTCTGGAATGCACTGCCTGAGAATATGATGAAGGCAGTTTCAATCAAAGCATTCAAAGGGAATTAAACTGTTATTTGAAAAGAAAGAATTTGCAGGATTATGGGGAGAAGATAGGAGCTTGGAACTGTTGCTCATTCGGAGAGCCAAGCTGGGCCAAAGAGCCTCCTTCTGCACTGTAACAATTCTGTGATTTAGAACTGTAGACTAAGCAAGTTAGTGAACAATAGTCACTGCTCGGTTCTGAACTAAACTAAAACACTCAATCAAGAAGATTGGGCAAATAACAATTGGGAAACTCCATTTAGTTTTACTGTCTCTGGGCTAGTGATTGAGTGGAGATAAACTACCTCAGGTTAAAAGGTCAAGTAAGGTTGTGATGACTGTCCTGTTGAATAGCCTATGACTAAACATGCACAAGAAAACCATGATGTGGATGAGGCAGCGGAGAGCTGCCAATTCCTACGGAGTAATCCGGCATGAATCAGTTGCCATAGGGAAGAAAAGAAAATTCCAACATTTCAAAATTGTCAAAATTATAAAAGTAGCCAAGAATTAAGGCAAGTTGGATCAGAAAAAATGTTATCAAGCACAGACTATATCCTCTTGATGATTGTGAATGGGGAACATTTTGGTGAATGTTCTTGCAAGGTATGTTCTTATGGTTTCCACAAAATATTGTGGGGATAAAAGCAAGCATTACCATCAAATTCGACATTTTTAAAATTGTAATGCACTAGTTTAGAATTAAAAATTGGTGAAAAGCGAGAAACTTACCATCTCCATTTTGTTATTCAACAGGTACTACTGGAAAAGAAAACACCAATCATAATGAGAACCCAACATTGTGTTATAATTTTGTTCTGACACTTGTGATGTTAGCAGTTTCATATTCTGTATAAAGTTAAAGAGCAGTATATGTTACTATTAATATACGCTCAATATGATTTTGTTCAGCTTTCCTGATGAGAGCGTTTTCTTGGGAACATTTAGATGGATATTCTCTGATCAGTGGGAATAGATACACTGATCAAAATTAATCTCAGGTCCTAAACAGGTGAAAAAAAAACTAAAAGAATGTTGCCTTTCAAACTAGTTGTGTTATTGGTTAGAGAGTCTGCATTCTTCTAATATCTTTCCTTCTCTCATGAACAACACTGACCAAGATTTTGGAATCTGTGCTGAAGGAACGGCATTAGCCATTCATTAAATTTATATTTGCTGGCAGATTTTTTGCGTTGGAATTTGATGTATTTAGAAATCCAGCATTCCTCTCTTCCCGTTTTCCATGTTATGGTAGTCTGTGTAAAGGTATTACGGTACCTGGTAATGCTGGAACACCATTGGTAGAGATTGTATGCTTCCTATTGGTCAAGCTGTATGGTATCTCCACCCTGCAAGGCGGGGTATAAGAGCCCGTGCCGCCCCAGCAACCTTCATTCTGTACCTGAGCTGCTGGGGGAAACATCTAGCTTATTAAAACCTTCAGTTGGTCTACAACCTCGCTTTAGTGGTCATTGATCGTGCATCAATTTAATAAGCTAGATTTAAAAGGATGGTGCCGGAGTGTCTGCAACTCAACCCCCACGAGGCGAACTCAGCGGCAATCTTCAAGCACTGGCTGGCATGTTTTAAAGGATATCTTGGAACGGCCGAAAACACACCCACGGGAGAGCAGAAAATGCAAGTCCTGCACTCGAGGGTGAGCCCGGAGATTTACACCCTCATCGAGGAAGAGGAAGACTTTGATGCAGCAATAGAGCTGCTAAAAGGACATTATATTCGCCCGGTAAACCATGTCTACGCCCAACATCTGCTAGCAACGAGGCTACAAATCCCTGGGGAATCGCTGGAAGAATTTTACCATGCACTCCTGGTGTTGGGGAGAAACTGCAGCTGCCCGCAAGTTTCGGCGAGCGAACACACAGAACTCTTGGTCCGGGACGCTTTCGTGGCAGGTATGCTGTCCTCCTAAATCTGCCAGCGATTGCTGGAAAAAGACACTCTAGGTCTCAAGGAGGCACGGGCCCTTGCAGGCTCCCTGGATGTGGCCTCCAGAAACGCCCGCGCTTACGTTCCCGACCGCGTGGCAGTCCCCTGGGCAGCGTGGAACCCCTCCGCAGCCGACCCCGAAACATCCCCCAACCCCCCACAAGCTTGTACTGCAAGGCGGCCTGGCAACCCCGGGGGACCCCGCTGCTACTTTTGTGGGCGGGCCAAGCACCCCCGGCAGCACTGCCCGGCCCACGCATCCACCTGCAAGGGATGCGGTGAAAAGGGCCACTTCATGGTGGTATGCCAGGCCCGTGCGATCGCCGCGTTCTCCGGCGGCGAATGCGGACCGCCACCACAACCTCCCCATGATCCCCAGGCGGCCAGCGGGTGCCTCCATCTTCCTACTCCAGGGCCATGTGCGACCCCCGGGTGCCGCCATCTTGTCCCGCACACACCACGCTCGATGGATGGGCGCCGCCATTTTGTGCACCTCCAGCCATGTGCGACCAGTGGGAGCCGCCATCTTGGACAGACTCCCAGGACCCCAGCTCGGCTGACCACACACCGCCCGAAAAGAACACTCAACTGCTGACATTAGCCTCGGTGACCCTGGATCAGTCCCAGCCTCGAACATTCTCAACTGCTACAATAACTGTACTTGTCAACGGGCACAAAACGTCCTGCTTAATCGACTCTGGGAGCACGGAGAGCTTCATACACCCCAACACGGTATGGCGCTGTTCTCTCCTCGTCCACCCCGTTAATCAAAAAATCTCCCTGGCCTCCGGTTCCCACTCAGTAGAGATAAAGGGGTTTTGTGTAGCAAACCTCACAGTCCAGGGAAGGGAGTTTTAAAATTACTTGTTCTACGTCCTTCCTCACCTCTGCGCGGCCACAATCCTAGGTTTAGATTTCCAGTGTAATCTCCAAAGTCTAACTTTCAAATTCGCCGGCGCTATAGCTCCCCTCACTGTCTGAGGCCTCGCGACCCTCAAGGTCGACCCGCCTTCCCTGTTTGCGAACCTCACCCGGATTGCAAACCCGTCGCCACCAGGAGCAGACGGTACAGTGCCCAGGATCGGATCTTTATTAGGTCAGAAGTCCAAAGGCTACTGAGGGAAGGGGTCATTGAAGCCAGTAACAGCACCTGGAGAGCTCATGTAGTGGTGGTAAAGACTGGGGAGAAGCATAGGATGGTCATTGACTACAGTCAGACCATCAACAGATTTACGCAGCTGGACGCGTACCCTCTCTCCCGAATATCTGACCTGGTAAACAGGATCGCGCATTCCAAGGTCTTCTCCACGGTGGATCTTAAGTCCGCCTACCACCAGCTCCCCATCCGCACTAGTGACCGCAAATACACTGCCTTCGAGGCAGATGGGCGGCTCTATCACTTCTTAAGGGTTCCTTCCGGTGTCACCAACGGGGTCTTGGTCTTCCAGTGCGAGATGGACCAAATGGTTGACCGGTACGGTTTACGGGCAACATTCCCATATCTCGATAATGTCACCATCTGCGGCCATGACCAGCAGGACCGCGACAACAACCTCTGAAAATTCCTCCAGACTGCTAAGATCCTTAACCTTACTTACAACAAGGATAAATGTGTGTTTAGCACCGACCGCCTAGCCATCCTCGGCTACGTAGTGCGAAATGGAGTTATAGGCCCCGACCCTGAACGCATGCGCCCCCTTATGGAGTTCCCCCTCCCTCACTGCTCCAAGGCCCTGAAGTGCTGCCTAGGGTTTTTCTCTTACTATGCCCAGTGGGTTCCCAACTATGCGGACAAGGCCCGTCCCCTGATCCAATCCACAGCTTTCCCCTGTCGATAGAGGCCCGCCAGGCCTTCAGCCGCATCAAAGCAGACATTGCAAAGGCCACAATGCACGCCATCGACGAGTCCCTCCCCTTCCAGGTCGAGAGCGACGCGTCTGACGTAGCTCTGGCGGCCACCCTCAACCAAGCGGGCAGACCCGTGGCCTTCTTCTCACGTACCCTCCATGCTTCCGAAATCCGCCACTCCTCAGTCGAAAAGGAGGCCCAGGCCATAGTAGAAGCTGTGCGACATTGGAGGCATTACCTGGCCGGCAGGAGATTCACTCTCCTCACTGACCAACGGTCGGTTGCCTTCATGTTCGATAATGCACAGCGGGGCAAGATAAAGAACGATAAGATCTTGCGGTGGAGGATCGAACTCTCCACCTACAACTATGAGATCTTGTATCGTCCCGGGAAGCTAAACGAGCCTCCTGATGCCCTGTCCCGCGGCACATGTGCCAACGCACAAGTGGACCGCTTCCGAGCCCTCCACGAGGACCTCTGCCACCCGGGGGTCACTTGCTTTTTCCACTTTTATCAAGACCCGCAACCTGCCCTACTCCATCGAGGAGAGCAGGGCAGCCACCAGGGACTGCCAAATCTAAGCGGAGTGCAAACCGTATTTCTACCGGCCAGAGAAAGCGCACCTGATAAAGGCTTCCCGTCCCTTTGAACACTTCAAAGGCCCCCTCCCCTCCACCGACCGCAACACGTACTTCCTGGACGTGGTTGACGAGTACTCCCGGTTCCCATTCGCCATCCCCTGCCCCGACATGACCGCAACCACCAGCATCAAGGCCCTCCATAGCATCTTTACACTGTTCGGCTTCCCCGCTTACATACATAGTGATAGGGGGTCCTCCTTTATGAGCGACAAACTGCATCAATTCCTGCTCAGCAAGGGCATTGCCTCGAGCAGGACGACCAGTTACAACCCCCGGGGTAACGGACAGGTAGAGAGGGAGAACGGAACGGTCTGGAAGACCGTCCTACTGGCCCTACGGTCCCGGAATCTCCCAGTCTCCCGCTGGCAGGAAGTCCTCCCGGATGCCCTCCACTCCATCCGGTCACTGCTCTGTACCACAACCAACCAAACACCTCACGAACGTGTCCTTGTCTTACCCAGGAAGTCCTCCTCTGGGACGTCGCTCCTGACCTGGCTGGCAGCTCCCGGACCCATCCTGCTCCGAAAACACGTACGGGCGCACAAGTCCGACCCGTTGGTCGAGAGGGTCCACCTTCTCCACGCTAACCCCCAGTACGTGTACCCCGACGGCTGACAAGATACGGTCTCCCTCCGAGATCTGGTGCCCGCCGGAGCCCCACGCACACCCCAGCCACCAGTCCCACCCTCCCTCCTACCAGTGCACCTTACAGGAGGATCGGTCCTTCCGCCGGCCCCGTCTAGGTCCCCCCACCCACCAACGCACCCCGCAGACACTCCCTTCCCAGGTCAACCGTCTACCCCTCCAGCGCTGTCTAGGGGTGTCGAAGCTGCCACAGAGACCGAGGCTATGCTCCCGGAATCACAGATGCCCGAGCCTCCACCGGAGTTACCACCGAAGCTTTGACGATCACAGAGGACGACCAGGGCTTCCGATCGACTGATTGCTTCATTTTAAAGTGTATATTTAATTATGAATCGTAACTTGTAAATAGTAATTAGAATTGTAAATAGTTACAAAACGCTGTACAGAGGTATTACGGTACCTCCATAGCTATAATTTCTACCACGTTACCATATTGTAGTATCAGGCCATCACCCCCGCCGGACTCTTTTTTAACAGGGGCTGAATGTGATAGTCTGTGTAGAGGCATTACGGTACCTGGTAATGCTGGAACACCATTGGTAGAGATTGTATGCTTCCTATTGGTCAAGCTGTATGTAGCTCCACCCTGCAAGGCGGGGTATAAGAGCCTGTGCCACCCCAGCAGCCTTCATTCTGTACCTGAGCTGCTGGGGGCAACATCTAGCTTATTAAAGCCTTCAGTTGGACTACAACCTCGCTTTAATGGTCATTGATTGTGCATCACATGTTGAACTGTTTGTAAGGTTGACCTATGTTACTTTCTGACTTATTCTTTAATAACATTGAGCATTGTTAGCATTAACATTATTTTTGTTGGAAAGTCTCGATCTATAAGCTTTTCTGGGATAATCCATGAAGCACCAGCCACCCCACTGTTCCTTGGATCTCGAGATACAGGAGGCGTAGATAAAACTGTGGAAAGAAAACCCATGGCCAAACCAAAGAAATTCACACACAATAGTTTGTCATATCTCTTGTGCAATTCATTTTTGTTTGTAATACAAACCATTTTGCAATGAAATAGGTCTTGAAAGAATATTCAATAAAAGCCTAGAGGACATCAAGAAAATAAGCAAAGAGATAAATTATGCATTGCAAGTTTTCCTAAAGGTTAAAGAACATTGAGGATAGTGTGATTTTCAAGGTGTACCCATACTGTGTAAAAAATAATCTCAGCATACTATATGTATAGATTTAACCTGGATAGGGGTTGAGAGACTCAATACATTTAAAGCAAGGGACAATAGGGATTTGAGGATTATTGAATTTTCTTTACGTTCGCTTTAATAGGAGGGTTCATATTTTACTACTTGAAGAAGTATAAAGTGATCTCAAGATCTCTCATGACCTGTTTTATCCACCATTTGAATGGAACTAATTCCTTTAGTGGTTGTACTTGCTTTCATTTCAAATTTGTCCTATTTAATTTTAAATTCAAAAAGTCCAAAGCTAGGATTAAAGTCCAATAGAACCTCTGAGTGCCTCTGCCTTGACTAAACAACTCATAACCATCACCACTCTGTGAACACTTTTTGACAAATTCTACAACACCTTGGTGAGGCTAAACATAATTAATAACAAAGTTGTATCTTTAATAAGTTGAATTTTCAGGCAATTGTACATGTCCCTCAACTCTGGTTAATATATTTACTGTTTCATATAATTTAACAAGGTCCCCCTTAACCACTGTCTATTTGTAAAATATGATCATCTCCGAGATGCATTCATAGTTACTGTTCTGTCCACTTGTCTGCTACTGTTGTTCTCCCCACTCTGTCCGATTTATATATTCCTTACCAAAAACATCAAATGCTGAACACTCACCGCAGGCCTGACAGCATTTGTGGAGAGAGAATGGAGCTAACATTTTGAGTCTGGGTGATTCTTTGTCAAAATTAAAAAGAATAGTAAATAGGATGAAATTAATATTGCTTTGTGGGTGGGTGGGGTTGCGTGGAGCAGTGGGACTGGACAGAGGACCAGTGATAGGTGGAGATTGACAAAACTGTTGTGGACAAAAGGACAAAGGGAATGTAAATGGTGGTGATAATGATTAAGAAGGGTGCTGATAGGCACATTAAGACTTCAGAATTTGATAATTGCAGGACAGAGGTAAGCAGTGTGACAAAGGACAGCTTGGAACAGGGAGCATATGGCCCTAGTGGGGTGGGGTGATAGTTTCCCAACCCCAAGTCTCAGACATGTCCTCCTACCTCCCCCTGGATCATGACAACACCACCGAGCATCAAGCCATTGTGTCCAGGACTGTCACTGACCTCATCTCCTTTGGAGACCTTCCCTCCGCAGCTTCCAACCTCATAGACTCCCAACACATCACACTCTGCCAGGACCCCTGTTCCAAGTTGTCCTTCTTTACCTCTGATCTTCCATTAACACATTCTGATCACTTAATGTGCCGGTGTCAGCACCCTTCTTAGTTATTATGATCACCATTTACATTCCCTTTGTCTTTTTGTCCACAACATCTTTGTCAACTCCACCTATCGCTGGCCCTCTACCCAGCCCCACTGCTCCACACAACCCATCCTGCCCCCACAAAATATAAATCTCTCTAGCTTTGAAACAAAGACATCCAGGCTTGAAATGTTAGCTCCGTTATCTCTCGCCACAGACACTATCAGACCTGCTGAGATTGTCCAGCATTTTTCATTTTTGTTTCAGATTCCAGCATCCGCAGTAATTTGCCTTTATCTATATATTCCTAAATTATTGCGAGATGATGTAACATGAACCCAAAGTTCTAAGGAACAAAGTATTGTAAAACCTGAACCCTTGTGTCCTACTGCACTGACTAGTTATAAGAGCATTAGATTAGTTCTAAAAATTGCTTCTTCACTTTATTTGGATATTGAAAATTGGTATAATGTTAGTACTTGTACTTAGAATAGCAGAAGGAAAATTCCAGAAATTATGCTAAGGCTTTACAGAGCACTTGCTGGGCCATTAATCCAGGTGGGAATTGAATCAAATCGGTAAGGCAGCTCCGTTTAAATTTCAGGAGTTTAAATTCATTTAAATTAAGCTAGAATTGTGCAGTATAGGTTAACAAGGGCTGCCCCACCCACTCACATAACTGGTTGGCAGTTAAGTGTCAGTCACTTAAATCTACCTTGATCTAAAAGCAGGTAGAGGAGGGGAGTCAATTCAGGACAATTTAAAAAGAGCAACTTGTAAACTCACTCCCAGTGAGTTCTCCCAGTGAGCCAGAGAAGACACAGCCAGAGTGAGACAGCATCAAGAGTGAGTTTGGGAATTTGAATCTAGGTGGGAATTGAATCAGATCAGTAAGGCAGCTCCTTTTAAATTTCAGGAGTTTAAATTAATTTAAATTAAGCGAGAATTGTGCAGTGTAGGTTAACAAGGGCTGCCCCACCCACTCACATAACTGGTTGGCAGTTAAGTGTCAGTCACTTAAATCTACCTTGATCTAAACGCAGGTGGAGGAGGGGAGTCAATTCAGGACAATTTAAAAAGAGCAACTTGTAAACTCACTCCCAGTGAATTCTCCCAGTGAGCCAGAGAAGCCACAGCCAGAGTGAGACAGCATCAAGAGTGAGTTTGGGAATTTGAATCTAGGACACAATTCGAAGCTGGATGTGGAGGAAGTGCTTTTTATCCCTGGTAAGTGACTGGTAAGTAGTGTTTCTGTTTTCTTATTCTTTTCATTGGTATATTTATTTATTTTTTTCTTGTTGTTTATTCATTTATTTATTTTTATTTTGGGAGGGGGGAAATTGTAATTGTTGAAGTTAACCAAAGGTTTAAGACATGGCAGGAGATCTCAGACCCGTGTCATGCTCCTCGTGTGTGATGTGGGAGCTCAGGGACATGTCCACTGTCCCTGGCTCCTTCACGTGCAAGAAGTGTGTCCAGTTGCAGCTCCTGTTAGACCATTTGATGCTCTGGAGCTGCGGATGGACTCACTTTGGAGCATCCGCGATGCTGAGGACATCGTGGATAGCTTGTTTAGCGAGTTGGTCACACAGCAGGTGAAAGGAGATAGAAACTGGGTGACCAAAAGACAGAGCAAGGAAGGCAGTGCAGGTGTCGTCTGTGGTCATCTCCCTGCAAAACAGATATACCGCTTTGGATACTGTTGAGGGAGATGGCTCACCAGGGGAAGGCAGCAGCAGCAAGGTTCATGGCACCGTGGCTGGCTCTGCTGCGCAGCTGGGAAGGAAGAAGAATGGCAGGGCTATAGTGACAGGGGACTCAATTGTAAGGGGAATAGACAGGTGGTTCTGCGGTCGCAATCGAGACTCCAAGATGGTATGTTGCCTCCCTAGTGCATGGGTCAAGGATGTCTCGGAGCGGCTGCAGGACATTCTGGGGGGGGGGGGGGAGGGTGAACAGCCAGCTGTCGTGGTGCACATAGGCACCAACGATATAGGTTAAAAAACAGGACGAGGTCCTACAAGCTGAATTCAGGGAGTTAGGAGTTAAACTAAATAGTAGGACCTCAAAGGTAGTAATCTCAGGATTGCTACCAGTGCCACGAGCTAGTCAGAGTAGGAATGTCAGGATAGATAGGATGAATGCGTGGCTTGAGAGATGGTGCAAGAGGGAGGGATTCAAATTCCTGGGGCATTGGAACCGGTTCTGGGGGAGGTGGGACCAGTACAAACCGGACGGTCTGCACCTGGGCAGGACTGGAACCAATGTCCTAGGGGGGGTGTTTGCGAGAGCCGTTGGGGAGAGTTTAAACTAATGTGGCAGGGGGATGGGAACCGATGCAGGAAGTTGGAAGGTAGTAAAACAGGGACAGAAACAAAAGGCAGTAAGGGGAAAAGTGTAAGGCAGAGAAGCCATAGTGAAAAATCAAGAAGGGCGACAGTACAAGGTACAGTGACTGAGGGGAGCTCAGTGAATAGGGCCAGGAATACTAAAAGGAATAAAACGGAAAGTGAAAACATGAATGGTAAGCGACGCGGCAGGTTGCTACATGAAGATATGGATTCAACGACAAGGAAAATTAGGAGAAAGGTTAAGAGGAAATATAACTTAGAAGAGGTTACTGATCGAGGTGTTAAGATTCAGAACAGAGGTAAAAAAGCCAACAGAAGTGTACTTTACCTGAATGCTTGTAGTATTCAGAATAAGGTAAATGTGTTGATGGCGCAAATCATCGTGAATGTCTATGATTTAGTGGCCATTACTGAAACATGGTTAAAGGATGGTCACGACTGGGAGTTAAATATCAGAGGGTATCAAACAATTCGGAAGGACAGAGTGGATGGTAAGGGAGGTGGTGTAGCTCTGTTATTTAAGGATGACATCCGGGCAACAGTAAGGGTTGACATCGGTGCTATGGAGGATAAGGTTGAATCCATTTGGGTGGAAATCAGGAATAGTAAGGCGAAAAAGTCACTGATAGGAATAGTCTATAGGCCACCAAATAGTAACATTATGGTGGGGCAGGCAATAAACAAAGAAATAACTGATGCATGTAGAAATGGTACAGCAGTTATGATGGGGGATTTTAATCTACTTGTTGATTGGTTTAACCAGGTCGGTCAAGGCAGCCTTGAGGAGGAGTTTATAGAATGTATCCGCGATAGTTTCCCAGAACAGTATGTAATGGAACCTTTGAGGGAACAAGCGGTCCTAGATCTGGTCCTGTATAATGAGACAGGATTGATTCAGGATCTCATAGTTAGGGATCCTCTCGGAAGGAGCGATCACAATATGGTGGCATTTAAAATATAGATGGAGGGTGAGAAGGTAAAATCAAGTACTAGTGTTTTGTGCTTAAACAAAAGAGATTACAATGGGATGAGAGAAGAACTAGCTAAGGTAGACTGGGAGCAAAGACTTTATGGTGAAACAGTTGAGGAACAGTGCAGAACCTTCCAAGCGATTTTTCACAGTGCTCAGCAAAGGTTTATACCAACAAAAAGGAAGGACGGTAGAAAGAGGGAAAATCGACCGTGGATATCTAAGGAAATAAGGGAGAGTATCAAATTGAAGGAAAAAGCACACAAAGTAGTAAAGATCAGTGGGAGACTAGAGGACTGGGAAATCTTTATGGGGCAACAGAAAGCTACTAAAAAAGCTATAAAGAAGAGTAAGATAGATTATGAGAGTAAACTTGCTCAGAATATAAAAACAGATAGTAAAAGTTTCTACAAATATATAAAACAAAAAAGAGTGGCTAAGGTAAATATTGGTCCTTTAGAGGACGAGAAGGGAGATTTAATAATGGGAGATGAGGAAATGGCTGAGGAACTGAACAGGTTTTTTGGGTCGGTCTTCACAGTGGAAGACACAGATAACATGCCAGTGACTGATGGAAATGAGACTATGACAGGTGAGGACCTTGAGAGGATTGTTATCACCAAGGAGGTAGTGATGGGCAAGCTAATGGGGCTAAAGGTAGACAAGTCTCCTGGCCCTGATGGAATGCATCCCAGAGTGCTAAAAGAGATGGCTAGGGAAATTGCAAATGCACTAGTGATAATTTACCAAAATTCACTAGACTCTGGGGTGGTCCCGGCGGATTGGAAATTAGCAAACGTGACACCACTGTTTAATAAAGGAGGTAGGCAGAAAGCGGGTAATTATAGGCCAGTGAGCTTAACTTCGGTAGTAGGGAAGATGCTGGAATCTATCATCAAGGAAGAAATAGCGAGGCATCTGGATGGAAATTGTCCCATTGGGCAGACACAGCATGGGTTCATAAAGGGCAGGTCGTGCCTAACTAATTTAGTGGAATTTTTTGAGGACATTACCAGTGCGGTAGATAACGGGGAGCCAATGGATGTGGTATATCTGGATTTCCAGAAAGCCTTTAACAAGGTGCCACACAAAAGGTTGCTGCATAAGATAAAGATGCATGGCATTAAGGGGAAAGTAGTAGCATGGATAGAGGATTGGTTAATAGAAAGCAAAGAGTGGGGATTAATGGGTGTTTCTCTGGTTGGCAATCAGTAGCTAGTGGTGTCCCTCAGGGATCAGTGTTGGGCCCACAACTGTTCACAACTTACATAGATGATTTGCAGTTAGGGACCAAGGGCAATGTGTCAAAGTTTGCAGACGACACTAAGATAAGTGGTAAAGCAAAAGGTGCAGAGGATACTGGAAGTCTGCAGAGGGATTTGGATAGGCTAAGTGAATGGGCTAGGGTCTGGCAAATGGAATACAATGTTGACAAATGTGAGGTTATCCATTTTGGTAGGAATAACAGCAAAAGGGATTATTATATAAATGATAAAATATTAAAACATGCGGCTGTGCAGAGAGACCTGGGTGTGCTAGTGCATGAGTCGCAAAAAGTTGGTTTACAGGTGCAACAGGTGATTAAGAAGGCAAATGGAATTTTGTCCTTCATTGCTAGAGGGATGGAGTTTAAGACTAGGGAAGTTATCCCCCGGGAAATGCCTTTAGATATATGCAGGTGAGGGCTTTTGTGAGGCGACAGGTGAAGGAATTCCCGTTGCTCCCGGCACAAGAAGTTCAAGATAGGGTGATCTTGGGTGTATGGGTAGGGGAGAGCAAGGTGTCATAAATCATAGAATTTACAGTGCAGAAGGAGGCCATTCGGCCCATCGAGTCTGCACCGGCTCTTGGAAAGAGCACCCTACCCAAGGTCAACACCTCCACCCTATCCCCATAACCCAGTAACCCCACCCAACACTAAGGGCAATTTTGGACACTAAGGGCACTTTATCATGATCAATCCACCTAACCTGCACATCTTTGGACTGTGGGAGGAAACCGGAGCACCGGGAGGAAACCCACGCACACACGGGGAGGATGTGCAGACTCCGCACAGACAGTGACCCAGCGGGGAATCGAACCTGGGACCCTGGAACTCTGAAGCAATTGTGCTATCCACAATGCTGTCGTGCTGCACCACGGAGGTACACCAGGAGTTGAAAGAAGAGGGGGAAGCGCTGGTAGAAGAGTTGAAGGGTAAATGGGAGGAGGAGCTGGGGGAGGAGATCGAGGAAGGTCTGTGGGCTGATGCCCTAGGTAGGGTTAATTCCTCCTCCTCGTGTGCCAGGCTCAGCCTGATACAATTTAAGGTGGTCCACAGAGCGCACTTGACGGGGGCGAGGTTGAGTAGGTTCTTTGGGGTAGAGGACAGATGCGGAAGGTGCTCAGGAAGCCCGGCGAACCATGTCCATATGTTTTGGTCATGCCCGGCACTGGAGGGGTTCTGGAGAGGAGTGGCGGGAGCAATATCTCAGGTGGCGAAAGTCCGTGTCAAGCCAAGCTGGGGGCTAGCAATATTTGGAGTAGTGGACGAACCGGGAGTGCAGGAGGCGAAAGAGGCCGGCATTCTGGCCTTTGCGCCCCTAGTAGCCCGGCGAAGGATCTTGCTAATGTGGAAGGAGGCGAAGCCCCCCAGCCTGGAGGCCTGGATAAATGTTATGGCTGGGTTCATAAAGTTGGAGAGGATTAAGTTCGCCTTGAGAGGATCTGCGCAGGGGTTCTACAGGCGGTGGCATCCGTTCCTAGACTATCTTGCGGAGCGTTAGAGGAAGGTCGGTCAGCAGCAGCAGCAACCTTGGGGGGAGGGTGGAAGGGACGTCCTGGGAGGGGAGGAGAGGGGGGGGGAAGGGGGGACTGCCTGGGAGGGTGGATGAGCAAGAGATAACATGAAGGGTTGGGGAAACTGGCACGTACGGGTGAGGGCCAGTGTACAAAGCTGTGTAAATATATCATTTTGCCATGTATATATCTTGCTCTGCGCGATTTCTCGTTTTTTTTTTTGTTACGGGGGGGGGGGGGGGGTGGTTATTGTTTGTAAGGGAGAAAAATTGTGTTAAAAAACTTTAATAAATATATATATTTTTTTAAAGACTAGGGAGGTTATGGTGCAATTGTATAAGGTGTTAGTGTGGCCACACCTGGAGTATTGTGTTCAGTTTTGGTCTTCTTACTTGAGAAAGGACGTACTGGCACTGGAGGGTGTGCAGAGGAGATTCACTAGGTTAATCCCAGAGCTGAAGTGGTTGGATTACAAGGAGAGGTTGAGTAGACTGGGACTGTACTCGTTGGAATTTAGAAGGATGAGGGGGGATCTTATAGAAACATGTAAAATTATGAAGGGAATAGATAGGATGGATGCGGGCAGGTTGTTTCCACTGGTGGGTGAAAGCAGAACTAGGGGGCATAGCCTCAAAATAAGGGGAAGTAGATTTAGGACTGAGTTTAGGAGGAACTTCTTCACCCAAAGGGTTGTGAATCTATGGAATTCCTTGCCCAGTGAAGCAGTAGAGGCTCCTTCATTAAATGTTTTTAAGATAAAAAAAATAGTTTTTGAAGAATAAAGGGATTAAGGGTTATGGTATTCTGGCCAGAAAGTGGAGCTGAGTCCACAAAAGATCAGCCATGATCTCATTGAATGGTGGAGCAGGCTCGAGGGGCCAGATGGCCTACTCCTGCTTCTAGTTCTTATGTTCTTATGTTTTCCTGAAGGTGACCTAGAATTCCATACGGGTTTTCTCAATATTGGACAGGTCCAAAAGCAAGAAATCCATCAGTACCTCTAATTATTTTTGGGGGGATAGGGTGTGAACTACCAGTAGCCTCATAATGCAGGGTCAATGTCATTGCTCTGAAATTTTTTAAGGTATCATGACCACCTGATTAAATGCTATTTTACTGACAAGAATCAGTCCGGAAACATACAGAGGGAACCCAAACCTCTCAGGAATTAGAGCATAGAATAATGCTCAATGTAGTAGACAATGTGGAGAAAGAAGGAAGGGGTTCCATTTTAATAATACTGTTTGTCGAGGAAGATGCAATTTACCTGCCAGATAATTAGACTACTTTGTAACTTTTACTGTAAAATAATGTACTGCTATGTTTTTGATGCTTGCGACTGACTTGAGGATACAATGCTGTATGAATAATTGTTACTCCAAGTTCTTTAAAATAATTAATTGATATATTTTATATGAATAGAGCTTGTTAAGTAAACTAGACAAAGAAACAGGAGTGTATAAATAAAGAACATGGATTCTTTGTGAATCGTGGAACAAAGTCAACTGCGCATTGATTTACATTAATGTACTACCGCAAAATATGCAATATTGCTTGGCAGAGCATGGGCTTATTCTGTCAGTTTACTGTTATGCTCCAGAAAACCAGGAGGTGAAGGTTAAAAATACAAACATTTTTACACGCTTTTCTAAACATTTATTTACAGGGATATGCACTGTAAACGTGCATCTCCTCACATGATCAGCACAATTTCACTTCCTTTTCATACTCTTTAAAGAACCAATGGGAAAAAAAGAAATAAACGATGAATGGTGCCCAATGTGGGGCTCAAACCGTTGAGCCCAAGTTAAGGGTCCCTTGCTCCAGTGGCTGAGCTAGCCCCGTCCACAGTAATAGTTTTGACAGTTTGCACAAGAGCAATAAATCTTCATTCCCTGACCAGGAAATGATGCCAGACCAAGGCGGTGAAAGCATCAAATCTTAACCATTTGACAACCAATGAAGCCACTCGTCCTTTCTGTAGAGGCAGAAGTTAATGCCCCCCGCTGGCATCCAATTAAACACAATATAGAATTAACAGTTACTGCTGACAGTACATTAAATTAGTTTATTTTTCCAATGACTTGCGCTCCGGAGTTTTCTCTTCTTGCAGTCTTCAAGAACAAAGAGGTTTTTTTCAAAGTTTTATGAAATTCACAATACAATTATAGCCAAACATAATGTTGCTAAACTAATTATATACAATTTATGATTTATTTAACAATTTTCTTCACAAGGGACAAAAAGAAAAATGGACAATGAGATAAAAGGGGACAGGCCAGGAGGAGTGTCCAAAAGCTTGATCAAAGCAGTGTGGATTTTACAAAGGAGAAGAGTTGGGTGAGGAGCTGTTTGGATTTAGAAAGGGAATCCTTGGGGATGGGGCGCTGGTGGCTAAAGGAGCATCCATCAATGATCGGGTAAAAATAGAGAGAAATGCACCAGAGCTAGAGTTTGTTGGGCTTGGGGGGGGGGGGGGCGGTGGCTTTGCTAGAGGGGTAAAGATGGCATGGCTCGTGGCATAAGGAGGAGTGTGGCCTGGGAAGATTGAAATTTGACACATTGCAAGACTGGGAGTTGATGTAGGAACATTGGGAGTGATGGGTGAGCAGTACCTGATGCAGGAGAGGATACTGCAAGCTTTGTTTTGGATGAACTTCGGTTTGTGAAGGAAGATGGGGGGGGGGTGGGGTTCGGAGAGAGAATTGAAATCGTCAGGTCAGCTGTAGATGAACTGAAGTGGGTAACATTATAGAGATGGAAGAAGGTGGTTGTTGTGCTGGAGAGGACATGGAGTCGGAAACTCAGCTGAAGGTCACACGGCACAGGTTGCAAACACAATAGTTCGACCCGAGATAGTAACCAGGGAGAAGGACAAGTTTACTGTGAGGGTGCAGTTGTAAAGGTTGCTGCCACCTAGTACTGTTCCTTGTGAAACACCTATTGTCTAAATTCTGGATTTACAAAATAAAATAAATATGGGTCAAATTGCTTAACATTTATTCTTATACTCATATTATACTTGGAATGAAAATATAATGTATATATATAACTTATGTACAACTTAGACAACGTGCAGCATACAACAATATATTCATATCATGATTTTATTAAATTTTAACACCCAGATAAGATTGCACAATGTAGGTTATGAGTTATACACCTAACTGGCGTACACAATATAGTTACCATTACAAAATGTACAGTTGAAGTATGTATTGAAAACTCCGTTTTTTAAACACATGTAGTGCATGTTCTGTAGTATCAGGTTGTAACCATTAGAGGCTGCCCTTGATCTGCATGAATTATTACAGCTGACAGATCATTGGACCGCAGTAATACTGAATTACAGTCAACTTCCTTTGCCGTACACAAATAACAACATAAGAAATAGGAGCAGGAGTAGACCACCTAGCCTTTTGCGCCTGCTCCGGCCTTCAATACGATCATGGCTGATCTTGGGCTTCAACTCCATTTTCCCAGGGTGGCAGTGGTTAGCACTGCTGCCTACGGCGCTGAGGACCCGGGTTCAATCCTGGCCCTGCGTCGCTGTCCATGTGGAGTTTGCACATTCTCCCCGTGTCTGCGTGGGTTTCACCCCCACAACCCAAAGACGTGCAGGTTAGGTGGATTGGCTATGCTAAATTGATCCTTAATTGGAAAAAAATAATTGGGTACTCCAAAAATTATTTTTTTAAACTTCACTTTCCCACCCACTCCTCATATCCCTTAATTTCCTGAGAGACCAAAAATCTGTCCATCCCCGTCTTAAGTGTATTCACAAACCTTTGGGTAGAGAATTCTAAAGATTCACAACCCCTTGAGTAAAGAAGTTTCTCCTCATCTCAGTCCTAAATGATCAGCTCCTTATCCTGAGATTGTGTCCCCAGGTTTTAGATTCATTGACCAGCGGTAACCTCTCAGTGTCCACCCTATAAAGCCCCTTCAGGATTTTGTAGGTTTCAGTGCAATTGTGTCTCATTATTCTAATCTCCAGAGATTATCAGCCCATATTTGCTCAGTGTGTCATCGTAGGGGACCAATGGAGTGAGACTTTGCTGTACTGCCTCCAATGCAAATCTACCCTTTTTCAAATGTGAAGACCTAAACTAATGATAATAATCTTTATTGTCACAAGTGGGCTTACATTGCAGTGAGGTTACTGTGAAAAGCCCCTAGTCGCCACATTCCGGCGCCTGTTCGGGTACACAAAGGGAGAATTCAGAATGTCCAAATTACCTAATAGCACGTCTTTCGGGACTCGTGGGAGGAAACCTGAGCAGCCGGAGGAAACCCACGCAGACACGGGTAGAACGTGCAGACTCTGCACAGACAGTGACCCAGCCAGGAATCGAACTTGGGACCCTAGCGCTGTCAAGCCACATTACTAACCACTGTGCTACAAAGCTGCCTTGCACACAGTACTCCAGATGTGGTCTCACAAAAACCCTGTACAATTGTAGCAAGACTTCTTTATTCTTGTACTCAAAACTCCTTGCAATTAAGGTCAACATGACATGTGCCTTCCTAACTGCCTGCTGCATCTGCATGCAAGATCTTACAATTAGCGTCAAATAGGTCTGGCACGCAACTTGTAAAAATAAGATTAAGTCAGGCAAGTTTTTTCAGACAACACAGTTTGCATTTTTCCAATTTGAAGGGGGTTCAATGGCTCACTGACTGCGAAGGGTTGGTGTTTTCTATTAAAATTAACATAGAAAGCATCCTATCTGGCTGCATCACAGTCTGGTATGGCAACAGCTCGGCCCAAGACTGTAAGAAACTACAGAGAGTCGTGAACACAGCCCAGCCCATCACGCAAAGCCACCTCCCATCCTTTGACTCTGCTACACCTCCCTCTGCCTTGGGAAAGCGGGCAGCATAATCAAAGACCTCTCTTACCCGAGGTATTCTCTCTTCCAACCTCTTCCATCAGTCAGGAGATACAAAAGTCTGAGAACATGCACCAACAGGTTCAAAAACAACTTCTTCCCTGCTGTTTATCAGACTCCTGAATGACCCTCTTCTGGACTGAACTGATCTCTCCACACATCTTCTCTCCTGAGTAGTACTACACTCTGTATGCTTCACTCGATGTCCGTGTTAATGTATTTACATTGTGTATTTATTGTATGTCCTATGCTTTTCATGTATGGAATGATCTGTCTGGACTGCACAGAGAACAATACTTCTCACTGTACCTCGGTACACGTGACAATAAATCAAATACAATCCAATCAAATACCATCCAAACCAATAAATTATACCAGTTATGGTCCCAAGAAATGGATGTCATGGCCCAATTATGGGTGAAGCCAGGTCAAAATGGAATTAAAGAAATATAATGATTTATAAAATTCCTCAGCCTGTTGCTTTCTTGTGTGCATAACAGATGTACTTTAACCTTGGCCTCTATGGCCAGGATTCTGTTAGGCTGACAGGTCCTCACCCGTTGGAAAACCAGTGGGGAACCCCTGCCAGTTTCACGGGGGAGACCTGATGGTATTTTAAGTGGCCACCATTGGACCTTCCCTGTGACTGATACCCCAGGCGGCAGACATCCCATCCACCAACAGCTGCTGGCCAATCAGAGGCTGGCAACTTGTAATGCCACCAGCTGGAGAGGTGGCAGCTACAGGCAATGCAACCCACCAAATGCCCAGACCAAAGGTGAGTGAAGGAAGGATGCAGATTGCAGGGTGGAGAGGGGGGGTTGCAAGGAAAAGGAAGGAGTGTTTTATTACACTCCTAGTAGTATGTTATGTTATACTACTGAATGTAATATCTGTTACTCAATACTGTTGTTGATGAGGTTTTCTGAATCTTGATGAGAAAGTCTCAAAGTCGTCCATTGGAAAAAAAATATCTTATTGAGTAACTAAAACAATAAATTTGTGAGTTCTTTAATATTAATACTCACAACAAGGTTAACAAGATATAAATACAGTAACTATGTTTAACTACACTGACACTCTGAGCTAATCTACATTCCTGCTCTCTTGTCACAGTACACCCAAAAGAGCGAGAGGAGCAAAATGAACTTGCTTTAATACCCCTGTTTGTACTGCCCTCTAGTGATCATCTGATTCTACTGATTACACATTAACCCTTTATGTACATGCACATACAGAGATCACTACAGGGGGGTCCGAGCCCATGGCAAGGTATTGCTTTCAGCACCACCATTCCAATAATGGGTCCCTCCAAATATGGAGCGCCTGCTCAGTGAGAAGCTGGCTGACAAACGGACAGCGCCATGTGGGGAATGTACAATGAGTGAGGAGGTGTTTAGAGCCTTTGATAACTCAACCCAGGCCAACCTCATAGGGAGACACAAGCTTCTGGCACCGCCTGAGCCTGAAGGAAGCCACATGTGATTAAAGTTTCCACTTTTCTTACCCCTTCCTGATGCCAGCTCCCTCAATCAGGCAGAGGATGCAGTTGTCTGCTCTTGTTTTTACAGAATCCAGATAAACCTGTGGCAGTAAGTTGACCTTAGTGGCTCATTTAGAGCTACCCTTATGGTATCCATTTTCCATAAACAAGAATATGGCCAAATGTTCCTGTATCTGAGCCAACCAGAGACTCAGGTAAAAATTCAAAGGAGGAGGAGCGACTAAGTGGAAATGGAAACATTATCTAGTGACCCTTTTGGATGAAGAGGTATTATACAATTTACATTTTTTTTACAAAAATAAATTATGCAGCATCATTTTCTGTTAAAATAATGGTGAAGCTATATTTGCACCATATGTGTGCAAATGCTATCGCAACGTTGTTTTAGGGAAAGTGGGATTAAATGCAGAAATTCAAAAGTTGCTGTCTCATTTGCCATTAGCGTCATGGAAATAGCCTATCACTGACTGTATTGAATGCCGTGTGATGTATTTGCACGGTAGATATTAGCTAAACCCACCACTGAAATTTAAGTAAAGTAATTTAAATCCTAAATACTCTTTTAGCAAAATGATAAGCATTAATTACTGTCAGCCAACCTCTCTGGCATTTACTGTTTGAAGTGGAAATCAATGTTCCTTCAGGTTTTAATGGGTTGATTCCTGTTTGTTGTTCTAATAATCCAGTCTCTTTATCTCCTCTTTATCTTTCTGTCCTTGAGTTGACATTGAATGAAGCCACTCTTAACTTATACTTCCTTCTCAGTCCTTGCACTGTTAATTTCACAACTCTTCACTCTTACTGATTAATAAGACATACACTTTCTTGCCCTGAATTCTTCGGCCCAGATGCCCAGTTTCCCTCGTTGCTCACATTTCCAGAAATTGCCATGCAAAAAAATCTGCAAAGACACCTCTAACTGAGAGTAGATGCCGTCGAATTTTCTATACCAAATAATGGATCATTCCTTTATTTTTTATTGACAATGCAACATGGCGGGTGAGCACATTAAAACACATGGGACGGGATTCTCCAATAATGGGGCTATGTCCCCACGTCAGCGTGAAAACCGGCGCCAACCACTCTGGCATCAACGGCCCCTGAGAGTGAGGAATTCTCCCCCTCCTAGGGGGCTAGGTTGACGCCAGAGTGGTCCCCACAGCTCCAGCCGGCGACGAAGAGCTGCGCGAGTTTCCTTCTCGCTCCGGCCCCCGGGCAATATGGCGGAGCCCTACAGGGGCCCGGCGCAGAGTAAAGTAGGCCCCCCATGGAACCAGCCCACCCGCCGTTAGGTAGACCCCCATCACGGGTCAGGCCACCGTGGGGGCCCGGATCCCCCCCCCCCCCAATCCCCAGGACGGCCCCCACACACTTACCTTCCAGGTCCTGCCGTGTGTGAGGTGAGTAATTCATGTTGGCGGGACTGGGCAAAACTCGTCAGCCACTCGGCCCATCGGGACCCGGAGAATCGCCGGGAGGGGCCGCTGTCAATGGCCCCCGACCGTCGCGGCGGGAATCCCACCACCACCCGTAAAACAGCGCCGGAGAATAGGGAAGCCGGCGGCGGGGCGGGATTCGCTACTCACCCCGGGAATTCTCCGACCCGGCGCAGGGTCGGAGAATCCCGGCCAAGGTGTTGCCATTGGAAGAGGCAGAGATCCTTCAGTGTGATTTAGGCAAGCTGAGTGAATGAGCTAATGCATGGCATATGCAGTGTAATGTGGATAAATGTGAGGTTATCCACTTTGGTAGCAAAAAGAGGAAGGCAGACTATTATCTGAATGGTTATAAATTGAGGGAGGGGAAAGTGCAATGACACCTGAGTGTCCTTGTACACCAGTCACTGAAAGTAAGCATGAAGGCGCAGCAGACGGGAATGAAGGATAATGGTAGGTTGGTCTTCATAGCGAGAGGATTTGAGTACAGGAGCAGGGCTGTCTTGATGCATTTATGCAGGGCCTTAGTGAGGCCACACCTGGAATATATATAAGGGTCTCCTTATCTGAGGAAGGATGTTCATTATTGGATAGCAAGACTGACATTTTAAGGAGAGATTGAGTCGGTAGGATTATATTTGCTGACGTTCATAAGAATGAGGGAGCACCTCATAGAAACTTATAAAATTATAACAGGACTAGACAGGGTCGATGCAGAAAGAATGTTCCTGATGGTGGGGGAGTCCAGAACCAGGGGTCACAGTCTCAGGATACGGGGTGAACCATTTAGGACGCAGATGAGGAGAAATTTCTCCACCTGGAAGTGTTGAGCTTGTGGGATTCGCTACCACAAGTATTTGAGGTCAAAACAGTTTACGTTTTCAAGAACGAGCTAGATACAGCTCTTGGGATCAAAGGATATGGGGGGAAAGCCGGAACCAGTTACTGAGTTGGATGATCAGCCATGATCATAACGAGTGGCAGAGCAGGCTCAAATGGCTAAATGGCCTCCTTCTGCTCCTACTTTCTATGTTTCAATGGATATATATGTTCCCTGACAACCTACACAGGCTGATTGGAGTCAAATGTGTCAACATACTCAGCCTGCCAATGGTTAATCATTCTTACTGTATATAAACAGATTCAGGTCTTCTTTGGAAATTCATTACCTCACAAATACACTTTATTTTGTTCCTAAAGTTAAATCAAATTGTGAGCTTATTCATGGTTGAACACCTGTTTGTTATATATAGATTATAGTTTACATATCTTTCAAGAGTACCACTTTGCCAAGCATTCATGTATGCAACGAAGCCTAAAGCAGTTGTAAATATAGATTTAGCAACCACTGGGGATAAATGTGCTAGATACTATAGTCCTATTAGTGCCAACAAATTAAATAAGTTCCATTAATATTTTACTAGAGGGCACATATTAATGAAAGTATTTGCAGAGTTAGGCTACATCAGCAACTGCTGTGTTACATAGAGATCCCCAAAGATTCAATGTAGAAAAAATAAAGGATACAGCACCACTCTCATAACCCGGAGTCTTGCCATATTCCGTTCTATTTCATCTTTCCTGCTGACTTCATATCCATCAGCTCTTCTTGACCCAAGAGCCCCTGATCCAAGAGCCCTAAGAGTAACAGCAGAAATAGGTATAAACACAGCTATGGAATTCCTTGTTGTCTCTGGAATTGAGTCCCAGTATTGTCGAATGCTTACCCTCAGTAATAATATTAAGGATTTTCTGTTGTAATATGCCGATAAGGGATAGAAGCATGCCATCTGGGGCAGCACGGTAGCACAGGGGTTAGCACAGTTGCTTCACAGCTCGAGGGTCCCAGGTTCGATTCCCGGCTTGAGTCACTGTCTGTGCGGAGTCTGCACATTCTCCCCGTGTCTGCGTGGGTTTCCTCCGGGTGCTCCAGTTTCCTCCCACAGTCCAAAGATGTGCAGGTTAGATGTACTGGCCATGATAAATTGCCCTTCGTGTCCCAAAAAAGGTTAGGTGGGGCTGCGGGGATAGGGTGGAGGCCTGAGCTTAAATGGGGTGCTCTGTCCAAAGGCCGGTGTAGACTCGATGGGCCGAATGGCCTCCTTCTGCACTGTAAATTCTATGATTCTATGATCCCTTTAAGGCAATACCTTGGCGCTTTTGGGGAAGTTGAATCAATAGAATCATGGATAGCAAAACAAATAAGAGGCATGGATTCTGTTTCATAACATTCAAGAAAGCACAACTAGTTCAAAAGAAAGGGGGATGTTGTAATGTGTCTAAAAGTGATGGCATGCTGTTATCCCTGAAAGAATGTATTATAATATTCTCAGGACTTTCTAGCATCTAAAGCAGTGGTCTCAGCACACTGACTTGCTTGAATGCTTCACAACATTGTTTAGCCATTCCACATGTATGAACACAGCAATTTAATATATAATGCAAAATAAACACAACACATAGTTTTCCATGTTTGACAGAATCATTTACCTTCTCATTCAAGAGTATGATTCAATAGCAACTTGGAATTATGTAGCACCTTTAACGTAGTAAAGCATCCCACTGCGATTCATAAAAGCTTTACCAGACAAAGCTTGATACCGATCCCCATAATGAGATATTGGGGCAGGTGGTCAAAAACCTAGTCATAGAGATAAAATGTGAGGAGTGCTTGAAAGGAAGAGATAAAGTGAGATTTTGGGGAAGGGGGGCAATTGTATATGAACATACAAAATAGGAACAGTAGTAGGCCATTCAGCCCCTTGAGCCTGCTCCGCCATTCATTACCATTATGGCGGACCTGTTTGTGTTTCGAAATCCACATTCTCGTTTACTCCCGTTAACCTTTGTGTCCCTGGTCCAACAAGAATCTATCTACTTCCGCCTTAAAAATATTCAGTGACCCCCGCCTCCACATCTTTCTGAGGCAACGCATTCCAAAGTTACACAACCCTCTGCGAAAACCTTTCTCTCCATCTCTGACAGTGTGGTATTCATACAAATTGTGTTGGGTGGTTTAATAAGGACACGGGAGTCCACACCCAATAAAATAAGGAACAAAGTTTATTTACAAGAATGATATGTACACTACTGTACATATCGCTACAGGGTTCTGCTCTGGTTGGTGCCTTACCGCTGACCTTTTATACAGTGATTAACCAGATAACCCGAGGAGCACGGGGAAGACAAGCATTCCCACCCAGAGGGTCCCGTGCGGGATATTACAGGTGGCATCTGTCACTTGGTTTTGCACTGTGGGGCGTTGGACCACATTTTGTCTATTGGTTTATGTGAACTGTAAGAACATTAGAGTGTAAGATACATTTTGTAACTTCTGCTATCCTTACAAATCTGTAAATGTATAGTTGGGATGAAGGAGTAGAGTATTATTGTTCACTTTTTTTGTTTAATAAAGTCTTTTTCCTTTGTTGTACGTTCATCAGCTGACCCCTCTGACTCTACTCAATGGCTACCTTCAATGTGTTTAAAGAAAAAAACAAAGGATAGGCGGTGGGATTCTCCCAACGGGAGTCTAAGTGCCGATGCCGGAGTAAAATCCGGAGTGATTTACTCTGGCATCGGCGCCCGTTCCCAGACCCCTATTCTCCCCCCTCTGTGGGGCTAGCAGGGGCGTCGCGCGATTTACGGGGGTGGGGACTCAGCGCGGCATCAGAGACCCAGCGCCGTGTAAAAGATGCGGCGCTTTGGGTCCCGCGCACGCGCGGTGGCCGTCCTCCCCCAGGTCGACCCACACAAACATGGGATCCAGGCTTGCCGGCAGAAGAAAGGAGGCCCGCCGACAGTGAGGCCGGCCCGCCGATCGATTGGTCCCGATCGCGTACCAGGCCACTCCGGAGGCCCCTCCCCTGGGAACAGAGCCCCCCCTTCCCCCCCCACACAGGCCACCCCTCAAGCCTTCGCAACGAGTACCCACCGGCAGCAACCAGGGGCGAAATTCTCCCCAAAACGGCGCGATGTCCGCCAACTGGTGCCCAAAACGGCGCCAATCAGACGGGCATCGCGCCGCCCCAAAGGTGCGGAATGCTCCGCATCTTTGGGGGCCGAGCCCCAACATTGAGGGGCTAGGCCGACGCCGGAGGAATTTGGCGGAAACGGCCTTTGTTGCCCCGCCAGCTGGCGCAGAAATGACATGTTGGGGTGGCGCATGCGTGGGAGCGTCAGCGGCCGCTGACAGTTTCCCGCGCATGCGCAGTGTGGAGAGTCTTCCGCCTCCGCCATGGTGGAGACCGTTGCGGAGGCGGAAGGGAAAGAGTGCCCCCCCGGCACAGGCCCGCCCGCGGATCGGTGGGCCCCGATCGCGGGCCAGGCCACCGTGGGGGCACCCCCCGGGGACAGATCGCCCCGCGCCCCCCCCAGGACCCCGGAGCCCGCCCTCGCCGCCTTGTCCCGCCAGTAAATAGGTACTCTAATTTACGCCGGCGGGACAGGCAATTTATCGGCGAGCGGCCCATCCGGGCCGGAGAATCGAGCGGGGGGTCCCGCCAACCGGCGCGGCCCAATTCCCGCCCCCGCCCAATCTCCGGTACCGGAGACTTCGGCAACCGGCGGGGGCGGGATTCACGGCGGCCAACGGCCATTCTCCGACGCCCCAGGTGTGGACAGCGCCGGCAGGACTAGGCCGTTTACGCATGGCCGCTCGGCCCATCCAGGCTGGAGAATCGGCGCTTGCCGTTTGCGGCGATTCTCCAAGCGGCCCGGCGCGATTCGCGCGGCGCTGGTTTGGGGGGGGTGGGAGAATTGCGTGCGGGGTTCGGGGCGGTGTGGCGCGATTCGTGCGGCGCCCTGCCGATTCTCCCACCCAGCGGGGGGGGAGAATACCGCCCAGGATCTATCAAGCCACATTCCACCTTGGGATCTGACTTGTTCAGCAGTAACATCAACTGGGACCATAACACAAGATGCAAAATAGGGCCATCCTCTGGGTGAAGTGGAAATTCCTCTTTGCAATAATCAAGAAAGTGTTTTTTGGTGACATCATCCTGTAGCGCACAAAGACTCCGTGAGACGAATAGAGTGAAGTCGATGAGGCTTTATTAAGCGTGTCTGTTCCCCCGCAGCTCAATAGTAGACTGGCCTGCGGGGGAGGACTCCGGCTTCTTATACTCCGCCTTCAGGGCGGAGCTAGAGGTCAACGGCCAACCAGGACCCGGGATCTGTCAGCCAATGACATTAGGGCTTCCAGTCCCACATGACCCCCAATACATACTACCACATTCACCCCTTGTCAAAAATGAACCCGGCGGGGTGATGCTTCGTATGGTGGTAAGGGTTTACAGGGCTGGTCCTGGGAGGAAAAAAAAACATTCACATGGCAATATAGTATTGTACAATTTTGTCCTGTTTCAACTATTTACAGAGGGTATAGGTGACGCCAAAAGGGACCCTTAGGAAATGGTATAATCGCCCGTCTGCCTCGAAGGCTGTGTACTTGCGGTCACTTGGGCGGATGGGGAGCTGATGGTAGGCGGACTTGAGGTCCACGGTGGAGAAGACTTTATATTGGGCAATCCGATTGACCATGTCGGATATGCGGGGGAGAGGGTACGCGTCTAGTTGTGTGTACCTGTTGATGGTCTGGCTATAGTCTATGACCATCCTTTGTTTCTCCCCTGTCTTCACTACTACCACCTGCGCTCTCCAGGGACTATTGCTGGCCTGGTTTATGCCCTCCTTTAGTAGCCGCTGGACTTCGGACCGAATGAAGGTCCGGTCCTGGGCGCTGTACCGTCTGCTCCTAGTGGCGATGGGTTTGCAATCCAGGGTGAGGTTCGCAAACAAGGACGGGGGTTGCACCTTGAGGGTTGCGAGGCCGCAGATAGTGAGTGGGGGTATTGGGCCGCCGAATTTGAACGTAAGGCTCTGTAGGTTGCATTGAAAATCTAATCCCAGCAAGGTGGGGGCACAGAGTTGGGGAAGGACGTTTAGTTTGTAGTTTTTGAACTCCCTCCCCTGCACCGTTAGGGTAACTATGCAGAAACCTTGGATCTGTACGGAGTGGGATCCTGCAGCTAGGGAAATCTTTTGTGTGCTGGGATAGGTGGTCAAGGAACAGCGTCTTACCGTGTCGGGGTGGATAAAGCTCTCCGTGCTCCCGGAGTCGACTAGGCATGGCGTCTCGTGGCCGTTTATTAGCACCGTTGTCGTCGTCGTCTGGAGTGTCCGGGGCCGAGCTTGATCGAGCGTTATTGAAGCGAGACGTGGTTGTAGTAGTGGAGTGGGATCCGTTGTTGCCGTCCAAGATGGCGTCGGGGATGGACAAAATGGCCACCCCCATACATCGCACGTGGCTGGTGGGTCACAAGATGGCGACGGGGGTGGACAAAATGGCCGCCCCCACGCGTCGTACAGGTCTGGGGCGGTCCAAGATGGCGGCGCCCTTCCTCCCCTCGTGGTGGCCGGGACTCAAAATGACGGCGTCTGCGGGTCGCACATGGGGCGCTGAGGGGGCTGGGGAGCGCTAGGACCACGCGGAGCTCCCTCACCGGGGACAGCGGTGGTCGGAACCCAAGTTGGTCGCGCCGGCGGGTCAGACGTGGGGCGCGGGGTGGGGGTTAGGGGGGGGTTAGGGAAGCGCAAAACTCCCTCTTCTCCGTGGAGAGTGGTGGCCGGGACCCAAAGCGGTAGCGCCGGCGGGTCATATATGGGGTACGGGGAGGGGGGTTGGGGAGCGTAAGCGGCGTGCAGGGCTCCCTGTTCTCCCGGGACCGCGGTCGTAGGGACCCAGAGCGGCTGCGCCTGCGGGTCGTACATGGCGTGCTGGGGGGGGTTGGGGCACGTAAATGGCTTGCAGAGCTCCCTGTTCTCCCGGGACAGCGGCGAACTCGCGGGACCGGCACACAACCGCGTAATGGCCCTTTTTCCCGCAGCTCTTGCAGACAGCTGCGTGGGCCGGGCAGGGCTGCCGGGGGTGTTTCGCCTGGCCGCAGAAATAACAGCGGGCGCCCCCAGTGCGACTCGGCGTTTGGACCGCGCAAGCCTGTGGGGTGTCCGGGGGGGGTGGGTTTGTCGCGACGGGCACGTACGGAGCCCAATGGGCTGCCGCGCGGTCGGGGCCGTAGGCGCGGGTATTACGCGCGGCCACGTCTAGGGAGGCTGCTAGGGTCCGGGCCTCTGAGAGTCCTTGCGACTCTCTTTCTAGAAGTCTTTGGCGGATTTGGGAGGAATTCATACCTGCCACAAAAGCATCGCGCATTAACATGTCTGTGTGTTAATTTGCGTTCACCGAAGGGCAGCTGCAGGCTCGTTCCAAAATCAGCAGCGCGGCGTAGAATTCGTCCATCGATTCTCCGGGACCTTGCCGTCTCGTCGCGAGCTGGTAGCGAGCGTAGATTTGGTTAACTGGGCGGACATAGAGACTTTTCAGTGCTGCGAACGCTGTCTGGAAATCCTCCGAGTCTTCGATGAGGGAGAAGATCTCCGTGCTCACCCTCGAGTGCAGGACCTGTAGTTTTTGGTCTTCTGTGACCCAGCCGGTGGCCGTTCTGAGGTAGGCCTCGAAACAAGTCTGCCAGTGCTTGAAGGCTGCTGCCGCGTTCACTGCGTGGGGGCTGATCCTCAGGCATTCCGGAATGATCCTGAGCTCCATAGTCCTTTTTAGGCATGCTTAATAAATTGTAGCGCACAAAGACTCCGTGAGACGAATAGAGTGAAGTCGATGAGGCTTTATTAAGCGTGTCTGTTCCCCCGCAGCTCAATAGTAGACTGGCCTGCGGGGGAGGACTCTGGCTTCTTATACCCCGCCTTCAGGGCGGAGCTAGAGGTCAACGGCCAACCAGGACCCGGGATCTGTCAGCCAATGACATTAGGGCTTCCAGTCCCACATGACCCCCAACACATACTACCACACATCCAAATTGTGTGCCAATGGTATTCCTCTGCAATGAAGGGTCAGACCGAATGTCTCCATCTCTCCTCCTTCATTCTGCCCTTGTCACAAACCTCTGGCAATTAGCCTCACAATAAATCCACAAATTGTATGAAAGAAGACTAAAAGAAATCCATTCTTGTGTTTGACCTATAGTTTGGAGGTTGGCCCACATTGCAGAAGAAAGTGACAGAGGCATCATACTGGTTGTGCACAAGGTTGTTTATTGCGGATTCAGCTGGGTCCTGGATCCAGCAGACCTCCGATTGTTGTCTCACCTGAGGGTTCCTGCCTCTCCCTGAAGTGTATCAGCAGCTGTGTGGTTCTCACCAGAAACCTGCCCACTAACATTTCCCACCGCGGTGCGTGTATCTGCGCTGGTGGAGGGTGGGGATAACAGCTGTGACGCCTCGGTCGTGTTTTCCTCTGAGGTGGTCTCAGGGAGGCTGCCCACCTGGGATGGGCCGGCGCCATTGGCTGGAGGACCTGCGGGAGAATGGACATGTGGTCAGTGGGAGGGATGGGTCAGTCAGTGAGGCAATAACAACTCACATTTGACAAGTCCTCCAGGTGGAGTCTGGTGGATCCTTACCTCTGCTTGCCAGCCTGAGCCCTCTCCCCAGGGTTGTGGGAGAACTTTTCCTGAGGAAACACAGAGAGGGCGTTGTTAACCATGGGGTGGTTCACAGTGGTGGGAGGAGGGTATGAAGGAAGGGTTGGGGGGAGGGGGGGCATTGAGGCCAGGGGGATGTGGAGGAAGGGTTGAACAAAAGGGATGGAGGGAGGGTTGGGTGTCGCATGGAGAATTGGGGATGTGGGGCAGACAGGTCTCAAGGTGGGGGGAAACGTTGCTGTTGACTCACTCGTGCCCTTTTTCCGGCACTGGAGGCCAGTCCTCCTGGTCACACTCCCAGCGCTCACAGTCATCACCACCTTGTCCCAGGCAGCTTTGGCTGCCCTGCGGTTGACTCTCCAGGACCCTCAGGGGAACAGGACATCTCTCGTGGCCTCCGCTGCATCTAGGAGCCTGGCCAGATCTGCATCCCTGAATCTTGGGACTGCTCTCCTGGGTGCCATTGTTGCGAGCTGGCTGAGCAAGAGCTGTTTAAGTGCTGCTCGACATTGTTAATGAGGGCTGGCGAGCGCGGTGCCAGCGAATTGGCTGGCGAGCCTTCATTTGCGGCGAGAGGTCCTTGGGGTCTCGCTAAGTGGACCAATTAATGGTGAATGGCGTTGCCGGCCTCGTTGGGCCGAGCACAGGGAAGCTCGGGACAGTTCCCGCTCGCAACAACATCTTTCTGGAGAATCGCGCCCTCAGCATCAATTTGTGTGAGTTTGACAGGGTGTTTTCCGTTTTTTGGGTGAGATCCACACTAGTATTCAACCACACTTTGGGCAGGATCTAACCAAAAAAAATCAGAGTCTGTTCTCGGCGGGATTAGCGGGATAGGCACCGGGAACAACCCTGGTATCTGATGGCACTGTTGCTATTTCCGGTCTAGGAGGGGAATTCCCCCCCCCCCCCCTCCCACCCCGGTCTAGGAGGGGAATTCCCCCACTGAGGAGCTCCGGAGACTCCTAGACGTGACCCCCAGACCTTCCAACTCACCTATAAGGGGATTCCCGGGGACCCCCGCACCCCACATCTCATATGCAGAGCATCCCCGGACCCAATCCCTGGCATGGGCAAAATGGCAGCCTGGCACCTTTGCACTGCCAACCTGGAACCCTGGCAGTGCCCCTACCCGACTGGTGGTGCCACCCTGGCAGTGCCAGGCTGGCACCAATGTGGCACTGCTTGGGTGCCAAGATGGCAGGCTGGCAATGTCCGAGTAGCACCAGCAGTTCCAGGGTTCCAGCCTGAGGCTGACCACCCAAGAGCCTCTGACCACCTGGGAGACCGCCCCTCCCAACAAGTGCTGTTCCGCCTGGTCCCCGTTTATTTACTCGTGAACTATTCTGTGGGTTTTCATTTCACTTCCCTTTTGATTTTCAAACTCTGTCTAAGCAATTGTTCTATTCTGTGTGCTGCATATTTTCCCTGTTGTGCAGTAACTTTGTAATAATGATTTGCGTGTGGGATTTTCTTTGTTACTTTTATTGGGAAAACATTTGTTTAACTTTGCAACTTTCTAATAGCAACACCTTATATTTTCTGGATACCCTCAACAGTAATGTTGTCCAGCAAAAATATTTTCAAAAGTTGACATTTATAAATAAAATGTAAAAGGAATGATAATTGTATTTTCAGACACATTCTTCAAATAGTCTTAACCGTGATGCTATAATATGCACCAAGATAAATTCCATATTCGATGTATATGCGATAAGAACATTTCTTCAACTGATTTATTCACCACATATGACATATGAATTATAATTTCTTACATAAATATTTAATTTGTATGTATTTCCTTTTACTCCCCTATGTCCCTTGACGGCATCATTCAAACGCACAGCTTTGGTTTTTATATGTACACATATCCAGTTGTATGTCACCACTACCCTTCTCGACTCCTCCACTGCTGCAATATTACCAGATTGTTTTTTCAGTACTCAGTATTGGATGTGCAGTATTTCCTCCAACTAAATATTGGGAAGACTTAAACTATTGGGAGGGATTCTCCGTCCCGCCGCACCCGTTTTCTGGTGCGCCGCTGGCAACGAGATTCTGGCAGCTGCTCAATGGGGTTCCCCATTGTGGGCACCCCCACGCCGTTGGGAAATCCGTGGGCGTGAGTGCACTGCCGGCGAAACGGAGGATCCTAGCGACGGAGAATCCAGCCAACTGTCTTTGGACAAACTTTGTTCCTTAGTGATTGACTCTCTTCCTCACCCTGGCAACTGTTTGAGGTTGAAACAGGCTGTTTATAAACTTGGTGTTCTATTTGGCCCTGAGGTGAGCTGTTGACTCCATGTCATCGCTATCACAATGAACACCCATTCCCAGCTCCATAAGATTGTGCAACTTCTCCTTTGTCTCAGCTCATCGACCGCTGAAACCTACATATCCAATTCTTTGGAATGTTCTCCTGGCCGGCCTCCTGTATTCTACCCTCAGTAAACTTGAGGTAGCCCAAAACTGTGCTGCCCATATACTTACAAAGTTCTTTTCACCCATCCCCCCTGTGCACGCTGATCTATATTGGCTCCATCGTCATGAAGAGCCAGGCCGATATCAGCTCCAGGTTGATGAGAAATCGAATCACTTCCTGGACAAGTCCGGAGCCGAGAACTCCACCGGCCACCATCAGTGAAGTAAAACCCACCTAGGACCAGGAGGCACATTGGTCACAGTGTGCATAACTTCAGGGAGATAGATCTCTTTCTAAAAGGCTTACATTTATGTAGCGCCTTCCATAATCAACCAACACCAGTAGGGGAAGCAGTGGCATGGTATTGTCACTAGATCAGAAACCCAGAATCATGCTCTGGGGACCTGGGTTCTAATCTCGCCACAGCAGATGGTAAAATTTGAATTCAATAAAAAAATGACCATGAAACCATTGTTGTAAAAACCCATCTGGTTCACGAGTGTCCTTTAGGGAAGGAAATCTGACATCCTTACCCAGCCTGTCCTACATGTGACTCCAGATCCACAACAATGTGGTTGACCCTGAAATCAGGGATGAGCAATAAATCCAGGCCCATATTCCCTGAACAAATAAACAATAAAAGAAAAGCAACAACTTGATTTCAAAATTCTCATCCTTTTCGCAAATTTCTCTTTGGCCTTACACCCAAACCCCCTCCCCCATATCTCTATAATCTCCTCCAGACCCACCAACAGGCACAGCAGCACACAGTGGTTAGCACTGCTGCCTCACAGTCTAGAGACACGGGTTCAATCCCGACCGTGGATCACTGTCTGTGTGGAGTTTACACTTTCTCCCCATGTCTGCATGGGTTTCCTCTGGGCGCTCCAATTTCCTCCCACGGTCCACAGAAGTGAGGGTTAGGTGGGTTGGCCATGTTAAATTGCCCCATAGTGTCTAAAGATATGTAGGTTCGCTGGAGTTATGGGGTTGCGGGGATGGGGCCTGGAGTGGCCTGGGCGGGTGCTCTTTCAGAGGGTCAGCTGAGACTCGATGGCCGGGTGGCCTCCTTCTGCACTGTAGAAATCCTATGGTTCTATTCTAACCCTCCAAGATATCTGCACTCATCCAATTCTGTTGAGCATCCCTGATTTTAATCGCTCCACCATTGGTTTCCGTGCCCTCAGATGCCTCGACCCTAAGCTCTGGAAATCCCTCAAAATATATCTGCAGCTCTCTGCCTATCTTTCCTCCTTTAAGCCATTCCTTAAAAACCTCTTTGACCAGACTTTAGGCTATTTAGCCTAATATCAATTATGTAAAAGTCATTGCACAAATAGAAGTAGTTGTTTATCTATGAGAATGGCATGTTTTGCACAGATTCCCATTTAGGCTGCAAGCTTACACTCCCATGGTACTTTGAAACAGCAGCAAAAACTGTTCATTGAAATGGCTGCTGCTTTGCATTGATCGCCTGATTTTCATTCCAGTTGTTCAAACTTTGTTTTCAAAAAAAGAGAAAGGAGGAGTTAGAGTTTGAGGCCTCCACCCAGGCAGAAATGGCTGGTGGTGTCACTTACTGGCCTGTTCTTGCTTACCACTCAATGGTCCGATTGTGCCCCGGGGTGAGGCAGTAAGCCATTAAAAAATAAACATCATGATCCCATGAAGTACAAAAGGACCCAGATGCCAATTTTAGAAGAGTAATGGGCACAGCTTGAGCCACATCCAGTGTCAGTCAACATCCAGCCAAATAGGATACCAAAAGCAAGCCTCTTTTTATTTTTGTGGGTTCAGACGGGGTAGAGGTGTTTCTCCAGGCTCCAGAAAACCAGCCGATTGCCGCCTACCCTCAAGATAGAGCCCACCCCTCTCAAACTCCCAACTAACCTCTTCAGGCCCCAGTAGTAGTCTTTGGGCTGTCCCAGGGTGCCTGATTTCCATCTGCAGGCCACAGGTCAGACGCTAAAGTGGGCTGGGTATCAAACTGGACTGGGCCTGCATTTGATATTATCAGCCATCCAGTGGACACCACTCCATGACCGTCAGATCGTTAAAACCTACCCAAAGATGGTTAGCAGAATTTAAATGCCCTGTAACATGCATTTCTAACCACATGACACTGTTTACTGATGCTGCTTTATAGGAAGGACATAGCGTGATAGAATTGTAACCCAGGTTTTCTCCCCTCTGAATTCTCAGAGAATGAGAGCAATTTTAAGTCCACTTGTGTTTATATTTTCCATATATGGTACAGTTAAGCAGTGGAACAGGCATCTTGGCCAGCCGTTTCCTGGGAAACAATGTTAAACAGGACAAGATGGTCCTACAACACTTCAGAACATGTATTACACAGCCTGCGCCTTCCTACAACCTTTATACATTCATCAATGTTCAATCTTCATAAAATGATAACTTGTAAAAATAGAATGTAAGCTCATCAAACTTTAACTCCTTTACTAAAACTTTCCTTGTTCAGGCAAAAAGGAATTTGACTAACATGTCCAAGGCAACATCATAACTCTGGCATTTCCTATCTAAACAGGCACATTAACCTTTTGAGAGTAGCTTTCTTTTGTTTTAAATGCCACTTAGTAACACTTGTTTCTGAGCTAACCCCGGTAAGCACTACTGCAGTTTATTTTCTCTTTTCCTAACTGCCGGGACTACGGCTTTGCAGAATTCTCGGCATTCCGAGCTGGATGCAAGATGCAGCTACCCTTTAACATCACTGAACCCATTTTGAACTTCACCCAGGGGGAGGAGATGAACTGATCCACTTATTAACAGGTGTTAAGAGACTCTAGTCAGCCAGCTACTCAATATAACGGGCAGTGTAGCAGGAAACCTAATCTTGAGACTCAACGTCTCACACCACACTCTAACTTCTGCAATCAGAATTGCAACCTGGCCTACCTCTGAGGCAAGAGTTTTATCTTTTATTCTTGAATCAACAGTGCCATTTAACTTTCAATTCTACCTCACTGGTCACTGTTGAAAAGTGTGCTTTACCTTTAATTGTAGCTTGAAATTGTCATTACTCCCACGAGGCCCACGGGGAAACCATTATCGATCTCCCCATGGGGCTCATGGAGTACGGGCTCCCAGGTAGGGGGTGGAGGCCACCCAGCTGGGGCTTGTTATATCTGAACATTAAAACCAGCCCAAGCAGGGCCCCGAGTAGTTACTTGTCCCAATGGGGACTGTGATTGTGGATAGCTACTGCCGTGGGCGGATTATTGTAAATAGTTAAAATAAATCTTTGTTTCCTACCACTGGCTTCCTCGGTCATTAGAGAAATCAGAATTGTAATTTAGATTTAAACGGGGGATAATTGATAGTTGGACTTTTGTTAATTCATACTTAAAATAATATTTTTCTCCAGCGATGATCAGTAATTAAGTTACTTGGTTCCCTTCTCTTTACACTATGTAAAACATTTTATTTATTTCTGGAACTGAAGATTGTGGGGCGAAATTCTCCGGTATCGACGCGATGTCCGCCGACTGGCGCCCAAAACGGCGCAAATCAGTCGGGCATCGCGCTGCCCCAAAGGTGCGGAATGCTCCGCATCTTTGGGGGCCGAGCCCCAACCTTAAGGGGCTAGGCCGGCGCCGGACGAATTTCCGCCCCGCCAGCTGGCGGAAAAGGCCTTTGGTGCCCCGCCAGCTGGCGCGGAAATGATATCTCCGGGCGGCGCATGCGCGGGAGCGTTAGCGGCCGCTGACGGCATTCCCACGCATGCGCAGTGGAGGGAGTCTCTTCCGCCTCCGCCATAGTGGAGACCGTGGCGAAGGCGGAAGGGAAAGAGTGCCCCCACGGCACAGGCCCGCCCACGGATCGGTGGGCCCTGATCGCGGGACAGGCCACCGTGGGGGCACCCCCCGGGGCCAGATCGCCCCGCGCCCCCCCCGCCAGGACCCGGGCCTGCCTGCGCCGCCTTGCCCCGCCGGTAAGGTAGGTGGTTTAATCTACGCCGGCGGGACAGGCATTTTAGCAGCGGGACTTCGGCCCATCCGGGCCGGAGAATCGTGGGGGGGCCCGCCAACAGGCGTGGCACGATTCCCGCCCCAGCCGAATATCCGGTGCCGGAGAATTCGGCAACCGGCGGGGGCGGGATTCACGCCAGCCCCCGGCGATTCTCCGACCCGGCGGGGGCTCGGAGAATCTCGCCCCAGGTTCCTTACAGATTGGAAGTGTCCAATCTCGGTTTACATTCTCTGCTGAGATGGCAGATCTTAACTGAAGGAACAATTACAGGACTACAATTACCCTCAGCTCTCCTGGACTAGAGTACCTTGGCTGCAATACTCTCCATATGACTCCAATATGAAGAGTCAAACAGACTCGAAACGTTAACTCTGTTTTCTCTTTCCCACAGATGCTGAGTTTTTCCGGCACACTCTGTTTGTGTGCCAATATTCATTGTTTTACTTCACTCAAGAAAAATGTAGCTGAGCTGTTGGATGGCTCTCATCCCCTGTTTGACCTTTATCATACAAGGTGTGGACGCAAATTTAAAGCTGTTGGCAAGAAGTTCAAGAGAGCTGTGAAAAAGAACTCTTTCACATAGTGAGTGATAATAACCTGGAACGTGCTATCTATGTCTATCGTGGAAAAAACACCATGGACCGAATTTAATGTACCTGATTTGGGTCCAGCCCAATGATTGGAAAACCTGCGGGAAACCCAAGTCACTTCTGTGGGGGAGGCCCAACTGAATTAAGTGCCTGTGAGAAGCCAAGATCTATCCATTGCCAGGTGCGCCAGTGGGAGCAGCGGTTGATGCCAGTAGTACACCAGGGTCTTCATCAGAGATCATCATGGGGCTCCCGGAGTGATGGGGGTTGTGGGTAGGGGAGCCACAGGAATGTGGGCGAAATTCTCCCCCAACGGCGCGATGTCCGCCAATTGGCGCCAAAAACGGCGCCAATCAGACGGGCATCGCGCCGGCCCAAAGGTGCGGAATGCTCCGCATCTTTGGGGTCTGAGCCCCAACATTGAGGGGCTAGGCCGTCGCCCGAGGGATTTCCGCCCCGCCAGCTGGCGGAAATGGCGTTTGTTGCCCCGCCAGCTGGCGGAGATGGCGTTTGTTGCCCCGCCAGCTGGCGCGGAAATGCGGCGCATGCGCGGGAGCGTCAGCGGCCGCCGACAGTTCCCCGCGCATGCGCAGTGGGGAGAGTCACTTCCTCCTCCGCCATGGTGGAGGCCGTGGCGGAGGTGGAAGGGAAAGAGTGCCCCCACGGCACAGGCCCGCCCGTGGATCGGTGGGCCCCGATCGCGGGCCAGGCCACTGTGGGGGCACCCCCCCGGGGTCAGATCGCCCCGCGCCCCCCCCAGGACCCCGGAGCCCGCCCACGCCGCCTGGCCCCGCCGGTAAATACCAGCTTTGATTTACGCCGGCGAGACAGGCAATTTCTGGGCGGGACTTCGGCCCGTCCGGGCCGAAGAATTGAGCGGGGGGTCCCGCCAACCGGCGCGGCCCGATTCCCGCCCCCACCCAATCTCCGGTACCGGAGACTTCGGCGGGGGCGGGATTCACGGCGGCCAACGGCCATTCTCCGACCTGGCGGGGTGTCGGAGAATGACGCCCCAGGGGCGCGATTCTCCGCTCCCGCGCCGGTTGGGAGAATCGCCTGGGTCGCCAAATTTTCCCGCGATGCCGGTCCGACGCCCTTCCGCGATTCTCCCGTGCGGCGAGAACGGCCCCGTCGAGTTCCGCGCGGCGCAGACCAGAGAACCGCCCGAAACACCCAAAATGGCGATTCTCCGGCACCCCTGCTATTCTCAGGCCTGGATGTGCCGAGCGGCCAGCCCAAAACGGTGGGTTCCCCCGGCGCCGTCCACACCTGGTCGCTGCCGTCAGGAACAGCGCGGGAACGCTGGGGGGCAGCCTGCGGAGGGGGGGGGGGATCCTGCACTGGGGGGGGCCTGAAATGGGGTGTGGCCTGCGATCGGTGCCCACCGCTCATCGGGCCGTCCTGTCTGAAGGAGGACCTTCTTTCTTCCGCAGCCCCGCAAGATCCGTCTGACATCTTCTTGCGGGGCGGACTCGGAGAGGACGGCAACCACTCATGCGTGGGTTGGCACCGGCCCTGAATCGGTCGGGATAGGGTCCGTTTCGCGCCGTCGTGAATCTCGACGGCGTTCACGATGGCGCGAACACTCTGCCTCCATTTCGGAGAATCCCGCGCAGGGTCTTCGGCAAGGGTAGGGGGAGAGAGCTATTCCTCTTACTAATGCTGTGTCCCTCGATCAGGAACGAAGTGCCTCTGAATGATTGTACCCAAACCTGTGCTGATGAAAGAGTCACTCCACAATTGGCCGCGAGGTGTTTCTCATTAAGTTGTGCTTCCACAAAGCTGCTGGAAGCACTGTCCTGGGTTCTTTGGAGTGTTCTTTGTCAGTTACAGCATGTAACCAATGAGGACCCAGGTATGCAGACTGGGGTTGCCTGGGCACCTTCAGGAGGCATGGGGAAATCATGCCCTTAACATTCGCTGGGAGTGCAGCTTGGCAATTTTGGGCAGCACGGTAGCATGGTGGTTAGCACAATTGCTTCACAGCTCCAGGGTCCCAGGTTGGATTCCCGGCTTGGTTCACTGTGCGGAGTCTGCAGGTTCTCCCCGTGTGTGCGTGGGTTTCCTCCGGGTGCTCCGGTTTCCTCCCACAGTCCAAACATGTGCAGGTTAGGTGGATTGGCCATGATAAATTGCCCTTAGTGTCCAAAATTGCCCTTAGTGTTGGGTGGGGTTACTGGGTTATGGGGATAGGGCAGACGTGTTGACCTTGGGTAGGGTGCGCTTTCCAAGAGCCGGTGCAGACTCGTTGGGCCAAATGGCCTCCTTCTGTACTGTAAATTCTATGATGAATTTGCACAAATGGTTTGGTTTCTGGAATCGGAAGTAGAATTTCAAAATTTGCGGGTGACACCAATTGGCGGTGATAATGATGAAGATTGTGACAAAATAGAAGAAGATGTGAATAAATTTGCAAAATGGGTGTGTGATTTGGAAATGTATATGAGGTGTTTCTTTTGGTAAGAGGAATAAGAAGGCCACATGCTATTTGAATAATAGGTCTCTAAGTGGGATAGAGCAAAGAGAACATATGTGCAAATCACTAAAAGTAGCAACACAGGTTAATAAGATCATTAAAAAAAGCAAGTAAAGCCCTGGGGGTTCATTACTAAAGGGATAGAATAAAAAACAGAGAAACTATTTTAATCTTGCACTAACTGCACACAGTTCTGGTCTTCACATTATAAAAAGGATATAGAGGCAGTGAAGAAGGTGCAAAAATGATTCACTTGATAACAGAACTGGGAGGATATACGTATAAGAAAAAACTGAACAAACTGAGACATATACCTCTCGAAAAGGCAGGGAAGTGATCCAGTGGAGCTCTTTAAAATGATAAAGACTTCTGATAGGATACATGTAAATTTTCCACTCATGGGAGGGGAGCCCAAAACTCTGGGTCATAAATAGAAGATGGTTGCCAATAAATTCAACTGGGCATTCAGGAGAAACTTTAGCTCGCCGGAGTGATGAGAATGCGGAACTCACCACTGCAGTAGTTTAGGTTAGTAACGCACATTTGTTTTGAGGGGCAATTAGCTAAATACATGAGGAAGAAAAGAATAGAGGAGCCTTGTATGGTTATAGACACTGTTGTGTTGGGTGCTCTGGATCTGTGGAACACATACAGATCACCAACACTTGAAATAGTGCAACACTATTTTATTGAATCATTAACTGTTTAACATACTCTGACTGTGGGTTAACACAATACTAGCTTTAACTAAAGACCTTTGTCTTGTCCTAACCAGTTGATGCACTCAGCACATGGTGAATGCCTGTGCTGCAGGCTGTGAGCTCTGTGCTCCTAGCTAGCTGCTACTCGAATGAGCGGGAACTCTGATGCCTCCTGTCTTTATAGTGTGTGTGCTCTAACTGCTGATTGGCTGCGGTGTTGTGTGTGTTGATTGGTCCGACTGTGTGTCCATCAGTGTGTGTGTATCTGCACCATGATATACTGGTGTATATTATGACATCTCCCCTTTTATAAAAGAATGTACCTGTGTGGCAATAAATAGTGTGTGGTGAGAATGTCCCTGACTACGTGTGTGCGAAATATTTACCGGACTATGTACATGAGAACTAAGCTATTTACATGGGAAGGTGCCTGGTGCAGAAAAACAGTTTGTCACAAGAATAACGAGATGAACACTATATACAAACCATGTAAACGATCAAACGGAAGAACAGAACAAATCAGAAAGTCCATGGGCCAAATTCTCCCCCAACGGCGGGATGTCCGCCGACTGGCGCCAAAGACGGCGCCAATCAGACGGGCATCGCGCCGGCCCAAAGGTGCGGAATGCTCCGCATCTTTGGCGGCCTAGCCCCAACATTGAGGGGCTAGGCCGACGCCGGAGGGATTTCCGCCCCGCCAGCTGGCGGGAATGGCGTTTGTTGCCCCGCCAGCTGGCGCGGAAATGCGGCGCATGCGCGGGAGCGTCAGCGGCCGCTGTCAGTTTCCCGGCGCATGCGCGGGAGCGTCAGCGGCCGCTGTCAGTTTCCCGTGCATGCGCAGTGGGGAGAGTCTCTTCCGCCTCCGCCATGGTGGAGGCCGTAGCGGAGGCGGAAGGGAAAGAGTGCCCCCACGGCACAGGCCCGCCCGCGGATCGGTGGGCCCCGATCGCGGGCCAGGCCACCGTGGGGGCACCCCCCGGGGTCAGATCGCCCCGCGCCCCCCCCCCCAGGACCCCGGAGCCCGCCCACGCCGCCTGGTCCCGCCGGTAAATACCAGGTTTGATTTACGTCGGCGGGACAGGCAATTCCTGGGCGGGACTTCGGCCCATCCGGGCCGGAGAATCCAGCGGGGGGGTCCCGCCAACCGGCGCGGCCCGATTCCCGCCCCCGCCCAATCTCCGGTACCGGAGTCTTCAGCGGGGGCGGGGGCGGGATTCACGGCGGCCAACGGCCATTCTCCGACCCGGCGGGGGGTCGGAGAATGACGCCCCATATGTCCACAAAGTTCACAAATTAAGTCTCTGAGGTGGGTGACGAATTCTGGTTGACCGCCTCAAGGGTGGGTCGGGAGCTGCCAGCTGAGGAGCGGGCTGGACTGTGTCAGAGTGAGGAGGATGCAGAGTAACCGGGATCTCTGCATAGTCCATGGTAGGGTCAGCAGGAGGGCGGGGCAACAGTGGAGGATCACGTAGCGAGCGCGGAACGAGACAAAGAGCGCGTTGATTGCGGCGTAGAGTGGAGCCATCCGGTAGACGAACCAGGAACGAGCGGGGAGCCACCTGCCGAAGGACCACAGCGGTTGCAGTTCAGCCACCATCCGGAAGATGGATGCAGACATTGTCATCTGGAGCCAGAGCAGGGAGGTCATGTGCACGGGAGTCATGAGCCGCCTTGTGCTGTGCACAAGACAGCTGCAACTGTCGAAGGACCGGAACATGGTCGAGGTCTGGGACATGAATGGACAGCACCATCGTCCTCAGGGTGCGACCCATGAGCAACTGGGCTGGCGACAGGCCAGTGGACAGTGGGGCGGAGTGATAGGCCAGCAAGGCGAGGTAGAAATCGGACCCAGCATCGGCAGCCTTGCAGAGGATCCGTTTGACTATGTGGACGCCCTTCTCCGCTTTGCCGTTGGATTGGGGGGACAGGGGACTGGATGTCACATGTGCAAAATTGTACCGCCTGGCAAAGTTGGACCATTCCTGGCTGGCGAAACAGGGGCCATTGTCTGACATCACAGTGAGTGGGATGCCGTGTCGAGCAAAGGTGTCCTTACAGGCACGGATGACTGCAGACGATGTGATGTCGTGCAACCGTATCACCTCCGGGTAATTTGAAAAGTAGTCCACAATCAGGACATAGTCTCTACCCAGCGCGTGGAACAGGTCGATGCCCATCTTGGTCCAAGGTGACGTGACCAACTCATGGGGCTGCAGGGTCTCACGTGGTTGGGAAGGCTGGAAGCGCTGACAAGTGGGGCAGTTGAGCACTGTGTTGGCTATGTCGTTATTAATGCTGGGCCAGTGTACTGCCACTCGGGCCCGTTGGCGGCACTTTTCCATGCCAAGATGGCCCTCGTGTAGCTGTTCCAGGACGTGCTGGCGCATGCTATGCGGGATGACAATGCGATCCAGTTTCAGAAGAACCCTGTCTACTACCGCCAGATCATCTCTGACATAGGTGTATATTATGACAGACACCAGCATAGTTGGGGTGAATGGCTTTATTTTGTAGATTCGGCTTAATTCTATTAGCAGAGGACATGGAGATTTTAGGTACCAATGGAGAGATCGTGTGCCCGCATGTCACAGCTATTCATACTTGATCTAGAGCAGCCCAGTCAATGCTCCACTGCCAACAGGTCAAAAGAACTTGGGCGTCAACACTTAGGCGCAGGATCAGAGAATCCCACCCAATGTCTTCATATGCATGCATGTATGAATGGGAGAAACATCCATAATCTGGTTCTTCAGAATATCTTTTACCTGGAAGGAGTGGGGTGGGAATGCAATGTCTAGATGAGGCCAGCTGAAGAGATGAACACTTTCTTGCTGGCTTTGAGATGGAGGGGAACCTATAATGACCATGTTCACTTAGTGTATCACTTCAATTCATTCACACATCCACTGAGGCATCGATAATGCAGGCTGCAGGCAATCTTGCCTTGGTAATGGCTCTTATCCAGATGAGGAGATGGAGGGTCCACCATCAATTGGCACAGGGCCATGAGGAGCAAGGGCCAGAACACCAAGTGGCAACAGAGCCTATTTAAGAGCAAGATGTTGGCTACTTGATGTAGGTGTGAAACTCAGAGACAGAGACTGTGATGTTCTTGAGCAAATTGACATAGGGAGTGACAAGATGTTGAAGGTGTTCACAGGCTTAAAAATGGACAGGTCCGGATGAATTGTGTCCCAGTCTACTGTGGCACGTGAGGGAGGAGATTGCAGGGGCTCTGACTCAAATTTTTAATTCCTCTCAGTACATGGGGGAGGTGCCGAAGAACTGGAGAACAGCTGGTGTGGTTCCACTATTTAAGAAGGGCTGTAGAGATAAGCCAGGGAACTACAGACCAGTGAATTCCATGTCAGTGGTAGGGAAACCATTGGGGAAAATTCTGAAGGAGAAATTCTATCTCCACTTGGAGAGGCAAGGTTTGATTAGGGATAGTCAGCAAGGCTTCATCAGAGGGACGTCATACCTAACAAATTTGATTGAATTTTTTGAGGAGGTGTCCAGATGTGCAGATGAGGGTAGTGTCGTTGATGTTGTTTATATGGAATTCAGCAAAGCTTTTGATAAGGTCTCGCATGGGAGACTTATAAAGAAGGCAAATGCACATGAGACATAGGGAAATTTGATACGGTGGATTTAAAATTGGCTTAGTTCTAAGAGACAGAAGGTGATGACAGACGGCTGCTTCAGTGGCTGGAAGCCAATATCCAGTGGTGTACCACAGGGATCTGTGATGGATCCCCTAATTATTTGTCATTTATATAAACAACATAGATGACTATGTGGGGTTAGGATCAGTAAGTTTACGAATGACACAGAGATTAGCCAGGTGGTTAACTGTGAGATTGGGTGTCTTGGGTTACAGGATGGTCAAATAGACAGAGAAGTAGCAAATGGAATTTAACCCTGAAACGTCTGAGGCAATACACTTTGGAAGGAATAATTTGACATGGAGGTATTCAATAAATGGCATGATACTGTGAAGTTCCAAGGAACAAAAGGACCTTGGCATGTTTGTCCCTGGATCTCTGAAGGTGGAAGGGCAGGTTAATAGTGTGGTAAAAAAAGGCATATGGGGCACTTGCCTTTAATCAATTGAGGCATAGATTATAAAAGCAGGGAGGTCATGTTGGAGTTGATTGGATCTTTGGTGAGGCCACAGCTGGAGTACAGTGTGCAGTTCTGTTCGCCATATTATAGGAAAGATGTGATTGCACTGGAGGGGGTGCAGATGAGATTCACCAGGATGCTGCTGAGTTGGAACATTTAAGTTATGAAGAGAGGTTGAATAGGTTAGGGTTGTTTTCACTGGAGCAGAAAAGCTTGAGGGGCGACCTGATCGAGGTGTACAAGATTATGAGGGACACAGACAGGGTGGATAGGGAGCAACTTCAGCTTAGTTGAAGGGTCGGTCAGGAGGGGACACAGGTTCAAGGTGAGAGGCAGGAGGTTTAGAGGGGATTTGAGGAAAAACCTTTTTACCCAGAGGATGGTGACGGTCTGGAATGTATTTCCTGGGAGGGGGGGTTGCCTCACACTCTTTAAAAAGTACCTGGGTGAGCACTTGGCAAGTCATAACATTCAAGGCTATGGGCCAGGTGCTGGAAAATGGGATTAGGTAGGTAGGTAGGTCAGGTGTTATTCATGTGTCAGTGCAGACTTAATGGGCCAGAGGGCCTCTTCTGCATTGTACTTTTCATCGATTCTGTGAAACATAGACAGTTGCAACAATAAGAATTGACTCGAACATGGGTGTATAAGCGGTGCTCTTGTTCAGAAATGAGCAAAAGGTAATGCTGGAAGCACTCTCGTCTGTCCCAGGACGTGGTTGCTCACATCTGCCAGCTTCTCCAGTATGAGTTGCAGCCACGTACTCTGGGGGAGTAGTGCAGAGCTCTTGGCCTATATTGAGTGAATGTTTGTCTGGGTACCGTTTAAATATGGCTCCAAGACCTTCAAACCCGTCAGTAGGGGAATCCAGAACTAGGGGGTCATAGTTTGAGGATAAGGGATAACCCTTTTAGGACTGAGGTGAGGAGAAATATCTTCACCCAGAGAGTGCTGAATCTGTGGAATTCGCCACCACAGAAAGTATTTGAGGCCAAAACGTTGCGTAATTTCAAGAAGGAATTAGATATAGTTCTTGGGGCTAAAGGGATCAAGGATATGGGGGGAAGGTGGGATCAGGGTATTGAACTTGATGATCAACCATGATCGTAATGAATGATGGAGCAGGCTCAAAGGGCCAAATGGCCTCCTCCTGCTTCTATTTCTATGTGGGGACAGGATAGGCGGCTTCCTTTTGCTGAGCTCCTCATGAAATGAATGAAATGAAAATCGCTCATTGTCACAAATAGGATTCAAATGAAGTTACTGTTGAAAGCCCCTAGTCGCCACATTCCGCCGCCTGTTCGGGGAAGCTGGTGGCCTTGGTCTGCTTTACAAGCCAGCTATTTAGCCCACTGTGCTAAACCAGCCCCTCTAGTCTCCAGAATACAAAATGCCACCCATTAACTGAAAGCAGTAGAAGCAAATTACTGCAGATACTGGAATCTGAAACAATACTGGAGAATCTCAGCAGGTTTGACAGCATCTGTGGGGAGAAAAGGGAGCTAACTTTTCGAGTCTGGATGACTCTTTGTCAAAGCTAGAGAGAACTGGAAATTGGGTCAGATTTATATTGTAGTGGGGGGAGGGAGGGATTAGAGTGGTGGGGCTGTTCCCTTCTGGACCTGTAAACATTTATTCATTTCGCTTCTAATTTCCACCCTTCTATCAGCTTCACATGGTCCATCTCCGACATTTCCCTTGCATTCCTTGACCTTTCTATTTCAATTTCTGGGGATAAATTGTCCACTAATATGCATTACAAACCTACCGACTCCCACAGCTATCTCGATTAAAGCTGTTCACACCCCACATTCTGTAAGGACTCCATTCCATTCGCCCATTTCCTTCGCCTCCATCGCAGCTGTTCCGATGATGACACTTTCCAAAATGGTACTGCTGACATGTGGTGAACAGGGCTCTCAACCGTGTCCGACCCATCTCCCGCACCTCTGACCTCACCCGTTCTCCTCCTTCCCAGAACCAGGATAGGATCCCACTTGTCCTCAATTTTCTCCCCAACGGCCTCCACATTCAAAGAATCATCCTCCACCAGTTCTGCCAACTCTAGCGTGATTCCACCACCAAACACATTTTGCCCTCACTCCCCCTGTCAGCATTTTGCAGGGACCATTCCCTCCTGGATACCCTGGCCCATTCTTCCATCACCCCCAACACCTCACCCTCTTCCCACGGCACCTTCCCATGCAATCGCAGAAGTGTATCACCAGCCCCTTCACCTCCTCTCTGCTCACCATTTCAGGCCCCAAACACTCTTTTTAAGTGAGGCAGCGCTTCACGTGTAGCTCCTTCAATCTGGCCTATTGCATTCGCTGCTCCCAATGCTGTCTATTCTACATTGGAGAGACTAAGTGCAGACTGGGTGACTGCTTTGCATAACACCTCTGGTCCGTCTGCAAGCAGGACCCAGACCTTCCTGGCACTTGCAACTTCACTCACCGTCCTGCTCTCATGTCCACATGTCCATCCTTGGCCTGCTGCAATGTTCCAGTGAAGCGCAGCGCAAACTGGAGGAACAGCATCTCATCTTCTGATTAGGCACGTTACAGCCTTCCGGACTTAACAATGAGTTCAACTACTTCAGACTGTGAACTCTCTCCTCCACCTTCACCTCATTTTTATTTCTATCAATTTATTTTTATTTACATATCTTCCATTGATCTTTTCTTTCCTCACCTTCTGTTTCCCCCCCCCCCCCCCCCCCATCCACTTGGGCCAATTGTTCCAAGTTGCTCTTTACACACTGCTCACCTTTGTGCTGCCATTCACATTTTTTATCTCTTTATGAGCCACTATGATGTTAAGGTGCCAGCGTTGGACTGGAGTGGGCACAGTAAGAAGTTTTACAACAACACCAGGTTAAAGTCCAACAGGTTTATTTGGAATCACTAGCTTTCGGAGAGCAGCTGACCTGTTGAAGGAGCTGTGCTCCATGAGCTAGTGATTCCAAAGAAACCTGTTGGACTTTAACCTGGTGTTGTAAGACTTCTTACAGTGCCAATATAAGCACCCTTCTTAGCCTTAATCACCCTCATTTACATTCCTTTTATCTTCTGTCCTCGACATCTTTGACTATCTCCACCTATCGCTGGCCCCTAACCAGCCCCATCACTCCACCCCCCCCCCCCCCACTACAGTATAAATCTGACCCCATTTCCAGTTCTCTCCAGCTTTGACAAAGAGTCATCCAGACTCAAAATCTTAGCTCCCTTTTCTCTCCACAGATGCTGTCAGACCTGCTGAGATTGTCCAGTATTTTTTGTTTTTGCATTGTGCAGGTCTCAGGCATGGCCCCAGTATTAACATCTCATTCTCCCAGGTCAATTTACATTGCATAACACCCTCGTTTTTCCAAGACCCCGGACTCACCATAAGCAATGCCACAAGTGATCTATATATATTATAATGCATTTTCACCTCAATCTTTCCATCAGCTTGATTTTAGCATCTCCTGTAACCCATTTATAGTCTCACTCTAGGCTGTGAAATTACATGGTATAGCATTTTAGTTGTAATGAAGCACCATACGCGCAAAGGCATGACAATGTTTCTCTGATTTAAGTGCAGGTGTGGTAGTCGGTATTAGGGGTATTACGTTACCCAGGTTGATGCTGTAAGACCATTGGTGTGGGAGGTACCTGAGACAGCAATATCATTGGTGAAGCCTGCCTGCTGGGTCCGCCCAGTAAGGCGGAGTATAAGAGCCTGTGTCTCCCTCGCAGCTGCATTCTGTACCTGCGCTGCTGGGGGAAACATCTAGTCCAATAAAGCCTTCAATTGTCATCCAATCTCGCTTCTGGAGTTATTGATCGAGCATTACAGGGAACAAGTAACCTCTGCTCCAGACCCCACTAGAATATCTGGGATGGAGGGGGATTTAAATGTCAGAGGTAGGAAGCCAGGCCATTGTCGGTGCAAGCTAGGCCTCTGGCATGAAGTGGGTGATAAAGATGAGAAATGTGATGGTCAGTCATTCTTTTCCCTCTTAATTAACAAGGGTCCACATAAGGACCAATTGCACAAGATTTATTAGGAAATAGATTTAGAAATGCAATAATAATTTTTTTTCTGTTTGCCCAACCTTCTCTTGATTTACTTATAGCTTGGCTCCTGCTTATTATAGTAAACAGTGTTCCAAAGTATCTCTAATGAAATGGTTACCTATTCACTAAAATACTTGCCAGACTATGCCATCAGCAAGGCCATAGTTCATATGTCAATCTAATTGGGAATCCTGGGGCGTGTCAATACCAGCATGTTATATTTGTCCTTTATATGTGTTACTGTTTTTAATCAAAATTAAAACAAGCTTTGGTTCAGTGCCTAAGAGCTGGGCTGCATCTGAGTGCAGTGCCCAAATTTAGTATTTTTAATCGCACAATGATATTTTCCTCTTGTTCTTCTGCCTTTAAAAGTTTTTACAGTATTAATTAAACATTTAGGACTGCCAACTCCTGCATTTTTTTGTATGTCTCAGTTTTGCTGTTCTTCTTCCTATTTCCTTTCAAGGCTAAATCTGCTCTACTAAATTTGGTAGTGCAACTGCTTAGGATTCCATGGAATGTCCTCAGCGTACAACCTAAATTGTTAGGCTCTGCCAGTTCCCCCTCCCACTGCTGACTGGCTGTTCATCTAGTTAGCATTCCCAAAGCAGCTTCTGAGTGGTGCAATCTCACGTCAATTATTCTTCTCAATTCATGTTTGGTTGCTGAATCGTATAAGGATTCACAACACTCTGCTTGGCACTTCATCACCTGCTGTTACGGATAGTTTAAGGACGATATAGTTAAGCTATCAAAAGTTGCCAAATTGATCCTTTCTTTTGGATATAACTGAATTTCATTGTAACTGCAAAGTGCTGTTCCAGGAAAAGGTTTTAAACTGGTGCATACAAGCTCACTGTCTTATTGATTTTTTTTGGATAACAATATACAAATATGTCACGATTTAGGAAACAAGAGTACAAAAGGCAGGTGAGCGAGGATCCAGATATTGATAATTTGTTGGCAAATCTCTCCCCGGAGGAAATGCAAGAGCTGCAGATTGAGTTGGATGTCATGGATCCAAATTCCAATGTCGCTGTTGGATTGAGACAGAGAAATCAGACAGAAAAGCAGCCCACAGGATCATATGATCGAGAGGCAATGCTCACCTACTGTGAGAAAACAACTAGGAAACTGATAGAGAGAGAACTATCAATTGACGTGAGTTCATATATGTACATTATTTACAACCCAGAATTTGTTCGGAGTTTGAGTTGTACGATTACATGTTTAGTAAACTATGCAAGGACATAATTGTTTTCAGTTTGTTCAACAATTATTATTTTGAAAGAGCCATTCTTTATGCTCTTCATGAGATTCCTGTAATAAAAACAAAGAAATTCCATTTGTGAAATTTTTAAGCATAGCATCAGAGAGTAAACAGAATTAAACATAAAACATTGTGCAATTGTACATACTTGTCACAACTAAATGCCATTTAATACAGAAAGAGGAAATAATGACATATCACGCACTGTGCCAACTGTGCTCATTGGTATCAAAATCCCCTCTGAATCAGAGGGTTGTGGGTTAAAGTCCCAGTCCAGAGACTTGCTCAAGGTTGATACCCCAGTGGAGTAGTGACTGGGTGTTGGACTGTCAGAAGTACTGTCTTTCAAATGAGACTTTCAATTCAGGTCCCACCTGTCCTATCAGGTGGACATATAGGATTCCATGGGACTATTCTGAAAAAGAGGAGAGTTGTCAATATTTGTCCCATAGCAACATCACTACTGCAGATTACTTGGTCATTATCACAGTAGCTGTTACGGAAGAAGAAAAAAAAAATTCAGCTATTCGGCTATAGTGTACTTCACTCTCCCATTCACCAGTGACCAAATGAAGATTCTTGCAGTTTTAGAACAAGGCCTTTAGTATGAACTATAGCAGGAGCTCCAGGACTCCAGCTAGTGGCATTATAGAGATCCCTGATCCAGGCAATTATACTTTTAGGCTTAGTTACAACAAATTAGCATATACCAATCAAAGGTGTACATCTGTTTCACAATTATCCACATCCATTCACAACTAATAATTAAGTTTACACGATGTTTATATATTTGTGTAGTCACCCAATTGCAATTTGGGCACATCTACTTAATTGCAATATCACCAAGCATGCATTTTCTCTTTTTATCTAATAACTCCCAGACATAGATATGATAAGAATATATTTTGACCAGTGATGTAACAACTCCCTTCCCCATTGTTTCTTGTTATAGTGGACACACATGAGCTACAACAGCGGTCAATTGAATCTTTGTATGTGAATTGTGTAAAAAAAACATTCTCTCTAATTTTGTCCTTGACAGTCTCAGCTGAAACAGCTGTTTTCTCATAACTAATTTCCTGTCTTTGATGATTTAGCAGCTAGCAGCTTGTGTGATTTTTAGTTTGTATCATTTTTAACCCTTTCAGTAGCATTTGTGGGATCTTGCTGTGCTAAAACTGGCATCATATTTCCTACATTACAACAGTGACAACACTTTTTAAAAAATGCATAATTGAATGTAAAGTCCTTTTGGAATATCCTATGGTCGTGAAAAGTATTAGATGAATGCAAGACATTCTTTCTTATTTTAATACCACGCAGATGAAGGGCGACAGGTCACGAGGTGAAAAAATGTTGTTGTTGACTTAAGATTTTTGACAACAGCATCAGTGGGTGGAATTAGCTCATAGTGATTCACTGCAGCAGCTGAATGTTGATCCCAAAGCAGAATCAGTAGAAAAACATATTATTGCTTCAATAAAACATTAAAGTAGACTTTCCATGTTCTCACTGGTGATGAGATACTTCGCAGGCTAATAGTACGCAAATGTGTTCACCAGCCAGTCACATTGCTTTGGCACTTGTTTAATTTTTCTGAAGTACAGTCGTCAATATTAAGAGCTTGTATCCAAAACTTTTTCAGTTGAGGCAGTCAAATGGGGCAATGTTTTAACAGATGTGCAAAGCCTGCAACTCATGGGCACAGCAAGCAATGCAGGTGCAAAAAATCACGTTAACCAACAGTACAAATGAAAGAACACTGGAACTTCCCCTTCACTGAAGTTCCTTCACCTACCTTTACGTCTCTTTTGCTCTGAAAGAAGAGGAATTTATCACCTGTACGAGCTTTGAAACAAATTCCAATGAACATGTGTAATACGGTGGAGCTACACCTTGTCACTATGACTACCTAGGATGTACAGCACAAACAGGCCATGAGGTCCAACCAGTCCATGTTGCCGCTTGTGCTCCACTCTAGCCTAGTCCACTCAGGACTATCTGGTCTGGGCAACAAAAACTAGAAAAGTGTTCCACTCCCCATCATTGACACCTGACGCATGCAATATTCATCATAAAATATAAAATAAGCCTTCCATTATCTTTCTAACTCAAATTGTACACAAACTATTCCTGTAATAGTTCTAACATTAAAAACTTAATTTGTCAAAATGCAATTGCAACATTACTTAATTAGTAAAAGAACAAAAATAAGACCACTTGATTAATAAGCGGATCAGGGGTTATGGGGAGAAGGCAGGAAAATGGGGATGAGAAAAATATCAGCCATGATTGAATGACAGAGCAGGCTTGATGGGCCGAGTGGCCTAACTCTGCTCCTATGTCTTATGGTCTTACGGTTTTACTAATGAACATGTTCACACAGTGGCTGTACTTTATATGTATTTATATGGAAATATTTACCTCACAGTTGTACTTTTGCTTTTCCAATCCGACAATATGCAACCATACCTATAGGATACTGGAAAATCATTGTGACAAAGGCCGATGAAATTGCGAGTGAGTTACACATTTGCCAAGTGGAATAAGCAAAGTGTAATTTAGTTCAAAGTTATTGCAAAATTTCATGTTATACAATGCAGAGACTGTGTGGTATTGTCAATAGAGTTAATAATTGGGTGCTGTATATTTTGGCTATTAGAAGAAAAGTTTGTTTGGATTGATCTTCTTTCAGCACTCGTTGTCGAACCTTGTGGGAGGTAGAAAATATTTATGCTGTTTGGAATTATTTTTAGAAAGATATTTCAGTACCTTAGAAGCAGTCTGAATTTCTGATGGTGAAATTGAGAATACAGTTAAATTTTTCTGTCAATGCTGTTTCAGGACAATGCTGTTCCAGAGTTACTCTTCACCACATAATCCAGTTTACCCCCAGGCAGCGAAGTTGAAAATGACCCCCTTTAAAAGTTATCTAACTTGGATTGTTATTTTAGAACGGAAGGATATGGGTGAAAAGATCATCAGGGAAGATAAGAAATCATAATAAACGCACTGCAGCATAGAGCAATAGACATGTGGAATTGATACTGCTACCTCAATTAATCAGGAGAGTCTAAAGCCTCAGTGAAGCCCATTGTCTAAAAATCAGAAATCTGCAGTTGTTAACCCTTAAAAAAAAAAGTCTGACAGGAGCAGAGAAAAGTTTTCTATCCTTTAATCTACACCTCTACGACTGACGTCAAGAATTCAAAAACTGTGCACACGTGTGTTCTTAATTCAAAGCGTGCAACGGGATATCATCACTAAAAGTTCACACCCCACTTCTGCCTATTGAACTTTCCCCTAGCCACCTGAAACTCTTGTCTCATCTACTTACCTTGAATGCCGTCACTCATTGAAGCATGCATTAAGCTATGGGAAATCTATCGTCAGAGCCAATTTTACTGCCCCCTTCTTCCACACCGTGTCAGGCAGATTCTACCTGAAATGCATTTGAGAAAGTCTACCTTGAACTTGCCTGCGTTTGTGGTAATTACCATAGACCCAGGCATGGCCAGCACTTCACCTGGGCCATACAGATATAAAGCGTTCAGAACTGCAGCTGCTACTTTAGCTCTGGGAGCCCTGGAGGTGTAGTAATGACTGGTAGTGTTAGGGTCTATGCAAGGATAGATATAGGCAAGGTTTGGCGGCATTAAGATTGATAGGCAGGATGAGGGGAAGCATGCAAGTACAGCAAGCAGTTAGGAAGGTAAATGGTGTGCGGGCTTCATTGCAAGAGAACTTGAGTACAAGAGCAAGGATGCCTTACTGCAGCTGTACAGGGCCTTGGTGTTAGCACACGTGCAATATTGTATGCAGTTTTGGGATCCCTATCAAAGTAAGGATATACTTCCCATAGAGGGAATGCAGCAAAGGTTCACCATATTGATTCCTGGGATGGCAGAAATGTTGCATGAGGAGAGTTTTGTTGACTAGGCCTGTATTCACTGGGATTTAGAAGAATGAGAGGAGATCCCATTGAAAGATACAAAATTCTGACAGGTCTAGAGAAATTGGATGCAGGGATAATATCTCAGGATATGGGGTGAGCCATTTAGGACTGAGATAAGAAGAAATGTCTTCAGTCTGATGGTGGTGAACATGTGGCATTTTCTACCACAGGAGGTTGTGGAGGACTGGTCACTGAATATATTAAGATAGATTTATAGACTTCAAAAGCATCAAGGGGTGTGTGGAGAGTATGGGGATATGACATTGTGACAGATAATCAGCCATGATCATACTGAATGGTGGAACAGGCTCGAAGGGCCTACTCCTATTTTCTATGGTTCAATGTTTCATGAGGGGTATTTTGAACTACACTGTTTAAATATATAAGGGAATTTTAAATCTGTAATAGAAAAAACATTTGTAGAATTGCAAAGGCCAGAATTCCTTAAAGGACTTTTCCATAATAATGTAGAGTCTTCATCCTGTTACTGAAAACTGGAAACATAGCATTCCTGTATTCGTGCACTGGTGTCAGGTAGATAATTAGGGAATCCCACCCACTTGCACTTCAAAAGTCAGGAGGGCCTGTTGGGCCCAAGGAGATGATGTGGCCATGAATATGACCAGCAGATTGGCAGGAAGGCCAGAATAGGTTTGTCAGGCTGGGAAGGAGATCATGGAGGGGCAATTGGCCATTGATGTGACTATTATTGACAAGGTTGGGGGCTTGCCAGTTGCTGGGGATGGACAAATGGGCCGGTGAAGGGAGGTTTGAGCTGAGACGATGGGGGGGGGGGATTTTCTGCCGGCATTCGCCGCGGGTTAAAATGGCGATGCTGGCAGAAAATCTCGCAAGACCGCAGGATTGTGAATCTTGGCGGTGAGATCTTGTTTTCTGATTTTCCTCGCTGCTCACCAGTGATGTAATGTGATTCCCACCCAGAAATCGCGGGAACCTCATTTGAATTCAGTTAAATAAATTTCCATACACTTAAATGACTTCCCTGTTGAATGCCCCCCCCCCCCAAATAAAGAACTACCCCCTCGCTGATGTGATGTCATGTCAGCAAGATTTACAATCGCTTCTGCAAAACGTAAAGCAGTTGAGGGGACCCGCTGAGGGCTCCATAGGCCTGGGGAGATGGGCATGCCCCAGGCATGCCCTGGCTTTGCCTTCTGACACCCGAGCAGTGCCATCCTGGAAGTGCCCCAGCACTTCTCGGGTGGCACTGCCAGGATGGCTCCAGGTGGGAGGAGTTCCATTGGTGGTGTTCCCCTTATTTATGTGGGGGTAGCCCTGATGCTAGTGGGGCAGGGGGTTCACCGTACCGTGGAGGGTGGGAAGTATTTTTTTCAGCACTGATTGGGGCGCCCTTTAAAAACGCCACCTCAATCTCTGTGGTGCTGCAGTTACTATCTCTACCAGGCCCTGCCCTGCCAGTGTGACGGTGAAAACCATGTCCCCAGATTGCTGTGTGCAGAGTGCCAGAGATTCTGGAGAGAAAACTCAGCTGTGTAGCTGGAGAGCTGCACGTCCGTTTTCTCGCCCCTGCCAGCACTCTGTGCATCGTGCAAAACTCTGCCCGTAATGTCTTAGGTCACAAAAGGAACTCAGCAGGAGTGCAGCAGTTGGTAACTGGCAGGGGAAACAGAAGTTACTAGATATCCAGGCTGGTGAACATAGTGGCATTGGAGAAGGGTTGACTATTAAACATAGGTTTAGGGAGTGGCAAAAGGCTGTGGAAAAATTATTTTAGTTTAAAAAAAATTAAAATTCAACAATAAATATTGAAGTTGAAATCAAACTTACCTTTACATTAAATGAAAACTAACGGATTTGAAGGTAAAGAGACTAGAGACTACCCATGGTGCTAACAAGTTGCAAAATTGTAGAACTGCATTGTGATATGTTTTCTGAATGTTTATGTCCTTCAATAGGGTTTTCTCATTATAAGTATATAGGATTTTAAATGTTGACTCAAAATTGTGACAACAGGAGATAAAGATTTTCAGAGCTCAGATATAGGCCATGATAACAAATAATGCAGAAACAGCTCAACCTGGGACTAATTAATTCTTCACACCACAATACCATAGAAGATCATAGAATTTACAATGCAGAAGGAGGCCATTTAGCCCATCGAGTCTGCACAGGCCCATGGAAAGATCACCCTATCTAAGCCCACACCTCCATCCTATCCTCGTAACCCGGTAACTTCATCAAACCTTTTTGGACACTAAGGGCAATTTAGCATGGCCAATCCACCTAACCTGCACATGTTTGGACTGTGGGAGGAAACCGGAGCACCTGGAGGAAACCCCGCAGACACGGGGAGAACGTGCAGACACCGCATAGACAGTGACCCAAGCCGGGAATCAAACCTGGGACCCTGGAGCTGTGAAGCAACTGTGCTAACCACTGTGCTACCGTGCCTACTTTATAAATCAAGGTTCGGTAACTTCAATGATCATATTCTAGAAGAGCACAGGATAGAGAGATAAGTAACAGAAGAAAATAAGTTTGGCCCAATTATCAACAAAGTCAAGGGCGCCAGGGACCCGGATTCGATTCCGGCCACGGGTTCCTGTCTGTGTGGAGTTTACACATTCTCCCCGTGTCTGCCTGGGTTTTCACCAGCTGCTCCGGTTTTCTCCCAAGTACAAAGATATGCGAGCTAGGCGGATTGTCCATGCTAAGTTGCCCCTAAGGTTGTGTGGGGTTGCGGGAAAGGGTGGGGGATTGGACCTAGGTAGGGTATTCTTTCAAAGGGCTGGTGGGGACGCGATGGGCTGAATGGCCTCCTCCTGCACTGTAGGGATTCTATGATTCAAATCGGTTAGAGGATATCATGACGTTATATTTGTATATGAAAGTGGTGAAGCATGAAGTGTCTTCCTCCTCTTGATTTAAGTCCTGATTTCTGAGTACGTGGAATTTTCCAAGAGCAAATACGTTCTATGTATTCATCTTAAAAAGAACAAGTGGCCTAAAACGCAATGCAACTGGCATTTTTCAAAGATAATTAGGGATGGGAAATAAACACGGGCTTAGCCAGTGATGCCCACAGCTTGTGAAAGAACAAGAAAAAAAACTTTGAAGGCAGCTAAATGCTGTCAGTACAGCAGTTTTCTGCTGTCAACAATCCTTTTGCGGTCCATGAACTCTTTGCTAATGTTTTGCCAAAGTAGATTCTAAGATATGGACATAGGAGGAATAGTTAGGGAAAGAATAGTACTTCTTCATGTGAAATAGTGATCAAAGACTGCCCAGGTTACAACCTAAGTTTAGTCCGGTGATTTGGTTGTGAATCAGGTCAGCAGCACCATTTTTGAGCTAACCTGATAATGACACAGTTTGAACAACAAGCTAGAAAAAAAAACTCTGAGGGAGTTTCAGGACATGCAGGAGGAGTTTGACACAGTAAATCGTGGCCCAATGAAGGGGCACCCTATAACTGCCTTCAAACCATGGAGTGCATGGTTCAGCTGAGCGTTGGATTCGGGGATCTAATGCACAATGAATGAGTTTGGCTCCTTTGGCATCTGGGTCTTCCTGAGGCCCTGCACACTCGTGCTCGTCAGGGCGTGGTCTTCCCTGAGCTGGAGGATGACGTGTGGATGAGCTTTCTCCTCAGATGTGACTGCATCCACAACAAGGGTCTTAGTTAGGTTCAAAAGATCCATGTCCTAGGAGCCCCAGGCTGCCTTGTGTTGGTCATCCTCCAGTGTCCTTGATTTAATGGACTCTCACCTAAATGTGAGGAGCACGAGTGTGCAGGGCCTCAGGAAGACCCAGATGCCAACGAGGTTTCGACAAATTATGAAGTTGTTTGGCGTGACCAAAGGTCTACAGAAGACGCATCGCATATGTGGAGATGACCAAAAGATAGTGCTGCAGCCACCTTCACTTGTCTGAAGATGTGATAGTTAAATTTTGCCACCTTCCCCATGAGGAATTCTCCAACCCATGAAAATGCCGCCCTGTATTGGTGCAGAGATTTTTGTGGACAGTTGGGAAAATAGTCAATGTTGAGGATTAACTGCCTGTGACGGTGAACAATAAAGACATTTGTGAGACCCCTTTGAGAGCGAAGAGCATGCTTTTTGAATCATAAAGATCTTTAAAGTAAACTCTACAATCCTGAGATCCACCGAAGAAGAGAAGATATGCGCTGGAACCTTCCGACCGTTCATGCCGGCGGTATCTTGCGGTCCTGCCCACAGCGCAGCTTCACCACAGCCCTGTCACGGGTTTCCTGGGGATGAGGGGCGCATTTAATGGAAAACCTCATTGACAATGGCAGGGCCAGAAGACACCGTATCTGGCCAGTGGCGGGTCGCCTCGAGCCACTGTGAAACACGCGGCAAATCTCACCCATGGAGCTTACATTCACAACAGAGGTAGAAAGTCTCAAACTGAAGTGCAGCTGGATGAAGTAAATTGGAGAGTTCATCAACTCACGCAGTCATGGATAACCATCCTAATTAGGAAAACTTCAGGCCACAGATTGAAACAAATCCTCTGATGGGTTGCAGCCAAATTTTTCTGGATAGGAAATAGTTTATAATACCCAGTATAGATACCTCCAATGCAAACCAAAATTCATAACAGATAAGCAGCCTGTCACTTAGCTCATTTTAGAAAATTTGTGTTGGATGTTAGTGGGGGGTGGGGAGGCGGGGGTGGGGTGGGGGAGAGAGAATAGAATATAGCACAAAATCTGCCGAGCACATAATCTCAGACCTGGGGCGAAATTCTCCGACCCCCCGCCGGGTCGGAGAATCGCCGGGGGCTGGCGTGAATCCCTCCCCCGCCGGTTGCCGAAGTCTCCGGCACCAGAGATTCGCTAAAATGCCTGTCCCGCCGGCGTAAATTAAACCACCTACCTTACCGGCGGGACAAGGCGGCGTGGGCGGGCTCCGGGGTCCTGAAGGAGGGGGACACGGGGCGATCTGGCCGCAGGGGGTGCCCCCACGGTGGCCTGGCCCGCGATCGGGGCCCACCGATCCACGGGCGGGCCTGTGCCGTGGGGGCACTCTTTCCCTTCCGCCTCTGCCACGGTCTCCACCATGGCAGAGGCAGAAGAGACTCCCTCCACTGCGCATGTGTGGGAAGCTGTCAGCGGCCGCTGACACTCCCGCGCATGCGCCGCCCGGAGATGTCATTTCCGCGCCAGCTGGCGGGGCACCAAAGGCCTTTTCCGCCAGCTGGCGGGGCGGAAATCCGCCCGGCGCCGTCCTAGCCCCTCAATGTTGGGGCTCGGCCCCCAAAGATGCGGAGCATTGCGCACCTTTGGAGCGGCGCGATGCCCATCTGATTTGCGCCGTGTTGGGCGCCAGTCGGCGGACATCGCGCCATTTCCAGAGAATTTCGCCCCGTATTTCAATCAAAGATCATGGGCAGAATTTTGCCATTTTCATCTCGGGTGCGAAAAGCAGAGACTAGCCCACTGATTCCCATTGGCCTGACTGGGCAATTTAACCTTGGGGGCCTATCAGGTGTAAAGTCCTGAAATTAATTGTTAAATAGATGCAAATGGGGATTTCTAAAGTCAGGATTCCCATTGTGACATTGGCGGAGCGTAGGGACAATCGAGTGGGGAAATCCCACCTACGTAAAAGCCATTTTGGGACTCTAGCTTGATTCTCCACCCCCTCTGCTGTGCCCACCACACCCACCCCTCCCCCAACACCCCCACTCCCTCCCCGAAAATGCGAGAGGCAACATCCCCCTGTATGTGTTAGCGAAGGTGCTATCTTCTGGATGAGATGTTAAACCAAGTCAGAACTTTCAGCTCAAATTGAGTGCAAAACTGGAAGAAGGATGCCACAGAATTGCTTTGCATTATGGGTAGAAAAAAGATAATATTCAGCTCTGTAAATTTTCATAAGCCCACTTCCTATGTTGACTTAAGTAAAATTTGCAAAAACAGCATGAGTTGTGCATGCTGAGAAGATTCCTGATCATGTGCAGCAACTGGAAAAATTATGTACAAAAGCCAGAATAAATCCTTTGATATTAATGATGACAGACATAAGTTCATAGATTCTCTTCAATGATATTAACTAGGTCCATGTAAGGAAAAGCATCATTATAATGACTAGGAAAGAATAACATTACACAATCTGTCATTGCGTTATCACTGTTGCAACCCACATCCAGTCTATACACAAGCATGTTATTGTATCCTCCCGTCGTCAGACACTAAAAGGGTTTGATGTCTAGTTCCTTAATAATAAACCCCAAAATGAGATAGACCGGCTGGAGAAGAATATCAGCTATATGGTGTAAGTGAAAACATCAAAAAGAGAAAAACAGATGTAATCACACAGAGTGCTGTTGTGTCACCTGACATAGTAATGTGCACCCCATATTTACAATACTGAGAGTATCTCGCGGGATATTCAACAAGCAATATCCCAAAGCCAAATATTTGCCCTCATGAATGAACGTTGCACTATTAATCTGCAAAACATTTTGGTGATTCTGCCCTATCACTGCGGTGATTCCTGAAAGGAACTTACCATCACGTGCTCATTGTTATACTTCCTAGGAGAGGGGGCAGTCAGGAATGTCACCATAATCCTAGCTAGGAGACAGAATCGAAGAGAAGTTATACTCCAGGATTACATTTTTTTGTAGCTGTTAAATCAATTCATTATTGCGCTCCAGTTTATCAACCTGCTTGTCCACATTGCGTTCTCGAAAGAGCATTAAGATCTTGGGAGGTTGAGGATTGTTTTTTTCTTCTTTTTTTAATGCTTCCAAATGAGGGGCAATCTAGCGTGGCCAATTGAACCACCCTGCACATCTTTGGGTTGCGGTGATGAGACCCACTCACACACGGGGAGAAAGTGCAAACCCCACACAGACAGTGATCCGGGGCCACGATTGAACCCGACCTCAGCGCCATGAGGCAGCAGAGCTAACCACTGCACCACCGTGCCACCCAGGAGGTTGAGGATAATGAAAGTTAGTCCACCAGTTCTACTGGAGCAGTTCCTTTCTTGTGGCTAGCTTTACATTTCATTGGTCTTTTCTCTCCCTTGAATAACCAATAATTTTCACTCGTCATTCTTTGGAATCTTCCTCCAAGTTCATTTAGGGCTGATTGTTCCCAGAGAATGTTTGGATACAGTAATGGGTATGGTGGGACTTCCGGTGACGACGGGCGGGAGGCGGCCGCACAATGGAGGGCTCCTGGTCGGCAACGGCATTTTCGGGGCTTTAAGCCCGGTCCCAGGGTCCGCGGAGGCGGCAGAAGAAGGGAGAAGGCACGGAGGAGGCACAGTGGAGACAGAGGAGGAAAAAAGGAACAAAGAAAAATGTCGAGGGTGAGCAGGAAAACGGCCGGAAAAAAAACAGCTGGAGGTCCGTCGGGGAGTGGAAAGGTCACCGCGGGGTCACCAGGAAAAATGGAGGCTGGAGCACCAGGGAAGGCCGCACTGCTTACGGCTGAAGAAATAACTAAGGTGATGGCTGCGGAATTTGAAAAGCAGTTGGCGCAGATTGCGAAATGCATGGAGACGGTGAGGAAGGAGATGAGGGAGGTTTTGAGTGTGCTGGTGGAGGAGGCGGTTTCCCCGGTGAGGACGGAGGTGGCGAGCGCAGTGGCGGAAGTGCGAGAGCAAGGGGAGGTGCCGAAGGAAGTGAAGGAGACATTATTGCAGCACGGTGATCAACTTGCCTCGATGGGGAAAGAGATGCGGAAGGTGATGGATACTAACAAGGATCTGCGAGGAAAAATGGAAGACCTGGAAAACAGATCCAGGCGACAGAATTTGAGGATTGTGGGGCTGCCCGAAGGAGTTGAAGGACCGAAGCCGACTGAGTACTTTGCCGCGATGCTGGCAAAATTATTGGGGGAGGGGGAGGATCCCTCCCGATATGAACTGGATCGGGCTCATCGGTCGTGGAGGCCTATACCAAAGGCGAGTGAGCCGCCAAGGGCAGTGACTCTGTGCTTCCGTAAGTACAGGGTGAAGGAGAAGGTCCTGAGCTGGGCCAAGCAGAAGCGGGTGGTGCAGTGGGCTGGAGCTGGTATACGTGTATACCAGGACTTTACGGTGGAGCTGGCAAGGAGGCGGGCTGCCTTCAACCGGGTGAAGAGGGCACTGTACATTAGCAAGGTGCGGTGCGGCATTGTATATCCAGCGAAGCTGAGGGTGACTTACAAGCTCAGGGACTTTTATTTTGGAACGGCGGAAGCAGCGGAGGAGTTTGCGAAAGCAGAAGGACTGTGGCAGAAATGACAAATTGAGGAATGGCCATGTGCCGATGTAACCTCATGACTGTATTTTCTTCTTTTTTGTACACTGCGCACGGGTGTAGAGATTAAAGGAGCCAATGTGGTATATATTTGGACAAGGGAAGGGACGGGACTTTCACTCGAAATGAGAGTTCTTTGGGGTGTAGGTGGATATGTGGGGTTTGTGTGCTAAAAGGGGATCTTTGGGCTTTCCTAGGGCCGGGCAAGTGGGAAAGGGACCCGGGCGGCGGCCTCCACGCTGGCCGGTTTAAGCCGGTCAGTGAACGGGAGTGAGGTGGGGGGAGGGGCTGCGGCCATCGGAGCCTGGCAGAACAGGGTCCGAGTGGTCTAGCCGGGGTGGAAAGTTGGGGGGAAGGAACCGAGGTTGGGAGGAGGAGTTTTACAAGAGGCAGTGGACAGGAGGAGCTGGAGACCTGCGGTGGGGGGTGTGGGGGGTGGGGGGTGGGAGGGGGGGGGGTGTAAGATTAAGGGTGACTACGGGTAATCCCTGATTCCTTTTTGCCATTTGTTTATGTAAACATGCGGGTTGAGGTTTGGGGGTTGGTGGGTAGATGGGATCGTTGTCATTATGGGGACTGACATATCTTGCTGATTATTGTTTATTGTTGATGGATGTAAATGTGGGAGAAAATGTGAAAAAGGAGGAGAATTAAAAAATTCTTTTTTTTAAAAAGTAATGGGAATGGTGCTGCGACCGTGCCCACTGCCTGCTGTCTGAGGTCCAATTCCCTGTAAACCCTACCTGTTCTGCTGAAAAGCAGTCTGCAAAACCTCCAAAACCTTCCATGTTTGTGTGTCTCTGGACTCATTAATGCTTGAAGTGGTGACAATATTGAGTGTTACTGAAAAACTTGTGGGCAGTGAAGTGGCTTTCTGATCCTGGCATTGTTTTGCAGCATTTTCTATTTTATTGCAGGAATCCCTGGCCTGGTCTTTTGCATCCAGATTGGGAGCGTCGAGCCGGGACATTTCCAATTTCCACAAACCCAACCCAGGAGGAAGTGCTCTAGAAAGTAGGGATATTCATTTTGGGGTGGTGGGGTTTTCTGGGATTTGAGCCAGGTGACCCTGGAACGAGAATGAAGGCTGCCAGGTGTGGAGGCGGCCTAGACAGAAGACTGCCTTCATGCTCTGGCACTGGGTTGAAGATTAAAGAGAAAATAATTGTTGACGTTTTTAAATAAACAATCTCTCGCGCCCCCTCACTCCCCACCCCACCATAAGAGTCCATGTCCAAATGTGTACTTTATCTCTCCAAAGGACACCACCAAGTTCAGACCTGCATCCACCAGGTCTAACTTGCACAGATCATGTTTCACGCATCTGGGCCACAAAAGTTAGACATGAGTGGAGGCAACTGCTGATTAAACCCAGGCTCAATAATCACTCTAAGTATTACTGAATCTCTCTCCTGTTAAGGTCTCTAAATACCAAATAAAATCCAGGGAAAGATGGGATGCATAAGATGCGTATGCTTCCATTCGTCTACCTATCCCCATGCGAGCATTCCAATTCCAAGCTTATTTTATCTCAAAAAGTGATCTGGGGAGAGTGACCTTAAGTGCACCACTCTCCTCTATTTGAAGATGTAAATACGTAATTTTGATTTGTTCAGGTCTAGCTGTGTATGCTTTGAAATGGAACTGATAGTAGGAAAACCACATATTTGCATTATAATGTGGAATGCTTTGAGCTGGCTCGCTCTTCGATTTTCCTTTCATTTTCAGGCCAAAGTCTGGTATCAGGGATGTGGAGTTTTGTCTTGCTTCTCTGTCATTAGGTCTATTGCCTGACCAGAGCATTTGGTTCTGGGCTGTTCAACATGGAAGACTTTTAGGCAACAAGAAACAAAATTGCAGGACCTATCACAATCTTTGCACCCTGTTGTCTCTTAATATGTATAAGTTAACTTGCCTGTCAGTGCAAATGGTGTGCTGCTGTATTTGAAGTCAGGATTGGTGTTGCTAAGCAGCTTACTATTGATAGTTAATATCTTCATGGGTGACTGCCGATCTATGTTTAGGTTTGATGAAAATACATCCAAGATGTCAATAACCTATTTTTATACCAGTGCTATCCTTGCTGTTTCACTCTGTGTGAACCTTAGTACATCAAAACAGATGAGATTATGTAAAGCCTTCCACAAAATGCTTAGTAAGAATGGTGCAAGAACAAGCTGAATATTTAACGTGTACAGCTATTGATACCAATGTGACTATTTTATTTAATTGCATTGTCAGCAATAATAAGGTCCTAGTGAAAAGAGGATGAGCTGTGTGGGAGGTTTAGAGAGAGTTGAAGATACAAAAAGTTTAGAGATGTTCAAACTGGAGGATGCAATCTTCGCAAAATTGCTCAGCGTGTTGGATAAGGCAAGGAAAACTGCTAAACTTGCAGGCTTCACAACCGCCTTTTGTCGCCTGATTAACGGCACTCTGTGTAATTTCAGACTGCTGCCGAGAATCTCGCAGCCAGCTGGTTGGGTAAACACGAAGGCAATCTGAGATTAGGCGCCCCGATCTCAGAGTTAAATGTATGACCCCCCCTCAACAGGCATGTGCATGCCCCCCCACGGACATGATCTTCCCCCGCAGTGGATGAGGGAAATAACCCCCAACCCTCACACGCAGAAGGGGACCTCCCCATCCACATATAGAAGGGGAACTTCCTTAATCACAAGGCCCCCCACCATGGATAAGGGGAACCCCTGCCTAACACACAGAAGGGGAACCCACCCCACAATGGAGGAGGTTAACCCCCCCCCAGCATTGCCCTCTGGGGGCACTGCCAGGTGGCAATGCCGAGGCATGTCCCTCAACATCTGGGGGCTACAGGCACCTCCGTGCCCCAGGCGTGGTCACCACGACTGGCTTTCGCTTTTGAAAACCAGTAATGATTCGCACCAACGTGATGTCACACCACCGGGGGGGGAAGAAACTTCATGGGCGGACGTTACAGCGTCAAGCTCAGTAATTAAGTTAATTTATTTAGATGCAGGTACCCAAAGCTGAATATAGTGCTCCAAAGGAAATTTCTCTCCTGTTCTAATTAACTGTAATTATTTCCTTGCCTTAAATTTAACGTGTTTTGAATGCAAGCACTGCAAGATGTACCTATCATGGATGCTCCCCGGGAAAAGGACACAAACTGCATGTTGCTCATCATGTGGTCACAGACAAGCTAAACATTGAGGGAATGGTATCACTTGCAGTTCACAAATAGTGCCCCATGCCACCATGGATACCGCAGAGCCACAAGGGTGCAGTCAATGACACCCTATTGCTAGGGCATGCCTGCTATGCGGGCAAAGGCGATGGTCCTGGTGTCCTGACTTGCCAGGCCCTGGTCCAATTTGATGTTGCCCGATTATGTATTTTCTTTTATCTCCTTAGATCTGGGACAAACAGAGTTATTATCTCTGGGTTGTTACCCGTGCCACGTGATAGCGAGACGAGGAATAGGGAGAGAGAGGAGTTGAACGCGTGGCTACAGGGATGGTGCAGGAGGGAGAGTTTCAGATTTCTGGATAATTGGGGCTCATTCTGGGATCGGTGGGACCTCTACAAACGGGATGGTCTACACCTGGACCAGAGGGGTACCAATATGCTGGGGGGGAAATTTGCTAATGGTCTTCGGGAGGGTTTAAACTAGTTCAGCAGGGGCTTGGGAACCTGAATTGTAGTTCCAGTATACAGGAGGTTGAGAGTGGTGATGTCATGAGTAAGGTTTTAAAGTTGCAGGAGTGTACCGGCAGGCAGGAAGGTGGTTTAAAGTGTGTTTTCTTCAATGCCAGGAGCATCCGGAATAAGGTGGGTGAACTTGCGGCATGGGTTGGTACCTGGGACTTTGATGTTGTGGCCATTTCGGAGACATGGATAGAGCAGGGACAGGAATGGTTGTTGCAGGTGCCGGGGTTTAGATATTTCAGTCAGCTCAGGGAAGGTGGTAAAAGAGGGGGAGGGGTGGCATTGTTAGTCAAGGACAGTATTACGGTGGCAGAAAGGACGTTTGATGAGGACTCGTCGAATGAGGTAGTATGGGCTGAGGTTAGAAACAGGAAAGGAGAGGTCACCCTGTTAGGGGTTTTCTATAGGCCTCCAAAAAGTTCCAGAGATGTAGAGGAAAGGATTGCAAAGATGATTCTGGATAGGAGCGAAAGCAACAGGGTAGTTGTTATGGGGGACTTTAACTTTCCAAATATTGACTGGAAACGCTATAGTTCGAGTACTTTAGATGGGTCCGTTTTTGTCCAATGTGTGCAGGAGGGTTTCCTGACACAGTATGTAGATAGGCCAACGAGAGGCGAGGCCGTATTGGATTTGGTACTGGGTAATGAACAGCTGGTGAGTCAGTTTCAGCGGGAGCATTGCGGAAGTGGCTGCTGGGAGGTAAGTCAACCTTTAAAAGCACTTGTCTTTGCAGGTGCAGGCCAGTCGATTTCGGCGGGAGAACAGCTGGTGAGTCAGTTTCAGCGGTAGCATTGCGGAAGTGGTTGCTGGGAGGTAAGTCTGTCCTTTAAAAGCACTTGTCTTTGCAGGGGCAGGCCAGTCGATTTCGGCGGGAGAATCAGCTGGTGAGTCAGTTTCAGCGGGAGCATTGCAGAAGTGGCTGCTGGGAGGTAAGTCAACCTTTAAAAGCACTTGTCTTTGCAGGGGCAGGCCAGTCGATTTCGGCGGGAGTGGAGCTGGCTGGTTAGTCAATTTCAGCAGGAGCTGAGAATTTTTCTTTTTTTTAAAATTAGTTTTTTAGGCGGGAACAGGAAGTCGACCCGCGGACGTCTGGGAAGACCCTCACCAATAAATTCTGGTGGAGAGGAAACCCGAGACACTACACGTGTAGTGTCTCCCACCCGCCCTCCTCCTCTAACCTAATAATAAAACCCATTGGTCTGAGGTAAGTACCATATTTTATTATATTATTATTATTTTTTATAAAAATTTAATTTAGTTGTTAGCCAGATCTTGGTAGAAAGTTAGAGGAATGGCAGGGAAGGGAGTGCAATGTTCCTCCTGCAGGATATTTGAGGTGAGGGATGCAGTTAGTGTCCCTGCTGATTTTACCTGCAGGAAGTGCTGCCATCTCCAGCTCCTCCAAGACCGAGTTAGGGAACTGGAGCTGGAGTTGGAAGAACTTCGGATCATTCGGGAGGCAGAAGGGGTCATAGATAGCAGCTTCAGGGAATTAGTTACACCAAAGATTGGAGATAGGTGGGTAACTGTAAGAGGGACTGGGAAAAAGCAGTCAGTGCAGGGATCCCCTGCGGTCGTTCCCCTGAGAAACATGTATACCGCTTTGGATACTTGTGGGGGGGACGACTTACCAGGGGTAAGCCATGGGGTACGGGCCTCTGGCACGGAGTCTGTCCCTGTTGCTCAGAAGGGAAGGGGGGAGAGGAGCAGAGCATTAGTAATTGGGGACTCTATAGTCAGGGGCACAGATAGGAGATTTTGTGGGAGCGTGAGAGACTCACGTTTGGTATGTTGCCTCCCAGGTGCAAGGGTACGTGATGTCTCGGATCGTGTTTTCCGGGTCCTTAGGGGGGAGGGGGAGCAGCCCCAAGTCGTGGTCCACATTGGCACTAACGACATAGGTAGGAAAGGGGACAAGGATGTCAGGCAGGCTTTCAGGGAGCTAGGATGGAAGCTCAGAACTAGAACAAACAGAGTTGTTATCTCTGGGTTGTTGCCCGTGCCACGTGATAGTGAGATGAGGAATAGGGAGAGAGAGCATTTAAACACGTGGCTACAGGGATGGTGCAGGCGGGAGGGATTCAGATTTCTGGATAACTGGGGCTCTTTCTGGGGAAGGTGGGACCTCTACAGGCAGGATGGTCTACATCTGAACCTGAGGGGCACAAATATCCTGGGGGGGAGATTTGTTAGTGCTCTTTGGGGGGGTTTAAACTAATGCAGCAGGGGCATGGGAACCTGGATTGTAGTTTTAGGGTAAGGGAGAATGAGAGTATAGAGGTCAGGAGCACAGATTTGACGTCGCAGGAGGGGGCCAGTGTTCAGGTAGGTGGTTTGAAGTGTGTCTACTTCAATGCCAGGAGTATACGAAACAAGGTAGGGGAACTGGCAGCATGGGTTGGTACCTGGGACTTCGATGTTGTGGCCATTTCGGAGACATGGATAGAGCAGGGACAGGAATGGATGTTGCAGGTTCCGGGGTTTAGGTGTTTTAGTAAGCTCAGAGAAGGAGGCAAAAGAGGGGGAGGTGTGGCGCTGCTAGTCAAGAGCAGTATTACGGTGGCGGAGAGGATGCTAGATGGGGACTCTTCTTCCGAGGTAGTATGGGCTGAAGTTAGAAACAGGAAAGGAGAGGTCACCCTGTTGGGAGTTTTTTATAGGCCTCCTAATAGTTCTAGGGATGTAGAGGAAAGGATGGCGAAGATGATTCTGGATATGAGCGAAAGTAACAGGGTAGTTATTATGGGAGACTTTAACTTTCCAAATATTGACTGGAAAAGATATAGTTCGAGTACAATAGATGGGTCGTTTTTTGTACAGTGTGTGCAGGAGGGTTTCCTGAAACAATATGTTGACAGGCCAACAAGAGGCGAGGCCACGTTGGATTTGGTTTTGGGTAATGAACCAGGCCAGGTGTTGGATTTGGAGGTAGGAGAGCACTTTGGGGACAGTGACCACAATTCGGTGACGTTTACGTTAATGATGGAAAGGGATAAGTATACACCGCAGGGCAAGAGTTATAGCTGGGGGAAGGGCAATTATGATGCCATTAGACGTGACTTGGGGGGGATAAGGTGGAGAAGTAGGCTGCAAGTGTTGGGCACACTGGATAAGTGGGGCTTGTTCAAGGATCAGCTACTGCGTGTTCTTGATAAGTATGTACCGGTCAGAAAGGGAGGAAGGCGTCGAGCGAGGGAACCGTGGTTTACCAAGGAAGTGGAATCTCTTGTTAAGAGGAAGAAGGAGGCCTATGTGAAGATGAAGTGTGAAGTTTCGGTTGGGGCGATGGATAGTTACAAGGTAGCGAGGAAGGATCTAAAGAGAGAGCTAAGACGAGCAAGGAGGGGACATGAGAAGTATTTGGCAGGAAGGATCAAGGAAAACCCAAAAGCTTTCTATAGGTATGTCAGGAATAAGCGAATGACTAGGGAAAGAGTAGGACCAGTCAAGGACAGGGATGGGAAATTGTGTGTGGAGTCTGAAGAGATAGGCGAGATACTAAATGAATATTTTTCGTCAGTATTCACTCAGGAAAAAGATAATGTTGTGGAGGAGAATGCTGAGCCCCAGGCTAATAGAATAGATGGCATTGAGGTACGTAGGGAAGAGGTGTTGGCAATTCTGGACAGACTGAAAATAGATAAGTCCCCGGGACCTGATGGGATTTATCCTAGGATTCTCTGGGAGGCCAGGGAAGAGATTGCTGGACCTTTGGCTTTGATTTTTATGTCATCATTGGCTACAGGAATAGTGCCAGAGGACTGGAGGACAGCAAATGTGGTCCCTTTGTTCAAAAAGGGGAGCAGAGACAACCCCGGCAACTATAGACCGGTGAGCCTCACGTCTGTAGTGGGTAAAGTCTTGGAGGGGATTATAAGAGACAAGATTTATAATCATCTAGATAGGAATAATATGATCAGGGATAGTCAGCATGGCTTTGTGAAGGGTAGGTCATGCCTCACAAACCTTATTGAGTTCTTTGAGAAGGTGACTGAACAGGTAGACGAGGGTAGAGCAGTTGATGTGGTGTATATGGATTTCAGCAAAGCGTTTGATAAGGTTCCCCACGGTAGGCTATTGCAAAAAATACGGAGGCTGGGGATTGAGGGTGATTTAGAGATGTGGATCAGAAATTGGCTAGCTGAAAGAAGACAGAGGGTGGTGGTTGATGGGAAATGTTCAGAATGGAGTACAGTCACAAGTGGAGTACCACAAGGATCTGTTCTGGGGCCGTTGCTGTTTGTCATTTTTATCAATGACCTAGAGGAAGGCGCAGAAGGGTGGGTGAGTAAATTTGCAGACGATACTAAAGTCGGTGGTGTTGTCGATAGTGTGGAAGGATGTAGCAGGTTACAGAGGGATATAGATAAGCTGCAGAGCTGGGCTGAGAGGTGGCAAATGGAGTTTAATGTAGAGAAGTGTGAGGTGATTCACTTTGGAAGGAATAACAGGAATGCGGAATATTTGGCTAATGGTAAAGTTCTTGAAAGTGTGGATGAGCAGAGGGATCTAGGTGTCCATGTACATAGATCCCTGAAAGTTGCCACCCAGGTTGATAGGGTTGTGAAGAAGACCTATGGAGTGTTGGCCTTTATTGGTAGAGGGATTGAGTTCCGGAGTCGGGAGGTCATGTTGCAGCTGTACAGAACTCTGGTACGGCCGCATTTGGAGTATTGCGTACAGTTCTGGTCACCGCATTATAGGAAGGACGTGGAGGCTTTGGAGCGGGTGCAGAGGAGATTTACCAGGATGTTGCCTGGTATGGAGGGAAAATCTTATGAGGAAAGGCTGATGGACTTGAGGTTGTTTTCGTTGGAGAGAAGAAGGTTAAGAGGAGACTTAATAGAGGCATACAAAATGATCAGGGGGTTGGATAGGGTGGACAGTGAGAGCCTTCTCCCGCGGATGGATATGGCTGGCACGAGGGGCCATTACTTTAAACTGAGGGGTAATAGATATAGGACAGAGGTCAGAGGTAGGTTCTTTACGCAAAGAGTAGTGAGGCCGTGGAATGCCCTACCTGCTACAGTAGTGAACTCGCCAACATTGAGGGCATTTAAAAGTTTATTGGATAAATATATGGATGATAATGGCATAGTGTAGGTTAGATGGCTTTTGTTTCGGTGCAACATCGTGGGCTGAAGGGCCTGTACTGCGCTGTATTGTTCTATGTTCTATGTTCTAGGACAGGTGTTAGATTTGGAGGTAGTGAGCACTTTGGTGATAGTGACCACAATTCGATTACGTTTATTTTAGTGATGGAAAGGGATAGGTATATACCGCAGGGCAAGAGTTATATCTGGGGGAAAGGCAATTATAATGCGATGAGGCCAGGCTTAGGATGCATCAGATGGAGCGGAAAACTGCAGAGGATGGGCACAATGGAAATGTGGAGCTTGTTCAAGGAACAGCTACTGCGTGTCCTTGATAAGTATGTACCTGTCAGGCAGGGAGGAAGTGGTCGAGCAAGGGAACCGTGGTTTACTAAGGCAGTCAAAACACTTGTCAAGAGGAAGAAGGAGGCTTATGTAAAGATGAGACATGAAGGTTCAGTAAGGGTGCTCGAGAGTTACAGGTTAGCTAGGAAGGACCTAAAGAGAGAGCTAAGAAGAGCCAGGAGGGGACATGAGAAGTCTTTGGCAGGTAGGATCAAGGATAACCCTAAAGCTTTCTATAGATATGTCAGGAATAAAAGAATGACTAGGGTAAAAGTAGGGCCAGTCAAGGACAGTAGTGGGAAGTTGTGCTTGGAGTCCGAGGAGATAGGAGAGGTGCTAAATGAATATTTTTCGTCAGTATTCACACAGGAAAAAGACAATGTTGTCGAGGAGAATACTGAGATTCAGGCTACTAGACTGGAAGGGCTTGAGGTTCATAAGGAGGAGGTGTTAACAATTCTGGAAAGGGTGAAAATAGATACGTCCCCTGGGCCGAATGGGATTTATCCTAGGATTCTCTGGGAAGCTAGGGAGGAGATTGCTGAGCCTTTGGCTTTGATCTTTCAGTCATCTTTGTCAACAGGAATAGTGCCAGAAGTCTGGAGGATAGCAAATGTTGTCCCCTTGTTCAAGAAGGGGAGTAGAGACAACCCCGGTAACTATAGACCAGTGAGCCTTACTTCTGTTGTGGGCAAAATCTTGGAAAGGTTTATAAGAGATAGGGTGTATAATCATCTGGAAAGGAATAATTTGATTAATCATAGTCAACACGGTTTCGTGAAGAGTAGGTCGTGCCTGACAAACCTTATTGAGTTCTTTGAGAAGGTGACCAAACAGGTGGATGAGGGTAAAGCAGTTGATGTGGTGTATATGGATTTCAGTAAAGCGTTTGATAAGGTTCCCCACGGTAGGCTACTGCAGAAAATACGGAAGCATGGGATTCAGGGAGATTTAGCAGTTTGGATCAGAAATTGGCTAGCTGGGAGAAGACAAAGGGTGGTGGTTGATGGGAAGTGTTCAGACTGGAGTCCAGTTACTAGTGGTGTACCACAAGGATCTGTTTTGGGGCCACTGCTGTTTGTCATTTTTATAAATGACCTGGAGGAGGGCGTAGAAGGATGGGTGAGTAAATTTGCAGATGACACTAAAGTCGGTGGAGTTGTGGACAGTGCGGAAGGATGTTACAAGTTGCAGAGGGACATAGATAAGCTGCAGCGCTGGGCTGAGAGGTGGCAAATGGAGTTTAATGCAGAAAAGTGTGAGGTGATTCATTTTGGAAGGAATAACAGGAAGACCGAGTACTGGGCTAATGGTAAGATTCTTGGCAGTGTGGATGAGCAGAGAGATCTCGGTGTCCATGTACACAGATCCCTGAAAGTTGCCACTCAAGTTGAGAGGGTTGTTAAGAAGGCGTACAGTGTGTTAGCTTTTATTGGTAGAGGGATTGAGTTTTGGAGCCATGGGGTCATGTTGCAGCTGTACAAAACTCTGGTGCGGCCGTATTTGGAGTATTGCGTGCAATTCTGGTCGCCGCATTATAGGAAGGATGTGGACGCATTGGAAAGGGTGCAGAGGAGATTTACCAGAATGTTGCCTGGTATGGAGGGAAGATCTTATGAGGAAAGGCTGAGGGACTTGAGGCTGTTTTCGTTAGAGAGAAGAAGGTTAAGAGGTGACTTAATTGAGGCATTCAAGATGATCAGAGGATTGGATAGGGTGGACAGTGAGAGCCTTTTTCCTCGGATGGTGATGTCTAGCACGAGGGGACATAGCTTTAAATTGAGGGGAGATAGATATAGGACAGATGTTAGAGGTAGGTTCTTTACTCAGAGAATAGTAAGGGTGTGGAATGCCCTGCCTGCAACAGTAGTGGATTCGCCAACACTAAGGATATTCAAATGGTCATTGGATAGACATGTGGACGATAAGGGAATAGTGTAGATGGGCTTTAGAGTGGTTTCACAGGTCGGCACAACATCGAGGGCCGAAGGGCCTGTACTGCGCTATAATGTTCTATGTTCTATGCACTGGAGCTCTGACATCTGAAGGTAGGAAGTTTGATGCTGGAATACGTCTGGCCAGTAGTGATTCCTCCAAGGCTCCGCCATCTGCTGCCAGAAGAGAAATGGACCCAATCTCCCTTCCTCTACAGAAAGCTGTTCCTGGTCCTGTGTGGCGGCATGTCGATGTCACTGCTGGTGTTTGATCGCAATCAATAGAATAGCGAACTCGACTGGCTCGATGATTCTCCAGAATCATAAACTGAAAGGAAGAGGACACCAAAATGAGAAACGGGGATTCCTGACAATGCCGTGACCCTCAGCCTCCTCAGCATCTAGGACATCCACCCTTGCGCTTTCCCCTTTGTGAGCGCCTTTCCACCAAGCCTCACTCCCTCAATGCTTGGAGGCTAAGCTTCTAATTATTTTGATTAACCAAGTAAACAAAATCAAATGAACAGAGGGATGTTCTCTCTGCTGCCCCTCTGCAACTGGCAACCTGGATGTTGATGGCAACCTGAACGCTCACCTCCAAATTCCCTTTTGGAGATGAGGTCGCCAGGTTCTCGTTTTTATATAGCTGTGTAAATTGCACCGGCGTGACCGATGAACATCCAATGAGAGGGGAAGTCCCAGAGAGAGGGGTCGTGAATGATATGATGCAATAAAATTAGGTTCCCGGCCTTTTGGCAGCGGATTTCTCATTACGCCGCTGGCAGAGGGCCCGGGAAATCGCGATTTCGACGGAGAGAATTGCCGAAATGTCTGCCCACGTTGCTGTTCTCGCTGGCGGCTAACGCGGGCTCAAAATCACCCCCCTGGTCTGAAAACGTGGCAGTGCATCTGGACTGATACACTCTGGCATTCAGTCAGAGCTTGACACTGACAAATTATGGGAACATTCTTCCCAATGTCTCCCAGCCATACTCACTGAACCATTTCCGGATGGATTTTCAATAACTTTTATAAAAAATATCCTTTACTACCTCAATGCCATTCACCTGTAATTGTTAGTCTCTTTCATAACAAAAGGAAAATAAACATGCAGGGAAGAGAAGTAGATATTCAAGATAGCACAATTTAAGTGAATAATTATGTTGTTGTTAATAAATCAATGAATTTTCAATTTAAAGCCCATTATGATCTAGTATAGTTTGGGTTATCGGGCAGCACTGCTCACCGGGACTTAGCAGCTACAATACTTAGGCCCAGAATTTGTTGGAGTGAAGCCCCATTAATTAGACTTTACCCCTTATCTTTCAGCTCAAAAGCATTGCTCTGTAAGTTGTGAGAAGCACATTGCACATGGGAGTGTGATGTGATAATGACACAGCAAGTGCAATAGGGCATCTAGGCCCTTAGTGAATGATTGGGCTCACAGATTAAACCTTAACCAAAGATTTAAGGGTTGAAAATGAAACTGAAGAACAATGGAGTTAGAGTCAAATTAGTAATAGGAGGAGAAATAAAGAGAGAAGGATAGATTTAATTAAGAGAGAAAAGGGGCAAAAAGGAAAATTTATGTTTTAAAATTTCTAACAACAGTTTATACCTGATGGAATGCGGCCGCTCAGTTTCAACTGCTCCTTTTCTGGGCTGAAGAGGTTGATTAGCATTGCAGGCACTTTGAATTTAAAAAGATACTGATGCTATTCAGTACCAGACAGTGAGTTTAATTGATGATTAATGCATAAAAGCAGCAGCATCATGAAACTCACAGGGCCCTATTGCACTTGCTGTTTCATTATCACATCACACTCCCATGTGTAATGTGCTACACTCCAACAAATTCTAGGCCTAAGCATTGTAGCTCCTAAGTCCCGGTGAGCTGTTATCTTTGCAGCAGCAACAGTGGAGTGATGCAAATAGTCCAGCAACATGTGGCAATTCATAATTTATAAGATGTCTTTTCCTTGGCATAAGTTGCGGATGATTTACACATTAATAACTGTAAATATGATGATACCACCTGTTGTTTTGGCAGCAAATTTTGAACCATGATATTATTACAGCCGTTGATTTATGCTGGTTGAAATACATTTGTATTACAAATTATTATGGGAGTGTTAGTCGTATTTAGGAATTGAAATCCACTTTTGGGGGGAAATTGCATCCTGATTAATGTAAAATACCTCTTTATGTACTCAATTTTATGTTATTTTGTTTAAGTGCAAGGTTCAAAAGCAGATGGTGGAAGAAATATTCCAAGTTGCAGATGGTTAGGAGGTGCGCAACAGTACCAGGGAAGGGATGGGCCATGTAATTAGTTAGTGTTGGGTGAGTGCTTCAGATGTCTGAAATCCATATGAAGCATAAGCCGGGGTGTGGGAGAACAAAGAACAAAGAACAAAGAAATGTACAGCACAGGAACAGGCCCTTCGGCCCTCCAAGCCCGTGCCGACCATACTGCCCGACTAAACTACAATCTTCTACACTTCCTGGGTCCGTATCCTTCTATTCCCATCCTATTCATATATTTGTCAAGATGCCCCTTAAATGTCCCTATCGTCCCTGCTTCCACTACCTCCTCCGGTAGCGAGTTCCAGGTACCCACTACCCTCTGCGTAAAAAACTTGCCTCGTACATCTACTCTAAACCTTGCCCCACTCACCTTAAACCTATGCCCCCTAGTAATTGACCCCTCTACCCTGGGGAAAAGCCTCTGAATGTCCACTCTGTCTATGCCCCTCATAATTTTGTATACCTCTATCAGGTCGCCCCTCAACCTCCTTCGTTCCAGTGAGAACAAACCGAGTTTATTCAATCGCTCCTCATAGCTTATGCCCTCCATACCAGGCAACATTCTGGTAAATCTCTTCTGCACCCTCTCTAAAGCCTCCACATCCTTCTGGTAGTGTGGCGACCAGAATTGAACACTATACTCCAAGTGTGGCCTAACTAAGGTTCTATACAGCTGCAACATGACTTGCCAATTCTTATACTCAATGCCCCGGCCAATGAAGGCAAGCATGCCGTATGCCTTCTTGACTACCTTCTCCACCTGTGTTGCCCCTTTCAATGACCTGTGGACCTGTACTCCTAGATCTCTTTGACTTTCAATACTCTTGAGGGTTCTACCATTCACTGTATATTCCCTACCTGCATTAGACCTTCCAAAATGCATTACCTCACATTTGTCCGGATTAAACTCCATCTGCCATCTCTCCGCCCAAGTCTCCAGACAATCTAAATCCTGCTGTATCCTCAGACAGTCCTCATCGCTATCCGCAATTCCACCAACCTTTGTGTCGTCTGCAAACTTACTAATCAGACCAGTTACATTTTCCTCCAAATCATTTATATATACTACAAAGAGCAAAGGTCCCAGCACTGATCCCTGTGGAACACCACTGGTCACAGCCCTCCAATTAGAAAAGCATCCCTCCATTGCTACCCTCTGCCTTCTATGGCCTAGCCAGTTCTGTATCCACCTTGCCAGTTCACCCCTGATCCCGTGTGACTTCACCTTTTGTACTAGTCTACCATGAGGGACCTTGTCAAAGGCCTTACTGAAGTCCATATAGATAACATCTACTGCCCTACCTGCATCAATCATCTTAGTGACCTCCTCGAAAAACTCTATCAAGTTAGTGAGACACGACCTCCCCTTCACAAAACCGTGCTGCCTCTCACTAATACGTCCATTTGCTTCCAAATGGGAGTAGATCCTGTCTCTAAGAATTCTCTCCAGTAATTTCCCTACCACTGAAGTAAGGCTCACCGGCCTGTAGTTCCCGGGATTATCCTTGCTACCCTTCTTAAACAGAGGAACAACATTGGCTATTCTCCAGTCCTCCGGGACATCCCCTGAAGACAGCGAGGATCCAAAGATTTCTGTCAAGGCCTCAGCAATTTCCTCTCCAGCCTCCTTCAGTATTCTGGGGTAGATCCCATCAGGCCCTGGGGACTTATCTACCTTAATATTTTTTAAGACACCCAACACCTCGTCTTTTTGGATCACAATGTGACCCAGGCTATCTACACCCCCTTCTCCAGACTCAACATCTGCCAATTCCTTCTCTTTGGTGAATACTGATGCAAAGTATTCATTTAGTACCTCGCCCATTTCCTCTGGCTCCACACATAGATTCCCTTGCCTGTCCTTCAGTGGGCCAACCCTTTCCCTGGCTACCCTCTTGCTTTTTATGTACGTGTAAAAAGCCTTGGGATTTTCCTTAACCCTATTTGCTAATGACTTTTTGTGACCCCTTCTAGCCCTCCTGACTCCTTGCTTAAGTTCCTTCCTACTTTCCTTATATGCCACACAGGCTTCGTCTGTTCCCAGCCTCTTAGCCCTGACAAATGCCTCCTTTTTCTTTTTGACGAGGCCTACAATATCACTCGTCATCCAAGGTTCCCGAAAATTGCCGTATTTATCTTTCTTCCTCACAGGAACATGCCGGTCCTGTATTCCTTTCAACTGACACTTGAAAGCCTCCCACATGTCAGATGTTGATTTGCCCTCAAACATCCGCCCCCAATCTATGTTCTTCAGTTCCCGCCTAATATTGTTATAATTAGCCTTCCCCCAATTTAGCACATTCATCCTCGGACCACTCTTATCCTTGTCCACCAGTACTTTAAAACTTACTGAATTGTGGTCACTGTTACCGAAATGCTCCCCTACTGAAACATCTACCACCTGGCCGGGCTCATTCCCCAATACCAGATCCAGTACCGCCCCTTCCCTAGTTGGACTGTTTACATATTGTTTTAAGAAGCCCTCCTGGATGCTCCTTACAAACTCCGCCCCGTCTAAGCCCCTGGCACTAAGTGAGTCTCAGTCAAGGAGGAGTGGAAGAATATTATAGGATATTGAGAAAGATCATTGGGAGGGTTGTAATGATAAAGGTGGGCTCGGGTCTGGGAGTATAGGGACTGGTGCGTTTGGAATGTGGAAGTGGTTGAGAGGAGATGCTGCAGTGTAGAGACTTGAGGCGCGCTCTCCCCGAATGGGGACAGAGGCCTGTAGCGCACAATTAACCGGGTGTTTCCTGGTGCTCAGAGCGGCAAGAAGCACCCCACTATATAACGGCCATTCAGGTATATCGGGGGCCTCGGCGGGCAACCCGCGGCCGACGCTGCACTTATCCCCATTTCCTGCACTGAGGAGCTCCACTTGCCGTAACCCCCCAATGCAGAGAGTGATCGGGGCACCATTTTTTTTTCTAAATGTTTTTTATTGGGTTTTCGAACATAGCATATTTACACAAAGAAAAAATAAATGAGAAGATAATACCAGCAGGATAAAAACAACAATGCTATATAGTTAGCAAAATCCCGTAAATAACAAATAAAGAAGAACAAGGTGTGCGGGGGGGTACAAACTGGGGAAGTGTATATACATCAAGGTACTGGAGAGACAATTGCAGTATACCTGTGTACATGTCTTGTGTATTCTTCCATTTTTTTTTCAGACAAGAGAGTACATACAACACCAGTAATGAAAAATAGATCTGGGTGGGGGGGACCCCTGATGTTGCTTGCTTCTCCCGGTCGGTTTTCGCTGTTGTTGTTGTGCGTTTGCCTCTGTTTCGACCGTTCGTCATTTCTTCCTCCTATACTTTCTTACTCTCTGTTGCTGTGTTTGTCATTTCCTGTGCTCTCCTACCAGTTTGTGTTCCCTTGTCTTTCCGCCCTCTCTGGTTCCCCTCTATTGTTCTTTGCCTCTTGTCTTTCCTTCTTTCCCCCCCTCCCTCCTCCCCCTACCCCCCCTCCTATCCCCCCCCCTCCTATCCCCCCCTCCTACCCCCCCCATCCCCCCCCCCCCCCATCCCCCCCCCCTCCTATCCCCCCCTCCTACCCCCCCCCCCCCCCCTCCCCTCTCTGCAGTTGGGGACATCATTTTTAAGTGGCTTCCTGACATCTCGAGCACCCAACATAAACCCCCAAACACCCCAAGCCTTAACTCACATGTAAGGGAATACTTCCACCCACCCACCGAACCCACACAGGGCACCCCCTGGCCTGATCCTCCCATGCAAAAAATGGCAGTGTGGCAATTTGGCAGTGCCAGCCTGGCATTGCCACCTGGGCACTTTGGCAGTGCCAGGCTGCACCCAGATGTGGATGCCACCCTGCCCAGAAGGCAAGCACTTGGAGGGTCTCTGATCCCCTGGGAAACCCCCATGAGTGCCATTCCATCTGGTCCCCATTTGTGGAGACCAGAACTGAACAGCACTCACCCAAGGTCTCCCAAGACAAATGGGTTAGATCCCACACCTTGGGTAGATCTCAGGAAAGCATATTAGAGTGAGACTAGCTGTCTCACTCTAATATGGAGATTTGTCAGAAAGTGATCCCGTCCACAATGGGCAGGATTCACATCATGACGTCTCACGAGATTGCGTTAGATCTTGCAAGGCGTGACGAGCCAGGTAGATCCAGGAGTGGGATCTCCTGGCAGCTACTGGTCACATTGTGCCGAGCCGCACTGCCTTTCAGGCGCAACGTGGTGGGTACATCTCGCCCTTGGAATGGGATGGCTGGTGTAGGAGCATTGGGAAGGGATTTGCTGGTTGCAAGGGTACAGAGGGGGATATGTTGGGGAACAGTGGGTGAAGTGTTTGGTCTGGAAATGTAATGTTGGCGAATCGGAGAAACTGGAGGTCGACAATTAATCCAGACAGTGGTAACTAGCTTTTGAGCACCCTAGATTTGTGGTACACAATGCAGAAATGCAGTTCAAATTGTCAATCGTACTCAAAAACATCACAAGGTAGACTGAAATTGGAAAATAAAACATTTTTAATTGTTTGATGGGTGTGGACATCACTGGCAAGGCCATCATTTGTTGCCCACTTCTAATAGCACTTGAACTGAGTGGCTTACGAGGCCATTTCAGAGGGCAGTTAAGAATCAACTATATTACTGTGTGTCTGAAGTCATATGTAGGCCAGACCAGGTAGAGGATGGCAGATTTCCTTTCCTAAAGGACATTAGTGAACCAGATGGGGTTTTACAACAATTGGTAGTTTCATGGTCATTACTGAGACTAACTTTCAATTCCTGATTTATGCTATTTAATTTTTAGAATTTGAAAAGATTGAGATTTGAACCCATCATTATTAACCTGGACGTCTGGATTACCAGTCCAGTGTCATTGCCACCACACAACAATTGCCCTTTTGTGAATGCAACTAAGATTGACTTTTTTTGTATGTTTTTGAGCAATATTTAGTAAAAAATGTCTTTTAAGAAAAGTATGCCAGAACAATCAGAAATGGGGAAAGAGGAGAACGAGGAATGCAGGGATGGATTCTTCTTTTGAAAACAAACTCAAGGATTTCAATAAGATATTAAACACAGGATACTAATAATTTAACAAGGTCTATCCATGGACATTAAACATAAATGATATATTTTGTAAACTCCCCAGTTTGGAATGCTTGGGAACAAGGGTGAAATTCTCTGGCCTCCCCGTGGTGTGTTTCTCGGCAGTAGGAGGCGGCCAGTCATTGGCCATTGGCGGGATCTTCTGGTCCTGCCACTGGCAATGGGATTTCCCATTGAATCCACCCAATGCCACAGGGAAACCTGGGATGTGGGCATCACTGGCAAGGCAAGGTCAACAAACGTTGCCCAGCTCTAATTGTCCTTGAACTGGGTGGCTTGTTGGACCATTTCAGAGGCCAGTTAATAGTCAACCATATTGCTGTGGAGCTGGAGTCACATGTAGTCCAGAACAGTTAAGGACAACACATTTCCTTCCCTGAAGGACCCTTGTGAGCCAGATGGGTTTTTACACCAATTAGTGGTAGTTGACATTCTCACCATTAGTGCGACTAGCTTTATATTCCAGATATATTCATTAAATTTATATTCCGTCTGCTGCTGTGGTTTGAAACCATGTCCCCAGAGTACGATCGTGGACCTCTTACCACTAATACCACCACCTCACCAGTTATAGAGTACTTAACCACAAGTATGTGAATAAGAAAATAAAGTAGATATAAATAGTTATTTGAAGCATAAAACAGTGATAAAACATTATAAAGCAGTAATTTTACTTATCCAAACGTTGTGGCTTCCATGTTTTCTCTCCCAATCTACAATGACGGCAACTGAACATTTTGCAAGGCCAGTTGCTGGACATTTTTCTGGGTGTTGTCCTGGTACTGCAGCATCTTGGATGGTTCACACATTATGGCGTGGAACTGTCTGAATGATTTGGTGCTATATCAGAGACTGTAGCTGTTTCCTAATAGCCAGCGATCTTTCTGGAGCTGAGCAATGTCAGTACCTTCTGCTTCTGAGATTGGCACAATGCAGCTCTTCCTTGGTATTTTCTGAGCTGGATGTGTTGATGAAGATGGACTAAGTGCCGACTGAGGAATTAACCAGGGAAGCTCTGCAGGAGAGCACTGGGGAGCTAGGTGGTGACGCAGGTGGATATGGAAGCAGCAGCAGGAGAAGAAGGTGCTGGATACAGAACGCGACTCCCATTTGAGGCCCCGCCATCTAAAGGCTGGACAAACCAAATGGATCCTCTCCTGTGCTGGCCACTATACTTTTTAATAATCATCTTTATTAACTTTATTAGTGTCACAAAGAGGCTTACATTAAGACTGCAATGAAGTTACATGGCTAAAATTATACGACCTTTGATACAAGTAGGAAAGGTGCCGACCAGGTGAGTTTGGAAACTGGTAACATTAACTTCTCATTGTTGTAGTGGGATGGACAGGCTAGGTGTGATCGGAATGGGGAGTTGGCAATTCCATGAGTTGCTTGGGTTTGCTCAAAATAAGATTTCTGGAATGGAGAGGTTACAGTATAATTTAAAACATTGTTTAGCTGGTGTGTAGAACTAAACAGTAATGCCAGTAAAATGTTTTACATTATTTTTTAGCCCAGAAGGTGCACTGAACATTTTAAGAGCTCATATAATAACTTGGGCGCGATTCTCCGACCCCCCGCCGGGTCGGAGAATCGCCGGGGGCTGGCGTGAATCTCGCCCCCGCCGTGTCCCGAATTCTCCGCCGCCAGAGAATCGGCGTGGGCGGGAATTGCGCGGTCGGCGGGCTCCCCCTGGCGATTCTCCGGCCTGTGATGGGCCAAAGTCCCGCCGCTGTCAACCCTCGCCAGCCGGCGTGGATTGAGCCACCTACCTTACCGGCGGGAGCAAGCGGCGCGGGCGGGCTCCGGGGTCCTGGGGGGGGGCGCGGGGCGATCTGGCCCAGGGGGGTGCCCCCACGGTGGCCTGGCCCACGATCGGGGCCTACCGATCGGCGGGCGGGCCTGTGCCTTGGGGTACTCTTTTTCTTCCGCCTTCACCATGGTCTCCACTATGGCGGAGGCGGAAGAGACCCCCTCCACTGCGCATGCGCGGATATGCCGTGAGCGTCCGCTGACGCTCCCGCGCATGCGTCGCCCGGCGAAGTCCTTTCGGCGCCTGCTAGCGTGGCGCCAAAGGCCTTACCCGCCAGCCGGCGGGGTGGAAATCACTCCAGTGTGGGCCTAGCCCCTCAAGGTGAGGGCTTGGCCCCTTTGGGGCAGCGCGACGCCGGAGTGGTTCCCGCCACTCCATTACGGCGAATTCCCCCGCCCCGCCGGGTAGGGGAGAATCCCGGCCCTCGTTCTTGACCTTCTTTATGTTTCAGTTGCTTTTGCATTAAAATGCAAACAAATGACCAAAACCTAAATCAGATTCAATAGATTCATCTGCGGCATCTTTTTTAAAACCTGGTCATTAATCCTATCTCGTGTATTTTAAATCTGTAGTTAGGAGCATTCGGACATTGTGGGCTGGATTCTCCGGTCGCCGACGCCGAAATCGGGTTCGGCGACCGGCCCGAGAATCCGAGTTCCTGACCAAATCGGGGGTGGCGCCGCTTTCGCAATGCTCCACCCTCTCCAAAGCGGCGTAGTCGAGGCGATACACGTATCGATGGCCTTAGGGCATTGACTGAGGCCCGCTCCCCAGACCGGCCGAGTGTGGTCTCACCCGTCGGGAACTCGGCGTGGCGGCTGCGGACTCTGTCCAGAGCCGCCACAGTCGGGGGAGGGCCAATCTGAAGGCAGGTGGGACTGTATCAGGGGCTGGGGGCACTGTGGTGGGGGGGGGGTGGGTGGTCCGGCGTGCTGGAGCCAGCCGAAGGACTATTTCGCGGGCCAGGTCCACGGGCAGCCGGCACCATGTAGCGCGGCTCGGCCGCTGCAGCCCCCCGCCATGCGTGACTACGGATTCTCCGGAATGTATCGGCAGCTGTAGCCAGGTGCTCTATGCTGCCGTCCTGCTAGGCCCCAGCAAAACAGGGAATCGGTGGCCGTTTTGCACCATTTCTTTCTGGCGTAAAATGCCACCGTTCCCACGCCGGCATGGGGACATAGTTCCAGAATCGGAGAATCCAGCCCTGAGTATTTTTGTCAGCGTTACTTTAGTTTTAACACATTTCTCTCTGAGACTAGAGATATGTGGGTTCAAAGCCCACTAGGAGAGAGGTGTGAGTGTTCATAATGTCTTCTGTGCAGGTGAGGAAAGGGCAACTGAGGTACCCTCAATAATGACGCTTAGAGATTAAACTGTAAAGAAGGCTTTATTAAACTAATAACTATACTACAGCTAGAGACGAGAGCTGACTGTTACACAGACCATGAGGCAGGCCTTTATGTATGGCTCCCAGATGGGCGGAGCCAGAGGCGGAGTCCCCAGGGTTCCAAGCCCGGTCTTAAAGGGGACATCACCTTACATGATGATAAGGCAGTAACCGTTCATCACATTCACCCCCTGTTTAAAAAGGAATCCGGCGGGGGTGAAGTGCCATCATAGGTCCATCCGTCTCGGTGGCCGGATCGTCCTCCTCGACCTCCTCAATTCGGGCGATGGTGCGTCCCGGTTGAGGGCACATCCGGGAGCACAGCGGTCGGAGCTTCGGGCCGAGTCGGGGCAGAGGAACTAGGCAGGGCCGGGAGTAGCGGAGCCGGCGCGGCAAGTGGGGGTCGCACGGTAGGAGCTCACCAACGGGTGGTAGGGCCAGAAGGGGGTGTGTTGTAGGGGGTGACGGGTCCTGCAGGGGCGCGGCGCGGGAAGGGGCGTCTGTGGTGGAGGATCCAGCAGGTGCCAGATCCCGTAGGGAAACCGTATCTTGCCTGCCGTCGGAGTACTCCACGTTAGCGTAACTGGGGTTGGCGTGGAACAGTCGGACCTTTTCAACTAGGGGGTCCGTTTTATGGCTCCTCGCGTGCCTCCGGAGAAGAACAGGTCCCGGAGCCATCAGCCAAGGTAGAAGCGAGACCCCGGAGGTAGACTTCCTGGGGAAGAGAAACAATCGCTCGTGAGGGGTCTCATTCGTGGCCGTGCAGAGGAGTGACCTAATGGAGTGTAGGGCATCGGGTAGGACCTCCTGCCAGCGGGTGGTTGGGAGATTTCTCGACCGCAGGGCCAGAAGGACAGCCTTCCACACAGTCGTGTTCTCCCTCTCCACCTGCCCGTTTCCCCGTGGGTTATAACTGGTCGTTCTGCTCGAGGCAATGCCTTTGCTGAGCAGATACTGACGTAGTTCATCGCTCATGAACGATGTACCCCGGTCGCTGTGGATATAAGCAGGGAAACCGAACAGGGTGAAGATGCTGTGTAGTGCCTTAATCACCGTGGCTGAGGTCATGTCGGTGCAGGGAATGGCGAATGGGAAACAGGAGAACTCATCGATCACGGTGAGGAAATAGGCATAACGGTTGGTGGATGGGAGGGGCCCCTTGAAGTCCACGCTCAGTCGCTCAAAGGGGCCCGAGGCCTTCACGAGCCGAACCTTGTCTGGCCGATAGAAGTGCGGTTTGCACTCCGCACAGACTTGGTAGGTCCTGACCATGGCCTTGACCTCCTTGGTTGAGTAAGGTAGGTTGCGGGACTCGATGAAATGGACGAGCCGGGTAACCCCCGGGTGGCAGAGGTCATTGTGGATGGCTTGCAGGCGGTCCTCCTGCGGGTTGGCGCATGTGCTGCGGGACAGGGCATCTGGGGGCTCGTTGAGCTCCCCTGGACGATACTTGATATCGTACGAGTAGGTGGAGAGTTCGATCCTCCACCTCAAAATTTTATCGTTTTTTTATTTTGCCCCGTTGCGTGTTATCGAACATATAGGCGACCGACCGTTGGTCGGTGACGAGGGTAAACCTCCTACCGGCGAGGTAGTGTCTCCAGTACCACACAGCCTCCACAATGGCTTGTGCCTCCTTTTCGACTGCAGAGTGTCGAACCTCGGAGGCGGTGAGGGTTCGGGAGAAGAACGCTACTGGTCTGCCTCCTTGATTGAGGGTAGCAGCCAGGGCGATGTCTGATGCATCGCTCTCTACCTGGAAAGGGATGGTTTCGTCCACCGCGTGCATGGCGGCCTTGATGATGTCAGCCTTGATGCGATTGAAGGCCAATTGAGCCTCAGCCGTGAGGGGAAAAGTGGTGGTCTTTAGGAGTGGGCGGGCTTTGTCCGCATACTTGGGGACCCACTGGGCGTAATAGGAGAAAAGCCCCAAGCACCGTTTGAGGGCCTTGAGGCTGCGGGGGAGAGGGAGTTCCTTAAGGGGGCGCATGCAGTCGGGGTCGGGACCTAGGACCCCGTCTTCCACGACATAGCCGAGGATGGCCAGCCGGGTGGTGTGGAAAACGCATTTGCCGTCGTTATAGGTCAGGTTAAGGGCTCGAGCGGTCTGGAGGAACTTTTTGAGGTTAGCGTCATGGTCCTGCTGATCATGGCCGCAGATGGTGACATTGTCCAAGTACGGGTATGTAGCCCGCAAACCGTACTGGTCCACCATTTGGTCCATCGCCCTTTGATAGACGGAGACCCCATTTGTGACACCAAACGGGACCCTGAGGAAGTGGAAGAGCCGGCCGGCTGCTTCAAAGGCATAGGGGCGGTCTTTTGGTCGGATGGGGAGCTGGTGGTAGGCAGATTTGAGGTCGACCGTGGAAAAGACTCGGTATTGGGCGATCCGATTTACCATTTCCGCGATGCGAGGAAGGGGGTACGCATCAAGCTGCGTGAATCGGTTTATGGTCTGGCTATAATCCACGACCATCCGTTTCTTCTCCCCGGACCGGACTACCACCACTTGCGCTCTCCAAGGGCTGTTGCTAGCCTCGATGACCCCCTCTCCCAGTAAACGCTGGACCTCTGACTTGATAAAGGCTATATCTTGGGCACTGTAGCGCCGGCTCCTGGTGGCGACGGGCTTACAGTCAGGAGTGAAGTTAGCGAATAGCGAGGGGGGTGCGACTTTCAGTGTGGCAAAGCAGCACACCGTGAGGGGGGGCAAGGGTCCGCCGAACTTCAGTGTCAGGCTTCGGTGGCTGCACTGGAAATCCAGTCCGAGCAGCAGGGGGGCACAGAGGTGAGGGAGGATATAAAATTTGAAATGGGTGTATTTGGCACCCTGGATCGAGAGATCCGCAATATAGTACCCCGTGATTTGTACCGAGTGGGACCCAGATGCGAGGGCTATGGTTTGGGATGCGGGATGGGTGCATGGATTATGGATGGATGCGGGATTATGTAGGGAGCAGCGCCTTACCGTTTCAGGGTGGATAAAGCTCTCCGTGCTCCCGGAGTCGAAGAGGCATGCAGTGTCGTGCCCGTTGACCTGGACCTGCATCATGGAGCTCTGCAGGTGTTTTGGTCGAGTTTGATCGAGGGTGATCGCACCCAGTCGCGGGTAGTCAGAGTCGTCAGCCGAGTCGGACTCGTAAAATGGCTGCTGCCGTCGGTCGCACGTGTCGGGTCGATAAGATGGCCGCCGACCAGATGGCCGCTCCCATGATTCGCAATAGGCTGATGACGCGTCAGAAGAGGGCGTGTCGGGTCGGTGCGCAGCAGCATTGCGAGGCCTGCGGGCCTGAGAGCCTGATTTTCGGGCCGACTGTTCTTTGTTTTTCTGGCCCCTGGTTCTGGCCAGGCAGACCCTCGCAAAGTGCCCTTTCTTCCCGCAGTCGCTGCAGATCGCGGAGCGGGCTGGGCAGCGTGGGCGTGGGTGCTGGCCCTGCCCGCAGAAGTAGCATGGTGTGCCCCCATGGTGAGCGGGTCACCGCGTGGCGCAGGCCTGTAATACGGTTGAGTCTGAGGAAGTCCGGGGGGGGCTGGCAGAGTCCGCGGGGTACGTACCCAAGTTATGTCGGGCCACCTCCAGCGAGGAGGCGAGCGTTAGCGTCTCCTGGAGGTCTTTTGCCCCATTTTCGAGCAGCCGCTGCCGGATGTAGGTCGAGCGGATGCCGGACACGAAAGCATCCCTGATGTGCAGGTTCATATGGACTTCCCCTGTCACATCCTGATGGTCACAGTCCCTGGCAAGCGCGGTGAGTTTTTCAACAAACTCGTCGAGCGATTCCCCCGGCGCTGCCGGCAGGTAGAGAGCAGATGCCGGGCGTGCACCTCATTGACGGGTTTGACAAACCGCTTGCGGAGCAACTCAATCGTTTCCTCATAAGTCGTCGCCTTTTCGAGCGTGGCGGAGATTCTGTGACTCACCCGGGCGTGGAGTAGGCGCAGCTTGCGTGGCCCTAGGATGGGAGTCTCTACGGAGTCCAGGTAGGCCTCGAAGCACCGCAGCCAGTATTTAAAAATTTCCTTTGCCTCCGGCGTTCATGCTTCCAGATTGAGCTTCTCTGGTTTTAGGCCTGCGTCCATCCTGAATCTAGTTTAGTCTAATCAATTGAGGTACCCTCAATAATGACGCTTAGAGATTAGACTGTAAAGAAGGCTTTATTAGACTAATAACTATACTACAGCTAGAGACGAGAGCTGACTGTTACACAGACCATGAGGCAGGCCTTTATGTATGGCTCCCAGATGGGCGGAGCCAGAGGCGGAGTCCCCAGGGTTCCAAGCCCGGTCTTAAAGGGGACATCACCTTACATGATGATAAGGCAGTAACCGTTCATCACAGCAACATTTGTGGCTATGGAAGCTGTGCCGACCAAGTGCAAGGGGGCTCAAAGGTGTGGGTGACTGTTGGCTCCTCAGATGTGGATGTGAGGTTCCTGGAGAGAGAGGAATGAGTGGAGCTGCTAGGTATGATGTTCTGAGGAGAACATCATACCTAGCATGATGAAGGCAAATGCTGGGCAAGGCACAGTATGCAAGATGGCACATGAAAGTATTCAGTCACTCATCTTTCCTACGCTTCTGATATCCTGCAGGTCGTCAGCGCACTAACTCCAGGTTGGAGTGACCACTTTTCTGCTGCTGACTTCGTCAGCCACTTCCCTCCATGCCTGCTTGACTGAAGTCACTGACTTATTCCTCCTGACCTTAGGAATGCTCACCTCACTGTGACCCCTCAGATCCTGCAGCAGGATCTCCAAGTAAGAGTGAGAGACCCGGGGAGTGCAGCCTTCCTAGGTCTCCCCTCCATTCCTGTGGTTGCTGCAATCTCAAAAACCCAAGCACAAGTGAATCATTATAACCCATTGCCATGGTCCCTTTGATTAGAAATCTTTTCTTGAACAGATCCAACATGCCATCTTTCTCACATTCCTTGGTTGGCTGGGGAATGCAGAGGTGGGATGCAAATGCCATGGCTCAGTCAAAGAGCCTTGGTAAAGTCCACTGCTTCACCATTCAGGTTCCTAACCTGCAAGTATTCCTGCCATTGGGCCAGGGACTAAATAAGGAATTTTTTTCCAAAAGTGCAACCAACTGAGCTAAGCTAATAATTGAATGAGCACTGATTAAAATAAGATTGCCATTTACCACAGAAGAGGAGTCACCCTATCACGAATAATTGCAACCTTTTGCGATGTTAGAGAGGCTAAATAAATGCAAGTTATTGTTGCTTCAAGTCCATTAATTCCCTGGTTTTAAAAAAAGTGGTATGACTCTGGCGGGGTCTGATTTTAAACCTATCTGTCAAGCAGGAGCAAAGTGCTGGGTAAATGTTTAAAATCTACATACTACCCTCTTTCCAGCTGGTCCTGATTTTAACCTGCTAAGTATATTTAAATTGGTACCTAACTACGTAATAACTGCATAACTGGGACCTCAAAGCCATTTCAACAGGAAGCATCCCAGTCTGGAGTGCACGGCTACATTATGTATAATATTAGATCAGTCATCCTGGAGAAAGAGTGGTCATGAGTTTATGACTGGGTGCTGAGGAGAATGCAGATGTGTGAGGCAAATGCGAGTAGGGTATATTCTCAGAGGGAGGTGACACAAGCAGAATGAGAAGGCAAAGGTACGGAGTACAAAGCGAAGATGAGACCTGGAAGTAAACATGGTGATTCTGTAAAGCCTCGCAAGTGAGGAGAATAGTGTTAGTGTTTGATGTGAAGAGAACAAGGAAGAGGTGAGTGTGTGTTGATGATGAGAATGAGAGAGGTGTGCATCAATGTGGCTTTGTGTTTCGTGACAAAGAAGTGATGGAGGCAAGGGGCCTGTTGAGAGAGTTGGAAGGGCTGAGATTGAACGATGTTTGCTCTGTGTTCATGAGAGAGAGAAGGGTAAATGAAGAGCATTACTTACCTTTGCTGCTCTAGCGAGGTAATTAAATCTGATCTTGCACTGTATCCAAGCCCTGCACAATTGAAACTGGCGATCTCTGGAATCTCTTTCCATCTCTGGTGGTCAGAGTATTTGGCAGCCTTTTAAAAAAAAATTTAGAGTACCCAATTCATGTTTTCCAATTGAGGGGCAATTTATTGTGGTCAATCCACCTCCCCTGCACATCTTTGGGTTGTGGGGCGAAACCCACGCAAATACGGGGAGAATGTGCAAACTCCACACGGACAGTGACCCAGAGCCGGGATCGAACCAGGGACCTCGGCGCCGTGAGGCAGCAGGCCTAACCCACTGCGCCACCGTGCTGCCCTTTTTGACCTCCTCCTCATTCTCACCTCTTCGATAGCAACTCGAGGAAGGGTTTAGAGAACCGTAAAGCTTGCCTGTCAATCATAGACGATTCCTCTTCCGAAACAATAGAAACAAAAGAATGAAACACTTATCCAAGAGGTAGATTTATGCTTTAATTAGGTATCTGGCAGACCCTCCATTAAGCAACTTGGCTGTAAACTCAACATTGAGATTATAATGAAACACAGCAATTAAAATAATCTGGGTCTGTTTTTGGCTTCAGGTCTGAATTTTAAATTGAACTCAAAACTCACTTGCCCAATACTAATCCAGGGTTAAATTTGAGGCCAGGCTATCTCTTTATTGTCAGGGAAACTTTCTAAATTTCAGCAATTTGTTTTTGCCGCTTTAAAGTATAAGAAGTTTGAGCAAACAGCAAAAGTATAATAGCAATATTTATTAATTCCTTAATCTTTCGCATATCCATTTCCTTTCCTTTAGGAAGGACAAACCCCAGATGAATTGTGTAAACAATCCACATCTAATGAACTTGAAAATAAAGCAGCAAAGGAGCTGGATAATGAAAATACGAAAAAATGTGAAGGAACTGCTAAAACCAAGGGAAATAGTGAAAGAAAGGAAAAAAATGAGGATAGTGCAAAGATCAAAGACACCAAGGGCAAAGAGAAAGAGGAAAGGCCGAAGAGCAAAGAGGTGAAAGGGAAAGAGAAAGAGGAGAAGGAGAGGAGCAAGGAGGTGAAAGCGAAGGGAAAAGAAGAAAAGCTGATTAAACCCAAAGGAGAAACACCAAAGGAAAGTGTCAAAGAGGAAAAATACTCCACAGCGAAGACTGAGACAAAAGACATTAAGGACAATGAAAGCTGCTCTGGCACTTCTGTGACAAACTCTAGCAAATGCTGTTCAACACAATGTAATGATTCACCCAGCATGCAAAACCTGGAGGGGAAGAAACAACCAAAAACTTCAGAACCACAACCAACAATTTCGACCATTTATGATGAGCCAATAGAAAAAGTAAGGAAGAACGACCCTGAATTAACTGAAGTGAACTTAAATAATGCCGAGAGAATAACCAATGATATCTTAATACGTTTTGCTGATGCACTGAAAGAAAATACTGTAGTGAAGACTTTTAGCTTTGCCAACACTCATGCTGACGACCACGTTGCGTTTGCTGTTGCTGGTGTGCTGAGGATAAACAAAAGCATAACAAACCTCAACCTGGAATCCAACTACATCTCTGGCAAAGGTGTCATTGCTATCATGAGAGCTTTGCAACAGAATAATGTCCTGACAGAGTTCAGGTTCCACAATCAGCGTCACATATTTGGAGGGCAAGTGGAGATGGATATTGCCAAACTTCTAAAGGAAAATACCACTCTTCTCAAGCTGGGCTACCATTTTGAGTTGGCTGGGCCACGCATGACTGTGACAAACCTACTAAGTAGGAACATGGATAAACAAAGACAAAAACGTTTACAGGAGCAAAGGCAGGGTCAAGCAGGAGACAAGAAGCAGGGGCTTGAAGTCCCAAAGACACCTGGCATGCAAAAATCACCCAAACCTTCTCCACAATCTTCTCCGAGAAGTTCGCCGTGGTCATCCCCTAAGCCAACCCCAAAGAAGGCTGCAACTCATGCATCACCACCTGCTCCGCCTCCTCCTCCTCCTCCTCCCCCAGCCCTACCTGAAAAAGCCAGCGCCATGACACAGAACCATAAATTACAAAGTAAGAGGACTGGAGAAGAACATGAAGAGACCAAGAAGCTGAGAAATTCCTTGACCCCTGTATCTGAAAGAAAGTTGGAAGATAGGCCACCAGCTCAAGAACAAAATTCACGAGATCAGCTTCTGTCTGCCATTCGAGGGAGCACTGTGAAAAAACTAAGGAAGGTACATAATTCGTTTCCTTTGTTGTTTACTGGTAGATCTTACATTTAGATTTCTAGGAATCGGTGTAAAATGTAAAATGATAAATACATTGTCTGGACAGCATATATAAATATGGAACCTGAAATAGTGAATGTTTCATTCCATCAGAGCACGTAAACTGAAGCTTTATAAAGTCCTAGATGAATGCAATGTTTTAGGCCATAAGAAAGTTCTCGGAGGTTGCTATGAGCAAATGTAATGAAGAAAGTTCAATGATTATTTTATAAATGGAGATTAATTCCTTTGTGGGATGTGGTGATGATGGCAAGGCCAACATATGTTGCTCTGCCCTAATTGCCCCTGAGAGCAGTCAACCACATTACTGTGGATCTGGAGTTACACATGTAAATTAGTCCAGGTAAGTAAAGCAGATTTCCTCTCCTGAAGGGCATTAGTGAACCGAATGGGTTTTTACATTCACCAATGATAGTTGCATGGCCATCTATACTGAGACTAGCTTTCAACGCCAGATTTAACAATTGACCTTAAATTTCACCAGTTGCCATGGTGGGATTTGAACCGATGCTGCCAGAGCTTTAGCCTCTGAATTACTAGCCCAGTGACGACAGTACTGCTATGCCACCATTGTCCCCCAGATTAATATTCAACATCTGGGGGCAGAACCTCCCTTTGTGAAATCAAATTACAACTCTGTAAATTTAAAACATTTGTAACCCTATAGACCAAGTACCAAATTTAAAGGCATATTTTGGTAGAACACATAAAACTTCTGGAAATAGACTCAAAGTATTTACGTCATCAATTATCCTGCAATGTGAACAAGAATTACATTTTTATCACTCTCTGTAAATGCAAGGTGTCAGTGGAATGAGGCACACAAGGCGATAAATCTTCAAACAGGGTGAGGAATTGAATGAAGAGGGAGTAAGCTGGGGCAGAAACAGGCAACAACAATTGGAAGAAAGTGTTTTTCCATGGATGCACAGCACAAGCACAGACAATCGGTCCATGACACACATGGGAAAGGTTCTTTTAAATGAGCAGATATGGAGGAGGAAGCAGAGCTTAAGATCAAGCAAGATATTAGTCATGCACGTTACGTATAGGGCGGCCCAGTGGAACAGTGCCTAACAATGCCAGGGACCCGGGTTCGATTCTGACCTTGGGTGACTTTGTGGAGTTGGCATGTTCTCACCGTGTCTGTGTGGGCTTCCTCCTGGTGCTCCAATTTCCTCCCACTGTACAAAGATGTGCAGGCTAGGTGGATCGGCCATTCTAAATTTCCCCTTGGTGTCCAAAGGTTGGGTGGGGTTACGTGGATATGGCGTGGGAGTGGGGCTGGGTTGGGTGCTCTTTCAGAAGTGTAAACTCGATGGGCTAAATCTGCACTGTTGGGATTCTATGATTCTATGATACTTTAGATGGCATAAGGAAGATTAATAAAATCAAGGACAGAGGCTTGGAGGTGTAGACAGGAACATAAGAATACCCAGTTTAACTGACAATTAGCATCGTTCACCCAAACCTTGATATGAAGCAAGCAATTTGGGAGACAACATTCCTGCATTCTTCCAGCTAGGTTTAACAGTGGGTCAATGGAGTTTAGCATCTCTGACAGATGTTGGCCTATGGTTCAATAAGCTTGTATAAATCTACTTGTATTTTTCTCCAAATTTAAGCACATTCCAGTTATTTTGTTCACAAAAAACTTTTGGATTTGCCATCACCTATTGAGTAATGTCTGCCTTTGATATTTCTGAAATGTCTTGAAAGAGTTTGTGCCATAACTAGTTCCCAATACATTTCTAAATAAAGAAATCATTACAATATTGAGAACTTCTTCAACTATAACTTTTTAAATAATGACATAAAATAAAAATAGCAATGACCTGTATTTATATAGCACCCTTAATGTAGAAAATGTTCTAAAGGCTTCACAAAAGTGTCATCATGAAACAATGGACACCAAATTAATAAGGTAGATATGTTAGGTGGAATGATCAAAAGCTTGGACTAAGTGATTGTTTCTAAGGTCAGATTTGAAGGACCAAAGGGAGGTGAGGATACAGAGAAGTTTACAGAACAAAATGTTGAAGATGTGCAGAAGGAGGTCATTCAGCCCATTGAATCTGCACCGACAGTCCAAAGGAAACACTCTACCTAGGCCCTCTCCACTGCAACCTATTCCTGTACGGTCAATCCACCTAACCTGCACATCTTTGGACTGGGGGAGGAAACTGGAGCACCCAAAGGAAACCCACACAGACACGGGGAGAATATGCAAACTCCGCACAGTCACCCACGGCCGAAATCGAACCTCGGTCCCTGGCGCTATAAGACAACAGCACTAACCACTGTGTCATTGTGCCGCCCCGGAATAGGATCTAGATGGCTGAAGGCATAGCTGCCAATGGCAGAGATGAAAGGTCTGGAATTCACAGGACTCTGGAATCAGAAATAATGAGTCCTGTGGTGGTTATAAACCTAGAGAAAGTCCAATTGGAGACACTGGGAGAATGAATGGTGAGCCAATATGGCTCAGCCAGGTGAGTGTTGCAATACCTTTGGTTAAATTGAAGGTGACAAAGGCATGGGATAGAATTGTGGCAGAAGGAAAACTGAGGCTGTGGTGAAAGAGGGCAACGTTATGAAGGTAGCAGTAAACTATTTTTATGATGGAGGGAATATGGGATCAGAACTGCATCTCGGGCTCTAAGTGAATGCCGAGAATATGAAGAATGTGAAGAATCTGGTTCAAGCTGAGACAGTGGCAAGACATGGAGTTTGTGGCAGGGGCTGAAATTGATGGCCTTGACCTTCCCAATGATTAACCAGAGAAAATTAGGGCGGCACGTGGCATAGTGGTTAGCATTGCTGCCTAGGCGCTGAGGACCCGGGTTCGAATCCCAGCCCTGGGTCACTGTCCGTGTGGAGTTTGCACATTCTCCCGGTGTCTGCGTGGGTTTTGTCATGATATTCAGGTACGCATCATAGCACATACATACATTTAGCTACACTCAGTACACATCTCTATTTATGACCACGTAGGCACATGTTCTTGTAAAACAGGGGGGATGTCATGATATTCAGGTACACATCATAGCACATACATACATACATACCGATGGACAGATCAATGGACCAATCAACACACACAACACGACAGCCAATCACAGGCAAGAGCATACACAGTACAAAACAGGGAACACGACACTTCCTGAGCACTCGAGCAGGAGACGGCTCAGGGCACAGAGCTCATTGCAGGCCACTAAGACATCCACCATGTGCTGAGTGCCACCACAAGATAGAATTAGGAATAGGTTCACAGAATCAAGGGTCATGATCGAACCTCAATAAACAGTTTACCGATGTGAATAGATGTTTGAAATAAAACTGCGTTGTACCATTCACAACCGTGTTGGTTCATCTGTGTGGCATAGCACCCAACACTTCATAGTACCAGGAGTGAATTTGGTACCTACCTAAAGATCCTCCGGAATCTGCCATCCTGCGCCATGGACACCGTCAACACACCGCAGCCGCTGCAAGTCGCTGGAAACCTCGGCGTTAATTGGAAGCTGTTCAAACAGCGCTTCCAACTCTTTCTGGAAGCCAACGAAAAGGAAAGCGCCTCGGACACCAGAAAGATTGCCATCCTCCTCACCACGGCAGGTCAACACGCCATCCATGTCTACAATTCCCTGGTGTTCGCGGAAGGCGAGGACAAGACCAAATACAAGATGGTCCTTCTGAAGGTCCTTCCCATAACAGCCTCCCCGAACAGGCGCTGGAATGTGGCGACTAGGGGCTTTTCACAGTAACTTCATTTGAAGCCTACTTGACAATAAGCGATTTTCATTTCATTTCATTTCAAGCTCGACAACCCTTCAACGTCGAGGTCAACGAGAGCTTCGAGAGGTATCTCTTCCAGCAGCGCCTGCAAGGTAAGGATGAGCCCTTTCAGTCATTCCTTACGCATCTCCGCATCCTCGCGCAGTCCTGTGGTTACGACACCACCTCCGAGTCCATGATTCGGGACCAGATCGTTTTTGGGGTCACCTCGGGCACCCTACGCCAGCAGCTCTTAAAAATAAAAGGCCTCACCTTAGCCTCCGCAATCGAAGCCTGTGTCCTGCACGAAAACGCGACTAGCTGTTATACCCAATTTCAGGCGGCCGAATCGGTGCGGCAGGGGTCCTACGCGGCCGGATCGGCAAGGCAGGCGACCCACGAGGCCGAACGGGTCCAGGCGATCGAGTTCCTCCCGGCCCGCGGCCCGGACGAGGGTGGACATTTTGTGCGCTTTTCGAGGCCTCCCGCGCTTGTGCGCGCCAAAAACTACGGCAACACTGAGGGACGTGATGCGCAGGCGCGCTCGACGCAAGACCGAACCGTGCATGCGCAGTGACGCAACGAACGCCATGACGCCACGACGTGCGGCAACTGTGGAGCCGCACATTTAAAGCGGCAATGTCCCGCAAGAACCCGACAATGCCTCCGCTGTGGCAAGATGGACCACTACGCTGCTTGCTGTCGAGCAGCTCAACCTGTCAATGTTCCCCAACTCCGACAACCTCGCAGGGACGTGCGGACCATTCAGCCTCCTTATTACGAATCGTGCCCAGACGATGTCCAGACCAGTGACACAGACGACCGGGTCGCCTTCCGTTTTGCGGACATTGATGGGAACCGAATGTCTCCACCCAGGACTCACCAGCCGGTGCAAGTTAACACGATCAATCCGGGTGATGAATGATGTGCCACCCTAACGGTCAACCGATCACCGATAACGTTCCGCCTGGACACTGGCGCCTCTGCCAACCTCATAGCATGGTCAGCCTTCTACGCCATGAAGGTCAGACCACCAATTCGGCCGTGCCGCTGCAGGATGGTCAAATACAACGGGAACGTTATCCCGGCTATGGGATCCTGCCAGCTCCAGGTGACACACAACACACGCACGGCCACACTCTCGTTCGAGATAGTCGGCTCATCGAAGGACTCCCTGCTAGGCGCACAGGCATGCAAGGCGCTCCACCTCGTGCAACGAGTCCACTCTCTCTCTCCAGGCGGCACATCTGACTTCCTGGATGCAGAGTTCAGCGCACAGCTCCAATCGCTCCTCGCCCACAACCAGGAGGCATTCGAGGGCATGGGAACACTGCCCTACACCTACAGAATTCGGCTCAAACCGGACGCCACCCCGGTCATTCACACACCTCACAGGGTCCCAGCGCCACTCAAAGACCGCCTCAAGCAGCAGCTGCAGGATCTCCAGGACCAAGGGTCACGGAGCCCACGCCATGGGTCAGCTCCATGGTGTGTTAAGAAGCCCTCCGGCGAGCTCCGGATCTGCATTGATCCAAAAGACCTCAACAACAACATTATGAGGGAACACTACTGATGCGCAATCAATTACTCTCAAGATAAGGTGAGTCATAACAAATAGGCTTTAATCTGCTAGAACTATTCCCCAGCAGCTTCGATACAGAAAGTGAAGGCTGCTGGGATGGCATCGGTTCTTATACTCCGCCTCTCAGGGCAGAGCTATGTACATCAGCCAATGGTAGACTCCTGGGTCTAGCCAATGGTCATCCACCTCTCAGGTACCGCAATACCTGGTATCACCACAACTACCCCATACCCAAACGGGAGGAGATCACGAGCGAAATGGCCTGGGCTAAAATCTTCATGAAACTGGAAGCCTCGAAGGGTTTTTTGGCAGATCCAACTGGATCCGTCCAGCCGAAAGCTATGCACCTTCAACACCACTTTCGGCAGGTTCTGCTACAACCGAATGCCATTTGGCATCATCTCGGCATCCGAGGTCTTTCACAGGATCATGGAGCAGATGATGGAAGGCATCGAAGGGGTGCGCGTCTACGTGGACGACGTCATCATCTGGTCCACCACACCACAGGAGCACATCTATCGTCTCCAGCGCGTCTTTGCACACATACGCGAAAACGGCCCGCGCCTCAACCGAGTCAAGTGTTCTTTCGGCCAAACCGAGCTGAAGTTCCTGGGGGACCACATTTCCCGGTCAGGGGTCCGTCCGGATGCAGACAAGGTGACCGCCATTACAGCCATGCCGCAGCCGGCAGACAAGGAAGCAGTGCTGCGCTTTCTCGGGATGGTCAACTTCCTGGGGAAGTTCATTCCCAACCTTGCCTCCCACACGACAGCTCTGCGCCACCTTGTCAAGAAGTCCACGGAGTTCCAGTGGCTACACACACACCAGCAGGAATGGGAGGAGCTCAAAATTAAGCTCACCACAGCACCGGTGTTGGCGTTCTTCGACACATCTCGTGCCACTACAATCTCGACTGATGCCAGCCAGTCCGGCATTGGGGCGGTGCTCCTACAGCAGGATGACACTGCGTCATGGGCCCCGGTCGCCTATGCCTCGCGGGCAATGACCCCCACAGAACAGCGCTACGCGCAGATCGAAAAGGAGTGCCTGGGCTTGCTAACCAGGTTAGACAAGTTCCATGACTATGTGTATGGTCGCCCCGGGTTTACCATTGAGACGGACCACCGCCCCCTGGTCAGCATCATTAATAAGGATCTAAACGAGATGACCCCTCGCCTCCAGCGCATCCTAACCTTATCATTGCGGATGCCCTGTCTAGAGCAGTGAGCACGCCGCCAGATTTGGAGGGGTTCGTCTGTCAGGTCGAGGCGCAAGGGGCTTTCACATCGGCAATCTGCCAGCTGACGACTCCAGTCTGGCCCGTATTCGCCGAGAGACTGCGGCCGACCCCCTTCTACAACGTGTGATGTGCCACATGACGGGAGGGTGGCTCCAAGGGCAGTGCCCGCAGTTCTACAATGTCCGAGACGACTTGGCCGTCATTGATGGTGTCCTTCTAAAGATGAACCGGATTGTGATTCCGCACAGCATGCACAAGCTGGTCCTCGACCAACTACACGAAGGCTATCTGGGGGTCGAGAAGTGCAGACGGAGGGCCCGAGAGGCGGTATACTGACCGGGCATCAATGATGACATTGCCAATATGGTGCTCAACTGCCCCACCTGCCAAAGGTTTCAACCGGCGCAACCTGAAACGCTTCTGCCCCATGAGCTGGTGACGTCCCCCTGGGCGAAGGTGGGTGTGGACCTCTTTCACGCGCTCGGCAGGGACTATGTTATCATCGTTGACTACTTCTCCAACTATCCGGAGGTCATACGCCTGCACGATTTGACATCGTCCGCTGTCATAAGGGCCTGCAAAGATACCTTCGCTCGCCACGGCATTCCGATGACTGGCATGTCGGACAATGGGCCCTGTTTCGCCAGCCAGGAATGGTCATCTTTTGCTGCCTCTTATGGTTTCACACACGTGACGTCCAGCCCTCTGCATCCCCAGTCCAATGGAAAGGCGGAGAAGGGCGTTCACATTGTCAAGCAGCTCCTCTGCAAGGCTGCTGCTGCCGGATCGGATTTCTGCCTAGCCCTGCTAGCCTATCGCTCGACCCACTAGCCACTGGCCTCTCACCCTCTGTTGATGGGCCGCGCCCTCAGGACCACTGTGCCTTCCATTCTGGCACCCACAACCAACCATGCTCCGGTACTATACAGAATGCAACTGCCGCGCAGTCGCCAGAAGAGGGCATATGACACACGGGCAACTGATCTTCCTGCCCTGGCCCCTGGAATCGAAGTCCGCATCCACCTACCAGAAGGTGGCTGGTCAGCGCCTGCCGAAGTTCTCCGACGCGTGGCTCCCCGCTCGTTCCTGGTACGCATGCCTGATGGATCCATTCGCAGGCGCAATCGCCGGGCTCTTCGCCTACTTCCACGCTCGCTACGGGACCTTACACCGACACCGCGCCCTCCTGTTGTTCCTGACATCGACTTCGTGGAGCTGCCTGCCACCATGCCCCTTCCGTCGTCGCCCGTGGCCAGGCCCATTCCACAGCCGGTGGTTCCAGATCTACCCTTGAGGCGGCCAACCCGAATTCGTCGCCCACCTACTAGACTGGACTTATGAGACTGCTTGTACATTGAACACATAATAGCACTGTGTTCATATGTTTCTGTTCTTATCGTTACAGGAATTTGTTTTATCGTTCAACCGTTCTTTGTTTATGGTACAACCTCGTTGTTATGTCGCACCCGACATCGCCCCTTGTATGTAGTTTATCCCCATGCACATGCTGTAAATATTGCACACACACACATTTAGCTACACTCAGTACACATCTCTATTTATGACCACGTAGGCACATCTTCTTGTAAAAAAGAGGGGATGTCATGATATTCAGGTACACATCATAGCACATACATACATACATACTGATGGACAGATCAACGGACCAATCAACACACACAACACGACAGCCAATCACAGGCATGAGCATACACAGTACAAAACAGGGAACACGACACTTCCTGAGCACTCGAGCAGGAGTCGGCTCAGGGCACAGAGCTTATTGCAGGCCACTCAGACATCCACCATGTGCTGAGTGTCACCACAAGATAGAATTAGGAATAGGTCCACAGAATCAAGGGTCATGATCGAACCTCAGCAAACAGTTTACCAGTGTAAATAGATGTTTGAAATAAAGCTGCGTTGTACCATTCACAACCGTGTTGGTTCATCTGTGTGGCAGAGTACCCAACACTTCAGATTTCACCCCCACAACCCAATGATGTGCAGGTTAGGTGGATTGGCCGCGCTAAATTGCCCCTTAATTAGAAGGAATAAAAATTATTGGGTACTCTAAATTTATAAATAAAAAAACATAAATTCAGAGAAAATTACAATTCATTTAAGACTGAATGTTGGACAGTCTGACAAAGGCAGTGACTAGACAGAGTTGTAATGCCAGAAAGGGAAAGCTTGTGGGGGGAGGGAGCCAGGCAACAACAATTGGAAGAAAATGGTTTTCCATGGAACTACATGGGATGTACAGCACAGATACAGCCAACTGGCCCATGTCGGTGTTTATTCTCCACATGAGCTACATGGGTAACAGAGAAGTGGTTGCGAGGTTAAGCTGGGGATCATTACTGTTGCAGAAATAGATAAGGAAGAGGTGGGCACAAATAATAGGTCTGTGGGGAACTACCGAGGTAACACCGTGAGGACAGGAAGAGCAGCCATTGCTGTAGAAGTTCTGGCAACAATTGGATAGCTAGTGACAGCAGCACTACTGAACTGAGCAACTGAAGAGAGTTACTACTTCAGTTATATACCAGCTACATGCTTGAAGTGTCAATTTGTTTCTAGAAATGTTATGGGAACGTAATCATTATCCTGTGAAACAGACAAGGTATTATTTAAAAATAAAAGAAACATTTGTGTCTTGATAGCCTTTCCCGAGGAGCTGCATAAATGGGCTTGCACTTCAGGTCACAAAACATATTTATTGTGGGAATATGATTAAGTAGGGCCATTATGAGTTCTAGTTTAGTTGAGACTGTCAAGTAGGATTTGTCCATTTGTAAATGAACAGAATGCCTGAGGTGAATTAGAATCTAAATGTTGTTGCTAAATGATCAATTGTGATTTGCTGTTTTATGATTATGACATTTGATCCAATTAAGCACAATATTGACACACATTGTAATGTCATCAGTTCATGTTTAATGCTTACAGTAAACACACTGACCACAAAATTCTTTGGGTCGGGAGGATGGAATGAGGACATAAGATGGTTAGGGAGAGCTGCACTTGGAGTCTTAGTTCTCCCCTTTTTGCCCACAGTCAAAAATTCTTGCATAAAGCAGAAATAACTACAATACCAGTGTGGAAGAGGTGGTCTTAATGCTGTTATCTCCACAGGAATTTCTCACAGAATGATTGATTGTCATTTGGAATGTGACAACACAAAACCCCACATTATGTTTCTCAAACCCCCCCCCCCCACTGCCACCTCGCTTTTGAAAGGATGCGAGGGTCCTTGGGAGGATGCAGAAGAGATTTATCAGAATAGTGCCAGGGTGTGGAGATTTTACCTACACCGTTGGGTTGAAGAAGCTGCCGTTGTTCCCCTTGGAGCAAAGGAGATGGTGGGAGATTTGAGAGAGGGTTTTGAAAGGTTGGGATTAGGTAGACAAGGAAAAACTGCTCACAGATGTTGATGGTAAGACGAGTAGGGGACACAGGTTTAAGCTTTTAGGAAAAAGATAGGGTGGGGGTGGGGTGGGGGGGGGGGAGGGGGGGAGGTCATGGAATGTGAGGAACAACCTTTTATGCAGTGGGTGGTAGTGACCTGCAACTCATTGTCCTAAAGATTGGTGGAAGCAGAGGTGATGAAAGATTTCAAAGGGAAATTGAACTGGTACTTGAAGAAAATAAACGTGCAAGGCCACAGTGATAGACTGAGGGAAATAGCGTCGCTCTCCCAAATGCTGGCTTGGAATTGATGGGCCGACATGCCTCCTGAGTGGAATCTTGGGGCCGCTCTCGCCATCCGCGTGATCGGCGGCGAGGGCAGAAAATCTTGCGAGTTTCGAGAAACGCAATTCTTGCTGGAGGGATCGCTTTTCCCGATTCTCCCCACCACTCACCGGCAGCATCAAGAGATTCAGGCCCACAAAGGGCATGAACCACATTTCCATAAATTTCCATTCATTTTAATATTATTCGCAGCCCACCTGCCAATCGATCCTCCCCTCACAAGATCTTCAAACCTCACCGACGTCACGTCACGAGTTTACACCAGGTTAGGCATGATGTGAGACATTCGAGGGGATCCATCAGGGGTGCAATGGTAAGTATAGTCCCAGGAGGGGTAGAGGAACATGCCCAGTCAGTCACAGAATCATAGAAAATTCACAGCACAGAAGGAGGTCATTTGGCCCATCTTGTCCATGCCAACCCAACAACACCCAGGTGCCCTTTCTAATCCCACCGCCCCGTACCGGCACAGGTTGGCAGTGCCAACCTGTGCCAGGGAGCAGTGGCGGGACAGGTCCTAGTGGGTGTCCCATGGGGATGGCGCATGTATGTGTGCCGGGGCGGGGGGGGGGGGGGGGAAGTGGACACTTGAGGGCGGTTGTACTGCCTGTGGTGAATGTTGGAAGGGGGGGGGGGTTTATTGCCGGTGATGAATTTGGGGGGTGCTGGGAATGAATGTCAGGGGGTCACAGCCGCTGAGACCTGCATTATGTGTGCTGATAGCGTTTCTCTGCAGCCCTGGTCTGGGCACCCTTTAAAGATGCCACCTTAATCTCTTTGGAGCCAGTTTCTGGTTCTCAGAGTCCCTGCCCGACCAGAGTGACACCCACTCAATTTATTTTTGCTGAAGTGCTCAAGATTCCATGAGAAAACTGTGTCATGATATTCAGATAAACATCATGGTGCAAACACATATACACACTGATGAACAGATCAACGGACCAATCAACACACACGCAACATCACTGCCAATCACAAGCAAGGGCACACGCACTATAAAACGGGGAACACCACAGTTCCCGCTCTTTCCAGCAGGAGACAGCTCAGGGCACAGAGCTCACAGCAAGCCACTCAGACATTCACTATGTGCTGAGTGCCTCTCCAAGATAGTGTTAGGGCTGGGTCCACAGGTTAAAGGGTAATGAACAAACCACAGTTACAAGTTTACAGATGTTGTTATTGTTAGTAATAAAACAGAGTTGGACCATCTGCAACCGTGTTGGTTTGTCTGTGTAGCAGAGCACCTAACACGACATAGTACCAGGATTGGAACCCAGCAACTGTGAGACCTACCTACACATCTTCAGGAATCCACCATCCTGTGCCATGGACACCATCAGCCCGCCGCAGCTGCTCCAAATCGCTGGAAACCTTGGCGTCAACTGGAAGCTGTTTAAACAGCACTTCCAGCTCTTCCTAGAAGCCATAGAAAGGGAGAATGCTTCGGACACCAGGAAAATCACCCTCCTCCTCTCCACGGCAGGGCAACACGCCATCCACGTCTACAACTCCCTGGTGTTCGCGGAAGGTGAGGACAAGACAAAGTACAAGACGGTCCTCCTTAAACTCGAGCAACACTTCAGCGTCGAGGTAAATGAGAGCTTCGAGAGGTACCTCATCCAGCAGCGCCTGCACGGTAAGGATGAGCCTTTTCAATCTTTCCTAACACACCTCCGTATCCTTGCGCAGTCCTACGGTTACGAGGCCACCTCCGATTCCATGATTCGCGACCAGATAGTTTTTGGGGTCACCTCGGGCACCCTACGCCAACAGCTCCTCAAAATTAAAAGCCTCATCCTAGCCTCTGCCATCGAAGCCTGCGTCCTCCATGAAAACGCGACCAGCCGCTACTCCCAATTCCAGGCGGCCAAATCAGCACGGCAGGGGTCCTACGCGGCCGAATCGGCACGGCAGGGGTCCTACGCGGCCGAATCGGCATGGCAGGGGTCCCACAAGGCCGAGCGGGTCCAGGTGATCGAGTTCCTCCCGGCCCGCGGCCCGGACGAGGGCGGCCATTTTGCTCGCTTTCCGCGGCCGCCAAAAGCCAAGTCGACGCAGAGGGACGTGACGCGCAGGCGTGCTCTACGCAGGACTGAACTGCGCATGCGCCATGGCACAACGAACGCCATGACGTCACGACGTGCGGCAACTGTGGATCCGCACATTTAAAGCGGCAATGTCCAGCAAAGAACCGACAATGCCGCCGCTGTGGCAAGATGGGCCACTACGCTGCCTGCTGTCGAGCAGCTCAACCTGCCAACGCTCCCCAATTCCGCCAGCCTCGCAGGGACGTGCGGACCATTCAGCCTCCATACACCGAGTCATACCCTGACGATATACAGACCGGTGATACAGATGACCGGGAAGCCTTCTGTGTTGTGGTCATTGACAGGAACCGGATGTCCCCAAGCAGGACCCACCAGCCGATGCCAGTGAACAGTGTCAATCCGGGTGATGAATGGTGCGCCACCCTAACGGTCAACTGATTACCAATCACATTCCGTTTAGACACTGGTGCCTCCGCCAACCTAATAGCATGGTCAGCCTTCTACGCCTTGAAGGTCAGACCACCGATTCGGTCGACTACAACGGAAACGTTATCCCGGCCATGGGATCCTGCCAGCTCCAGGTGACACACAATGCATACACAGCCACACTGTCCTTTGAGATAGTTGGATCATCAAAGGACTCCCTGTTAGGCGCACAGGCGTGCAAGGTTCTCCACCTCGTTCAGCGGGTACACGCTCTGTCTCCAGAAGGCACTTCAGATTTCCCGGATGCAGACTTTAGGGCACAGCGCCACTTGCTCCTCGCCCACAACCAGGAGGCATTCGAGGGCATGGGCACACTGCCCTACACCTACAGAATTAGGCTCAAACCGGACGGCACCCCGGTCATTCACGTATCTCGTAGAGTCCCAGCACCACTCAAAGACCGCCTCCAGCAGCAGCTGCAGGATCTCCAGGACCAAGGAGTGCTTTCCCGGGTCACGGAGCCCACGCCATGGGTCAGATCCATGGTGTGCGTTAAAAAGCCCTCTGGCGAACTCAGGATCTGCATCGACCTGAAAGAGCTAAACAACAACATAATGAGGGAACACTACCCCATACCCAAACGCGAGATCACGAGCGAAATGGCCCAGGCTAAAATTTTTACAAAGCTTGATGCCTCGAAGGGTTTTTGGCAGATTCAACTGGATCAGTCCAGCCGAAAGCTGTGCACCTTCAACACTCCTTTCGGCAGGTACTGCTACAACAGAATGCCGTTTGGCATCCGCGGTATTTCACAGAATCATGGAACAGATGATGGAGGGCATCGAAGGGGTGCACGTCTATGTTGACGACGTCATCATCTGGTCCACCACACCACAGGAGCACATCAGTCGTCTCCAGCGTGTCTTTGCTCGGATACGAGAACACGGCCTGCGCCTCAACCGAGCCAAGTGTTCTTTTGGCCAAACTGAGCTAAAGTTTCTGGGGGACCACATATCTTGGTCAGGGGTGCGTCCGGATGCAGACAAAGTGAGCGCCATTACAGCCATGCCGCAGCCGGCAGACAAGAAGGCAGTGCTACGCTTTCTCGGGGTGGTCAACTTCCTGGGGAAGTTCATTCCCAACCTTGCCTCCCACACAACGGCTCTTCGCCACCTAGTGAAGAAGACCACGGAGTTCCAGTGGCTGCCCGCGCACCAGAAGGAATGGGAAGAGCTCAAAATTAAGCTCACCACAGCCCCGGTATTGGCGTTCTTCGACACCTCTCGAGATACGAAGATCTCGACTGATGCCAGCCAGTCCGGCATTGGGGCGGTACTCCTGCAACGGGATGACACTGCATCATGGGCCCCGGTCGCCTATGCCTCGCGAGCCATGACCCCCACAGAACTGCGCTATGCGCAGATCGAGAAGGAGTGCCTGGGTTTGTTAACCGGCATAGATAAGTTCCACGACTACGTGAATGGTCTCCCTCAGTTCACCGTGGAAACCAACCATCGCCCCCTGGTCAGCATCATACAAAAGGACCTGAATGAGGTGACCCCTCACCTCCAGCGCATTCTACTCAAGCTCCGGAGGTACGACTTCCAACTGGTCTACACCCCGGGAAAGGACCTTATCATCGCGGATGCCCTATCCAGAGCAGTGAGCACACCGCCCGATTCGGAGGGGTTCGTCTGTCAGGTCGAAGCGCATGTGGCCTTCACATCGGCCAATCTGCCGCCAGCTGATGATGCACGTCTGGCCCGTATTCGCCGGGAGACTGCGGCTGACCCTTCTACAACGTGTGATGCGCCACATGACGGTAGGGTGGCTCAAAGGACAGTGCCCACAATTCTACAATGTCCAGGACGACTTGGCCGTCATTGACGGTGTCCTCCTAAAGTTGGACCGGATTGTGATTCCACACAGCATGCACAGGCTGGGCCTCGAACAGCTGCACAAAGGCCATCTCGGGGTTGAGAAGTGCAGGCGGAGGGCCCGAGAAGCTGTCTACTGGCCGGGCATCAGCGACGACATTGCCAACATGGTGCTCAACTGCCCCACCTGCCAAAGGTTTCAGCCGGCGCAGCCCCCTGAGACGCTTCAGCCCCATAAGTTGGTGACGACCCCCTAGGCGAAGGTGGGTGTGGACCTCTTTCATGCGCTTGGCAGGGACTATGTCATCATCATAGATTACCTTTTGAATTATCCAGAGGCCATACGCCTGCACGATTTGACATCGTCCGCTGCCATCAGGGCATGCAAAGAGACCTTCCCTCGCCATGGCATTCCGCTTACTGTCATGTCGGACAATGGGCCCTGTTTTGCAAGCCAAGAATGGTCTTCTTTTGCTGCTTCGTATGGCTTCACACACGTGACGTCCAGCCCTCTGCATTCCCAGTCCAATGGCAAGATGGAAAAGGGCGTTCATATCGTCAAGCAGCTCCTCTGCAAGGCTGCTGATGCCGGATCTGACTTCTGTTTAGCCCTGCTGGCATATCGCTCGGCCCCACTAGCCACTGGCCTCTCACCAGCCCAGCTATTGATGGGTCGCGTCCTCAGGACCACTTTGCCGTCCATTCTTGTTCCTACACCTGACTATGCTCCAGTACTGCGAAGCATGCGACAGCAGCGTGCTCAGCAGAAGGTGGCGCATGACACTCGGGCATCTGATCTTCCTGCCTTGGCGCCTGGAGACAGCGTCCGCATCCACCTACCAGTGGGTGGCTGGTCGGCAACTGCCGAAGTTCTCCGACGCGTGGCTCCCTGCTCGTTCCTGGTTCGCATGCCTGATGGCTCCATTCACAGGCGCAATCGCCGGGCTCTTCGCCTGCTTCCGCGCTCGCTACGTGATCATACACCGGTGCCATGCCCTCCTGTTGTGCCTGATGTTGACTTCATGAAGCTTCCTGCCACCATGCCCATTCCTCTGTCGCCTGTGGCCAGGCCCATTCCTCAGCCGGTGGATCCTGACCCACCCTTAAGGCGGTCAACCCGAATTCGTCGCTCACCTACTAGGCTGGACTTATGAGCCTGTTTGAACATTGAACTCACTAAAGTTTTATGCCACAATGTTAATATATTTCTCTTTTTGTCGTTACAGGAGTTCGTTTTGATGCTTGATGTTTACACTTGTTTTGTTTATGGTACAACCTCGTTGCTATGTTGCACCTGAAACCTTCCTATGTATATAGTTTAGCCTCATGTACATGTTGTAGATATTGCACACACACATTCAGCTGCGCGCAGTACACCTCTATATTTATTAACACATAGGCACATATTTTTGTAAAAAAAGGGGGATGTCATGATATTCAGATAAACATCATGGTGCAAACACACATACACATTGATGGACAGATCAACGGACCAATCAACACGCACGCAACATCACAGTCAATCACAAGTAAGGGCACACGCACTATAAAATGGGGAACACCACAGTTCCCGCTCATTCCAGCAGGAGACAGCTCAGGGCACAGAGCTCACAGCAAGCCACTCAGACATTCACCATGTGCTGAGTGCCTCTCCAAGATAGTGTTAGGGCTGGGTCCACGGGTTAAAGGGCAATGAACGAACCACAGTTACAAGTTTACAGATGTTGTTATTGTTAGTAATAAAACAGAGTTGTACCATTTGCAATCGTGTTGGTTCGTCTGTGTAGCAGAGCTCCCAACACGACAAACTGGTCTGTGGAACTGGAGAGTTCTGTGCCAGTTTACTGTGAGATCATGACACTTTGCCATTTTTTGGTAAGATTCTGCCCCACGACTATGATTTACTTAGATTTTGAGGTAACTATGAATTAGAAAAGAAATTACAACAAAGAAATGTTTCCATTTTCAGGATCTTGGTATCAAATCAAATCAAAAGCAAATGTCTCCTGACACCATTAAAACCTGTTTTAAAGATGAACAACATTGCATGAGTTAAATATTTTAAAATGTTCTCAGATCTTGAGTAGCTCCCAGCTAGTAAAGCTCAGCCTGGAGCCGCACAAAGAAAGTGAAGCGGACAAAAAAGAAAGGTAATGAAGAGGTGAGGCTGATGATACACAAAGAGCAAAATGTTATTGATATTATAAAAACAAGGGAAACAAGGATTGACCAAGTGCTGCAAGGAATGGGATAGCGAAGGAGGTGTTAGAAAGGCAGATAGAAATAAAAGAAAATAAGAAACAAAGGTTGTTTTCAGAGCAACTGAGGAGTGGGAAGCTGTTTTGGAGAACTGAAAAGAGAAAAAGACAATTTGTGATTTGGAGACGAATTAAGTGAGAATCTCGCTTACACAGATCACTGGTAAAGCAACTTTGGAATCTCTTCCACATCTTTCCCACAGCTCCAGATTTGACAATTTCAATGCACTCCCACTTCTACTTTCTTTAACTAAAAAATAAGGCATAGTCCATCAATTATTGCGACTAAACACAAAAGTGAGGGAAATAAGTGCAGTTAACTCATTTGTTGAAGGTCAATTCGCTGCGAGGTAAAGGGTGAATGGAACATGGGGCGGGATTCTCCGGTCCTCCAGCCGTATATTTGCCGTCTGCGCCTCATTCGCTGGCGGTGTGTTTCAATCTTGTTGCCGCTTGTCAATGGAATTTCCCATTGAACCCACCCCACGCCACTGCGAAACCCGTTGGCGGGGGTGCGCTGTCAGCAGGAAAACTGAATCCCAAGTACAAATTCCGACCATGATATCTGTCTTTCTTGACCTGCCAAAAGTATTTAACATAGATAGCTGACCTGGAATATGAAAACTGTCATCGTATTATGAAATGTCCAGAAAAGAATGTTTGGTTGTTAAGTAACTACATGATGGTACTCTGGAAAATGTGTGTGCATGATGCCCTTTCTCAACCGCTTAACATCTGCAGTGGGATCAGACAGGGAAGCTGTCTTGCTTCATGCCTTTCTGAGTTCTATTTTGCAGCAAAGAATTGATGATGCCACAAAATTTACTTTAATATGTCACAAACTTGAGTCAATTCCATTCTTCATGTTTGCTGATGATCATGCACCCTAAGGTGATCCTATGAGTATCTGAAGGTTAAGCTAGTTATGGTGGATTATGTGCTCCCAACAATGTGCCATTTATGAAAAGAGAGCAGATCAAAGTTAGGACTACAACATTCTGTGATCAAGAATTGCTTGTTTACACGAAAAAGATCAAGATTATTTAACAGACAGGAAGAAATTTGGGTTCTGCCCAATATCATGCTTTTATTAACTCAATTCTCCTCTATGGTTTTGAAGCTTCTTGTGTTATCATTATCATGGAGCACAGTAAATGTCATATACACCACCTTTTATACATCATGAATATTCATATGACAAGATCGTATTAATATTACAAGGTGTGAAAATGTGGAAAATCATATATTATTGTGACAATGCTCATGAAAGCGCATAGAGTATATATTGAAATGATTGGTACACAAAGGATTTGGGATTGAACGGTATCAACAGAAGCAGGTTGAATGGATGCCCAGACATCTGTGTTGCCAGATGGCCTCATTATGAATGCTTGGCTGAGCTCTTGTGATTCACTGATGAACTCAGATGATAGACTCAAAATGTTAACTCTGTTTTCTCTCTCAGATACTGGCAGACCTGCTGAATGTTTCTAGCATTCTCTGTTTGGTTCAGTTAATACGGGGTTGTTTATACAGCTTTGTTTGTTTTATGTGTTATGAGCTTATAGTAACTTTCAAAAGGAATGTTGATTGCCTAACTGTTGTTTCTTTTTCCATGAGCATTTCAAAGTCTTGCCAGAGTTATTATATGGCTCATTAGTTCTTTACCTTGTGGATACTGAAGAGTGCTTCAAAGGCTCAACAGATGTAAGGACATTAAATAAATGTGAAAATCAAACCATAGGATCCCTTGTATCCATCCATTTCAGATTCTCCATATTGGAGAATGCAGAAGGGGATTTTATCCAACGATAAATGACTTCAATGCATCTGAACCATTACACACCCTTAGTGCTGGTTAATTGAATGGCCTCTTAGCTTTTAAGGAGAGACCCCTATAATCAATAACTGCATTGAAAACATACTAAAATCACCATACACCATTACATGATCACAGATTAAGTTGGAAAGAGCTTTCAAACTTACTTGCCAGAAGTCGCCACATCAGGCTTCTCCTAATAAAAGCAAATTACTGCGGATGCTGGAATCTGAAATGTAAGAGAAAATGCTGGAAAATCTAAGTAAGTCTGGCAGTATCTGTAGGGAGAGAAAAGAGCTAATGTTTCGAGTCCGATGACTCTATGTCAAATCTAACAGACAGAGAAAGTGGGAAATATTTATACTGTGGAGTGAGAATGGAAGATGAGTCATAACCACAGAAACCCAGGAAACTAGGTGCTAATGGCCACAGAAACCAAGGGGAAAGAGTGCTAATGGCAGTCCCCAGAGAGGCCAAACGATGTTTAGGCTTCTCCTAATGTTAGTAAGTGTGGTTCCCACAGTCTTCAGGAATCCATCTGCTTCCATTAAAAAAGCAACGACAAGGAAAATTGACTTTGGAGCAGGCATTTCAATAGCGAACCCAATGTGACTTTAAGCATGTATCGGGTGGTCTTCCTAACCCAGCAAAAATGGCTGGTGGCAAAAATCAAAGGGAAAGTATACATATGTAGCCTCTCATTTCATCCTCCCGACACAAGCTTACTCAGCGTCAGAAGAGAAAATTGCAGCCCAACGTCTTTGGTCTTTTCAATGTTTAACTGAACAAAATGATGGCACATCCAAGACTAGATTCTGGTGAAGTAGTGAGACAACACAGAAGCAGTAAAGGTGTTGAGTGAGGTAGTAAAGACATAGAGCTGGAAGTGATCAACATCACTGACCCTGGGGGAATATTCAAGGCAATTCTATAATTTGAAACAGTGGGGAAGGTTTAATATGGAAAGATTTCCCAGGGTGGTCAGAGGTAGCAATTTTAGGACATATTAATGAACCAGCCTACCAAAAGATGTTTATGTCTGTGCAGAATTACATCCAACCTACAACACTGAATAAACAACTTCAAATTGAAGTACTGTAAACAGCAGCAAAATTAAGAATTTTGTTTTAGAAGCCTATCAGTGGCAAAGCAGCAACAATCAAGTAACCCAAGATAAGACTTCTTATGCATATTTTATAGAAAGCCCATCCTCTTTGACTGAATTGCACAAGTATGAACATGGTAAATTAACAGATTTCAATTGCCCATCCAAGTGATAATAGGGCATACTATTAACGATTATATTAGCTGGCAAATAAATCTACTACCAAAGTATTATAGACATGAGTGGTAATTTTTCTTAATTACAGAGCAATTTAATGATTTTCTAGTTGATTTGATTGTGTTTTCTCACAAAGAAACTGATATGCTACCATTGTTAGCGAGTGAGAAGGGGTGAAGTGGCTCCCCTCTATTCAATCTCCTCGGTTGGTCACAACAGAGGGCAGCACGGTAGCATTGTGGATAGCACAAATGCTTCACAGCTCCAGGGTCCCAGGTTCGATTCCGGCTTGGGTCACTGTCTGTGCGGAGTCTGCACATCCTCCCCGTGTGTGCGTGGGTTTCCTCCGGGTGCTCCGGTTTCCTCCCACAGTCTAAAGATGTGCGGGTTAGGTGGATTGGCCATGCTAAATTGCCCATAGTGTCCAAAATTGTTGGGTGGTGTTACTGAGTTTGGTAGACTTGGCTTCTCAAACTGAGCAACACTCTTATTCCAAAAGAGACACGGGGAGAGAGAGAGCAGCCTTCAGCCCGTTTCCCCTGCTGAAAATGTCTTTGACACCATCTGAGTCGCTCATCCTTGCCTTGAATTACTTCACCCATTGTGTGTTTGCAAGAGGTTTTGGGCTGGTCTACCTATGGCAGCCATTGTTTCAATATCCAATACTTTTTTGAATATCTCTTCCTTATTTCTGAGTTATGATGGGTGCCTTGATTACAGGAAATGCCTCTCTCTTCACACTCCCTTGAGGGTGATTTGTTGGTATCGCAACGTCACCTTGGAATGTGGCCTTGCATGTTTAAGCAGTTTGTTCTGTCTCAGTTCAAGTTGCAAAATTTCCATCAATTGCAAGTTGAAAAATGATATTTTCAAACATAAGGGAGCATGATCTCAAAAGACTATTGAACCTAACAGCCATACAAAGTAAACAGGATATTGAGTTTTATAAATGGTAGCATAGAACACGAGTAAAGAAATAATGCTGAAAAAAAAAGTGGGAGAGGGCATCCTGATTGTCCTGTTTCAATTATCTGCTTGCGTCCCAGGGACACTCAATATATCCCTAAAAACATGTTTGGCCTTGAACTGGTCTACTGTCAGATAGAGGATCTAAGGGAACCATACAGCAAGACAATGAGGGCTAAACAGGTTAAGTTGCACAACAGTAAATTCTTGAATGTGCACTTTACCTTGTAACAAATGCTTCTAGCACTTGCTGTGGACATCTATCAATATATTAACTTATGGCAGAAATAGTAGAATACCAACAGAAATAAATTACCCCAGCAATTTCAGCACTTTTGTTATAAAAGGTATCCAAGAGCGATTACAAGACATTGATCTCATTTTGGGGTTCACATAATGAAATAAGCCATTTGAAATTTAGACTTATGGGGCGGGATTCTCCAATAATGGGGCTATATCCCCACGCCGGCATGAAAAGCGGCGCCAACCACTCTGGCGTCAACGGTCCCCGATAATGGGGAATGTTCCCCTTCCTAGGAGGCTAGGTCGGCGCCGGAGTGATCCCTGCAGCTCCAGCCGGCGCGGAATGGCCGGCGCGAGTTTGCGCATGCGTAGAATGGCCGGCGTGATTCCGCGCATGCACACTACGGCCGGTGTGATTCTGCGCATGCACGGGTGTTCCCTTCTCCACGCCAGCCCCCGGGCAATATGGCGGAGCCCTACAGGGACCTGGCGCGGAGGAACATAGGCCCTCACGGAACCAGCCCGCCCGCCGATCAGTAGGCCCCGATCGCAGACCAGGCCACCGTGGGGGCCCCCTCCCGGGGTCGGATTCCCCTGCCCCCCCCCCTCCAGGACGGCCCCCGCAGACACACCTTCCAGGTCCCACCGTGTGGGACCTGAGTAACCCACGTTGGCGGGACTCGGCGGACACGCAGCCCGTCGGGGCCCGGAGAATCGACGGGGGAGGCTGCTTTCAACAGCCCCCGACCGGCGTGGCAGGAATACCGCGGGCGCCCATGAATCGGCGGGGGAGAATCGGGGAGCCGGCGTTAGGGCGGTGGGGCACTATTCTCGCGTACCCCCGGGGATTCTCCAATCCGCCACGTGGTCGGAGCATCCCGGCCATGATTTATCGTACCAGCTTAACACTTTCAGTGTGATTATTCCCAGATATGCATTATTCCCCAAATATGTATAATTATTGGCCAGAGTTTTGCTGGAAGGGATACGTCCTGTCATTGCGACAAACTGCAGATCCTCATTCTGTGTGGGCAGTAGAGAGTCCATAGTGACAGTCTTCCCAGTGGGAGCCTCTATTCTGGATGGCAGGTTGATTCTCTGCATTGCTGGCCCAATCAATGGGCTAACAACTCTGCAGCCTCCGCAGTAATAGTGAGAGAGGTGGCCACTGCTGAAGCTGAAAGAGCAAGAGGGCTCCACTATTCGGAGGGACCCTCACAGGGGATTTTTTAAAACATTCTCTGCTGGGGCCAGACCAGCAGGCGACAGCAATCAGAGTGGGTAACCCCTCCAGCAGTGGCATCGGGAAGCAAGGACAACCTTTGCTGCCGCAAACTGGGGCCTCTTCATGAAATGACCCCCATCAAAGAGTAGCTTTTGGGCATTTAATTGCCTGAATGAAATTGTCACTGCCATTACTGCTGCTGGTAAAATGGCCAGTGGCTATACTCCATCAGGGATCCGTCGCGATACAACTCCCCAATATCCTATCACCGTCCGTCCCATCCCCCACCCTGCCAGAAAGAACACATCCATTATTTCTGGCTTTGGAATCATAATACAGAAATGTACATCTGTCCAGTTTCCACTTCAGTACATTTGTCCTTGCAATCCTGGCTGGTAAATCCAACAGTACATGTTTTTAAAAACAAACTGTAAACCTTTACAACCTATAATGTTCAAATGGATTTAACTCAATTATTTGAAAAGTTTTTCTAATACACGTCTCTTTTACTGGTTTTAGGTTGAAGTTCCAAAGTTACTACAGTAAGAAGAGGTGCCATTGCGTGCTGCTGGAGATGCCCCATTAATCTTTATATAAATCAAACTCACTATTGTAGCCAAAGCTTCATTGTTATTCTCATTCTGATCATTTGAAGGACTTCTTGTTACATCTTTGCTTGAGGCCCTGTGAAAATATGGCAGCGTTTCTAAGAGCTTCCTCAAGCACGTGTTGCTTGATCTCTGATTTTCAATCTCTCACTACTTTTCCACTGTGCGTTTTAGACTTCCAACAATTCTTGCAGATGGCTCCTCTGTATTTCTGTTATCACTGCTTTCCAGTTGTAATTAGTTATTTCCTGACATTCCCATCTTAGACCACAAGACATAGAAGCAGAATTAGGCCATTCGGCCCATCAAATCTGCTCCACCATTCAATCATGGCTGATATGTTTCTCATCCCCATTCTCCTGCCTGCTCCCCATAACCCCTGATCCCCTTATTAATCAAGAACCGATCTATCTCTGTCTTAAAGATACTCCATGACTTGTACACCGTCATCCTGTGTTTTCATTTTCCCACTGCTTTCATTTGACATCTTTTGTAAAAATGCTTATCTTAACTTAGCGCCAAATGTTTTAATACAGATTTTCTCTCATGTCACTCTTTTGTGACAATAACAATCACAAGATATGAGCATTGTTAACCTCCTTCCTTCCACGCCACAAAGATGCCAAACTGACATACCACATGGTTCGCTCTGCTAATTTTTACAGGTATCTGTTTACCTTCCTTGTTGCTTGCCTTGTGATTCTAGACACAGTGTAATCCTCAAGCTGGCCCTCCACGATCAGAGGTAAGGACTCATAATGATGGTTAAAAAGCTTTATCAGTCTTCATAGAAATGGGTACTATAAGACAGAACTCCTACTATCTATTTCTATTGAATCTTACATAGTTTTGTTTGCAATGACTATTTTTAGTGAAAAAAAATAAGAGCAATGTTTTAAGGAATTGTAAATATTTGTCCAGTTTGGTTTTCTATGTAATATTTTAATATGTGAACATTTGTAAATGTATGTTTCCTGCACACATGCTAGCAAGAGATACGCAGTGGCAATCGTGTAACTTCCATTCCATGCCTGATGTGTCATATATTAAAGACATCACTGAGAGTACAATAAACAGCACAATAAAGAGGTTGCCAGTTCTTCTGACTAAAAGCATTATTTTTTTATTGTATGCCTGGTACTCTGTCTCATTCATTGCAGTGGCTATATCCATTCAAAGCACAAAATCTTTTAACGGTAATATCTGCGCTAATGTGGAATATTGATTTATCTTTTGTTTAGTTTTGTAAATATAGAGCATTATTTAATTTCACATGCAAAATGGTTACCAACATAGGAAATAAATATTTAAATTTGCAAAGCGAGCTTCTTAACTCAAGTTCGGAATGAAACAAACATCAGAGTGTCCCTTAAAGCTCAGTAAGAGTGAATGAACCAGTCAAACAGATAGGAATACAAGTATTCATGTAATGATCTTTCTTCTTGTGAATAATGCCAAACTTTAAAAAAATGAATTCAATAATGAGAAAGTAATGCCAGAACCTGCAGTTAGCGAATTTTGCAACATCCAAAGTACACATGGAATAAATATTGCTTTCAAGTCAAGTGTATCGTTTGTAGTTTTAACAGTACAGGTGTTAACTTTATCAAATGTAAGCTATATAAAGTCACAGGTCTGCTTGTTTCATTCTGATGTAAATAGTTGCTCTAAATATTTTTCATCATTAATGTGTTTATAATAAGTCACTGTATATCCCTATTATTATGGGCATGTTGGGCATGTAAGTTTTCTTACCAGATTCCAATTTTCCATTAAGCTGGATTATTTTCCATTCTACCTTGTTGTGCTGGCAACATTTTAAACAGAAATTTCCATTCCTTAAGTCATGTACTGACAAGATGCACGTTATCATTTATACTGGACATTTTTTTATTTTAAAAAACCAAATCACCATGTTTTCCCTCAGTAAAATTCCATCATTTAATTTGTTGCCCTATGTTCAATGGCAGCACAGAGATTTAAAAGCATTAGAACTACTTAAATATATGTTGAGGAGAATATGCAGAGAAATGCACTCAGCACAGTAAATATTCATGATTACTGCCGCATTTTGCTTATCTGGCCATGGAGCAATTTGGTTGTAAAGCACTTTGAGATGGTCTGAGGATATGCAAGGCTCTGTCTCAATATAATTTTTTTTTGCATTTGTTTGCAAAACAACAGTTACTGCACTTCAAAAAAATACTCAGTTAGTTGGGTGCCACGTTGGGATGTCCTGAAAGCACCTCCTTTCTTTATTGAGTTACTTTTGCAGAGGGGAGGTTATACTGACAGTGATTGACTGACCCTGCGATTCTTCGGATTATGGTTTGCAGCTTCTCTCACCAGCGATATTTAAGAGGCCAGGGAGCCTATTTCAATAAACAGAATGGTGATCTATACTTCTCAATTTACCTTGCTTACTGGAAATGTTTCAGCTTGCATCATTGAAATGTTTCCCTGCAAAGGGCAGACAAATATTTACCTTTTCTCAAAGTGATATGACTCATTGGTGAGAAGGTTTTGGCAGTTTCCAGTCCCCAGTGAACGCAAAATACGGAGTACTCCATCGCAAAGCACTTTTGTATTATCTGTTGGATAAGGATATCTTATACAGCTATTCCTGGTAATCTTTCTCACCTGGGATCCTGTTTTCCAGGAAACCTAAATAACGTTTGCTGCATTTCTTAAAAATATAATCACAGAGACAATTTTTAAAAAAATATTCCATTACTGTTATATATTAACGTGAGAGTTAAATTGTTGCTTGAGTGGTGCAATCCATGAAGCACAATAGACCTACAACAGAAAATAAAATCCAAGTGCATTTTTCTGATTGATAACTATCGCAATTTATTAATTTTCAATGGGCTTCATCTTTACTTGCAAACTACCTACTCATGCAGTTTTGGCAGTGAAGGTTACCTTATTAAAAGTCTGCATCCCAGTGGGCAAGATCCTGAAATTTACCACACAACATTAGTTAGTTAGTTATCCTCTTTCTCCCAGCTGTGCATCACACACCATGAAGCCATTTTAGTTTGCTTTGAAAAAATAGCTTCTTGGATCCTAGATTTACTGAACAGGCACAGGGTTAAAAAGTAACAAAATAATTGTTCACCTGAATCATTGGCTAGGCAGAGGTTATAACGGGATGGATTCTCTGCCGCCGCCACTGTTAGTGGGCTTCCTGATCTGGCTATGAATCGAGCGTCAAATTAAAAACGGGGTCGGTGGCCATTCTGATGCTCCAGACCCCCACTGGTGGCGACAGCGAACTAAATGCCTGTGCCAACAGGAGGATGCAAATGGGTCATTTTAACCCATTCTCATGTGATTAATAGTTGGAAGCCCAATTATCTATGCCACTGTGATACGCTGGCCCACTTGGTCACGATTCATGCTGGTATGGATTGGTTTATGTATTTTCCAGCATGGCCCTGATGCAGTGGACTCCATGGTGGGTCAGAGTGGTAGGTATGTAATGTAGGTGCACACAAAGTCCATTGGACTTTGCATCCTCTCCTCTCCCCCCTCCCTCCCCCTGTACCCCCCCCCCCCCCCCACACACACACACACACAATTCAAATGCTGCTCACCCTACCTCCCAGCAGTTCAGGCAATAGGTTGAAATATCACTGCATTTTCACTTACCCTGACCCTTTCCTAACGTCTGCTGCCTCAGACAGAAATGTTCAAAGCAGCCGCTATTACAAGTGTCAGAGGCTTGACAGCCTTTGAAATGCAGATCTTCCATTCAATTTCACACAGCAATACATTGCGTTAGCCAGTAATTGGCAGTTATATTATCCCAGAGACAGCTTCTTGGTGGATTGTTCATTGATTTTTCCCATCACGCTTGAATACATCTCCATTACTCTGCTTTGATGCTAACCACAATTTTATAAACACTCTTGCTATGATTGACAGCCCCTCACCACATCATAGGTTCTTCCTGCTGTGAAAAAGAGGAAGTCAAAGCACTTAGCTTTGAAGGGCTGCCAATCATCTTTTGGACGTCTGATGGGGGGGTCTCTTTTGGGGATATGATGGGGGTCATTGTTGGGGGTCTCTTTTGTAGGCCTGATGTGGATGCACCTGATAGGGGGGTCTCTGTTGGGCTCTAGGAAGATCAATGGATCTGATGGCATGCCTGAAGTGGCTCTGTTGGGGTCTGATGGGGCAGTCAGTGGGGCAAGGTCAGGTCACCCTCATGTGCGCCTGCTGTGGGGGGATGACCCGTAATTCCCATGGTGGTGGGGGGAGTATTCACCTATTAGTCAGTTGGAGGAGGAAGAATTTGCATTGCATGGGGTGGGGGGGGGGAGGAGTGGGGGGGGGGGGGGGAGTGGGGGGGGGGGGGAGTGGGGGGGGGGGGGCAGGGAGGGGAGAGGTGGGCCAGCTGCCGGACCTCGATATCGGGCTGCCCGGTCAAAATGGTGGACCAATACCGGGATTCCAACGCCATGCATAAATTGACATGGCAAAGGAGAGGGAATCGCTCTTGGGCGCCGCTCCTAGCAGCAGCGCAGACCAGGAGCGATTCTACTCCAGCGGGAGAACTTAGTCTCCCGAATTGAGAATCCAGATCAACATTGTGTCAAGTTTTGGAAACCTTAATTTAAAGGAACGTCAAAACCGTTTCTTTAATGGAGATGGTACTGAATGATGAAACCAGTAATGAAGATCTTTAAATATGTCTTCATTTATTCATAAGTACAGAGAAGTTTGAGCAGATCTGCGAGGTGTTCAAAATTGTAAAAAGGTTTTACTAAGTTAACTGAGGAAAAATTATTTCCACCGATTGGTGAATTGATAGCTAAAGGACATAAAATTACCATTATATACAATTACTTGTTCAATTACAGGCTTGGTCCAAATGTGGAGACAAGTTGAATTCCAGAGCTGAGATGAGACTGACTGCCCTTGCCATCAAGGCAGCATTTGGCTGATTGTGTTAAGAGGTTCTAGTAAATCACTTCCGCTTGTGGCTATGCGGAGCTAAGTCGCTCATTTTGCAGCACCCGCAAAAAATGGACTTTTGGGCTCTTTTCAGGGCCCCCAACGGAATTTTTTCAACGTTTCCCGCTGTGGGAAGGAGAGTACAATAGTTCCCCGACAATATATGGCTTTTATCAGGAGCGGGGCAACTAAAAATGTGGTGGTGGACCCGAAGACGTTGCGAGGGACGAAGAACAAAATGGCGGCGGGCGGGGACCAGGCAGCGTGGATACAGTGGGCGCAGGAGCAACAGGAGGTTATCCAGCGCTGCTTTAGAGAGAGTAAAGCAGACCTGCTTGAGCCGATGAAGGCTTCCATCGATAAGCTGCTGGAGACACAGACGGCCCAGGGGGTGGCGATCCGCGAGGACCGACAAAAGATCTCTGACAACGAGGACGAGATCTTAGGCCTGGCGGTAAAGCTGAGCACGAGGCGCTCAACAAGAAATGGCAGAAGCGGTTCGAGGAGATGGAGAATCGGTCGAGGAGGAAGAACTTGCGGATTCTGGGCCTTCCGGAGGGACTGGAGGCGCTGGACGTGGGGGCCTATGTGGTCACCATGTTGAACTCGCTGGTGGGAGCGGGGTCCTTCCAGGGGGCCCTGGAGCTGGAAGGGGCCTATAGAGTGCTGGCGAGGAGGCCCAAGGCTAACGAGCCTCCGCGGGCGGTGCTGGTGCGGTTTCATCGGTTCGCTGATCGGGAGTGTGTGCTCAGGTGGGCCAAGAAGGAGAGGAGCAGCAGGTGGGAGAACGCGGAGGTTTGAATATGCCAGGACTGGAATGCGGAGCTGGCGAAGAGGAGGGCCGGGTACAATCGAGCGAAGGCGGTGCTGCACAGGAAGGGGGTGAAGTTTGGCATGTTACAGCCGGCGCGACTATGGGTCACCTACAAGGACCGGCACCATTATTTTGAGTCTCTGGAGGAGGCGTGGGCCTTTGTTCAGGTCGAGAAGTTGGACACAGATTGTGGGTCGGGATGGGGGTTTGGGGATTGCGGATGATATGTTACTTTTTGAGGGGGGTCCTTTGCTCTTGTTTTTTTCTTTCTGGTTTGGTGAGGGTGGTTAGGGCGGGTTGGGCACTGATTTGGTTGGGTTGGTCGGGGGGGCTCTTGGAGGGGGGTAAGCAAATGGAACAGGGGTGGATGGCCGGCAGTGTAATGGGGCCCCGCGGGGGAGGGGGAGGCCCGAGTCGGGGGTGAGGGGACTGGGCCTGTAAAAGGAGCTGCGTCAGGAATCGAGTTGCTGCTGCTATGGTCAAGGGGGAGCTGGAACGAGTGGGGGGGGGGTCGAGACAGGGGTCTGCCGCCGTGGGGAACGCACCGGGCATGGGGTGCGGGCGTGTGGTTGGCCGAGGAGGGGCAATGGCTAGTCGGCGGGGGAGGGGGGGGCGGGTCACCCCCGGATCCGGCTGATAACCTGGAATGTAAAGGGACTGAACGGGCCGGTCAAGCAGGCCCGCGTGTTCGTGCACCTGAAGGGGCTGAAGGCGGGTGTGGTCATGCTCCAGGAGACACACCTGAAGGTGGCAGACCAGGTAAGATTGTGGAAAGGGTGGGTAGGTCAGGTGTTTCATTTGGGCTAGATGCCAAAAATCGAGGGGTGGCGATCTTGGTGGGAAAGAAGGTGTCGTTCAAGACGTCGAGCATTGTGGCAGACAATGGCAGTAGGTACGTAATGGTAAGTGTTAAGCTGCAGGGAGAGAGTGTGGTACTGGTCAATGTGTATGCCCCGAACTGGGACGATGCGGGTTTTATGCGGCGCATGTTGGGTCGGATCCCAGATATGGAAGTGGGGGGCCTGTAATGGGGGGGAGACTTTAACACGGTGTTGGATCCGGCACTGGATCGCTCCAGGTCTAGGACGGGTAGGAAGCCAGCGGCGGCCAAGGTGCTGAGGGGGTTTATGGACTAGATGGGAGGGGTGGACCCTTGGAGATTTGCAAGGCCGGGGGCTTGGGAATTTTCATTCTTCTCACATGTCCATAAGGCTTATTCCCGGATCGACTTTTTTATTTTGAGCAAGGCGCTGAAAGCGAGAGTAGAGGATACTGAGTACTCGGCGATAGCCATTTCGGATCACGCCCCGCATTGAGTGGACTTAGAGCTGGGGCAGGAGAGGGACCAGCGCCCGTTGTGGCATTTGGAGGTGGGGCTGTTGGCGGACGAGGAGGTGAGTGAGAGGGTCCGAGGAAGCATAGAGAGGTACCTGGAGGCCAACGATAACGGGGAGGTCTGAGTGGGGTTGGTATGGGAGGTGCTGAAGGCGGTGGTTAGGGGAGAGCTGATCTCCATTAGGGCCCACAAGGAGAGGAGGGAGCAGAGGGAGAGGGAGAGGCTGGTGGGGGAGATGGTGAGGGTAGACAGGAGGTATGCAGAGGTGCCTGAGGAAGGACTGTTGAGGAAGAGGCGCAGCCTCCAGGCCGAATTCGACCTGGTGACCACCAGGAAGGCGGAGGTGCAGTGGAGGAAGGCCGAGGGGGTGATTTATGAGTATTGGGAAAAGGCAAGCCGGATGCTGGCTCACCAGCTTCGGAAGCGGGACACAGCTAGGGAGATCGGGTGAGTTAAGGACAGGGGAGGGAGTGTGGTGTGGAGTGGGGTTGGCATCAATGGGGTCTTCAGGGACTTTTATGAGGAATTGTATCGGTCCGAGCCCCCACTGGAGGAGGGAGGGATGGGCCGCTTGCTGGACCAATTGAGGCTTCTGAAGGTGGAGGAGGGACTGGTGGCGGGATTGGGGGCCCCAATTGGGCTGGAGGAGCTGACCAAAGGGATAGGGAGCATGCAGGCGGGGAAGGCACCGGGACCGTACGGTTTCCCGGTCGAATTCTATAAAAAATATATGGACCTGTTGGGCCCGTTGCTAGTTAGGACCTTTAATGAGGCAAGGGAGGGGGGGGCTTTGCCCCCGACGATGTCCTGGGCACTGATCTCCTTGATCTTGAAGCAGGACAAGGATCCCCTGCAGTGTGGGTCTTACAGGCCGATTTTGTTGCTAAACATAAGAACATAAGAACTCGGAACAGGAGTAGGCCATCTGGCCCCTCGAGCCTGCTCCGCCATTCAATGAGATCATGGCTGATCTTTGTGGACTCAGCTCCACTCTCCGGCCCGTACACCGTATCCCCGAATCCCTTTATTCTTTAGAAAGGTATCTATCTTTTTCTTAAAAACGTTTAAAGAAGGAGCCTCAACTGCTTCACTGGGCAAGGAATTCCAGAGATTCACAACCCTTTGGGTGAAGAAGTTCCTCGGTCCTAAATCTACTTCCCCTTATTTTGAGGCTATGCCCCCTAGTTCTGCTTTCCCCGACCAGTGGAAACAACCTGCCTGCATCTATCCTATCTATTCCCTTCATAATTTTATATGTTTCAATAAGATCCCCCCGCATCCTTCTAAACTCCAATGAGTACAGTCCCAGTCTACTCAACCTCTCGTTATAATCTAATCCCCTCAACTCTGGGATCAACCTAGTGAATCTCCTCTGCACTCCCTCCAGTGCCAATATGTCCTTTCTCAGGTAAGGAGACCAAAACTGAACACAATACTCCAGATGTGGCCTCACCAACACCTTATACAATTGCAGCATAACCTCCCTAGTCTTGAACTCCATCCCGCTAGCAATGAAAGACAAAACTCGATTAGCCTTCTTAATCACCGTTGCACCTGCACATCAACTTTTTGCGACTCGTGCACCAGCACACCCAGGTGCCTCTGCACAGCAGCATGTTTTAACATCTTACCGTTTAAATAATAATCCATTCTGCTGTTATTCCTCCCAAAATGGATAGCCTCACACTTGGCAACATTGAATTCCATCTGCCAGACCCTAGCCCATTCACCTAACCTATCCAAATCCTTCTGCAGACTTCCGGTATCCTCTGCACTTTTTGCTTTACCACTCATCTTAGTGTCGTCTGCAAACTTTGACACATTGCACTTGGTCCCCAACTCCAAATCATCTATGTAAATTGTGAACAACTGCGGGCCCATCACTGATCCTTGAGGGACCCCACTAGTTACAGGTTGCCAACCAGAGAAACACCCATTTATCCCCACTCTCTGCTTTCTGTTAGTTAACCAATCCTCTACCCATGCTACCACTTTACCCTCAATGCCATGCATCTTTAGTTTATGCAGCAACCTTTTGTGTGGCATCTTGTCAAAAGCTTTCTGGAAATCCAGATATACCACATCCATTGGCTCCCCGTTATCTACTGCACTGGTAACGTCCTCAAAAAATTCTAACAAATTAGTCAGACACGACCTCCCCTTTGTGAACCCATGCTGCGTCTGCCCAATGGGACAATTTCCCTCCAGGTGCCCCGCTATTTCCTCCTTAATGATAGATTCCAGCATTTTCTCTACAACCGAAGTTAAGCTTACCGGCCTATAATTACCCGCTTTCTGCCGACCTCCTTTTTTAAACAGTGGTGTCACGTTTGCTACTTTCCAATCCTCTGGGACCACCCCAGAGTCTAGTGAATTTTGATAAATTATCACTAGTGCGTTTACAATTTCCCTAGCCATCTCTTTTAACACTCTGGGATGCATCCCATCAGGGCCAGGACACTTGTCTACCTTTAGCCCCATTAGCTTGCCCAATACTGCCTCCTTAGTGATTACAATCATCTCAAGGTCCTCACCTATCATATCTTTATTTCCATCAGTCACTGGCATGTTATTTATGTCTTCCACTGTGAAGACTGACCCAAAAAACCTGTTCAGCTCCTCAGCCATTTCCCCGTCTCCTATTATTAAATCTCCCTTCTCATCTTCCAAAGGACCAATATTTACCTTCGCCACTCTTTTTTTGTCTTATATATTTGTAGAAGCTTTTACTATCTGCTTTTATGTTCTGAGCCAGTTTACATTCATAGTCTACCTTACTCTTCTTTATAGCTTTTTTAGTAGCTTTCTGTTGTCCCCTAAAGACTTCCCAGTCCTCTAGTCTCCCACTAATTTTTGCCACTTTGTATGTTTTTTCCTTCAATTTGATACTCTCCCTCACCTCCTTAGATATCCACAGTCGATTTTTCCCCTTTCTACCGTCTTTCTTTTTTGTCGGTATGAACCTTTCCTGAACACTGTGTAAGATCGCTCGGAAAGTTCTCCACTGTTCCTCAACTGCTTCACCATGAAGTCTTTGCTCCCAGTCTACCTTAGCTAGTTCTTCTCTCATCCCATTGTAATCGCCTTTGTTTAAGCACAAAACACTAGTGTTTGATTTTACCTTGTCATCCTCCAACTGTATTTTAAATTCCACCATATTGTGGTCGCTCCTTCCAAGAGGATCCCGAACTATGAGATCATTAATCAATCCTGCCTCATTACACAGGACCAGATCTAGGACCGCTTGTTCCCTTGTAGGTTCCATTACATACTGTTCCAGGAAATTATCCCGGACACATTCTATAAACTCCTCCTCAAGGCTGCCTTTACCAACCTTGTTAAACCAATCGACATGCAGATTAAAATCTCCCATGATAACCGCTGTACCATTTCTACATGCATCCATTATTTCTTTGCTTATTGCCTGCCCTACCATCCTGTTACTATTTGGTGGCCTATAGACTACTCCTATCAGTGACCTTTTCGCCTTCCTATTCCTGATTTCCACCCAAATTGATTTAACCTTGTCCTCCATAGCACCAATATCATCCCTTACTATTGCCCGGATGTCATCCTTAAACAACAAAGCTACACCACCGCCCTTACCGTCCATTCTATCCTTTCGTATAGTCTGATACCCTTGGATATTTAACTCCCAGTCGTGACCATCTTTTAACCATGTTTCAGTAATGGCCACTAAATCATAGTCATTCACGATGATTTGCGCCATCAACTCATTCACCTTATTCCGTATACTACGAGCATTCAGGTAAAGTACACTTATGCTGTTTTTTATGTCTTTGTTATGAATCATAACACCTTGATCAGTAACTTTTCGCAAATTATTTTTCCTCTTACCCGTTCTCCAAATTTTCCTTGTCTTTGAACCCATATCTCTACATAATAACCAGTCACGTAACCTGCTGCCTTGCTCTCTATTAACCATTATACTGTCCATAGCTTTACCCTTCCCTTCCCCCCAACTTGCTAGTTTAAAGTCCTTGTGACCAACCTATTTATCCTATTCGCTAGAACACTGGTCCCAGAATGGTTCAGGTGAACGTAGATGCCAAGGTGCTGGTGAAGGTCTTAGCCACGAGGATTGAGGATTGTGTGCCGCAGATCATCCATGAAGACCAGACGGGGTTCGTGAAGGGGAGGCAGTTGGACGTGAATGTGCGGAGGCTTCTGAACGTTATCATGATGCCGGCGAGGGAGGGGGAGGCGGAGATAGTGGTGGCGATGGACACTGAGAAAGCCTTCGATAGGGTAGAGTGAGGTCCCGATGGCGAGTGTGGCCACGAACAGGAGGAGGTCTGAGTACTTTCGGTTGCACCGAGGGACGAGGCAGGGGTGTTTCCTGTCCCCCCGCTCTTCGCACTGGCTATGGCACTGAGGGAGTCGAGGAACTGGAGGGGGTTGGTGCGGGGTGGGGAGGAGCATAGGGTCTCACATGCGGACTTGCTGTTATATGTGGCGGATCCGGTGGGGGGGAATGCCGGAGGTAATGAGGATCCTCAGGGAATTCGGGGATTTCTCGGGGTACAAGCTCAACATGGGAAAGAGCGAGCTGTTCGTGGTTCACCCAGGGGACCAGGAGAGGGAGATTGGCGAGCTCCCACTAAAAAGGGTGGAGAGGAGCGTCAGGTATTTGGGGATCCAGGTGGCCAGGAGCTGGGGGGCCCTGCATAGGCTTAATTTCACAAGACCGGTGGAGCAAATGGAGGAGGAGTTCAAGAGGTGGGGCGCGTTGCCGCTGTCCTTGGCAGGTAGGGTGCAGTCAGTCAAAATGACGGTCCTCCCAAGGTTTTTGTTCCTGTTCCAGTGCCTCCCCGTGTTTATCCCGAATGCCTTTTTAGGCGGGTCAACAGGAGCATAATGGGGTTTGTGTGGGCGCGAGGGACTCCGATGGTGAGAAGGGTGTTCCTGGAGCGGAGTAGAGATAGGGGGGGGCTGGCGCTGCCCAACCTCTGTGGGTACTACTGGGCCGCCAATGCGACGATGGTGCGCAAGTGGGTGATGGAGGGGGAGGGTGCTGCATGGAGGAGGCTGGAGACGGCGTCCTGTGTGGGTACGAGTCTGGGGGCGCTGGCAACGACGCCGCTGCCGCTCCCTCCAAGGAGGTAGTGGCGGCTACCCTCAAAATCTGGGGGCAGTGGAGGCGGCACAGGGGGAAATTGGGGCCTCGGTGTGGACCCCAATACGGGGGAACCACCGGTTTGTCCCAGGGAGAATAGATGGACGGTTTTCGGGAGGCACAGGGCAGGGATACGAAGGTTGGGAGACCTGTTTGTGGATGGGAAGTTCGTGAGCCTGGGTGAGCTTGAGGAGAAGTATGGGCTCCCCCCGGGGAACACCTTCAGGTACTTACAGGTAAGGGCGTTTGCCAGGCGGCAGGTGATGGAATTCCCGTGACTGCAGCCATGCACAGTACAGGACAGGGTGCTCTCGGGGGGGTGGGTGGGAGTGGGGAAGATCTCGGAAACTTACCAGGTGATGCAGGAGGAGGAGGAGGCCTCGGTGGTGGAGTTGAAAGGTAAGTGGGAGGAGGGGTTGGGAGAGGAGATCGAGGAAGCGACGTGGGCAGATGCCTTAGGGAGGGTAAACTCTTCATCTTCGTGTGCGAGGCTCAGCCTCATACAGTTTAAGGTGCTGCACAGGGCACACATGACCGGGACAAGGATGAGCCGGTTTTTTGGGGTGAGGACAGGTGTGTTAGGTGCTCAGGGAGCCCAGCAAACCACACCCATATGTTCTGGGCATGCCCAGGGCTGGAGGAATTTTGGAATGGTGTAGCGAGGACGGTGTCGAGGGTGGTAGGATCCAGGGTCAAACCGGGCTGGGGGCTCGTAATATTTGGGGTGGCAGAGGAGCCGGGAGTGCAGGAGGCGAAAGAGGCCGGTATTCTGGCCTTTGCGTCCCTGGTAGCCTGGCGGAGGATTCTTCTTCAGTGGAAGGACGCGAGGCCCTCAAGCGTGGAATCCTGGATCAACAATATGGCGGTGTTTATTAAGTTGGAGAGGGTGAAATTCGCCTTGAGAGGGTCGGTACAAGGGTTCTTCAGGCAGTGGCCACCGTTCTTAGACTTCCTGGCAGAACGGTAGACATTGGTCAATGGCAGCAGCAACTCGGGGTGGGGGGGAGGGGAGGAGGGGAGGGTTTACTTTAATTTTGTTTATTTGCACTCGGGGATCTGAGGGGGTGTATATATTTGCTATGTTGGCTTTGTGTTAAGTCGGGGTGTTAATTTATTATTTATGTACAGGGGGGAGGGGGTTATGGAGGGTTGTTTTTTTTGACTGTGTTTTGTATTTAACCCTGTTGGGTTCCTTTTTCATTTCGTTATTGATATTCTGTGAAAACCTTAATAAAAACTATTATTTTTTTTAAAAGAGGTTCTAGTAAATTTTGAGTCAATGGGGATAAAACAGGAACACTCTCTACTAACTAGAGCCATACCTGTGCAATAGATGACTGCTGTGTTCATTGGAGGTAAATCATGTCAGCCGAAGGCGATTGCTGTGGGAGCTCCTCGGCCCAACTGTCTTTAGCTATATCATCAACATCTTCCCCTGCATCATAAGGTCAGAGACTGGGTTGTTCACTAATGCATCGACAATGCTCAAAGCAATTCACAGTTCCTCTGATATTAAAGTAGTCCATGCCTAAACAGGGAAGAAACATTTTTGCCATGTAAGATAGTACATAGAAGCATACTTAGAAAATAGAAGCAGGAGTAGGCCATTTGGTCCTTCGGGCCTACTCTGTCATTCATTATGATCGTGACTAATCACCGAATTCAATACCTCGATCCCGCCTTCCCCACCCCATCCCTTGATCCCTTTATCCCAAAAGCTGTATCTAGTTCCTTCTTGAAATCACAAGACGTTTTGGCCTCAACTACTTTCTGTGTTAGCGAATTCGACAGACTCACCACTCCCTGAGTGAAGAAATTTCTCCTCACATTAGTCCTAAAAGGTTTACCCCATAGCCTCAAACTATGACCCCTAGTTCTGGACTCCCCCACCATCGGGAACATTGGGCGAAATTCTCCTACCCGCCCCGCCACATTTCTGCCCCGACCGGCCGGCGGGAGTCTCCGTAACACCGGCCGGTCAATGGGGTTTCCCATTGTGGGGCAGCCCCACGCCGTCGGAAAACCCCCGGGCGCCGGCAAAACGGAGACTCCCGCCGGCGGAGAATGACGCCCATTCTTTCTGAATCTACCCTGTCTAATCCTGTTAGAATTTTAAAAGTTTCTTTGAGATCCCCTCTCACTCTTCTAATGATGATTGTCAATAAGAGACAAGATACAACCATGTTTCTTTATTCTTTCATGGGATGCGGTGTCGCCAGCAAGGCCAACATTTGTTGCCCAACCCTAATTGCCCCTGAAGTGAATGCTCTGCTAGACCATTTCAGAGGCAGTTAAGAGTCAACCACGCAATGCTGGTTCTGGCGCCACAGGTAGGCCAGGCCAGATAAGGATGTCAGATTTCCTTCCCTAAAGGATATTCTCATTGCATTCAATAGCATATCACAGCCATTTCCCCACCATCAACATTCTAATGAGCTGTATTGACCAGAAACTAATCTGAACCATAAATGTGGTGACAACTAGAGCAGGTGAAAAGATAGCAATTCTGCAGTGAATGGATTACCTCCTGACTACCTCAAGGCTCTCGACCATGGAAAAGGCACATCAGTGTCTTGAAATACACTTGACTTGCCTGCACGCAGCTCGAACAACAATCAAGAATGCCAACACCATCCATGATAAAGTACTACTTTTATTTGGCACCTCAACCATTGGCTCAAACCTTCACAGCAATAATCATTGGCGTGTTGCTCTTTTTAATAATGATGCTCTTTAGAGTCGCCAGGTATCAAATGATACCACCACAAGGCTTTACTGGATATTGATCAAAGGACCACACAACCAGTTAGTCAGTTCAAGTTCAAAGATGGTTTATTTACACACAAGGATTACTTTGACATGCAACACCAAACACTGCAAGTTAAACAACACCTAACAACTACAATAACCTACACTTAACTTCAGGGTAACCAGCTCTATGCAGATGGACAAGGCCTTTGTCCGGATCTTACGTGGCTGGGTGGAAGAAGTGGCTCTGTTTCTGCTCGGCTCATCCGTCTGGTAGCGATCGTTGGTCTTGAACTTGTCAGTCTGGTCGTTATGCTGCACTTGGGTTGGCATAGGCCGGATCCAAGAGAGACCGAGCACATGGCTGTGTCTCCTCTTATCCCTCTTGGATTTTGCGCTCTTTGGGGCGGTCCTTAACTTGGACCCAATAATTCGACAGGCTTCGATCACTGCCTTCGATTTTGGCCAATAAAGGGGCGGGTGCTTTGATGGCTGGGCGTGTCCTTAGCGGTCATTGACCTTGGCTGTTTGGGCTCCCTGAGTAAAGGGAGTGGTGGCGCTTAGTCTGTATCTGTATCGGTTACCTGAGCACAGTTCTTTTATTCTGGGGAAATGGGCCATTAGAATGCAAACGAGCGGGGGTTTCGATCGCGTCTAGCTATCTGGGTTGCAAATACACACACAAGCTCTGAGTCTGTCTGAGTCCTGGGTTGGCCATAATTCCCATGGTCCTTTGCAAGTGGCCATCTGAGATGGCTACATCCCGTCCTCCTGATACTGAATGCGAAGCTTGGTGGATCACACTGTTGATCCCTTATCATCCTTGGTGTGCCGTTACCCTTTGTCAAGGACAGGTTCTACACTATTCTGTCCTATGTTTTTGAGCATTTGTATTAACACATCATACATTCATAATTTCTAACGGGTCACTATAAACATTTCACTATTACACATTTTAACTTAATCGCACAAGGGGACATCCAGCTGTCACTATCTAAGCTACTCTCATGCTCCTGGCAAATACCAAAAAGAACTTATGTACAATACAAAATTTCAAAACAGCAGCATCACATTTCTACTTAATCTATCAAAATTACAGAGGTATATGGTCTTTATTGTTATCAGCGATTACAGTGCTTGTTAAGTTGGGTGAATTCCAAAGAAGCGGGCTGGGAATGTATATATTGTGGAGCGGGAGGCTCCTTTTCGCCATTTGCGGAGTCTAAGTATCTGGATGACACTGCAGATTATTGCAATTACCAGAAGGGCCCTACTGTGTGTGAAAGGCGGTACCATTTGGCAATGTTTTCGCACCAAGTTGGGGTTTCAGTGTCTATCTCTATGTGTGGTGTGGTGTCCGGGCTAGGGGTGTCATGTTGTGTGGTGGTGTTTGGGGCTGGTGTGGTGTGTGGTACAGAGGCTTGTAACGCGCGCAGTTGTAGGAGTCCAGCGATGATCACAATGTAGGTCATCAGTCCTCTCTTCATCTTGTCTTCTGTCTTCCGTTTTCTGTATTATCCTGGGGGTGCAAGCATAATATCTGTTATTATCTTCAGTTAATATCTTGTTTATTTGTCTTTCTCTCCTTAACTTCAATTACCCATTAGAATTGTCACCATGTGTGACGCCCTCACTTTTTTTGAAATAACATTTTGAGAGACAAGACATTGCCCAAAAAATTTCTTTGTAAGTGCAGAGATTCTCGCAGCTGGTGGTCGATGCGGGGAGTGGGTGGACAATTTCTCCAGCCAGTCTTTCCTTTACTGCAACCAGTCATGGCTGAGGCTCATCTTAACTAGCCGAATTTTAGGGCGGCCAGTTTTATAGAGTTTCGTCGTCCCAGGGTCCAGAGGTAGTTCGCGTGTAGCAGCATATGTGGCAACCAAGTGTGTCAAACGTGTAAATAGCAGGTGGGGAACGACCAGAGGGTCGCGAAAGGTAAAGGGATAGGTGTACAGACTGTGGCAAAGGGCATTCTTTAAATGAAGAGCAGAGAAGGGAAAACTAAGACCTGCCAAAGACAGTGCAAAGTGTAAAGAACCATTCCAGAGTACTCAAAGTGACGGGAACATGAGGTGCGTGTGGGCCGCGTCTGGGCAAGAATGGGTGGAATCACCGGGTAGGGCAGTGATCAGTGCCGTTGCTCCACTACCTGAGCTTAACTGACCGGATGCATTTGGGGTCCTCAGGCAGGGCGGGGATTAGTGCCGTTACTCCCAAACCTGGGTGGCCATAACGAGCGGAAAGAATTTGTAACACATGTAAGATCCAACAATTGTTCCTTTAATGACCATTGGTCAGTAAATGGTGTCGGAAGAGTAACTATGACTGTATCAAGAAATTGGGTGTCAGGCTGACATTAATTAAAATTAATTAATCTTGTAACAAGAAGAAAGAAAGAAGAAAAATAAAAGGTGAGCAGGCTCCATCAGGAAGTAGGACACCGTAATTCTTATGCGGCTCCTTTTTCTCATCATCTGGACACCTCAGGGTTCTGTATCAAAAAGCGTTGTAAAAGGATTGCCATAACCAGAGTCAGAATCTGAATCATCACCATCTCCCGGTTGCCAGACTCGTGTCTGCCGTTTTTGTGCCGTGGTTGCGTGGGCCGTCGTGGAATCCGAATCGTCATGTCCATCCAGTCTACAAGAGTTGTCACGGTGCCAAAAAGGGGTTTGTTTGTCATGAGGTGTGGGGGCGGTGGCAGTGAAGGGCAAGTTACTGCTGTTGGGCGGTGGCAGTGGCTCTGGCTGTGGAAGGGGGGAATAGGGGGCCAAACATGTCCTGCTCGTGGTACCGGAGGCTGGAGTGACTGGGGCCGGAGTGGTTGTACCAGTGGTCAGTGATTGTGGTCAATTCGGGAAGGTTGACGCTGTCGTCGGAGTCAAGCTCAAGGCGGAAGGTCGTACCTATGGGCGGAGACAAGGTCGGTCTGTGGGTGTAGACGGCTGTCAGGGCTGGGGAGGGTTGGACTAGGTTGTCGATGGGCAGGGCGGAATCATCTGCTATTGCTAGGGAGATGTGGTGGGAGTGGCTACATTGGGTTCTATAGACTTTGAACTGGTTGATGTGAAACCAACCAGTTTTACCATTGGGGTACGTTATCTTGTACACAGAGGGGCTTACTTTGTCCGAAATGGAGTAGGGTCCTGCAAATTTGGGGGAGAGGAAAGAACTGGGATTGAACTGTGGATTCATTAAATGTTCCATCGCTTTTGTGGCCATTGCTACTATTATCTTGTTTTTCCTACCGTTAATCTCTGTTTTCCTACCGTTAATCTCTGTTTTCCTACCGTTAATCTCTGTTTTCCTACTGTTAATCTCTGTTTTTCTACCATTCATTGGGACGGGGGAATAAGGTGGTGATTCGAACAGCGGGTATGGCCTAGGCTATTTTCCGGTTCACAATACTCCCGATAGTTTTACGCAAAATCTAACGAGTTTACCTTATATCCCTGTTAGTACACATACAAGTTAATACACACTTACACTTCCGAACCTTGGTGATTTGATCAATATGGGCCTTACACTTGTGGTTCTTTCACTTTTTTCTCGCAATTGGATTTCAAAGTTTGTGGGTTCTCTTGGAGTGACAAAATCACTTCTAAATCGAATCCCACCAGAGTCGTCAATAATGTTGCTCTTTTTAATAATGATGCTCTTTAGAGTCGCCAGGTATCAAATGATACCACCACAAGGCTTTACTGGATATCGATCAAAGGACCACACAATCAGTTAGTCAGTTCAAGTTCAAAGATGGTTTATTTACACACAAGGATTACTTTGACATGCAACACCAAACACTGCAAGTTAAACAACACCTAACAACTACAATAACCTACACTTAACTTCAGGGTAACCAGCTCTATGCAGATGGACAAGGCCTTTGTCCGGATCTTGCGTGGCTGGGTGGAAGAAGTGGCTCTGTTTCTGCTCGGCTCATCCGTCTGGTAGCGATCGTTGGTCTTGAACTTGTCTGTCTGCTCGTTATGCTGCACTTGGGTTGGCATAGGCCAGATCCAACAGAGACCGAGCACATGGCTGTGTCTCTTGTTATTGGGCACTTTAAACTTAAAACAAAACTGGCTATATGGGATATAAAATAATTTATTTCATCATCACTCAGAATTTCTCTAAGTATACTAAAAGATATATGAATGTAAATAGTCATGCATGATGCATGCAGTAATCCTACGAAAACATCTCATACAAAGGATACCAGATTTATGTAACAAACATTATGTCAAGCATTACACATATACATCATCCATACACTTGCAAAATTTAGTATAATCGAACTACTCCTATGTTAGCAAAGGAAACATTGGCACTATTCACTTCTTTAAAATAAGCTATGGAGACAGCATAGAAACTGTAGTCTGAGGGTCTGCCTGAGTAAAATGTAGGTTGCGTGGTTGATTCCTTGAACCACTGATAACTCCAACTTGTTGTCCTTAATTTAATGTGTTCAGACCGATGTCAATCTCTTGAATTAACTTGCATGTGGTATACACTTTCCCTGTAAAGGGAAAACTTAACACAGAACAACTTATCTTGAATTCTGCCTCTGACTTGCCTAATATGGAGTAACATACATGATGGCTGCAGTCCAATTCATCTCCTGCCTAAAGGGAATTATATGGTTTCTGAACAGCGTAACTGATGAAAACTCAAAAGTCATTTTAAAAAACTGTTAAAAAGACATGTTTATGACAATACTTTGGCGTTGTTTTCATTCTTATGACACATCTTTGCAAGATAAACATTTCATTTTCCCGAAATAAACTAACATCAGATTTTTTTCCAGTCTTTTCATCGCAACACTATTTTGGCCATTTAATTCCGAGATGCCACATAAAGCTTAAAGGAGAAAGCAAAGCATCACAGAAATGCCTATATTTGGGCATTTGTTTCTGCAGCCCAAATGTTCATTGCTTTGCTATTTCAAGTTACTGGATTGAGGCCAATCCACATTGGTACAGTAAAAACAAAAAAAGAAAATTATGTGTCTATTATATGCCAAGAGAAGGTCCAGGCTCAAGGAGACTGAGCAGAAAGCAATGCAAAAGTATATTTTCATACCATGTTACATTGTAATTATTGACAAAACTCCAACACAATTTGCATTTCACAATGCAAAGATAACATGGGAATTGCAATGAAGAATAGTAGATTATTTTTTTCAATCAGTAAAGTAAATACATTTTACCTAACGCATCAGATAAAAATCATCACTAGTTTCAAAAGGGACATAGATCATAAATCCCCAGGGAATCATAATGATCTTGCACAGGGTAATAGTTTAGTCCACCTGTTGCATTATATATCATTTTGGTTTGTGACAACAGTGGAAACAATGCCACCCCCACCTTAGGGAATCCCAGAGACCCGGTGAATCAGTCATCGATACAAAAGCGGGTTTCAAGCTGGTAGTGAAACTTGTTGCTAGTCTCCCAACCCGCCCGGCTAGCCTTGATGAGCTTCCCAAAGTCCCTGATGAGGTTCCCGCCCAGACCTGGCAGGAATGTGCAAATAGCCTATTTGAGCTGTTTTGGCTGTCGTTTATGGGCAGGATGCCCAATTGACCTGCCTCCTCGCATGTTCCAGCCTAACTCCACACCCCAGCTGAGAGTCCCGCTGGCGTGAATTGGTACAAGTCCTGAGAAACAGGGACTTGGCGGTTTGCATTCCGAGGAGTGGCAAGGGGGGGTGTCCACCCTCAAATTCCTCCAGGGTGCTGAGGGAGGTCCTTCATGGGAGGTGGAGTTCAGCGGGAGCTTGCCCTGGGGGTAGTTTGGCTGCTTTTCCCATTTGCAGCCTTGAAACCCTGTCTGTCAGTATCTCAAAAGTACGCTTCTGTGATATTAAAGTGAAAGTGTTCGCATCTGTACCCCTAGACAGTTTAAAAAGTCTGTCAGTATTCCAAGATCAAAGATGGAAAGCACAGAGGTGCAGGCTCGATGGGCCAACGGCCTTCTTCTGCACTGTAGTGGTTCTATGGTTCTATCTGTGAGATGAAAGCTAAAGTATTCCCTTTAATGTGGTGGAGAACTTTGAAGTGGTTTCTTCACAGTCAATTTTATTGCCCTTTAATTTTTTCTAGCCTATTTGTATGCCTTGAAACAAACAAGAGCCTCCAGGTGCTGAGAACAAAGGGACAACCTCTTAAAAAACTATCATTTGATAAACAGCAGCTCCCCTGAGTTAATTACCCCTGCAGAGCTATATAAATAAACAATCCTAATCCTACCTTTGAAACTGCCTGGGTCTGTCAATCAGACAGTCTGTAAAAGGCAATAGTCCATGAAATTGAATGTAAACAATGCAATTCAAAGCATTTATGCTTCTAGGCATACAGACAGGCTAGAAAAAAACACTTCAAAGGTTTCCAACTCATTAAAGGAAATACCTTTACCTCTATTCCCCAGATTTTTGAATTTGGCATACTGACATACCTTTTAAAGGGTTTAGGGGTACAGATGGGAACACTTGCACTTTATTATCACAGAATGGTATTTTTGAGGTATCGACCCCAGGAAAGGGGATTTCTGATTAATGCGGAGATCAGGGGTTATGGGGGGAAGGACGGGGAATGAGGATGAGGAACATATCAGCCATGATCGAATGGTGGAACTGACTCGGTGGGCCGAATGACCTAATTCTGCTCCATTATCTTATTGTCTATTGGACAGGCTGTTTAATGTGTTTAAAGGCTGCAGATGGGAACTCTGTTCCCTAGGCACTGACTCCATTCCTCTCCCTGAGAATTGTCTGATGTTGAACCAGACTGTTTTCCATCTTGGGACTGAGCAAATCCATGCTGGGAGGCCCACGGGGGCTCATAAACCTGTGCTTGCCAGCCGATTCACGATGGACGGCGTTTTGTCTGGCATGGGATATGTGGTGGGTGATGACTTGAAATTCACATAAAGTGATGTCAGGATCAAAATATAAACACCTACTCCAAAAACAATTTTCCCCTGAAATTGGTGTTTTTGTTGAGGCAGTGGTTTCCTGAAGGTTGCATCAACCACATCAGGTAAGTCAGGTTGGGAACTTTGCGGGAAGCCTGCTGTGAAGCCAGGAACATTTTCACAGGTAAGTTTAAAAGGCCTTTCCGAGGTCAGATCTCATAATTAGATATTAGTTGACAATTTAAATATATTTTCAATGCAGTGATTGATCATAGGATTCTGTCCATGAAACGGAAGTGAAATTATAGGGACGGTACTCAGCATTGCTTAAGAAAGTGTTCTTATGCATTCAACAGTATTGCAAATCAGATTGAGATACTGTCAAATGGATAGGTCTTCAGCACCAAGGCACAGCTGTGGAGGAACAAGGTGATGGATGGGAAATACCAACATGGGGAGATTGGAAGCCAGGGGAATCGAAGCACAGAGCAAGGGAGAGATTGGAGAGCAAACGGCAGATCAGAGGCTAGAGGGAAGATCACAGTCTTTTGCAGGGGCTAGATCAGAAGTGAGAGGAAAGATCAGAGGCCAGGGTCAGGGGAGTTCAAGGCTAGAGGGAAGATTAAAGACCCAGATTGAGGAGGTTAGAAGAGTCAAAAGGCGACTGGAATAGGGTGGTGTTTCATTGTAGTTGGTGAAGCAGGTGAACTGGATTAATCACTCAGGAAATGGAAGGTACTTGCATCCTCAACCCTGCAGTCCATATGTCCATTTAGTCTCTTTTTACAATTTATGTAAATGACTTGGGATTGAAAGTATGCTAAATTTGCTAAATTTGCTGATGATGCAAAGATAGATAGGAAAGTAAGTTGTGAAGAGGACATATGGAGGCTACAACGGGACATAGATAATTTAAGTGAATAGGCAATGACCTGGCAAATGGAATTAATGGAGTGTGATGTGAAAAATTGTGAAATTGTCCATTTTGGCAGGAAGAATAAAAAAGAAGCATTATCTAAATGGTGAGGAATTGCAGAGCTCTGAGATGCAGAGGAACCTGGGTGTCTTAGTATATGCATTGCAAAAAGATAGTACACAGGCCCAGCAAGTAATTAAGAAAGTTAAAAGAATATCATTGTTTATTGCAAGTGGAAATGATTACAAACGTAAGGAGGTTATGCTCCAGTTGTACAGGGCATTGGTGAGACAACATCTGGAATATTGTATACAATATTGGTCACCTAATTTAAGGAAGGATATAAATGCATTAGAAGCAGGTCAGAGAAGGTTTACTAAACTAATACCAAGAATGTGCAAGTCAAGGTATGAGGAAAGATTGGGCAGCTTGACTTGTATAGAGTTTAGAAGAGTAAGAGAAAAATTGATTAAAACATACATGATCCTGAGGCGTTTTGACAGGGTGGATATGGAAAGGATTTTTTGTCTTGTGGCATAATCTAGAACAACGGGTCATTGTTTAAAAATAAAGGGGTCATCCATGAGAAGACTTCTTTTTTCTCTCAGAAGGTATTGAGTCTTTGGAACTCCCTTCCTCAATAGGTAGATGGGAGATAACAGGCAGTTCAGTCATAATCTTATTGAACGCAGGAGCAGGCTCGAAGGGCCAAGTGGCCTACTCCTGCATCTGGTTCATATGTTCATATGTCACTAGTTTCCCATTGGCCAGAAAACTCAGGGTTAAATTTAAAATGAGGCACACAGGCTGGGATTTTCCAAGGCCGCCAGCCAGTGACAGGAATCCTGATGGCCCGGTGAATCGGGTATCCGGTAAAAAACAGGTTTCACACTGGTCGTGAAGCCCATTGCAGGTCTCCCAGCCCGCCCGGCCAGCCCCGATGAGGTTCCCAATTGACCGGATGTGGTTCCAGCCCAGTCCTGGCAGAACATGCAAAGTGGCCATTAACGCTAATCTGAATGTCATTTCTGGGCAGGACGTCCGGGGGCCGGCTGGCGTGAATTGTGCAAGTCCTGATAAACGGCAGCTTGCACTCTGAGGGGTGGCAAGGAGATGAGTACCCTCCCTACAATTGCCTCCAGGGTGCTGAAGGGGGTCCTTGATGGGAGGTGGGGGTCAGGGGGGCTTGTGGTGGGCTGGAGGGGCTCAGATTGAGGGGGGGGGGGGTCCAGCCCCTCTCAGGTCCATTGAGAACCCCAATGTGCCATTGAGTGGCACAGAAACCCATTCCTGGGTAAAAACATTTCTAAGTGCCATTGAATGGCATGTTCGGTTTGTCCCTAGCAGAAATCACTTTGGCTTTCCCACTGGCGGGAGCACTTAGTCTCCAGCCAGGAGTAGCGCGTCTACAGACTTGATAATATTTAACATTTTTTAGCTCTGAAGGAGAGTCAAACAGACTCGAAAAATTAACTCTATTTTCTCTCAGTGCAACACGGTGGCGCAGTGGTTAACATTGCTGCCTCACGGCACCGAGGTCCCAGGCTCTGGGTCACTGTCGTGTGGAGTTTGCACATTCTCCCCGCGTTTGCATGGGTTTTGCCCCTACAATCCAAAGATGTGCCGGCTACATGGATTGGCCAGGCTAAATTACCCCTTAATTGGAAAAAATGAATTGGGTGCTCTAAATTTTAAAAAACCTCTATTTTCTCTCTCCACAGATGTTGCCAGACCTGTTGAATTTTTCCAGAATTCTCTGCTTTTGTTTTTCAAATTTCCAACATCCGCAGTATTTTGCTTTTATTCTATAATATTCAAATTTCTGGCAATTATAGATTTATCCCAGATGGGCTGGACGCTACGTTCAGGATGTGGGAGCGGGTGGAGGTAGAGTGTTTTAGGGACCTGTTAGTGGGGGGGGGGGGGGGTAGGTGTGTGGAGTTGGGAGAGTTGGAGGTGGAGTTCCAGTGCCGAGAGGTAATGGATTTCAGAACTTGCAAGTCAAGGATTTTGTGGGGAAGGAGTTGGCCACGTTTCTGAGGTTGCCCCCCCCAACGTCACATGAGAGAACTCTGTCTGAGAATGAGATAGGGGAGGGTTGGATTTCAGACATATATGGGGAGTTGATGGAAAGGGAGAGGTCCTCGGTGGAGGTTATAAATTATAAAGTGGAAGTGGGAGGAGGAGTTGGGGAGGTATTTGAGGTGGGGTTATGGAGTGAGGCCCTGCGAAGGGTAAATTCGACCTCCTCATGTGCGAGGCTAAACCGCATTCAGTTTAAAGCGGTGCCCAGAGCGCACATGACAATATCGAGTTGTTTTTTTCAGGGGTAGAGGATAGATGTGGGCGGTGCTCAGGGGAATCAGCTGATCACCCCCATATATTCTGGGCCCGCCCGAAGTTGGAGGAGTTCTGGAAGTCCTTTGCGGGGATCATGTCGGAAATTCTGCGGGTGACGGTGGCTCCGAACCCGTGGATGGCGGTATTTGGGATCTCGGAGGATCCGGGAATGCAGGTGGGGAGAGAGGCTAATGTGTTGGCTTTTGCCTCCCTGATAGCCCAGAGGGGGATCCTTTTAGGGTGGCGGGATTCGGAGCCGCCTCGGGTGGTGGGACGGGTGAGTGACTCCAGAATTCCTCCATTTGGAAAAGATAAAATTTGCCATTGAGGGTCCGAGGAGGGGCTCTTTTCGAAGTGGATGTTATTCATCGTCTTTTTTAAGGAATGGCAAATGTCAGCTGGGTGGTGGGGGTTGGGGTTGTTTTACTAGGGTGTGGGTTATTTTGTGTGTTTTTATTATAATTGGAAAGTGGATTGGGTTGGGACATGGAGGGGTTTTGCAATAGGGCTATGTTTGTGGATGATGGTTTCTTGTGCTTTGCAAATAATTTGAAAATGCCTTGAATAAAAATATTTTTAAAAAATATTAAAATTGCCAACCTGCTTTTTGGGGATGGATTTGTTGCCCACAGTTCCATTCCGCTTCCATGAAAACTAGGGATGGGTTGGAGACGGTTTGGGGTGAGGATTCAGCTGTTTAACATTTAACGTTACTCCCAACCAAATCTTGCTGGTTCTGGGGCTGTAATTCCCCCCTCTTTTGTATTTAAGATTTGCAACATTCTGCTTTTGTCACTAACATCAGAAACTTTCTTAGATTGAGAAGTGCTACAAAGTAAAGCTTTGAAAGAGTATCATCAGGCATCATTCTGGTAATGTTATATGCCTGCAGAATTCTCTTGTCACGTCTGAATTAAACAGAATCTGATATCCTCCATTTAAGAATGCATCCTGTGGGAATGTGTTTCAAAGGGTGGCAGTTCAAGTAACAAAATGCCCACAAGCAAACACCAACTGGAGAGAGGAAAAAATAGACTACTGTTGCCTCCAAGCAGCCTACAGGCTTTGGGATGTGTTTTTGTTTGCTCCATAGGGATCATGAATACTGGACTGCACCTTCTGCAAGCTGCTGTCAGTTTTATTTGCACACGGAAATGTAAACTTTGACCTTGATAACATTTTAGAAGATAAAATAATAATTGTGAATATGCATGTACATGGAGGATTGAATTAACTGAGGTACGTTCACACGCCACTAAAGCCTTCCCTTTGAAGATTAGACTTTTCCTGTAACCCCAGACTTTTCTTAGACTTCCTGCCTGGGCTGTCTGCTAGAAAATCCCAAGTTGGAACTCTGAAAGATGAGATATAGAAACTACAAATCTGGCATAAAAATGTCATTATAATTTGTTGTTTTCTCGAAATTCTCAGTCTTTCATTTTTCTTTCTGTTTGCTTTCCATTTGAATTCTCTCACACATCTCCTTTTGATTTTCTTTGTTTTAATTACTTTCGCTTCGGTCTGCCGAGAACTGACTGCAGCAGGCTCTGTGATTGGTGCATATGCTACAAAATGCTCTGAGAAACTGAGAAATCTGGCAAAATATTCCAACACTGCCGTCTGTTTAATCGTTATCAGATTTCAAGTTAGGAAAGATGCATTCACGTTCATTTTCTCTATTGTATCTGGCTCTGAAACATTCTTTATGAACACGAGGGCACAACAGATAGGAGCAGGAGTAGGCCATGATGTCCCTCAAGTCTGCTCTGCCTTTCAATACGATCATTGCTGATCTGATCTTGGCCTGAACTCCACTTTCCTGCCTGCCCCCCATAACCTTTGACTCCCTGTAGTGCAAAACTGTGCTCAGTACTCTAGGTATGGTACCAGCAACACCTTGTACAACTGGAGCAAAATGCCTCTACTTTTACACAATAAAAAACAACATTCTATTTACCTTTCCAATAACTTACTGTACCTTAATGCTAACTGTTTGTGTATGCATGTATGAAGACACCCGGATCCCTCTGCCACCTAGCATTCTGTAGTCCCTCCATTGAAATATTTTGCTCCTCTATTCTTCTCAATAAAGTCGATAACCTCACGATTACCCACATTATTCTGTATCTGCAAAATTTCTGCCCATTCACGTGGGCCGACAGCTATCTATGTCCCTTCGCAGATTGTATCCTTTTCACAACTTGCTTTCCCACCTATTTTTGCATTATCAAATTTCATTTCAATACACATGGACCCTTCATCCAAGTCATTTTCTCCTGAAAATGTCACTGATGATGGGACAGCAGGTCCTCTGTGGCATCATAGAAATGGCCATTCATTAAGTTAGAGCTTACACAGTGAGAGTTATTAGGATATTCATCACAGCCTTCATCACAGCTGATCCACCACTCACCCAACACTCACACACGCCCACTCCCTGTTACCTTCCTCACTCAACCAATCGTCGAGATGTCTAGCATAAGATCGGATACCTTAAAACAAAGTAGAGATTTGACTTGGAATTTTATGGCCCGTACAGCTTAGTGACACTTTACTTAAGTGATTGCAAGAACCTTCATTTAAGCTCTCTTGGAAGTTTGACAGTCATTTGGAAAAGCTCACTGTTGGCCACAAAGGTGAAATGAAATGCTTGTTCTTAGGACAACCTCTCTGGTAAACACTGCCTTTTTTGTCAAGAAGTGACACCCTGGCTGGTCAGAAGAAAACCATATGATTTAAATTTCTACATATTCTTTGATAAATGTCCTCACGAAACACTGCTGTGAAAACTGAAAGGAATGGGAATTCAAATAAAAGCTTTGTATGGATTATGAATTGACTAAAGGAAAGAAAGCAACATGTACTCGTTAGTGGAAACACGGGAATGGAATGGCCTGGACATTTGTGTAAGTTCCCTCATACAACTCATTCTCCCTGGTCCTTACGTGCTCTCCCAGTGGGACATGTGTTGCTGTTACATCTGCTTAATTATTAGTATATTTACAAGGAAGCACTTCACAAACACTTTGTAACTCCAGGTTTGCTGCTGACAAATGCATGCCTGAACACAACACTGTAAATGAATATAATTGGGATCGTTTTTCAGTTTGCATTGGCAACATAGAGCCACTGCTACTGCCAGCAGAGATTAGGAAATGGTTATTTTTCCAATATATATGCTGGTAGTGAATGACAATCCCCAGCACCCACTGAAAACACTACCTTCACTATTTAAACTTCATGTTGAAATAGAAATATATAGTTGTTGCCATTTAATCCTTCTCTCACATGCAAATTAAACTAAACACCATAATAAATGATCAAGCCCTTGTTTGGGCACTGTGGGCGCTGATCAACACAAGCACATTTGAAAGCCTTCATAGTTTTGCAAATATTTATTTCCTGTCTTTGATACATATATTGATGTTCATAGAATGAAAAGGATGTTCACTACATAACTGAACTTGTTTTCGTTCAGGGGAAGGAATTAAACCAGTTATCTTATTACAATGCCATCTAACATACATTACTTACCATTCTTAGTCCAAATAAACCTGGAAATGAACCAAATAGGGTTTGCCAGTGGATTATTGTAAGTGCCATTTTGTTTTTATGTTTGTAATGAAGGTGAGTGATGACAGTACTCAGTAATGGGTAAGTTTACTCTTTACATTCACCAACACTAATAGTCATTCTTCAGTTCACCAATGGGCTAGATACAATGCAAAATCTGCCCTCAATTAGACCTACCCAACTCCAGCATCAGAAATAAATTTCCTGCACTGTTAGGTTTAATTAGAACACAGTTTAAGAGATGTGATAGAAATTTTCCAAATTTATTAAGGGGTTTGATTAGATAAACCAAAAAAAGGCAGATCCTGTTGGTAACACTTTTTTGACATAGACGAGGACCATCTGAGGAACGAATAACTTAGTCTCATTAAGGATTGAACTGTAATATAAGTGTCTAGCACACAGAGGGTGAATGTGGGACTAAGTAGAGTACGGCCCACACAGTGATGTAAGGAGTGTAATGTTTATATTGTTGCTTTGCAATAAAATAAGTTTCTTTCAGCCTCTCATTTTGGACTGCTCTGTGGCCACTAAATAAGGGAACACATGCCCCATACCGAGGGGGTAAGTGTCGTGTGAGAGCCATGTGTGGAAACTCCTACTTCAGGAGACCGCTCCTAGTTCGGATCTTCACTGTACCTATGCATATTGTTTCTAGTAGTTAACAAGTACTTACTATTGAACAACCCAAGACTACCAATACCTTAATAAAACCTACCAAAGTATGACCAACATGACATCATACAATGAGCAACTAATTTAAATTCATTCACTATTGTCCTTCATAATGGGTTGAAATTTTAAACTGCTTTCACATTGGGTAGGATTTTCTGGGCCATCCCATTGACAGGATCTTCCAGTCCCGTTGAAGATGACCCCCCCCCCCCCCCCCCCCCCCCCCCCCCGGTGGCAGGTTCTCCAGAGGCAGGACAGGCAGGCTATACAAAATGCCCTAGATTTTGGCGTTACCGGAAGATTCCGTCACCAGTCAATGGCGGGCTGGCTCCACCGGCGATAAACTTGCCGTGGTAGGAGGGGGGAGAAAAATCCCATCCAATGCCTTTTCACTTAATAAAAACTACTAATGACACAAGACAAAATGTTGCATAAGTGATATTTCCCTTAATTTACTATTTGTTTTATGAACTGCTGAATGTGCTGCGAGCATTAGAACCTTCAAATCATGGCATAAGAAGACAGCATTCATTCTGTTGGCCTGGGCTTCCTCTTTGAAAAAGCAGTCGTCTTTAGCCACATATCCCCTGATTTTTGTCTATAACCTTCGGCGGACCACATCTTCAAATACCTTTCCAACAACTTTTTAAAAAGATTATTTCAGGTCAGGTAGCACATTGTGAATCACTAACATCTCTGAACAAAAATATTTCTTCTCATTTGACCTCTAGTTATTGATCAGGGGAATCACTTCTCTTGATTTATTCTATTCAAACCGCGCATCACCTTCAAAACCTTTACTAGGCCACCTCTTAACCGTCTCTGTTCCAAGGGAAACATTCCAAACTTTTCCAGCTCTACTCATAGCAGAAGCATCGATGTATTGGGAAATGTATTGGGCAGGGTGAGGTTACCAAAATGTAATATGAGTGAATGGAGTTTGTGCAGAAGAAAAACTGTAAACTCCCCCCAGATGATGCCCATGTCCTTGTACAGTTACACTCTGATTATCTCTTCTAAGATTAATTTTAAGACTTCTAAGACTCAAGTAGGTGAGACTGGACCTCGCTTTTAAACCATTCTCTGTATTGCATGTTTCTACATTTTGCACTTTAATGATATGACTTTACGAAAGCAGCTGACTGCAGGATGAAATCGGGCTGGATTCTCTGGTCCCCAGCCGCCTGTTTTTCGACGACGCACCGTTCGCTGGTGGCGGGATTCTGTCTTCCTGCCGCTTGTCAATGGGGTTTCCCATTGAAGCCACCCCACACCGCTGGGAAACCCATGGGTTGGTGGGGAGGGGGGGTTGCAAGAAGTGAATCGCAATGACCGGAGAATTCTAGCTATGACATTACAATAATAATAAGGTCTTTTGTGACTAAAGGATCATGTGGTCTTTTCTGTCCTTCACCAATGTCAGTTCTGTACATTTGTCCTGTTATTTTTACACTCACAAGCTTGTCCCAATTATTTTGATTTTGTTACTGTTATTAAATATTACCTTCTTACATCACAATGTTAACTTGGCCTGTAACAATGTTATATTTTTGTCCCTTCATGAAACCATTCATTGTAAGAATTAGCAATGTAGTATTCTAAATATGTAAAGCATTGGGGTAAATATTTTAGCTGATATGTTTAAGCAAATCATTAAAAATGGCAAAAAAAAAATAGATCCACATTTCCATTAATGACCCTCATTAATTTTGCAAGTATTGGATCAGCCCAGTTAGAACAGGACCATTTTATTTTAGGATTGCCTGATTACATTAGCCAATATGAATTATGTTAAAATCTAAATCTGGTACACGGAAGTGTTACAATGATGGTTTTTTGAGGAAGGATTGCAAGTGGAGTGACCTATTTCTGGCAAATTATCCATTTTTGAAGGACTGTATGTCCTGACAATATGTCTTTGATCCACGTGTACAGTTTCTCATAGGACACATTGGGGATTAACTGTGCTGCTTCAGCGATATTCTCTCTAAATTTGTATTCTAAATAGAATAGGGATGGCTATACGCACTTATGTAGAGCTCAATAAAAGTGAGGAGGTCTGCCACCGTGCAGCGGGAGGCACTGAAGGCGGTAATTGGAGGGGAGTTTATTTGGATTCGGGCATATAGGTTGGAGAGGTAGAGATTGGTGGGGGTCATTTTGGCGGTGTATCGGAGGTGTTTGGCAGCCCCTGAGGGGGAGTTGTTGAAGGAGAGGAAGAATGTCCAGATTGCGTTTGAGTGTATGTCTACGGGGAAGAAGGTGGGGCAGTTGTGCTGGGCTTGGGAGGCATTGTATGAGCACAGGCAGTAGGTTGCTTGCGCACCAATTGAATCGGCAGGCGGTGGTGAAGGAGGTTGCACGGATGAAGGATTCGGGGGGTAGGGTAGTCACTGTGTCAGGGAAGGTGAATGGGGTAGTTGAGGCCTTCTACCGGGGGCTGTACAAGTCACAGCTCCCCGGGAAGGGGGTGGGGGGGGAGTTGGGCATGAGGTGGTTCTTGGATGGCCTGTACTTTCCAGTGGAGGAGGAGTGGAAGGTGCAGGAGTTGGGTGCCCTGATTGGGTTGGGGGATGTGATAGGGTGTGTGCATTTGATGCAGTCTGGGTAGGCCCAGGTTCCGGATGGGTTCCCAGTGGAATTCTATAAAAAATGTTACCGATCTGGGGCCCCTGTTTGGGTGGTGTTTAAAAGGTCGGCTGGCAAAAGGGAGCTTCCACCCATATTGACACAGGCATTAATTTCACTTATTCTAAAGAAGGATAAGGACCCAGAGGACTGTGGGTCGTATCGTCCGAAGATCCTTTCACCCAGAAACTTTGAAGTGTTTAATAAAATGCTGTTTTCAAAGGATCAAATTTGTTACAAGAACTGCTGCAGAAACAAAGTCACATTTTAAATGTGCACTAACCACCAATTATTGGCTGCTTGTTCAGGTCCAATTTATTGTCTTGATGGGAAGGCTACTTTCATGTTTTATCCATGATGATTATTGATTGTACAATCAGCAGAGGCAGTGGCGCAGTGATATTGTCACTGGACCAATAATCCAGCCACTCAGGATAACACTCTGGGGACACGGGTTCCATTCTCACAATTGGAGATGGTGAAATTTGAATTCAATAAAAAGAAACGCTCTCCCCACTGTTGTATATTTTCTGGTGGTGGAGGGGAGGCAGCTCGCCATTGGCTGCTGGTGAGATCTTCTGGTCCGTCAATGTTTACAGCATTTTGTGTAACTTGCTAAACCTGCCACAGGAGGTCACCTTCAGCGGAACCAGAAGATCCCATTGGTGGGTTGACCAGAAAATCCCAACTCAAATCTATAATGGGCTTAAACAACATTTATTCTTTTACTTTCTTCAGCCACACCTCGCCACTCCTCCCTTCCCCACCCATCATCAAAATGATGCAGTTCAAGCTTTATCATTCATACTCGTAGCCTTGATCAATTTTGCATTGGTTCTTGTGGTGGCTCGATAAACACTTTGGAGGCTTCCAGTAGTTAACAAGGGTTTATCGGACTTCCGGTTGCGGCTATGCCTAAGTAGGTCGCACGTTCGGCAGCTCCCGCCAAGAACGGACTTTTGGGCCCTTTTGAGGAGCCCCAGCGGCACCTGTACGACGGTTCCCAGTGTGGGAAGGTGATAGTAAGGTTCCCCCAGCACTGTATGGAGTGGACCAGAAGTGGTGCGACCAAAAAAGTTGTTTTGGAGCAGCAAAGAGAGCGGGGGAGGAAAAGCAAGATGGCGGCGGGTGGAGATCAAGCATCGTGGGCGCAGTGGTCGCAGGAGCAGCAAGAGTTCCTTAAAAACTGCTTTGCGGAGCTGAGAGCAGAAATGCTGGCACCAATGAAGGCGTCGATCGAAAAGCTGGTGGAGACCCAGAAGGCCCAAGGGGCGGCAATTCGAGAGGTGCAGCAGAAGGCCTCAGAGAACGAGGACGAGATTTTGGGCCTGGCGGTGAAGGTGGAGGCGCACAAGGTGCTACACGAGAAGTGGCAGGAGAAGTTTGAGACCCTGGAGAACAGGTCGAGGAGGAAGAATCTTCGGATTCTGGGTCTCCCTGAAGGAGTGGAGGGGTCCGACGCTGGGGCATATGTAGTTACAATGCTCAACACGCTGATGGGTGCGGGAGCTTTCCCGAGGCCCCTGGAGCTGGATGGGGCTCATGGAGTCCTGGCAAGGAGACCTAAAGCCAACAAGCCGCCAAGGGCTGTAGTGATGAGGTTCCACCGCATTATAGACAGAGAGTGCGTCCTGAGATGGGCGAAGAAAGAACGGAGCAGCAGGTGGGAGAAAACGGAGATCCGTGTCTGCCAGGACTGGAGTGCAGACGTGGCCAAGAAGAGGGTTGGTTTTAATCGGGCCAAAGCGGTTCTCCATCGGAAGGGGGTGATGTTTCGAATGCTGCAGCCAGCGCGATTGTGGGTCACGTTTCAGGACCGTCACCAGGCGCCAGATGAGGCGTGGACCTTTATTCAGACTGAAAAGCTGGACTTGAACTGAGGGTTTGTTGTGGGGGGGGTGTTTACTGAATTTTGGGGGTGGTGTTCTTCTGGTTTCAGGATGGGAAGAGGGGAAATGGGAAGGGGTGAGTGGATATGATGTGGGGGCTGTGTGAGAGTGTGGGCGCCGGTACTGTAGGGGCAGGTCCCTGCTGATGAAGGGGGGGTTGGAAGCCAGGGGTTGGGGAGCTGGGCGAGGTCGCAGAAAAAGGAGCTGCGCCATCGGGGGCGGGGCCGGCTCGGATGGAAAGTGCGGGCTTTTTCCCATGCTAAGAATGGGAGGGGCGAGGCCTGGGGGAAGGGTGGTGCTAGAGGAGAGCCAGTCAAGAGGACCAGGGTGTTCGCGCACGTAAAGGGACTGAAGGCAGGCGTGGTCATGCTCCTGGAGACACACTTGAAGGAGGCAGATCAAGTCAGGCTGAGAAAGGGATGGGTAAGGCAGGTCTTTCACTTGGCGCTGGATGCGAAGAATAGAGGGGTTGCGATACTGGTGGGGAAGCGGGTGTCGTTTGAGGCGATGAATATTGTGGCGGATAATGGAGGTCAATACGTGATGGTGAGCGGTAGGTTGCAGGGGATGCGGGTGGTATTGGTAAATGTATATGCCCCGAATTGGGATGATGCCAGATTTATGAAACGTATGTTGGGTCGCATCCCGGATCTGGAGGCAGGGAGCTTGATAATGGGGGGAGGGACTTCAACACGGTGCTGGACCCAGCACTGGACCGTTCCAGGTCCAGGATGGGTAAGAGGCCGGCTGCGGCCAAGGTGATCAGGGGGTTTATGGACCAGATGGGGGGAGTGGATCCGTGGAGGTTTGCAAGGCCGGTGGCCAGAGAATTTTCTTTTTTCTCCCACGTCCATAAAGCCTATTCCCGGATAGATTTCTTTATAATGAGTAGGGCACTAATCCAGAAAATGGAGGGAACGGAATATTCGGCTGTAGCCATCTCGGACCACGCCCCGCATTGGGTGGAGCTGGAGTTGGGGGAGGAGAGGGACCAGCGCCCGTTGTGGCGCCTCGATGTGGGACTGTTGGCAGATGAGGAGGTGTGCGGGCGGATCCAGGGGTTTATTCAAAGATACATGGAGGCCAACGACAATGGGGAGGTGCAGGTGGGGGTAGTCTGGGAGGCTCTGAAGGTGGTGGTTAGGGGAGAGCTAATTTTCGTTAGGGCCCATAGGGAGAAGAGAGAGCGGAGGGAGGGAGAGATTGGTGGGGGAGATATTAAGGGTGGACAGGAGCTGTGCAGAGGCCCCCGAGGAGGGGCTGCTTAGGGAGCGACGAAACCTCCAAATGGAATTTGATCTATTGACCACGGGAAAAGCAGAGGCACAGTGGAGGAAAATGCAGGGGGCGGTATATGAGTATGGGGAGAAGGTGAGCTGGACGCTGGCACATCAGCTTCGTAAGAGGAAGGCAGCGAGAGAGATTGGTGGAATTAGAGATAGAGGGGGTTATACGGTGCAGAGTACGGTGAGAATAAACAAGGTATTTAGGGACTTCTATGGGGATGTGTATAGGTCTGAGCCCCCAGAGGGGGGGGAGGGGATGTGGCGATTCTTCGACCAACTGAGATTCCCAAGGGTGGGGGACGAGCAGGTGGCTGGTTTGGAGGCGCCGATTGGGCTGGAGGAGCTGGTTAAAGGATTGGGGAGCATGCAGGCGGGGAAGGCCCCGGGACCGGACGGGTTCCCGGTTGAATTTTACAGAAAGTATGTGGCCCTGCTGGGCCCGTTGCTGGTGAGAACATTTAATGAGGCAAGGGAGAAGGGGACCCTGCCCCCGACAATGTCCCGGGCGCTGATCTCGTTGATTTTGAAGCGGGATAAGGATCCATTGCAATGTGGATCGTATAGGCCGATTTTGCTCCTGTGCGATTGGCCCCCAGCCGGTCACATGGTCCATCAAGCTCATCCCCTTAAAGGGGCTGTGCTACCACAGCTCCAATATCTGATGGGCACATCGTTTTTTTTCTCTTTATTAACAAACCCCACAAGCCATTATTTACGTTTATCCTTTCAATGTCTTAAAAATCCATTATCACATTCATGTACTCAATAAAAACCTGCATCTCGGTAGTCCTCTATCTCAAATTGACACAAGTAGAAAACATACATTTGAATTATAAACACAAATTACATTCACTTGCAAAATGTTTGCTTCATGACTAATTTAAATTGTTCTCATAAAATGGGCAAGATGGATGAGTTAGCGGCAGGAGGCCCAAGTTCCTCATATTTTCAAAGTAAAAATTATTTGTGATTTATGTATTGAAATAGTTAATTGTGTCTAGCATGCATCAAGTTATCTTAATAGCTTCATACAAGCGTCTATGGTTGTGGAAGCTTACTGTTTCAAACAAACTTGCAGGGAAATCTTGCTTAAAGAATGGAAGTCTCACTGCAAAAACATTTGTGTCTGGTCTATGTCCTAATACACAGAGGTTTGATGTGAGTACAGATTAATATATAAAGAAACACCATTCTTTCCAGTTGTAGCTATTGAAACACGAAAATATTGAGGGTATATTATAATAAAATATGTCTAGCTTACATTGCACATATCCAGTTCTAAACACTTCAGATAACAGATACACTTTGAACTATAACAACTGATTTTCGAGGGGATTGTTAAGAACAGCTCAAAGTAACATTTGAACAGTGATAGCATGCAAAATTATAAGGCACTGAGGACTCTTGACAATAGTCACATCACACATTTTCCAGTTATTTTCAACAGAGAAAAATGACAGTGCAGAAAGAGGCCATTCAGACCACCATGTCTGTGCTGGCCAAAATAGAGGAAAAAACAAAGTAACTCATTTTACTCCCATTTTACAGCACCTGGTCCTTGGCCTTGATAATACTACTACTACTACTAATAATAATCTTTATTGTCACAAGTAGGCTTACATTAACACTGCAATTAAGTTACTGTGAAAATCCCCTAGTCGCCACATTCTGGCGCAGGTTACTGCACTTCAGATCCAGATCCAGGTATCTTTTAAATGAGCTGAGCATTTCAGCCTCAACCACCAACTTAGGCAGTGAATTCCAGATGCCCACCACCCTCAGGATGAAAAAGCAAATCCTCTTATCCCCCCTAATTCTTCTATCAATCACCTTAACTCTATGTTCCCTGGTGATTGACCCCTCCGCTAGGGGAAACAAGCTTTTTCTGTCTACCTTCTCCAGACCCTTCATAATTTTGAACACCTCAACTAGTTCATCCCTTAGGTGTTAGTGAGGCCACACCTGGAGTATTGTGTTCAGTTTTGGTCTCCTTACCTGAGAAAGGACGTACTGGCGCTGGAGGGTGTGCAGAGGAGATTCACTAGGTTAATCCCAGAGCTGAAGGGGTTGGATTACGAGGAGAGGTTGAGTAGACTGGGACTGTACTCGTTGGAATTTAGAAGGATGAGGGGGGATCTTATAGAAACATATACGATTATGAAGGGAATAGATAGGATAGATGCGGGCAGGTTGTTTCCACTGGCGGGTGAAAGCAGAACTAGGGGGCACAGCCTCAAAATAAGGGGAAGTAGATTTAGGAGGAACTTCTTCACCCACAGGGTTGTGAATCTATGGAATTCCTTGCCCAGTGAAGCAGTAGAGGCTCCTTCATTAAATGTTTTTAAGATAAAGATAGATCGTTTTTTGAAGAATAAAGGGATTAAGGGTTATGGTGTTCGGGCCGGAAAGTGGAGCTGAGTCTACAAAAGATCAGCCATGATCTCATTGAATGGTGGAGCAGGCTCGAGGGGCCAGATGGCCTACTCCTGCTCCTAGTTCTTATGTTCTTATTTATGTTCTTAGCCTCCTCTGTTCTAAGGAAAACAACCCGTGTCTATCCAATATCTTTTCCTAGCTGCATTGTTCAAGCCCTGGCAACAGGGGAGGCAGTGGTGCAGTGGTATTGTTGGTGGACTAGCCATCCAGAGATCCAGGGTAATAGCTCTGGGGACCTGGGTTTGAATCTCACCATTGCAGATAGTGACATTTGAATTCAATAAAAATCTGGAACTAAAAGTCTAATGGCCATGAAACAATTGTCATAAAAACCCACCTGGTTCACTGATGCCCTTTAGGGAAGGATATCTGCTATCTTTACCTGGTCATATTGAGGTTACATGTGACTCCAGATCCACAGCAATGTGGTTGACTCTTAAATGCCTCAGGGAAGGGCAATAAATACTGGCCCAGCTGGCGATGCCCACATCCCATGAATGAATTCAAAAAAATATTTTGTACAGTTCCACCATTTCACCCCTGTTTTTGTTTTTCATACCTTGTCCACTACAGGAAAGCATTCCATATGTCTTCTTAACCACCTTGTCCACCCACCTTTGATTACCTGGGGACATGCACTCCAAAGTCTCTCGCTTCTTTAACTCCTCTCAATATCTTCCCATTTATTGAGTATTTCCTTGCTTTCTTTGCTCTCCCCAAATGCATTGCCCTATACTTTTCCCAGTTGAATTCCATTTGCCACTTCTCTGCCTACTCTACCAAACTATCAATATCATTCTGGAGTCGACAGCTATCCTGTTCGCTGTCAACTGCACGGCCAATTTTTGTGTCATTTGCAAATGTCCCAATCAGGCCACCCACATTTAAGTCTAAATAATTTCTATTTATAGAAAAGTAAGATTGGTCATTTAAACAGTAGTCGTATTGATTTAGGAATGATGATTATTAGTAATTCACCAAAAGAAGATTTTTGCTTCAGATTTATCTTCTTGTAAGCTGTATTAATTCACATCCTGCATCAGCCAGGAGACTGGGGCAGTCTTCATTGTGGATTCTCTGGGGGTGTTCTGGCTGATGGTGAAGAGGCATATTTCAGGTGGATGGAAGAATAAACCAAAGGAACAGATTTGAGATGACGACAAACTTCCAGAATAAAGTCAATTCTAAATCAACCCGGTGACAAAACATAATCATTAATCATGTAACAGCCTTTTCCTGAACCATTTTTTGACCTTGGCTGAAACACAGTGAAATGTAAAAGTCCATTGATGCAGGTATAAATTAAATGTTCTGACAGTTTCATGACCATTGCTTCAATTCCTATTTGATGATTTGTAAACTTACTGTTATTCAAAAGCCAGCTGTAATTAGTTAACTTACTATCTGCCCTGAACTAAATGCTTGAACAAAACTGCATGCAGTGAACAAAGGCCTGTATTTGACCTGACACTGAATGTTATAGTTAAGTTAATGTTGGAGTGCTTTACATTAGGTTTAGTTACTGGTATCTCCATCTGAAATTGTTTTTGATTACACATGGCTTCATATGTGGTTTTCCTGCAACTGTTGAACCTGATCACCAGCCACTCATTGCTATCCTGAGAAGGCCTTGCCACACTGTGTCGGCATAGCAACAAAACATAATGCTAAAGCTACAAATTTACAATTACAGTGTCATTTACAAATATGGTAACTATCCAGAACCTTCTTACCCATTGCAGACTAGGCAGGTCATGAAGAGGACATAGATATCATGACAATAGAGGTGCTGTCCTCTTGTAGAATCCAGGAACTCAAAGATGCGTTACAGGCGGACATCACGTGTAGACAACTGTACAACATCATCATGTGGGACTGGCCTGATTCCTCAAGGGAGGTCCCCCACAAGCTCCGCACATTGTTCACCATCAGAGATTAACTAACCGTACAGGATGGACTGACACTGCGTGGCCAGCAATTTGTCATCTCTCCGTCTATTCAGAGGTACTACACCTGACAACTTAACCAGGGGCACCCTGGGATAGAAGCAGCCAGATGCAGGGCCAAGGAATCATTACACCCACCCTCCATGTATGCCAACATAGAGAGGGAGGTCTCCAGATGTGGACGGTGCAACACACTCAAGCCACAACAAATAAAAGAACCGTTGCATGTACATAAGGTCCCAGACACCCATGGTCATTCACAGCAACTGACGTCTTTGAATGAAAGGGTAAACAACATTTGGCCTTAGTTGATTTCTATTCCAGGTGGTTTGAACTCGAGTACCTGCCGAACGTGTCGAGTGACACAGTCATCATCAAACATAAGAGACATTGCGCCACACACAGCATCCTTCAGATACGCATGACAGACAAAGCTCATCAATTCGTCTCCACTGAATTTTAAAACTGCATAAACTTCGGACGTTGGGCATATCACGTACCCACAGTTCAACAGTGTGGCAGAACAGGAGGTACGCTCAACTGAGCATCTTCCACAGTGCCAGGGATCGGACTCCCCAGCCTGCAAAATCTG